>NC_134234.1:175959488-177250202 GCF_965152275.1 Natator depressus
AGAACTGGAAGGTGGTGGCCGTTGTCCGGCTGCCCAGTTCTGAAGGTAGCGCCCCACCAGCAGCAGGGCAGAAGTAAGGGTAGCAATACCATACCATGCCACCCTTACTTCTGCAATGCTGCCTTTAGAGCTGGGCGGCCAAAGACTGGCACCTTCTGACCGAGGGCCTAGCTCTGAAGGCAGCAGCAGAACAGAAGGAAGGGTGGCAATACCGTACCAGGCCATCCTTACTTTTGCGCTGCTGCTGGCAGCGGCTCTGCCTTCAGAGCTGGGCTCCTGGCCAGCAGCCACCGATCTCTGTCCAGTCAGCTCTGAATACAGCGCCGACGCCAGCAGCAGCGCAGAAGTAAGCGTAGCAGTACTGCAACCCCCCTACAATAACCTTTTGACACCTCCCCACACACACACACAAATTCTTCTTGGATCAGGATCCCTACAATTATAACACTGTGAAATTTTGGATTTAAATAGCTGAAATCGTGAAATTAACGATTTTTCAAATCTTATGACCATGAAATTGACCAAAATGGACCATGAATTTGGTAGGGCCCTACTCATGCCGCATCCCTGTTCATACAGGTTTGGGGCTGGGGGAGGACAGAGACAGGCTTGGAATAGAATGGGGAGTTCACTGACCTTCCTTTTTCAGAGGAATATAGGAAATGTTTCACTGCATCTCAAAGGCTGGGAATGGGGAACCCATTTATCTCCAGTCCTCACATAATGCCTTTGTAACAAGCCCTGCTAGCCTGGATTGGCACAGGGGGAGAATTTATGCCTAAACAGGGCAGTTAGTACCTTCATGCATATGATCCACAGAGCCAGGTGTTACAGAGGGGTACTGGACCAGGTTGTATGGTCACCAATCTGTTGAAAGTGGATCCAGTTGAAGGGTCTGATGTGCTTCAAAGACAATTGGGTCTGGTCAGAGTCTAGTCACTGTTCTCAGCTCTGGCCCTGTAAGGGGCTTTTCGAGGCTCAGACTTTTTCTGACACCCTTCTTTGGGATGTGGGACTTTGCAGTCCAGCCACTCTGGACTCCCCAGAGCTCTGCCTCGTGAAACCCCAAGTGGTTACACTGCTTCCCCAGAGCTCCACCGATGTTGCGGTCACACTGGGCTTCTAGTCTAACCCCTTCAGGGACAACGTGGCTGTAAAGCAAGGAACACGATATAGGCAAAGAAATTTCTTAACCATGCACCTTTACTCCAGAAATTTACAGACCTTAGTCTGAAGAACAACAAATATCCTCAGACACACCCTCATCATTTAAGAGCCCCACCTCTTCTGTGAGTCTGAAGTCTCTTAGCATTTCAGGCTGGGTGGAGTCTCTCCTGCCCTCTCTCTCTTCAGCCAGTCCTGCTTACATGTGGCGATGGCTGGCCTCCAACTCAGAGCAGAAGCTCTTCTTAAATAAAATCTCTGTCTCCTTTTGCCACATGCTCAGCTGAAAAGCTCCAGCCCCTCCCTCAGTAAGGCACCTATGCAGAAAACCCTTTGTTCCATGGGGGTGGGTCAGTAGTTAATCATTCAAAGTTGATAGCCCCAGTTGGTAGTCCCCTTGGCTTCTAGAAAAAAGAAAAGGAGTACTTGTGGCACCTTAGAGACTAACCAATTTATTCGAGCATAAGCTTTCGTGAGCTACAGCTCACTTCATCGGATGCATCCGATGAAGTGAGCTGTAGCTCACGAAAGCTTATGCTCAAATAAATTGGTTAGTCTCTAAGGTGCCACAAGTACTCCTTTTCTTTTTGCGAATACAGACTAACACGGCTGCTATTCTGAAACCCTTGGCTTCTGTGTAACAGTCCTTCAGTGAAACGTCAAGAGCCTTTCCTGGGCAGGATAGCTATCAGGAATGCATTTAAACAGGCTTGCCTTGGGCAAGGTTAGATGTGTTCATCAAATACAAAATGGAGGTCCTAGTAAAATAGGGTTTCTGAATACAAAATGGAGTGCAGTTTGAGCCAGACACACTCATTCCTTCCACCAGGAAGAAATGAAATAATGTGAACAAACTCTCACATTGGTGCCTACCCTGTTTTTCATAGGGAAAATATAATTTTTTATGATTTATAATATCAGATTTTTTGCTAGATCCCTTGACGTGAAAAGCAGTAACCCTACACCATCTAACAAGCACACAGTGCCCACCAGTGATACATCAGAATTGCCCTAAGGAAGGAAGAGATTGGGGAGTGTGTGTGGGGGGGAGGGGGAGGGGGGGAGTTAGCACTGCTAATTAGAAAATTTCTAGCAATCAAGACAAAACCATTTAATTAATCACAGTCTCCGGGATAGCAACCACACTATTCAGAGAGTAAAGCCAACTTTATTAATGTAACATAAAGATCCAGCAGAGCTAGCATCCAAAAGGAGACAGATGCCAAAAGAATGATGACTCTTTCCCTTTTGGAAATTCCTGTTTGGAATTCAAATGCTTTGCTAGGTGATAGACCACCTAGATGCCTTTCTACCATTCTGACTGCTGGCAAACTGGCGTCAGTCACTCCCCTTTTTTGAGTTCTGTTGTTACAGGTTTTTAAAATTATTCTGAAATTGTCTCCTCTGTTCCAAATCAGGACTTGAAATTCCAGAAATATTTTCCAGAAATAACAACTGTGTGATTTGCAAACTTTATATATATATTGCATTCAAATATCTATGTCAAAAGAAGTCTGAAACTGTAAAATTAAGCCCTCAAAAGTTAGGAAATGGCAGAATTAAAGTCACCCTTGCAACTTATGTTGCCCCCTGATACAAGCTTTAATTACATGGTCACAGAGTATTTTTTCCACCGGACCCTTGCCTCGTTCAGTGAATGGGTAGTTGTTCAATATTTCTTTTTATCTTCTTTATTCAAAGAATGCCCCCAGGCTTTATTTAATGCACACCATCCAAACCCTGTACGGAATACAAAATTATTAATTTCCTCCTAGGTGCTGCTGTAGTGCTCTCACCATAGTATCTGAGTGCTTCACAAACATTAATTAATTTATTTTCACAACATGCCTGTGAGATTAGATGGTATCTTTATCTCTATTATATACATGGGGAATTGAGACACACAAGATATTGAAGCCAAAATTATCAAAAGTGTCCACTAATTTTGTGGGCTCAACTTGAAACACCTTTGTACCAGATTTTTCAGAGTGTATATCATTTTTATACATTCAAAGCACAGCTCCAGTTGACTTCAATTTTAGTTGTGAGGGCTCAGCACTAATACAAATCTGGTCCCATGTGTGGTTGTTTGGGTACCCAGAAATTGAGGAACCTGCCAGTAGTGGCCAACCATGAAAATTCTGGTAAGGTACCTCTCCAACATCATAAAGGAGCTCTGTGGCAGAGGCACAGATAGAATCCGAATCCAAATCCCCAGGGCAGCATTCAGCTTTCTTTAACCATGAGACCCTTCTTTATCTTCCTGCAATCCCTTGCCTCATTCATTACACACCTTCCACCTTCTGCATCAGATAAAGCAGGGGTCCTATAGACAACAGTTTCCTTCACTACAAAACCCTGAATCATCCTCAGAGCAGGTCCATCCTGTGCACTGAATGAGGCAGATGTCAGGTGAAAAAAATTGTATATGATCAAGTAATTAAAGACTGTAAAGAGGCCCAAATTAATCTTGCCCAGGAGGCAACCTTATTTCTGGCTTTTCCTAACTGTTGAGTACTTGACTTTGGATGTAATTTATTAATTAATTTTAAAACAAATGCAAAAAAAATCTATAATGTGGAACCATATGGATCCTCAATTTAGGGCATCAACAGGGTATCACCTTTACCTCCACACATCTACCATTTGAGCTAGGGGAATTACTAGTAGCATTAGAAAAGACTCTTATCCTATGTAGGTATCAGCCGCTAGAGGGAAATGAGATACACACTTGGTCAGTAAATTTCACATCTATTTGCTAACAGAAGAGGAATGCGGAGATTCAGGACTCCTGGGTTCTATTCAAGGGCCTGGAGGGGAGTGTGTTCTGATGATTATAGACCCTTCTGCCCTGTGCCTCCAACCTATCTCTGTTCCTCTCTGCTCCCCCAACCCAGCTCCCTGTGCTCTGCCCTCCCCTCCCTGTGCCTATCTAGCAATCTCTAACCCTTCACTTCTGTTCCCCACTCCCTCTCCAATCAACCCCCTGATACCACTTCCTTCCACCCTCCCCCTTTACAACTATCTAGCCTCTCTTCCCTCCTCCCAGCTCCTGCCCTCTTTGTCCTCTGCATCTAGCCCACCTTCCATGCCCTGGCTACTGCCCCACTCTACTCTGGCTCCTATCCACTCCCTCCTGGTTCCTGCCTCCCTCTCCCTCTTCTCCTATTTATCCCACCATCCTGACTCCTACCCTTCATTCCCCTCTACACCAGTTCCCCGTCCCCTCTACTTCTGTATATACCCTCCAATCTCTCTCCTTCCTCTCTGCTCCAGTCAACCACTACTATATCCCCCAATGGCTCTTGCCCCCCCCCTCCTTTTATCCTCACCACCCTCTGTCTCCTGCACCCCCCTCTATCCATTTCAAAGCCCTCCCCCGCCACAAACACTCCATACACCTCTGCCTTCTAGTCAGGTGGCTTCCTCCATCTCTTCCATGTAGGCTGGATTGCAACAGAGAGAGCATCGAGAGCCAAAGAGAGACAGTCTCTCTGCTCCCAGTTCCTGTGGCTAGTGCCACTGCAGCCCCTGCCAGACAGGAAGCCCAATTTCAGGGAAAGTCCCACTTAGCTCTGAAATTCTGGGTTATAGTATACTTCGTTGCCCTGTAATGGTGGGCACCCACAGTCTTGTTAGCACACAGGAGTTGGGAAATGTTGTACAATGCTGACTGCAGTTGGCATCGTCAGAGAACTTAGCTGCCAATCTCTAACAAGTTTTACTGCCCATGTACATACTGAGATTTTTTTGAAGTCTTAAAAATTGGCCAAACTTGGGTGGCTCTTTTTGTTTTATTTTTTATGAGAACAGTGAACGGCATGTCCCTGACATCGGGGAAACTCACCTCTCTGCCAAATGTTCAAATCCCTGCTTCATAAGAACGGCCATACTGGGTCAGACCAATTGTCCATCCGATTCACTATCCTGTCTTCTGACAGTCACCAAAGCCAGGTGCTCCAGAGAGAATGACCAGAACAGGCAATCATTGAGTGATCCATCCCCTATCGTCCACTCCCAGCTTCTGGCAATTAGAGATTAGGGACACCCAGAATATGGATTTTATCCCTGACCATTTTGGCTAATAGCCATTGATGGACCTATGTTCCATGAATGTATCTAATTCTAGTTTGAACCCCATTATAGTTTTGGCCTTCACAACATCCCCTTGGCAACGAGTTCCACAGATTTACGTCCATTGTGTGAAGGAAGGATTGGAAGTTCTCAAATAAGCATTTGTATGAATTTTTTAACATGAGCAAATCAATGGATTTTTTTCCTAATCTCGTCCTTGGAAACAGGTGAACCATTTTAGCAGAAACTTTCCAAAAAATTCAATTTGAGTCAGACCTTTGATATGGAGAAATTCATAGAGTTTGGCAATATTATAAGCAACTGAAAACAGGATCTTGTAGTGGATAGGTAACCTTGACAAAAGCTTACCAGCTCCACCTATAAAGGATCCAAAAGCAAGGGCAGATAAATTCTGGAATCGGCTTCTAAGGGAGATTGTGGAATCCCCAGCTTTGGAGGTTTTTAAGAACAGATTAGACAAACTCCTGTCAGGAATGGTCTAGGTATAGTTGGTCCTGCCTCAGCTCAGGTGGATGGACTAGATAACTTCTCCAAGTCCTTTCTAGCCCTACATTTCTATGATTCTGTGGGACTTAAAGGAGAACTTGTACTGGAGCAAATTTGGAAATGAAAACTTTTAAACAAAGGAATCAGTGTACCTGGGAAGTATTTTTGAGCTTTCTGCTAGGTTTTATTCTTACAGATGGGTGAAGAGGGAACATTATCTTTTGTTGTTTTTCAAACTGTTTATTTCCTTTGGTTGCCAAAAAGAAAGTGAAATTATAGGGAATGTACACACACATCTTTAACATTTTGAGTCAGGGTTGTTATAAGAAAACATGTTGGATCTGATCCCACTATGAGCTTTATGCAGATGCATCCTCTACACCTCTAAAGTCTTCAGTAGGGCTCTATACAGGCACTGGGATCTGTCTATGCAGAGTTGACAGTAAAACAAGGGGCATATTAAGGAAATGTAGCACATGATGTCCCTAACTGAGGCTGTGAGGAGTCAGATTTATGTCTCTTCATGTACACATTTAAGTAACAGAGTTGTACTGGCACAAATATTTGCATAAAGCAAATCTTAAAGTCACAGGCACAAGTATTTGTGGAAACTGAATTTCACATTCCTGTGTGTGACAAAGTTGGATTTTCTGCAATACATTTATGAATGATAAGCCTGGCAGTGATTTACTGGACGAGGGATTACTACCATGTTGGTAAAAAGCATTAAAAAACTGGCCTCTCTGCAGGGAAGCTAAGCAAAGATCCCAGGTGGTAGAATGAAGGGGAAGGGCACCAGGTGACTGTGTTAGGAGCTAAGCTCAAAGAGATACAAAACATGCGTCTGGAACAAGAGAGAAAGGGACAGAGAGACAGGCAGCCAAAATGAATTCCACAACAGCTTTACTGGGTAGAGCCCTGATGTTGGCCAGTCTTAACTCTGTCTTCACATTTGCTTCTCTGTACTAACCCAGGGGCTTCCCAGTGCTGTTTTCCAGTTGACTAATAAACCCTGCTCTGTTTTGGAAACGTTTCCTGGTTTCTTTGCAAATACTTGCTGAGGTGTGTTGATCCCTGAAGACGAAAAAAAAGCTTCTGTTTGGAGACTGTCACAGTTGGACTCACTGGGCAGAAACAGGAGTGCTGCAGCACAGAGGCTCAGTCTTGGAGGTGCTGAGGCTGTGTGGCCTACCCTTAAGGAAGAGTGGGACCCCTTGAAACACTGAAGTGATTCCTCCAAAGGACTGTTTAAAATCTAGGAAGAAGCACAGTTCCTGTGCATCCATGACACCATGTGTGTGAGAATTCACATCAGCTGTGCTTGTGTAACACCGACAGACCCCGGTTGTGGGTGCGCAGGATCAAACCTGGGACCTATGAAGCTTAGTGCATGAGCCTCTACTGCATGACTAAAAGCCATATGCCTCTTAGCTAAGGCTGTAGAGTATACTCATTAATCTTTCTCTAAGTAGTCTCAGTGCTTCTAGATGGGCCAGAGCACCACACCCAGGAGGTGTGTGGGTTACACTTGCACACTCATGTAACAAGAGAATGGAAACTATAGTATGTGACTTGTCTGACTAATCATAACTAGCCAACACAGCATAAATAAATTATGTCCAGTGAGCTGGACATGATTAGAACACATGATTAAAAATGGAAGACATTGAATAATTTTGAATAACAAATATATTTAAGAAATGGTTGTCTGCTCATGGGTGGCCTGTGACAAGAAGAAGAGCCTACATGAGTCCAATACATTTTTCATTATGAATTATTTGCTCAGATCTGGTCACCATTGAAGGTGTTTATGATACTTTCTTTTAAAAATGTTCTTTATTGGGGTTTGATTAAATGCCCAAATGAGGATGTCATGTACTCCTTGTACATGGCAGGTTGCAGGGCTGCTACTAGCATGTCAGGCTTCCATCATGGCTACAGAGCTTCCATCATTTTGAGAGAGAGACAAGAGATGTGTTCTCTATGACAGTGGTTCTCAAATTAGGGTTGTCGCTTGTTCAGGGAAAGCCCCTGGCGGGCCGGGCCGGTTTTTTTACCTGCCGCATCCGCAGGTTCAGCCGATCGCGGCTCCCACTGGCCGCGGTTCGCTGCTCCAGGCCAATGGGGGCTGCGGGAAATGGCGGCCTGCATATCCCTCGGCCTGCGCCACTTCCCGTCGCCCCCGTTAGCCTGGAGTGGCAAACCCCGGCCAGTGGGAGCTGCGATCGGCTGAACCTGCGGATGCGGCAGGTAAACAAACCGGCCCGGCTGGCCAGGGGCTTTCCCTGCACAAGCGGCACCCCTAGTTTGAGAACCACTGCTCTATGAGATACATGAATGCATTGGTGCCTATAGCCGTTACCAGCTCAAGTGAGGTATGTTATAAGTGGTGTCACCTAGTGGCTGTACATTGTAATATAGTTTGAGCATTCCATTACAGAGGATAAATTTCTAAATGTCAGGAAATGATGAGTAAACTCAGCTGTCTGAAATAATTTGTATATGTAGGTGAAACACATGGTGGAAACGTTATACAATTCTGAACAGGATCTCTGCTATTTTACTGGCTTAGGACCTATGTTGCTGATTCTTTTTATGTTTCCCTTCATTTTTCTTTGTAATGGTATCAAAGCTCAGCTGATCTATCGAAAAATGCATTTTCCATCCCACAAAAAGAAATAGATTCCAAAAAAACTTTCATCTCAAATTGGGACCAAAAGCCCAAACATTGATTTTATTTTTTAAAAAAACATATTTTCTGCATTTTTGCTTTTTGTTTCGGGTTAATCAGATTCTTTCATTGTGATGACGTCAGAACATTTTGTTTCAATTTTGACCATTTGTAATTTACATTTTTAAAATTTAAAATGAAACAAAAAGTTGTTTCAAAACAAAAAATTGAAACAATCTGTTCTAAAAATGGCAAAATGGGACTTTTTTACCCTCTCCCTCCCGTGAAATTTTCTCAAAAATGATAGTTTCACAAAAAAAATTGGTTTGGTCTTGATGGCATTTTCCAACAGAAAACTGTTTTGACCAAAAAAAAAAAAAAAAAAAAAAAAAAAGATCAGTTCTAATGCGGCACCCTCCTGCTGTTACATCACTTCAAGAATGCAGCTTAATTCCCCTGCCCTGGTCCACTCTGCATTCATACTCTTTTCATTTCTTCTCTTCTATTCCACAATATTGTTTTCCCTCTCTGCCAAGAGTTCACCTGGTCCCTATAAAGTCTTTTCTTCTCTCTCCAACCCCGTGCCTTCTGTGGAGTGTTAGAAAGTTGGTTCTGATGATACTAGACAGGTGGATGAACCAGCTGACTGATTCTAATTCATCTCACTGCCCCTCAATCCTCTGCTTTCAGTCACACACTGTGCACAGCATAAGACACGGACTCACACACACACAGCATGGGAGCTGGGAAGCAAGGAACTGAGAGAGGGAGCCAGCTGGCTGCCCATCCCATAGTTATGCAAGTAAACCCCATGGATTTCAAAGGAGTGGCAGAGATAAGAAATTATGAGCATCCCTTTAAATATTAGGTGTATCCCACTGCAAACTTCAGGAGTAATGTCTTATGAGTGATTTCAGAGCAGACTAAGATTCTGCATCCAGCCTTTATGGATATTCTGGCCAGGTATGAATGCTGGTGAATTTCCAAGGTTATGGTGAGTTCTTCCTGCTGAATTTGGCACAGATTGAGATGTACAATAGCCGTGACCAAACTCGCAAGTTATTCCGCCCAGATGGAGAATTGCTATTGGCATAATTATAAGTAGTATCTTATTCAGGATATTCTGAGAGGAGAATTTACATACAAAAGAGTGTCTTTAGACTGCGGCTTAGTGGGCTCGTCCCCAGGAAGCCATAACTACAGGGTTGGCTAAGTGATGAATTTCTGTGCCATATTTTTAACACCTGAATAGCCTAATAGTATAATCTAATGGGTTTAGAATCCATACAACATTTGGTGGTAATGTGCATAGATCTGGAAAAGGCAGTTTTCTGTTCCATAGAAATGTACCTGTAACTAGTGCTAATAGTGCACAGAGTGTCACTAGTGTATGTTAGCTGGTCCTATTAGTAGGTAAAACAAACATGTTAGTTAGTACAAAATCTACTGTTGATTGCCTACCCTGTGTAGGAAACTCTGATTGGTGTTACAGTTATTTCCTCTACTAAACAGCCATCATGACATAGAGATCAATTGTGCCTTTTAAGGCACCACATGCTATCAGGGGCAGTGTATAGCAGCAGCCCACCATCCATTATTCTCTGGTACCAGGTTATAAGCCCCTTGAAGGCATATGCACCCTCTCATTTGAAGGAAGAAAGGTGCCCTTAGGTCCACCTCCTCTCCAGCTCTTTGGGGGTGGATAGCATTGCTATCTGTACTAGCTAGGAGTAGTCTGTGGCTGGATCCTGGGGAGGACAAGAGAAGGGAAGTGTTTCCTTGTGTCCTCCCTTATCCTCCTTGCATATGATTGTGGGGCCACCCAAAGTTTGGCCCAAATACATGACATTAACAATAAGTCAGGGTGTTTCAGGTGACCGTACATAAGCATACACCACAAGTGAAATAATGACACTATAGATGGTGTTTTATTAGTTGCACTATTGGGCGTGTTATAAAATGGTTAGCAAGGTCTTCTGTTTTCAGTATTTAGTAGTATAGTGAATGCCTGTAATACCTCACACTTCAGAATTGAAGATATTTAATGGCTAAAATCTGGTGATCCAAATGAATAGTTATAGTTTCATTGTATGCAGCTTTAGGAGCCTTCAGTTCATTATTAGATGTACTCTGTGTGGGTGGGTTATACACAGCCTACTGATTTCCAGCATAGTATTTTTTAAATTTTCCCTTTTTGACAACTCTTTGCACCCATCAGTTCTTAAAGATTCAGCCAAAAAAAAAAAGTCAAATTAAAAGTTACATTGTATTTTTCTGAAGTGTAGAGAGAAATCTAATTTAAAATTAGTTTTGGATTATTAAACAGCTTAGCCATATACTACAGTTTAGGTGAAGATGATGTGTTATAAAGTATGCAAAGGAGTTAATACTGTGTTTTGTAGTAAACGTGAGGTTCATAATGTCTTTACATCTGTAAAACATTTAATTAATGAAAGTCAAACATGGATAAAAACAATTTACCCTGATTTACAGACTCCCTTCATCTGGAAACAGCTGCTTAATGTTCTTCTTAAAAACACAGCTTGATTCTTTCAGTATTAACAAGCTATTATTGTGAGTTATGGTCCTCTTTCAGTGCATAAATTCACTTAAAGTGAATGTAGAAAAGTTTATAAAATGCAAGCTTAATGTTGTTGTAACATATGTAGCAAGGTTTTTAACAGTGACAGTTTTGATTAAAGACATTTTTTCTTTGCTCTTGTAAATTAAGGTTTCTTCTTGCTTGTTCTGTTTTTTTAATGTTCTAAGAACTGAAGAACTTAATGACTAGGAAGTGAAGGTATAGTAAAGGTAGTGGAAGTCAGAAGATCTTGGTTTGTGCCTTCAGTATTGGACCTACTTATTTTTGACGTAGCCCAAACAAGCATAGCTCTAATTCTGGAAAATCTTTGATGAGTTAGCAAGCTGTCAAGAGGGTGAAGGAAATCGTTCTTGTCAAAACTCAGCTAGGAGACTAGAGTTAACAACCCAGTCAGCTATATGTCCAAACTGACACACAGAACATGCTGCTTGTATTATTTTCTTTGGCTGTTTGCTTGACAACTGCAGAAGTGAAAATCTTCTTTTAGCATGCAACATTTTTGACTGTTAAGAGAGATTAAAATACAAATTTGTGCAAATGTTACAGTACAGTATAATACCTCAAAGTTATTCGATATGTTACCTTTTTTTCCAGATAAAAATGCTTGTGGCCACTTCAAGATAATACATTTTGAACTATCTTTCTTTCAATTAGAAGTAATGTTTATTGTTTTGAAAGACAGGGTAGATTTGTTATATTACTGTATACAACCCTGAACTTGAATTCTGTTTGCATGGCAACAAATTAAATACAAACAACAACAACATTCCATCCCCATCTGATGGCATGAGTGCTTTGTAACTTCAGATGGAAATAGACTGGTTAGTCTAGGAACACAGGAAACAACACATTTTCTTGGTCATTGTTTTTTCTGCATCTGTCTATGTTTATTTTGCTTTCCTGAATATCTCATGAGAGGACCGTCCGTAAGCCAAGTAATGGACTAATAGCTAAAAGCATATAGTACATCTTCAAAGCTTTGTACTTTTCTGAAAATAAATTGTTTTTCCTTTCTTTCTCATATTTCAGCACATCAGTAACCAAGTTAGCTTTAATTCCTTTACATGCAATACTCATTACGACAAATTGCTAGAAAATTATCTACTTATGATTTTTGTTATTTATGTTATGCTTTGAGATGTAGGTGGTTGTATCATTATATCTAATGGGAAAAAGTAAAGGGAACAGTGAGAGAGAGATTTACACCACTTTAAAAAAATTAAGTGAACTGACAGTAATCCACAAGAAGTTTTAATTTTAGATTTAAAGGAAGTCAGTAACACAGGCAACTGACTGCTTTGCTGTTTGACATAAACACATCAATACAGTAGGTAGCCTTTTTGGTTTCGTTATTGGATTATGGATCCTGTACTTTAAAACGTGTAGTAACGTGCCAATTAATACCATTTCCAGGTTGACCGCCAATCCCAGTTTATTCAGGGCTATCGAATAATGTATCGCCAAACATCAGGCCTGTCTTCTCCAATGGCATGGCAGAATTTGGATGTGAAAGTCCCCACTGAGCGCAGCGCTGTCCTAGTCAACTTGAAAAAAGGGGTTTCTTATGAAATTAAAGTTCGACCCTATTTCAATGAGTTCCAAGGAATGGATAGTGAATCAAAGTCTGCCCGTACTACTGAAGAAGGTTAGTATAATTGTCGAAAGAAGCAACTGGCTTCCCCATCTTGTCTCAAAGGGGAAATCATTGTGTTCACTGTGAAGACTGTGCAAATAATTTTGTTCTAATTAGTTTCCAAAATGTCTGTACATAATTCACTGAAGATTTCTCTGTGTTGCATGAAAAGCTGGCTTTAAGATTTCACCTAACAATCTATTTGGCTGGTATAATATTATGGGGTCTGAACTGGCCAGTCCTATGCCTCTCTTCTCCAGAAGAGTTACCTTTTGTCTCTTCAATGTGGGCAGCAAGCAATTTTGGGTTTCTGACACATGCTCTGCAACAGCGTTTCCTTTAAAGTATCCAGGCTGCTGGTGCAGCAGACCCTGGTCCATGGTTTGCAAGTAGAGAAACCTTTTGCTGATGACTGAGTAATAATAGCCATTCTTTTCTAAGTGGAAAATAACATAGATGGATGACGTGGCTAGGAGAAGATGATGGGTGAAGGACTCCCAATACTGCCTTTAATTAGTGTACAAATTAAGACTAATCCAAGTAGCACACCATTCTTGAAGCAGCTCTCTGTGGTGCCAAACACAATGAAACCAGTTGTCCGTTTCTCAGTGTCAGGAAAATATCCTTAAAACACAGATCAGAACATGCATATGATACAGAAGTAGCAACCATATTATAACACTGAAATGAAGAAACAACCCTCTGTACATCATGCAACACAGATGTATTGTTCTGCTTAGAAAGAGAGGCTTTTAGAGTTGTCTGGAGTGTAAAAAGAGGAGAAACTAAGCTGGCTTTGACATAACTATTCCCCCGCCCCCAGCTTTTTTTTTTTTTTTATCTGCCTGTCTGTTTATCTAATCATCCCTATTTCCATTGTATCTGAGCCACCATTGGCATCTCTTGGATGGTCTTGTAGCCAAACTAAAAGCCTGGAGTCAAGAGATCTGGGTTATCTTCCTGACTCTGCCACAGACTTCTTTTGAAACCTTAGACAAGGAATGTAGGCCAAGACTTTCCAAATGGGCATCTTTTTTTTTTTTAAAAATCTTGACTGTAATCTTTCTGTGCCTAAGGTTTTTATATCATTCAGATATGGGTCTATATGATTTCCATTGCTCACAGGGTGTTGTGAGGAAGTTAATTCAATAATGATTGCAGCATGCTTTGAGATCTTGGAATGGAACATGTCATCATCATAGTTGTTGTTGTTATTATTATTTAGTACTATTATACTTTTCACCTTCAAACCATGTTATCGTTACTTAATTAGCCAACAGTTAAGTAACCACGCCTGGGATCAGTGCTGTGAGTTAGATAGTTGCTGTCCCTGTTTTGCAGATGGGGAAACGGAGGGTTCTATGACTTGCTTGAGATCATAGAGGGAGTCACTGGCAAAGGCAAGTTCAGAATTTGGGAATGCCTGACTCCCATTGCTTTGATTAGATCATAAATCCTAAATTGTTCAGTAAAGATTAGCTTCACTGTAGTATGAACAAAGCTTGTTTTAAAAGTTTCAAACAAGAAAATTGGGAAAAGCTTACTAGGTTAAAATTGCTTTGCTAGAATTTAACTAGGATTTTTCTCCCCCTCACTAGAGGATTTTATCCTTGTCCATTCTCAATTGATTTTTTTTGTTTATTTAGTTCATCTAAGTGTCTCCTGCTAAAGTTAAATTAAGACTCACTAAAAAAGAAAAAAGGCTTTGTATCTGTAGTCTATTTCTGTAAAGTACTTCAGGAGTGACCTTTTCATTTGTAACCCTCATCTCCCAGCAGAACCTGTCAGGTAATTTCCTACTTTAAAGGCCACTTTTTCTTGTGGAATAACTTTCTACACAGTAAAGATTTTTAGAACTTTCCTTGCCTGTTAAAGTCACGGTCCATGTGTATATTAGTCTCACCTTCAGCCACTCTCTTGACTAGTGTCTTCTTCAGAAAAACAAATAGTTGCCACCTGTCAAATGTCAACCACTAGAAAAGATTCCCCAACCCCCACAGTATTTAACTGCTTGTGTTACAGACTTTTTTTCTATCAAAGCACCAATAGGTAAGATAAGCTTCCGTGAGAAAATTAGTGAGTGTATTTCAATGGCCATTTCCTTTGATTCTTACAGTTATCTTTGCAATTACCTTGCTGCTCATACTTTTGTAAAGATAGTCCCAAATCAATGTTTGGTGAATATGATTTACTTCTCATTCATACATAAAAGGAGTAGTATTTTTAAAGGTATCACACTTATTGCATTGACATCTGATTCTGTTTTGAAAATCAGACTTTTCAGACCTGACTTTTGAAAAAGTCAGTTATACTATCTTTAGAGAAAGCATTTGGAAGAGTGCTGTGAATACTGTATATTTTTGCAACATCAAAATATATAGTTTGGGCAAAGGCAATGTACTACCAAAAAGAAGTTTCAATTTTTTACTGGATTTAATTTTACACAGAATGTTACTTCTGAGGCCTACCTCCAAAAATCAATTTCACCACAGTTAGACATTTCCTCTAGATCAGACATTTGTTACAATTCAATAGCCATTCATCTCCTACCTCTTTGGCCTTGTGAAAGTAACAAATGGAATTCTGTTTGGTTGCGTCTGGAAAAGATGAGCAGTGATTTGGGTTCTTTCATATCTGTAGCAAGAAGCTGAGCACTGGAATAATTGACCTGTCAAGAATCAGGCAAGGTGTTCTCCACAAGCCAGCAGCAAGGGAAATGAGAAAACAATTTTAAAAATGTTATTTTTCAGTGTGGTCTATTTAATAACGACAGCACTGTCAGACAAGTGGTTTAATTTATGGTGCCAGCTTACAGAGCAGTATTATCATAGAGAGAGAAGTCAGGACTGTCTACACACACACACACACACAAAAGAGAGAACTGGACAAATAATAATGGATAATGTATCTGATAATTTTCTGGTTGTTTGTTCACAAATAATCCTAAAAGCTGAACATGATTTTTTTTTCCAAATTCATTCACTTATTTGAAATTCCTCATGGAATAATTAATACTTGGTCTGTGTGTTGTTGGTGACCTGTTCATTGCAAATGTATGGTATTCTAAACTTGAGCTCTCTTGTTTAGTGGTCATTGGACACTGTTTTCATAGTGTCTACTTGCTGTTTGGATTAGTCTGACTCAAGGCTTCTGAATGCATTTATTAATTTCACTTTCCATTAATATTATTCTATATACTCTTGAAATTTGCTATTTCCATTAACATTAGTTCCAGTAAATGAATTCACTATAATATTCATAAAATATAAACTCAAAGAAGAAATGAATACAGTTGAACTAAAGGGTTTTTTTTTTTAAAAATGAATATTTTTCAAAAATATCTTGCAGTATTTGCCCAGTTCTCTATCTCTACATATGTTTGTACAGTATATATATGTGATGTATTATCTTTCCATATGCATCGTGTATTTTTGTATAAAAATTCATGTTATACATGTTAAAGAAGGAAGTGAATGTATTTCAGCAAAACAGTACTTTATATTTTAATGCAAAGAGGGTAAGCAGCTTAGTTTTAATCTCTGCCATTATAATAATAATAAAGGTGTAAGGGTGTGGTGTTAAGTATAGAAGACAGTACCAGTGTGGGAAGCCCTACCAGTAAGTGGTATTGGAAAGAGAGAAAGGGAATAGGTTCAGGAATGGAGACCCTAAAGGAGGATGGTTATAGAGAGAGATGGCCTCCAGGTTCATGCATTTATTATTCATTTTCTTTTAGAATCAGGTATGCATACGTTTATTTACTTTTTTGTTGTTAAAGAACAATGCTTTTTTTTATATTGATACTGTTTTTATTATGTGGCTTAGTTCTGTTTCAAGTGCTACAAAACTTAGGTCCTAGTCTTCAACTGCACCAATTTTATACTCAGCATGGTTGAGGAAAGTAGCTCTAGGCCACCTTTCTGCTGAACTGATTTGGGTTGGCCAGGGGCCAATTTGCCCCTGGAGTAACCTAGAGCAACTTAAGTGCTGCTCAAGTTACATCAGCTACTGCAGTCCCTTAGAGACCATTACACTGCCATGGGCGAGTAAAGGACTATGGTACCACACTTAGCTGCTTGGAGGCAATCAAGAGGTGAGGGCCCCATTATGATTTGGTACTAGAAGTGGGATTTTCAGACCAGACCCTGAACGAAGCACTCCTTTGGGTCCTGCAACAACAACAGGCAGCAGCGCAAGAGCAGAAGAAGATGGCAGCCATAAGAGAAGAGGATCCCACAGCCAACCTGCTGCTAGTGAACAACATGATAGAGCAACAACAAGGAAGTTTGGCAAGAATTCCAGAACGCTTTCTATCATAAGATTTTTGAACCATATGGGGAAAGTTAAAGTCCTGAGGGCTATGGAGAAAAGTCCCAGATCAGAGCAGTCCCTTTGGAGAGGTCAAGCAGGATATTCCTACAGCTAGGGGATAGGAGGTGGCAATTAAGAAAGTAGATAAGAGGAGTTTTGTGTGAAGAAACCTAGGGCCTACAAACGTGAAGTGGCCTCACACTTGTGGGGGACTCTTCCACCTTAGTGCAAGGGTGTGGCATTAAGTATAGAAGACAGTACCAGTAAGGGAGGCCATACCAGTAGGTGGTACTGGGAAGACAGAAAGGGAATAGGTTCTGGAATGGAGACCCCGACAGAGGATGGTTATGGAGGGAGGTGGCCTCCAGGTTCATGCATTCAGAGAGCTTGTGGAAGGTCAAGAGATCCTGAATAGGGATACAAAGATATCCCAGGCCAGCAGTGAGCTCAGAGGGAAAAAGCAGTTAGGTGGATCCTCCAGGCCTGCTTTGAGAGTTTTCACAGAAGTAGCCAATCAGAACCCAGCAGGCACAGATAAAAGGAATTGCCGGGCCTTAGCAGGTCAATTCCTGGCTGGGACAAGAGAGGCAAGTGTGGGTTCTCCTCTCTGACCACAGGTGCTCAAGGGATAGCCAGAGTTTGGTGCTGGCTGCATTTGCACAGCTGGGTTTGCAGGGGGAGAGAGAGAGGACTAAGAACCTTGACCCTGAGATAAGAGTAAAGCAAAAAAAAAAAAGGGGGGGGGTGTCTTGGTAGGAAGCAGCCCAGGGAAGAAACAACAACAAACTGAAATTTAGGACTGTGTGGCGGCTATGTATAAGGTCCCTGAGTTGGAACCCAAAGTAGTCAAAGGTCCCACGTTCCTCTACCAGCCACAGTGGCATAAACACGAAGAAGGGGACATAGCTTATTTGAGAACCTGAACACAGGGCTGAATTTAAAGGGTCCAGAGCTGGGGCTGAAGACCCTGGTGAAGTCAGTAGTACTGTTCATTTATTGAACTCTTTACTATCCCAGAAGGGTTTCATTTGGACTTTGACTTGCCTGGAGGACCAAGCCACTGAAGCCCCACCAAGGTCAGCTGGCAGCCTACAGGTGGTTCCAGGCATGAGAAAAAGACTGTGTACCACACCCAGCTACTAGGAGTCTCTCAAGGGGTGAGATCCCCCCATTACAGTCACTAAAAGGAGTTGAGTTTAAATTCCTGGATCCAGATTTGTAGGTCATATTCTGCAAAGCATCAGGTGTAGTGGAGAAGCCATAGGAAAAACTAATGAATCCTGAATTGACTCAGGAAACTTGAGTGATCCTGATATCCCATCTGTCCTGAGGCTGCCGGGGCTTTTGGGTAACCCAGGCATTGAAAGCCAGGGAAGACCAAAAGATGAGTAGGGAGATGCTGGTGACTTTGGGACCACTTTTCAGGGAACCATGGTCCAAGGGCGTTTAAACAATAAGGAAAACCCAATAACGAAAGGACTTTTCCAGAGTTTTGGTGCCCTCAGAACTAATGGAGCAACAAAATGAACCAGGTCCTTTATGGACAGGAATACAGGAGCTAGAGGAGAAAACTGAGGGAAAGGCTTCAGTTGGAAATCCTGGACCTCAGTGAATTTTTTGTTTAACATGACAGAAATGTACCAGAGAAAACCCTGGACCTAGAGGTTGCTAAGGCTTTCAGAACTTGGCATCAGAGCAAGAGTGAGAGGTGCCTGGAATGCCAGTGGGTACTCTAATGAAAGTGCTAATGATGCTGTGAAATTGATACTGTAGTCTCTACCATAACATCTTTAAAAAATAATTGAGGGACCCTGCACGTCACACATTCTCACTTGAGGAATAAAGGTGTCATGCTGAAGGTGTTGACATTCTTTCCCAGGGAAATGTCTTAATAACACAAATCACTTTATCTGGGGCATGGACATGGGAAGAGAGACTGCAAAAGAATGAGATGTCATAAATTTTCAATACCCTCAAGTGATTAAACATGCAAAAAGCAGCAGGACAAGAGTAAATGATGGAACAGAACAGGAACAGCCCAGGGAAAAGAAGAGGTGGATATTTGTATGGGTTGGGTTCAATATCATTGAAGCAGAGGGAATCTAACTGGCGCCTTTCATGTAAAATAGTTTTAAGATGTAATTAAACTTCTTTATGGAACCAGGTAGCTGAAACAACAGGGGCCTCAAACAAAACACAGGCACATGTCACCACCTACAACAATGGCACATGTGAGGTCATTCAGAAATTTTAACTGTATGGTTGGAGGAGTTTTGTTATTTTGAGTGGGGAGGCATGTGAGAGAGATGCACACCACAAAAGGTTACAGATGTAGCCAATTAGTTCATTTTATCATCACTTGATCATTGTATTATGTGATGTTATGGTCAGTTCAGATGCTATTTCATAGATAATTAATATATGCTAAATAGAAATAAATTGTAGGATTATACAAGTATAAGATTGATAAGTATTTAGGAGAGATGACCGTGTATTATGTGTATAAGTAAAGTATGGCTGGAACGCAAGCCCTGCAGGCTGACACCTGTAAGATGTTAGTTTAGCCATACTAGGCCCTAGGCTTAAGAACACTTGACAGGAGTGGGTGAACTGGGAATAACCCTGTGCAGTAAAGTCACAAGATTACTGTAAAGATGTGCCAATGTGATGTTATGGAAAAGTAGATCATAATAGACTGCAATGTATTGTCCAAAACCACTAGACACCTAATTGTAACATCTCTGAATGTCTGTCTTGACCGCAGGCTACATGTTGTGCATAGATGCTAATGAGAATAAGAGGAACTAAGAACAACCTATGAAAAATGGGGCACCCCAATAGTCATGGTGTGTGGAAGAACAGATAAGGAAAAGAGGGCACCTTCATGCATATGTATAAGGAGTTAGGTGTAGTGAGAATTACAATATAAAAGAAGGTTCCATGATTGGGTAAAAGTGGGAAAACCCAAGGAATGATCTCATCCCACCAGCAGGAACCGTCCCTCTAGCAATGATCATCTATTGAGAAGTCCATCAGACCCTGGAATATTTTTTTAGGATGTGTATGACTGCAGTTATAATTATTGCATGGGTTTTTGTAGAATTTCTATATTCATGGGTAATTGTAACTTTACTTATCGCTTTAATAAAACTTGTAGGATGGACAGGACTTTGTACTTGTGATTGTGTCTGTGGTCCCTATCCTTGGACTTTGTGTGTTTCTAGAATCTCCACATCTGAAAAAAGCACCAGAGGCAATTTTCACTCTGTTGAGCTTCAAACTGTAGCAACCAGAGGTGAACTCCTGGTGGTGTATTATAACACTAAATTCACTTTAAGCAAAATAAAAGGCTACACAGAGGAAGAGCAGAAAGAGAGGGGCACAGCCTGAATGAGCACTGGGAGCATGGTCCTGAGCAAACAGCCTAGATAGAGAGATTTTATGAGCTGAGTGCTGTGTGAAAGAGGCTTGGAACTGTGAGCAAAGAAATTGTCATTTGTCTGATTGTTTGATTCCTGCTCTGTCCTGGAGAGGTCTGAGCACTTATATTCTTTGTAAATAAACTGGATTGCTTCAGAGAAATACCTGACTCCATCATCAATTTATCCTCCTAACTGGGACAACCCAAAAGACCCCAACATTTCAGCTAATCCCTCAAATCAAAAGGAGTAACAATATATATGACCATTTCTCTGGCAGTGAGTGAGATTAAAGCCCCATGTGTTTTAACTCTTTGGCCAGGCAAAAACTGGAATATCCTACATTTAAATACCTTAAGGGTATGTGTCTTTAAAAATATCCCCTTCTATTCATCACTAGGCAATATTAGATCATAGGGGGCAGTGGAGATAGGGGGATCAGAACAATGCTTAGGGCGGTCTGAGTTAGCAGATTTCATTTATGTATGCAGTCACAACCGTGTGTATAAGAAAATGAATATAAGTCTGAGACTAATTCTAGTTGTAAACTTGAGACATGCTAAACTCAATAAATAAAAGAAGAGTGATTTGCATTGCTTCTGTGTTGCCACAACTACTGAATTTTCATTCAGTGCTGTGCTTCTCTTCAGAAAGACATTTTTCATAATTGTCGTTGCCCAAGAATGTATGCATCTCCAAGCCCATGGGATTGCAAACTTCATAGATTCTCTGCTTGCTCTTACACTGTTTAAGCAAAATTAATGATCCAGCAACTGGACTAATGTCATTCTTCTATTTGTTCCTTCTACCCGGTACAGCTCCAAGTGCCCCTCCGCAGTCTGTTACTGTTCTGACAGTTGGAAACCACAACAGCACAAGCATCAGCATTTCCTGGGACCCTCCCCCACCAGATCACCAAAATGGAATCATCCAGGAGTATAAGGTAAAACTGATGTACTATGGGAGGGATGTGAATTAAACCAAACTGTGTGGGGTTGAATTATACAACATTTTTTTTTTTGTGGATTTAGATTTTGACATAATGAACTACACATCTGTATAATAACAAGCAGAGAGGTCTGATCACTTACACCTTTCTTCTCACATTAAGCAGCATCAACATTATGTTAAAAACAAAACTGATCTGTGTGGGGGAGAGGAGCCATCCTGTACTAGGCACCACTCTAGGCTCAGGGTGAAATCAGCCAAGCTCCTATCCTATCCTGACAGGGAAGCCAGAGCTGTTCCTTCCTCCCTTGCCTGCAACAATGCTGACTCAAACACTTCACTGTAAAAATCACAGTGAGTGACCCTGAGAACACAAGTTCAGTTTGTAATCAAATGGAAATCTTCTTCCATGGTCACCTTTAAGGGCAATAATTTAGAGGCCTGCAGGCCACAAGCAGCCTTCCCAGGCAACAGGTTGAAAATCACTAGTATAGCCAATGCCTGCTGTATCAGTGTTTCTCAGTGGGCTAGTAGCTCACTTTAGTTATCTTTTGACCTCTATCATTGATGTGGTGTCTGCAAGGTGTCATCCTCAGAGGCGTATCAGTCAACGGTCAAGCCCATGCTCTGACCACTTACGCATAAATAAATATTTACAACATGGATATGTCACAGAATGCTATCCAATGGACTGTTCATCCCACTCCAGTAAATAAATACCCAGCAGCACGTAGAATAACAGAAATAGCCCTGCACAGCAGGTATAATAGTAGTAAAACCCCTTCAGCCCTCATCACATCCTCTACCCAAATGCCAGGGGGAAATGATGGGCTTGGCAGCATACATGCTAGAGGTCAGAGAATTAACTTGAAAAGCCATGCTCTTGGGGCAGATTCACCATGGGTTTCTGCCAGTGGAAGCTAGTGGGAACCCAGCAACAAAGCTCCAGAGGCAAAAAATCTGCTAGAGGTTTCATCTGGGGAAAGTGGCCACAACTTCCCTTCTTCAGGGACAAATCCTATTGGGGATGTCAACCCTATACCAGAAGGTTGTGGGTAGGGGATACACTATTTCAGTGAGTATCTTCATTAGCCTCAGCTAGTGGGCCTCATATGGAGCCGCTGATGGATATGGAAGCTGCCCTGCCCCAACAGAAGTCCCAAAAGAGTGGAAGTGTTGGCATTGCCCCTTGTGGATGTAGTTTGGTCATCTCACACAGGAAGGTGTAATTTATAGCCCCCTGCTCCAATGTGGGTGAATCTGACTCAGAGATGGAGCAGCGAGGCAGGCACTTACTTTTAAAATCAGTGTAAGGTCTTTTATGTTTCACTCTCTTGAGTGGGTGTTTTAAAGACACACAGTATTTATTTGCAATGTATTAGTTTGTTGTTTTGTTTTGTTTGGTCAATACCACAATTTATTAACCCAGCTATGCTATTGAAACCTCATTTTCACATCAATTCAACTTCATACCAACTCCAGTATGTTAAGGTTTGCTTCATATAAATTCCATTAAAAATATGTTAAGAGAATGTTATGACTTCACAGTTAAGCATTAAAATGTCAGAAAATGCGTAAGGGTTATCCACACAACTCTAACTCTGAACTTTTATACATATGCATTGAGACATAGGCCAAGATTTAAAAAAACTAGGAGCCTAAATTTGGGCTCTTAAATCCATATTTATGTACCTGATTGACATGATTTTCAAAAGTGACCCAGCAGCTGCCATTTACCTCAGTGGCAAGCATTGTATGATCAGCACTTTTAAAAACTAGGTACCTTATTTAGGTGCCTAAATAAGTGTGAATTTAGGAGCCTACCTTTATGTACCTATTTTTGAAAAACTGGATTAATCTGTAGTTACTTGCTTGTGTGATATTTCTCTCATTAAGTAATATAATATCTCAGCATTTTCCTACAATCTGAGCTATACACACACATCTGCAAATTTTGTTTCTTCCTTCATTTATGCCTACAACAATTTCTTTGTCAAAATAGTCTGAAATGCCTTCATTAACTAAGTGCTGGTTTGCAACCTTACAGTCTGCCTTAAATTAGAAGCACCATGTAATACTGTACTTTCCCAAGACCAGATCAGAGAACAAATCATGATGACTCCTCCCCACTCCCTCATGCACCTGGCCAGGGACTCTGGCCAGCAAAGAAGCTCTGTTTGAGCCTAGGGGAGCCAGGGATTCTTCCTCCCCCACTCCTTGCTTACAAGGAAGTGTATCAGGTGAGAAGCCCCTGGTACTGTGAAGCTAGAGTCAAAAACTGAGCAGTGCCAAGCGTAGGAGCAATGGGAATGTTACTCCTGCTTTCTCCTCTGCTGAGCCAAGTAAGGTCTGTGATAATCCAGCCCTTTGTCAGCAACTGCATGTTGTTTTCAACCAGCAGCACCTTCCTTTGGTACAGTAATTACATACATGCATATATGAGATTTTTTTTTATGTATTGCTTCCCTTGAGTGGAATTAGAGTGGTAGTTAATGCATTCTTTAATATTATAGTAATAGTCTCCACAGATCCCTACAACTAAAAAAGAGTCTCTGAACATCTTAATGCTAAAGTGTCTCAGGAAATGCTCATGAATAAATATAAGAGAGAGAAGCAAAACTGCCTTGAAATAATATACCACTTGCGCCACAAAGTGCTGGTTTGAAATATGGCACATATCAGGATACTTAAGGAACATTTTTTGCATTTGTTGAATTACAGGGTAAAATAAGTCAGACCGCAAAATCTAGATTCCTGAACAATTTCAGTTATGACAGAAACAACATAGCGTAGCATTTTAGAAATTGCACACACCCTTTTTCTACCAGGGTAGAAAGCTGAAAATACTTAAAAGGAGATTCTGTATAGTATTCTTAGGAGTGTTTCAACATGCTTCTTTTTGTAATATTGTTGCCCATTTTCTATTCAATAGAAAAAAAAATGAGACTGAAAAAATAACTTTAGGAAACCGTAGATTATAGCCATAGTAACTAAACAAGAGCCTGATCCAACAAAGCTTTATGCATATGCTTAATGTCATGCCTGGGACAAGTCACACGGAAGTAATTAAAGTCAGTGGGTGAGATTCTAAGAATTGCAGCATGGAACTTACCGCCCAGGGACATGGGGAAGGAGGTGATTTTAAGCCATCTTTGGATCCTACTGATCCTGGGCTGCTTGGGGGCTTTCTGAATCCCATCCCCAGCTGCCTATGGACAATAGTACCGTGAAGAATGTCTGCCATGCTATGTGCTCCACCTCCAGCATGCCTCTCTACCCCCAGCACTGTTCCTAGCATTTTCCCTATGTCAGGGCTGAGAGAATGAGAATTTTAGTGTAAAGTTAAGCATGTGCATAAGTCTTTGCAGAAGCAGGCCTAAATGTTTAAAGGAATTTAGCAGTTGCATTTCAACATATCAGTATATATATTTCCAGTGCAGTATATTAATATACCGTATTTGTGCACCATTGTTTGCAAGCATGACTATTTTCATATTTTTTATTTCCCCAATCCCTACCCAAGATCTGGTGCCTAGGTAATGAGACTCGATTTCACATCAACAAAACAGTAGATGCAGCCATTCGCTCTGTAGTGATAGGTGGCCTATACCCTGGTATTCAATATCGAGTGGAAGTGGCAGCAAGCACCAGTGCAGGTGTTGGAGTAAAAAGTGAACCACAACCCATAATAATTGGTAAGTGATTGTCTACTCTATTTTATTTTACCGGTTTAGTATTTCAGAAGAGCTTTCATAAATCACTTCTGAAAGCATAAAAATCCAGTGGAGCAAAAAAACAAGGTGCACTTCAATTTGAGCAATCTAGTTAACTTTAAATGTACCACTGCCTGCCAACACTGCCTCTTCCTCTTCTGTATAGTTCTCACAGCTAATAAGATGAAATAGTTCTTCCTTTCCTGAAACATATTAAAAACATAGATTATCCTGCACAGCTGATTTAATATTTTATTATGAATGTACCACTCCTGCAGGTTGACAGATTTATAGAACTAGCTCTCTTATCCTGTTAAGATGCTTGTAATATTGCCTTATTTGAGCTACTGCTGCGCAAGGCAGTGTTTAAAGTTGGTTTTCTGAGCATTTGAAGTTTAGCATTTCTCAGCTATCCCAAGCACATGGGCTTCCTTCTGCCAAAGAACAAGTGGCCTCTAGTCCAGCTAGAGAGGAAAGCTGGTATTATCATCTTTTTCCTTTGAAATTACTGTTACTTATTAGTGGTTTCCGTGCTCAATTAATTTCATGACCTGAGGGAAACCTAGAATCTTATCCTTCTGAGATTCTTCTATAACAAAAATTGGGGGTGGGGCAGGAAATTGAATAGAACTGAATTGAGCTTTTTTTGTTGTGGAGCTGCATTAAAGTTCTTCGAGTATAGGAATTTGTTTATTAATTTGATCTATTTGAACTACGGCTTTAGGCCAACTGTTAGTGTTGCTTTAAAAATGTGTTCTTTCTAAAAGAGTACTGGGATAAGGTTTTGTAATCTCCTCTTCTATTTCTTATACTGTGCCTTTAGGACTCTTGGCAGAGACTAGTGAACAAAATGGAAAACATAACTAAAGCAATGTCTCAGACTCAGAATGTTCATTTGAGTTGGGGTGAAATTCACCCTTCAGAGAAAAGCCAGCACAAGACCTAGCTCCCACTTAAGTCCTGTGTAAGCTTCATTTTAAGTGGTTAATGACATTCACGTTACAAATGTATCCTCTCAAAAGTAGGGCAATGCAGAAGTTTAGATTTAGGGTTCTTTTTTCTTTTTGGAGGGGAAGTCTGAAAAGGGAGATTAAGATAGATCTATCTTTAGGACGAGTCTATTCATTGAAGCTTCATTGAATTATGTATGTCAAAAAAGGGAAAGAATCTTGCAAGACTGAAAATAATGAACTCAGCTCTTACAAAAACCTTGGAAAGGGTACTAGATATGAATTTGGGGTCTCTCTTAAAATGATCTTTACCGAGAGAGACTGACCTTTCACTTTTAGTTCATTACTTTTGAAAACCTGATTTTTGTGTGAAGTATCTCTGGAAGTACTGCTTTAAGAGTTCAATCCTGTAAAGTGCTGAACACAAATGGTGCTAATCCAGCATAGCATTTAAGCACATGTTTTACTTGAAACATGTGAGTAGTTCCATTACTCACTTGCTTCAAGTTAAACATGTGCGAAAGTGCTAGAGTGCTCAGTGACCGAGGCTAGAGTGCTCAGCATCTTGCAGAACTGAGCCATCAGTCCTTCCCTGACTCTTACAAAACTGGTTAATATACCCCAGAGCTGGACATGGAAAGATATGTTTCCGAGTTTGTGGTATGAAGGTGGAAGAGACATGAGAATGTAAGTACATCATAAATCGGAAAAAGCCAGTTGGAACTTTAGAGACTTTTCATTTATTCATTGTTATGATGTCATTTCTTTCTTTCTTTAATGATCCCAGAATATCTGCCTCAACAATCTTGTCTGGTATCACTTTCTGCATATTTAATACCATTTAGATGAAAAGTGACTAATACATTCTTTTCTGTTTTGATTTTGGTTCCCTTTTTCACTTACATTTTCCCTTTTGTATTCACAAAGCAAGATACAGTTACTTGCAGTCACATTGTCTGCATCTCACTTTTCTTTAAATCCCATCTGTTTATAGACTATCTTGATGAAATTACAGATTTGGTTGGTAATAGGTAATAGTGTTGATGTAATATAGTTAGATTTCCCTAAGAGATGGCATGGTACCACATGATATTTTGATTGAGAAACTAGAATAATGCAAAATCAATATAGCACACATTACATGAATTAAAAACTGGCTAACTGACAGGTCTCAAAATGTAATTGTAAACGGGGAATCATTATAGGGTGCAATCCTCAAATACTTATCTAAGTAACTTTACTCATGTACTTTACTCATGTACATGTAACTTTACTCATGTAAATAGACTTTCCAGGGGACTTGATAACAGTTGTCAAATATATGAAGGGATGTTATAAAGAGGATGGTGATCAATTATTCTCTATATCCACTAAAGGTAGGACAAAAAAGGAATCAGCTTAATCTGCAGCAAATGTGATTTAGGCTAAATATTAGAAAAGACTTTCTAACTATCAGGATAGCTAAGTACTGGAATAGGCTTCCAAGGGTAGTTGTGGAATCCCCATCAATAGAAGTTTTTAAGAACCGGTTAGACAAACACCCGTCAGGGATGGTCTACTTAGTCCTGCCTCAGTGCAGAAACTAGATGACCTCTTGAGGTCCCTTCCAGCCCTGCATTTTGGTGATTCTATAATTTATGCCCCTGGGATTACTCAAGTGAATAAAGTTACTCACATACGTGTGTTTGCAGGATAAATTTTGATTACATGGGGAAGGGACCATGATGTGATTTTTTTTAAATTATCTGCACAGCTATAGTGCAGTATAAACAATACCACAGTGATATCTTACCTTGCCATTCTAATGACATATCCAGATATCTATAATAAATTTTTCTTCCCTAATTACATTAAAATACTTTCTTAGTGTGCTTTGTAATTACTATCTTGAAACTATACTTTGATTGCTTGGTCTAATACAAAGAAACAGTTATGAATTGTGTTCTTTCCATGAACTGCACTTGTCTTTAAGCCTTGCAAAGCTTCTGTAAAGAAATATATGTCAAACTTGTTATTTATAGGAAAAAAACCTAAAGTTTTGCTCACCAGTGTTGAGGATGCTGGAGAAGAAAATGTAGTTGGATTATAAGAAGAAATCAATTTTAAAATAATATTGATTAATAATATAGCTATTATTTCAGTAATCAGTTGGCATGTTCATACTTACATTTTATAGTTGGTGTAATAATATGAGGAACAGCTGCAAACTTTCACAGTAATAGGTACAATCAGATCTGATGTATCTAATTAATTTTTGGTCCAACAAATTAGTTTTGTTCTTCATTACTCTCCAATGGGAGGAAGACATATTTAATTATATTTTTGTCTGCAAGAACAATGGAGCGTTACAGGTCACACACATCCCTCATATGTGTTCTAATTAGTAGAACTGACAGCATTGTTATAGAAACACCTGCAGTATATGAAATAGTACACTGATACCTTGGATGACATATATATTACTTCTGATTAAATATCATATAAATAAATACAAAATGAATGTAATTTGTTCCCCAAACTCCTTACAACTAGATTAATTTTGTTTTACGTCAATAGGAAACATGCATCTGTGTTGGTTTACTTTTCAGCTCCTGAAATCACAAAGCATATGTTATTTTGACATTTAAATGAATTATTACTTTTGCTCATGTAATTGCTAAGCACTGAAGGGTAGAACAAACATCCAGGCTGCTAACTTAGGAGGTAAATTGACCTAATTTGGAGACAGATTGCATCTTCCTCTGGAAGAGGGTCTGGGAGGGGATAAAGTCATCTGAAAGCTCCTCTGAGGTTCTCCTTGTGGAATTTCTTGTGCATCCACTACTCATGGAGGACCTGTTTCTGACCTCATTGTGAAGGCAGAATGTCCAGCCCAGGGCTTAAGGTTTCTATAGGGAAACAAGATTCCTTTCTGTAACCTTTCTACCATGTGGTGCCGGTAGCAACAAGGGCTATGTTCATATTTAAGGGTTCCTCTTAACATTACAAAACACAACTAGCTCAAGCCCCCACCTAGAAATCTGGGAAAACTAATCATCATGCCTGGGTGCCTCTCCGAGGCCATACTTCTCCACTCGCATGCACATTGTCTGTGTATAACAAAAGACAATGTATATTAAAAGGAGAGGGAACACAGCAGTAATTTGGGAAAACACCCCAGTGATGATTCAAAAGCAGGCAAGCCATAAGTAAAATACTTTCCCCACAGTGTTGTCGGTGGTAGTCTTTTGTGGTGTGAAAAGTCCAATGGATGAATGTCCCTTTAACACATCACTCTCCTTTCCCTTCGCTGCACTCCCACTCATGATTTGTTGTCTGAGCTCAGCAGAGTCCACCTCCTGCCCGGAGGGGTGGGGGAAGGTTGGGTTTGAGTGATGCCTCTGACTACCCACCACTGTCACTAGCACAGCTCCCGCCTCACCCGGCTCCCTTTAGCTGGGTTCTGATGTTCCACCACTAGCCCAGTCCTCCCTCTAGTGATTTCACCAGGTAGCGGAGAACCTCACTGCTGCTGCCTCTTCTGTGTTATCTTTCACTGCAGCGCTGTCCGCTCACCAGGTCTAAGGCTCAGCCATTTAGACCAGCTTATTAATGATTTTCGCTGTAGTGATCACTGTTAAGATCAAAGACTCTGCATGGACAGAAAATCATCTCTTTCTTTAAACACTGGAGGAGAAGGGTAAAATGGTATCTAAGAACCTTTTAACAGAGCCTACACTACCAGATAGGAGCACCTGTCCCGACACACTCTGACTTTCACTTGGATTTGGCATCACTATTCCCCTTAGCAAGTGAGGTTATAGTTAAGGGATATTAAATACAGGGGTTTTTTTGCCCTTTAGTTATATAATAAGGATAACATTTTATTATCCCTCCATCCAAGTCTTAATTTTAACCCAAAACAGCCAAAATTGATCTGCTTTGGCAGAGTAGGTATTTTTGCTAGTCACCTAGACAGAGTGGATATAACTATAAAAATATGGTCTGCTCCTGAGGTCTTCCCCCCCCCCCCATCAGTAGATGGCAGGGAAGAGCTCATTCAGTGCACTGCCTTACCTTTCTTTGGATTCATGGACAACTATTCAAGAAGCTAGCATGTCCAAAGTGTTCCCCTGGCCTTCTGTTTTCCATGGCTTCTTCAGAAGCAGCGCTTCCATTGCCTCACCATCTTGCTTCCTCTACACAGCATCCAAAGGGGTGGAAGAGGCTGCCCTCAGCAGGAGTTAAGAGAAAGTTAATGGTGCTTGGAACAACATTAGCTCCCAGGCAGATTTCTACAAGAAAATGTACTGTGTCCTCAAAAGCACATGTGCCAGAGTATATCTGCTCCCTAGTTCCACCCCACCACATCCTCTTCCGGCCCTTTGAGCCCCAACCCGGGGGTCCACGAGGAGAGAGGCTCCATGGAAGGGGAAAACACACTGATTTCATTCCTTTCTGGCCCTGGGAGACTCCGCTTTATGGTGAGGGGTTCCAAGGGCACCAAAGAAGAGGAAAACATCTGATGGAGCCACTGCTCCCTCTCATCTTTTCCTTACCCACTGGTTTCCACTGAGTGTTTGGCCTTCGTACCATATAATGGGTGGGAAACACTGGGGCTTTGATAATTGGCCAGATAAAATTTAAAATTTACAGTGGACAAGAAGCTGGATATGAGTCAACAGTGTGCCCTTGTTGCCAAGAAGGCCAATGGCATTTTGGGCTGTATAAGTAGGGGCATTGCCAGCAGATCGAGGGACGTGATCGTTCCCCTCTATTAGACATTGGTGAGGCCTCATCTGGAGTACTGTGTCCAGTTTTGGGCCCCACACTACAAGAAGGATGTGGAAAAATTGGAAAGCGTCCAGCGGAGGGCAACAAAAATGATTAGGGGACTGGAACACATGACTTATGAGGAGAGGGTGAGGGAACTGGGATTGTTTAGTCTGCGGAAGAGAAGAATGAGGGGGGATTTGATAGCTGCTTTCAACTACCTGAAAGGGGGTTCCAAAGAGGATGGATCTAGACTGTTCTCAGTGGTAGCAGATGACAGAACGAGGAGTAACGGTCTCAAGTTGCAGTGGGGGAGGTTTATGTTGGATATTAGGAAAAACTTTTTCACTAGGAGGGTGGTGAAACACTGGAATGCGTTACCTAGGGAGGTGGTAGACTCTCCTTCCTTGGAAGTTTTTAAGGTCAGGCTTGACAAAGCCCTGGCTGGGATGATTTAGTTGGGAATTGGTCCTGCTTTGAGCAGGGGGTTGGACTAGATGACCTACTGAGGTCCCTTCCAACCCTGATATTCTATGATTCTATGAAAAGTTTTGGAAAGCACTTTGGCAGGTTTTGTAGCCTGTGGTTTAATTTTCAGGCACGATGCAATGCAGTGCTTTGACATTTCCAAATGTATATAAGGGAGCCTGCATTCTGCCTTCTCCCAAACAAGCCGCCATAATCAGTCAAGGTCTTTTCTCCCTTGACTCTACTCTCCAGTGTTTCCTAAAATTCCGTTTTTTCTTTATAGTACAATTCTCAGTGATTTTTCAACAGAACTAGTAAAACCAAGCCAACATCCAGCATAACATTTGAACTATTTGTTCACAAAGGCAGACAGTCAGAATTACAAAGGATTGATATGAATAATCAGATAGGGAAAAAGCATAATAAAATCACATGTATTATTAACAGCAGTTCCAGCAACATAATACACTACATCACATTTATTAATAAGTAACTTCAACCACCTCTGAATGCAGTATAATGTCTAAACCGAGCTTGTCACTAAGGCATTGCTGCAATTGACATCAATGACTGAGTAAGGGGTGCAGGCTCTGACAGATAGGGTATGGTTAGACAAGTAGAGCATAATGAAGTAAAGTGAGCTCTCATGTTCTCTGGACTTGAGTCTCATTTATATTAAAGCCCCATTACACTGATTTGGTAATGAAAGGGAGCATTAAAGGGGATATTACATTTACATCCACTGCAAGGCTGCTGCAGTTGTGTAAAGGAGCATTAGTGGGAATAAGATTCAGGTCCTTAAAGTCTTTTCTTTCTTGCATCTACTTTAGCAAATGACCTTGTTTGTTTACTTTAGACTACAGCCAGTATGCTGACTCAGCAGCAGTTGTGTTCGAAGAAGTGAACAGTGAATTTAACCATTGCTGAATTATAGAAGAGGAATATATAAATGTTCACAGCAAGGCATAATGCTACAATATTTATAACAATTTGCCTGAAATAACCACTTTATTGCTACAGATACTCTACTTCCTACATTTGTGATAGGTTCTTATTTGCTAGCTCCCATAATTTGCTAGTTCCTGTAATTGAGAGTCCAAATATTTGCTTTTTATAATACGGCATATGCAGCACTGGATCGTCTCCTCTACATCTTAAAAACACTGTAAGTAGTTTCACGAATGAGGGCAAGATATGTCTATGCTCTGAACATTAAGGTTGGATAATTTTGGCATCATTTAAAAAAACCCACACTGAGTAAGATGTTTTATACCAAACATTTACAAGGTTACTATTCATTTTTTTTGAGGAAAATGTTATCTGATTTTCATATTTCTATAACTGCTGAATTTTTGAGTCTGTCGCTCAGATTGGAGAGGTGTGATATTTCTGAAGCACGTTTCTAATAACTGAGCAATCACAGTGTTTGTCAGTTCTGGAGCTCCACACTTTGGCATTTGTGTGACATCCATCCTCAGATAACAGTTTAGATTAGGGCAGTGGTTCCCAAACTCATTCTGCCACTTGTGCAGGGAAAGCCCCTGCCGGGCCGGGCTGGGCCGGTTTGTTTACCTGCCGCGTCCACAAGTTTGGCCGATCGCGGCTCCCAGTGGCTGCGGTTTGCTGCTCCAGCCAATGGGGGCTGCGGGAAGCGGTGGCCTGTACGTCCCTCGGCCTGTGCCACTTCCAGCAGCTCCAATTGACCTGGAGCAGCGAACCGCGGCCAGTGGGAGCCGCGATCAGCTGAACCTGTGGACGCGGCAGGTAAACAAACCGGCCCAGCAGGGGCTTTCCCTGTACAAGTGGTGGAACAAGTTTGGAAACCACTGGATTAGGGGTTTGTTATCAAGCCAGATACTGAGCTACCAGTTCAGTTTTAAAATCAGGAGAAAGAAAATGGCACATATGCAGGAAGTCAATAAATTCCAAATCATTAGATACAATCAAGAGAGCATAAGGTCTGTGTTTCAGTCACTTTGTCTCTTTGTCTCTCTTTGTGGTGTTCTGCTTATACCCATATCAAGACTATTTCACAAAAATTGACTGTGAGCTGCCATCTGTTAGCTTACGGGGACAGTAGTATTTTTTCAACATATGTTTGAATAACTGAAATGGATTGTAGGTTCTCTTGCAGGAAACATTGCCTTCAAATCTATGTTTGACCATCCTATAAATCTACACCTAACTACCTGTACCCCACCATGGAAAATTATTTTGAAGCACAGTACTGTTGGGTTTTTTTTTCCATTTCAGGTCTCTGGTTCTTGGTTGAATTACAGAGTACATTATAAACATGTGATATTGACTTTCCTTTGTTCAGGGGGTCGTAATGAAGTTGTCATCACTGAAAATAACAACAGCATAACTGAGCAAATCACTGATGTTGTCAAGCAGCCTGCCTTTATAGCTGGCATTGGTGGGGCATGCTGGGTAATTCTGATGGGTTTCAGCATCTGGCTGTATTGGCGAAGAAAGAAGAGGAAGGGGCTGAGCAATTATGCTGGTAAGAACAGTAACTATTTACTACAAACTTGTCAAGTTCTATCACAAACAGGACAGAACTAATTTTAAAGAACCCAACCCTAACAATGCTGGTATTACAAATAAAGGTGGAATGGATGAATGTTGTATGCCTGTTTAATGTGTTCTGTAAAAGTGCCAGTGTATGAGAAGCTTTAAATGCATTGCTCTGGACCACATTTCATCATTACTGTAAGACAGTCTTTTACATCTCCAGCACATCTAGCATAACAAAAGTACAGAAAGGGTTAACTGTACCTCTCACCCAACCCTTGTTGCAAAAGGCAGTCTTTCAGTGTTCCCAACTCTAATTATGAGCTAGATTGTGAATCAGACTACATAACCACATGACAGTAAGAGGGAGTATGAATCTCCCACCAACTTCACCACTTTACTCCTATGTTTGCCCCAGATTTTGGGTTTAGGCATTAGGGTGACCAGATGTCCTAATTTTATAGGGACAGTCCCAATATTCAGGGCTTTTTCTTATATAGGTGCCTATTACCCCCCATCACCTGACCCATTTTTCACACTTGCTATCTGGTCACCCTATTAAGCACATACAAGTAAGCAGAGCTAATCATCCACTCACTCCTTATCTGGAGCTGGGGGCTGAGGAAGGAAGGAGAGGGGAATGGGAGCATTGGCTCCATCCACCCCAACTCACTTGCGAGAATAGCTGAGCCTGTACTGTGGAAGTAATAATTTAGTGCTAGTATAGGCAAGCAATAAATTACTAACTTGCAGTAGGTGAGAAGTAGTGTCTCCGACATGTCTATGAAGCGCAATGCCTCCTGGAGCTACCCCAGCGGTGTGGAGCAGCTCTCACACACACATTTTGCTCAAGGCTCTGCCTACAGTCACAATCTAGCCTAGGAGAATTACATTTGGAAGGGAAAAATAAAAATAAAAATTCTCTTATTTTCCCTGTCAGATCTCTTTATTCTGTTTTGTCAGGACTGGTGACACTCCTATAGCTGATATATCTCAAGTTTCCTGTGGGTTGTGGAGAAATCAGATAGTTATAATAAAATTGCATACGAATCTATTCAAAAAACCCCCAAGAAAAAAAAACCCTCCAACTTTTGGCCAATTTTACATGAAAAATAACTCTTAAAATATTGAGGTATTTTTTCCAGTTAGTTTTCTTGCCCAATATACTAATTAATTTTAGCACATTATTGGTTTCACGGAGGAAAACACCTTTCATGACTTGGCCCAGGTAAAGCACTGATGGCAATTCACGCATGTTTACTACTAGCAGTATTAGCATGCCAGGCTAAACTCACTCCAAAATCTTGTTGATTTCTTATTAATTCTGTAGAGTGAGCCTGAGTGACCACAGTGGTGAAGTTACATTATTAGTAGGCTGTGGTGTTTGCACATGGTGTTTTCTTTCTTTCCTTGTAATTAATAATGTGTATATACATGATGACAGTTTCTACTCTGAGAGGTTTTGTTAATTCATGCAGATAGATATATCTGTATCTATCTATCTGTTTGTCTAATGAGGATAATTAACAGTAGGAGATAGTTACATTATTTTATTACTTTCTTACATTAAACTGATAACTCATCAGGATTTTAGCAGTCTCATTTCCTTATGGAGGTGTCATACCTTTTCATGTACTTCAAATGCACTAACTAAATACGTACTAAGCCTAATTTTTCCAGAAGAGGAATTATTGGCTTATGTCTATGTGAGTTGGCATGGCACATTTTTGTGAGCAGTCCTCTATACTTTAAAAATGCAACTTAAATTGACTACCACAGGCTGTTGTCTAATGTAGCTCATTCTTTTTCATGACATTTGCAGCACCTAAACGTTATGTGAACATTGCATCGTGACACAGAATGGCCATTATCAGAATTGTGAAATGCTGTATGCGCTTAACAATGAGAGCTCATACGACATCATGTTTCAGAACTCATCCTAATATTTATGATAAGGAGGATAGCATGCCCACCTCAGAACTAACTTCCATCAAATGCAATTGTCAAAATTCGCTATTTACCTTTCTTCAACCTTTATTTCTCATTGGCTGCTGGCTGACTAGTGCTTAAAGCTCAATTGTTATAACCTGCATATGATTTTAAACCATAGATGAGTGAATTCCAAAGGAACCTTGTGCCCTGCAATTAGTGCTTGTTATCAGAGTCTGTAACTCACAATGTGTTTGCTTTCTTGTTTTGCAGTTCAGTCCTTCACCTTCACCCCTGCAGGTACTGTCCATTAGTCTGTCTCTTACCTCACCAACATGTCATTGCAATCATTGGCATAAGTGTTTATAATCATAGCAGGTACACAGAATTAAAACCAAGTGCAAGGAGAAACACTCCAATTCCCCATCTGTTATAATAATGTGGTATTGACTCTGCTAGTGGTTTCAGAAGAAGGCTACAATCTACCACAATTAACTTCTCTTTCATTATAATTCCGCATACTTCTTACTCATCCAACCCTTCTAAATTATGCAATTTGGAAAGGTAATTTTCAGGGCAATGCTTGAACTAACATAACTACGATAGGCAGGCATTAGTCACAAAGGGCCAAATTTTGCTCTTGAGGATTCGTGTATTTAACTTGCAAATTTCTGAAGGCCTCTGCACCTGGTCAGAGAAGAAGAACTCATCTCAGATTCCGCTCTTCACTTTACATGAATCTGCCTCTGCATGGGGTTTTCAGATCTGCACTTACGTCAAACCAAGCCAGTGATTAACCCGTACACACACACTGATACACTAGGTAGGTCTTTAAGGCATTTTAAAGCTTTTTATTCATTGAAGCATTTGCCTTTGTTCTGCCTGTCCAATCCACAACCAGCTTCATGTTATCATTTTTTTACAAGGCATAACATACGGTAGGCCATTATCATGAGTGTGATTAAAGTTATGTGAAGAATAAACGAACTGTGGCTGAAACAGCAGGTTGCAAACAGCTTTGCCAACATATGTATGGACAAGACATACAGTGTATCCAGTTAATTGTAATAATTAATACAAATAATTGACCTCAATTCTCATATCTAAGCATGAGTGTCACAATCTCAAAAATTCTTACATTATCTCCATGAAATGCAGTGTACCTGGCCAATGTATTTAAATATTTCAGTATTTTCCAGTATAAGTGTGCCACATTTTGTGGCATGTAGCACACCTCCCAGTCATACCTGCCACATGCCAAGAGTTTTGACAAGGGACATTTTTCCAAATAAGTTGGGGGCTTGTGGGCCACTGGACTCCCAGCTACTAGTAGGCTGTGCATGCCTCTTCGTGAATTTTAGGTTATTTTCTCCTCAGAAAGTTGCAATAAAAAGTGGAGGAGAGCAATCTAAAACTCACCAAAATGTACCCAGAATCCTCCAGCAGCCCCCAGACTCCTGGCTTACTTGAAAACAGACCCTTTAAAATGGTGCTTCTGCTTATCCTGCTGTAATTCCTCGTCCTTTTCCCCTGTGCTAATGGGTCCCCCTCTTTCTCCTTTCCTCACCTATACTCATTCTCTACACTCCCTGTACAGTTAGCTCCTCTCCCTGCTGCTCACTGGAACCTTCCACTCTTCCCTTCTTGCTGCTTCTCTCCAGCTTTGTCTACAGCCTGAAATGCTTTTCTCATTTCATTGGGAGGCACAATGTGAATGCTTTAAACTCTAATCACGTACTACTGTATATCAGTATCTTAACTCGTGTGTGTTCTGAACACATTGGGCTAGATGCTGATCTCCCTCATGATGAGTAAGTCCAGAGTTACTGCAATGAAGTCCATTTACACTGGAGGAACAAAGGAACAAAATCTGACCCATGGTCTTCAGAAACTGTCACAATTAGCACAAAAATGCATTTGGAGATTAACAAAATCTACTGATTTATGTCTAGGCTCAGAGTTCCCCAAGAAGAGTCTCAAATCCACATGAAGTTCCTGACAGTATGAATTTGGAGTTGGTTACATGATCTGCAGTCACAAAATGTTTAAATTTTCACTGAGCCAAACACCTCCCTGTTTGTACAGATCTGACAAGACTCAAGGCTATAGGTTGTTCCATAGTCAGTATTAACCCATGTATGCTCAAATAGATTTCAGGCCTACATTTTTAGACAGGCATAGGACCAAATTCACCTTATCAGAGGTGAATTTCAGTGAAGTTACGTTGGAGGTGAATTAATCCGAATATATTTGTTTGTGAACGAAGCACATTTTGCCAAACATCTGCTTCCTTCATGAATACATAAACATGAATATCTGAATATGTAAAAGAACTGGTCAAACTGTTCATTATGTGTATTTGTGATAAATTTAGATTTTTGCTTTGCTTCATAAACAGAACTGGTTGGAAAGTTTTGAAAAAACAAACAAAAGAAGGAAGAACATTTTTTCAGTTTATTTTGTGTGAAGATCTTTTTTTGCTTTCCAAGTCTATTTGCAAATTATTCACAAACTGACCATGATTTTTTAAAATGGTATGTATTCATTATTTGAAAATATTTGCTAAATATTTGGACTGATAAATTTCTGACTATGGGTCGTTTGTGAATTGTTCACTTTGACTGTTTGCTGTTTACGTTGTGTGATTGGCTACCATAAAGGTATTGTTTCTGCTGCATGACTGAATCACTGAAATATTTTAATCAGAAGAATAGTAAATAGCAAATGAAATGCTGCTGGTACATAGTTGGCCTGGGGAAGATTAATCTGTTGGGCTAAAACTTAGGTAACTTTCTGGATTAGTGAACATTTTCACATATTCACAAATAATGAATAATATGACCTCAGACATGGTTTTTGTTTACTTACAATGGAACAGCTGTAATATGTATGTAGCCTTCTGGTTCACAGGTCACAGCTTGTAACATCCCCGGTATGATTCGTCAGCGGGGATTGAACCTGAGACTTAAAGCGATAAAGGCATGAGCGTCTCCCATGTGAATGAAATAAGTGACTCCAGTAGCTGGGAAGCAGTAGTGACAAAACCGGAACCAGTGGGTTAAATATATATTCTTGGAAGATGGCAGTGTATTAGCAAAGCAAAAGCTGGACACTGAGGTCTGTCAGCACCACAAATGCATGATTTATTCCTTATTTAGCAACTGGTAGTGCAGATTGTAGAGGACAATTTGGCCTGACATTTCTGTGCACCTTTGACACCCTGTAGAAGAGCAAAATTGCTGCTATGCACATTGAAACTGAGTTATACACTAATTCCTGTTCTTCATGTTCACCCTCTACTCACATTCCCCAGATACAAACATGCACCACAGGTTTGGACATGACACGAAGGGGAGCTGGCACAAAACAGATATCCCTTCTAGTACAGTATGCAAGTTCTTTCACTCCCGTCCATTACAATTCTGGAACTGAATTCATTCATTTAGCAGGGAAAGTTACAAATGTGTCATCACATTTCTACACAGATTTCTGTACAGTAAATGCACATACTCCTGTGGAAACAAGAGAGACTCGCTTATGCTCAAATAAATTTGTTAGTCTCTAAGGTGCCACAAGTACTCCTTTTCTTTTTGTGGATACAGACTAACACGGCTGCTACTCTGGAACCTGTCAATATATCCGTGTATCTTTTTTGTGTCCTCCAACTCATTGGTGTGCCAAGAACCACTCACTTGAATACTCAAGGTGTTTTCAAGAATGCACAGGCCATCAGCCATGCAAGGAAAGTAAATGTGTATGTTCAGTTATGAGTAGGTAAGCTTATTTAGTGACTAGTGCCCTAAGGGATTAAAGATTTTGTGAAACTTAATAAATATAAACAAATTAAAACCAGGAAATTATGGCGTTCTAAATGTTTCATGCATAATTCGTAAAATTGTTAGAGGAGTATAAATTATTTGACAGAATCATCCAAAGGCAGGCAGAAGAGTTGATGGAATTTTTATACACTGATTGTCTGTTCTGAGTTAATGCTTATTAAAAGAGGATTAATCTACATTCATATTTGGGGAACAGCTTATCAGGAAAAGGAATGAGACTAGGCTGGCAACATGAAAGTTTTCATTTATGGCAGGAAAATGTGGCCTATTCGAGATAGGCACATAGAAAGCTTTCTAAAGCTTCTTGCCTCAAAATGTCAACTTACCATATATTCGTATTTTTCCAGTTCTAGCAGGCATAAAGATTAGGTTTAACCTTGTCAAATAATATTAATAAATAGCATCGGTACTTCTTTATATGTTTAAAAAAACACACAAAGGCTCTTTTAACATATACTCTTCTTCATACAAATATATACTGTATAATTTCTTTACATTGTATGCAGTTTAAATGCACTTCTGCATTTTTGCAGCTCTTGCAGTATAGTCTGGCGAGAATCCCTTAGAAATCACTATTCTTTCCCACTCCTTCCCCATCTTCTTTTGAAAGCCAATCTCCTCCCGGCACCTAATGCAGGACTTCAACCATTCTAAGAACATATATCAGATACAGATAATGCTGAAAGACCTTTCATGCTTTCTCAGTGATAAAAGACAAGAGAAGATGGGTTGGGTTAGTGACAGAGAGACCCTCCTCTTCCTCCTCCTCCATTGCCCCTCGAGACTGTTCAGCATCGATTTGAAATGGAAACAGCCTGAATAAAGCCAGCTTGTCTGGGCATTTTATTTTACATTGACATCTACAAGACTGCATTGCATTAAATATGCTCCTTTTCAGCATTTAGACCTGTTTTGTAATTTCAGAAATCAAACTGCAGGCAAAAAATGCTGACAAAACATATGACAGGAGTGATAAACAAAGTGCTTATTTTGGCAGCCTGACCATGTCTTTTGTGCCTTTAGCTGCCTTTTTCTTCTTCTTGTTGACTCTAAGAGAAATGGATGTGCTCCTGCAAATCTGAGGTAGCCCTTTTTCCGAGGGGATCAGAAATACAAAATGATTTTGTGATCTGCCAGTAATGTCCTCTGCTTTCAAAAAAAGATCTACAGCCTTGGATTGGAGAGCTTATCTGATCGGAAGGAGCCTGTCGAACAAGAACAGTGACTGTGGTATTTTCTTGTTCCACATTATGGGAAGGTTGTAGCCATTCCTTCATCAGTGTGCAAGGTGGAAGCAAGCATAAGGAGCCTCCTCTTTCCAAGCCACATGCACCTACGCATGCCCAGCCACTACCTGACCCATAAAAAACCAATAACACTGCCATAGTTGTTGCTCTCTGATGGGTCTCTCTCTTTCAGCCAATACCTAGCTGTATCTCTCCCCTAAAGCACAAGGCTTTTATTGGATGGTTAGAAAGTGAGGTTGTGCACAAGGACAAGGTAGGGTTACCACTAGATGCTAGTGACCCCAAAGGTGGGGCAGAGTGGTGGCATCCACCCGTCTTCTGTGCCAGCAGACTACTGCAGGCCTGCGGAGACCAACTACAGCTTAATACAAAGAGTGTAGGAGGCATGTCTTCTCATGATGCGCTCCCCAGCATGCTCAGAAATATCTTGCATACTCCACGGCTCTGCAAGTAGAATGCCTCTGGGGACAGTTGTTGATATGTTCTCCCTCTGTATTCCCCCCTCTAGCTGTGCTAGAGAGTCCTACAGATATAAATATGTAGGTGACCAAAAATATTATTTTTCCCCATTTGTCATACTTCTCTCTCACACACACACAGAGTGACAATATTTCTTTTAAAATTAAAATGTTAATATCAGTCTGTAGCCTAAACAAACATATTAATCTCAGGTGTGAAATAAGTTTCATTGTACACTATGTTATCCTGGAAGCCCCCTATGAAATAGTAAACCAAATTCATAAAGTTCATTATTGAATACATTAGTGGTCTGTTTCTGGCTTTATATCTTTGTTGCTTTGACAGAGATAGAATGTCTGGATGAAATGGAAGATGGGGAAGAAAAAGAACATTAAATTAGCTTCTACTAATACATTTCTTAACTATATGTTTTGAGACATAGCCAGACAGCACCCATTTATTTGCATATTCGCAAATGATATCCACAGCTCTTTAGCAAAGAGTGATACAATCACTTGATTGTCCATTAAAAAGCAACATAACTGGAAAGTAGTGTCAGATCAAGCGCTAATTAGCTGCAATGTTTTTAGGATGTGGTGTTTGTGTAAGCAGGTTTTTATTTAATACTTCCCATGCTTTCGATTTTCTTTTCACTAATTGTTTCAGATTAACTCTTTCAAAATACAGCTATTAAATAGTCTGATGTGAAATAGAACTACAGTGGCTTTCCAGTAGAAACGGTAGTCCATTCTGTGGTAATGGATAATTAATCATCAACCCCAAAAGCCCTTCCATATGAGATTCCAAAGGGGTTAGTTTTATCACCATTACATTTTGTTAAATGTGTATTGTGAAGCCCCTTGGAGAACTGATAAACTGGCAAGATATCACCAGTATCAATATGGTATCACCAGTATGCTGCTGATATTCAGATTTACATCAACTTCTTTGCTAATCATGGCATTTCCATCTTGGTGCTGTATTGTTATCTGGCTGAGAGTGCAGTAGGTATTTCTGTGTTGGTGGGGGTAACAGCTGAAGAACCTTGCAAATGCTTTGGTGACTGTATATTTATTGATGAAGATGGCTACCCCAGGAAGGTGGTCAGAATTCCCTATTTGGGGGTTATTTTTAACTGAGCTGACCATGGAGCTTCTTTCCATCTGAAATTGCAATCTTCATTTGTAAATGTAGATTTTGTCCAAGATCTTCTGGATCCAGGCTGGACCACTAAAATAGTCTGCTGTAGGGCACTTTCATTGGAATTATCTCTGAAAATTATTAATAGATTATTGCCACTGAAGGACCAGGTCTGCTCATTGGCCTTGTTTCACAATACCTAGTGATTTCTGCAGTCCGTTAATTGCACTTGCTATTCAGCAAGTGTGCATCAAAGGTTGGCTTAAAATTAGTATATAAAGGAATTAATAACATAGGACCACAATATAGGACTGCCTATATTGCCCTACGTTCGAAAGCAGCACCTGAGAAATGGGGTTTACAACTGTGGGGTCATCCTGAAATATACCCTGTGAATATACGTTGGGGGCAGGGACGTTTCTGTCAAGGGTCCATTTATGGATTTCTAATATGATTCATATACTTCAAAGTGTATCCTTGGCATCCTTCAGGGCAAGACTGAAGGGATTTCCCCCATGTAATGTTGATGTATTTGCGTTTGTGTGTTTGATGTTTTTATCTTGTATGTGTGAAGTGAGGTAGGGAAGTGAGGTAGGATTTATACTTGTTTTTCCTCCACTAGAATTCTAGCAGGGCTGCCACCTCTTTGCATTTATCCTATGGAACTAAATATTTGTGTGGTGACATTATACTGCTGCATCACGACTCTGATGTCATTAACATACCAGTGTAATGTCATTGTACACTGAAGCAGAAGCATGCCAGGAAAACACAATTTCACCACCTGACATAGTCTCTCACAACAGAGTCATATCAGAGGACCCATAGTAAATTCAGGGTTCTTTAGCCATCCTGCAATTTTGGCTTCCAGGCTACAGGGCAGATTGATTTCAATCTGTCTAGTGGAAGCTCTCAATGTGGCATGTTCTTCTTTCTTGTAACTGCTATGTTATATTGTGTTATGATGCCCAGAGGTTTTAGTCTTGAATGATAAAAACTCTAATTTTTTATTACTAATTATTACTAACTGATTTTATTTCCCTCTCTTGTGTTTTTAATTTTTTGTTTTTGTTTTTGTTTTGTTTTTTTTAAAAATCCGAAACAGTCACTTTTCAAAGAGGAGATGGAGGACTAATGAGCAATGGAAGGTAGGTTTGTTGTTAAAAAAGATCTATTTCCATCCTATTTTCTTTTTGATGAGGAACTTGAACTTTTCTATAGATAAAGGATTATTATAATAAAAGATCATTTATAAGACTGACAAGTCTGGGAAGAATTAAATGGCTTACCACAAGGTTTAATGATCTATCTGTTGGGCACTTTAGAGGAATCAAGTCCAGATGTTTCATTTCTCCCAGATGCCCAAGAAGAAATTAGTAGTAAATATCACAAGGAATGTGTTCATTTGTTACCAGGATGTTTATTGCATTAATTAGACATTAGCAAATGAAGTTGCTGTTGTTTAAGACTCCTTATTGGCTCCCTCTAAATTGCTGTGAGTGAACAATTACACATAATCGATCACAAAATAAATGATTCATGGATGATAAATAGGTTGTAGATTGATGGGACTGGATTCCACAACTTTGGCTACTCAATTGAAATTGATAAAAGCTGATAACAAACCCATATATCCTCATCTATTTTCTCTTTGCCAATATGGAGATTGTAATTAGGCCCTGGTAATAACTTCCAATCTCCCATTTAATCAATATTTTAGCAAAAAGAGATTAGGCCTAATGAGAGCTAGTGGATGTGGCAAGAAAACTGCTGGATCTTCTTATTGCCGTTTCCATAGAAACTCATGTTTCTCTTAGGGATTGTACCAGAAGGGGTCTATCAGAAAAACTACAATGATTACAAATGTTGCTTCTTCCTCATAAGTGTGCTAATAATCCGGAAAACCTTCAGAACTGTGCTTTTCATGTTAAGAGACTGATTTTCCTTGCTAAACACAAAGCACTGGCCACATTTGCCAGCCTGAATTTCAGGATAGGGTTACATTATTTATCCTGTGCTTAGTGAGTGCAGAGTGTCTTATGGCCAAAGTTCCCTTCCCTTTTTGAGATATCCAAGTCTGACTACAGCTCTCAAAGTTTAATATTACAAGAATATGAAAGCATGCTGTAGTCACAGATAAAAATACTCTTGTGAACTTTCCATTAATCCCACTCAAACTTATTTGCCTCTAAACTATACAAGAGTGCGTAAAGAAAGAGCTACCAGTCTATAGATGACAGGCGTACATTTGGGATTCAAGGAGTGAAGAGATAGTAGCCCAAAGTCCTGGAAATGGCTGATACAGACCAGTTATTTTGAGTGATTGTTCCCTTGAAGTGGCAATTTATCATTCAACCCTTGTTTAGAACCCTTCAGTGGGCCAGCCTACTCCCTGTTTCAGACAGACAACAGAGTTCATTTGGATTCTGGCAGAATCACGACTGATGCCTAGTTCCATTTCAACTGCCAACGTTATTTTGTATATAGCCTTAATTAACTGCTGAAGGTCTTTAAAGCATGAAAACCTACACAATTTTAATTTGAAATATATTGAAGTCTCCTAAACTGTTTATTACATCCTGTGGCAGGAGGAAAATGATGCAGCCTCTTCAATCACAATCTTGTCCAGAGTTGTCTGACAGACATATTTTCATGTTCATTTCCTTTTTTTTTTCATCCCGCTTCAGTCGACCAGGTCTGTTGAATGCAAGTGACCCCAGTTATCCTTGGCTTGCAGACTCTTGGCCTGCCACCAGTCTGCCAGTAAACAACAGCACTAGCGGACCCAACGATCTTGGGAATTTTGGTCGTGGAGGTGGGTTTTACTGAATCATGTCATCATACAGTGAATAATGCATTTTATTTTCATTTTAGTTTTTTTTTTCATATTGGGTTCTGTTTTGTGCACATGTATGTATATTGTGGGGGTGGGGGAGGTTATTCATCAAAGAGCCTTAGCAATGCTCTAAAATTGCTGCCTGGTTCAATACAGTAAAGCAAAACAACACTGCTAATTAGTAATGTTTAGGTTTTATCAGCATTTTAGCTCACTATCTCCAGTCCTTATATGTCCTACTCATATCGTTAAATCTATCATCGAAACACCAATAGTAGAGAAGGGGAGAGAGGTGAGGTGTGGTCTGGTCTGTCAGTCTGAGTGTAGCACTTGGAGCCGGGAGCTCCTGACTCCCACCCCAGATCTGCAACTGACTGTGTTGCCAGAAGCAAGTCATTTACAGCCAAAACTTTCAGAACTAGTCTCTTATTTTGGCTACCTCAATATTTGGGTGCTCAACATGGACTTGATTTTTAGAAGTGCTCAGCTGCCTCAGGTTCCGTTGGCTTCATCTGAAGTTGTGAGTTCTCTGCAGTTCTAAAACTCAGGCCCAAGGTGCCAATTTAGCATCCAGAATCAGAGAGTACTCTTGAAAATATTGACTTTCACTTCTTTCACTTCCCCAGTCTGTAAAATCATTGTTGTTATTACTTAACTTTCAGTATTACTTCTTACTGTGGCAAATTAGGCACTTCAGTCATAGAGATTAAAACGCTAAGTGGGAATAGAACAATTCCTATCGCACCAGAGTATTGAGGATTAATTAGTTATTTCATGTTTGTTAAGCTCTGTGATAAGCAGTATATACAAATTATTTTTATTTCAGGGTGGTAAAAAGCACAGTTCTTCCTGTGTACTATGGCTGACTCAAAATGAAATGTTCATCTGCTTTAAAGGTGACTTATAAAGAAAATAGAATTATGTTTGTGCCCCTTTCTGCTTCTTTAAATATAGGGCTAGATAGTGACTTAAGCTATAGCCCAGAAGGCAGCATCACCTCAGAGGAAGCACACAAGATACTCTCCAGGTGCTGCTACTTTCATATGAGGGTAGGACTTAAATTCAGTTTGAGCTGTCCAGAGCAGAGCTCTGGTAAATATTTTAGTCCCACAGGGCTAAAGCCCCAAGGCCCCTTGCTCCACAGCTAAAGCCACAAACCCCAGTGCCTCCCACAGGGCTGAAGTCCTGAGCCCCCGTGCCCACCATGGGGGTTGAAGCCCCAAGCCCTGACACCTCCCACGGAGAATGGGGGGGATGTAGTGGGCTCTTGGAAATACTCTTATTTAAGCCTTGTAGGAGGACGAACAATCAGCCCTATAGGTATAGAGGGGACAAGGAAATTTCCTCACCTCTTTCTCTACTCCTTTTGGAGGAATGGGTCATGTGGGAGGCAGGAGTGAGCAAGGAATGGCTGTTGTGAGCAGCTTTTGAGCATTTCTGCAGAGGAGGAATCTTGTTGCTCACCTCTCTACCCCTGCAGAGCCTCATTGGAGGGCTGGTCTCACTCAGGGCCATAATATATAAAGAAGGCCTCAAAGATTTTTTGAGGGACAGGGTTGTTGAGGAAAGGCATAGAGAGGGGGAGCTGTTTGAATTTGTTAGGGTCTTTTTTCCGCTGTGCTTTCATTGGAAGCCCTTTTGGAAGGTCTCGGGCATCATTACTTTGAGTGTTGACTTGTAAACCAAGAGAGCTTAGTGTTTTAGTCAAAAAGGTGTTAAAAAAACAAAAGACTGAGTTTTAAACATGCCAATTAATAATCACATGCTTTTTTACTATATAATTACTTTGTGAGTTGACAATTTAGTAGTTCATGTGCTCAGCATGTACATTTTATTGAACTAAAACAATCAATTTATAATACATAGTTCTATTGAAAATTCCTAATATTTATGGGAAACTTATGCTTCGCTGGTAGTAAGACAAAGTGAAAATCTCCAAGTACCAGGGAGGTGTTATATTATAAAATTTGCAGTGAAGTGCAATTCTACTTTGAAAAGTGACTATATAGAAATGACACTGCCTTATTCACAGTGATCTGCTCTGTGCATATATTTAGAGTCATGTCTGATTACGTCAGAGACAAGTATATTTTGCTGTTTTTTATTACTAACATCCCTGCAGCAGAGCCAACACAGGCTGATTAAGCTGGATTCTATTATTGTTGTACATCATTAACAAAATTGTTTACTCCATTGCACCTTCATGGAACCATCTGAGGCAAGGTAGACTCTTTATTATTGGTGATGGTACACAAGCCAGATAGGACCCAGCTTGACTCTCAGATCTCAAGCTGAGTTTGTAGGGCTGGTAGTTGGGGAAAAAAATCTGTATAGCTGTAAACTGAACATTGAAAGTACATTAGACCCATGTAAGTAGATGTTAACTGCCTGACTTTTGAAAAAATTAACTCTCGTTTTGCAAGATGTGCTCTTCATCGATTATATCTCACTTCTGTGCCCGTAATTAATCTGTAGTCATGGTAGAATTTAACCATTTTATATACCTGATTGTGCCTCACCAAATAGATCATTGGATATCTAAATCCTTTCACTGGTGCCTGCAAAAGTTGAAAATACAGATGAGCCCAAACCAAATCTTCATTTCCAGAATCTCCTGAATTTGTCCATATTTGACATTTGAACCCAGAATAGTAGTTGTTCTTAGTTATGTTATATTAGTGTCTAGAGGCTGTAACCAAAGACAGGGTCCCATTGTGCTAGTTGCTGTACAGACATACACATAGTAGGAAATAGTCCCAAAAAGCCACAAATGACCCTGATTTTTACAATGGGTTGAACCAAAACCCCAGATCTGAGCATTCTGAATTTAGGAGTATTCATAATTATTATGATTCAAATTTTACAGTCAGAGTCCATGTCTAGCAGCTGGCAGTCATGTTAAAAAGCAGAAGGGTGCTCGCATGTTTTCCAACAGTTGGATTCTACACTGACGACTACTTTTTTGATCTTAAACAAATTAGAAAAAGAGCCATGTTTGAAATACTTGGCTCTGGGAGAGTATAATAAACTGAGCAGTGTTGTTGCCTATGCCATTGTACCAGTCACCTTCCCGGCACTTTTTCATACTTCAGAGGTGTTCACTTTTAAATCTAATATTCTGCCAGTAAGTGTCACTGTGAAATTTCGGAAGGAGAGAGAATTTAGATCTAAAGGATTAAAATTATAATTCTGCAATATGTAAAATGATTCAGCCTGTGGAAAAGTGAGCAGATATGTTGTTTCCAAGGTTTAATTTCAATCTATACATAGTACAGTTTTTGAACTGAGTTGTTCTCTGTTTCCAGCAGTGTACTGTATCATTATAATTGATTGATCACCTGAATCTCTTGAGTGTAGCTGAAATCTTGTCACATTCTGAAATGACTTATTCATGTCAGTTTTCCTATATTGTTGAGATGAAATGTCTTGTTTAGGTTCTAAAATCAAACCAGATAAACTGATGGAAAAAAACTTTAGAAAACTTTAGAAAAATGCACTTTGTGCCCTGAAAAGAATTACGTAGAGAAGCCTTGGCATTCATTCAGTAGTTTTGCTAGATATTTGCAGGGAGGTGGTTTCCTCTGTGATTTGTAGATTAACTTCTTTCATCATTTCCCTAAAGCCCAGATAGTTTAATTGGTTCTGACATGGAATGAACAATCGAAAATATTCTTCAGTAGTGAAATATTCCAAACTTCACTTTCACAGTTGAAGGTATGGAAGAAAAAAGATGATTTTAGGCAGTGAAACGTGAAGGACAAGTGGTAGGCCTGTCACAGATGCTGATAGCTTGGCAATGGTTGTACATCATCTTCCCTTCGTTGGCTCATGGACCCTGTCTCAGCTGAAATGCAAACGTGCAGAATGACACATTTATTTTTCATCTTAAACCTTGATAGTTTTGGGCTTCCTGTGCATCACTGATTTGTTCCATTTCCCTATGCTCACCACAGATGTGCTGCCACCAGTGCCAGGCCAAGGGGATAAAACTGCCACTATGCTTTCTGATGGAGCCATTTACAGCAGCATTGACTTCACCACCAAAACTAGTTACAACAGTTCCAGCCAAATCACACAAGCTACACCATATGCCACCACGCAGATTCTGCATTCCAACAGCATCCATGAGTTGGCAGTCGACTTACCTGACCCGCAGTGGAAAAGCTCAATTCAGCAAAAAACTGACCTCATGGGATTCGGTTACTCTCTGCCGGACCAAAGCAAAGGCAACAATGGTGATTCCTGCTCTTATTTTCCTGATTCTGTTTATTTTCCTGGATCTTCTGTGCATGAATTAGAAAATTGTAGTTTATGATTTATTATTCATATTTACCTTAACTAATAACACGCACCTTGCACGCATACTGTTCTTTACACCATCTCAAAATAAATTGTTCTGTGCTTTAGTCCTCTTTGTCTCACCATAATCTGCAGCCCATCTGTATTTCCATTAGGACAGGCTAGGTAAAACATTTCCCACAGTCCCACCACATCTGCTTCTGACTTGCTAACTGCATGTTCTGCATGTGCTTGTGCTGTAAACTAATCACATGATGCCACTATGACCTTTGCCCTTTAACCCTTAGCCTTACTTTACATCCCTGACTACCGATTGGCTGAGGGATTGTCTAATAGAATGCCACACAACCAGTCACAGGATTTCAGCACCACCAGCTCTCACAACAGCTCAGAAAGAAGTGGCAGCCTCTCAGGTTGGTTTCATTACAACATGTGTAAAGAGAAGTATTTGTGTTTGTAAGCAGCTTGCTCTGTGGTCCTGATTATAACCATGAAAGAGAGATTACTTCAGTCACAATTTACAGTCAAATATTGTGTCTGTCCATTTAGACTTCACTGAACATGTCATTGTAGTCTATAAAAACATGCTTTTACAGAAAACAACATCTTATTTGTCCAGGCTGCACAAGAAACCTATTAAGATGTAATAGGAATATCTTTCTAGACTTTGTATCTTTTACTTTTCAGTGTAATTGGAAATCTTACTTTGTAACATTCTCACCCTTCTAGTACAATGTTGAATTTATTCCCAAATCAGTCTTCACTTTACAGTACAGATTATCTCTGTTGAGCCTCATGAACTGGTTAATATTTCTGTTGAATCATTATTGGATCCCAACTCCTGTGAGCCAGGTTATAAACTTTATATAAACAAAACCACCAGAAATAGCAAAATTCTCAGGTCCAAAGAAATCCTCAAGATGGTTAGTATTTCACAAATTGTTTCAAGTCTGCATACAAACATAATGTAAATAGTATGTGGGTGCTGCATGCTATATTGGAAACATAACACATTTTCACTGAACAACAATGAATGCTGTTTCTTTATAAATTTGACCTTGTTGAAATAATATTATTGTAAAATTATTCCATTTTTAAAGTAAAACCAAAACCAAAAAACTTGCATTTAAAGTGAAAGTATGTCATTTCATTTAAGCACAATAGGAAAGAGTTCCAGGGATTTTAACTAACGGTACATATTTTTTCTGCAACCTTTGAAATTCTGTTATAAACTGAAGCAACCAGAACAATACAGATCAATTTTAGAAATGATTTCTGTAGGTCAGTTTTAATGATGATTCAAAATAAATGTTGAGATCATACAGCTATAAATGTTGGCCTGTAACTTAAGTAGCCAAAAGTATTCTCACATTTTACAGGAAACAATAACTTGATTCTAGTTAGATGAGAAAATAGGCTTATTGTGTTGGCAAAAAGAGACTGTAAGTTAATGTACTGTGGTACTTTACATGTTTGTACTTGCTCTCTAACCTGAGGTGCATTGACACGTATCTTAGAAAATTAGCTCCTCCTTTCAAGTGCTGACATTTCTATTCTGAGATTTGAGTCAGTATGTGCTAGGTATTAGAGGACAGTATCAAGCTTTTAAATGTGTTGTTTGTACTGCAATCAGTCCAACTGGCAGATTCTGTTCAAGGGCTGGATTCATTCAAATATTTGATTGTAGAATCACTGAAATTCAAGGTGAAAAGACTTTTGAATTTCTGGCCTAACTGGCATAAAAAAATAAGACTTGTAAGGAACAATATTCAAACATAAACTAGACATTGCATTCTAGTTCTCTGTTCCTCTGATCAGGCACTGGAGTTCTTTCACCTATAGAGAGTGAGGAGAGGACAAATCCCTTTCCACAAAGCACCACGTGGCCCATATCCACAAGGATCACAGTAATACAACCCCACATTCTCCCTCCCTTTCCCCAAATATCCCCCCGTTCTCCATAGAAGTCATATTCTCCTCAAGCCTCATACTATTTCTCTCCCTCCCCCGCTTTTTTCCACCAACCTTGTATTTCTCTCCTTATTTCCCATTCTGTCCTCCATTCATTCCTTGAAGTTCCCTGTCCCTTCTCAAAATCATTCAAGTCTTCTGTCTCTGCACATATGCCCCTTTAGTTTGCTGTCCAGTCCCTGGCCCAGTCTCACAAATCTCTTTTCTTCTCCCAGATCCCTCTCCCCCCAAAGTGTTGTCCTAGACCTTTGTCCTCCTCTTCTCAAATATCTCCTCTAAAACAGTCCCTCAAGTTTCTGCTTCCCCTTCCCAGTATCCTCAAGGTCTCCCAGTACTTGTCATTTCTCCCCAAGATCCAGCTGTCGCAGCATCCCACACTCCCCAGCGCTCCTTGCCTAAGGTCCTCTTCTTGTACTTGTGTCCAAGGTGCCCACTTTCCCAGAATCCCCATCACATTCTGGGGTGCAATCCAGACCGATGAGGGGTTGTGTCATTACCTGCCCTGTAACCCTGAGTGCCTCAAAATGCTCTGCTTCATCTTTGGTTGGAGGCTGCCAGCAGGCATACAAGCCTGCACCGGGAGTGCCTGTGTATTAAGCAGCTCTGAGTCAGCAAATCTGATTCCAGGAGCCTGCTTGTTACACCACTGCCACACTCTGTCCTCCACCGGCCTTGATTACATCAGGCAAGATGACCCCAACCCCTGCCCCCAGTCCCAGATTTTCTCAAAACTCTGTGCTCTGCAATGTCCTGCCCTTTCCTGCTCCAATCAGAGAGAGATTAAGATTTGTTTGTTCTTTCAATAAAATAAAAAAATAAATTTAAAAAAATGTTCAAGGTAGTTTCCTTACAAATCTACCTTCCAGCAAGATGGCTAAGCACCCTCTTGGTCAGGATCTCCCACAAAGTCCAAAGTGCTCAGTTCCTTTGTCCTCTTTGGTGAAAGATCCCTTGTTGTTCTTTGCCCCTCTCTTTTATAGTCCAGTGCACCTTTGAAATGGAGTCTTCTGAAGATTACCCCCCAGGGTAAAGTTCATTTAAGGCAACATGGAGTCTGGTGGTGAAGGAAGTTTCATGCTGATTTCTTGCCTGCTAGTGTGTGCTAAAATGTAAATTGATCTGTGTACTACAATCTTCTCCCTCTGCTGTGATGCTCAGTTGTGCTCCCCTTGTTGGCTTGATGGTCCTGAGCTCCTTCTCTGTAAATTACTTTCATATTGTCTCTTATTGTATCTTGAAAGCACCTTCAAAGTGGCAGAACCTATTCCTTTGTCTAGGGTAGGGTAACGTTAGCCCTGCCTGGCAGACACACTTTGATAACACAATATCCAATATGTTTGTAATTTTGAATTTGTCCTCCATATATACACCATGAAACAATATTAATGAACAGTATGCTATTAGTGTTTTATTGATATCTTACATGATACCTTTTAGATACAGGTTCTGACATTATCAGATAACAGTGAACCCCTTGCCCTCTTGCATTGGTATGGTATTAGGGTCTCACACACCGAATACCTAGCCTCAATGTTCAAGGTCTCCCCTGCCTTTCCTTGCCCCAACTTCCTTCCTTGTTCTTGTCTCCCACAGGTTCCTTCCTCCCTATTGTTCCCCTTATATCTGCCTCCCCCAGGCTCTTCCTTTTACCTGTCCCCAAAGTTTCCCCTTTTACTAGTTCCCCTTTTCTCTAAGGTCCCTCAGGTGCCCCAGTTTATGTCCATCTTCTGCCCTTGCAATGTTCCATGTCCCTCCAGCCTCATTTCTATCCTCCCCTTCCCAAGGATGCATTTAATCTATTCCTGGGAGGTTCCTTTTTCCTTAAGCTGCTACCCCATTTTCCTTCCTGCCCTAAGGTTCTCCTTTTGCCATCCAAAGTCTTCCTTTTCTACACTTTCCCCTTCCTTTGAAAGTTCCTCCTATATCTGTCTCCAAAGAGGGGAAGAAGAAAAGAGACTGCTGTGCCAGTTTCATAGCTAGAACGCCTTCTAACCAGCTCAGCTCCCTCCCAGCTCCACCTCCCAGCTCCTGCCTCTCACCAGCTCTCAGACCATCCCAAACAGAAGAGGAAGAACCCTGGCAGAGAAGGCACAGAGCTGAGCTAGCTACAATGGGGAGTCTCAGCTGCAGTGTCCCTCCAGCTGGGGTGAACTGAACCCCAGCATGGCAGCCTGCAAGAGAGGGAACGAGGTGACTGAGCACTTCAGTATAAAGCAGCAGCCTGATTGCTGTGGCAGTCTCTACTGCCTCTCCGCTCCTTAGCTAGCCAAAAGGGGCTGTTGTCCCTCACAAGTGAAAAGTTCTGGTGTACTTGAGCTGCACTCACCCCGCCTCCATCATTATGCCCCTTGCTGGGTCTCTGTTCATATTGCTGGGATGAGACAAGCAGGGCTTGATGCAGGTTGGCACCACCACCTACAGTTCAGCCATGGCTTAGAAATCCTGTCTTGCTTGTGGTGTTGTGACCTTTGACCCTATTTTGGCTGGTATTTGCCTAGCTGCATACTCAGATCAGCATAACATGAGAGCAGGATGGCAGGCTGGTTTAGGCTGTGCTTTCTGAAGCTAGTCTTTGCTGTAGGAGATGCTTCATCCCAAATATGAGCTCGTGAGGGTTGGTCCACGTAACTTTTTCCTGTAGGATTAAGAAACTAACACGGGAATTATTACTCCTCTGGATTCCTCCACAAGATGACTGACTACTTGAAGAATCCAGTACTGGAATCATATAGACTTACTGTTCTGGTTGATGCTTCTGGGTTTTGCTCAGGATCTCATGGGTTCCATGATAGCCACAGGTTTTTCCAAGTGGTTGAAGATTTGCTTGCATCTTCTCTTTGAGCTGTAATAGCAAAATATATCTTGAATATATTTGTCTTAGTCATGGTCAGTGCCACCTCTCCTCTTGGCTAGGATTCAGAGGCGCTATCCTAAATTATGTTGATTTGGATGGGGGCAAATATGTGTGGGAAATATTTTAATGAAGGGCCTAGAAACACGGATGGCTTCAGCTGTGTTGCAGGCTTCTTGGCTGGACGCTGCTGACTACGCATTGATAAACTTCCATTTGGGTTGTTTGGTAGACTATTATGACAATCTTTTATTCACCTCTACCAATAGACTGACACCCCCACATTATATAGCCCCTGAATTGCCCCCCAAAACACCACAGTTTAGGGCTGACAAGTAAGAGTTGATGTTTCAAGAGAGGATGCTGGCACACCAATCCTAGAAAATTCACTCTGAGTAGGAATGATCAAAACATAGAGGGTTTTTTGGGTTTTTTTGGCTGTGCCAGGTACATGGAAATCTTGCCATGCTGTTGGTTGCGTCTCACCCAGTGCAGGTACAGGAGACAAAAGGAGTGGGTGATGACTGATTTACCTCTTGTAATCTCATAGGAAAGGGAATATCAGACAACAGAGTGGCATGGGGCAGGCGGGGGGGGGGAGGGGAGAGAATGACAGGGGGATTGGAACAACCATCTCTTTTGTACATGTCCTACCTCCCAAAATTGCATATGCCATAGGGAAAGAGAGAATAAAATACGGTAGAACCTCAGCGTTACAGACACCTCAGGAATGGATGTTGTCCATAAATCTGAAATGTTCGTGACTCTGAACAAGCTGTTACGGGATGTGCCTCAGGGCGGACTGCTCAGAGCGGGAGCTCACAGCTCTGCAGTGGCTGTCTGGCGAGTGGGGGTGGGGATAGACAGCTGGTTCTAGCCCCCTGGCTGAGAGGGTAAATGAATGAGGCACCCTGGGGCACCGCAGTGTCAATGGGTGGACAGTGCAGGCTGTGGCCCTTTAAAACTGAGCTGTCCTCTAGAGCTCAGCGTGCAGGCAGGAGCTCCAGCATGTCCAGCAGCTTGCACTGCAAGCCAGGTTTCAGTAGCAGCTCAGGAAGTTTCTTTCCTGGGCTCTGAGCTTGCAAACTTGCCTCCCTCCCAGACAGGAGGGAGGGGGAGGGGAAAACAACATTCACCACCTCCGACCTGTAAGAGGCTGCTCCGCATTGTGGCGCATAGGGGGTGGGGGTGCCTCCCTTTAAGATGCAATACCAGTACAGTACAGTACTGTATTTGCTGGTTGTTTGTTGGTTTTGTCTCCGCTGCTGCCAGATAGCTTATTTCCGGTTCCTCATGGTGTCCGGTTGACTGGTCAGTCCCTAACTCTGGTGTTCGTATCTTTGAGGTTGTACTATAAAGGGAGGACAAAGAAAAGAAAAAAGGGTAGAGAGGAAGGAGGGAGCAAAGAACAGATGTGTGGAAACTGATTCGTTTCCACCAAACAAGAAGGGATTCAAGTAGAAGTAGCACAAAAAGGTGGAAAAGGCGAAGAAAAGTGTGAATAAAAGAGGGTACAAGGCAATGAACAAAAGGGGGGAAAAGAGGGAGAAAAGCAAGGAATATTACCCACCTCATTTCCACCTGCATCTTCCCAGTTTTGAGTTGCACATCCAATTGTAGTGCCCAATCACCCTTATGTCCACAAGCTATTTGCATGCTTTCTACAAAATAAACCATGTGAAGCATACTCTCCGAAAACATTTTGAAAGGCTCATTGATACTTTTTTTTTATTGAACTTGCTCATACCGTTTTAGCAGAAACCCAATTACTTTTACCTTTACGTTTTGACAACCATGCTTGTCATTCTGGCTGAAAGAAATTGACTCTAATGGCAAAGTTTTAGGTTGTGTCCTTAACCTCTCTGTTTTCCACAGAAAGAGATTATGCAAAACAGTCTTATAAATACACTGAAATCTGACATTTGAAAGAATATGCTGTGGTCTATTATTTTTTCCAAACAATGAATGCATGGAGGCTTAAAGCAGACATGAATAAATCAATACATATATTTTTGATAAAGAAAACTATGTTTTTACCTTATTTGGTTTATGCACCATTGCGATGAGGTTTTTATGGGGTTCATATTTTAAAAAGAAGCAATTTTCAGCAATTACGTGAAATATGTTCCCATTTCATCCTGTTATTATTTAGAACCTTGAAACAACCTTAACATGTTGATGCTGATGTTGCTAAGATATAAATACATCTTCTTTTTTGGGGTATGCCATCTGGAATTAGAATTCTTCCAAAGAAATGTACAAAGCCAACATATTTCATTTCCATTATATTTCTGTAACTTTTTGTTGATTTTGCAGGTGGGAAAGGAGGAAAAAAGAAGAAAAACAAAAATACTTCCAAGCCCCAGAAGAATAATGGGTCTAACTGGGCCAGTGTTCCTCTACCACCTCCTCCGGTGCAGCCGCTCCCAGGCGCAGAGCTGGAGCACTTTGGAGAGGACCAGCAAGAAGCAGGGTGAGGCCTTTTCTTCTGTTGACACAATCAGTAGTTCTTTATCACAGTCAATTTTGTCTTCATGTGAATAAAACATCCTTATCTTAGACTGCCTGCAAGCCATGGCAATGCATTCCCAGTTATTATATTGCTTATTGTTTGGTAGAAAATATACCATCTTTGTGAAATAAGGGCCTTATCCTGCAACCTTTTGTCATGTAAATTGTCTTCATGAAGTCCAGAGTGTCTGCTTCCATGAGTAATGGTTTCATGATCTCTTCAGAGTGTCCCAAAAGGGCACTAAGGACAACCTTGCTTCATAATAATTTAGAGCTGATTCTGCTACCCTTACTCATGCGGAGTAGTACCTTACTCTGCAAGTAGCTCCACTGAAGTCAGTTGGGCTTCTTGAGGAGGAAGGTGCTTCTCATGGTGAATAAGGGTGGCAGAATCTGGCTATTAGACTTTTCTAAAGTCTGGCAATAGTAGATCGGTCACCAAAGAGACACCAAAATGGGATAATTTTAGAAGACCTGCCAGTCGATGATACTCAACTTGCAGAATTGAAAAAGGAGCTAAAGTTCTAGACACGCTATATGTGTGAGTTTCCGGAGTTTCAACATGTATCTTGACACTTTAAACGTCTTTGGATTGCTAACACTCATTTCCAGGGACAGAAAAGCAAGCAACAAACATTTTTAAATGGGAGTGGACATTTTATGTAAAGAAAAACAATCCTGTGATTTGTTTTCATAACTTATGTATTTAACATTTTTCAGAACAGTCACAATATAACAAAAAAGAAATTATACCAAATGTAGGAAAACAGATGGAAATGGTCAAATTCATCTCTGGTGGAGCCTATGGAAGTCAGTGGAGCGCCATCAGGGATAAATTTGGCCCATCCATCTGTATTGATAACCCAATATTTTCAGATCATGAGAAATAATATTAAAAATAATCATAGTATCCTACATCTTCCTTTTTTTAAGTTAGAAGCTAATCCTCTTGTTCCCCTTGTCCTAGAGTAAGGTCATGACATATTTAATGAATCATCTCCCAAAGCTACAGTTGATTTAAGTTATGTTAGTACATTTTAATTGGCAAACCATATATTGTTTGTGTATTTGCCAGTGTTTGGCATACTTACCAGAATACATACTAAACTTTATAGAACTCACTCTTCCCCCTTCTCACTGTGGTATCCTTCAATCTATCCTTCTTTTCCCCCATCCCGCCCCATTACCTTCCCAACAGGCCCACACTTCCCCACCCTCTGTGAGGCCTTCATAAACTTCTTTCTCCATTAACATGTTACCTTCAGTGTCCCCTATTCTCCTTGTCACCAGCCATAGCAACTTCTTTTCCTGCAATTCCTCAATAGGTCTCAGCTGCCTCCCTCTCATCCCTATGAACTTGCTAGCTGGAGTTAATTACTCATTCCCTTGGTTCATATGTTTCTTTCTAACCTCACAGTTTTTCTTGTCCCTGACTCTCCAGTAAATTTCTTAATTTTTCTTCCTACCAGTTCCCCATTTTTCCCACACACACTCATCTCTAGCACCAGCATCTTTAGTCAACACTTACTATTGATACCACCTCTTATTGTGTGGCAAAACTGTTCTGGTTGCTTCTCTCTAGGGCACTCATCCCAAAAGAAGAATTCAAATTGCCATATTCTGGGTTATGTAACTCGGAATAGGATACCGAGACTGCCAGAGAGCTGTGCCTCCTCAGTCCAGAAATGGACTCTGCACCTTTAAGTGGGGGAGGTGGGATTTATCTGGCTGGCTGAATGAAGGGAACAGTGCTTTACGGCTGGGGGTGGGTGGAGAGGAAAACTGCTGCACAAGGGACAAGGGGACAGTGTGGCGCCACTGACTTATCCCCTGGGAACCAGGACGAGTGGAAGGATTTAAATGGGGTAGCCCTGTGTGTGAAGCCCCCCGCCATACTTTTACACAGAGCAGGCTGGGGCAGTGTGATCAGTGAATTCCAGATAGGTGGGTGGAAAAGGAGGCTACTGGAGATTAATATGTTGTGCAGGAACTGGAGCCTATTAGAATGTCATGGGAAAGGAAAAAGGTTGTTAGTTACTGAAACGGAAAGAAATTTTATTTACACTATTTTGATATGGGCACAAAGGTTCCGATACGGTTCCTTTCAGAAAATGGGCAAAGGCTCAGATCCATTCTTATGTTTCTGCCCTCAATCTAGCATAAACAGTTTAGTGTTCGTTAATCTCTGTCATGCTTACAAGGATCTATCTGTCCCTTTAAACCACCCTCCTTCCAAAATACCAAAATATAGGTGATCAAATAAATCTAAAATATTGTTTTTAAGCCAGGTTCTGCTACCCTTATTCACATTGAATAGTATCCAGCTCCATGAATTTATGGGATGACTTCCAGAGTAAGATTCCATTCAACTTGAGTAAGCATGCCAGAATCAGTAAGACTCCTTACTATACCTAGAGCTATTCAAATATATTTTCCAGCCAAACAGATTTGGTCAATTCAACAGAAATTCTCTAAACATTTCAGTCAACCCAAAAATGCATTTTTCAGGGAAAAAAAGTTTTGCACCCTAAATTTGATCCAGCTCCATTCCCTATATATATTTTGGACTTCAGAGTACTCTCTATATTTAAGGATTTTTTCCAAAAAATGCAGTCTACTTTAATAGAGTATTATAAAAATTTAAGACTTGATAAATAATAATAATTCTCTAGATCAGCTTGGTTTTAAAGTTATTTTTTTAAATTAATGTGTGTTAATATTTAACTAAAATAATTCTGCAATAATAGGCAAACTACTTCCATCTTCTTTAAAGATGACAAACAGATAAATAAGACAGGTGAATTGAAGTACCATCTAGTGAAAGCCTTTGTGACACAGGGCTTAACTTCTTAGTTGCATAAAATATCTAGAAGGAAGAAATTATATTAGTCACCAAGACAACACTGGTTATTTCAGAGTAGAGTAATCAGGAATATTGACAGCACACTTTCAAGTTCTACACAATTCAGGCTCAGTTTTTGCTATGTTTATCTTTCAAATTACACTTTTTAGTTAGTTATAATGTCACATTGATAGTAATGGCAACCAGACTTTCTAAAGAATATCAAAATGACCAAAAAAATAAAATAAAATTAGACTTACAGATCAGATCCGCAGCTGGAATAAATAGACACAGCTCCACTGAAATTAGTAGAGTTACACTGATTTATACCAGCCGAGGATCTAGCCTTCTTTTTTCTTTCAACCTCTAGAGTCAAATGAAAGTACAAAATCAAGATTGTATTTCCTATGTCAGCTTTAATATTGACATATTGGAAAACAGTTGCTTAGATTTTTCTTTTTACAATTTTATTTATCTTAATTAGTTTGATTTCTAACATACATATCCACTATAATATTACATTTTAAATTTGAAAATCACATATTTGGAAATAACCATGTTGCACAGGAAAACTGAATCCATTCAGGCAGGCCTTGCAATGTGATCTGAAGATGAACAAACGTATACCAGCAGGACAGTGTCCTGAAGAATGCTCAATTTCCAACCCTCTCCTCTTCCTAATCCCTGAGTTCCCATTTATGGACTCTTACCATGAGCATCCTAACTAAACTCAACTGCAAAGGATTTTATACTTCAAAGTTAATGCATTAAATTGCACCTGGAGACCTATCGGTAGGCAGCAGCCTGTGAAGCACATGTATATTATAATCCACATTAGCCTCATCATTAAATTAGCAGGCAGCAACCTTGTGCACTAGGTTAAGTTTCCAGATTGTTTTCAAGGGTAGCATCAGATGAAGTGCATTATAGTAATGCAGGCCAGAACTAACTGTTGTGACATCTACAACCAAGAACAATGCTCATGGTCACCTAGCCAAACTCTTAGCTCTTTACTGCTCTCCAGATATGTACAAGGGTCTGAAATCAGTCCCATGCTCCCCCAAACCCTTGTAACATAAAATGGATATATTGGGCCAAATTCTCCAGTTCACTAAAGCCATTTTGTGCCACTAAGGCACTTTGCACAAGTGGCCTTAAAATGGCCAAAGATCGTCAGTGGAGAATTCAGGAACTGATTGCTCAAGGAAATGGTTGCCACCTGCTGTGCCAGGCACCTGCAACACAAATGGACAGAGGAGGTATGCTCCAGGAGAGGGGTGAGGAACCAATGTGGCATAGCAGAGCTCCACGATACCATATTCTCCAGTGACCTAACTTAGTGCTGCTCCTGTGTGGCTCCAACTTGCACTGGAGTTGAGTGGCTAAAGATTATAAAATAGCTTCAACTGACTACCTGTGGCTGCCCCCAGCCTTTCCTTTTGCCTGAGTTATGCTGGATGAGATAAAGAATCTGTCCTGTTCTCTCAACTGAGGGAGCAGACGTCATGTCCGAATCAAAGCAGACTTTTCTATGGTGTGGGCTATTGGGTAAGTTATTCAGAAAGTCAGTGTGTATGAATATTTCCAGCTCTCTTTCCTATCTTCTGCTAACCCAGGAGTGGGCAAACTTTTTGCCCCTGAGGGCCACATCTGGGTATGGAAATAGTATGGTGGGCCATGAATGTTCACAAAATTGGGGATTGGGGTGTGGAAGGGGGTGAGGGCTCCAGCTGGGGGTGCAGGCCCTGAGGTAGGGCCAGAAATGAGGAGTTCAAGGTGCAGGAGGGGGCTCCAGGCTGGGGCAGCGGGTTGGGGTGTGTGGGGGCTAATAATATACATCATTCCACTCGACCCCAGTAATGAAACCCTTCATGCAGACAGCTAGTTACAAGACAGATTTAATTATTGCTACCGATTATTCCTAACTAGAAATAAAAAGGAAATATTAATTAGTTATTATATCAATGTAATTGTTAATCATATTTCTTCTTGAGGAAAAAGTAATGAAGGTAATAATATGATACTCTTTTAGTTCAAATACATCCTTTTGGCCAACACCTGAAGAAAAGGACCTTCCTTGCTTGAAAGATTGTGTATTATAACAAATCTGCGGTGTAAAGACCAACGTATCACATTGTTTATCTTATCTAATTCATATTGTAAAGAGAGGGCAACATGTCAATGCGGTATATATTAGTTTGTTAACAACCAAATATAAATAGGTTAAAAAACATAAGAGTATAAAGTGGCAACAGTAATGGGAACATACAGATTTGGGGTTTTCCAGGACATGTTTCAGACATGGACTTTAAGTGAATTACTGTGGAATCATTGTCAGAAATCCCTGGTGATATTAAGCACTCATATTTTATAGATAGCTACTATGAAAGTGTAAAATTGTATTTTATTCAGAAAACATGGATGTTAACAATATTTACTGTGCTACAGTGTCATCAGCTCCAAAAACTAAGCAAGGTATATCAGATGAAATGAGTTAGCTGTGAAGGTCATCACAGATAAGTGCCAGCAATGCCTTGATTCTATATCACACCATCAGGTATTCTGTAGATGTTATATTACATAAAAAATGTTAAAAGAACATTAAGGTTTCAAAAGCAATCATTCAAAAGTTAGGAAATACCCAAATTAAGTTTGCCTGTGCATATGCATTATGATACTGTCTTTAATTACATGATCCTTTCCACCAAACTTCTGTCTGTAAAGTCAAGCTCCTTTAACAATTATGTATCTAAACTGTACAGACTTCTACACAGGGAGAGGGAAATTGTACTTTCATACATTTTAGAAGTCTCTAAATACTGTGTAAAACAGCTTTTCTGTCCATAATGCAACTTTGATGTTCTCTCTCTCATGATACGTCAGGGCTAGAAACAATAGCTTTATTGGAATGGAAGATACAACTTCAGTTTCTAGCCTTGATGAGTCACAATATATTAGACCCTCAACTTTTCTTTGGTCCAGGACTGAGTATTACACTCAGACCAATGTAATTCTAGCTGAGAATTCCTTATATGAGAAGAATGAAAGAAGCACATATTTTTGGGGCATTTTTTTTTAAATTTGTGGCAGCTGTGTTGAAGATGTTTAGAGATGTCGAATGTCATCTAAGCAGTCCCAATAGAGATTAATTAGTTGGTGAGGTGCTGGCAGAGAAGTCCAGGTGCATGATAAATGCAATTTATCAGATAGCTCTGTAATTTATCATGTGTATCTAACCTCCCCTTATGCTTGGGGTGAATTGGGTGTGTTGCTGTTGTATACATTTAACACTTTTTTTAGGTTGCATAAAATACACAAAGGCAATATACACAGTTTACAATCTTCGTGAAAACCATAACTTTTGAATTCACTACATATAATGCATTGATGTACTATTGTATTAATGAAAACTAGTATTTTACATTTAGAGCCATATTCCCTCCCCTGTTTCTGTCTCCTTTGTAATGAGCATGCAGAAAAAGGGCAAAACATTTTAAAGTATTTAGGTGCCTAAAGATGCAGATAGGCACCTAGTAGAATTTTCAGAAGCACCTAAGTACCCAGCTCCAATGGCTCCAATGGCATCTAGGCACTACTGAAAATCCCACTGGGTGCCTAAATACCTTTTTTAAAATATGGCCCTAAGGGTATGTCCACACTGCACTCTAAAACCCATGGCAGCTCCAGCCTGAGCTCTACACTGCTGTTTTTAATGCTGTAGCATGAGCCTGAGTTTGTAGACTCCAGGCACTGAGACTCGCTGCCATGGGTTTTAAAACCCAGTGTAGACATAGACTAAGTGTCCAGCTGAGAATTTCCTCAAGGTAGAGATCTTTGTTTATATCACACCAGAATAGACATCTCCTGTGCCAACCACCCTCCCTCACCCCTACATCTAGGCTATATTAGGGTAGTGTGGAGTGGAGCAGGCTATAGAACAGCATGTGAAAAGGCTGCTTGCCTTTCCAGTTACAATTAATTTACCAGTTTTGTGTTGGAGTAATGACTGGGTTATGTGTGGAATAATGGTAACAACAAATCTTCCAAACCCCTCTTGGCATGGTCACTGCTTTGGGGATCCAAGAAGAGATCTAACATATGCTTGCTAGAAGGAAGGTGGGAGTAAGGAAGTGCTATATCTAAATATTTGAGTTCATTCACTGTCTTTGAATCAGTAGCCTGGGTTTTCATGTCTAGATGCAGGTAAATCTTTAATGCATTCTCTTAGCTTAATAGTCCAGAAAGTGAGTTAGTTCATTTCCTTTGGTAATTGTGAGCTAAAGTCATCTAATTAATATTAAAAAACATGATAATGAACATGTGGTTTGTTGTAGCAAATTTTGTTCAAATTGCTTAGCTATTATGAGCCAATTAAACAAAGAAACAAAACCAATGTGACAATTTTCAGCAATTATTGCCTTACTTATATTTAATATAATAATTCAGACTCAAACTACATGTCAGGGTGGGCATGTCCCATAAACATCTACACAGCAACCTCATTATCCACCTTCAAATCCCTCCTCAAAACGCGCCTTTTCTGAGTTTGTACAGCACCTAGCACAATGGGGTCTAGCCTAAAACTAGGGCTCTATGGTAATGTGAATAATAAATAGTAATAATAAAGATGCTTGTCTTTCCCTGTAGTATATAGAAGAGGCTAGTTTTGGTTGATACTAAATTTACATGATCTTGATTTCAGGTATGACAGTGATGGTTGGTGTCCTCCTTTACCGGTTCAGACGTACTTACACCAGGGCCTGGAGGATGAGCTTGAAGAAGATGATGACAGAGTTCCTACACCACCTGTCCGAGGGGTGGCCTCCTCACCAGCAATCTCCTTTGGGCAACAGTCCACTGCCACTCTCACACCTTCTCCACGAGAGGAAATGCAGCCAATGCTTCAAGCCCACCTTGATGAATTAACCAGGGCCTACCAGTTTGACATAGCAAAGCAAACATGGTAAATGTTCGAGTTAGACACATGTAATTTTAGAAAATGATACTGTAATAATACAGTATCCAGTGCCAAAATCCTTAGCACTACACGACAACTGAAACTGTTAATTGAAAAAATATATTAAAAAGAGTATATGGTATAAAAATGGAGCCTAAAAATAGGTATTTTATTAAATTTGTGTGAAAAATACATGTAAAGATGATATTCATCTGGAATGCTGGTATATACTAATTAATTAACCCCATCAACAGGTAACTTTTATCCACACATTTCAGGATAGCAAATAAATTGAATTTATCAGGTCTTTGGAAATAACAAGACACTAAATCAGTGTTCAAACATCAGATCAGTCACCTCTAGTATCTACAGTACCATTATTTTTCTGGAGAATTAGCTTCATTCACATTTACACGAGAACGAAGTATCCACACAGCTAAGAGTTTTGATAGTATGTTGAAATATCATCTCTAATTTCAACAAGAAGATAATAGAAACATCAGGAAGAAAGGTGTTAAATTACACAGAATGGATCTAGTCTGTTAGACTGTGTTTCACTTATTTAAAGGAAGAACAAGCAAATATCACTGTAACATTTTCACTATAAAATAAACATTAGAAGCGATCTCTTCAGGGACTAAAAAAGAACTTTGCTGCTGCATAGGACAAGAACTGAAGGCCAGTTGCTTTCTGGATGTCCCCTAAGTAGTAGTTGTCCTTTTAAAACTTTTCCATCTAGAGAAAATAAAAAAAGAGTCTGAGAATCTCAGAAGATAAAGTATAGCTAGTTGCTGAATGGCACTCCACCAGCAAAGAAGTGGACATGCTTCATTGGCAAACAAAGGTCACAACCACATTCAATGTTTGCCATCATAAATAGAACAGACAAGTAGACAAACCATGCCAAATCAAAGCCAGCTGTTTTCTCTTGGAAGCCTCTAGGCTCATTTGCAAACTGTATTCAATCCATGGGGTAATTAGGCCCCACTGCAGTGCCACATTGCCTAGTATAGGCCCTAGCCTGCCCAGGGGACTAGCGCAAATCAGAGGCAGCAGCTAATCCTGGCCCATTCCAGTATCTGACTTGAGCCAGCATACAAATGTGTGCCGTGCCTGTGAAGGCTGTAATTTGAAGGTGTTATGCTTTCAATGGCCTGCAAACTGTAGGTGCCATTTTGGTGTCAGATGACACTGTGAATCTCATTATGACATCTTTTTTGGGGAGGGCTATCCACCTGATTTTAGCTTATAAAAATACTCCTGTATAAATAGACATAATGACCATAATCCATATACACTAACCAAAAGTTAATTCTCTCTTGCCACCTAAAGCCCAGCAGGCAGGCAAAATTGCTTACTGTAGCAGTGAGGCTGAAATCTGCCTTCCTGCTCAGTAAGTGCACTTCACAACTTGCAAATAAGGGGCAGGGAGGCCATTTTGGAATGTTGCTACCCGGTGACCACACCAGCTTTACATAGCCTGTTCAACTGCAGTCAGATGACCCAACATGGCCTATTGCTGGTGCAAGTAAAATGTTCCAAGTCCAAGCCTCCCTAGCCAGTTCACTGTGAACTCTATTTCTTTGACAACAAGGAGACCAATTCTGGGCTTTCTACCATGCTGACCAATCATGAATAAGGATCCACTTTATAGATTGCAAACTGTCAAGCAAAGTCATAACTGACTTTTGAGAACCCCATGCTGGCCTGTCACAGCGCCCTCTCAAACAGATTGCTCAAGAAAGCAGTTCACAGCTAAGAGACTGGGTCCTGTTCCCCTTATTAGAGTTGCTGCAGAGTTAGGATCCACAGATTTCAAAATCAGTGTTGTGAAGGGCCACAGTAATGACCTCGTGTTCTAGTTAAATTACTTCTAGTTGGGCAAACTAAATACATGCTTGCTGAAGATGAGATACAATCCATGTTACCTGAAAACTCTTCTCCTGGAGAACACTGCCTGCTCTTCAGGCTGAATTCCATTTTAATAACATCAAGTTTGGGTGGGGAAAATGTCCTCTTCCTGCAGTACAAGTTGAATTTAAAAACTTTTGGCTTGTATTGAGAGGAAGGACGTTTCAGAAGTTTGGGCACTAGCCCAGATCCCAGGAGACCCTGCTCTGCCATAGACTTCCTGTGTGACTTTGAGCAACTCACTAAGTCTCTCTGTGCCTCAGTTTCCCATCTGTAATATGGGGGTAATAGCAATTCTCCACATCACTGAGGTTGTAGTAAGAAGTACATTAAAAGGTAGCGCTCAGATACTATGGTAATAGGTACCATATACGTACCTGAGATAGAAATCTGAGTCAATTCTTCTTGCGTAAATAACTTACAAACAGCTTTGTAAATACCTTCAGGGTATACTGGAAGATTTGTCTCTTTTCTCATTGGCCCAGCACACCAATGTCTTCCACTCAGCCCAACAGCATTTCTGTTTGTCTGTTTGTATAGGCACATCCAAAGCAATACTCAACCTCCTCTGGCCCCAGTTCCACCACTTGGATATGTAGCTGGAACCCTTATTTCAGATTTGGAAACAGACATTCCAGATGATGATGAGGATGACATTGAAGAGGAAGCTATAGAAATCACTAGGCCACTAAGAGGTCTAGAGCATACTCCAGGATCCAGTATGGACAATCTAGACAGCTCTGTGACAGGTAACTGAACACATTTAACAGTGAAACCAACCTGTTTGTAATATTAAAATACATCATAAATCAAATACCTTTTAAGCAAAAATTTATTCCATTCTATTTCTGTGACATTTAAAATATGTTAATATTAAACACTAAAGTTAAAGAAGGATTTGAAAATACTTTTGCTTTGCTGCAAAATGATAAGAAAATTCATGAATTTTAAAAAGCTTTAAAGACATGAAAGAAAACTCAATTATATCCTGTCTTTCATGAAAAGTTCAGTCTATTGGGGAAGCAAGTCTGTTACATAAAAAGAGGGGGGAAGCCCTTAACTTTGAAACGATATACTGTATTTTGTATATTGGGAGCAGCATAAAAAGTTAATGTTATCTTAAAATGTTTCTAGATATTTGGCTGTGTAAAAGCATGCACTGATGAACACAGGAAGGTTAAAAGACTTTTCAAAATAAGCTTGGCTAGATCAGCACAACATTTATTTGTAGACTGAAGAAAATGTATATGTAGGTGCAACATATATTTTATACCCACTTCATATTGCTGTGTTTAATAAGTGTTCCGTTTCAGTGAAGATATTTAATTATTCTGTCACCTTTTGCTTCACTGTTTCTCATTCCTTGGATGCGCAGAAAAGTTACAACTGGAATCAACAAAGAGGGGCCTGAAAATGCATGCTAAACTATTCCACTGAATCTGAATTAGTAAAATTGTTGTCAAAGAAAGACAGAAAGACAGGGAGTTTTCTGAGAAGAAGCTGTTTTAACGTGAACATTATGAACCCTTTCTGAGGCATCAATAAACTCTCCTTTGAACTGAAGTTGGATCTGTACGTAATGTACTACATCCATTGATGTATTTGAGTCTATTGATGACTCAAATGTGCATGGTCTTATATAGCTTGTTAAAAATACTGTTTGTCTCTTCAGTCATTGATCTTTATGTGAAAGCACTAATTTCTAGCTATACCTGCACAGTACACTTGCTCACTGGGGACATATTAATGTAGCACCACTTAATTTTATCTCACCTCTCTGTGCCTTACAAGTTCTAAGAATTTTACTCCCTTATCTAAACATTGCAGCTCTGAAAACACATTGCAGTTCCCAGTGATGGAGGCAGTACTGTGACAGTGATGAAGCATCAATACCTATCATTTTCCTCTTCTTCCCTTGTTGAATTAAACAGTGTACTCCTCTATCCCACTTTCTGGTTTTTCCCTTACCCTGGGGCCAGACTGCTTGCCAAGCTAATTAAGATTTAAGAACTGTAGCTCTAGTGTTGTGATTTGAAATCCAGATCCAACTGAAAGCTGTAGAGTTATAGTTTAAATCTTTGAATTCAGAAGGCTGACTTATTAGTGCACGAATATGGTAAGCTACTTTGCCTGAATTTCTAGCATAATCTCCTTCAGGCTATAATTCTGCATATTTTTGCATATCTCACTAATGGCTCTGAAGCCTTTCCATTAGGAATGCAGCAAAGGTTTTACAGTGGTAATACAGGACTAAATAAAAAAAATCAGCTTACTATATATTGTCCCTTCAGTGTGTATTAATATGTCAATATTAGTATATCTGTATATCAGAAAATGAGCATTTCACACATGTACATTTTCAACTGTTATTAGTATCCTACTTTACTTTATGTGAATGAAATAAGGACAGCTGCATTTCTGCTGCAGTTAACATACTTCTGGGTTCCTTACAATTGATGCTTTAAGGAATAAAAATCAAACCTGCTTTCCTAGATAGAAATACTGCTTAATTATCAGTGTGTTAAAAATCTCAGTCTGAGAAGCTGTATGTTGCAGGAAAAAGTTGTGCTTTACCTCATAACTTGTAAATAATACATATGTTTAGTAGAAATGACCTACAAAATCTCAGGCATCTAGATAACAAATTGTCTTCTGCCTTCTTCAATGACTGTATGGGGGAAGTACGATCAAAGCCTTCATTTTCTCTCTTGGATTTGAGTCTCTTAGCAATAGTATAACTTTGACATGAGGGAGTGCATATTATATTTGTGGGGAATGTTTCAAAGGATAATATTTTGATATTTCTGTGATCCCATTAACCCCATAGGCTTGATTTTTCAGCAATAAGCATGGTATGTAAAACACAAGTAGATCCCATTATTTCAAAGGTTTCTCAAATTGCCTAATTTGCTTATCTTTGATATGTTAGGCATTCCTGAGGTCTCCCCACATCCTGCAAACAAAATAACTAATGAGTGGTCTCACCCCTCTCCCCACATTAAAATACAAGCTCATTCTTTGTGTAGGGCTTCAGATATGTTAGAACAGCGATTTCCTGGGGCTTTTATAACGTTGTTTCATTTCTCTAAAGGTACTGAATATTTTAGAAAATTGAGCAAAAATATAGTACCTGGTCCCTAAGAACTCAGAAGCCAACATTTATTATTTTAAAAAGGTGTTTCTGTGAGGTTAGTACTTATGGAAAAATATTGGCTCACATCCCCAGATACTGAAGGCCTCAGAACAGAGAGACAACGCAGATAGAAGCAGTGCCCTGAGGTCAGCCTGCCTCCGCACTGACCTGGAGATATCATTTCTAGTAGTGAGAGGGTAGTTTGGTCTTCATAGCGGAGACAAGCCTTGTGCTTTCTGCTGAGGCTGCCAACTAGTTTTACATCCAGCACCCACTAAGGGGGAAATTTTGGTGCTATGCAGACTGGTTCAGTGGAAACAGAACTCACATTTCCAAATGCATCTGACATAAGGCGTGTTTAAGTGATGGAATTTATTGCCGGTGTTTCTCCAGGAAGTCTCCCATTATGGCAGTTAGAAAATAGAAGTTGCTAGAAAAGTCTGAATAACATCTAAGACCATGATTAAGCAGAGCTGATGGAGATGCCGTCAGATTTTGGTGCATTCTGAGTGGTCTATCAGTGGAAGTGGATCTTTTTATCTGAAAGTGGAGGAATTACTTTGATCAAACCATAAAATTTGATAGATGGAAAATCCAATACAATTCCAAAAATTTGAGGTTGGGGCCCCAAATGGAAAGTCACCATCAGGATTTTTTTCTAAAGGCTATTTTATTAGGGTCAGTAGGATCATATGTCAACTGAATTAGGAAATGTTAGATTTAGAAATTATAGTAGGGTCCTCTCATTGTCAAAAAGTCTTTGTTTCCCAGCCCCTCTTGATTTAGTTAGTGCTAATGGAGGATGCAGACAGAGATTTTCCTCTATGCTTTTAAGCTTTTTCTGTTTGTGAGTGAGAGACCAAATGTTGACATGTATTAAAAAAAAACGGAGGGGGGAAAGAGGAGTTCACAGTAAACACATCCTAATGGTCTCTAGGTACTATAAAGGAAACCCAAGCTGGGAAAATTCTATTTAAACTTTTGAGTAATGATTTTATAAATCTAAAAGCTGAAGCATTAATTTGTTTCCAGGAAAATTCTGAGTAATAGGAAATGGAAAGAAGGATTTATTTTAACACTATGATGTTTTTCCCAGCATCTAAATCGTCCATAGTTTATTAGACAATTAAGTTGTTGGTTCTCATAAAAACATTGAGCTGATATAGAACTCATGCTTTCTTATCTTTCAGTTAATCGATCATTTATGTCTCCTTTTCTTTTAACAGGTTCATTGAAATATTGGTAATGGGAAATTTGGGGGACAGATTAAACGTAATGTTTGTATTTATGATGCAATTTTTTGCCATAATTTTGACCAGAATTCTTCTTGTTCTGCTTTATTAGTTCATAGGGACTTAATTGTCGAATATTACTGTATGGGATTTGATCCACTTTTCATTGAAGTCAACTGAAAAACTCTTAGGCCTTGACCAGCCCCCTTTCACCTCCCCTCCCACCCCTTAAAATTTCATAGCCTTGCCACCAGCAGTGTAAAAACAGTGAGCACTCTAGTTACAAATAAGGTACAGACATTTTAAGAACTTTCAGCCTTTGTCATCTGTGATAGACCTGCTCCAGTGACCCTTCTACATAATGGTTCATGCCATTACCCCCACTAGTGCCTCTGTACTTATGTGGAGCTGAGAAGAAGAGAGTTTAGTGTAGATGCAACCCTGTTAAGTCCAACAGGAGTTTAATCAAACCCATAGTTTGCTCAAGTGAAACAGGATACATCCATCAATGGCTATTAGCCAAGACCCATGCTCTGGGTGTCCTTTAGCCTTTGACTGCCAGATCTGGGACTGGACGACGGGGGAATGGATCACTTGATGACTGCCCTGTTCTCTACATTTCCTTTGAAGCATCTGGCACTGGCCACTGTCAGAGACAGGATACTGGGCTAGATGGACCATTGGTCTGACCCAGTAGGGCCGTTCTTATGTTCTTATGACTGAAAACAGTACACAGTTAGTCTTGCACATGGGTAACAAAAATGAAATAATCTAAAATTCTAATAAATATGCCAACAAGAAGCAAAGCACGGAGAAAAAAACAACCTTCTTTTGCATATGTTCAACCTACTTTTTTTTTTAAAAAAAACTACTCGGCTTGTCAGCTATGTGGTAAAAGCCGTTTATTCAATGTGTCCGAGCACAAATGTCATAACTTTAGAAAATTACACAACATCCGTTACTTAACCAATATTTTACCAAGGCAGAGGTCAATATTGGTATTGATTTGCTCAGGGATACATATTGCTAAAGATTTTATTTTACAGGCAGTTAGGCAGATTGCATTTAATAGGAAGAATGTGGTTCATGGATTAAATATGTGCTTAGAAAATAGGGAACTGCTAGTTTTTGTACCTCATAAAAATGGTAATACTACAATTAGCAGGGTCATACTATAAAGCACAGGCTTTATCCTAGCTTAATGGATCTGGGGATACGCATTCATCAGCAAGGATGGATTTAGCATAAAATGACATGTAAATGAATTGATGACTGATCATAAATTAATTTTAGTGCTGAAGATGTAGTAGAGACACAGCAAGATGCCACTTTATCACAGTATTTTACTGCTCGGCAACATTTGAGCAACTACTTAATGTGCTATGTGCATTTCTTCTCTAACAGCTTCAATAAATTTGAAAAAATGTTGGGCCTTTCAGCAATATGGAAACCAAAACACCTAGACAGACTGAAAGTAGAAACACAAATAAATTTGGCTAAGTGGCATAAATTCATTTTTCATTAAATGTTTATAGACGCCTTGATTATGTGTGGACCTATAAAATGTCAAACTTATATGAATGGCTTCTATTCTTTTGTTAAAGATTCCTGGCCAGAAGAGACAATTTTAAGAACCTACAGATTTCATTTCATACTTATAAATTTCAATATGGGGGGGGGGGAATCACTGTTGTATAATATACAGGATATGTCAAGGTCTTATTTTCAGAGTGGGTTTATAGATAGATAAATTAATAGCTAGATGTAGCACTTTTTTATTCACTGTTCAGCACTTCCCATGATTCTCTGTTACCCAGCATAGCCATAGCCTGCCGCTGGTACATGATTCCCTACTAAAGTCGATGATCATGCTTTGTATTAATAAATAAATATAAAAGGCTGGATGTGCTCCTAGGAGTGTAAAGGGCTGCTCCTGCACACTGTAGGCAATGAGAGTTTTGCCATTCACTTCAGTGGAAGCAGGATCAGGCTCAGAGAATTGGATCCTGCAAAAGCACTGGTCGCTCTGGCCCTGATCAAGCAAAGTACTTAAGCCTGAGCTTAACATGAATCATGTGGATAATCCCCATGTTTAAATATAAGCATGCGCTTAAGGTGCTCATTTGGGGAAGCACTTAAGCCCATACTTAAGTTCTGTTGGCTTCAATGCTTAAAGTTAAGCATGTGCTTTAAGTGCTTTACTGAATAGGGATTCTTTGCTAGATCAGTGCATAAGGGCCAGTTTTTAAAGGTATTTAGGCACCAAAATATGTAAATAGGTGCCTAGCTGAATTTTCAAAAGGGCCATTGGGAATTTGGCACTTGGGCCCTTTGGAAAATCCCAAAAGGCACCTATCTGCATCTTTAGACACCTAAATGCCTTTGTAAAGCTAGGTCTAAGTGCTTTGCCACATAGGGGCCAGAGTACTTAGCACCTTGAAGGATCAAACCTTAAATCAATACACCTGGACTAGTACTAATCAATAGCTAAGAGCTTGTTTCGAAGGTATCTGGACCAACGGGCAGCTTTCTCTGAAAAGAGAGGTTGGTTGTGTTTCACATGCAGGGTAGACTTAAAAACAGTACAAGAGATGTACTGAAAGATTCAGTTTGCACAAAGAAGTAGCTTTTTCATTGCCTGTAAAATGTCAGGAAATAATAAAATCAGTAGCAAGCAATCTACTAGCAATTCTATCCTCCTAACCTTTCTGTAAGAGCAAAACAACTTCCTGTGTGCCTTAGCATCCAAATATGTTTTATGGAGCAAGAAAACAGAGTTCAACTTTTCAGATAGTTGATTTTGTTTTGCATAATGCATTTACTGCTGCTGTCTGCAAGAGTAAAATTTGCAGTTGCCAGAAAACATAAAAACTCCAATGTACTCTTCGACAACACAGAGTAAGTTGCTGTATGTAAAGGAGGTAAACCTACTAAAAGCCTGTTTGGAAAATACACAGTTGATCTGAGAGGGACACCAGTACCTTTTATTCTACCTTTATGCAGATAACAATTGTTTATGTGGTTTGGAAAACAGTGCCAGTGGGCACCATTAAAAAGCAGTCATCATTTACTAAGTGTGTTAGATTAACCCAGCTGAATTATGACCTAGGGCTGTTTGTACAACAAAGCAAGGTTCAATCTTTAGTTGTGAATGTCCACACGTTTGTAAGATAAACAAAGGAACATTTTTATTTTTACAGATTGTGGTGAAAAAAAATGTTTAAGCAGTTGGCCAGAATAGCTCAGGAGATTGGTAGTAATGTCTGGATATTTTCACCCCAGTTCCCAGTTCAATTATATCCCAAGTCAGTGGTAACCAAAAACTCACTACAATTTGATAGCAGTTTGCTGATCTATGTGAAGTGAGCTGCGAATCTCAATTCAGCTATCAAAGTACAGGAAGCCATAATACCAAAAACATCATCAGTTGGCAACCACGTTGACAGATTCAGCAAATAAAGATCAAATCAGAAAAAGGATTGAGCTTCCCTTTCACTCCTAGAGATGGTCCTTCCACAACACCGTTGAAGTATGACAGATTAAGGGAAAGAGGTGTGTGCACGCGTGTGTTTTTAGGAGCACACTGCTGCTCACCATGCCACAACTTGTTCTGTACTTAAAAGTGAGACTTCAGCCTCCAGGGCTTTCCAATACTTTAAAACAGAATACATGTGAAAAATGGGTACTCTAATTATTGTCAAATTATTATTACAAAAGTCTAGGTATTGCTAAGTAAACCTGGTCTGTGTGCGTGTTTAATTTGTGTATGCATGTATAGTGTATATTGTATAACAACTGCTTCAGAAAATGGTGTGACTGGTATGCAAGTAGATGGAATGCTACATGTAAATGGAAAGTATGTTTTAATTTTCTTCCCTAACACATACTTAGACTTATTCCTTTTGTTTTATTTACATTGTTAAAATCGTAGGCCCCAATTCAGCAAGGTAACTAAGCAGACACTGAACGTTAAGGTCATAGGAAGCATTTTTTTTTAGTGTCTTCACCTCTAGCATCTCATTTTCTTTTGTCCTTTTCGTTGTTTTTATATCTGTTTATATCATTGTTTTTCATATTTCATATCAATGCCTATTGCCAAGCTACTGCTCTCCTTTCTGTATGATGTTCTGTTTAAGAAATTGTCCTCTTGGAGGAGGTTCGGTTTCAGCCTTCCCTTGCTGTTATCTTAGATTCCTTACATCTGTCTGTGTCAGGTGGAGTCTATATGGAAAGTAATAACTTTGTGTGTGCTCTTGGCAAGCAGAATCAAACTCTGTCACTTTCTGTTGCGCTTAACACACTTTCTGCCTGTCAGACCTCCATAGACCTCTTCAGTTTCTGTTCTTGTATCTTTGGAGTGCATGAACCTGTGTTATTACAGCCTGCCACTTTGCTGATGTTAAAAGATTTGGTCACTGCAGCACTGCAAAGTAATCCATTGTTTTCAAAAAGTTTGTGGCACAGAAACTTCTCCCTCTTCCTCTTTTTTTGTAATACAGTGTATGTCTGTGGCTCTGAACCTTCCCAGACTACTGTGCCCCTTTCAGGAATCTGATTTGTCTTGCATACCCCCAAGTTACACCTCAGTTAAAATCTACTTGCTTACAAAATCAGACTTAAAAATACAGAAGTGTCACAGCACGCTATTACTGAGAAATTGCTGACTTTCTCATTTTTACCATATAGTTATAAAATAAATCAATTGGAATATAAATATTTTACTTACATTTCAGTGTATAGTATATAGAGCAGTATAAACAAGTCATTGTCTGTATGAAATTTTAGTTTGTACTGACTTCACTAATGCTTTTTATGTAGCCTATTATAAAACTAGGCAAATATCTAAATGAGTTGATGTACCCCCAGAAGACCTCTGTGTACCCCCAAGAGTATGCATACCCCTGACTGAGAAGCACTGGTATATGTTATTGATTGAATTCCTGATTTCAATTATATTTTTCCTTTATTTTTGTCAGATAGCTTTTAATAATCTATAATACCACAAATATCTATCCTATCAACTTGGGTGTAATAAGCAATCCATAATTTAAAGGTTTTCTTTTAGACATTAGGCTTTAAATAACTCCTTTGTACATGTAATGAAAAAGAGGGTTTGCAGGTCAGGTGTTAAAATTACACTACAACATTTGAACATCACCACTATGTATATAGTAAATCTAAGGGATGATTTATCCCTCTACATGTATCCTTGCATATCTTGGAAAAATCAGCATTTCTACTGCTGCACATGTGCTCACTTGCTTATTTTGCAATGTATGTGGTGATGTAGGCCACAGTGTAATTTTGAGTACCTCAGTTTTTGGAAATCTGAGACACGTTGGGACTGATTTTCAAAAGTACACATCACCTACAACCCCAATTGAAGTCAATGAGTATTATGGGTGTTCAGCAACTTTAAAAATCCCAAACTCAGTGATAACTTTTGAAAATGTAGTACATACTATACTGTACATTGTGTTTCAAAACCATGCTTCAGGTACTAAAAAGTACAGATAACTGGGGAGCCAAAAGAATGTATCCTTCCATCAGTATTAAGTATTCTACTTATGTTCATTCTCTCTCCCTCCCTCCCTCTCTCTCTCAAAAGATTTGATCTGTTGTATTTCTGAATACGTTTTTGTCACTTTAGTTGCACTTTTTTCTTACAATAGTGGTAACCCATGAGCAGGGCAGGAAGGCAGCATTTGAATGTGTAAGGGACCCAATATTAAATTCAGAATGTAGTCACATTCCTGCAAATTTATTCCCAACCAAACTTTAAGGCCGAAACTCTTTGAATTTGCTCAAGGAATTACAATGAACTGGAGTATGCACTGGTTGTTCTCTAGTTTTGACTTAAAGATCACATAACGATTTTAAGGTCTCAATTAAAGAAAGCATTTACATAGTTCCTTAACTGCATCTCTGTTCGGGACAGTATGTAAGCATGCGTTCAATGTTCAATTTAAAGAGGTTCAGTGAGACTTATGCATGTTCATGGTGTCCTAAATTAAGGCCTTACATTGTAAATATCAGGCTATGTACTACTTTACAACATATGGAGTCAGATCATGTGGCAATAGATTTCCTTTTCATTGCTGTAAATTTGCAGTAAACGCATAGACTTTGGTGGAGTTTACACAGAATTTTCATAAGTATAGATGACATCAGAATTTGGCCCATTTTGTACATATGGCCAAATGAGCAAGGGACAACCAATGAATGTAATTCCATCTACTCCTGAAAGATTCCTTGTACACAGATACTGCTTTGATGCCAGACTCTCCCAAATAAACTTTTGCTTTCTTGATGAGAATAAACTTGATGGGCCTTTGAGCTTTAGATAAACAGATAAGATATTAAATGTATACAACTCACTAGACCCCTACATTTGTTTTTAGGTTCAATGGTAAATGGATGGGGTTCTGCGTCTGATGAGGACCGTAACTTTTCTAGTCATAGATCTAGTGTAGGTAGCTCCTCAGATGACTCGATCTTTACCAGCGGCAGTTTTGCACAAGCACTGGTTGCAGCAGCAGATAAAGCTGGGTTTAGGCTGGATGGAACCAGCCTGACAAGAACAGGTTTGTAGACTCAAAGTTGATGCTTTCTGCATGGTCTCTTCCTTGTCTTTCTCTTCTTCTTTTCAGTGAACTCAAGTCTCACTCAGAATTTATTTAACCTGCATGGAATAAGGAGGTTGGACAGTTTTTTTCTGCATAGCTTTAATCAAAACCTTGCACTCTGTTTTAATTTTAGTACTCCGAGCAATGAATAGCACAAGCTTTTAATCACCAGCTTCAGTCTGCTATTTCCCTTTACTCTGACTCCACTATGGATTTACTGACATGTGCTCCCTTTTATATTGCAGCAAAGAGACTACTAATTTTGCTATGCAATTTTTGATGATTTATTTTTTGCAAAATTGTCTCACAATCAATAATATTTCTAGTAATGAAAAGTACATGTAGTCATTACCTCCATTACTGCTGTTCTAGTGCATCTCTTTTGCACAATGTATTTTCTGGGAAGGCTCTCTAAGTATGGGTTGAACTGGTGTAAGTTTATCACTAACAGCCTTATTAATCAATTGCTTTAATGGCACTTATTGGAATAACTTCTTATATTTGGATTTCAGGATATTAATTTCAAATATATCAACTGCATCTACAAGTTAAATGTAAGAGTGGCAAAATTACTATTGCTTTTGAAAACAACACACTTTTTCCTTCTGAAACAAAGGAGGAGTAAATAGAATTTACTTTATGTAATTTATAATTCACAGGCCTCTTATGTGTCATGTTTCACATGTTCATTTCTAGCAAAAAAAAGAGATAAGTAAAATGTAATAAAAATGTTCTGGACACAGTGAGAATTCATTTGTGTATCCTGAGTTTTATCAAAACTGCAAAACAACCTTTGCTGTTTAATTAAACCAACAAAAACGAATAGCACAATATTAAATAGGGAATTTTTTTTTTATTTGTTGCACACTCATTTCACATTTCTGCCTGCAGGCACCACTCTGTTCCCATAACTTTGGAACTTTGAGTACTATTCTGATATAAAGTTTGCCCTTTAGTACATTATTTGCATTTAGGAAAGTTGCCCATAAACATAGAGGCTGATCCTGCAATCCTCATGCATGCAAAATTACCTCAGTAACTAGATGGCAAATGCTATACCTTAGAAATGGAGAAAAGGTTTTTGGCACTCACCCAAGCCACTCACAAAGACAGAGGGTGAAAAATCCTGGCTACATTGGCATCGATGGGAGTTTTGCCATTGACTTCAATGGAGCCGGGATTTCACCCCGACTCTTTAGTTAAATTAATCAATCTTTAAAACAGTTATTTCATTTTTAAAAACAGACAAAGCTCTCCAGTTGCTTCCCTGCAGTAGTGAAACATTGATTTGTTCAGTCTGTCTTTTCATAGGGAAATAAATAGACTGTCTGCCTGTAGCCGTGCCAGAATTTGGGGAGAATTTGGCCAAAATATCATTTAACACTGATTATTTTGCTTGAAGAGACTCTTTGAAAAGCCTTGTGTGAGGGCATCAAAACTTTTGCACCCTTTCTAGTTTTTGTGCGCTCTTACTGGGGCTTATTCAAAGTCCATTGAAGTCAATGTTGATTTAATGTTGTGTGGATCAGGCCCATTAAGAGGTACAGGCCCTCTTCCCCCTCCCACACGCAAACTTTAAAATATATTATTGTGTAGCATGTCTGTGCACGAAAGGTGCATCTTTCTGGTCAAGTATTGGGTGTTTCCAACTTGAAAAACACCCAATTAGGTTTTGATGGTGGTGTTATGGTTTATCAAGTGATTGATGTGCATTTTTAAAATTGCATGCTAACATATTATCTATTTGATGAACCATTACAGTTTAGAACATGCCAAAGTATCCCGTTGTCATCACAGGACCATTATGGCAAAAGATTATTGTTCTCCTCTATGGGTCTAATGCAGCAAGCAAAAAACACTTCCTGGGACTTGTTGTAGTTTAATGACAATATGATACTTTCAGTGATGCCTCCTGGGCCGTGGTCTATCAAACAATATATTTATGTGGTTTTTAAAATGCATATTACCTACCTGATGCACCATAATGAGTCATCACAGGACATTTCTCTAGCTGAAAAGAGGCAATATTCTTTGACTGTCATTCAGGGACGGTATCTCAAGGCCTTATTCTACACTACCTAGTACCCTGTGTAGTCATTAACACCTATAACCAAGTGGGTGTGAAACACCATCACTGGTGTGATTGGAGCATTCTGGTTTGGTAGCATCTTACACTCACTTTTCATGGGTGCCTATGCAGGGGACAAGGCATTGGCGAATTGGGACCAAAGTATTTCTCCTTCATGACACACTCATTCAGGTTTCCAGTTGCCATTGTGCTAATTGTCACATAGGTCAATGATTTTGGATATTTTTTTTCATTTTTATAATACCCTACAATGGGACGACTATATCATCAATACAGACAGTCTGGCACAACTGAGCAGATTTTACTAAAGAGATGAGAATAACAGAGATGCTACAGGTCAGATATGAGGTGTACTGAAAGAATTGTGCTGGGAAACTTGCACGTCACCTGCCTGCCCTATGTATGACTCAAGTCAGTACTATCATTAGCCCCTCTCTTTCATAGGTACTTAAGTCAATCACAAACATGTCATATATTTTTTCCAAAGCCTGCATGCTGACTTAAGGGTTAGACTTATAACCATTAAAGCAAGAGAATTCACGTACAGAAGAAATTTCATCCTAGATTCAGGGCTTGTCTTCAAGGTGCTTTAGTCTTCACCAGAGGGGTGTAAATTTTAGTCCTCACTGACTGACCAGTGTGGACTGTACTGGTGTGCACTAAAAGTTCCCAAGTGCTCATTAATGTAGTCCCGTTCCAAACAGTGCTACATTAATGCACAGTAGGAAACTTTTACTTTAATCTCCTTTGGTGCAGATTAAAGTTTCATGGAGGATGTTGTTTTTACACTCCATGGTGTCTACGTGCTGTCAGGGTTTATTTTTACAAAACATCTGTGCTGCAATATGGAGTGAGTTAATGATGGGATTTCAGACTCATCTCTGAATTTCTTTTCCTTAAAATTTTTAAATCAAATCCTCACTATTTTGGCATGTATTTGTTTCTGGTTGAATCTATGACTAGGAAAAATAAGAACTCAAATGCTGAAAAAGCAATTCTTGCATGTACGAATTACTAAAAATCAGTCTTTGGGAGATTGTGGGACAGATCTTGATTCCTTTCACAGCAGCTTTGCACCACTCTGGCAGTGCAAAGGGCTGTAATACTCCACCAATTGACAGATAAAGATTCCCTGTCACGGAGGAAACCCCAGATGACAGAAAGCCAACATAGCTATCTCTAACCCTAAAAGACCCCGCCAGAGTAGGGTATGTGCTAGGGCACGGCTAAAAGAAGGGGGTGTATTTAGAACACTTCCGTACTCCAGTGACCCCCTGCAAGTCTACTGGCTCTTTGAGGGATTTTAACAGCCAGTTTAGGTTAGAGCAGCCCACCGTCTTCTCTAAGTTCTTCACCAAACACCAAAACCACTCCCAAGCAGCCTGGGGAGCACAAAGATGGCATACAGCCACCTTATCTCTCCTATCAAGTCCTGTGCAGTTTGGCCAGACTTGGTCCTTCTCGGTTTAAAAGAAAAACAAGGAGTTTGGTTGTCTTAACACATTGAATTCTGGATAAAATTAAAGAAAATCAGAATAACCACCAGTTCAAAACAAAGTACAATGTTAAAATTCCTAAGGTACTTGTTACAGATGTCAAACAAGTGAAACAAGAATAAAACATTCTGAAAAGATTCCAAAGGGCTCATCCAATCTTAATAGACAATAAGCCAATGAATTCAAAAGACTTTGGAGAATTTGATTGAATTAATACATACATGTAAAAAAGAAATGAATAAAGCAACTGAATTGTCAGCAAACAACCTCTGCTATGATACTCTTGAATGCCCCCATTAGACTAGGGTCAAGCAGAAAAGGAGTGGGTTTTTTAGAGAAGGTGGTTCAGTGTAAAGAGAACTCTAAGTAATCAGTTCAGTTAGCCAACGTGTCCAGAATAAGTTTTTACATACACATGCATATTCACAAAATAATAAATAAAATAATGGAGAAATCTTTACAAAAATAAATGTTCTTGCTGTTTGTTTGTTTGGGTCCATAGATCTACAGGCATAAGTTAGTATATATTTTGTAAAATCAGCTACATTAGTGTCACTGTAGTTACACCAAATATAAAGTACACTGGAGTCACGAAGATAAGAATCTGGCTCAGTGTATGTATGCTATACACAGAGAAAGATGTTATATGGTGAATAAACATTATACAATTGCAAAACTATTTTATCCCCCTGCAAGTGTAAGAAATTATTCTGAACACATCTGTTTAGTATAAAAAGTAGGCATGAGTTACACAACATATAATAGTTTTATCATAATGGTTTTGGAATGGTTTTAGTTAAAAATTTAAAGGAAAATATAATGCTGAGTTTCTCACTCAGCTTATTGTGGAGTACTTTAAAATGATTGTCACCAGCGGATATTTCAGCAGGGCACTTACTTTATCTTCATCATCATCATTAATATTATTTGTATTACCAGAGAGCCTAGGAACTCTAGTCATAGATAAGGACCCCCCTGTGCTAGGTGCTGTACAAATACAGAACAAAAAGATGGTCCCTGCCCCAAAGGGCTGACAGTTTTCACGTGAGTGCTGAAAGGGAAGATACGCAGTACTTCAGATCAGACACATGAGAGCACAGCCTACTTCATTGTAATAATGTTTTCCATTTTTATTCCCTTTTTTTTCCCTCTAGGCAAAGCATACCCTTCCTCTCAGCGACCTCGGCCAAGCAGTCCATTTTCAACTGACAGTAACACCAGTGCAGCCCTGAATCAGAGCCAGAGGCCTAGGCCTACTAAAAAACACAAGGGGGGTAGATTGGACCAACCCCCATTGCCTCACCGCAGGGAGGGAATGACAGATGGTAAGTTCTTTGGTTTGAAGTGAGCTCCGTAGTAGTACTGATATGTTGCATGCATGCAGGACTGAAAAAATGTAAAGCATTCCCTTAAAGCATGTGTGCTCCAGTGAGCTATTTGTTCCATGATGTAAGATCTCTAAGTCGTCAAGTGAATAATGTTGAAATGAGAGTTGTGTGAAACTTGGTTGATTCATCACTGAGCAGGACTTGAAGCAAACCTTTCTTTGGTTTGTCTATGGATGGGTTAACTCCTCTCAGGTTTCTAGAAATTTCACTGCAAGTCACATCTAAAATGACTGAATTTCATCTGGTTTCACATCAAAACCATGACTTTAGCCAATGCATGGAGGTAACAATATTCAAATGGATTTCCCAAGAACAAATTCAAAGTGCGCCATACTGTGTTCCACTTTGCTCATGCTCTTTGTGCCACCCATACAAAAGGTCCATATTAACCCATGCCATGCTGTCCTTGCCCACCTATCCCACTGCTTGGTAATGCTGTTCCATTCCTGAATTCCACTCACCTCCACTCTTTAGTGGCTCTGTCTTTCTCTTTAATTCTCTGACACCTCTGTTTCTCTCTAATCCCCTCTTCCAACCTACAAATCCCTGGTGGATCTGTTCCTTCTAATCACCTGAACAACCATCTCTCCTGTTGTTCCTACCTCACTTACACTTGTGATTAGCAAAAGAAGCAACCACCATCTGCTAGTCCTATGTGTGGCTCTCTTACCACTTGTGCTGCTCTCATAGCTGGCTACTGTAAATGCTGAAGGATTTGGAGAGGGCTGCAGGCAAACAAACAGCTTTAAAAGAGCCATCAGCCATTTTCACCACTCCTGTAATGAGGTGGGGATGTGGGTGCTCTCCTCATTGTTCTGGTCAACGCTTCAGTGCCCCCTGATGCTTTGCGGCTGCCCTCTCTTCCAAACAGGCAAATCAGAGATAGAAAGAAGGGCATCCCCTGGAGATGCATTTTTCCCTACTTCAGTTGGTACCATAGGATCAGCTGAACTTTGTGGTCCCTCAAACAATGTTGGGGTGTCATTTATGCCTGTGAGTCTGCATATTTGCACTCAGAAATTAGTCTCTTGTTCTTTCTAATGGTTAGTGAGCCTTGACAAATCTTCCAGCAAATGTAGAAGTCAAGTGGTGTGTGGTGTCAGGTTCTGTTGTGACCATTTCTCAGAGCTCTAATCAAAGTTCATTAGTACATTCTTCCGTTACTTATTTATTCAATAAACTTATAAATTGCAGAGCGCTGCAAGCTGCATATTTTAACCAAACTATACCCTCCTGCCTGAATTTAAATTTACAACTTTAGTGGAACATAATGCTTGACAAACCCAGAAATAGAAAAAGAATCAGAGAGGAAGTATGTCTATTGACTAAAGCAGTGGACCTGGAGTTAGCACGTCAGTTCCTTCCTCATCTTTGCCACTGACTTGCCCAATCTTTGCTTCTGCTCACCTTTGCCTATGCCACTGTAAGGAGGATACTCACACTCTGATTGCAAAGAACAGCTCATAGGGTGCAGCTTTATTGACTATAACAATAATAATCACTCCTGGGAAAACAATGAATGGCTAGATCTTGCAGAAAGGGGTGCCTGCAGCCTACCTTCCAACCATATGCTGTGCCTTTGTCAGTTGATAACAGCCCAAGAGCCTGTTTGACTTCGCCATGCAAGGCAGCCATCACTCTATACTCATAAGGAGGGCTAGACTAAGCCCAAGCCAACCCTCCATTAATCTCTGCTTGGGGTTTGGGCTGTGCTAAAGCATCTGAATCCCAGTCCCTCAATTAGGCAATCAGAAGACAAGACCTTCACCCCCACCACCTGCCATTTCAATTATAAATTGGCTTGCAAATTTATGATCCAGCCGTTAGATATTGCTAGTGGTGGTTGGCTGGCATTCGACAAAACCAATCAGTTGCTGGATATCCAAGTTAAATATGTAGTACCTGACATCAGAAAGATGAATCCCTTTGGGATGGAACAATTAAGATACTAGGCAATACCATCATGTACTAGGGTCTCCCCTCTGAAATCCCCTCATTTGTTGGTTTACAATTTTCTTAGAGCTATTGACCTTAGGAAACAAGTTGACGCCCCTCCATGTGTGCTACGGAGATGAATCTAACCATACCAGCCTGGCCATATGGAAGTGGGATTGTAAATCCATCTAGTCTCTCTTATCCTTTGCTGGTAGCCCAAATTCCAACCTGTTGACTGATCAGTATGAGGTGATTTTATATGATGTGGGGTGCTGCCACCACCGTTGATTTACACACAGAGCAGAGTGTGTGGGTGGGAAAGATTAGCTTGCTGTGAAATGGGAACGGGCTCATCATGGCTCCAGATGCAGTGAGATCTTTATATAGGCTCAGGGGAAACAGCAGAGTGTGTCTGGTGAGCTTAACTAAGGCTAAAGGTAGGGGGAGGGGATAATTATTGCCACAGACACAGGAAAAGAAGGGAGGCAAAAGAGTTACCACTAAATGCAAAACTTCTTTTAGAAAAGGGAGGAAAGGGTGTTGCTTTGCCAGCCAGTCCTCAGACAGAGAGCAAGCAATTAGACAGCTCAACACTAAATCAGACCATGACTGGGTAGTAGGGCCATCAGTCCTTACAGTCCTCCCCTGCCAGCCTTTGTACAACATGGGCCCCACAACCCTGGGCTCAGGGTGGGACCAGCCTAGATGGATTCTCTAAGATAGACCTACCCTACTTCCAAAAATGTGTGAGACTTCCTTCAAAAATAACTTGTTTAACTTCAAATAGCTAATATCATCCAAGGATTTCAAAGTCCTTTACAAACATCAATATTCACATCACTGCTGTGCCCCAGGCAATGATATCCATTTTGCAGATGGAATTGCAGGAAAGGTGAGGTTGAGTGATTTGCCCAAGGTCACAGAGGAAATCTGCTGCAGGCCAAGGAGTTGTGTCCAGATCTCCTGATTCCCAATCTGTACCTTAACAACAAGGCTTTCTTCCTCTCCAGTGTTTGATTCATGAAAGTTTGCTAAGTGCCTTGGGATAGTCAGATGAAAGGCACTGTATACAGTAAAGTATTAATACTGGAACAATTTTTTAATTTAATGACGTTCTTTTTCTGTGCTACTATCTGTTGCAGATTTAAAACTTACACATTTGTTGCTCCCTATTATTTTATTTTATTTTGTTCATTGTGAAATTGTAATAGTTCTATGTTGGAGAATCAGATTCCATATTACAGACTGCCTTTAGTGAATTGCATGGATGTTCAAATAGAGGTTGTAAGTTACAACATCAATAATCTGAATTTCAAATTGCATAAGCAGATGCCAGTGTCTTGGTTCTGTAAGGTAACTGGTTATGATTGCAGTAAAATCAATTATAAGGAATGCCATTTTGGAAGCCAACACTATAAAGCAATTTTACATTGGCAGGCTCCCATACCCCTCCGCTCATCCACCTACAATAACTCAAATGCAGTCGGGGGCATGGAAGGTCACATTTATATTCATAACTAAAAAAACTCAAATAAATTAGCACTGAACATAAAGTATACACCAAGCCCACTGACAGATTATTATAATATTGTGCTAGCCAGAAGAGAGAGATCTCAATCTGGGGGTTGGCACCTCATTCAAGAGCAGAGGTACAGTGCTGCTACTAGATATAGCTCTCCTGTCCCATACATTGACCTGTTGTCCCAAATAACCAGCATTTTCTCATTTAACTATGCAAAACAAAAGTGCTGACTGGGAAGCTGTCTCATCAACTTTGGAGACAACGCTGCCCCACACACAGGAAATGCAAGTATCACCTCTACTATCAAGGATATGAACATGAAGAATCTTACCCCATATAAAACTGAAACACTGCCAGCCTTTTAAAATAAATCTGTTGACCAAGACCTCCTCATCAATATGTAAAAATTGCTTCAGTCCCTTCATAGCTACAACCCTGAGACTCCAGTGCAGGTTCTAAAAGCAGAGGAATACTCCTTCATACCATCCACTGTTCCTGGTCAAGTTCCAATTAAAAGTTTTCAGATGCTGTAATTTCTGAAGGGTAAAAAACAAAAGGATAGAGCTTCAGTTGGTGTAAACTGGCAAAGCTCAACTGGAGTCAATTGAGCTACACCATCTAAGGATGTCTCCCAACATATCTGTAAAATTTTCCCAATACAATCGGTAGAACCATAATATAGTACATAATAATCATGAGCTACAGGCTGTTCTACATACACTATAGATAGGCGGCATGGGGGCAGCTTCTCAGGGGAAAATGAGAGGCACCTCAATTTTTAAAAAATTCCTCACAATCTGATCTTGAGGCAGAAAGAGCCACGGTCTCTTGTTTTCCTATTGTATAACTTCAGTCAAAATTTCACTTTTTTGAGCTATAATTTTCCAATTTTGACCACTGTCTCAGGATTCTATATAGTGAGAAAAGTATGCTTATCTAGTTCAAAAAAGAGCTAGATAACTCCATGGAAGATAGGTCCATCAACGGCTATTCGCCAGGATGGGCAGGGATGGTGTCCCTAGCCTCTGTTTGCCAGAAGCTGGGAATGGGTGACAAGGGATGGATCACTTGGTGATTACCTGCTTTGTTCATTCCCTCTGGGACACGTGGCATTGGCCACTGCTGGAAGGGAGGATACTGGGCTAGATGGACCTTTGGTCTGACCCAGTATGGCCGTTCTTATGTTCTTATGCTTTTGTCATCACAGACATACTTTGAAACCTCTTTTTTTGAACAGTACTACCACTTTAGTGTTTTAGGGTATAAACTTTGAAATGTAGCGTACAAGTTCTTCTGAACATCATGTGACATTCAGTGTTCAGTTGAAAATTTGTTTTGATTTGGGTAAAATGATATGTTCTTTAAATTTAGGAAGTGGCTGAAGTTTTTTCAAAATAGCAAGTTTTGACTGAACTTTTTTTCTGAAAAAGTGAGATTTTTTTTGCAAAAAATATTCATCTTATTAAATGGCTCTCTTTAAAATATATTTTGCACATTTATAATAATATATTGTCAGTGATGACATATTTTTTTAAATAACTTGATATTTTGTGAGATTCGATTGAATTTTACTTTGAGATTTTGAGTTCATTCAAAACCGAAACTGAAAGTGAAACTCAAGGATGGGGCAGAGAGGTATGTCCCAAACAGACTGAAACAGAAGAAACCCAGTCAAATAAAATGGATTAATTTTTCACAGCTTGACACAATTCCTTGACTGTTGCTGAATGAGGCAGGTACAGTAGTATACATCATGTGTTGAGGAACACAAATTGTAGCTCATATTCTTTTGATTTCATAGAAGTTAGTAGCACAATTGCTGGAGGTAGAGGCTAGTAGTGAGAGTGAATTACACTGAATTTCTGACTAACATGAATTTCCTTTTTCAAAAAAATCATAAGTGACTCAGATCCTTGTATTAGGAGACATTTTTTCTCTGCAGTTTCAAACAAAACGTGTTTCAATTAAATATTAGCTTGTTCTAAATCTTATTCACATTTTTTAGATCTTCCACCACCACCAGATCCGCCCCCTGGTCAGGGTTTAAGGCAGCAAATAGGCCCTGGCCAACGCAGAGGCTCGGCAGAGAGAAAAGGAAGCTCTCTTGAGAGGCAGCATACTTCCAACATAGATGAAACAAAGAGCTCATTGGATCGTCAAGCTAGAACATCATTAGAGTGGCAGCGACAAACCCAGGAATGGATAAGCTCCACAGAACGTCAAGAAGATTTCAGGAAAGCCCAACATAAACAAGCATTTGGATCAGGTGTGTGTGCTGCACAAGTCAAAGAAGTGTAGACAGCTTCTTGAAACATTTCCACTAGAGGTTTATAACACACTAGAATCCTAGTCCCCAGGATTGCCAAGACTTATATTAGAAGAATAAATACATTCACCCCCTAAGCCAGTGCATTCATTACACTATTTAGGGAATTAATAATACTGTCAAACATAGCAGCAAAAAAACCCAAAATCTGTTCTTGGTGAGCAAGGAAAGAGGAACAGCCGTTTAACTATTCCCCTTTATAAAATGTATTTAATTGTACAGGTAAGGCCTCATATACCAGTATCTTCAACCAGCAACTAAACTGGCACTAGCTGTTTTGCGTGTCTACAGAGGGCTGACCCTCCTTAGCCTAAGACATTTTTTACAGCTATATTTATAGCATCCTTTCCTCTCTACTCAAGTATATGACAAAATAACCTTCCTCTGTACGGCTTCGATTGATGAGAGCATAGACTTTAACTGGGAACTTGTCTTTGCTGAGCGCTGAGCTTGACTTCTAAATGGATCTCAGACCTGTAAAGACATGTACAGGAGGTGAGACTGGACTGGAGATTCAGCTCTACAGTATTCACAGATTCCTTCAGTTCAGCCACTAACAGCTTCTGTTTTGGGACACCTAACTATTTTCCGTAACCTACTTCTCACATCTTAGCCCAGTGCTGATAAAATAAAATGATGCAAGGGGACAATTGCACAAGGAGCACACAGCATAGAAACAAGGCATATACAGTTCTTTTTTCTAGGGCCATGCTGGACCCTTATGCAGGTATTAAACTTACACCATGACACTGGCAATAAGTATTTAACTACTAATTTGCCTAGCTAATCTACACGCTTACCTCATATCTGTAAAAACAATGGCATAGGTAGGTGCACCTATCCTGGAACAAGGATTTCTGAATGGTCCCTCTCTGATACCTGTATGTTACCCTCCTTTATCTGCTTCTCAGGACAGCCTGAGAATGACTGGTCTGTTCAGTTCTAGACAAAAGCAAAAAAAAGCATTACTATCCGGTTACAGTTGCTACAGTAAATATTATAACCCCTATTTTAATACATAACAGGAACATTGCCATAAAAAACAAACCAAAACAATCCTTCAATAGAATGGACAAGTGAAAGGTCATTTATATGTCTGTTCTACCACCTTTGCAGTACAGATGTTTGTTTAAAAATGATATTAATATGTGAGATTTCACCTGGTATAGTCCAATAACAACCTTAACTCTGACCCACAAGACATACGAACCTTTTCTATACACCGCTAATATACTGCATGTATATCTGTTATGTGAAGCTATATTCAGGGGAGCTCCTCTGCTACCAAACTCTAAATTCCTCAGTAACAAGGCTCCCCATTTCCATTTCTAGTAAGTGTGCAGGAAGGGCTGATGAGGATGTTAACTATTATGTAACTTAGGGGGTCTACAGTTGTAGGGCTCACAGCTCAATCAGAGCCAAAACCCACTAAGTACAAAGGACTGATTCCCACTGGCTTCAGTGAGTGTTGAATCAAGTCCGTCAGGGGTTAGAGTGATTGCAGAGTTCCTATCCTGTGAACCTTTCCAGATCCAAGGCAGTTGGCTTTCCCTCATGCATACCTTAGGAGGTGCATTGGGACCTGCTGTGCCCTCTCCTTCAGTGCGAGACATGCAGAAACCTGTCTTCAAATGCTTTCCGTGATGGCCTGTAGTTGAATGCAAGTTGCTTTATTGAAGCCGTGCCAGCACTTTTCACTGTGCGTGTTTCTTTTCTACTCCGACTTCTTATATTGAAGCTTTCTGTCTCCATATTCTCTTCTCTATTAGGTTTAACAATGAATATTCATGCATCATTTTTATAATGTTAATTATGAGTGTATTTTTTTCTTGAACTCTGTCCTGAACTATTTCCCCAATTAATGATGAAGTTCACTGGGAATCCATTCACCAGATAACAGGGTTAGACACTTAACAAATACTTCCAAAAGAAGGCATTTTTAATTGTTGTCTTTCTGAAAAAGTGTTTGCTCAATTTCCTTGATATGATTCAAAACAATGTCTACTGTTACCGGTTGTCAGCCTTAATATTTTGAAAGCATGACTTTTAGATAGATAGATCAGAAGAATCAAGAAATATGCATAAAAAACCACAGTAACTGCATCCTCCCTTCCATTCTTCCCTCATCCTACCTTCCCCATTTCATTGTTTTCACTCAGTGTACCATGTCTACACTTGGACCTGGGTCTTACACACACCTGCATCTGGGACAAACTGTGTTCCTGAGTAGTGTCATTGATTTGGTTCAGAAATGAAGTAAGCAGGAGTACTCACATGAGTAAAGTTGTAAACACACCAAAGTGTTTGCAGGATCAGTGCTTGAGATTGTAAATTCTTCGGGGCAGAGACCATATGTACTTTACCTATGAAACACCAAGCCCACTTTGGGTGCTGTATGTATAAAACAATAAGGAGTTTGGCTGAGTACTGAATACATTATTCACTTTTACATCAATTGACCTATGCAATGAAAATTTTGCAGTGTTTGTCAGATCATTTATTCAATGAATAACAGTTACATTTGTTAACAAATATTTTAAAGTATTGTACTAGCTGTAATAATAACCCTAATTATGTACAAAGAGATTATTATTCTTTCTATTGTAGGGTCTCACCTAAGACACACAGCTGTCATTGATATCAAGGGCATAGACCCCATTGATTTCAATTGTGCAGGACTAAGCCCCTAATTACATGTATTTTTCAAAAGAGCATGAGTAGTCTAGTACTGGAAACCATATTTTCACTGATGACTTTTGAGCATGCTCAGGATCACTAAGTGGAGCAACAGCAGCAACATACCTAAATGTGATATGCTCAGCTACCCCACACTATAGGCACACTATGCAGACCAGATTAGAGTAGTTCTGAGAACAAGGGGAACATTGTAGTTGTCCAACACAGGTGGGTCCTACAAACGCCTCTGTGGACAAACAAACACCAGTTTTGTAGATGTAAATTAAGGCCTTGATTCTGCAAAGAAAACCACATGGGCAGATACTCACTGAACTCTTTGCAGGAATAGAGCCTAAAATGCTGTTTTGGGGGTAGGGAAATGTCCTTCAGAGCTGTCTATGGAATTTAGACAAATGTCTTCCAAGTTCTAGAATGTTTGAAAAATCTGACTGTTATTTTATATTGTTATTGTTTATTTTATGAATTACACATTTTCCAAGCCACATCATAAAAGCATATATTCTATTAAATTATTGTAACAGTATGTGATACGGTATGGGGGGGTTGGTGGTGGTGGTTTCTAAATATTTCATTTCACCCTTAAAAGTGGTAAAGAATGGACTATTCATCAAAACCTTAGTCTTCATCCCAAAACTGGGAAAACAAACCAGTTTATAGTACATTTCATTCTCCTAAACTTCTGCAAAACTAGTGTCTTTTCATTCCATACTCTAGAAATGTATCCAGCTTTCTGCTAAACTGATTTCCTCTACTTGTGTTTGTTGCTGCCTTTGCAGGTTGCTGCATATTTCACCCAGCTGTTGGAAAGAGTTTCCCTCTGATTCTATTGTTAGGGTTTGCTGTGAAAAGAACTGCTAATAAAATTTAAAAGTCTTTGATAGCTAAATGCCATTTTGCTATGTGTTTTAAATGTTTGCTTACATTTCAACAAGGACAGCACAATCACAGCATATGAAGCAGATATCCTGCGGTGCTAGTATTCTAAACCTATTGGCGCTAAGATTATGGAAGAGAGTCAAATATAATCTCTTATCTCCCTCTTCCTTTTCCACTACTCCCTCTCTACTTCTCCCTCCCTGTCTCTGCCCGCTATTAAAAAACCCAGTTAAATGGTTGAGCAATAGGTAGAGGGGAAAAAAATCTTAACCCTGATTCAGGAAAGTTCTTAAGCAGGTGCATACTTTAAGCACGTGAGTTGTCCCATTGACTTTAGTGGGGGCTACTCCTGTATTTAAAATTAGGCATATGCTTAAGTACCTTGCTGATTCGGTGCTCTAGTTATCACGGTCTCTTCCTCAAGATTTAGTCAAGACAGCTAGATTGCTGTGTGTACAACAAGAAAATAAAAATAGTTCCACAAAATAAACAGCTAAACTCCTTCATTTGGGAGTCAAACCAATTCTGTTGTTTGCTGCTGCTACGGTTATTACCAAAATGCCCAGAGGACCCAGTCAGGTTTGAGGCCCCTGTTTTGCTAAGTGCTGTACAAACACAAAGGTGCAAGCCTATGATCACTGGGAATAAATCCCTCTCTCCCCAAAGACATTCTGTGTCCCAAGACGCCTATTCTTACAGTCCTTCATCTGCGCAAGAGGAGGGGTAAACTGAGTGGGACGGAAACCTTTGTTCAAAGACGACCATGTAGTGACCCTGAAACAGTGTCACAGAAAGATTTATTCCCCCACAAATATTTAAGTAATAGGATTATTTGTAAAATAAGATTTTTCCAATGTACTTTCTATGGTTGGAAATTACTGAGCTGCAGGAAGCTAATTAAATTAGCTGATACCACAGTTCTTTATCTAAATTGATTGAAGCAGTGTTGCCATAAGTTAAACTAAAGAAGAGGAGAAAAAACACACTCCTAGAAGCTTAAAGAAAAATCTAATCATTACATTATTCTGGAAATTGTATGTGCAGCTATTTCTATTAAGCAATCTGTGATTCATCATCTACTTGTTCACAAGGAACCTCATTTTATAATTAATTCAAACTAGTTTATAAGTTTACATGCAAACACATTGGTTTCATTATCTGTGGAAGCAATTTAGGATGCACAGGGAGGCTTTTTGGTTTTACTGCCATATCATAAGGCAAAATAAAAGAAAATAAAACCTTTCTAAATGTAATATGCACTGGGTGAGTTTGATGTCCACACCTGGATAATGCTGTTAATAATATGTTCATGATTTGATTTTGTGTTTTCTAGAAGAGGCACTGGTGCCATATAGTAAGCCCAGTTTCCCATCCCCAGGTGGTCACAGCTCTTCAGGAACAGCTTCTTCTAAAGGATCGACTGGACCCAGAAAAGGTGAAGCCTTGCGAGGAGGTCACCAACGCAATGCCAGTGACCTTCTTGATGTAGGATATATGGGATCAAATAATCCAGGACAATTTACTGGTGAATTATGTAAGTGTCTTTCTTGCGGCAATTCAAATGGTAAAAAAGAAAGAACAAATTTATATTATAATTTTCAATGAAGCAAGATTGAACTCCAGAGAGTGGGAAGCTCAGTTTGTCAGTCAGATGTGATTCTGACCCAGATCTCTGTCATCTCTGAGAGGTCACTTCCTTGTGAAAAAGGTGAATGATTGAAATTTATCTTTCTGTGCCTTTAGATTTATCTTAGATTAGAAATCATAGTGCAGGGTGAAATCTGTGTTTGTACTGTGACTCATGCCAGGGTCATCTATTTAACACATCCTTGAATCTGTGATTCTAGTGTAAAGGGAAACACATCAGGTCAGCTGGTTAGAATTACTCGTTATCCTTTAAGAAAAGGATAACTAGTGGCACCTTAGAGACTAACCAATTTATTTGAGCATAAGCTTTCGTGAGCTACAGCTCGCTATCCTTTAGAATTTTTTGGCCAAATTCAAGTTACTTGACCTGAAAGTGGCATTGATGATGGTGTTACAGAAGTGTGCTAAAAAGAGGCCTTTGTTCTATTCTTGGCTGGTTACAGCAGGCAAACTTATCACTCCCCTTCTTTACCCCCTCTCTTTCCCATTCAGCTTTCTCTCTCCTCTCTGCCCCCTGATTCAGTCTCCCTTTTGCTCATCCCAAAGAAAGCGTGCCTCCCTTTTTCTCAAGTTCCCCAGCCCAGCAGAACTCCTTCCCAAATTTATTACCACTATGTGTGTGTCATACTTGGTACCATTCTGTGTATACATCAGCTAGATGACATTCATCTGAGACCTCAAAGACTGTTAGGTCATAGAAGCTGACCTTTTAGTAACAAGAACAGCAAATACTGTGGTGTTCTGGCTGCCTGAGAAACACAGCGAGTACACACCTGGGGCCAGAAGTCTTGGGGGAGGTTCTCTAACTTTCTCACCACACCATCAGCTCCTTTAGAGAAGGCTGATAACTGACCCCTGCTGATGTTCGTCAGTGCAAAGCAACGTCAGTATTGGATTTTCCAGTGCAGAAGGCTCTCCTATACATAAGGTATCTCAGGCTAGGCCTCCATGTATGGTGGCATGTAGAGTACATACATTGTACACCTTCCAGCACAGGTATAAATAACAGCGTAGACAGCAAGGCATTGCTTAGGTGAGTAGATTAAAGACACACCCAAACCTCAGGGTATGTATCCTATATGGCTTTATTCATGCCCAAGAAGTGCTTCCCCCAAACTACATTCCTGTTTTTAGCTGTGTAGTGTCCCTCTGCCTCCCCACTGCAGGAGCCTTTCCCCACCACAGGGAAAAGCCTTGGCAGGAGGGAAAGGCTCTGGCATCTTCCTGCTGCTGGAGTTTTTCCCCAAGGCCTTCCCCTTGCCAGAGTCTTTCACTGATGTATGTAGCTACACACCGTAGTATGAATGCAGCCCGCTTTTCACAGAGGCATGTAGTTACACCTATGCTACATGCCGCTGCCAGTGTAGACAAGGCCTTAGGGTGAACCATCATGCAACCAATGCAGGGAATATGGCCAGAGGAAAAGGGATGTGGCTTAGACTTTGCTACTATTCTATGGGCCCCAGTTTCCACGACAATGCCATAGGTAGCTAGGAGTCCAACCCATCACAGAGTAACCCCAGGGTCAGAGGAGTGCAAAGGTGCCTTTAAGACATCTTTGCATCTCTCTTTCTGAGCTCTGCCAAGCACACTTCTGCTGTGGATCTGGCCCATAAAATTGGCATATCACTCTGGTAAAGAATATTACTCATTTCCACATGCAGCGCAATTTAAAAGTGACACAACTGGAGAACACTTGTAGTACCTAACAAAATAACCAGGTTTTACTTGGTATCCAGTTTGAGCCCCTGGTCTGACTTCAGCACAGATGTTCCATTTGAAAAAGATATAGAGGTCATTTAGAAATATAAGTTTGTTGCTCTTTCCCACTTATATATTTCTTTCGCTTCTGGTCACTGATTCTCTCTCTAGTAAAAGCAATAAATAGGGTACTATTGCAGTAATTGCATAACAGATATTACCTGGACAGCAGTTGCAGTGTGCTAACAGAATATTCTTTATAGACCTATTCAAACAAATGTTTCTTAGATACAATCAACCCTAAAACTATACCTAATCCTGTTTAACTGTACCTACACTAGATTCGTCCAGTAATATCTGAGCAGGTACATAGGTTCGCTACAAGGAGTCCCTTTGTCATTGGAGTTCTGCAGACATTGTGTCGACCTATGTGTATCTGCCTGAAGAAGTAAGGCCTTAGTGTCTGGTCCAAAGCTTGGTACGTTAATGGATAGACTTTCACTGACTTCAGTGAGCTTTGGATCAAGCCCTTGGTTAGCATTTACACTAGTCCCATTAATCAGTTAGTGAAGGATTCCCCCTCCTCTCCCCCCCCCACACACATCCCAGTGGACTCTCAGTACAGGCACTTCACTCCATGAGGCACAGCAGAGAACCAGACCCTCAGTATTTACTTGCAGTTACCACACAGTGCTAAGGCAGAGACTGCAGTTGTCTCACAACCTACACGCACACAGGAAGACGTATTTGGTCTCTTTACTACAACTGGTCTTAAGTATAGAATTTTTAAAGTCAGCCACTTGCAATTTTAAAAGCAATTTTAAAAAATCCAATAAGTTTATGTGATGTGCTGTGGTAATGTGGCCAGAGGATTTGTTTTATTTGGTGCATTTTTTTCTCTTTTTTCTTTCTATAGAGTAGTTGAGAAGAGACATCCCAAGCTGCTCTGAAGGACCATCAGGTCTGAACTCATGGAAGTGATGACACTAAACAGTGCAATGAACATTTTCTTTATTTATGTACTATTAAAAGAACTGTAAATGCAATGTAAAGACACACAGCCACACATATCCCACAGATACTTGTGTTCGTCTCTTTAATACACCATCCACCTTAAACTATTTCTTGTCAGGAGTATATAAAAAAGAAAGAAAAAAAATCACCCTCCAGGATGAAAAGGATTTCCCTCTGTATATAATTTCTTTTGTTGCATTGCTATGCAAGCTCACTTTCTTTTTAGCTATGTTCATATTATTGTCTGTTCTTATTGGTCTGTTGTACTATATGTGAATTAATAGGCTGTGGTGCCATATATTAACTTTTAATTGTGTAACTTTTATGTTTAAAGTTTGCACTGCAATTTTATTTGGTGATAAGCACAAAACTCTACTCCTCGTGACATGAAGAAGAAGAAGAAGACTGAATGTGTGAAGAGCGTTTTATGTGCTGTAAGCTATGTTGGATAATGCTGGATGTAACGGAGTATGGTAAATGGTTTTCCATTGGGGTGTCGCAATAGGAAGATGACAGGCAAAACTGATGTTAGCAGAGATGTCAGGGACAGAATTAAATCTTTTAATAACAAGCAACATGGTTGCTCTTACTATTTAAAAAAAAGGGGGGGTTGTCAAAAGATGAAAATGTGAGTTTCAAGAGTGAATATGAAAAAAGAGTCTACAGAGTTGAACTATGACCTCTGAATAGAACGCTAAGCTTCTCAACTCTTAGGGTCAGTTTTTACCTGCCCAATATAATTAAATAATGGAGGTGGGGAGTGGGGAAAATTCCTACAAACAAAAGAAATTAAGGTGTTTCACTAAAGCTGTTTTTATGTTACATTTTAAAAAGAATTACCATAATTAATCTCTCAAAGCCAGCATGTAATGCAGAAATTCCCCCAGGAAAAAGAAACAATATAAACTCTGGGATTACCTAGCAATTAGCTAAAGATGCAATTTATTATTGAGACATATTCAAGATGCTTCTGAAAAATGAAATATGTTGGAGTATCTTAGTTCATCTTTCCAATACATGTATAGTAAAATAGAGGATAGAGCTGCACCACTGAAATTCATTACATGAGTTGTTTTTTATGCAGTCTAGAAACTTTTGTGTTTTATTAACTGAAGTCCTCAATAACTGAAGTTGAATCCACGGAATTTGTAGTAAAATTCTTAGTGTTTGAAAAAGAAAGCAATGGTAAAATTATGTTCGGTTTGCAGTAAATATTTTTCTTTCAATGCAATATGTTCTCAGAAATTGGAGACAAACAAAAAAACTTTGACCTACTTTTAACGCGTGAATTTAAACCCTACTATAATAACAAAGTAACGCATGTTTATACACTTTTTGAATAAACCAAACTCTGTAAGTGGACATTAATAACAGCATCCTGTCTCATCATTAGTTTTCATGACTTTCTCTAGTTTTTCTGCACCTCCAAAAATCCCAATGAGTACATTTTCAAACATTTGTTAGAATACTCTACATGTATTGTATACCACATTCATTCAATACTTAATTTAAATAGTACATCCCACAGCTTTTTTCTATTAATCACCTAATCATGAATGCAAGTTTGCATTTAAACACCCTTGAAGTATATCCTGTCTATGTTGTTTTGTATAACGCCTTGGAGTTCACCAGTATTAAGTGAAGTACACTTTTAGTGATGGCAAAGTCTTAGGACAAGTAAATTACACTGCTAAATATATGTGTTTCTTTTCATTTTATTTAACTGGTCCATTATACAATAAAACACTACAATTTTCAATTGTATTCGGCACTGTCAAATATCAAAAACTGGTATTTAAACTTTTAAGGTCAAATCTGTTACTTAGCCCATTACAAGACAAAAACAAACAAAATGTATGAATTTATTTATATATGTAACCAATGAATATATGTAATTTTCCTGCTGATTCATGGATATAGTTAAGCCATTGTTTATAAATGTACAGAAATATTCAACAAAGGTAAAAAGGGCATCAGATTTTTGCTGACTCTGATAGGTGAGGATACAGAGTCTTCAGCACACTTCTCAAATTTTGCTGCTCTGGAAACATTTCAATATGACTACAGAGGATTTGATTTGAACACTTGTGCTGAGCTTTGGTGGAACACCTTTCTCATTACGTTAAAATTGGAATCATGAGAAGTTGACAAAAGCCATCTCACTGACTTTCAGATATGTTTTATCTATTCCACTGGAAAGTAAATGTGTGTCAGTATTAAAGCTGTGCAGTATCATGACATTCACTAACTTGTCCATCTGCTTCTGTATGTTTTTGTTCATTAATAATTTGCTTACAAAATTACATAACAAGTCGTCGGTGTGTATCACAAAGTGTCTCCATTATCTTACAGGTGATGTTTCTTTTGTTCCCTCTTTTCTATACAGTGTACTTCCAACAAACCACAATACATATTTTTTTTTAAAATGCAGTTTAATTTACTGTTTTTCTAAAAGTATTATTTTTGTTTTTTTAAACCAAAACCACGTATTGTGAATAATGTGTTTTTAAAAAGGGGATGTTGTGGTGGCGCTTAGTTTTCCAGTTTGTTTTTTTAATTTGTTTACTGGCTACAGCTTGTTCAGGAAAAAGTATGACCTCTTCATGTGTTTCATTGGTATTGTTAGTGCAGCAAAGTTTAATTGGCATAAGACGTTGGTTAATAGTACTGTCGAAGTGTGTATTGTAGATTTACTGGGGGGAAAAAATAAAATGTATTCACATTTCAAATTTATGTGAAAATAATGTGAGTAAGGAGTCAATATGTGAAAAGGGCAAATAAACTTAAATAACCTAAAATAACCCTAAATAAATCAATCCAATGGATAGAAGTTGAAGCTAGACAAATTCAGACTGGAAATAAGATGTAAATTTTTAACGGTGAGAATAATTTACCAAGGGCTATGGTGGATTCTCCATCTCTGACCAATTTTAAATCACAGTTGGATGGTTTTCTAAAAGATATGTTCTAGGAATTATTTTGGGGAAGTTCTATGCCCTGGGTTATACAAGAGGTCAAATTAGATTATCACAACAGTCCTGGCCTTGGAATCTATAAATCTATAAACTGGGAACAAACAAGGAATTATAACATAGACTGAGCTATAATGTTCACTGTCTACTTACAGGTACCACGTACTGCTGAACACAGCTTCTAACTTTCTTAGGAACTCTGGGACAAATTTAACACCAGTGTCAGTGGCATGACATCATTGAAATCAATTCTGCTGTGCCTGTTTCGGCTAGTGGTAAATATTGCTCATCATGGGGGACTTACGTCTAAGGTCTCATCTAGACTGAGGATAATTGTACAGATGTAACTTCACCAATTTAGCAATGTTGGTGCCACACTCTGCAGTGTAGATGTGCTGAATCAATGTAATACAAGGCTTGCAGCTGTATGGCTTACCCTGGGTTGAAACTGTTTTACATTGATGCTGCACATCTTCCCTGGGGATTTGCACTGGTACAAATATCCCCAGTGTAAATAGGCCCTAAACCACTTTCCCCTGACGTTTGCATAGAGTAAATAATATGGAAAAAATGGTTGAAATAATAAAAAAAAAATCTGTACATGTTCTTCAGATACTGTTTGGGCAGCTACTTCAACGATACATACAGAAATACAAATGGCAACCTGAAATAGAATATTATTAAATGTTAACATTAAGATCCTGATCCAAAGCCCATTCTATTGAATGAGCCTTTCCATTGATTCAAAGGTTATTAAACCAGGGCCAAAGTGCCCTGCTCTGCATCTTTAATACACCCCCAAATCATCATTAACTTCAATAGGGCTTTGAAGTGTTTAAGAAATAAATATCTCTCTACGATCCTTAAATATAACAGAAACAGTTTTTGTACCTTCTTTGTGGTACAAACATGCCAGGGGGGGAAAAGAGGATTCTTTAAAAAAGCATGGATTGTTTTAATGTATTTTTTAAATTATAGTGAGAGCTAGACAGAAAATTATGAATCAGTCCGAAATAACTCTTGCTTGCGTTTGCTTCCAACCTGTATGTTGCCTGACAATAGAAAAGTTCAGCAGCAGTGTTGAGGAAGAGTCCTGACAATTGAAAAGGGGTGGGCACAAAAAGTCTTTTTTTAAAAACTTCACAGAGTAGTTTTGCTTTATTTTAGGCCACGTCCGTTGTTGTTGTTGTTGTTTTTCAAATTAGTGGAGATTGAGCTGAGGAGCTAAGGCAAAAAAAGATGGGAACTCCATCTTTAATGTTTTTTTTAAGCTCTATTCTGTTCTGTAATAGACTTTTGAATTCACTTGCATGCTGTTGTCCAAAAGTTAGGCATAGGTAGTTCTCATGGTCTTAAAAAATAGTTGATTTTTTTTTTATTAACTTATTCATCACACCTGGAACTCTTTAGCTAAAAATAAGTTATCTTTGAAAACCAAATGGGACGTGGACATGGATTCATTCAGGATTTCTATTAAAAATTGGAAGAAGTGTAGCAAGCAATAAATAAAAAAATATAAAGGTATCAGATTTATTGATATAGGTAATTAATCCTAAACGTCACTAAAATGGGATATGACAGGATAACACTGGAAAAATCCTTGAAGGGAGCACACACCCAGGAAGGAGAGGGATTCCTGAGTGCAACAAAGAGTTAAAATGTTGAGTAATGTGATGAGAACAGAAAAGATAGTTTCATCAGGAAAATCCTTTCATTGCAATCAATAATTCCTCTCCTTCCTGGATTTTTACACCCTTCAAAGACTTTTCAAGTGTTTTCCTATCACGCCACCACACCCTTCCTTTATCCTTGCTGTTATAGGGGCTGCTCCCCCAAGGCAATGTTCAACAATGGATGTGAGGGAAGGAGCGCACTGCCCCAGAAAGGTCTCTGGAAAGTATGATGTTTCCCATAGGGCACTGTTGTCTAGTGCAGAGGGTATTGAGGAGCTGTGACTCCACCTGCTCTGACCCATTTACTGTGTTTAGCATTTCTCATATCTGTAGCCTCGTACAGTTATTTGTGTTTGACAGTGGACTATGAAGATCAAGGTGTCTCATGACCTTCCCGCCCCTTTTGCACTCACACTGGGACATAGTTCAACTTGCGTCATAGTTTTTAGCTCTTTATTCCTATGTCAGTTCTTCTAGCCCTGAAGCTTTCTTGCTGCTCTTTTATGATTTGTTTTTGTTTTGTTTTATTGTCAAAAGCTTCATAGTAGTGAGGTGCCTGAAGTTGCAGACAATATTCCAGATGTGCAGTGAGGCTGGTGCCAAAATACCAAGTGCAGCTGCAAGCTGCCTCACACGCACACTCTCTCTCCCCATCACATACCCACACTCAAAGCCATACAGGTTTAGAAACCTATGCCCAGTCTTAGACTTCTCCTCTGGGCAGAACCCCAGCTTTGCTCAGAACCCCCCCTGTCAAAGTTACAGGGTGAGCTGTGTTGGAGACCCCATTTACAGTTCCTTTCAAGGGCACCCTTCATGCGACAGGCTTCACTTCCTTCACTCAGAGGTGGAACTCTAGGAATCAACCACTCTTGGCCTGGCTTTCTGGGTCAGAGCACCTGTTCAAGGGTATCATTTGCTATGGGGCAAAGCGGGGGGAGGGGGACAACTTCCCCCCAGCCATTTTATACATTGATTTGCTCCATTATGGCTTCCACTTCTTTTTGCTCTTCCTTCACTTAACTTTGCAGGCTATAATATCATGCTATATGCTGACACAACTTTGCCTCCTGCCCCCTCAGTTTTTCTGAAATGACACCTCTTCCTCAGTTTCTGACCACGTTAACATGACACATATTTGGCATCTGAAAGACACGTCCTTCTGGGCACTTGGGCCCTACAGCTCATTAAAGTAACTTAAAATAGCTTCTTCAAAAGAAAATGAATAGCTTATTCACCCAAAGGCACATAAAAAGCAGCAAATAGGGTTGAAACAATAAAGGGCTATCCACATGGGATTTACACCTTCCTTTTTCCTTGCAAATTTGGTATGTGCCATTCAGTCAAAGCACACACACACACACTTCTGGGCTGGCGGGAACAGACTGCCCTGCTGCAATTTCTCTCGCCCACAGTGTTTTTCCTTGAGCAGTTGATATCCACTCAACGCCTCCCCCCCCCCACATCTCCAGATAGGGGTTTTTAAATGGTTTAGTGTCCTTTGTGCTTAGTGCTCCCAGCCTTGGCAAAATATGCCTGTTTACCTGGCTGGCACCAGGTAGCTAGGCATGTCCCAATTAGTAGCCTACCCATTGATCTCTTAAGGACCCTTTAAGTATTTTCTACCAAGATAGCTAATCTCTAGTCATTGTTTCAGTTCCTACTTGCTTCCCAACAGCTCTCTATCAAACTGAACCCACCCATTCACACATCCCAATATTGCTATGCATTGACTATCTTAATAGCTAGGTCACATATTCATAATATTAGTACAGATTAACCCTACATTCAGACTACTTATTGCTGGACTTGGAGCAGCATTAATAGAGGCTGCAGGGAACAACTGCAATGACCTATATTTTGCCTCTGTGGGGCTACTGTGCAATAGTCCCACAATAGCCTATTCTCCCTGCTCTAGGTCACCTCCCACTGCTGCCTATAGACTGCTTGCTGGAAGTCCAGTGGTGGCAGCCAGTTGTACTGCATCCTCCAAAGCCACAGAGGACCCAAATCTCAGTTATTTTGTGGCTGGTGCTCCATCCGTTTTAGGAGGGGAGGGGGTCATAAAGCCAACTAATCCAGGCAATACCACATCTGTGATTTGTCTATTCTTGGCTGCTGAATGAGCCCCTCAGGGAATACCTTGACAGGTTTCCGAGTAGCAGCCATGTTAGTCTGTATCCGCAAAAAGAAAAGGAGTACTTGTGGCACCTTAGAGACAAACAAATTTATTTGAGCATAAGCTTTCGTGAGCTACAGCTCACTTCATCAGATGCATTCAGTGGAAAACACAGTGGGGAGATTTATATACACAGATAACATGAAATAGTGGGTGTTACAATACACACTGTAACCAGAGCGATCACTTAAGGTGAGCTATTACCAGCAGGAGAGCTGGGGGGGGGGACCTTTTTTTAGTGATAATCAAGGTGGGCCATTTCCAGCAGTTGACAAGAACGTCTGAGGAACAGTGGGGGGTTGAGGGGGGGGATAAACATGGGGAAATAGTTTTACTTTGTGTAATGACCCATTCACTCCCAGTCTCTATTCAAGCCTAAGTTAATTGTATCCAGTTTGCAAATTAATTCCAATTCAGCAGTCTCTCGTTGGAGTCTGTTTCTGAAGTTTTTTTGTTGAAGAATTGCCACTTTTAAGTCTGTAATCGGGTGACCAAAGAGACTGAAGTGTTTTCAACTGGTTTTTGAATGTTATCATTCTTGACGTCTGATTTGTGTCCATTTATTCTTTTACATAAAGACTGTCCAGTTTGGCCAATGTACATGGCAGAGGGGCATTGCTGGCACATGATGGCATATATCACATTGGTGGATGTGCAGGTGAACGAGCCTCTGATAGTGTGGCTGATGTTATTAGGCCCTGTGATGGTGTTCCCTGAATAGATATGTGGGCACAGTTGGCAACGGGCTTTGTTGCAAGGATAGGTTCCTGGGTTAGTGGTTCTGTTGTGTGTTGTGTGGTTGCTGGTAAGTATTTGCTTCAGGTTGGGGAGCTGTCTGTAAGCCGGGACTGGCCTGTCTCCCAAGATTTGTGAGAGTGATGGATCGTTCTTCAGGATAGGTTGTAGATCCTTGATGATACGTTGGAGAGGTTTTAGTTGGGGGCTGAAGGTGATGGCTAGTGGCGTTCTGTTATTTTCTTTGTTGGGCCTGTCCTGTAGTAGGTGACTACTGTAGACTAGTGTAAATTAGCACATCCTTGAGGCTGCAAGTGTGCTCTAATTTATGCCAAGCACTTGACCCAGAATACTGGGAAACACAAATGTGAATTAACATGGTCTTTGTCCTCTCCTCATCCTCCACCCCTTGGTCCCTGTGCTGAGCATATCTTGGTCAGAAATAGCAGTCAGACCCATGGAGGGGCATATGGTATGCCAGCTGCAGCACAAAAATGCCTTGGTTTCTCTGTGTGTGTTGGGCGGGGGCGTTTTTGTTTTGTTGCTTTTGCTACCATTTCTCATTACAAATTCACAGCTAATGGCTGCATTTAGGTGCAAAACTAGACTTTTGAAATCAATGGGGATTAGGTTCCTCCATACTTTTGAGGAGCTAGACATGGCAACATCGCTGCTCTCCAGGTTTCATCCTCCCATTAACTGTCTCTTTCAGATTCTTTCTCCAGTTCTATTAATCTGATTTTTTCCAGAATGGATCTAATGTTCTGCCTATGTTTCCAATATTTCTTTGTGTAACTTTGCTGTGTTCAGTGGTGATCAGTGCTTCTCCTTGTTTAGTATCCTCTATGAGTTTGATTCATATGCTAACTACACTTTTTTCTATTCATGACTATATTAAGAGGAGGCCTAATGTGGCAATCACCCACTAGAGTTCCCACTCCATCTCATTACCAGTTCCTTTTGTTTAGCCTCTTTTAGCAAAGCTTAAACCTACTTGATTATGTTTCTATCCATGATACTGGACTCATGGTAAAGAATTGTCACTTAAAAAATGATGGTTTAACATGCTTTTTTGCTAACTTCCATTGATATTATTCATCTCTTTCTAATGTGTAAAAATTAATCAGCCCATAGGATGTATCTTGTGAGCCTAAACACATTACCACCGTTCAGCAGAATTATAGCAAGTGGTTAGCTTGGTTTTGCTTTCCATGTTGAAAATAGCAACAAATTGCACACTTGCATTTATTTTATGGATGAAATGCAGAATAAGGCTTACATTTAGTTTTTCCAAAAAGTCAGTTGCCATTTATGTGGGTTCGCCCTCATTTATGCTGATCAATGCAGCTTTTGACTTCAAGGATCCCATTAGTATTTCTATGCTGTGTTGAAAAGCAGGAAACCGATGTTCACCAATTTGAGAGCCACTCGGATGCAGGTAAAGAATATAACAGCTTGAGCAAGTGCTAATTAGAACCAATTAAACTTAATTGACCTCCTTTGGCAGTAAAATGCACTCTGTCCTTGCAGAGTGGAGATATTGCCTCTAAGCATATGTGTGATGCATAGTTTCATGTAGCAGCCTGTAATGATGTGGATTTAACAACCAAAAAAAAGGTTGCCCCAATTTGTCCTTATAACTGAGTTCCACTGTATTTCAGCAGTACAATGTGAGTGAGAGCTCTGCCCTAGGAGATTTAAAAATCAATGTCCATAGTGCTGATGAGTATCACTAGATATTAATTTATTGTTGTACTAAGCTGTCGTTTACAGGAGTGAACAAGGAAGAAAAAATGCAGCTTCCCTGCTACAGGTAAATTAGTGACATAGGTAGCCCCTCTCCCACATGTTGGACAGGATTACAATATGCAGAGGTACCAAAATAATGGTGGAAAACAGGGAAATGAGGATGGGAATTGTAAAATTCCATACATGCCTAAGTATGTCAGTGGTGGGCTGTTAACTACACATCCCTGGAATGAGCATGAGCAATTCCCACATGGGGGCCACATTTATTATCAAACAATAGTTGGTCCAAGTGCCAGTTAATGAACTTTACTGATTTTCTTAGCAGGAACAAAGTGTAATTGACTTACTAGCTAGGCCTTGCTAATGACAGCAGTAAAGATGGTATTCACTCCGGGCGGGGGCGGGGGGTGGGGGGAGAAGAGAGGGTACAGCACAAACAAACATGAACTGCAATAGAAAAGAAAAATAATTCACAAACAAGTCAAAATTGCTTTCTACTCAAGCACAGCACAACCAAGTACCAGCCTTCAAATAGGAATTTCTTTAGGGGGAAATTAAGAGCAATATGCACTAAAGCATGCAACAATAATTTACAGAATGATCAAGTGCCAACAGGAAAAGAAACAAATAAAGCTATAACCTGAAGAGGGAGAATGCCAGGAATTAAATGGACCCAAACAAAGAAAAGGCTGCATCATAAAATGTGACAAAAAAACCCCTAGAAAAACAAAAACAAAAAAGAGAGTGGGTTTTCTTTTATTTCCAACAGACCTTAATTATTCTTGGCATAGAAATTACCTACTTACATTCAAGACAAAAAGGCAAAGCTGACAAACACAGAAACAATTACCAAACAGATCTTAGAGTAGAGAGAGAGAGAGATGCAAATTAGAAAAAGCACAATTAGTCATTAATCGTTTGAAAACCTTATATTCTTGAGTGAATGGAGATATTTTTGCTCTTAAAAAGACAATTGTTCAATTTTGTATTGAAAATAAATCCCTCAAATGCTTTCGCCTCATCCAGCATAAATACTGGGTTCTGTCAAACAAATCCTGTACTGCAAATCTGGTGTCAGAGGCTTAAAAATAGTTTTGCTAGATTAGCCCACCAACAATTCACCTGTACTGTTTCTTCTTTGCCACTAGGTCTATACTGCAGGAATTGGTATTCTTCCGTGTTTTGCACCCCAACACCGGTATAACTTTTTTACTAAGATATTTCAGGTTTTGCTTTTTTGTTTTGTTTCCATTTACAAAATTTCAGTTGTGCATTTGTGCTGTTTGGAAAATAAGATTAGCTATCCGAGGCCGCAGGGTGGAGGAGCAGAAGCGGGGAACAGGTGTCTTTGAAAAACGGTGGGGGTCCAATGACAAGCATAGTTAAAGGACAGATCAATAGTATCACCCGGTCAGGGAATGGTCTCTCTCTTAGGTTTCCAAGCCCAGCTACAGGATTTTTTTTCATAAGTGTTGTTGAGTGTTTCAACCACACTTCTAGAGAGAAAATTGGAGAAAATGAAAGAGCTCAATTTAATTTCAACAGCAACAAATTTAAGGGCATGCGTAGCAGTGTCTATTGTACCCATACTTAGAGCCCTTGAAGCATTGATCGTGAATCTGGGTGAATCAATAGCAATTCAGGAGCTACATAAAGAAATAGAACTTGGTACATCTGGTTCAGTACACTGCCTCCAGCAATGGCAAAATACCTGGGGTGACAGCCTGGCAAATGATTGAGAAAACTCCCATTGATTTCAATGGGGCCAGGATTTCACCCTGGCTGTAAAGGAAGTTGAAACACATAAAATAATGAACAATATTCATGGAGGGAAGAAAGGAAATTGTAGGTACTGCCTCTCATCCAGTTAGTATGAAATGACATTATTTTTCTCAGCTTGTAGTAAAGAAGGATCCATTCTCTTGTTTAAATCCAGAAAAAGTGTGTTTTTTTTTAAAAATGACAGCTGCAGGCATAAAATGTGATTTATGTCATGCCTACTAGATGGCATGTGTACCCTCAAAACTCACTGTACTTTTGTGTACCCTCATAGCTCACTGGCATTAGCTGTGGCATTCTTTCTACCATTCCCTAGATTTGTGTATATGCATAAGGAAGTGTCAGGGAACTCTCAGTAGACAGCCCTGAACTCTTGAATTCTCTTCCTTCACTGGTCCAGTAGCACATTTTGACCTTTAGGGACTAGCCCAAGTCCCAGGTGTTCTTCTAGAAATTTGGACATTATATTACCTTAGACCTAATTTTTTCCTGTGCTGCTGCTGACACATAGCAGTCCACTTCCTCCAGTGATTATTGTCACTCACTAGTTATGGTACTTCTTCCCAGGTGATGTCAGCACATTCAATATGCACTATACCTGTCTTCTGAAAGTTCCTCCTCACTTTCTCTTTTCTTCCTTGAGTACCCACTTCAATGCTTGGTTAGCATGGCACCCATCTTCCTTATGGTGCACATGGCCCAACCACTTGAGCCATCTTTCTTTGATAATATTTTCTAACATGTGCTGCTCTGTCAACAGCCTTACTCTTGCATGTGTTATTTTTTGTCTTTCCATAAAATGTGTAATATCTCCCTCAGCTATCTAGTCTATAGAGTTACTTGAAGTCTCCCCTTTGTACTGGAATGGTGGCTAAGTGCACTCTGGAATCTGAACTGCATTTCTTTGTCTACTGGTTTAACACTCTTCCACCACCACCACCCCCCCTGTGTTTGTGATCTCTTTTGAGTTTGTTAAAATGTGGCTACAAACAGAAAATGATCAGAGTCACCATCAGTCAGCAACAGTGCCAAGCCAAGCCCAAGGCCAGATAAAAGATGAGGGGTCTGCAGTTGGGTTTGCAACCAACTTAGGTAAAATGTTATTGGAACAGAAACTGTTCAGTTAAACCAAAAATGGAGAATGGTGGGTGCAGATGGAGCTCAAAACCTAAGTATGACAGATCTCAGTGAAAGGCAAAAAAAACCTGAGATCTTGAGACACTGAATTCTGACGAACAAATCTGTAACAAGAGTAGGCATGTGGAATGTATGTACTTTGTATATTATGGGAAAGTTGGCACAGGTTACATGAGAAATGAAAAAATGCCATCTGAACATGCTTGGCATCAGTGAAATGAAATGGACAGGGAGTGGCAAGGTGGGCTCTCATGGTGTTACAATCTTATACTCAGCAGGAGGAATGCAGGAAAGAGGTGTAGGAATTTAACACCACAGCAAACTGTCTTGGGAGCCAGTGAATGACAGAATAACAACAGCTGGGCTGCAGAGAAGACATTTCAAGTGTACAATAATCCAAGTAAATGCTCCAACAAATGCAGTAGGCAACAGTGAGCAGGTATGAGCAGATGCAGCAAGTACTGGATGACGTGCCTAACCAGGACATCAAGTTGATGACAAATGACTTCAATGCACAAATTGGCAACAACTGTACTGGCTCAAAAGGAGTCTTGGGTTCAGCAAGAGAAGGCATTCCAAGTGATAATGACTGGCGGTTCTTGAATCTCTGCAGCACATGCACCCTAAAGATAGGAGTCCATCTCTTCAAGAACAAGAGGATTCACATGGAGATCACCAAATAACACAACTGTCAACTGGATAGCCCATATGTGTATATATCTTGGAGGGATGTCAGAGTCCATAGAGGAGTTGGACATTGCTAACCATAAATGTTCTGTGTTCTCTTAATCAAAAAACATCTCTCTGAAATCTCATGTCTGTCTATTTTATACAATCTATGGAGGACAATGCTACAGTAGAAAATTAAATTGAGGCAAAATTGCTTCTATTTCAGTTTCATGTAGCTATTTCAGTTTCTAGTTACCCATATGTTAGCCAGTTGATTTCAGCAGGGTTCATTTCAGAGAGGAAGGGTGGCCCAGAATTTAGAGAGGTAGTCTGGGATTTGGGTGACCTAGTTGCAAATCCATGCCCTGCCATAGATTTTCCTGTGTGATCGAGAGCAAGGCGCTTAGTCTCTCTCTGATTCAGTTCCCCATCTGTAAAATAAGGATAATAGCACTTCCCTACCCATAAGGCTGCTGTGAGACTAAATATGTTAAAAACTGAGAAGTGCTCAGAGACTGCTGTAATGGGGCCATATAGATAGCTTTTTTGTGTACTGAGACAATCACTTTAATATTATTAGGAATATTTTTTTCAATATCAGTACCAGATAACTATTACTTCAGAATGATGATGAAGTATTATACCATTCTGTATTATCTAGAGTGAAATTATCCAGATTCTAAAACCTCCCATCATATGAAAATAATTTGACCTCGAAATAGATTGGTCCAATGTTCCCATCCAGGACAGCATACCACCTTGGTCAGGTAGTCGGTTGACAAAACACTTCTGGATGACAGCGCTGTATAAATGTTGTTCTTTTACAAAATACTGTTAATAGAAAAAAAACAAGACAATTTCCCCATTCCCTCTGTAATTCTGCTGTAACTCACCTTGTAAACTCAATGCAGGAGATGTAAGGTTCTGAGCCCTCCCACTGATTTTATTGGCATTTGGTAGCTAGCATCCCGCAGGAAGTGCTCAGCAGTGCAGCTGATCAGAAAATGTCAAAAAACACAAACAAAATATTTCCATTTTCCTATCAGGCTTATTGGCCCCTTTCAGGTTCAGGTGGAAAGAAACCTAATAAAATAGTATTTCTTCAATTTTAGAACACTTCTTACACTTCTTTTAGACGTGGGTGAAAGTGAGTAGTGGGCTTAGTAAAGCCAAGCTTGAAAATTAGATTACAGGAAAACCAAGGTTATCTGGCAAAGGAGGATAGCTACATTTAATTCAGTACTCTGCCTGTCACCTCTGTTAGTAAACAGATTATAAATAGTGGAATATTCTTAGCGCATAGAATACTAACAATACAGCATTCCAACGACGGTCTACACTGTAGTGGAGCGTGTACTTCCCAGCTCCGGTAGCCCAACACGCACTAGCTGTGCTCGAGCTCATGAGCTAAAAATAGCAGAGGTAGCCCGGGGGGTAGTTCAGACGAGCTTCCTGAGTACAACCCTTCCCAGGCTCCCTAAGTATATATTCAGGAAGTTAGCCCAAAACATGCTGCCCCCAGCTACACTGCTATTTTTAGCATGCTAGCTCAAGCAGAGCTAGGGCGTGTCTGATTTGCTGTGCAGGGAAGCACACTCCCAGCTGCAGTATAAATTGACCCTAAATTAATCCCTGAAACAAGACCAATGAGAAACAAAATGCTCCCATCTTGTTATGGTGAATAGTTCTTTTTCTCTTGACAACAGTCAGTGTTGTCATCATGGTCTCAGGCCTGCTTTGAAGCTTCATGTGCCCTTCACAATCTAAATCTATTTATTAAGTTGAATGTTGTTAAAAAGGATGCTGACATTAGGTTATTCTCAAGCACCTTTTAATAGCTTCAGGGCATTTGTTTTTGGAAGCAATGTTATAATGCTACAGTGTGTCCCCTCTCCTTTTGCTGGCATGTATTCCTACTACATAGCTCAAAAAGGACTGTCAGGACAGCACATCTTTTTTCAGGCATACCGTTGTTTATTGCTGAAATGATATTCTGGAAGATTTTTCAACTACAGCATGGCTGCCAGTGGTTAAGGTTTCAAAACTTCATAAATGTCTGTGCTTAATAAGATCAGCCCAGCTGCCAAATCGATGACTTTTAAGATTTTTGAAGGAAATCATTAACAGGACTGAAGCAAGCCAATAATTTTCACTGTATGATGAAGTCTTCCTCAGGGAAAACTGAAACCGTTATGTAATGTAAATGACTGTGACGTTAAGGAAAGGGCAGAGGGAAAGGGACACCTAGATAGCGGGTAATGAATTGCACCGGGTTTAACCAGTTCAAGTGTACCCCAATTCTTTAATGTCATGAAATGTGGCTGATAACTGTCATGAAAGGTGTCAACGAAAAGCTCATGTGCAATCTAGGTGCAAGCAACTGAAATGATAATTATTATGATGTGGTTGTCAGCCAAACAGGAATTACCCCCACCCTATGAAAGGAATGTGGTTTCACCACCTGGGGAGTTACTTCCAAAGTACTTTGAAAGAGTTAGAATGTATATACATATCATATAAACAGGCCCATCAAGCTAACAAGGGGTGGAGTCAAGCCTCACACTATCATGGCAGGAGAGGAGATTGACAATCCCATGTCTAATGTTCATTCAGTTATACTGGAGGAGGCAGGAACTAAAAAAAAAATCATTTTAGCAGAAACAAGTAAAGTGGGGAACACATGGTACGAAACTTCCTTCAGGACAGACTCTATGTTTACTACCTCATCGCTGGAAATAGACTTTTATCTGAGGTATCTTTCTGAAGAATCAATTGCAAAGATTCATTGGACTATAAAAGAGAGGGGCCAAGAAATCCCGTGTTATCTATCTTTCACCTAGCGTGACAAAGGTATGAGCTCTTTAACTTTGGGTGACAGATCGTGACCCAGGAATTTGTTCAGCCATCTTGATGGAAACATGTGAGGATTTTGCCTTGAATCAAGTCTAGCTTGTTACATTTTAGTTACTAGAAATCTTTATTTATCTTGCAACCATTCCTGATTTTAATTCTTATAATTGTACTCCTTTAAAATCTGTCTCTTTGGAATTAAACAAACCTGTTTTATTTTTAATCTAAACCAATCCAGTGCTGAGTTTAAACCGAACTATTTTGTAACTCCAGGTAAAACAACAAACTGTTGAATATTGACTCCTTTAAAGGAGCAATGAACCTTAATTTTTTTCTGATTGTCCTAGGACAGGGTTAGAACACAGGTTTTGGGGAAAATTAAAGGTTGGGGAGAGCGTGGAATCATTTTATCAGTTGTTACCCAAGGTTGATTGAAACGAGTGGAAGTCTGTGGTATTGTTGGCAGGCTCTGAGATCCATTACATAGACATAGAGTGTAAGTTTGCTGCTGATGGTGGGCGTCCCAGGAGGAGAGCTACTGTAGCAAGGCCTTGTAAGACATTTGGAGTTACAGGGTAAGAGGTGACAGAACTCTTCGCTGGTCTGGATTGCATCCCAGAATGTGACAACATTATCCTTGCTGCCTTTTGCCTGCACTTCTAATAGTGATCATACAGTGAGAATATGTTGTTGCTAAGAGAGTTTGGGATTATAGACTTCATTTTCCACTAGGACCATATAGATACCATTTCCTTCAGACACTGGAAGGGCCCCTCATATTCTGTAAATGTCTTTATTTCTCAGCTCCCTTTAATGTTAATTTCCTAGCATATAAAAGCTGGTGAATGTCAGATAAGATAACTATCAACTTGCAGTCAACACACACCACAGGAATGTATAGTCTTGTAGAACACTGAACAGAGCAGGTCATTCTGTAATAAGCGAGTGCTGAGGGAGGACAAGTTAACTCAAAATGCTTTTGTGTTTGTCAGATTTAATTTGAGGGTTTGACGGTTTGCAGCTTCAGAAGCACTTGTCAGAGATGGTCAAGACATGCTGAAAGGTACTGCAGTGAATAATAAAGCTATCCTGCTATAAAAGTACTATAATCTTCAAAATTGCTTTTATAATACTGAAGTGAAATTATATGACTTAGACCTGCTCATGGATTCTGTGAAAGTGAATCAACATCACTAACACTTGTGGGTGTTATTATTTTCTCCTGTCTATGCTCAGTTTCGTCTCACTAGCTGGTACATTAAAAAGAAGGTGGCAGTGCATTATCAGCATGGCACTATTAATAAAACTCGGATAACAGCACTGTATAAAAGATGTTCCCTTGGAAAATATTGTTTAAAACAGAAACAGTATATTTTCCCTAATGTCTGTGTAGCTCTTTTATGGCTTGTCTACATGGTGCGAGAGTACGTGGCAAGCCAGGATGCGAATCTACAGCACATCAGCTTGCCAGCAGTAATGTCCCATGTGGGCATGCTACAGTGCAACGAAAATCCCAGATTGCAGCTTGGTGTACTACACTTTCAAAGAGGAGTAGAGTCAATGCAAACTGAGTTAGTGCACACTGTTATTTGTGTCCACACAATGTTTCTGCACAGTATTTGGGCAGTCCTCCATCTGCTATCCTACACTGCTTTGCCCAGATGTCCCTTCCCCCATTTAAATCCTGGCACAGGGCCAAGGTCATCCCATTTGCTCCTGGAATCAAATATGTCAGCCTTACAGATACTCCATCACACGACACCTCATGAAGCTACTTGCTAGCATGCAGAGATCCTTGATCTCCTTGTCATATGGGGAGAAGCGCTGGTATACCAAACTCTTGTGACCGACCAGTGCATTAAGCAACATTTCAAGGACATCACTAAGCAGATGGCCAAGAAGGGTCACAGCCAGGACACTGACCAGTGCAATGTAAAGAGTGACAAGCTCAGGAAAACTAGAAACAAGTTTGGTGGTGCTCATTGGACCTGTTCATTTTGTGAGGAGCTGGACAGGATTTTTGCCAGCATGCTACTGGCAGATTACAGAGGCGGATTACACTTTTGTGAGGCCCTGGGCCAGAGCAAGTAGGGACCATTCCCCACCCCTTTTACCTGCAGTCCCCGTACACACACACACCCCACTCGCCCCCTGCACTCCTGCCATAGAAATAGAGTCAGGGCGTGGGGGCTTTCCCCGCCTGGAACTCCTGCCAGGGAGTGGGGTTTGGGCTCAGGGGCTTCCTCTTCTCTGCGCGCCCAGTGCTCCTGCCAGGGCATGTGGTCTGGGTGTGGGGGCTTGCCTTGCTCCGCCCACCCGGCGCTCCTGCTGGGGAGTGGGGGAAGCCCCTGTGCCCGCTCCCCGGCAGGCGGCCCTAGTGTGTTAGGGTGCAAGGGCACCCATTTTTCTGGATCCCCCAATTAGCCAGGGCCCCTGGTCATGGGCCCAGTTGACCCAGTGGCTAATCCACCACTGTACAGATCCAATGACACTGGGGAGAGTGGTACCCTGCCACTGCCACCACTGAGGAGACTGTAGCCCCTGAAAACAAGCATGAGTCACCGCAAGAGGACAATGAAGAGCTCTCCTCACACCAGGATCTCTTTAGAACTTGGGACCCTGAGAGTGGCTGTGTAGGAAGCCATCCCTATTCCCAGCCCCCAACCCAGCCTGGGACACAAGAGTAAGAGCATCTTGTGGCGAGCTCAGCAGATAAGTATTCATATTTTCAATCTATGATGATAATAGAATATCAGGGTTTGAAGGGACCTCAGGGGGTCATCTAGTCCAACTCCCTGCTCAAAGCAGGACCAATCCCCAATTTTTGCCCCAGATCCCTAAGTGGCCCCCTCAAGGATTGAACTGACAACCCTAAGTTTAGCAGGCCAATCTCAAACCACTGAGCTATCCCTCTCCCAGGTGATACTGCTGTGGTAACTTCTGCCCCAGGTGCCTGAGGGCCACTGTTATTTTGGGTGGATGTGAGCTAGGAACCTTTCCGAGTCACCAGATCCCACCTCCCTAACCCAGTGTTGTCCCCCTTCCTTCCACCCTCCAGCAATATGTTTTCAAAATGGCAGCTGGGATGGTTAATCAGCTTCTAAGGCCATGTCTAAACTAGCAAGCTTACAGCAGCACAGCTGTACTGATGCAGCTGTACTGCTGTAAGATCGCTCGTGTAGCTGCTCTGCGCCAATGGGAGAGAGCACTCCCATTGACATAATAAAACCACCTCAGTGAGCGGTGGTAGCTATGTCACCGGGAGATGCTCTCCTGCCAGCATAGCGCTGCGCATACTACCACTTATGCGGGCGAAACGTATGTCACCCAGTGTTCTTTTCACATCCCTGAGTGACAGAAGTTTGGCTGACAGAAGTGGTAGTGTAATTCATGCTGCTGCATGGACCATTGACTGTTGAGAAGCCTATGTCATCAAGGGCACATACCCACCTAGTACTTTCCTTTTCCCTCCCCCCTCTGTCCTGCCCAGCAGATGCCTATCCCCATCAATAACAAACCCACCTGTGTGCTTAAAATGGCATCTGCATAGCACAGCCACAGCCTCCCCTGCCCTCCTCCTTACACGGTGGATTCAAATAATGAAGCCTGCCTTTGTGCCAGATTCAAACTTTTACTGAGACAGTCATTACAGAAGAAAATAAGGTTATTTTAGATTTCACAGTTTCCATGAGGTATATATAAGCATAAGGCATTGCATGCAAGTACAGATACTAAGGTTAATGTTCCCAGATGAGGAATATATACCTGTACAGCATGGCAAACAGGGTTTTGTACAGGAATAGAAGATTACCTTAGGGATTGCATAGCCATGCAGCTTTTAAGTCTCTCCACTGAGGTATATCAAATACCATTTGCATCATTATTGCAATCAAATAGACAAAGGTGGCATAATGGCTTTTCACAGGCTTACATATTTCATAGAAAATGACTGGGAGCCCTTAAGGTTTTAAACAATCAGCAGACAACCTGATCTATTTTTCAATGTATTTTCTGCATGTCTGCAGAAAAGATAAAGCAGAATCTAAGGCTAAGAAATTGCTCTGTTTCAGTATAGACATTCAGAAGCCTGGCAGCATGATCATTGCCCCTAGCATAGCTAGCAACTTCCTACCCACCCTGCAGCACTTCTGGGGGAGGACCATCTTGGTGACCAATATCACAGAATATCTTGCTAGTCTGTCCTATGCCTTTTCGAATAAATCCCACAAAAACACCAATTTTAAACTTAACAGCTGTGTCATGGGTTTTTACCAAAGTATAAAAGCTTTCATGCACCATAAAATGCCACTTCTAAATAAACTTCAGTGCACATTTTCAGGTGACAGCCTTAAAATGAGAACAAAAGGCATTCCTGACAGCACTGAGTCCTGGCAGTTTACACTTTGCAAGAGAAAACTCTGCCGGCTGCTCATGCCACTAAGCCAGTCTCTGCATCTCAGCCTCCCACCTAGCGTTAAGATTTTCTCCTTTAATCTCGCAAATGCTGTGTTTGACACAGCATGCAACCATAATCCTAGGTAAATATCCTTCTTCAGCTTGTAAACTAGCCATAAGATAGCACCACCTTATTTCAAATTGTCAAACACACACTCCACTGTCATTCTGCAACTGCTAAGGTCATAGTTAAGACAGTTCCTTCCTTCTGACCAAGAACCCTGTAAATGGCTTCATTAGTCAGGAACGCGTAAGCTAAACCTTGTGTCCCAGAATGACCTGGGCATTCTCTACATCATCAATGTCCAAAGCCAGTGCCGAAGATACGCCGTGTCGACAGCTCAAATAAGGTCCCAAAAGCTGCTTTGTATTTGAAGTTACCAGTTTTGTGACATGGAGCATTGTTGTGGCTTTGAGCAATTTGAAAATGACACTTTCTGTCAAAATGATCCTAGTCTGCCCAGAAGAAGAGGAACCATAGGCTGGAGGGAGAGAAGCATGGCATTTCTGAGGTTTGACACCTCTCCCCACAAGTCCCAGAATTCCACTGTATCCCAAAATGTGCAGCAAGAAAAATCCCAGAATGCACACAACTCTGCAGCAAAGCAAAAGATGGGGGGGGCGGGGAGGATACCCACCCAGAATGCCATATGTTTACTGTGGACCAAGTCCCTGTCCAGTGTAAGCAATTATGCAAATTGAAACAGGGCACAGCTGTCCTGTGTGCACTCTGTTACTCCAGCATACATACTGCACACCAGGGAGTGTACATCAAATCACTGTGCAGTAAACTTCCTGAGTACACAAGCCCTGAGGGGTACATTCGCCCACTGATGTGTAATGACAGATTCTGATATCTTTACTCATTATGAGTAACACAATATTCCACAACAGCCCCATTGAACTCAAAGTGTCTGCTTGTGGAGTAAGGTGCTTCTCAGTATAAGGAAGTGGAGCAGCATCAGGTCCATAGAGACTCATACAGTACAGGCCAATTTGATCCTCCCCCTTTTATGTTTTTTGGAAAAAAGGTGGTTTTGCCTTTAGTTCCTCTAAAACTCATTTGCTAACTGTTTATGTAGTGCTCTTTTCTTCCATTTCTTTGTTGGAGGATATTATTTTGCTCTTTTGTCCCAAGATCCAGATTATATATGGTCTCTTAGTTGTGCAGATAGTGGATTTTGAAGCTTCAGAGCCAACATGTTCCCTATTATACAAACAGATTCACTTATAGCCTGCCTAAATGTATGCACATTTCTGTCTGCTAAGCTAGGTTGTACTCTTTTCACAAGTACGTGCTGGATATCTGTTCAGTTGTTCATTACTTCGGTACACTGACAGAGTCTGATGAAAAATCCTGACCCAATAACTCTTCATCCATTTTAGAGGATTCCTTATCTCCTAGAAAGGTCTAGCTTCCTTCTCTGACATGCTACATGCTGTATAGCTAAAAGGTTTACTCCAATATTTACCTTTCCAACATTTTCCTTCAACTGTGAAAGTTATTGCTGCTGATTTTACCCAGGAATTCAATAAACAACTTCTGTATCTCTAATGCTACATCTGCTTTGCCAGCTATCTATTTGGAATGGTTTCAATTCAGAATAACTAGTTATGGAGAGACAGTACCAAGCCAGCATTCTGGTTCGGCTATAGTCATAAATCATCATACAACCTGGCATTGATTAATTGTCTTGGCCTAGAACATTTAGGAGCTTTATGAGAATCCTGGCTACACCATGCTTATAATATTAAAAGCAGGTGCACTGGGATACATTTTCCACCCACTGGATGGAGGTGGATAAGTAAGCAATATGCTTTGTGGGAAAATTTCCAGAGAAATCTATTGAAATTTTAAATTTGTCTTCAATCACTTTTACCAGAGTTTTCTTTCAACTGAATTTCTGTATTAGGTCTTCAAATGTGTGTGAGCAAGGTGGGCCTGTGGCATAAATCAGACTCACCTGTCAGCAATGATATGAGGAAAAATAGCTGATGTCATAATTTAGTATATGATGTGTCCTTATAATAGGATGGCCAGTTCTTCAAAGTTTCTTGTGAATGACGTGGACTTCCAGTGGTGATTTTGACTAGTATCTGAATTTGGTCCTCCTTGGATTCCAAGGCTGAGTTGCTCTCACAGATGGTAAATATCAACAGAAAATATGCTGTTGATTCTGACAATAGGTTGACAATTAGTCAGCTTTTTATTTCAAGACTGATGTCTCTTGAACACTGTGGCCCCCTTGTCTGAGATTTCCCTTTGTTTTTTCCCGACTCACCTGCTTCTCTTTTCAAATGGCTGCATCTCTTTGTCTCTCTCTCTCTCTCTCTAACAACAAAACCACTGGAGCACATTATAGTATTTCTCTACATTTTATTTGTGGTTTACATTGCCTGAATTTGGTGTTAAACATATTTTCCAATACCTTAATCTGCTAACGTATGAATAAATGTGGTGGAAAACTACCTAAACATAAAACTTAGTCATTGAACAGAAAGCATCATTTCATTTACAGACTATAATAAAACATTTAAATTACTCTCAATAAAATGCTTGTTTCTTAATTTTACCTTATACTACTTCTACTAGCGTATAACATTCCTGTCTCTCTCTTTTTCATTTTCTGAATCTTTTTCTTTTTACTTTCCCTCAGATTCCCTGTTCCTGTCCCATCTTCCAATCTTTCCCTCCGTTATCTCTATTTTCCTTCTCTTTTTCTCCCCAGTTTATCCTTGTTCTCTCCTCCACTCTCTCCCCCCCAACCCCGCATGCTGTAGGGCCTTCAGCCCCTGACCACTAGGCAACACTCCCCATGAGCAAAGACCATCACAGGGACATAGCACTGATTTTGTCAGTGACATTATGAGTCAAGTTTATGATAACATACAATGCCAAAATGCTTAAGTGAATGCTGTTAGGTATTAGTTCTGCTCCTGATGTATCTCAAGTAGCAATTGCACAGATTTTTTGAGGGATTGCCTATCCCTCAAAAATGGGTAGCAGTTAAAATGTGTGATGTTTGGGACCATAATTCATGCAGACAAAGAAACAGGCAAGTTTTGCACAGAGCAAAGGCAACATCCCGACTACTGAACTTTATGAAGTCAAAATTGGCCTAACACAAATATTCTATCTTGAAATAAATCAAGCTTTAAAAAAATATATATTTAGATAGTTTTCTGATATAGTGGTGGAATCCTGCAAGGTGCCTGTTTAAGTCAATGGAAGTTGAAGGACCCGAGCTTCTAGTATGGGTGACTATGCAAATGAGATGCTGTGACTATTCTAATTCCTTTACCAAACCTTTCAGCATGCCAAGTGTGAGCTAGATAATTGCAGAAGCCTGAGCAGACTCTGACCTATCTGAATGATGATGCAGTTCATAAGGTTTGCGCCTTCTTTCCAAACAACCAGATTCAAAATGCTTGCTAAACTTTACACCTTCTCCTGCCATGAGATTTCTTGTGCCCTTCAGCCCCTAACCTACCCTAGCATATCTCCCTGTACTGTTCTCCCCTTGCCCCAAGATTTCTCCCCATTTTTAACCCCCAAAATTTCTCCACTTCCCATCCCCTCCCCAGTTCAGCCTGTCAGCAAGGCTGTGCCCCTGCCAGGACTGTAACTGCTATTCACACATGTAATGTACTCTGCCCTACCACCTCCCAACCTGTCAAGTTGTTGGAGAAACTCCATATCTTATGCGTTTACCTGGCTCTCAAATGGGTCTACCTGCAGGGGTCTCTCATTGGATTGGATACCCTTCCTTATATTCCATCTTCCTGGGGAAGGACAGCCAATCAGAGCTTCTCCCTGTGCTGCATGACAGTCTGATCCATCAGCACATGCAGCAACTAGTATTCTCTCCCCTCTCCCAGCTAAAAAGTTGAAGCACTGCTGTAGGAGAAGCAGCTTCTGCCAGCTCTGCAACTCCTCACCTTCTCTGTCTCCAGGCCTAGAAGGGAGAAAAGATCTTCAAAGTCCTGTTCCCTTTCCTACAACCCTGGCTTCTCAAAGATAACTGGAGCAGGGATCCTATGAACTGTTGGGGGTCAGGGGTGGAAAAAGAGAATGAAATTTTAGCTAGTAGGGTGAAGAGGGAGAAACATACTGAAATGCTGAAAAAGAAAGCAGCTAGAGAAGGAAAAAAAGTAACAAAATGCTGGGCTCTCTCTATTTATCTCATATGCTCAATCCCCCTTTCACTCTCTCCTTCTTCAGTATCTGTCTTTATATACATTCATGTAAACTTCGTAAATTTATGCAAATATGTCACCTACTGGATTTTGTTTTCTGGAGGTTGGCAGATACACGTAATTCCTGGTACAAAAGATGCAATAGTAACCTCAGAGCACAGCTTAAATGACACGTCCATTTTCCATTTCCTCATGCAAGATTGCTGTTTCTGCATGGGGTGGAAACTACATAATCACACAAACAATCTCTAGAGTGTTTCTGGCACTGGAGCACAAATGGTGGGTCACAAGGAAAACTTTGAGAGTTCTATGAAGGATTCAAGTAATCTGCTAAAGTATATATTTCTATAGAAATATTGTTTTTAAGTTACATGAGTGAAATTTGAGGTTGGATGGGTTTATGGCTTACATCAGATGTTATGCCAATTCTCAAAAAAAAAAAAAAATCATGGTATGAATTCATTGCAAATTGCTTGGCAGGCATTTTCTTGTTGACATTAAACTAGTTAAATAATTAGGTGAATTATTTTGTACTGTAGATTAGGGATTGGCAGGCCGATATGCTAAACTAGCCTAGCTAGAGAAGTAGTCATCTGATATTCACAGCATCCCTTAGCAATTACAGCACATTAGCCATCAAACTGAAGGGATCAGATTTTTTATAATGTGTAAGATGACATCTGGCATCCATGCTTGCTCAGTTCTGGGCCTCTCCTAGCTGAACACAGTCAATTACACCAAATTAGGCTGTTTGGTTTAGAGAAGAGGGATTAAACTGGGCCTCCAAAATTTATTTACATTAAAACCAGAGCATGAACTCACATTGAAATCATGTTTAAAAAACGCTGTGCTTCTCTTATGTTGCTACTATTTCAATAAAATGTCAAGTTTTATTTAGTAAAACAATTTTACTCTGAACCTATAATGCATATAAATACTGAATGTTGTGAATATATGAATATATTCAGTGGGGTGCAAAGATTCACATTCAGAAGGATTAAGTACTGCAATCAACACTGCTACCTGTTCTACTGCTGTGTTGTCAAGACTGTAACTAATGAAACCATGTTGAAAAGAATCCTCAAAAACTGATTTAGGTTTTGTCCATAGAATGTTCATAAAGGCTGGCGTCATGAACTAATAAAGCAATTCAGTGGATGTGTGAAATACGGCATTACCTACTAAATGAAAAAATAAGTGTCTGAGCTATTTCTGACAGTGTGTTTGGTATCATTGTCTGAAAAATTTGTTATGAAATGTGAAAGGATTAAAAATGATCATTACTTAGGCTAGGATTAGTAATAAATAAGCAAAAGCTTTTTGCTAAAGCCCTAGGTGAACAATGGCACTAGAAAATGAAACACTGGCAAACTGCCCATCTCCTCTGGGAAAAGACCAAAGAGGCAGCAGTTTCTCTTTGTAAGCAATCAGAACACAGAGAGTGTGAGCTTCTTCCGGATGCATTAAGAACATCTCAACAGGGCACATGGTATTTTGTGAAGTACACCAATTTAAGCAACTAGATTCACAGAGAAACATACAGATATTGCACAAAGGTTTGCCTGGATTTTGGATGCTGCATGCATACGCCTGAAATTGCTCTCTTTCTCTCTAGCTTTTTTTTTTTTCCCCTAAATTTCCTTTACAAAACTGCATCTTACAGGAATGAGAGGAGTGAAATGTGACAGCATAGTTTAAAAGTTTATTTTTCTTACATATGTGTGGCTTTGTTTGATTTTGGTGGTGGTGTTTGGTTTGTTTTTGTAGTTTTGTAAATCACTGGAACCAGAAATATTCTATGATACACCAGGAAATTTAGTTGCTTGTATCTTTGGAACAGATGTTTGGACAATTCTGAATAATCATCCATCTGTGGGAATATGTTTGTTAAAGATTTTTTTTTTTAAATCGGAGTATTCAGGACACTGTTCACTAGGAACTTTTAACTTAATATCATATTTTATTCTGGGAAAATACAAGGGAACTTGTGATTTATCACGGGTCACTTTTTGGAAAAAATGTTTCCATAAAAATTATTTATTTGATTTTTTTAGGATATGGCCACTGATTTTTTTTCTGTGTGTGGCATGTGCAAAGATGACCAATAAAGTATATAAAGCACTCTGATACATCAGTACAAACTGCCTAGTTATACTAGAAAGTGTAAATGTTTTAATAGGGAATTCAGCCTTCTAGTCAAGAACATATAAAGTACATACATGAGCACTACTGTCTTGGTCTTGTTCTAGTAGAGCAAAACTATATAAGGTCATGGAAGACACGTAACAGAAGGTTCTCATGCTTCTACTTTAGTATCTAATGCTGATGGTCAAATGTTTCCTTACTTACACTGTTCTGTTATTACTCAAGGCAAGTCATTGCATCCATAGTATGAGTCTTTGTCTTCCCAGGCCAAGAAGCTGAAGACCCATTTCAGTCCTCAAAGGCTGAAGTATTGATGCAAAAGCTAATTGTGCATTATTAACTGCTTTATAGCGTCAGAGCCAGGAAGGGAGATCCTGTTAAAAAGCACAGACAGTGGAATGGGATCAGTGGGATACTGTAATCAGGACGAGAGGAAACTAAAGTGTAAATGAATGGACCTCCAGATGGTGATGAAAAAAAGATGACCACCAATGGAGCTGTTATATAAGCAACTGGAGGGAAGCCTAGAGCATTTCAGCCTGAGTCTGGTCAAATGCTTGGTGGTTGGAAAGATGTTTTCAGCCATACAGTGAATTAGAAGACAAAAGTTTGAAAACTTTCAGGATAAGTTTTATGAGAACTTTTTCACATAATATAAACCATAATAACCCCTCTCCCTCCCCTACTCCCCGCCAACATGACATGTGGTCATAAATGTAAAGGGAAGGCTAACCACCTTTAAAACCCTCCTGGCCAGAGGAAAAAACCCTTTCACCTGTAAAGGGTTAAGAAGCTAGGCTAACCTCGCTGGCACCTGACCAAAATGACCAATGAGGAGACAAGATACTTTCAAAGCGGGGGGGGGGGAGAAACAAAGGGTTCTCTCTTTCTGTGTTGTTTTTGCTGGGACCAGAGCAGGAATGCAGGTCAGAACTCCTGTAAAGGGCTAATAAGCAATCTAGTTAGATTCTGTTTTGTTTAAATAGCTGATAAAATATGTTGTGCTGAATGGAATGTATATTCCGGTTTTTGTGTCTTTTTGTAACTTAAGGTTTTGCCTAGAGGGATTCTCTATGTTTTGAATCGGATCGCCCTGTAAGGTATTTACCATCCTGATTTTACAGAAGTGATTCTTTTACTTTTTCTTCAATTAAAATTCTTCTTTTAAGAACCTGGTTGCTTTTTCCTTGTTCTTAAGATCCAAGGGTTTGGGTCTGTGTTCACCTATGCAAATTGGTGAGGATTTTTATCAAGTCTTCCCCAGGAAAGGGGGTGTAGGGTTTGGGAGGATTTTGGGGGGAAAGACGTTTCCAAGCGGGCTCTTTCCCTGTTATATATTTGTTAGACGCTTGGTGGTGGCAGCAATAAAGTCCAAGGGCAAAAGGTAAAATAGTTTGTACCTTGGGGAAGTTTTAACCTAAGCTGGTAAAATAAGCTTAGGGGGTTTTTCATGCAGGTCCCCACATCTGTACCCTAGAGTTCAGGGTGGGGAAGGAACCTTGACACACATGTTAAAACAAAGTTGGTACATTGCAAATGATGACATTTAGAGCACACAAGAATCAGATGTATGTGCTACAACCACTAGGAGTCCTAGAGATTCCAGTGGAGTTCAATTTAATCTCAGATGTCCCTCTGATTTTTGACCAAAAAAAAAAAAAATCATCATTTACAAAACTAAAGCCCCCCCATGTGTTGGCAGTGGACAGGGCCTTCAAGTGGGTTCAGCATACTCTTGAAGGCCATTTACACCACTTAATTCATTTGTGAAGGCAATTAAAAGAAACAAAATTAAGGCCACTTTAATCTGAATAAGGGTGTTCACATAGGGGTTTAATACAGTTTAATCCACTCATGCCTTTACTCAATTCAGATAAAGGTCCCTGGATGTCCCTGTTGACAAGCCCATTCCACACAAAATCCAATTGAAATGAATGGAGTCCTTCCACTGACTTCAGTGATCTTTGGATTAGGTTCCTAAACACTTCAGCAAGTGGCTTTCATTATATGTCCTTGCCTGGCACCAATGTTTTGGTGTGATAGTCTGGTTTCACTCCTTGTGTTCCCCAGCTGGCAATTCTGCAACCCTGTATAAAATGAGTTTGTGGGAGTGGATTGGACCTGCCTGGTGGTGGTGGCAAGTTGACTTGACAGTGAGGCTGGCCCATTTCATAGGTGGTGGCAGAAGTGAGTTGACTTTGCAGTGTCCACACCCAGCAGGTCAGGATGAGCGGGTTATCACAGCACTGAGCCAGGTACTTGCACATCACAGCAGAACCTGATGGAATTCTTCTCTCTCTATTTGAGCAGACCAGCAGATGGCAGCCGCCCCTTCACACCTCCTGACTACCACTGAGTATAGTTGGACCTGGGAGTGGGGTTTCAGGTAAGTGGTATTTGGGAAGGACTAAGAGTTCTGGACTTCCCCTTAAGTTTTTATTACAAACTTGAGGCTGCTCTGAACTAAGGCAGCCACTAGCAGTCTCCAAGTGACTGTCCATGAGCTGAGAATAGCCAGAGTATAAGAGTGCTCTGGTCACACCTGTGCCTGCTCTAGCACTCCCTACTTTGGGCTGTTGGGTTCAGAGCCAGCTACACTGGTTCTGGATAAACTGAGAACTCCCTCATGCAAACTGTAGTTCTCACATAGGAGATCTAACCAGTTTCTGGGCTCTTTGGACTGCCTGAGTGACACAAAGGGGCCAGAATGTAACTAGGTTATGGATTTGCTGTGAATTAGTCTTCCCCAGAAACAACATTTGTATTACAACTGGTGCTTCTATACACTCGGACACACAACAGCTGTAACTCTTTCTGCAACCCATCAAAATGGTGGAGCTGCATTTACTATCAGACATTTGCAATTTTCTAAAGGAAAATTCTGTGGTCACCTTCAGTTATGCTGGAGAAAATTTGCTGAGTTGTTAAATCCCTTTGGTGATTTGAATTAAAAGGAGAACCCTTGGGAAGATAATTAGGTATTGCTTATTGTCCATGTTTGATTCAAACAGAGTTGTGAATTTGTAATGGAGAAGAGTAATGTCTATTTTTGACATTTTATTCTATATTTTGTGTGATGGGTTGGACCCCTTGGGAAGACATCTGATGTGCTGAGATACCACTGAGTCTACCTGTTCTGCCAGCATGGGCCCCCTTTTACCTGTCTTGCTGAGCCAGACTCTTAAAACCTCCTCTAACACACACACAGGCAGGGCCACACCCAGCTGCAGATCTGCTGTGGGAAGACTCAGACTTGCTCCAGCACTCTGATGTCCACCTCCCTTGGAGTACAGACCCAAAGATATATTATATTCACCTCTTCCCTCAATGTGGAAGAGGGTATGCACAATTTCTCCTCCCCCCGCCGCTGTCCCAGTTAGAAATATAAACCAGAAATAAATTTATTAATGATAAGAGGTGTATTTTAAGTAGTTAAGGAGCTAGCAGACAGAACAAGCAACTGGTTACATGCAAATTCTCACCCTAAATGTGGTTCTAATAATCTTCTTCACAGGCCAGATGCCCATCCAGCCTGGGCCCAGTTCTTTCCCCTTATTCAGTCTTAGTTGTTTCCAGCAGTCTTCGTGGGTGGGGTAGCAGGGGAGAACTGACGACCAGGATTACCTCACTCCCCACCCTTAAATAGGATTTGCATAAGGCAGGAGTCCTTTGTTTCCTAATTTTACCCCCCCTATCTTCTCATGGAAGATTACAGAATTCAAGATGGGTTCCAGTGTCAGGTGACATGCTTACATGCCTCTGTAGGGCCCTTGTAGCCATTCTTCACAGGCTGACCCACACGTTCACAGGAAGACTAAGCTCTTTTACAGTCCATTGTCCTTGTTGATGGGCCATCCGGCGTGTCTGCCTTTCCTAAGGAAGGGATAGTTCAGTGGTTTGAGCATTGGCCTGCTAAACCCAGGGTCGTGAGTTCAACCCTTTAGGGGGCCACTTAGGGATCTGGGGCAAAAATTGGGGATTGGTCCTGCTTTGAGCAGGGGGTTGGACTAGATGACCTCCTGAGGTCCCTTCCAACCATGATATTCTATGATTCTATACCTGAAGTGCTAGCAGTGGGCGGACTGACATAGTTGAACTAGAGATACATAGTCAATATTCCTAATTTCAGATACAGAAATGATACATGCATACAAATGGGATAATTGTGTTCAGTAAATCATATCCTTTCCAATGATATCTCACATGAGCCATCTTGCATAAAGTATATCTCAGTTATGTCATTCATATCATAAGCATATTTTCCTAACGAATATGGAATGACATCACATTTTGAATTTAATTCTTTTGGTGGTGTTAAGTAGGCATTGTGTGTGTGATTTTTACAATGTCTGCCCCTGTGAACACACTACTTATATCTACTACAGATAGAAATGTTAGATTCCTGTCCAAAACAACGTAAAAGAAAAGTGCTGGATTACTATTGCACAAACTGTCATTTAAGTGATAGATGGTAAACTGGAATTTTGCCATGCTCAAATGAAGTTAATGCTCAAACGAAGAGAGAGTGTTTAACTATTCAGATGAAATCTCACTCTTGATTAGTTGTTTCAGCTTATCTCCAGCAAAGAAACAGCTAGCATTCAACTGGAGCCGACAACTAGAATTCCACGTAACCATCAACTATATTCACTTAGTGCCATCTCAGTCGATCAAATGATGCTTGAATAGCACTGATCTGTAGCTATCAGCTGCAAACAGTCATAGATGCTGATTTCTTTGGGCAAAAGAGTGTGATAGCTGTGCTATTCTAAGTTGATAGAGTCTACTGCAGAAATTAAAAAAAATAAAAATGCCTTTCCTTTTATGGCAAGCACATGCACATTTAACATACAAAGACAGTATGTTCTATATTACTGAGGGAGTGGGTAGTGACCCCTCTATATTGGCTAACTACCACACCTCATTATTAAAAAAAAAAAAAGATTTTCTGAAAGAGAGAGAGAGAGAGAGAGAGAGGCTCTAACACTTCTATTGTAGGCCTTTAACATTTAGCTGAAAGAAAGTCCTTGGGCTAGAGAAGTGCCTTGTCTTTGTCTGATGAAATTCTGTTCAGATTTAGCTGAGATATTAATTGATAAAAATCTTAATTCTTTTCTTCTTGCTTGTGATAGTTTGGAAAATGTTGGCAGCCTGCCACATTACTGAATACAAACAGTCTAAAGAGCCAGGCCCATACTGCCACCAAAGCAGCACCAGCGCCGAGTGTGCTGGGAACTCCTGGGAGTTACCAGAGTACCTGTAGGAGGTGGGGATGGAGGGGATCATCTGACTGCAGTTTCCCATACCCACTCTGGGGGCAACACATGGCGTAGAAACCACCCACCTTCTTGAGGTGGGGAAGAAAGAGAGCCATACAACCCTCCGCATTGCCCCAAACCTGTTCCCAGCAACTGGCCTCAGTGACTCACCCCTCCGCAAAGGGTTAATAGCCCCCTCCTTTCCTACTACCAGCTAATAGAGTTATAGCCCTCTACAGCTAATCTAGTTAGTATTTTAGCTCAAGTGGTACAGTTGGTGTTGAAAATTCAAGGTACTAAATGTGGTGATGATGCTTGGTGGCAGATGTCGGGGGGATCAGGGTATATGATAATTGTACAAAATAGAATTTGTTTTTACTCCTTTTCTGTAAAAAAACCTCCAAGAAATTATATGCAAAAGACTATAGTAAAAAAAAAGATTTAAGTTGCAAAATCAAGCGTTTAATTCTGCCTATTGTGCATAATGATAGTAATTAATTTCATGGCTATATGGGCTTTTTTCCCCATGGACTCCTCCTTCTTTCAGCACCGAGGATGGATGCACCAGGGGCACAAACCATTAATGTTGTTCAAGCAACCATACATGTCCCTAACATTTACACCTAAACATTAATAATACATTAAAATAATGTAAATTTTATTATAGGTGGGGCTGGAAACTCTATCTATCCAACACTTCCCATTATAAGAATCTATTTTCAGTTACTTATAATTAATGGTTTGGGCTCACATGCTGTGTGTGTCTGCCCAGGCTAAAATGTCTGTAGCAAATTTCAGCCAAAACAATTCAGCCCTTTCCTAGAAGGGAGCTAGGGGAAAATATATGATTTTGCCCATGTTAAAGAATTCTGCTGACCTTTTCTTTGAATAGTGCTAGCATTCTATGCTTTAAGGGAAGAACTTGAAATTTTGCAGAGGGGTGGCCTTTGTCTCAGGGATGCTTCAAATACATTAGAAGGAAGAGGAAGTCCAAGGACCAATGAGGAGGGGAAGACAACATCAGAAAACACAGCAACGACCAGTTTTCACCAAAAAGAACAGCAATGATCGGACAACTAACATAGTCAACATCAATGTAATTACAGTAAGATATGAGTAACTTAGATAAGTTAGATGTCTTCAGGTGGTAAGGGCCTGATAAAAAATACATTTTAGAATACTTGAGGAATTGGCTAAAGAGCTGTCTTAGCCATTACTGATTATCTTTGAGAACTCATGGAGGACAGGAGAGATACCAGAGGACTGGGAACAGGCAAATATGGTACTTATCTATAAAAAGGAGAATAAGGACAAGCCAGGGAATTACATACCAGTCACCTTAATTTTAGTACTTGGAAAGATAATGGAACAAATAATCAAACAATTTGTAAGCACCTAAAAGATAATAAGGTGATAAGTATCTGCCAACATAGATTTGTCAAGAACAAATTTTGTCAAACCAATCTGATATCTTTCCTTAACAGAGAAACAAACTTGATGGATAAGGGGAAGCATTAGATGTGATATATCTTGACTTTAGAAGGGCTTTTGATACTGACTCACAAAATCTTCTCAGAAGCAAACTAGGGAAAATATAGCCTAGATGACCCTACTATAAGGTGGGTGCACAACTGATTGGAAAAGCATACTCGAAGTAGTTATCAATGATTCACAGTGAAGCTGGAAACACATATTGTGTGGGGTCCCTCAGGGATCTGACCTGAGTCCGGTTCAATTCAGCAGCTGCCTAAATTGTTTGGATAATAGTATAGAGAGTACACTTATAAAGTTTGTGGACAATGCCATGCTAGGAGGGGTTTCAAGCACTCTGGAGGACAGGATTAGAATTCAAAATGATCTTGACAAAATACTGTAGAGAAATGGTCTGAAATGAATAGGATGAAGTTCAGTAAGGACAAATGCAAAGTACTACATTTAGGAAGGAATAGTCAACAGCACAAACATAAAATGGGAAATGACTGTTGAAAAGGATTTGGGGTTATAGAGGACCACAAACTGAATATGAGGCAGCAATGTAGTACTGTTGCAAAAAAAAAAATCATCCTGGGATGTATTAGCATGAGTTTTGTAAACAAGACATGAGAAGTATTTCTTCCACTCTAGTCAGCACTGATAAGACCTCATTTGGAGTATTGTGTCTAGTTCTGGGCACCACAATTTTGGGAAAAATGTGGACAAATTGGAGAAAGTCCAGAGAGGAGCAACAAAAATGATTAAAGTTCTAGAAAACTTGACCTACGAGGAAAGATTGAATAAAAAATGGGTTTGTTTAGTCTGGAGAAGAGAAGACTGGGGGGGGGGGGGGATATGATGATAGTCTAAAAGTTCATAAAAAGTTAGAAAGAAGTGGGTGATAAATTGTTCTCCTTATCCACTGAGGAGAGGACAAGTAATGGGCTTAAATTGCAACGAGAGATTTTGGTTTGACTTTAGAAAAAATTCCTAACTGTCAGGGTGGTTAAGCTCTGGAATAAATTGCCAAGGGAGGTTGTGAAATCTCTAACTATCCTTAAAAAACTCCAGTTAAAAACACCTGTCAGTGATGGTCTAGATAATACTTAGTCCTGCCTCAGAGCAGGGACAGAGATAGATGACCTATCACAGTTCCTTCCAGTCCTACATTTTGATGGTTCTGTGATGTGTCTGTTGCTGCCCCTATGAAAATCCAACCACATTTAGCCAACTTATATGAATCTGAAAATTGTCAGTGCTCCGTAGATACTTCCTTAGGTTTTAATAGATAAAATCTATGAAGATTCTATCCTCACTGACTATGTGCAAGCCTCTCATAGCTCCTAGTGCTAACCAGACTGTCCACGTGCCATCTCTACAGAGTGACTGAGCATGCTGTAGTCCAGGGCTATAAGGGGCGCCAGGCTTTCCTTGTAATGTCTGCTCTGGGGTAGCATGGGGCCAGACACTAGAAGTGAGAGCAGGGAGCCTTTTTCTCCTGTGCTGTCAGTGAACCCCCTGCTGGCACCCAGGCAGACTGGAGGAGTAAGCGGTCTGATTTAAATGCAGGGGGACAAAAGCCAGATTAAGTGGGAGGAAAAGGAGTAGGGATGCCACTAGGTAGGGGAAAGGGAAGACAGATCTTACAGGGAGTTGGGAAATGAGGGGAAAACTGAGAGTGACTTGGCAAAGAGAATGGGAGAAGGAGCCAATGGGGTGTGTGGGTGGGGGGAACTGGGGAAAGGAGCAGGAGAGGGGGCATGGGGGAGATGGAGATTGGATGAGGAATATAAGGAAGGAAACTAGGACTGGGAGCCAGTAGTGGGAAAGGAGGGACAGATCAGATGAGGAGCTGGGAGGAGGGAACTGGGGCTGACTGGGCAAGGAGATTGAAACTGGGATGAGAAGCCTTAGGAGTGGAGACTGGGACTGGATAGACCAGGAGAATGGGACTAGGACAATGAGCTAGTGATGGGGAAGAGACAGGACAGGGACAGGCACAAGGGGTTGGGCAAAAGGGGTCAGACTTTATGGTAGCAGGCAGATGTGATCACTGTAGCACACCACCTTCTGGAACCCAGAATGGAACCCATAATCCTTGAGTCTCACCATTCCTCAACTGTCAGCAAAAACCTGTAAAACTCATTGGCAAAGTATGTATTTCATCCCCCTCTATTAGGGGTTCACATATAGGATAACAATCTACTATTGCTATCAATTACTCAATTAGCTCAAGTGGCTGAGATCGGTGCAGTGGATCTAACAGTTCCAAACATGCGGATGAACCACACGAATGTGAATATGATGCCACATGGTGGATTTTTTTCCCCAACCTTACTCTTCTAAAAGCCAAAGAAGTCACATACATACAAAACTGCATTAAAAAGGCATCACCGTGGTTGCAAAATCAAGCACTCAGAAGTTAGAATATGTTAGAATTAAGGCGTTGGCTGTGCTACCTTAATTTTGGCTCCTTATGCATATGCATTGTGATAGCATCTTTAATTACTCCATCACATGCTATTTTTTCCACTGGAACCCTGACACACTGGGTACACAGGATGGACTTCCTCTGGCAATGATTCAGAGTTGTGTACTGAAGGAGACTGTTGACTGTAGGACCAATTTGTCTTCGTGGCAGAAGTTGAAAGGTGTTTAGTGAACAAGATAGGGAATTGCAGAAGGGGAAAAGACAGTCTCCTGGTTGAGCCAATTGAAAGTTGCTTTGGAGAATCGGATTCTATCCCTACCTCTACCACAGAGTTCCGATGTGATGCAACAAAGTCACTTAAACCACTCTTCATAGACAGTCTCTAATTATATAGTCCTCATTTGCTGGGTGCCCACCTTAATACACCGGGATCTGATTTGCAGAAATACTAAGCAATTACAGTTGCACCTGAAGTCAATGGCAACTGTGCTTTGAACGTATAAAGTGGTATAAAAGGCTCAGTACTCTGACAAATCAAGGTTTCAAATTGGGCAACCAAAATTAATGGAAACTTTTTACCTTACTCTCTCTGTTCCTTAGTTCCTCATCTGTAAAATGGGAATAATACTACTCCCCCTCACCTCACAGAGGTGTTGTTAAAGTTAAAGTTATTTTATGTTTCTGAAGAACTTCGATACTGTAAAGATAAGCACATTGAATTATTAATTTTCACACGGATTTTTCTATCGTTTGATCAGAGTTTGAATAGTGTGCAGTAAATGAGACCTGGGGCCACACAATGAACAATGAAGAGAAAACAAAATATGTAATAGCTGCTCATTAAGTGAGTGCCCTCTATTCTGGGTAGTGAATGAGGTAGGGGTCCTCATTCCAGACAAAAAAATAGCATGTGATCATGTAATTAAACACTGTATCATAATGAGTGCACTCAAGGGGGCCAAATCAAGGTTGTACAGACAACATAAACACTGGCATTTTTGATATTTCAGTGCTAGACTTTGTAACCTTAATGTTCTTTTAACATAGTTTTTTGCGTGTGATATATGTTACATGTGCATAGACTATAGTATGTGAAAGGGTTTATGTTCATGTTAGCTAAAATGCGTTCTCATATGATTCAATAGTTATGTGCTCCTTATACAGCATTAACAATATTACATACAGATGCCAGATTTTCAGCTAGTATAAATGGACCACTGTGGTTATATAATGGTGAGCTGCATTCTTATCCTACAGGGTGTTCAGAGAATATCTTTTCTAGAGGACAATACTCAATATGCAGGGTTGGCACCATTTAAATCTTTCTGCAGTACTTTTCTCTTAGAATCTGATTGACAACAGCAAAACATGGCAGAAGCCATCTACATTTTTCTCATTCAAGCCCAACCAGTTGTATCATTTGGGCTGCACTTGACTAGCAAGGACACAGGTTCAAGGTACTACCAATTGTCTTTGTATGTTTCTAATCATTCAGACACTTATTTTTCTTTTATGTCCTCAAGGTTTATAACTCTTAGAGTGGTTATGTCCTATGTGCCACAGATGGTGGTTCCCTTATAAGTATTGTTTTAACACCTGATCTTGCAAGGTTGCATGACCTTCTGGAGGGTCAGACACACAAAGTACACTTCGCATGTTTTCTCTTAAATTTTCTTTCTGTGAACACAACCCTAAAACCTTCAGTCATGTGAGTAGATCTATTGATTTCAGTGGGATTAACTGTGAGAGCGAGCATTATTTGCAAGAATCAGAGTTGCAAGACTAGGCCCTATTTCTGCTGAATACTGAGGGCTGGATTGTGAAGTTACTGTAAGATCTGAGTAAGCGGCTGTCTGTGGATGCACTGCCCCTGGAGCAGACCAGGGTGTTGCAGTTCTGTCCCTGACTCTCCCTGCTCCAGAGGGTAAATAAACTGCATTATCTCTTTACCTGGGGTACCTGACTTCCCCCTCTACACTGGCTCATCTGTGTTGGCTGGCACATTGAAGAGGTTCTTCTCCATCCTCCTCTGTGACCCATGATGGAGGTAGCCTGTGCAGGGCAATATGGGAATACCTTGCATGGGCACATATTGTATGTTATAGAAACACAGAAATGCAGGGCTGGAAGGGACCATGAGAGGCTATCTAGTCAAGCCTCCTGCACTGAGAAAGGATCAAATACACTTAGACCATCCCAACAGATGTTTGTTTAATCTGTTCTTAAAAACCCCCAGTCATGGCAAATCCACAGCCTCCTTTGCAAGCCGATTCCAGAGCTTAACTAGCCTTATGGTTCGAACATTTTTCCTAATATCTAACCTAAATCTCCCTTGCTGCAGATTAAGCCCACTACTTCTTGTCCTACCTTCAGCGGACAGGGAAAATAGCTGATCCTCTTCCTCTTCCTCACAGCCTGTAACATGTGCAGCCTGCTGTAGAGCTTCAGTGTAGACATTTACTACACCAGTGGGGTGGGCTCTTCTGTCAGTACAGGTAGGTTCTGTGATAGACCCATGCCAGTTGGGTACAACAAAGTAGTCGAAGGTAGCTATACCGGCCACTGGATTTTTTTTTTTTGAAACAGAAAAAAAATTTATTGTGACAATTACAAGAATTATCAAGAACCAAATCAAAGTATGCAACAAAACAACGCAAACAGAAGGTATAACACAGCAGCTTTCAGGAGGGAGAAGTGTTCATGCTAGCCTGGGCCCAGAGCGGGGGGCTTGGTCTTCCACCCTCCTGAGTTACCTGGTGGCCTAGAGCGGGGGGGCTTCCTCGACACTCGTGGTCTTCCACCCCCTCGAGTTACCTAGTGCCGCGCCCAGTGTCACCGATTATCCCCCCCCGAGAGTGCCCGGCAAGATGGGCACGGCTGCGGGGTGGGCAGTTTGGGGGTGGGGGGGTAGATACCTACGTATTATAGGGCCCTCCTAGCAAAGGGTTAGACGGAGGGAACCGGATGGGGTCACCGAGCAGAGAACCCCGGACAGCGCCCACCACTCTTCAAAGGTGTCAAGGGAGTCGGTGGTCGCCGCCCAAAGAAACTCCGCCCGGATACGTGAATGTACTGAGGATAGGAAAAAGGCCCTACAATCGCAGGACGTTTCATGGGCCAACCTCCTCTCTCTGGTTTTATAAATGGCTGTTTTTGCCAAAGCTAGGAGGAGGTTAACCAGGAGATCCCGCGACTTTGTGGGGCCGTGGATGGGGAGTGTATAGATAAAGAGGTGGGGAGAAAAATGAAGCCAAAAGCGCAACAGAATATTTGTGAGGAGCCGAAAAAGGGGCTGTAATCTGGTACACTCTAAATAGACGTGTGCCAGGGTTTCCCTCACATTACAAAAAGGGCAAGTATCCGGGATGGAAGTAAACCGTGTCAAAAACACTCCCGTGCTCACAGCTCCGTGAAGGAGCCGCCAACTGATGTCTCTGATGGGCCTCGGGACCAAGGTGGAATACAAGCTGGCCCATCGAGGTTGCTCACCCTCCAAAGGTGGCAGGAGGTCCCGCCACTTTGTGTCGGGGCGGGACACCAGGGTGTGGGCGTGAAGGGTGTGAAGCGTGAGTGTATACAAATATTTCCGTGATGCAAGTTGAAAACTGACCGGTTGCAGTTCATGCAGCCGGCTCGCAGTGAAAGGGTGAGGGGTTTGTCGGGATCGGCAGGGTAGGGGCCCAATGGAAAGGTCCGGCGGGCCCGGGGTAGAGGATGGGCGTGGTGCGCCCTCGCGCAAGGCTCGGTTGACATAAGCCCGAGCTGCAGGGGTCAAGGCGGCCTTCACCTCCTGAAGTACGCGCCGGGGAGTACGGGGGCTGGAGAGCCCCATGCGCCGAGCGAGCGTCAGGGGATCCAGCCAGTCTCTCCGGTCATAGTCCAGGAGGTCTCCGACCTTCGTGACTTCCGCCAAGACCAACCTCTGGCGCACCGAGCGGGACTCCGCCACCTGCACACGGAGTTGGGGGTTGTGTAGCAGGGGCTCCGTGAAGAGATCTGCTCCCGCGGTGGCCTCCACGGACCTGGTCGTTAGAAACAGTTTCCAGGTCCGGAGGAGGTCCTGGTAGAAGACCGGCAGCCCGGAGAGGTCTCGCGGAAAACCTCTCAGACAAAGGTAAAAGAGCTGCCCGTCATATCGGAGCCCTTGGAAGTGGCGCAGGAAGGCGTGCGCCAATATGCTCCACGTCGAACTACCTGCACTGTAAAGGAGCCTCTGCAGGGCCTGGAGGCGGAAAACGCGGACCTGAGTGTACAGACACTTCAGGCCCTGTCCTCCTTCCTTCAGGGGTAAATGAAGAACTCCAACAGGGGCCCAGTGCATTCCTGACCAAAAGAACTCTAGAATCAATCTCCGGAGGTGGGTCAGGCAACCCGGGGCCGGGGCCAGGGTGTTGAGCCGGTACCAGAGCGTGGACAGGACTAGTTGGTTAAGCACCAGTGCTCTCCCTCGGAGGGAGAGACATCGGAGTAGCCTCGTCCATTTCCGGATCTGCTCTATCACCCCGCCCTCCAAATTTTGCCAGTTCTCCGGCGGGGAAGGGTGCGTGGCGGAAAGGTAAACGCCGAGATAGAGCAGAGGACCTGCGCTCCACCGGATGGTCTGAAGCGCGGGTGGGAGGGAGATCACCTGCCGCCAGTCCCCCACCCCCAAGCCAGAGCTCTTGACCCAGTTGACTCGGGCGGAGGAGGCTGCCGAATAGATGGCTTGGCATGCCTCCACTCGCGCCAGGTCGCCCGGGTCCTGGACCACGAGAAGTACGTCATCGGCGTACACCGACAGGACCAGCCGCAGCTCCGGCTCCCGCAGCACCAACCCTGTCAACCTCCTGCGGAGGAGACAGAGGAAAGGCTCGATCGCAAGAGCGTACAGCTGGCCCGAGAGGGGGCACCCCTGTCGCACTCCTCGCCCGAAGCTGACCGGTTCGGTCAGGGTCCAGTTGAGCCTAACCAAACACTCCGCGGAGGCATACAGCACCCGGAGAAAACTCACAAACTGAGGTCCGAATCCAAACGCCTGCAGAGTGCTCAGGAGGTACCCATGGTCTACTCTGTCGAACGCCTTCTCCTGATCAAGGGACAGGAGGGCGAACGACAGACCATCTCTCCGCCCGAGTTCCAAAAGGTCTCGGACTAGAAATAGGTTGTCAAAAATGCTGCGACCTGGGACAGTATAGGTCTGGTCTGGGTGGATCACGTCCGCCATCACGGACCCTAGCCGCAGCGAAATTGCTTTCACTACGATTTTGTAATCCGTGCTAAGGAGTGAGACGGGACGCCAGTTTCGTAAATCGCGGAGGTCCCCCTTCTTCGGCAGCAAGGCGAGCACCGCTCGCCTGCACGACAGAGGGAGGATCCCGCCCTGCAAGGACTCAGCCCAGACAGTAACTAGGTCTGTGCCGAGGATGTCCCAGAACGCGCGGTAAAACTCCACGGTCAGCCCATCCATGCCCGGAGATTTATTGGTGGGCATGCGGCGGAGGGCTTCCGAGAACTCGGCCAGGGTGAGAGGCAGCTCTAGCCGGTCTCGGTCGCCCACGCTGACCGTGGGGAGGTCCTCCCAGAGCACCCCGCAAGCGCCAGGATCGGTCAGATCCGGGGAGAAAAGGCTTGTGTAGAAGTCGCGGGCTCTCCCACACATCTCCTCCGGATCCGTGAGGGGGGTGCCGTCTTCTGCTAGAAGGCAGGTGACGTGCTTCTTGGCCCCCCTCGTTTTCTCCAGGGCATAGAAGAAGCGGGAGCCGCGGTCCATCTCCCGAAGGAGGCGGATGCGGGACCGGACGAAGGCACCTCGGGCCCGGTGGTCCTCGAGGGCCCGAAGCTCCTCCCGCTTCTCCCGGCACGCTCCGCAGAGGGACGGGTCCTCGGGGTCGGCGGCCAGGCGCCTCTCCAGCTCCAAGACCTCCCGTTCCAACTGCTCTATCGCCGCATTTCTCCGTCGGCTGGTGCCCCGAGTGTAGTCACGGCAGAAGAGCTTGGCGCGGACCTTCCCTAGATCCCACCATCGCCGCACCGAGGGAAAGGCACGCCATTGCTCTCGCCAGGCGAGCCAAAACTCCCGGAAGGACGTCACGAAGCTCTCGTCCTCCAACAGGCTATTATTAAAGTGCCAATAGGCCGGCCCCGGTCTCTCTGCACGGAGGGAGACCGTTATAGTAACTAAATGATGGTCGGAAAAAGGGGCCGGCCGAATGGTAGAGGAGTGGGCCTGTGAAAGATGGAAACGGGATAAATAAATACGGTCCAACCGAGAGTGGTGTGACCGATGGGCCTCCACCCGGACAAAAGTGAACGTGGAGGTGTCATCTGGGTGATGGTCACGCCAGACGTCCACTAGGGAGTGATATTCAACTATTCCCCGAAGAATATTCGCGGCAGCCGGGCTCGGCTCGGCGCCTGAGCGGTCCTGTTCCTCGAGGGTGGTGTTAAAGTCTCCTCCCAGGACCAGGCACTGGATTAGCAGTTTTCTGTTCCCTGACTGACCAGAGCAGGGGCTGCTCCAGGCTAATGAGAACACCTGACTCCAATTAACCTGCAAAGAGTCAGGTGAGGCCATTAAGGTAATGTGACCACCTGACTCTAATTAAGGCCCTTCTGTGACTATAAAAGGGCTCACTCCAGCCAAGCTGAGGAGTGGAAGTGCTGTTGAAGGGCTGGTTAATGAAGACACTCTCAAGCTATTGGTAGGGGAGCCCTAAGGTAAGGGTGAAGAAGAGAGAAGCAGGAGAGCTGTGAGAAAGTGGCCCAGGGAAATGTAGCAACTCTGCAAGTGAAAGGTTGGCTGACAACAGCTGCTACCATTAGGGTCCCTGGGCAGGAACCTGGGGTAGAGGGTGGGCCTGGGTTCCCCCCAACCTGCCACTACAGAAACACCTCCTGGGAGGGGAAGATGGGCCCCTGTCAGGACAGGAGGCTAAACTGTTCTGGAACAAACCCCTAGGGACAACAGAGACTGTGGGAATTCTCTCACCACCCTCCTTGCTGGCTTATGATGAAAAGAGCTCAGTAGACTGTAACCCTGGCTCTAGAGAGAGAATTGCTATGTGGAGGGTCACAGTGAGCCACTGCGGCTAGAATAAACTGCCTAGAAGAGCAGGACCCACCGGGACAAGGTCAGAGCTCTGCTTCAGTACCTATACTGGTACCTGAAGGATGATACCTAAATCCTCCTCCTTCTGTCTATCCAGTGCATCTACACCAGGGGTTAGATTGGCTTAACTACGTCACTGAGGTTGTGGATTTTTCATATCCCTGAGTGATGTAGCTGTGTTGACCTAACTTTATAGGTTTCATCCAACGAAGTGAACTGTAGCTCATGAAAGCTTATGCTCAAATAACTTTATAGGGTAGATCATCACTAAATATGCCTGATGCTTTTAACCTTTCCTAATAGGTCACTTATCATTTTTGTTGCATTCCTCTGGACTCTCTGCAGTTTGTTCACATCAGTCTTAAAGTGTGGCCTCCTTAACTGGACATAGTACTCCAGCTGAGGCCTCACCAGTGCTGAGTAGAATGGGACAATCACCTCCCTGGTCTTGCTGTGACAGAGTGCAGTGAGTTAACAGGTGAGCCTGCACTCTGATCATATTGACACCCATTAGTTCCCCTGGAGAAAGCTGATGGGAGTAAATTAAAGGCAATTAGCTAATCAGGCCAGTGGGCTGGGGGAGCTAATAAGACAATTAGCCAGTTAGCTCACAGATGTTAAAGAGGCACAAGTAGGAAGGGTGAGGGGGAGAGGAACAGGGCTAGTATCACAGAGGCTTCAGGGGAGGGAGACTTCTGTTCCCCTCAAGTCCTGCGTGGAGAGGAGAAAGCACAGACCTATTGTAAAAAGTACTGTTGCAAAGGATTGTAAAATGCTGGTGGAGGGGACTCAAATGGCAAAGAGTATACACAGCCAGTAGAGTCTGAGCTGGTTTTTCGTGGGTCTAGAAGGCAGGAGCAGAGCCTGCCCTGCTATATGTGGAGGTTTGTCTGGGATCATGATTTCCCCATCTGTGGTGACTGAGGACCAGATGGGGAGAGATGGTGTGAGGATTTGACATTAGGGTAATGGATCCAACTCTACAGTGGTTAGTGGAGCAGCAAAAAGAGATGTGGAAAACCATGCCTTTGTTCCAGGAATCCAGATGGAAAGCCAGTCCTTCCTTGTGTGGCAGGCTGAACAGCAGAAGAGCCTGTAAGAGTTGACGAAGGAGCAAGCGCAGGTGAAGCAGCACCTGATCCAGGGTCTGATGAATCCTGTGATGGGGAACAGCAGAAGGACACAGAGGGCCTAATGGGTGACCCGGATGCATCTTTATTCTCTTTATAGAGAATAGCAATGGGCACTGGATGACATAAGGATTGTGGGCCCTCCAGGTGGCACCCTACTTGTCATGGAAAGCCCGGGCCTATAGTGCCCTGAGTGAAAAGTAGGCCTGAGACTATGATGGGGTAAAGGCAGCCATTCTGGACAGGGAAGACCTTTTAGTCAATAAATACCAACGTAAATGTTGGGCTGCCAGATGTATTGAAGGGGTATGGCTCAGGGTGTTTGCACAAAAACTTATTAACTGACTCGCTGGCTGAGGCCAAACACCCAAAGTGTGGAGGAAATAATAGATATGATAATAAAAGAGCAATTTCTCCAGACCGTCCCTGAAAGCACACGTTTCATTTTGGTGGCACCAGGTAATGACCCCAGAGGAGGTGGTAAAGTTTGCAGATGCATTTGTGGATGCAGACTTTCCCAAGAATGAAGTCCAGACATTTCAGGGCCTGGACTCAGGGAAGAAGGGGTGTGATTTTACCACACCAAGGACAATGGGGGGGGGGGAGAGAGGGGAAGGAAAAGACAAAGGGGATTCTTTCAGGGTGTGGTTGCTAACAATGTAGGCATCCAGGGCATATAACACAGGACTGCCCAGTTATGGAATGTAGATTCACAGAATTTTGTGGGTGGACTGTGACTACCAGAGATGGGTGGAAAAGGAGCATGACTATCATCCCTGTAAAAGTAGGGGGAAGAGGCTTTAGAGGTGTCTAGTGAATGCTGCTTCAGGCAGATCATCAGTCTGAAGGTATTTGGTGAATCCCAATTGGATGCTGCTAGGTAGGAACTTAAAGCATGAGTGCATCCACAGTGAAAGGAGAGTCTGCCTAATGACAGACTCCTCCCCCCCCCGTCCCCCACCCAGAGATTAAGTGGAAGTGGGTAGGGGTGATGGATGAACTGCCTCATACGGTCATTATAAGAACTGACTAGAGTCCCTTCCCTTATAAGAGAGAAATGGAAGTTGGAAGTCCCCTAAGGCAGGAAGCAGGGCTAACAAGAAATCAGGTAAAGAAGTTTGACATAGAAAGATCAGAAAATCCTAGACCTAAGGAGAGAAGCCAAGAGGAAAATAGGACCTCCCTCAGGAAGGAAAAAGGCAACCCACAATAAGATGTAGGGGGAAAAAGTAGCCCTAGTTTGCTGTTTAAAGTCAGGCAGTCCCAAGGAACCTCTCTGCTGGAACAGCGGGAGAAGAAATCTTGGGACCAGTTTATGGGGGACCCACAGTTCCTAGTAGAGGGAGGAAAAGGAGGGACAGCAACAGGCCCCACCCAAAACTAATTAAGGAGAGTGGAGATGCAGGCTGCCCTTGGTGTGAGGACCTATGGACAGGAACGGAGTTATGGAGGTGACCACTACCTATAAAATGTGACTTCTGCGAGTGGAGAATGGGCAACCACCCTGGAGGCAAAGGTGAGCAGAAGGAGTCCAGTGCCTCCCCCACAGAAAGGAGGGCATGGTAGAAGAGAAACTTGGCTGGTTGGCAATGTGGGGGAGGTGTGTGATGTGATCCTGCACTCTGATCACTGTGACACCCATTACATTCCCCAGGAGAAAGCTAATTGAGGTAACTAAAGGTAATTAGCTAATCAGGCTGGGTGAGTTAACAAGCCAACTGGCCTCTCAGCTCAAGGCTGATAAAAGGGCACAGGAAGGAAGTGCTAGGGAAAGAGGAACAAGGCTAGCCCAGTAGCAGCCAAACAGCCAGACCTCCCTCCCTCCCTCCCCCTGCTCCTCTAAGGTCCTGAGGAGCGGGTGAAATGCGCTGGGGATATTGCAAATAGCATTGTTACAAGGGATTGTGAAGGTGTTGGTAGAGGAAACTCAAATAAATGGCTCAGCGTATACACAGACAGTGGAGTCTGAGCCTGTTTTTTTTGAGCCTGGGGCTGGAAGGCAGAACCAGAGCCTGCCCCACTACACTTGCATATCACATTCCTGTCAATACACCCTAGAATGATTTTAGCCTTTTTCATAACTGAATCACATGGTTGGCTCATTTAATTTATGATCCACTATAACCCCCAGATCCTCTTCAGCTGTACTACTACCTAACTAGTTATTCCCCATTTTGTTGTGCATTAGGGTTTTTTCATTCCTAAATGAAGCATTTTGCACTTGTCTTTACTGAATTTCATTTTGTTGATTTCAGACCAGTTTTCAAATTTGTTCAGGTTTTTTGGAATTTGTATCCCATCCTCCAAACTTCTAGCAATCCCTCCCAGCTTGGTATCCTCCACAGACTGTAGAAATATACTCTCCATGCCACTATCCAAGTCATTAATGAAAATATTGAATAGTACCGGACCCAAGACAGACCCCTGCGTGACCCCACTAGATGCACCCCCTTGTCTGACAGTGAGCCATTGATAGCTACTGTACGAGTACAGTTGGTCACCCACTTTTGCATCTGTCTGATCTGACCCTGAAGCTTCCTATGGTTCACACAGCAACAGGCCCGAAGTGGAACATTGGATCAGAACACTTTCAGTTACAAATGTGGATCTGAATCAGGCAGCTTGAGCCCATCTCTAGATGAAAGACTTCCCCCTAATGTATTTTAGGCTTCTGTTATCTCCCTCTGTGAAATTGTGATGATGCCACATTTCCAGCAGCACAATCATTTTCATAGCAACAGTGCAGTATCACAAAACACAGGATTATGACTTCATTGTACTGTAAGCTCAGCAGAAGAGAGATAATAGACTCTGAGGAACAAAGCTCAAATATGTCATAAAAGTAAAGAAAATACAGAAAAATACTGATCAAATAAACTTTCTATTTATATAAATGATTTACTAAAGGAGGGCACTGAGAAGCTGTGCTAATAGTTCCTCTGTAAATACAATAGATCATAATGGATTATATAGACAGCTAACAGAACCTATTTCATGAAAGGATTTTGTCTTTTCGTGAAAGGATTTGACATGTGCAGCTTCCTGCAGTGCAATCTTGTACAGTGACATTCATATCGCACAATGAAAAAAGGGTTCAGTTTAGCTGTGGAAACTTTGTTTCCAACTTTCTTAGGTGTGTGCTAGATTTTCAGAGTTATACCTGAGTTAGGTGCCTCAAAATAGGATTTGAAGCAGATCTGTAAGTTAAATTTGATTTTCAACAGAGACCCCTTAACTATAATTTTCCTATGTGTTTGTACAAGGTGTAGCTCACTGGTCCCTGATCTTGACTGGGACCTTTGTATGTTACCACAATACAAGTTGATGATAATTATTGTTTGTTATTTAGGGCCAGATTCTGATACCATTACTCACATTGAATAATACCTTATTCTACAATGACTTTCTACAAGTCCCAATGAAGTCAATCAATTGTTTGTTTTTAATAAATTGTGTACCTACACCTAGAGGTATTGTCATAGTTGCTCAACTCATCACCACCCTGGAGCCAGATGGATTTCCTGTTGCATCCTTTCTTTCGGGTATTGCAGGATAGCTCAAGGGCAGGGAGTGGGGAGTGAATGCTTGTCAAGGAGATTTTGAGGGGTCGGAGAAACCAAGGTCTATGTCTACACTAGCACTTTTGTTGGTCAGGGGTGTGAAGAAACACACCCCCCTAACCAACATAAGTTTCACTGACAAAAGTGCCGATATGGACGATCTCCCACTGACGTAGCTACCATCATTCATTGGGGGTGGTTTAATTACGCCAACGGGAGAGCTCTCTCCCGTTGCCATAGAGCTGCTACACCGGAGACCTTACAGTGGCACAGCTGTGTCGCTGTGAGGTCTGTAGTGTAGACATAGGAGTGAGAGCCTAGGGGCTAAGGGAAGATGGCCTTTTGTAGGCTTTGCATCTCTTCTCAAGGCATGTCAGTGCCTTGCACCACAGACCTGCTTTAAAGCCCGTGGAAGAGAATGGAAAGTCTTCTGTTGACTTTAGAGGCTTTGGATTGGGCCCCCATGTCCCTTGTGCTTGCAGCACAGATGTAGTAGGTAAGGGCTGAGGCCAGCATGAGTAAGCTCAGCACAGCCTGGTGAGCACTGCTGCTCCAGTAGCCTGATTGTTCACTGGAGTGGTGGTAAGAGGCATGCTCCTGAGGAAACCCACGAATCAGCTGTGCATAACCCAGTGCAAGACGAGGGTCCAAATACGGATCTACTTATCACCCTGTGTTGGACCCAAGTATCTCTCACCTTTTTATTCAGAAATTAGTGCAACACTCTCTGGCTGCATCAAAATGGTTCTTTTTTTAGTTGTAAGGTTACAATTTTTACTGCAGGATTTTAAAAAATTTTGTCTGGTTATTTTCGTATCTCTTTGCTCTTTTTTAAAGTGATCTAAAAGTTACACATTATCAAATTATGTGGTATGGACACAGTGCCAGCCTGACCATTCTATGATGCATTCGTCATATACCTAATTCCATGGTTTTAAGAAGTGTCAGAATTATCTGGCCCCGGTTTTTCATAGTGACACTTCAGCACAGCAAAGGGCTGAGAAACCCAGCTGATTCAGTCCTCCAAGTCCTGTGTGGAATCAAACCAGCATAAAGGCTCTGCATAACCCCTGTCCTAACATAAGGGCTTTAGAGCAGAGTTGACCCAGGAAAAAGGTATGTGAACGTAGTGTATTGCATCCAGCTATTCCTAGCTGCTGGAATAGCCCTGGAAGAGCCAGCAAAACAGCCCTGAATCTGGTTTAACAGACATTGTAGACCAGGTTGGCCTGGGCCTGGGCCTGCAATTACCTTTACCATTTCTCTCCAGCTATGTTTCTGTGAGGAGTATAGTTCAGCCAAAATGGAGAATCAGATTCTCAGCATCTCTAACATTCTCCTATCAGCCACACTGGCTGCTGCAGCTCTAGGGATTAGCAGACCTCAGAATTGAATGCTATTTTATTTCCTTGATCTCTGTACACTGTTTCTTTGACTTCCTTTAGTTGCTGCATTCTAAATGGGGCCCTGACAAACTGAAATTCACTGTAACAGAGTGCAAGGGCTCTCCCTAGCCTAGACTGTATAGGGTTGATGCAGCAGCAGCCAATTATCCCTGCCTATTAGAGGGAGCAGAGGAAATATTAGAGGAGCTGCCTGGGGGGGTAGGGGACGGGGGTGAGTTTGAGTTCTGTACATAAGTTTATGTGGACGCTGTTGGTTGTAGGTGTGGTCTTTGTTTTTCTACTACTCGTTTTGTTCTTTTGGGGCTGTTTATAAGTCCTCATAAAGGTGGGGCTAAGAAGAAGGGACCACAGCTGATTGAAAGCTGACTGACTGTATTTTGCAGATTAAGAAATCAGTGGAACCGCCCACACTTGTATTTAAGGCAATGTCCTTATTTGAGTTCTTAATGATACCTGAGTTTTTTCAAATGAAAAGTGTATTCAAAATTTAATTCACCCTCTTTACTTTTGACACTTTTCTCTCATGTTAGACATACAATAAACTAGTAAGTTTCCCTTGTCTTGAATCTAGTCATTGCTTCCTCAATTTCCCTTTTGTCATGGCATACACTGGCAAAATGGTGTAGCATTAGGGTTGCAAACAGCATAAGAGAATGTCAATCATATTTGGGCATCTTACTTGTTTAGACAGCCACTATGTTTATACTAGAATTTTTTTTATTCATGGAAACATTTCTGGTAGTACTAAATGTTGTCAATGAAAACTTAGCTGGGGGCCAAATCTGACCTGGCATTATCTCCTTAGGTGGTCCAGGCAATTTATTTAAGGCATGTTCTGCTATATTTGCTTTTAGAGCAGTTTCCTCTATTAATAGGCACTGCATTTTTCCATTTTATCTTGTATTTTGTGTGAGGATGTAGAGTTGTGATCTATTGTCATTAGACATTACTTCAAATTTTCTCATTACTGCAAGACATTAAGTTGCCAGGATATGATTTACTTTAGTAAGTGGTTTTTGTGTCATCGACATTTGAGAGTTTCTGTGAGTTATTTAAATATCCATTTTCCTGGCAGTCTTTCTCTTTTAAAACAAAGAAAGAACTGGATGCTGGAATTGAATACCATACAGAAAGCATTAGGAATATGAAATTGCCCTGTTAGGCAAACACAACAGCAGCACATAACTCCACATGAGACCAAATCAACCACCTGGAAAAGGAGGAGAGGGGAGCTCAGGTTTATTGGCACAGACTGAAAATATTTTGTCAACGTAACATTTGACTGCAGAGACAAGGACACAGAAGTGACAAATGAAAAGATGCAAATATAATCCTAGTCTAGAATATAAAATGTTTGTTTTACTCTTTCAGGCATTTGACATCTGATCCTGCTTTCATTGAAGTCAATAGCAAAACCTCCACTGACTGAATGGCAGCTGGACCGTGCCGTTAAACAGTTTGAGAAATATAACTATAGAAGAATGCAAGAAAACATGTTCCCAAGGACATATGGAGTGTGTGTGTGTGTGTATATATAATTGGCAGATACTGGGTAAATCAAGACAGCTATTGTTATCTACTGTTCAGTGTGTATTGTGTCCCTTTCTAGTGGCTGGTCCAAAGATACTTACTGCAGCAATCCTTTAAATTGCTTACTCCATTAGGATGGAGGGTCATACTTTTAGCATAAGGTCACAAATTCAATCCCTAGTGAAGACTAGTGAGAGTGATCATTAATGTTACAATGCATTGAAATACTGTGAAGGACAATGCAATGATTTAGATTACCTGGAGGGGATCAGGTAAATTCAGTTTGTTTAACTGAGGTTATGTGGTGTCATGAAACACAGCCAGACAAAACTGATGGAGTTTGGCATTTTATTTCTGCACTGATCAAATATCTTTTGAGGAAAATGAAAAAAATTAAATATTTCAGATCTATTTTTTCCACTTAAACTCAAATCTGAGCATGTCCTAACTGGGTTCTTCCCTCCTCAAGTTCACTGTGGTTCATTTTGGGTGTAGCGGTGGCAGTCCTTCCCCAGCCAGCCAAGGAGAGATTTCTGAACATCTTCCTGGTCACTTCCTGATCACATGCAGGGCTTAGTTGGCTTCACAAAATAGTAGGGCTGGGCACTTTGGAATTTCTCTCTCCAAGCCCCCTGGGGTTTCCATGCCCTTACCACCATATCATTATGGAGAGAAGCTCGGTGACTTCAACCAATGGATCAGGAAGAAAGGAGTCAGTAGCAGTGGTGGCTCAAGTCAGTGGCGAGGTCTGGGTGCTGGAGGTGTGTATTGTTAGATGGAGGTTACTGAGTAGGCTAGGGCCTCTTCTATCCACAGCTGGGACAAGACTGGTGGAACTTACATTCCACTCACACGTGACTGGCATGAGCTCTCAATGTCCTACTTCAGGGTCTAGTTCAGGAGAATGCTGGAGGGGTGGACACCGACCACAAACAGGCCAGTGGACATTTAACACTCTATGATTACTGAGATGCTGGGAACATTGGCACTACCCTTATCAAAAATATGTCAAAATGGTGAAGTGCTGCTTTTCGGGTCCACTTTCACAGTAGCTTTTTTTGGGACTTTCTGGTTGTGGGATCTTGGATCATGCTGGGTCCCTGTTACTAGTTAGCAATGAACTTTTTTTTGTTTAGCTATCTTATTTTAAATACTTACTCTTCTGAAGAATTTAACACCAAACTTAAAAATTCAGTAGTCCTCATTATCTGTGCAAGGGGTAATTTATTTGCTGACTAGAGGTTTTTTTGGATGTTTTAAAAAAAAATTTCAATATTGATTAAGTAAGCATTGTCAACAACATACAACACGAGTGTCCTAGAGTGCAATGGCCCCCCAACTCTTCTCTGACAACCTTTTCTAGATTAATTTGTTTTCTGATGCCCCAAATGCATCATGAAGTTTAACGGCGTCTTCCACTTCTATTTTACATCCTACTTGCACGGTAGTAATTTATTCTAAGGGAAAACTGTTTTCATAGCTAATCCCCACATTTTATGGCACTGTAAAATATGTATGTAATTTCTAATTTAATTACCAATAGGTACTCCATGTTTCTTTTCACACTGCACGATATGAGATGCTGAGAATGCATCTGGAATAATGAATGTCATTATTATTTTTCAGTGAAAAGACTTGTCCAATTGTTTTCTATTCTGTCTCCTCTATGCATGGCATTTTATCAGATGTTGGGATATTTAAAACAGTGGTCCTGCATATATAGAATAACAATTTCAATGTCATTAGTATGGCTATTCACAACTTATATTCTTTTAAAACATTGTGGCATTTTGATTTCTTGGAAACATTTAGTTGGAATTAGCTTTTTCAGAGTACAGAGTAAAAATCAATTTCTAACTTTCTTTTTTAGCTGGAGGGAATAAAATCCAAGAAAGTTTAGTGCATATTTTTGAAGTTTTCCCTCAAAGGCTTTCTTCACATTGAAGAGAAATATGTATGAAGAGAGATATTACCTACAGGCTTATTATAAAATCCTGACTGTGCAGTAAAGATGCAGCTGCTAGCAGTTCACCACCTAACTTTCCTTAAATTCTATTGGTGGATCATCTTAAAAGCCAAAGTTTTAGCAGCAGTTGTAAAATTGCTTGCATTTACATGCCACAATCTTTTTTTAAAAAAATATTTAATTGCATAAAGCATATAGTTTTATTTATGCAACTATTGTTCCCCCTATTCCCCACCCCCACCCCTCCCCCGGCTCTAAAATTGTATGAAATTAGTCTGTGGTCTATTAAGCAAGTTGTGCCTTGCTCTTGTGATGCTATCCACTCACGTGGGCCCCTGTACCTGTGTAGAACCCCATTCACTGCAGCAAGACTGCATGTGGGTAAAAAGGTCTGCCCACACAGTCCAAATTGCAGGATTAAAATACATAGGTCCTGATTCAGCAATGGAATTTAAACAGACGCTTAAGACCGACCAACCATATTCACCATTCCCACTGACTTTAATGATAGTTGAGAACATCCTTAAATTTAATCATGTACTAAAGTGCTTGTTGAATAAGGATGGACTTAAGAAGATCCTTAAAGTTAAGTGAATTTAAGTCCTTTCCTGAATTAGAGCCTAATTTTTTAAAATGATTTTTAATATCTTATAACATCCTTTTTGTTTGCCTCTAGTTTAAATTGACAAAACCTTTAATTTTTAAAGTTTCAATAAATGTTTCTTAATGTCTCTGCCTGTATTGCTCATTTTATTTATTCTTTGGAAAAATTATTTATGATCAGATGTTGTGAAAACTCATGACAGATTTCCCAACAATTTCTCTTTTTATGTGCTGAACTGACAGAAGGACTGTGCTGCTCACCCAGTTGAAAGTAATTTGGAAACATCTCATTCTTTTACTTGCAATGTGTCTGAGTCTCTGACTGCAGTGGCAGCCTCTGCAAACAATGAGCTGCATGCCCATTTTGTATGAACTGGGGAAATGAATTGCCTAGGGCTCAAAAACTTGGACATATGTTTGTCTAGAGCAATAAGTTTGCTTCCTGTACTAGACCTTGCTCATTTAGTACTGTCACACAGTAAAGCTAAAATGTGCCTGTAGTTTATGGTGAGTTTTCTCTCTCCTTTATGTGTTATATATACTGTGCAGGCAGATGTAAACAGGCTGCAGAGAGCTGCTGCGATATAGCCCCTCATCCTAGACCTAAAGAGAATCATTTGATGATGGGGAAAGAGAATATTCTTATTGTATGTGGCCACTCAGTTTTTCATCTCTCTCTCTCTTTAAAAAAAAAAAAAAAAGAAATAACAGCCTAATTATCTTTGGATTAAACACATTCTAGTAAATTGTGGTCTATAGTGAAAATCTACTCCCAACTTAATTCCTGTGATTAATCCTTTATGGGTTTTCTTTTGTTAGTCAATACAACGGACTAATGATTATTAATACCACCTGGGAGAGGGAGATTATATAACACTAGAGCTGCATGATGGCCGTACACTGGATGTTTGTTGGTCTGCCATGCAGCTGGCAAAAAAAATAATGGCATAATACTACTTGTTAGAGCTATTAACTGATTCTTTAAAATAACAATATGAAAGTATTTAATCCTTGTCCAGTTCTATTGACAGAACCAGGTAGGTATAGCATATGACACACTACTTACATTGGCCCTTATACAAATTCAGCTTCTTCAAATGTTATCATGTTTTCTGTTTTTAATATTAATTTGCTAGACTGTGTATACTGAAGAGGAATCACTTCTTTCTTATTTTGGAAATAAGTGTTACCTAGACAAGTCTACAGCAGTGCAGTACATTGGGCAACAAACATATTTATTATAGTGGCACAGCAGCATCATTAAAATTAAGGTTGCATCAAGACATCTAGTTAAAGGATTACTTTAAGTCCTCTAAAATCAACATGCTTAGTTGGAGTTCTTTGAAATCTGGTATGCATCAGGGTGGTACATTTAATGACCCGAATTTGGAGTCATTTGACCCAGGGCTTATGGAGTGTGGAAAAATAAATATTTAAAAAATAAGTTTATGGAAAGGTCTGTTTCTGTTTTTGTTTTTCAGTACTAGAGATCAAAGTATTGATAGAATGAAGGTCAAAATTATTTCAATAGGTTGAGTTTTACCCACAGTAGAGTATGGCGGTAACTGAATCTTTTGGGGATCCAGACCGAGAATGGTATTTTAGAAAATGTATATTTTTACACTGCACATGCAAATAGAAACTCTCTAGCCTTTTTTTCCCTGTATTGGAGCAATAGAATTATCTAAGGAGAAGTTAATCACAAGCTGCCATCTAAGACAAAAAGAGGTTTGGACTGAGAGGCTGCTACAATCTGAGAGTCATAGATGGCAGTTTTATTTTGGAAGGAAGTATTCCAAGCTTTTTTTTGGGGGGGGGGAGAACTGTGAATGCTCCCTGGGAGGGGAGGGCTTTTAGGGTGCTGAGGAGTGAGAATCGGGGGGTTGGGGCTGCAGTGAGGAGTGAAGGGAGTATAGGGAAGGGCATAGATAGTAGGAGAGGTGAGAGATGTTGGGGGCTCAGGCGAGGGAGGCATGGCATCCCCTTCTCTGCCATTGGTTCACAACCCCACAGCTCTGCCATTGGACCCAAGCCTTTCTGCACCCCACAGCTCTGCCTGTGCACCTCAACACTGCATGAAAGCTATTAATAAGTGTAAGAAGAATGTTAATTGGGAAATTGGAGGGTTCATGGCAAATGCATACTGTGTGGCAGAGAAACATTACAAGCTCTGTGTGTTAGAGATGGGGTATGTCTATTAGACAAGGGTCAGAGGAACTTTCTCTCAAACATAAAATTGTCAATATTTTGGAACAGAAACTGTGATTTCTGTTGCTGGCTCTGCCGTGCTCTCCACCCTCCAACCATTGTGAAACCCAACCAGGTACACACTGTACTGTAACGTAGTTGTCCTGCGCTCCAGACACCATGTGAGAGTTGGTCTATAGAAGATGGCAAGTAATAGCAATAGAAACACTTGTATACCAGTGAGTAAAGACTTCAGGAAGATGTTCCCTGCATGGTAATGGGGGGGCTGGGTACAGTCATGGGAAAGGACCAGGTTGGACAGGTGAATGCATTAAATGGGTCAGGGGCATGGTTGGGGAAGTGTGTGAAAGCAGGGCTGGTGGGGCGCAGAGGGTGTGTGTATTGAAAGGGTGGTGGCTGGCTAAGTATGCTAATTGTGGGACATAACAAGTACAACTGCCTTAATGACCTACTTCTAGGAACAATGTAGCTTTTCCTGTTTAAAAAATACCAAGAAATTCAATGGCAAAACACTATGGTAAGAGTTAAGGTGAGAGGTACGTCATCCTCTTGCAAAATGTTGAGTTGAGGAAAACAAACTTCTAAAAACCCGGAAGTGCAGAGTTAAAGTTGCCCGTGTAACCATAACTCTGCTCTTTTCAGAAATGCCCCAATTCTCCCCTTTAGCACACCTATCTTTACTCTGCCAATTCCACAGTTGCTGAAACATTCAAGCCCTTCAACTCCTTTTACAACCCATTCATTCTCACCCACAGGATTCTACTGCACACTATTACAGGACAAAGGGGAAAAAAGGTTGCCCATGCCACCTTCTGTAAACCCTCTTGGAGGAATGGGCACATATTTATTTCCTGGTTTTCAGAAGTCTGAGTCTTTCTCAACTCAACATTCTACCAGGGCATGGCACACCATCAAACAACTTTAATTCTATATTAACTTATTTTTTGTCCCTTGATTTTTAATAGTGTGAAGAAATTTTGCCACAATATTGTTATGTGAACTATAGTTTTTCCTATGTGGCCCCAGTTTCACAAGATGTGCACAGTGGGGCTTTGCAAAAGGTGCAGGAGCTTGTGTGCGTGGATCTAAATGCAGGATCAGGGACTATCATTGAAAGTGGAAGGTTATACTATATTATATAGGAAAACTCTGATACAGTAGGACATGGAGGAATGCAATGCAGATGCCACAGTTTAGGGGAGAATGTGTGAATACACAAATTGAACAAAGCTGCTTGATTTGTATTATGAAGAAAGTATGGAGTCATTTGGGCCAGAGAGAAGAGATGCTATGAGAAAAGAACTAGGCAGTAGAGCTGTTTGGGGATTCCCCAGCAAAGAAACCTAATTTTAGTTGACTCTTTCATTCTGGGATTTTTGTCAACAAAGTGAAGATCTTCAATTTAAAACTGAAAAAAAAATTAGTCTTCTGACAGACGAAAACCCAAATAAATCCAGCTTTTTTCAGTTTTTCCATTTAATCAAAATGCCATTTGTCATACGAAAAGTCTGAATGGGAAATATTTTTCCCAGCTCTAATAGGCAGTCATTAAGCTCTTTCAATTTAGCCATATTAGTGTATCTGGCATTACTTATTATTTCCCTTGTGAGACAAGGAAGGGGTCAGGAAGAAATACCTCTGGTATCTGAGGAGTGAAGGGAATGAACTGCTGAATAAGAAGGGGGAAAACAGTGCAAGTGAATCACACTGATCAAGATGTGTGCTAATTGCCAATTGCCTGGTCATACCACAATTATCCTTGTCCTCCCTTCTTCCTCTCTGCCTTGTCTTTCTTAAATCCACTTGTTATGTCTCCTCTTTAAAATAGATTGTGATCTTTCTGGGTATGGGTCTTAGGTCTTCCCATGCATTTGTCAGAATCTAGCACAATGGGACCTTGATCTTGATTATAACCTCCGGGCACAATTTGTATTTATAGCTTCTTCATTATTATTAATTTATGATACAAAACTCAAACAGGAGGTGCATGTTACGGAACAATCATCCTCAGAAAACTTTGAACGGTTTCAGAGTAGCAGCCGTGTTAGTGTGTATCCACAAAAAGAACAGGAGTATTTGTGCCTAACAAATTTATTAGAGCATAAGCTTCCATGGGCTACAGTCCACTTTGTCGGATGCACAGAATGGAACATATAGTAAGAAGATATATATATATACACACACACACACACAGATAAGTTGGAAGTTGCCATACAAACTGTGAGAGGCTAATTAGTTAAGAGGAGCTATTATCAGCAGGAGAAAAAAAACTTTGGTAGTGATAATCAAGATGGCCCATTTAGACAGTTGACAAGAAGGTGTGACAATTCTTAACTTAAGGAAATAGATTCAATATGTGTAATGACCCAGCCACTCCCAGTCTCTATTCAAACCCAAGTTAATGGTATCTAGTTTGCATATTAATTCACGCTCAGCAGTTTCTTGTTGGAGTCTGTTTCTGAAGCTTTTTCTGTTGCAAAATCACCACCCTGAAACCCGGTGGCTGACCTTTGTGACTTTGTCCTCACCCATAACTATTTCACATTTAGGGACAATCTCTACCTTCAAGTCAGTGGCACTGCTAGGGGTACCCACATGGCCCCACAGTATACCAACATTTTTATGGCTGATTTAGAACGCTTCCTTAGCTCTCGTCCCCTAATGCCCCTACTCTACTTGCGCTACATTGATGACATCTTCATCATCTGGACCCATGGAAAAGAAGCCCTTGCAGAATTCCAACATGATTTCAACAATTTCCATTCCACCATCAACCTCAATCCACACAAGCAGTCCATTTCCTGGACACTACTGTGCTAATAAGTGATGGTCACATAAACACCACCTTATACCAGAAACCTACTGACCACTATAACCTATATGCCTCCAGCTTCCATCCATGACACGCCATATGATCCATTGTCTACAGCCAAGCTCTAAGATACAACTGCATTTGCTCCAATCCCTCAGACAGAGACAAACACCTATAAGATCTCTTTCAAGCATTCTTAAAACTACAATACTCACCTGCTGAAGTGAAAAAACAGATTGACAGAGCCAGAAGAGTACCCAGAAATCACCTACTACAGGACAGGCCCAACAAATAAAATAACAGAAAGCTACTAGCTGTCACCTTCAGCCCTCAACTAAAACCTCTCCAGCGCATCATCAAAGATTTACAACCAATCCTGAAAAATGATCCCTCACTCTCACAGATCTTGGGAGACAGGCCAGTCCTCGCTTATAGACAGCCCCCCAACCTGAAGCAAATACTCTCCAGCAACTGCACACCACACAACAAAAACACTAACCAGGAACCTATCCTTGCAGCAAAGCCTGATGCCAACTCTGTCCACATATTTATTCAAGGACCTAATCACATTAGCCACGCCATCAGGGGCTCGTTCACTTGCACATCTACCAATGTGATATATGCCATCATGTGCCAGCAATGCCCCTCTGCCATGTACATTGGCCAAACCGGACAGTCTCTATACAAAAGAATAAATGGACACAAATCTGACATCAGGAATCACAACATTCAAAAACCGGTAGGAGAACTCTTCAACCTCTCTGGCGACTCAGTAAAAGATTTAAGGGTGGCAATTTTGCAACAGAAAAGTTTCAAAAACAGACTCCACGGAGAAACTGCTAAGCTTGAATTAATTTGCAAACTAGATACCATTAACCTGGGTTTGAATAGAGACTGGGAGTGGCTGGGTCATTACACATATTGAATCTATTTCCCTAAGTTAAGTAACGTCACATCTTGTCAACTGTCTAAATGGCCATCTTGATTATCACTACCAAAGTTTTTTTTTCTCCTGCTGATAATAGCTCATCTTAACTAATTAGCCTCTCAGTTTGTATGGCAACTTCCACCTTCTGTGTGTGTGTGTGTGTATGTGTGTATGTGTATATATATATATATATATATATAATCTTCTTACTATATGTTCCAGTCTATGCATCCGATGAAGTGGGCTGTAGCCCACAAAAGCTTATGCTCTAATAAATTTGTTAGTCTCTAGGGTGTCACAAGTACTCCTTTTCTTTTTGAAAACTTTGAAGTAGATTTTTGCCTTAGAGCCTGAAATTGACAAGAACTCAGTGAAGACTTCCAAAGATTGAGTTGATTGATCTGTCTCCTTTCTTTGGATGACCTGTCACACTTTGAAAAATAAGCAGTATGCCTGCTAATTAAGGCCTCAATTCTGCAAAACACTTAGCACATGTTTAACCTGAGCACTTGCTTAAATCCATTGAAGCCAATATGATTTAAGCATATGTGTAAAGTTAAGCATGTACTTAAGTATTTGCTGAACAGGAATAGACTGCTGATTCAGGGCCTAATTACTGTAAAAGGGGGAGCCACAAGTCATCTGATGTATTATTACAAGTATATCCCAGTGTTATAGATGTTATTTCTTATATACCACAATGAAACACTCTGCCAATCCCATCCTATGTAGTCTTACTCTGTTCTTGTTTGGACCTGACACTAGTATATTGAAAGAATTTGTGAATGAGTGCATAAGAATGGAAAGACAGAGTATTTTAATGTTTTTGTGTAGAGTGCGGGGACAATTTCCACATTTCTGGGATATGATTGGCAGAAAGTGATCTCATGATATTTCAGACTTTAAAAACGATCTAATTTTGCATGCTTTAATGTGCTGTCAGAATAATTTTATTACTGTCTTGCTGTGTGCAAAACACTTAAAGTTATTACTTTTAGTTATGACTCTTTTTAAATAGCCATTTTTTAGCCTTAAAGAATCAGCCCAGCAGATGTTCTGCCGAAAACATGAATAAAAATTAGTTTGGGATCTGATCTAGCAGCATGAACCTTAATATTTTGCATACAGTAGTTAATGTGATTGTGTGCTATTAATGGACGTTAGCAGTTCCTGTCTCTGATAGTATTCATAGATATCGAGTCCTTCAAAGAGTCTATGAATAGATTTGATACTCCTTTCTGATATTTCCTAAATTCACGTGAAGTGTTTATGTTCTTGTGTTTAGGTGATTCACTAACCAAGAAGCCAGAGAGTTAGAGTCTGACTCAGACTATACACCCATGCGTAGGAGTACTAAAAAGACATATGACCACCTCCTTACACACCTATGCAGACTATTCATTTGCTTACTCCCACACTGGATCAGGTGATTGGGGGCAGGCAGTGAATTGATGGAGTTTTGGTTCCACACATTCTGCTCAGAAGAGCTAAACCAGTGCTTGGGGCTGCAGGGAGTATTTGGCAGCAGAAAATGGACATGCATACACACCCTAAAGCAAGGAGAAAATGTTTTTTGAGTAACCATGCCATCCAGGGCTCCTCCTGGGTTTGTGCAGCTTATGTACCCACGTTTGCTCAAGCGGGGCCTTACATCAGAATCTAGTCTGTAGAAAGAAAACCAGCGGGTAGGTTTCTCCCAAAACATTAATAGAGTTTTTCCCTCTCATTCACAAAAGCGATAACAGAAAGTAGAATAATATTTTTGATACTCCTCCCGTGATTGTCCCTGTTTCAGTAAGGTCTCAGCATTTCCTTCCATGAGTAGATGGGGAGCAATTTAACTAGCGTAAAACCAGACCAAGTTATTTTCATTCTGACACTGAAAATGCATGGAACTCTTTCCATTAAAAAATCAAAACATAACAGTAAAAAAGCCCTTAAAATGCAAATCCTATTGTACTGAAACTTTAAGTATTGACCCAAAATATAGCCCAAGTTTGCTAAAAGCTTTGCAAATCTTTCAGCTACCCTTGGCCTCATATCAACAGATTCTGGGCTGACCTATGCTTTGGGTTAGTAATCATGTGAAACTTGGTGGTTTTCATGGTTTTGATTTAAAAAATCCAAACAAATGGAACTGATTATTGATTAGTTGATCTTCCCTTTTTAGAAACTGATTTTTCTCATTTGGATTCTCTTGAACCTGAAATGCCAAGTGAAAGTCACAGGGTACAAATCCATATGAACCAAAATCAAGGAGGAAAAATCTTTTGCATAGAAATGCTGACTTTTTCACAGTTGTCCTTAAAGTCCATTTTCCAATTAAAGTTGATATCCGGAGCCTGAGGCAAACACAAAAGAAAAATTGGAAAGCAGTCATAATCAATGTTTGTTCTCTTTCTCACAGTGGTCCATCATTTTAAAAATTGAATATATGCTGTAATTGACAATTGCCTCTCACATGTCTACAAACTTGAAATTGTTATGAAGATGTTTAGGTCTCCTCATACCTTCATTTTGCTCTTTATTCTTACAGTGTAATGATGCATATAATGTGGCGATGTTCAATACAGATGGATTCATCTTTAAAAGGATGGTATAATATTATGATAGCACAAAGTGGTTTTTTTATGACAACCAAGGTGTGAAATCATCATGTTAAAGATGATTTATAATGTTTCTTTTGTAAGAACTGCTCAGCAGACCCCCTTTCATTAAAAGGGGTAGAGAAAGTAAAGGAAAAAGAGGAGGGATAAAAATATATTTTACCCCTTTACATTGCCTGCTAGTTCACCTCTATCTTTTGTTCAGAAGTGACTAAGGTACATGTATAAATCATATATTTGGAGCTCCATTTCCATAATTCTTTTAGGACATTCTCTTTTATTCCTGTGCTCAGGAGTGGGTTGTTGGTTGGTTGGTTCTGGTTTTTTTTGGTAGATGATATTCTCTAGGAATATGGAAGGCTTTCTAATCATGTTTAAATCTTAATCCAGTATCCTTTCATGCCATGGGTGAATAGCAAAGATGGTGATTCATAGATACACCGTCACTAATGTTATGTGTTTCACACACATCTTATTTGTATTATCACTTAGAGATGTCAGCTGAGATTGGGACCCCATTGTGCTACACTATGCAAACGCATAGTATAAGTCAGTCCCTGCCCAAAAGAGTTTACCATCTAAATAGACGCGGGAGCAAGATTGTGCAAGTCCAGTCACTTCTCCGTACCTAGAGCAGAGCAGGTCTCCTGATGCCCTGTTCCCTATCAACTAAACCACACAGCTTTCCATAACGCACTCTGCACATCTCACTGGAAATCTGCACTGGTAGATTTCAGCTGGATAGTGATGAAAAGTATCAAGATGTTGCCTGTGTTGTTTGACCCATTGCACATTTCTCTTGTTCTTGGAAATGCAATCTAATGTTATGACTCGAACATGTAAAATGGCTGATATGAGTAATAGATCATGGAGAATTAAGCTGTTGGTTGGTACAATGCTTTTTAGACAAAGTTTTGAAACAAAATAAATTTACATTTAAGAAGAGAGCCAGAGTAAAATAATTAGGGCATTCCAAAGAGTGCTGAATTTGGAGCACATAACAAGTGGGATTTGGTGGTTGATGTTCCTGAAGTAATTGCTCCCACAGGACCCATATCTCTGAATTCAGATAGAACATCTGCCAAAAATGATATACCAATCACTAGATTCATGCTTCGAGCTGTTGTAGATATTCAACTCCACCCCTCTCCGCCTTCTGAAAAAGTTTCTGCTATATTCATCATTCTGTGAAAAACTTTCATAATAAATCTCCCAACCAAGCAAAACTTGACTGGCTTAAAGTGCCATCACAAAGCTGAACTCAGGCTGCATTTGTATGCATCCAAAATTCTGGTGGTCTGAACCCCTGCAATCTTAAACAAACAAACTTTATCAATCCCACTGTGAATTTAAAAACTTCCACATTTCTCGGAACACCTATGAATCATAGAAGATTAGGGTTGGAAGAGACCTCAGGAGGTCATCTAGTCCAGCCCCCTGTTCAAAACTATGAGTCAGTTATGTAAAAATTACAGGAGCAGAGCATCATTTCATGTAAAGTGGTGTAGCTCCACTGACTTCAGTGGAAGGTGTGTTTTACACCAGCTGAGTTTCTGGTCAACAATTCTTCTGAAACTTATAAGAGATTCTATATTTTCAGTCTTCTATTGCAACAGTCTTGGACTTTTCTTAAAGTACTCTCCCTCCTCCCATACGCGCACACACCAATTTCAGAATGTTTAGAAACTTTGGCTGTAAATTGGCCTCTGATCAGTTCTGAAGCCTGCAAGATGCTTGAGTGGGTTACAGAGGTCATGATTACATCTTTGAAGATGCCTCTGGGCACTATGGATGAGTAAACACTGCCTCAGAAAACAATTATCATATAAAATGCATTTTTAACAAGAGATTAATTATTTTTTGCTTTCTTCATAGACTTTGTGTATGTGGATTTTTATTCTATGTTTAGAACATCCTTTATCTCCTTCATGAATGTTCGGTTTTGTACTCTATCTTGGTCTTTTTGTTTTCTTTTTAACAGAATAGCCAGGGGTGTGTTTCTGTTGACAGTGCTTGAGTGCTGGCCCACCATGACTGGGCATCACCATCCTGGAATCCCACAGGAAAGTCTGAGCCATCTGTGCCTAGCCTTGTGGTTGGATGATTTTAAGCTAACCCTGGTGGTTGGTTGGTTGGTTTCTGCTAAATACAGTTTTCTGTTTATTATGGAATGTGTGCTGGAGAGTCTGACACTGGAATTTGGCACATGCCTTTGGGTTAACTTGGCCAAAGTGATTTATAGCTATTTATTCATAGCTAGCATCCAGTAGCGTAAAATACTGTCCGAGTCAAATCCCGTTAGGGGAACACTGTGTGGTAACTTTAGGGCTCATCTACACTACAGACATGACTGAGCTGAGATAGTGGAAAGTGATTACACTATGGTTGCCCCCGGGGCCCATACCAGCATAATTAGGAAGCAGGAATTTGATATTTCTTTTTCATTGTCATTCTGGTTTCCTGAGGTTTTCAAAGATGGAGAGAATTTTTAATAAACAGTACAGAATAATCACTTACACTGGAAGCAGACCAAACTCTGGACCAGATTCTGATATTATCACTCCTAATGATTAGCACCTTACTTCTCAAGTAGTCCCATTGCAATCAACTCATGGAGTAAAGAGCTATTCTACCTGAGAAAGCAAATCATTATCTGGCCCTATTTGGATTTGAAACTTCCAGCTATGATGGCACCTCTCATACAGTGGGATTGACTGCATTGATTTGTATCTGAAATTCCAGGTGGGGAAGGGGAAGAAGTAGGGAGCGAAAATGTATTATCTACCTGGAAAGCTACAGTATGCAGCTGACTCTTTAAAAAAAAAAAAAAAGTGGCCAAGAGTGTATCCATATTGTTTCACACTCACTCTCCATTGTCTACATTCTGAAAAGACATTCTGTGTATTCATGGATTTCCTTTCTGCCCCAACACAGAGACCAATTCTAGCCCCTCTTCTGGCAGCTGGAATGCCAGCTTGTCTGCTTACCTGGGGATTCTCCTTTCATAAGGGGACTCCTTAGATTAAGATTTACAGCAAGCTCCACTCCTACAACCTCAGTGTTCGGGATGCTACCGAAACATATGTGAGTTCTGACTGTCCCTGACTACTCTGAACCTAGAGGTAAATCAAGGGCCTATAGGTAAACCAAACTTAAGTAACCTTCCCCACCATCTTTGATTCTTCACCAAGTGCAAGTTGGCTTTGCCTAAGAACCTGGCCAGTAATGTTCATCTGGTATGTCAGACTTGGTCATGTCTGAGTATTATTACAATGGTAATAAATGGTTATGGTCCCAAACACTTTGACCCCTCTAATTTGCTCTACTAGTCAACATGAAGCTTTGTAATTTACCGTTTTCAGACATATAGGCTTTTTGCAACAATGAAACTTATGGTTTACACAAACAGAAGAAAGGGTAGAAACATTAGGACAGGATGTAAGCGGTTTAACAACAAAAACAGTGTATGAAACAAGAAGAAAATCTCACCAGTAATCTCCCTCCCCCTCCATTACGCCCTCAAACTTCACTGATCAACTATACAGCTTATATTCAGCCATTGCCACTTGTATGGGGGATGTTTATTTCCATATGATGTGTAAAAATGTATAAATATTTAGAAGGAAAATATTTAGAAATGTAGTATCTAAAAGGCTAAAATACATATTCTTATTAAGAAGGTCTTGTATATCCCCAGTATGTGACATGGATATCTTTTAAGAAAGATTTTCCCTGTTTAAAAAAAAAAAATATGATTTACTGTTTTAGGCCCCGTTTAGGAAAGCACTTGAGCATGTGTTGAACTGTAAGCACATGTTTAAGTGCTGTCCTGAGTAGGGATATTTTCCTGCATCGTGGGGCTTTATGTAATCCATATTTCCAAGACTATATTAAATAGAACAACTCCAATGGGGAAAGAATACAAGTGATTCCTAAATAATATGATTTATGGCCGTTATTCCCACACTGTTGTCCCTGAAGTGGCTGGGATGATTTAGTTGGGGATTGGTCCTGCTTTGAGCAGGGGGTTGGACTAGATGACCTCCTGAGGTCCCTTCCAACCCTGATATTCTATGAAGTCATCGTTCACAGAGTGGAACATTTAGAGCAGGGGATTGTGGTGTTGGGCAGTAGGTTGGTTTCTCTCTCTTCCCACCCCCGCCCACATCTGTCTGGCGTGTGCACTCTCTCTCTCTCAAAGTGATCCAAGAATAAGAGAGAGCATTAACATGGATGGGGTATATATGTGTGGCATTCACCTTAAATTGTGGCTGATTCTTTCAAGGTTTATAAAAAAGCAGTTATACATTGTGTGTGTGTCAGAGAGGGGAGAGAATAATTTGAATGGATTCAGAAGGTCACCACATGAATGAAGGTATTATCAAATAATTGCAAATCTCTTTAAGAATATTACGGGAATTTTTCACCTTTCTCAGAAGTGTAACGTATAGCTGTAATCAAGAACTTTGAACAGGACTTGCAGTTAATTATGTGCCTCCGCCTAGATGCTAAGGTGGCAGATACTTTAGAAATGCTTGTTGGTAGACAGGAAACCAGAGTAGTTGGTAATCTGTAAATATAATAACTTGAATATGTTTTCATACTTTGAATGTGAGATTTAAAAAAAACCAGAAATCTCAAATAGACTAACAACCATCCTATTTTCTAATGATGCTGAATGGCTTTAAGAGACTGTTTTAAATTGAAAGTGCAAAATTATGCAATAGTTTAATGTTAAATTGATCAAAATTATTTTTAAACCACAAAATAAATTAATAATGTGTGTATTTGAAGAGCCTGTTGTTTTGATCTGTAATTAGTACAAAACCATGAGCTGTGATTTTGATCTAGTTAGTTGTAATGCTTTCTAGCTGATGACTGGCTGGAAAGCTCTTTCCCCAAGAAGTCCACCAGCGAGGTGTTGCAGTGGTAAATCTCACTTTTGTCAATTAAATCTGTTTAGGAGGAAAGATTTGTGTTAAGCTGCTTTGTGCTCGTATTCCCATATGAAACTATAACCAGGTTTCTCTCTGCACCTACTTTTCACATTAGAGTAGCTGTTGCTATCATAACCCCCCTTCCTTTTGCTTGTCTATTGTCTGTTTTCACACTCCTCCTTGCTTTGTAATCACTCACCCACACTCATTTATCACTGGCTTACCCAGTCCTGCTTACACTATCTCCCATTTTTGTCATGGTGCACTGGTACATTACAAATACAATTAAACCTTTTATGATACTGTGGCTTTTGGCTAACGCATCCCAGCTTCAAGGTTGAAAGACTTCTGATATTACCACTGATATCAGTTCTCTCCCATTTATCGGCAATGTCTGGACTAATGCAGAAGTGGTGCATTAATTAAAGGAAGCATCCAGTAAGGCTGCTGTTTTTGCCAGTCTGACACTGAATTGGAGCCTGATGCCTGCTCATGTTTTAAGGGCCATTCATCACACATGTCATCCAGAAGCAGCCAGCTGTCTGAGCAAAGCCTCATTTGCATTTCATCAACTACAGTCTCCCTCTTCTTTCCCCTTACCCTTTGTATGGAGCTTTGGTTTTTAAAAGAGCATAGTCTTCAAAAGCAGCTTAGCTAAAACTAATATTCCATTTAGAAAGATGATTTTACTTTAGTTCTAAGATTGTGGCATTAGTACTGGGGGGGAAATATGTCATATAAACATACCCACACATCTGTGCCTATCCAAAATATGTCATGTATTATGGAATAAGGCAAAGATTTTGTGATGGATGGACTAATGGATGGATACGTCCACTGGTTCTCTGCATTAGATTGTTGGAAGTAAAATGTTTCATTTGAAAAGATTCTTTATGGATGTGCAATTCTAAAACTGAGGAAGCTACAAAAGTTCCTACATTATGGATTTTGATTTCCTCCTTTGCTTAGCCCAACTGCCCATTTCAAGTCGTATTGCAATGCTATGAGAAGACCTAAGAATATCATCAAAAGCTTTGGGTACAGTGTATTTGCTGAACCAGTGTGTCCCAAACTGCTTGGAAAAAGACAGTTTTCTTAAGTTAAGAATAATTTCCCATTTTTATTCAGTGGCTCTCCTGATGAACTAATTGGTTTTCGGTTGCTCCACCGAGTGCAACAGAATCTCCAAAATGCCTAATTCTACCAAAATGTGAAATATGATGAATGTAGAACTTTGTCTGCATATGAATAATATATAAATACATTTTGGATATGTCTGCGTGGATGGTAACTTTGGTTTTCCAAAGTATGCTGGGTTTTGGTGTTGTAAAACAAAACCCAGGGCTGGCTTGGATCCCAGACCCATTTATCTGAGTACTCATAATGCAGTTAAGGGATGAGTCAGGGATGTTTTAGATAAATGCTTCTAGTTTTAACCCATATGGAGAATATATAGCCAAACATTTGGCCAAATTCGCTACTGGTGTAACTAGGTATAACTTTTCTGATGTCAACAGATTGTGTTTCTTATGCCAGTAGTGAATGTGGCCCATTGTATATTATATTTCACACAGAGTATATTTATTATATGCCAAGCTTGGCAAAACCCAGAAATATTTATCTGAATCTAGCACATAGATTGAATCCAAAGCTTGCAAGGTTCAGAAGCCTGAATAGAGAGTGTCTATATAGGTATTCAGTTCAGTGTGTGACTACATATTGATTAACGACCCAGTTCAGCAAAGCATTTAAATACATACTTACCATTAGCCACAAGCCTAAGTCTTGGTCACTTCAACAGGATTTAAGAATGCACTTCAAGTTAAGCTGGACCTTAAGTGTTCTGCTGAACAGGGATATATTGCGGAATTGTGACCGGGGGGGAAAATGTGTCTGTATAAACACATGTATATTTTTGCTGTATGAATTTTAACTTTTGCATCTTCATGCATATGAATGAATAACTTTTGTACTTAACTTAAATATTCCAAAATTAGTGATTTTTTACTTGGAACCAAATCCTAACCCTTCTGCAGGAGCAAAGGTCTCATGAGCCCACCTGATTTATCCTGAAAATTAATATGTGACAAGTCCACTGCAACTCTGTGGTTGAAATCCGTGAGCTGCTCGGGTATACATATGACTTCCCCTTTGCCATAAATCTGGCTTGTATGGATCTTATCCTCCCTCATTTAATATAGCCCTGTTGCCTGCAGTTGCCTAACCTGTTTGGAGTTACTCCAGGAAGTAAGCAGATAAATGGACAATGAATGATTCCATGTGAATAGAAGATCCGGAGATGGTCATGGAGCATATGGCATGTCCCCTGATTGTCTATGATGCCATGTGCTCCTCATCCTGGCTGATTGTTCTCTTTGTGCTATATATTGTATTGGAACTAGATTGTAAGCTCCTTGCAACAAGAACATTGTTTTTGTACATGATCCCCAGACGATTTTCTTTTCGTACTGGGCTGTCACCTTCTGAGAACCATCTTCATCTTTGAACGCCCAGGTAAATCCTGTGCATCTGCGTCTTTCCCATCGGGGAAGGTGTGGAGGGAGAGAGGAAGGGTAGTTGTTCATATAGATTCATAGGCAAATTTTTGCCCATGGTCCCCAAAAGAGAGCTTCAACAAGGTTGCTAGCCAAAGGTAGAAAGTTAGTGGGTCACAATCCATTTTTCATGTTTCACTTCTGTGTGTATGTGAACATGCAACTATTCTTGTTTACATCACAAAGTGCAGTGAAGCCAGAAGAAAAACTTATTTTCTTTATTTATAATTTTTCCTCTCAATTCCCAGAATAATATTTCATTGGAATCCTAATAGACTAAGGAAGAGTCTGAGATTCAATATTGTATTACATGTGTTGGTGACTTCCTTATTAGCCATTAGACTTTTTATTTTTTTTTCTTTTCTTTGTAGGACTCAATAGCCAATGTTCCTTCAACTTCCTTAAGGACTCTGCAAAGTCATTATTTGACTTATTTTTGTTTACAGTTAGAATTTATGATACACTAGTATTTGTTACTCCTAAGCACACTTCTAGTATGGATACTTTATTATTGATGCATAGTTAATTTACCGCTTTGGGAACCATGTAGTCTGTAATTATCTAAGCATATACAATGATAATTTCAATACTTCTTTGTGTAAGTAATACATTTGCAAAATTATGTAGAAACATAGTAAAAATTTCATATTGATTTCATACTGCTATTTTCATAATATTCTGGGCTGTGTCCTGAATGCCTTTGTAACATGTACCTGCTATATATTTTCTGTAAATTCAGAGCCTAGTCTTTTCATTATTTCTTCTTTGTCTCACATTCAGCACTTTCATCTGAATGTCTTTATTGTCCAATGCTGTCCTGTCAGGTTTATCAATTAAAATCTTCTCAAATCCCTGAAATTGTAAAGTTTCTCACTGAATCTGACACATACAGATACCTTTTGTACATTCTAGTCCTTCTGGATTCTTTTTTCAGTATATTAATATAATTCCTTATGAACATATAGGGATTATTGCCTAGATCAAATAACTCTTTAAAGTCTTCAAAAGTAACTCCCTCTCTTTGTCCAATTTATCCCATGTGCAATAATTAACCCTTCTTTCTCAATCTTGGGAAAAAATCTTATCTCTATCTCCAGCTGGAAAATAGGGATTATTTGTAAATGTAATTAGAGAAGATTGGTACCTAATCAAATTAGAATATGTGGAGACCATCTTCTGTGGACTCAGTGGCCACTGAAACAATACACAAGCTTCTGAATATTTACAAGCATGGGCTCAAATTTATGATGGATACTGAAAGCAGTGATTTTGGCCTTTTATGAATTGGAGACTCATGGAGCTTAGCAAACGTGTAAAACAGTGTCAGCATCATGAGGATTTTACAGTCGAACCACAAATACTATATGCAGGATTAGACTTCAAATGAAAAACATTGTGGAGACAGCCTTTTGGGAGGCTTGACAAAAGTAGGCGGTAGGCGGCTGAGGAAAGATTTAAATAAGGAAATGAGGGGGAACTTGTTATAGCATGTGGGAAGCTGTTTCAAACATAAGACTGCCTAAAAGAATATGAGAAGTTTTGGAGGGAGAGAGGGTGAAGGAGGATATATCCAGAGTCTATTGAGTTGACTGGAAAGATTTCAATCCAAATTAAGTCCCTTACTGGAGCAGTTAGAAAAGAAGTGTGGATACTGGTAGGGAGCTATGAGGTGCATTAAAAGGGAATAAAATCAGATATTGACATGGGTTGAGCTGAGCACAACATTTGAGGACAAAGATAATTAATTTAATGTTAAGAACAAAAAAGAGAGAGACCATCAGAGATGGGGTTTGAAGAAGGGCTAAGATTGTTGAAACACCTAGAGGGAGAAATTATGTCAGCAGGGAATTACATGGGATTTTTGTTAGAACAGAGGAGAGAACAGAGATGTACAGAGGCTGGAAAAGAAGAGGAGATCACAATAGTTACACACAGAGAGATCACCCAAATGTGTAGAAGAATATGATCAATATGGCTGGAGAGGAAAGGCTGGATCTTATAGGTGTTATAGAGGAAGTAGTACTAGGATGTAATGAGAACCTGAGTTTGTGGGGACAATGAACAAAGTAGGTCACAATAGGATGACCTACCAGTTTTGATGGTAGTTTGTCATGGTTGCTGATGTCACTTGGTAAAGTGATATTGCATCATGTTGCGAGACAGCATGGTGAAGAGACTGAGGATAAAGGAATAAATGTATATACAGGGAGTCTGTTTCTCTGTACAAGTCCAGATCTAGCAAAGCAAAGTGTGTATGTGCATTTGTAGCATGGAACCATGTAAGGAAACAGCTTCTATGCTACTAAGCACACCACATTATTTTGCCCGATAAGTAGAGCTGGGTGTGAAATGGCTTTCCAGTCCTGCAAATATTTTTGAAAATTGTTCCCATTCTGCATGCAACAAAAAGCCAGATACTCTAAGCAGCAAATAGCCCTGTGATTGAGGCACTTATCTAGGCTGTATGAGCTCCATGTTCAAGGCCCTGCCTTGCCTCATTCAGAGTAGGACTAGTTAGTCTCTGTCTCTTAGGCACTCCTGTTCTAAGTGTTCCACTTTGTACAAATGATTAAATATTCATCTCAAACTTTTTTTTTGCGGACCAGTTGAAAATTGCTGAGGGTCTCGATGGATCATTTAATGATCTTTCCAAATGTACCGTTAGCTAAATATTGTAAAGTGCTTTGGATAAAAGTGCTATATAAAAATAATAATTTTTAACTTAATAATAATTAACTTTTTTTGTTCTATAAATAAAAGCACACAACTCATATTTGAATATCAGTAGTCTTGCCTTTCTAATGCGATGGATGTGCCCTCTCTCTCCTGCTGCGGCAGCCCCGGAGCTGGGGCTGGGAAGAAGGGGGGGTCTCTCCCCTGCCACAGCAGCCAGAGAGATGGGGCTGGGAAGGAGGGGGGTCTCTCCCTGGCAGCTGCAGCCCTGGAAAGTTGCCTCTTTCTCTGGCCACCACAGCCCTGCACATCCCAAATTCCCCCCAACCCCCTCTTCTCACCCCACTGGCCCCTACTCCCTATTCCCCCACCTCAACTTACATGTGCATCTTCTTCAGGGTTCAGACACCTAATTAGTGAAGCCATGCCTGCACGGCTCAACTAATTCGGTGGGTGGCCCTTCATTCTCTTGTGTGCAGCTGCCCAGGCGTGCACCTTAGAGGGAACTATCTGTGGACAACCTGAATGGACCTCAGTGGTCCGTGGACCACAGTTTGAGAACCTCTGAGATAGCGAGATGGTATGTCTACCACTGCAAAAAAAAAAAAAGTGTGCTAACTAACGTTAAAATAGACATGAAGACAGAGCAACTCAGCTTTCAAAAGCCTATAGGGGAGCCTATGCTTGGACTCAAGCTGCTATCCTGAGTTAAAAGCCAACTTGCCAACTCTTAACTGCTATTTTGATCCAGGTTAGCGAATCTGAAATAAGAACACACAATTGTTTGCAGTATAGATCTAGCTAGAGACTGACACTGTAGCCTAATAGGCAGATCAATCACCTGGGATGTAGGTGCTTAAATCTCAGTTTTCAGATCTACTGCAATCCGGAAAATTCCCACCAAACCCTGTAGGTGTCTGAACTCACTTGGCACCTAAATTTCTGCTGTAAAAGTTTCCTTGGAGCCTATGTTTCTTCCTCTGAGTATGTGCACAGCTGCATCCCTTTAGACATCTGGACACCTATTTCTTGCTTACCCCCCCAAAGCAATTCACAAATCCGGGGAAGATAGGCTTTTGCCTGACTGTCTCAGGACCTGATCCATTAGGCATCCTCAGAGGCCACCTACTGCACTGTGCTCCATTCAAAATCTATCTGGCGGAAGTGCCCATCTTATAACTTTTAGCTCAGTGATTAAATCGTTCACCTGGGATGTGGGAAACTCAGGTTCAATTCCCCTCCTTTGCTAGAGAAGGAAAAATTAATTTGAACAGGGGACTCCAGAGGGTGCTTTAACCACCAAGATATGGGATATTTCTGATTTAGGGTTCCCTCAGTCTCTCCTGTTGCAGCTGTTCCACTTTGCATAAATAATTAGGGGGTCCAGTCCACGTATTCTGCCTCCCAGATTGGTGCCCTAACCACTGGATTCTTGTCATTCTCTCTCTTGCCGACTCTCTAGCTCTGGCCCAGTGACCCTATGTAGTTAGCTACAGTGGAACAGCTTCAAAAGGTGAGATTCGGGGAGCCCCCCCATATCAGATTATACCATAAGTCAGTGGGATGTGGGAGACCTAGCTTCAGTTCCCACTTCTGCCAGAGTGGGAGAAGAGAGACCCATATTCAAGTCCTATCTCTCAGGAGAAGCATGCTAAACAGTAGGCTAAAAGTTATAAGGTGGTACCACTTTCTCCTCCTCCGGTCATTTTGCAATGTTAGGTGCTTTCATAACTCATTCTCACCAAAACTACCTTAGGTACCTCAACCACCTTACTCCAGGAGAGGAGTTTCCAATTGTGGATCGCTGTCAGAAATAGGTGCTTCCCTGAAACCTGGCCTTAGGAGCCCAGCTCTGTGAGAGGGGTGGGGCTTAGCATAGACCCCGCTCAATGGTATCTTCCATTGGCTAGCTTAGGCAGGGAGCCACCTAGAGTGCTGGCTTTTGTGGATTGTATTGTACTTCTCCCCAGGCACTGTTTAGGATGCCGAGGTGCCTAATTCTGAATCTGTGTTGTTCCCTATGATTTTCTAAGTGCCTAAAATTTAGCCATTATGACACTTAGGTGGCTTCCTGCTCAGCTTTCTGGCTTTTGTGAATTCCATTCCCACTCCCCTTTATAGATCTAGGCCTAGCCCCTACTAGCTTCAGGGGCTTTGGATCAGGCCTTCTGGAGCATGTTGACAGTACAACTCTTTCCATAGATATTCCTTCAATAAAGTAAGATGCAAAATAGTTAGTGAGCTTATTACTTTCCCTAAATGTTTCTCATAGTGTCCCATAAATTGTCCAAAGTTGGTCGAATAAATTGGTATTACCCACCTTGTGTCTCAGGTCACTACCCTCCTGCTCCATTGTCTGTCTATTGTGATCAGTGGCAGTGCTTGTTTTATTTAAACTGGAAGTTCTTTGGGGTATCCTGGACATCAGTGATACCAGCTTTAACGGTTGCATTGTATATTTAGATATTGTGATAATTTGAGAGAGAGAAGAGAATAGTAGAACTCCTGGTGGCAGTCCAAATGAACTCTTCATTGTACATAAGGCTTTGAATCGCTGCAGCGTGAATCTGTTGAAAAGAAGATCTGATAGCAAAATAGGAAGCAGAATACTTAGCTGCGCTATCTAATGGGGGAATTTGTTTTGCTATTTTAAACTTAAAAGGGAATATTTTTAAAATAAAGATGAGCATGTGATGGAGCCTTTGCAGTGAGCTCTTGGTTACAAAAGTGCTAATTAGCAGCATCGATTTTTGAGAAGCAGCATTGTCAAGTTAAGTACTGACAAAGCTGGCAGCAAGGAGCTCAAGAGTTCTAGTGCTGACACTAATATTCTGTGTGGCCTTGTGACTCCACTTTACTGCTGTTTTTATTTTCCAATTTGTGAAATAGTGTTATCTCTAAGGAGTAGTGTGAGGATAAATTATTTAATGCCCTATATAAGCAAAATATTTTGGCATCCTGCAGTGTTTTAATTTGCTTGCATTGGTATATCCTGGAGGAATTAGCTCTGCACTAGGGTTGCCAGGTGTCCGGTTTTCAATGGGAATGTCCAGTCAAAAAGGGAATCTGGCAGTGTCTGGTCAGCCACAGTAACCATTGGGGGTCAGGAAGAGCAGCAGCTGTGGCTGGAGCCATACGGAGGAACTGCTCTCTGCTTATCTGCTGATGCCTGACAGAGAGCAGTGGATGGCTTCCGGACCAGGCTCCAAGAAGTATGTACCGCTACCTGGGGTCAGGGGAAGGGGGGTTCCTGTCCGCCCTCCCTTCTGCCCTGCCAGCCCCCATTGCCCCAGCCCTGGTCCCTTGCTATGGGGACTGACCCCTTCCACCCAATCCCTTGCTCCAGGGACCGGCCCCTGCCTTCTCGCACTTTGCCCCCATCCTCTTGTTCTGGGGACCAACCCCTCCCTCTGTCTCTCTGGGCCCTGATTGGGCAGGCAGGCAGGCTCCATGTCAGTGCCTCCCAGACTGGCTGTGCAGGCAGCAGGTGATTTCTGGGGGAGTGAGAAACGGGGGAGTGGACATCGAGTGATGGAGGGAGGGGGAGAGGAGTGAGCAGGGTGCAGGGCCTCGGGGGAAGAGGTGGGGCAGGGGCTAGGGCAAGGGTATTCAGTTTTCAGCAATTAGAAAGCTGGCAACCCTACTCTGCACCTAAGAATGATTTCCATCACAGAGATTTGGGTACATAAAATAGATTTTACTGGTGATACACTCAGTTGGGAAAAAAATAATTGCACTACAGCTAAGAAAAAGACATTTCTCCTGGATCTATCAACCTGTGCAGTTTCTGAAAAGAATTTATAAGAATACTTGTAATTAGATGGCTTTCAGTAATACAATAAGAGCTAAGTAATATTTGTCAGACTTTTGCACATTCATATGACAGTTGAAGCCAAGAACATTTGCAGTCTTTGCTATAAAACAGTGACTGGGGCAAGCCTGGGGCCTATGTTGATGCGTCAGCTCTTAAGTCTCAACTGCAATGAGTGCATTCATTATGCCATTCACTGCTAATTTCCCATTCACTGTCAGTTTGAGAAACAGTGTTATTTCTGAGCAAGAAAAAGGGCTTGCTGCTCCTTCTATCCCCTAATGAATGCACTATTATAGAGATAAAAGATGGACAAAACATGTAATACATGTCGCGCCTGGGTTCCTGAAATTTGTTACAAACTATTAGCATTTGGCAGCAGCCAAGTGAAAGGAGATTTCACTATAGCATATAGTAGAACAAAGACACTGTAACTGTTGAAGAAGCATTAGCTTGGCTATACATCACATTGAGATACCTTACTGTGAAGTCTAAATCACTGTCCATTATAATCTGGGCATAGTAACTGTCTTCTTCTTTAAAACACACTTTGTCTCATCCAAGTCGTTATAGAATAATAAAAGAGAAATGCATTAATAGTTCTTTTAGAGCTGTAAATATTTAAATATCAAATAAAAAAAAGGAATTGCACCAAATTAAAATACAATGCAGATCAAGAGATATACACAATTCTAAACAAGAACTCATATGATCATTATTTTTGTACCCCTTCACCATCGCCACACTCTTGCTCCATTGTCTGTCTATCATTATCACTGGTGGTACTTGTCTTATATAGCCTGGAAGTCCTTTGGGGTTGGACTGCTCTGTTAAATCTCTGTAGAGCACCGTGTATTTACAAGACTGTATAAATAGCATAAAATAATTATAAAAAGTGAAAATGTGCTGAACAAATAAGAGGCCCCGATCAAAATAGCTAAGATTCCAGAGGCACAAGTGAATAAAGTGCAGCTCACAAAAATGCAGAACACACACATAAAGGGTAGTGGTCATCAAAGCAGGAATTCATCCTGGAACAATACTCATTAGATTTAAAAAAATCTGCTGACTTTCGAGAACTCCTACAACAAATGACGTGAAATGAACAATTCTTTCTTGGCCCAATGAGCTTTGCAACAAGCATTCTCCATGATGTGCTGTTTGTTCATAGACTCAGCACCCCCACCTCTAACAAATATTTACCAATAGAAATATACATTTTAAAATCTTGTCCTGCTCTTTGTTTGAAATTTAAGCATTTCTCATTTGTCTTCACTCATCCACAGTCTCTAGTGCCATCAGTGTCTTGTTCCTATAGGATCATCTGCAGGAGATCCTCATTGTTGCTGCCCCCTTCAGTCCTATCAAAGATTTTTCTCTGTTTTTAAAGTTTTCTCTTTGTGCATGATCTATGCCTCAAGAGAGACAGATTAAACTAAACTAGAACTTTAAAAAAGGCTTGCTTGTGGCCACCATTTTGAATTCTTTCTGGCTGCATTTGACTATTTGAGCTTCAAAACAGTTTACACTTTATACTTATCAAAGGCTTGTCTCAAAGATTCTTTAACCAAAGAAGCAGGGGAATTTTTGACCCTTTAATCTAATGGGTAGGAGAGAGGAACAAGTTGAAGGGTCTCAGAGCCCTCCCTGAATAATGGCTTCAAAATAAGCACTCACTCTTGTCAACTGTGAAGCTCCTAAATTCTCCCTCGCTGTCACCCAACCTGTCTGGGAAGCAAGGAGATATTCCTACTCTTATGTCATCCTCCAGTATCCCGAGTACCATTGATTAGGGTTGGCAGAGAAAAGTAAAGGACTCCATCCCTGCATAAGGTGCAGATTCGGGCAACTGTGAAGCCCCAAGGGTAGATGGTGACCTCTGAGGGAGCTTCTGATCCCTCAAGGAAATAGCATTAGAGCCTATCCATAATGTAGAGCTGTTGAGGACTCAGACCCATATCCCCAAAAGTATTTAAGCTCCTAACTTCCATTGAAGTCAATGGGAGCTAGTAGCCTAAACACCTTTCCAGATCTCGGCCTCAGTGCCATGGACATGGGTTGAGCCAGGATTTGTCCACTGACTTCAGTGGTAGTTCCTGCCTGTGCTAGAGCTATAAAGCCTGTAGGATATGACCCTCTGTGAGTAATTCATATTTGATGAATAATGCAAAATGGAAGCAGGAGTGTGCTTACTAACCACTGCCAGCACAAGGTAGTGCAGATAAGTGATTGCCTGAGTGACGTATACACTAGGCATTGTTTAAATGTGCGCAAATCACTTTTGGAAATAATTCTAATCTAGATCACTCTGCAGGAATAGACCTTTTTAGCAACCTTCCACAAAAAGATAAACACATTTTAAAAGTTTTTTGTACTCACTAACTTATGGTATAACTGGTATCACCCAAATATCCAGCTATCTTAATGTGCGCAGTGCCCACCTACAAACTTGCAATATATTTAGATGACAAACTGCACCCACAAAATTTGTGAATACAAAATTGTCTGCAGATATGCATCTGCAATCTGAAAACATGAAAAGTAAACTGAATTTTCAAAATCTATTTAAAAACTGTATTTTGCCATATTTAAATTGCAATAAATTATTCTGTATAAGACATAGCCTTTGGCTAATCAAATGGTATGAACTGTGTGCCTATCCTAAGGTTTTGTGGCTACATGATTCAGAGTCTGCTAAGTGCCAGCCCTGGTCAATGGTACAAGAGTAGCCTTAGGAGACCAAATGGATATGACAGCTTGCTGTCCACAACCCCTTTTGCTAGCTATGCCCCTTGAGCTGAAGGAGGGAGAGAGTGACTATGCTGGCCTGATACCACCTGAGGAGCCTCAATGCTGGAGGAATCAAATCCCCAGGTAGTCAATTAAAACAGCTTTAAGGCTACTTTGTACTTAGGAGTAGCACAAAGCAGTCTTAATAAGCTGGTGCATCTTACCCTTTTACTCTTATGTGACAGTAGAGTGTGGTGATATTATCAAATAATCCCAAAATAGTATTCAATAGTGCAAGCCAATATTTGTATATGAGTCCTGGTGTGTGCTTTTTGATCAGTTTATTAAATCTGTTGGTGTTAAGTTTCATTTTTGTTAGTATCAGTTTCTTGCTTTATTTTGTATTTGAGTATTTGATACCTATTCACAGAAACAAAAATAAATCCTTAAACCCTGAAATTTAGACATATCTTGCTGAACAAAATAGAATCAAACTTTAGCCTTATTTCAAAAGAGTGTTCTCGTAAATAGGGGGAACGTATAACTGGGAACCAAAGGAATAGACTTGTTCTGGAAGTTCTGTATCTTCTTGCTTTTAAAATCATATTCCGCTGGTGAAGGACATCATGTGTCATCAGAAGAGCTATACATCTGTTTGGAAGTGTCCACAAAAATCGTAGGCTCTGCTAGATGGTATTATGCAAACAAATGTTGGATCAATTTCTCCAAGAATGTGTTCTCCTTCCTTGCGGTTCAACAGAACCTACTTGACAGCACAAAGGTTATAATATAAGTACAGCTGGAAAAAAAACAGTTTTTTTTGTTTGTTGGCAATTAAAAAATTGTTTCAGGTTGAATGAAACATTTTGTTTTGATTTTTGAGCATTTAAACAAGTTTTAATTATTTGGTTTTAAAGGCAATTTAAAAGTAAAAGTAATTTTGAATTGAAAAATCAAAAATGTGTCATTTAGAAAATGTCAAAAGAAACTTTTTCAGAATTTCTTTTAACTTTTATTTCAACCAAAACAATTAAGTAAAGCCACACTGATTCACAAAATGTTTGTGTCTCAGATTCTGTATTTTCCACCAAAATAAATTTTGATTGAAAAATTTCATCCAGCTCTAGTTGCAAGCTTTCACAATTTGTCCAGTAGCGTTGCCAATCCTCCAGCATTGTCCTGGAATCTCCAGGAATTAAAGATTAAACTTTAATGAAAGATTATGTAATGTGATGAAACCTCCAGGAATACATCCAACCAAAACGGGCAACCCTACCTGCCGGTCCTATGGAATGTTGGGTGGTCTTAATCTCTCTTTCAACACAGTTATTATTATTCCAGCTACTTGACTGGAGCTTGTATATTCCAAATCACTTGTTTCTAGATTTGGTGCTGACATTTTTGTGGTGCATTCTCTTGCTTTCTCTGTAAATACAGCTTCAATCTTATCAATGCTTTCCTGTAAAGTTTCCTATATCAGATGTCCACTGAGGATTTCATGGTTACAATAAACATATGCTTCATTTTTTTTATATCTCCTAAATATTTATATCTCTCAGCTTCATGGCCAGGACAGGAAGGTAGTCATAGGCTTTGGAAGGTACACTTAGTTAAATACATAGATACATATGACAGTAAACTTTTACCACCTTACAAACATTTATTATTCTTGTCAATTTGTCTTATTACTTAACATAAATCCAAGCAATTCTTATTAATGTTCCATTAAGCAGTACAAAAGATACAAAGTAGTCAATCATAAACAATGCCCAAATAAATCTGGTGTTACTTTTTGTTCATATTCACCATTTTATTGTAATATCCATCAATACCAGCTATTTAACTACAAGATATATAAATGTATTTTCTCTGAATAATTAGCTTATTTTTATAGCAGTGAGTTCTGGTTATATGACAATTATTACAACCTATACATATCTTTGTTTTACATGAGGTTAACTTTCTTCTGATTGTGGGGAAGAACCATCATAGCTAATAAGGGCAAAATACAGATTTATACCAACAGCCCACAATAACCATTTCAAGAAAATCAGAGCCACTTGGGAGTGGTCTAATGCAGACTTAGTGCTCTACTTCTTGACTAAAGAAATGAGAGGAACCACTAAAATGGTGACACAAATTGATGTTAATGAATTAGTGGATTCATAAAAAGACTCCCAATTTGAGTGCTAAAAGCACACCATTATATGCAGTATAATGAAGTTTAAAAGGCATACTGATGAGTGGTTGCATTCAAAACCATTTCTGTGCCCCTTTTGTGTGCTTATCTACCCTGGGCCAGCAGACAATCCAGCTTTTCACTAACCTTTGGCACTCCACCATCAGCAATAAAATGTGAGCTCCTTTATATTCCCATAGCTTTCTTAATTAGCAACACCTGTGGTATGCTCCATTTGGAGCTGCATCATCAGCAGAACACACCTGCTTTGGGGCCTGCAGGTAGAAAAAGGCTCAGTCTCTTAGGGCTCATGGGAGTCCATCTGTGTGCCCTAAAGCAATGCTGGTGCAATGGCTAAATACCTATCATCTTCAAGGACCCTTATTCTAGCCACTAATCCTGGTAATTGTTGCCTTGATTAAGTGAAATCATAAATAACATCCTGAATGGATATACAATGGCATTCCTGGTCATAAGAAAATCCTTTGCCTTTGAGATGAACTATTTTTTGGTCAGTTAGAACACAATAGCAACATGAAAAGTTAATGTTTGAGTTATTTGTGTAATCAGAGTTTTTGTATTTATCTTGCACATTTTGAAGCACATCCATAATGAAATTGGAGGCAATTTGTTCTTATAGAAATGAATATATAGTGAATCGACACACACATTCATTTATCTATATGTGATATCACCATATTTAGATACACCATATTTATGCACATGATATAACCAGATACTAATTACCTATTAAAGGAATGAATTGGTTTGTAATTAGTTTAAAGTAATAACTGTAGCAGTTAATCATGAATAGCATTTTAAAAGGATATTTTGCAGAGCAATAGACAAAATGTCAGCAGCTGAAAGACAAAGAAATAGAATTCCTTTTGTCCAGTCTGAGTTCTTCTCACTTTTAATTTCCATCTGTGTTGTCTTTTCCCCTAAGAAGAATTTAGTTGAGACACTTAAGTATATTTTGTTAGACCTAAGGTTTTTTTAATGCACACTGTTACACTGTAACTTGCACTTATGCAACAAAGATGGTGCCAAGTTTTCCAGCAAGTAAGTACTCATTCTTCCTTAAGCAGAAAGACACTAAAAGAAAAAATCTTTGTGTTAGTAGATTGATGTGTTGAAAGATGTGCAATTAAATTCCATAAATGTATCAGACTAAAAACAGTGTTTCTGAAAGTAGAAATGAAGAAGATTACTAGGGCTATAAAACAAAAGTCTTCTGTCTCACTACACAATTTATAATAAAACAGGTAATAATATTTTCTTTTTCTCAAATGTGATGAGACATAGCACAGAATTACTGTGTTTTCAGCTGCCACATATGTTTTCCATATTTTTAACATCATATTTATAAGATCTATCATCGTATTTTACTTTGGACTTTTCCCAAAGAAATACATGTGTACTTACAAAACTTTCCTTTTAGAGATAAGATAAACATTCAGTCATAATGTGGTTGAGTCAGCGGACAGCACTGTCTGAATATCCTGATACTTGATATTGAATGTTTAATAATATTTTATATATCCCAACCCATTTCTGAAAGGCCCTTATTTTCTTATTCCAGACTTGGGGCGGGGGGGGGGGGGGAAGGAGAGTTAATTGGCACATTACAGGAATCCCACTAATGTACTGCCTGCCAAGCATCTTTTTTAATTAATAGCAAGATATGTACAGTGAGGAGACAGTGCCAGAAGGAACCCTGGGATCCTGATAATCTAAAATCTTCATTTCTAACTAAAGGAACCTGCAACCTGACAACTCTGAGTCCTGGCCATTACTCAACCAAGAGCAAAAACAACAATACTGCGATTAATATGCCACCCACTGCTCTCGAGGATTAATGTTGCAATGGCTTGGTCCACCATACAGGCACAAACTAATTCTGCATAGCAGGAGAACAGACCTCTTTCAGCTAATGTGCTCATCAGGAAGGCAATTTATACTGCCTCAGACTTCACCACTGTCTTGTAGGTTTAAGAGGTGAGCATTTTAATTATTTTGTAGACATGAATAAAAGAAAACAACCTTCATTTTTATTTCTCTTTCTTTCAAAAATGAGAGTGTATGAGAATGACAATATCAGACAGCCAGAAAAAGCCACCACCAATACATGGCACTATTCCATGGTGGGTGATCCCTGTGATCATTCAGTCAATGGTGGTCAAGAAAATACAGATTAAAGGCATTTGGGTGCAAATAGGCACAGAGGTATTTACTTACAACAGATATCCACAAAAAATCCACACAAATAACTAACGTCCAAAACATGTATAGTGAATAGAAGAAAAAAATATTTGGACAGGGGAAAGAACAAAAATATGGTGAAAATACAAGCAGCCCAATCATCAACTGGTGTATATTGCTACAGCATCACTGCAATCACTTACACTGACTTATACCACTCAAGATCTGGCCCAAAGTAAATAAGACTTTTAGATTAAATTGGTCATAGGAGTAAACACCATCCCCCTTTGCTAGGATCACAATGAAGTCTGATAATTTGAAGTTTTACAACTCAGCAGTGACCCAGTTAGTTCCCAGTCCTGCAGGTGGAGGTCTACTGAAGGCAGTGATCATGTATGAGTGGAGGAGTACACTCATGAGAAGATCATTGCAGGACTAGGGCATTGGAGTTTAAGTGGGAATCATATTCCATAAATTTCACTGGGTTCCAGTTAGTTCTTGGGTGGAGTTCAAGGTTCTGATTTTAATATAAAAAGCCATATAGGGTTTGGGTCCTGGGTACCTCAAAGACAGGCTTTCTGTGCAGTTGTGATCAGCTAGGATACTGTTACTAATAGTCCAATATTTGAATACGAGGGCCCGGATTTTCAAAAGCACATGTGCCAAAATGTCTGCACACCAGACTTGGATGCATGCACACAAATGCGTATGCATTTCTGATGATTACTGCTTCGGGGAAGCTGGAGGCTTGGGAGTTCTGAGTGGAGAGGCTCGTATCTCTAGAATTTTCTTCTATGGTTGGTGCAATGTGGCATGAATTTGTTGACTTTCAAGGCTATCTATTGCCTCAGGACTTACCTTAGTAAATGTTGGGATGCAGATGTCCCATCTGTCTTGGACTTGGGAATTCTTTTGAGGGAGAATGAGGGTAACAGTAACAAGAAAGTGTAGCTATGCAGACTGGTGATGTGCAAAATTTGCAGGTATGAAGTGGGGTTTTTTTTGTGTGTTTTTCATTACATAAATAAACAAGGGACATAAATGACCTTGACAGTCTCTGCTGGCTACCTGCCTAGCCATATGCTTGAAAAATGTGTACAGTCCATAAGGAAGAAATATAGTGTAAAACAATTTACCTTTCTAGTGAGTTAAATCTCTATTAATCTTCATCCAGTGTCGAGAAAAAAGTTACAGTATCTGTGTCGTGCAGGAAGTTTGAACCCCAAATGTATTCAGAAAACAAGAATAATTCCTTAATGTTTTAGGCAAAAAACAAGAACCCTTTATCTAAGGCCTGGTCTACACTGGGGTGGGGGGGATTGATCTAAGTTACACAACTTCAGCTACATGAATAACGCAGCTGAAGTCGACGTACTTAGACCTACTCACCACGGTGAGTTGGCTTCACTACGGTGAGTTGACTGCTGCCTCTCCCCTGTCGACTCCGCCTGTGCCTCTTGTGGCGGTGGAGTACAGGAGTCGAAGGGAGAGCGCTCGGGGGTCGATTTATCGCATCTAGACTAGACGCAATAAATCGACCCTCGCTGAATCAATCTCTGCCCACCCATCTGGTGCGTAGTGTAGACATACCCTAAGTAGCAAAATGAAAGAATTAGCAGGAGTCTCATTCAGTGTGAGCCTAGATGAAATTTTCATACATCAGCATTGATGTGGAGTGGTTAGCGCATATAAATTCACTGCATTTTCCACATTGCTTGTGATTCTTCTGGTCAGCTGACCCTGGGCAAATTTGGCAGCATCTGCTGCCGAGTTTGCTAGGTGAGCCTGGAGTGGCTGGCTTTTGATGATAGTGCTGCTTTGATCGGCATGATGAGATGATAGGCATCAAGGATTCTTCTCTTCTCTTTATATATAGCCAGGCACACTCCAATACCCAAGAGTGGACCCTATGGGAAGCAAGCTGCCCAACAAATTGGACAAGAGGTAGCCCAGGGCAGCAGATTTTGATTCCTTGCTAGGAGGCTCCCATCCATTCAGGGGTTGATGTACACAGGTGCTGGGCTGGGACTCAGAGGAGAGGTCCCCCTACCCTCCTGGCCTTAAAGACTGAGGCTCCTCAACCAAAAGGGACTGAGATCCACACGCTTTAACCACTAGGCTGCCCAGCCCTCCAAGCCACCTGTTACAGTCACTATCATCTAATATGTTGTCATCCCACGACCACTACCTTTCAGAGTTGCAAATCATTTTAAGGTCAGAAGAAAAATACCATCCCTGTCTGTTCACCATTTTGACCCCCTCAAGTCTCCTGAATCTGCAGTGTTCAGAGCACAATACCTAGATACAGGGCCGGCTCCAGGCACCAGAGAACCAAGCAGGTGGTTGAGGCAGCAAATGTAAAGTGGCGGCAGGATGTCGGGCTCTGGGGCAGCAATCCACCCTCGGAGGTGGCAGGAATTCGGGGGCTGCTCCATCACAGCGTGTTTCGCGCTCGGCGGCAATTTGGTGGTGGGGATGTGACTCTTCTTCCATCACCGGTGTCAATTCCATGGCTGCACCATCACTCCACCTCCATGTTCGGTGGCAAGGTTTTTAGTTTTGGGGTTTTTTTTGCCGTTTGGGGCGGCAAAAACACTGGAGCCGGCCCTGCCTAGATAGAAAAGAGTATAGAAGAGTGTTAGGCAAAGAGAGCCAATATCAGTCCATTCTGTGCTGAGGATACCTAACAAGCCTGGATTTGAAAGGACCAACCTCCTTGAACTATATTTGTACCTCACTTACTTTTTTGATTAAGAAAAAATTTGTTCATGCTAAATTAAAAAAAAATTTCACTGAATTTTTGTCTGTGCCTAGATGACTATGTCCTAAAGCAGCATAGTTGGAGGGTGATTAGTTCATGAGTTATTGCAACATATATGCTCATAGGGTATAACATTACCCCATAAGAGTGGGTGCAGGTTAATGTTCATTTGTGTAAATGTAAATCTCATCTCTTCCTGAACTAGCGACTGGCAATTTGAGGCAGGGAGGGAATTTTCTAGGGATAGTTAAAGTAGCACACTCAGGGAAAATTCTTGGCCCTATTGAAATCAGTGGGAGATTTGCTTTTGACTTTAATCAGACTAGGATTTCACCCTCTGCTTTTGGGGAAAAAGACTCTTAGGCTTAATTGGTTTAGCATAAAATGCTTTCTTGGAATAAAGTAACTTCACTGATGAAACAGGGCCATTCAGTCAGCACCATAATTATCGAAATTGGCTCCATTTTCCGAACTAATATTTCTATGTTCATAATTTCCTTTTCCCTTCATCACCCCATTGTGCATTTTGAGCTACCATGATGATTGGCTTTATTGTCTCCTTGACTTTCACAGTTTTCTTGAATTCTTGATTCTTGACTGGACCATCCATTTACTTTCTACCAGTAATGCTCATACTTTCTTTGCTGTTTCTGGAATGGATCTCTTCATTGTACACTGTTTTCTACCATCTTATCCTGTCAAGAACTCCTAGTCTATGAAACTATCTCCTCATGCAGGAAGATTCAGAGGATTGCTGTTACACAGCTTTAAAAATGGCATATGATATAAAAACAATAGCGTGACCTTCAGTACATTATCTTTCTATCATGCTGCATAGCGTGACAGTATTGTGATGAGTTTCTGCCATATGTGTGGCGATAAGTCTTCTAAAATGGAGAAAGACTTGCACTTTGCTCAACATGAATAATACTTTAAAAAAAAAATCTCTCTGCCTTTTTTTCCATGTCTATGGAGATCGGTGGAAGATACTCGAGGAAATTTTCCTCTCCTAAAGGACTGTTAAATGAAGACACATATTATTAAATGTATATCCTGTTCTGTAGTTAATTGTGAATGTATATTTATTTATTAGAGTGTGCATGGAGGCTGGGGTGATCTGAGATGCTGCTGAGGTATTTTAGAATTCAAAGATTTAATGTAGGCAACTATGAATCCTCTTTTTTCTGCTGTTGAATTTCTCTCAGTTGTATTTGGAACATTAATCTTAACAAGATAACAAATAGATTCTCTTTTCCTATTTGAATTGAGAATTTGTTTACATCTCTATTGTTACCATGTCATTCATAGGGATAGTGAAGGTGGGAAACTATTGTAGTGTCCTAAATGTTTTACTTCTAGTTAGTCTGAAAATCTCACTGTGATTTTTTTTCAGTTCTTACTTTTTTTCCCAGGGTAATTTAAAACATTTAACCTCCTCTTAGAATGCATTGAGAGTAATTTGGAATTAAAGTTAATGTCAGATGGATTTTAATGTGAAGTCTCTTTAGAAAAAAAACAATTGGAATTCATATCTTAAATTAATATCGGTGTAATTAAAATTCCTAGAAGAAGTAGAAAGCTAGAGAGAGGAGAAAAAAGAAGCACACTTTCTGTAATTTAGAGCTTTAGGATCTGGTTCTTTATTTACACAAGTTTAACACCTCCTGATTTCCACAGACGTGAGACGGAAAATAGGACCTTACATTTGAAAATACTTTAGAAGAATCTTGAATCACATTATACCAAATAACTGATCTGATTAAAAACATTTCACACACACACACATGCTCAAAAGACTGGAGGCAACTTTACCCCTTCCAGTTCCATAATATGTTGCATTTAGAATGACTATTCTCTGATCAAAGAATTTAGCAGCTAACCTTTTGCAAATGTAACTACAGGAACCCATATGGTTCCATGAGTGAAACAAATATTGATATTGCAACAAAAATAGATACAATCTTGAATATTCTAGTAGGTGATTATACTGTTCAAATGAATGTAGCCCTTGGATCATATAACAGTATATGTAACTGTTACATTCTAGTCTCAGATTTCTCACTCACCAGCTTTTGAACATGATATTTAAGCAATTATTTGTAAAAACAAACACACACACACAAGGACAAAAATAAAGTTTTTATACTTGTATTTGTAAGGGCATTTCCCCAGCTTCCCTATATATTAGGTCCTCTGCCAATGATCAATGAAAGCACAACACAGAACAGCCAGTCTGTCTGTCAACCTTACTTCCTTAGGGTTTTTTGTAAAACCCAATACTACATCTACAGTCTTTCCTTTGAATTAGTAATACTTACGTGATAAATGTGGCCCCAATTGTGCATTCATTGGAACTCTGCATGAGTATAAAAGCAACCAATTGTAGGTTTGGGACGTTTGTAAGTATGTATTTAATGTATGCTTAGGTATATACTATATCTGTGATTACACATGAGAAAAACCATGTTATCAGAACATTATTAAGGTTGCAAAGTTAACCATTCAAAAGTTAAGAGATGCCGGTATTAAGGTTTCCTGTGCAACCTTAATTTGACCCCCATGTGCATATGTATATGCATTATGACACAGCCTTTAATTACATGATCACATACTATTTTTTCTACATGAGATCCCTGCCTCATTCAAGACCCTTGATCACAGGTTTAGTCTCCCTTCCTCCTCCATTTTCAGTCTCCCTCCCATAACCCCTTCCTGGTTCCTTGCCTCATTGTCCACCATCCTTGGCTCCTTATGCCATTCTCTTTGCCTGGACAATCCCAGTTCTCCCGTTGCACTTCAACTACTTATCAGATTTGTCTGCCCCCAGTTCTCAGAAGTCTGGCTTCACCCCTGTAGTCCTAGACTGGAGTATGCTCAGTTGCTTTGTGGAGATGGTGCATACACAGTCTGGCTACAGGTAGCAGTTGTAAAGGGATGGAGCATGTTCTGTCAACACAGAATCTTCTTAGATTTAAGAATCTAAAATCTCTGAAGTCTCTAATCAGCATGAATGAACTGGGATTTTTCAAATGCTTATAACTGGGTCAAATTTAGTCAGATTTTCATGGGGACAGGAAAATGTACATACCTGACACAAAGGCCATCCCCTGGCCAAATTTTAACTTCCTGCTCCGAAGTACAGAGCAGTTGAGCTATTAAAAGCTTGCCAGAATTTTTTAACATGGGCAAAACAATGCATTTTTCCCAAAACTCATTCTCAGAAATGGCTGGAACATGGCTGAATTTTTTCTAAAACAAATCAGCCTGATGCAGACACCTGGCATGGAGAATATCAGCCCAAACAGTTAAAATCTGGCACAGCTATAAGCAATTGGAAACAATTGAAAAGGGTCTTAGAAAGGGAAATGCGGGCATTTTTAATAACAGGTGACACTACCAGCCATGCCTATAATAAATAGATAAAGCTTCATGTTATTATTCTCCTTGACTGTCTACCCAACTTCCCAATGAAAGTAGAAAACCACTTCTATTAGAGCATTTAAGTCAAAACTGCAGAGCTTCAGGATTTGCTTCTACTTTTATTAAAATGGGTCTGGAAGGATGAAATGCCCCTGAACTTTGGTGTATAGCTGTATATAAATGCATTTAATTATAGATATATTTATGTTGCTTACTATAGTGACCACCAAAATTGTAATGGAATAATTTAAAAAGACTCTAATATATAAATATGTGTTGGCCCTCTCCTATTTGTTATGGGCAGGCATGTTGCCAAAAACTTCAGATAAATGTATGAGTTCCTAGCATAATCACCACTATTTACCAAGTAATTGTGCCTTTATTTTAAATGGAACTGAATGTGCTAGGTAATATGTTGTTTGTCATGCTTTTTCTTTACCAGATCTGTTGTTGTGTGTTGTTATAAGAGCTGTGATAGTTTTTGGCAGTACAATTGTTGATTTACTGGATTCAAATTGAAAACTGACTTACTGTAAAACAGAAATGTTGTAATTGTCACAGAATGATTTAAGGTTAGTATAGTGTTCACAAGCAAACTTCAGAGTTAACTAAAGCTCATAGAGATTAACCATGAAGTGACCCTATTCTCTTTCAAATATTAATAGTTACGTACCAGGCACCTCATCAGAAATAAAGCTGAGGCACATCTAATGTGCCCCCTGTTCCTGTGAAAATACAAGTATTCAAGTGGAAAAGATTTTTACCATTCTTCCGTAGTTTGGATCCCGTTCACTATCAGGTTTCACATACGTATGCACACAATGAAAGCAATAGATCCACGTTGTGTTTTACATAACTCTAGGGTATGGTTGTCTCTTTTTTTTCGCCAAAAGAGAATTCCCCTGGCTCCTTTGCCCACCATCCTGTCCCGCTGGTTCATTTGTTCTATTGTATTTCCTGCGGAGTGATACATTACTGTATCTTTCCTGGCTGCAGCTGAAGTAGAGCCATCCATCATCCCAAACACGGAAAATAAGGACCTTATGGACTGGGAGTAAATTATGACGCTATGGGGGGAGACAGAATTACAGAGAGTGTTCTTTTTTTTTTTTTTTTTTTGCAGAAACAGCTATTTTAGGTTACTATTCATCTCTACATAATATTCCTTTCTTGCTTGGGCTCATCATAAGGTAACTGCAGCAAAAGCAGGTTCGTTATTCTCAGACTATAAATGCATTTAATCAATATAAATGCATTTAACAAATCTATGGCTGACTTGACTGTTGCTTGGAGCTGAATGCAAGTTTCATATGTCGCTTTCCTTTGGACTTTAATGTAATGCAAATGAAGAGTCCACTGATATGAATGTCTGGTGAAGGCATAAACTAATGCTGTGTAGGTGTTGACTCTCACTTGCTGTTATAATCCAATTCTTGATCCTATTCAGATCTAATAAAATCCACACTGTTCTGGTTAAGAGCATAAAGGATTTTTGCCTTTGTATCATGAATACGTTAAAGCCAGAAACATCAACCTCAAACTTAGCTATATGTTGAAACCTGAAATATAACCCTAAATCTAAATCATAAACTTAATCCTAACTCAAATTTCTCAACAATTTACCCTGTCCAATTAACTTCACCAAAAATGAAAGAAAGAAACTAGGCCAAAATTCCCTTTCCACTGTTGTGCATGCGGCATCACTTCTTCATAATACTCCTCACTGATGTCTCAGGTTCTCATTTTAAAATCCATAGTGGGGACATGTGGAGAGAAGTCTTTTACTTCCAAGTCCCAACACTAATGTTGATGCCAGTTGCCACTGAGTGCAGCTTAAGAAATCCTTAAGGCTCCTTGTTCACCAAACTTATTGAAAGTGTGCCTAACCTTACATCAAACCTAACCTGACTTCAGTGAGGACTCTTCGGATGCTTAAAGTTAGGTGCCTGCTTAAGTACCTTGCTGGATAAGGACCTAATTTAGTAACAGTACCTCATAACCCCAGGCCAGCCTTTTATCCTCCGTGCTGTCTCTCTAAATAGTGGAGTTTGAAAAATATTTTTTGCCCTTCGAAAAACACTCAAAGGTTTGGCTCTTATGGCAGATATTTTGCTTCTAACAAAGCCACAGTAGAATGGATATCCCAATTTATGTTTCAAAATTCTCCTTGATTAGTTGGACATGTCTAAGATGAATAAACAAAGGACTAACGAAACTCTGTAGTCTGAGGAAATGTCTTGGTTTTGTTAAAGACTTGTCATGGAAATCATGTGTAATAACACATTTTTACAAGATTTACTGTAATATTTAGTGAAACAAGAAAAGATGTTTGCATAATGTCTTTGATAATTATCAAACAAGAGTTTTAGTGGCACCATTGAATCAAAGGACAATTTTATAGAATAGATTTGATTATCTCTGTAATATACATGAGGGGAGAAGCAAAGGGGCAGGCAGAAAACCTATGAACAAACAAGCTTGGGATGAAATTTGTGTTTGTTATTTAAGTTAACACTAAAGAAAACTCAAGAAAATGGGGTATGGGGGGGCTAGGTTGACTGTGTGTGTGTGTGTATACTATCTTAGGTGCAGGGTGAGACTGCCAACTGATTATTCTACTCCTGAAGAGATTGCTTAAATATGATCTGGGTAAAATTGTTGTAAAAACTGAATAAGGACCTCTGGGTTTGGCCTTCAAGGCATATTTCAAATGCCTGTACACATAATGGGGCAAAGATATAACCTAAGTGGCATCAGATCATTCGCACCACAGAAGAATTTGACTCAATAAGATGCCTCTTCTGTGACCAGATTGTTTAATTGAAATGTTTTAATGTCTGTATGAATCAGAAATAAAAAACGTTCTGATTTTGGCCCAGATTATGCAGCCCTTTTATGTCATTGAGCACTAACTCGTGCGAGCAGTGCCACTGAAGCCAATGAGACTACTCACATGAGTAAGTGCTCATTGTCATGAGTAAGGCTTGCACAGTCTGGCCCTTGATGAATTCAGTCTCCAAGACTATCAACTCAGAATCTCTTATTCCCCAAACGCAGTAGTCCTCTATTCATCCACAGAAAAGGAAGTACATGGGCAGTGGAAGTTTTTTCTTCAAATCACCCTGCATGTACATCACATAATTGTCCTGGAGGGGTGAGAGGGTAGTTTCATCTACATGGTCCTCCAATATATCAGACTACTACAAAGGCTGCTAATTAGTACCATTTCTGTTGACATGAATGTCGGTCTACAAAACCCATTTCACATACACTATTGAATAGCCATCAGATCATTATAACTATAAGTCACTGTCATTCTAGGTTGGATTTGAAACAAATACCTGAAGGTGGAAGACACTGTTACTATTATGAAACTCCCTTGCCATCATAGTTCTTCCTTTCAAAGTATTTCAATTTCTCTGTCTTGTCCCTTTCTATTTTCCACAATAATTGAGAATTTGTAGATTTAGGCAGCTTGTTGGAGCTTGCCTTATTTTTTTCCTTCTAAATGTATTGGTTTGTAATACTCATTTCTTTGCAGAAACTTGCAAATTTAGATTTGTACTGAAAATTGAATAATTATGTCTATTTTTTGTTCCATTTCTGTTGTTCTTGAACTCATTCTGTTGCTGAACTGATCTGGCATGCTTTCGGAAAAGGAGCACTATTAACAAATCCAATGTACTTCTTTTACAACTTATATACTTTTTATGAAAGCCAATTAAATTATTATTATAGTGAAGAGTGCAATACTGATCCCTACAGGACAATTACTCTCAAAACAGATAACAGTTTCAAACTATGTCATTTTCATTTGAAATATTTATGCTTTGGGAGACTTCATAGTAAGAGATGCTTTGGTTTTATGCCATTGTTATCTTTTTAACCATTCTCCAGGCCCCATTTTCATGCATAACACCCAATAATTGCAGCTTCATCTTCAGGGATTGTCCTATGCCACTAGTTTTTCTTCCTCCATAAGTACATAAGTACACAGTGTTGCCAACTCTCATAATTTTATTGTGAATTTTCTGATATTTGGTCTTTTTCTGGAAGTCCTATCACTTGGAGTCATGTTGTTATCTGAAAAAAAACAACAACGTTTTAAAAAGTAATTTTCTAGCCCTCATTCTTATGGTAAAAAAACTTGTAAACATACCTCTTAAAGGTTTCAGAGTAACAGCCGTGTTAGTCTGTATTCGCAAAAAGAAAAGGAGTACTTGTGGCACCTTAGAGACTAACCAATTTATTTGAGCATAAGCTTTCGTGAGCTACAGCTCACTTCATCGGATGCATACTGTGGAAAATACAGAAGATGTTTGTTTTTAAACACACAAATCATGAAAAAATGGGTGTTTATCACTACAAAAGGTTTTCTCTCCCCCCACCCCACTCTCCTGCTGGTAATAGCTTATGTAAAGTGATCGCTCTCCTTACAATGTGTATGATAATCAAGGTGGGGCATTTCCAGCACAAATCCAGGTTTTCTACCCCCCCCCCCCAAACAAACCCACTCTCCTGTTGGTAATAGCTTATCTAAAGTGATCACTCTCCTTACAATGTGTATGATAATCAAGGTGGGCCATTTCCAGCAGAAATCCAGGGTTTAACAAGAACGTCTAAGCTCAAAACCTAAAAGGCAAGTAAAAAGAACTCAACACTTGTGATTTTTTTAAATCACTGTGTCATAATTTTGGGGGGTCTGATTCATGATTTTTGAATGTTTGGGTTTGATAATACCGCCAGTCTCCTTTCTGGTGCACTGGAGGTGGAGTACTACTCTTTTTTCATGTTGATTCTATGTAAAAATACAAAACAAAAATGACTTTTTGATGTTAGCATAGCACATAGAATCCAGTCATAATAAGATCCATATTACAAACCCATATTATTAATGCTGCTTAATGGCAATAATGCTGCTTCTGTAAAATTAATCTAATTTCAGTTAAGTATTTTCCTTTTACTTAATTCTTTACTTCTGCTAATTGTTTTAGTAAGCTTGACTAAGGTGTCTTCATGAGTCCTCTGTAAAGTAGGCAAGTATAAGTAAGTAGACTTATCTCTATTCCACACATGGGAAAATTGATAGAAAGAACGAAAGTAAGTCCCCTTCTGAAAGGCAGCCAGCAAGAGTTGGGAGTAGAATTCAGAAATTCTTTGCTACTAGTTCTGTGCTCATACCAATAGATAGGGTGACCAGATATCCTGAGTTCATAGGGACAGTCCCGATATTTGGGGCTTTTTTCTCATATAGGTACCTATTACCCCCCACCCCCTGTCCCGACTTTCACACTTTGTATCTGGTCACCCTACCAATAGATATTAAAAGCACCTAAACTTGTCCAAAAATTTAAACTAGTAGGCTACTGATAGGTAAAGCACATGAGGATCAATGAAAGTTTGTCTACATCTAGGTATGTCTAGATAGCTTTTCAACAATGTCATGCATTTAAGAATTTGTCTTTCTTTTCAGTCTTTACCAAGCTTCATTCAGCATGATATTTGTGGTCCAGATCAGATTCCATATCCAAGACATGAACCTTAGAATTTGTCCCCATCATCCATTGGAGTACTATACCACTTACAGTTAAAAGAATTGCAATTAATACAAAGGAGGGAAAGTTGAGTGCATCGAGGACAGTTGGGCACATAACTGCCATTTGTGTCTGTGAAAATCTCCAGCAAAGTTCTTTGACTTTGCTCCCATCACATCAGACAGTTACAGCAAATACTGATAGGGCATACAGTTGGTTTCTTGATAATACCAACAATTAGATTAACTAGAGTTGGTTTGAGGAGGCAGACTTTTAATGAGGATGTGGATTGTTTAAATTTGAGCTCAGATCTATAGGGGGACTCTGTGTACAGGAGTATAGAGGTCAGCAAGGGACAGGACATGGTCATGCTAGGGGAAGGGGCCGGCAATTTGCTGAGCAGAGTCCTCTCATCTTGTGCCTCTGGAGGATTTATATTAAGGACTCCAGATCCAACCTCAGACATTGGGCTGGTGTAATCTCAAGAGAGTGTAACTCACAGCTTTTCTACTGCAGTATTTTATCTTATTTTATTTTATAAATATACGGAGAAGAGCAGTGTGAGTGTATGTGGACTCAGCTGGAAGTGCCCAGACTCAATCCAGAAGAAGGGTGTGGTAGTTTTTTTTCTTTCTTGAAGCTGCATAGAATGTCATCATTATTGGCAAGCAACCTGCAGCTGCGGTGCAGATCAAACAATACGACACATTGTCAAGGACTGCCTGCTAACCAAATTCAATGGTGGGCTCCGAAAGCTCCACTTCATCACAGACAACGCTATTGCTTGGCTTGGCGAATATGCAAAAGCTAAATAAATATTGGCAAGCACTTCTGCATGTCTTACACATCCTTATCTTGAGGGCTTGGCCAATAAGAGCCCAGTTTGGGAGAGCAATATGTTATGGAGCTACTGAGAGTCCAATGAATGCTGATGTCTCAAACCTGTAACATTTTTACATCAGGCAAGATTTTCTATCTGACCACATGAACTGAAGAGGCCAAATCAAGCCTAAATCTGCTAGATAGAGCTGTACTCACCAGAGTTTCTGAAGTTTTAATGCCAGTTCTGAAGAGTCCAAAATTTTGTTACCCAAAAGTGTAAAAACAATCTCTGAAGATCAGAGGAGAAAAGTGTGATTATATGGGTGTGCTAAAGTAAAGTAGTGTGAATATTATGCTGAATTGTTTCATTGCAATTGCAGCTGTGAAAGTCTGAAGGGGGAGAATTCCTTGGTAAAATTTCTACCTAATCGCTTAAAAAAAAAGTGTTTTGAGTATTTCATGGGTTTCTATTTCTTTCTATTATACTCATCTGGCCCCCATTACTGGAGTATCTGACACCTCACAAATATCGATGTATGTGTCCTCACACCACTCTTGTGAGGTAGGGAAGTGCTATTTATCCCTATTTGACAGATGGGGAACTGAGGCACAGAGAGACTGAGGACAGTACCATGCTCCCCTGCAGTTTGGACAACTAGGGGGGTCAATAGCAGTGAACACCTAAAGTGCTGCGCTATGACTCCCCCTGTGTCGACACTGTAGGCATGAGCTAAAAGGTTCCTACTTCGCATTAATGTAATCCTGTTTGAAGAGGACTACAGTCATGGCACTTTTTGGTTCATGCCCCCAGCATTCACATGGGAGAGTCACAGTGCAGCACTTTGGTGTTGACAGTTGTTCACACCCCAAACAGTGTAAACTGTGGAGCATTGTAAACATGTCCTCAGTGACTTGCCCAAGTCACACAGGAAGTGTGTGTGACAGAGCAGGAAACTGAAGTCGGGTGTCTAAAGTCCCAGGTAAGTGACCCAACCACTGGGCCATCCTTTATCCCTTTCTTTCTAATAATGTAATTGTTTGCACATTAAGAAAGTGTGGAATACTCTCTTGGAAGGTGACTAGCAGCTGTTCATATGACCTAAAGTTAGCGTTGTTCATCCATTTTTCAGAAAGAGTTATGCTGAGGTGCAGGAAAGTGGTGTATATAAGCATTTGAACATATTTAACCCATCCAGGTTACAGGAGCTACCTGAGGGGAAGGATTCTTCCCCTTCCCAGCCCCTCCATGCAGCTACCTAAATGCAAAAAGAAGCCAGTCATCACATGGTCCCAGGGATATTTCTTTTCCTTCACTCCTTCCACTCCATGATAGAAAGGTTCTCAAATATTTTTTGGAGTGTGTATTACAATTTAATAGCAAAACTGTTTCATGGGCACTTCAGGATCACATTAACCATCCCCCTATTCATGTAGTATTTGTGTAACCTCAACAGTAACTGCTTACATGGAAATTCACATTTGGAGGTATTTAATGCATTCTTAGCTTCTTTTAATATGATTTGGCAGCTGGGCACAAGGAGAAGATCCAGCACAGTGTGACCAGCCAATTCTCCACAGATCATGGTTCAGGAATCTTGGCTATTTTATATCTTTTGTTTTTTCTATTAACATCTTTCATTTCTTTATTTACAAGCCTTTACCATATTTTTCTTACAGGGACAGCATAAGTATTCATATCAGTTTATGCAGTGAGATTACTCTGTACAATTTTTGGGTAATTTCTATCCATTTTTTGGTATGATGTCCAATAAACTGAACTTGTGGCTGTCATCATCTCTACAATCCCCAGCTATGATTTACTCCACATGAGGGTACCTCTAATGGAAGTGAAACTCTGTGAGCCAAGCTGTATCTCTCTTGCCCTTCCTTAAAAGCCTGCCTTTCTTTCTTTCTTTCTTTCTTTCTTTCTTTCTTTCTTTCTTTCTTTCTTTCTTTCTTGTCCACCCATTTGGCAGTCTTTGTTGTCACTCTTCACTGTTGTCATACAGCAAATTCATCCCCTCCTAGTCATTAAGGTGTCCCTGAATTTCACAAGAGTGACACAGACTCATAGAAGAGTAGGACTGGAAGGGACCATAATAGGACTAGTCCAGTCCCCTGGATGCAAGGCAGGACTATGTAATAACTAGATCATTCCTGAAATGTGTTTGTTTAACTTGTTCTTAAAAATCTCAAATGACGGAGATTCCAATTTGTTCCAGAGCTTAACCACCCTGACAGGAAGTGCGTCCTAAACTCCAACCTAAATCTCCCTTGCTGCAATTTAGGCCAATTGCTTCTTGTCCTATCCTCAGAGGTTAAGGAGAACAATTTTTCACCCTCTTTGTAACAGCCTTTTATGTACTTGAAAACTACCATTCTTTTCCTCTCTAGACTAAACAAACACAGTTTTTTTTCAGTTTTTCCTTTCAGATCATGTTTTCTAGACCTTTAATAATTGTTGTTGCTCTTCTCTGGACTTTCTCCAATTTGTCCACATCCTACCTTAAATGTGGTGCCTAGAACATGACAGAATACTCCAGTTGAGGCCTTTTCAGCAAAGAGTAGTGTAGAAGAATTACTTCTCATGTTGTGCTTACACAGGGCTGTCCCTAGCCATTCTGGGGGCCTACGCAGTCCCCCTGCGGGGTGAGGGGGGAAGGGTTGGGAGGCGGGGGGAACCGCCCCCCAGCACTCCCCGGTGGTGCAGCTGGGACGGGTTGCTGCACTTCCTGCTGCCGGTGAGTGCAGGCCTGACCCTGCTGCAGTCCTCAGGGGAGTGAGGGCAGGGCTGGAGCCATGGGGAAGAGGCAGAGCAGGGGCTGGAGCAGCACACGGCTGCAGAGGGCACCAGGAAATTTGGGGCACCAAATTTCCTGGTGCCCTACGCAGCTGTGTACTTTGCGTATGGGTAGGGATAGCCCTGTGCTTACAACCCTGCTGCTGATATATCCCAGAATGATGTTCACTTTTTTTGCAGCAGTGTTACACTGTTGATTCATATTTAGCTTGTGATCCATTTAACCCCCACATCCCTTTCCACAGTACTCCTCCCTATGTGGTCATTTCCCATGTTGTATGTGTTCAATAGATTGTTCCTTCCTAAGTGGAGTACTTTGTATTAGTCCTTATTGAATTTCATCATGCTTACTTCAGACCATTTCTCCAGTTTGTCCATTGTCAGTTTTGATCCTATGCTCCAAAGCAGTTGCAACCCTTCCCAGCTTGATATTGTCTGCAAATTTTATATGTGCACTCTACCATTTGCTAAATCATTTATGAAAATATTGAACTGAACTGGACCCAGGACCAATCCCTGTTGGGCCCTACTGGATGTGCCCTTGCAGTCTGACTGTGAACCACTGATAACTACTCTCTGGGAACCGTTCTCCAAACAGTTATTCACTCACCTTATAGTAGCTCAACCTAGGTTGTATTTCCCTAGTTTGTTTATGAGGAGGTCATGTGAGACAGTATCAATATCCTTACTAAAGTCAAAATATACCACATCTATCACTCCCTTCCCGCCCCATCCATGAGGCTTGTTACGGAGTCAAAGAATGCTATTAGGTTGGTTTGACAAGATTTGTTCTTGGCAAATCCATGCTAACTGTTACTTATCTCCTTATTACCTTCTAGGTGGTTGCAAATTGAGTACTTGATTATTTGCTCCATTATCTTTCCAGGAACTGAAATTAAGTTGACTGGTCTGTAGTTCTCTGGATTGCCCTTATTTTTCTTTTTATATTTGCCCTCTTCCAGTCCTCTGGAATCTTGCCTGTCCTCCATGAATTTTTGAAAATAATCGCTACTGACTCAGATATTTCCTCATTCAGCTCCCTGCGTATTCTAGGATGTATTTCATCAGGCCCTGCTGACCTGAAGATATCTAACTGGTCTTAGTAATTTTTAACTTTTCTCTCCTTATTTTAGTCACAGTTCCTACCTCATTTTCACTGGCAGTCAGTATGTTAAACATCCAATCACTACTAACCTTTTTGGAGAAAACTGAAACAAAAAAGACATTTAGCACTTCTCCCATTTCCACATTTTATGTTATTGTCTTTCCACTCTCCCTGAGAAATGTACCTACCTTGTATTTGGTCTTCCTTTTGCTTCTAATGCATCTGTAGAATGTTTTCTTGTTACTCTTTATGTGTTTAGCTAGTTTAATCTCATTTTGGCCTTTCTAATATTGTCCCTACATGCTTGGGTTGTTTTTTGATATTCATCCTTCATAATTTGACCTACTTTCCACTTTCTGTAGGACTCTATTTTTGTGTTTTAGATCATTGACGATCTACTGGTTAAGCCAGGGAGGTCTCCTGCCATACTTTCTATCTTTCCTACACTATGGGATCGTTTGCTCTTGTGCCCTTAAAAATGTCTCTTTGAAAAACTGCCAACTCTCTCTCTTGAACTGTTTTTCCTCTTAGACTTGCTTCTGATCGGATCTTACCTACCAAATCCCTTAGTTTGCTAAAGTCTGCCTTCTTGAAATCCATTATCTTTATTGTTCTGTTTTCCCTCCCACCATTCCTTAGAATCACAAACTATCATTTCATGATCACTTTTACCCAAGCTGTCTTCCACTTTAACATTCCATTGTTAAATAGGTCTTTGCCTTTTTGTCTCTGTCTAGACTCGTGGTTTTCAACTTCTCGCGGTCTATGGACTATGTCTAAGCAGTCCGTGAAAGGTTGTCATTACCATAGAACAGTGGTTTTCAAACTCTTGTCCGCAGACCCTGGGGGTCTGCAGATTATATCTAAGATTTCCAAAGGGGTCTGTGACTCCATTCAAAATTGTTTAGGGCTCTGCAAATGAAAAATGGTTGAAAATCACTTGTCTAGACCTTTCCTAACCCTCCAGGGTATTGCTGAGGACATGCAACAGCTTTTAAAGAAGCGGCTGTTTACCCCCTGTAAGTAAACCCTAAATTAATCCAAAATGGTATTGCATGTTTTCAAACCATTTGATCTAGAGGCTAATCTAGATTCCTTCCACTGTAGTTTCCCTGCAGGAAGGGTTTTACAGTTGCTTATATGCCTGCATTTTTGTTCATGTATTCTGAAATTTTTTTAAGGGTGATACTTTTGAAATGTTGTAACTAGCTCCTCAGAAGTCTAGCTACATGCTCAGAGGTTAAAGTCCATGTCACATAAAAGTCTGCCTGCCTGCAGGAAGAATGTGCCTTTTTTTCCACACTGACTCAATAGTAATGAATAGAATTCATTCTGCAAAGCAAGAAATTTCATGCAAGGCAGGGGAACTTTTAGGTAACATGGCTGTCATTAGACTTAGCACCTTTTTGATCTGCGAATAAATCAGGTCTCCAAACCCCTACTCACTTTGATGGTAGTGAATGTCTCCTTTCCCAACAGAATCATTCTCAAAAGCAATACTCCTGGTAATGGGATATCGGTCTAGTCTATAACTGAGGAATGCAACATCTTTGTGTGTGAGAGATACCAAAACTCTAATGGGAGCTTGTTTTGGGGTGTACATCCCATACCAGCCCTGTAAACAAAAACCGGAGAGGCCAATTGGGTTACCTGGTATCACCTGTGAGAGAGGAGGGACAGGGCTAATTGAGAGTGAAGCCTAGCAGGGGAAGGGCTGGGAGAGCTATATAAAGCCAGGAGACCCCCAAGCAGAAGGAGTATCAGGGGAAGGAGTGTGTGGTCACTTCCTAGGCAGACAGAGGCTGCTGGGAGCAAGGAGGAAGCCTAGTGGGAGAGTAAGCCCTGGGATCCTGCTTGAAGGAGTCTGGTAAGAGGCTAGGAGGGGTGACAGGTTTCAGAGTAGCAGCCGTGTTAGTCTGTATTCACAAAAAGAAAAGGAGTACTTGTGGCACCTTAGAGACTAACCCATTTATTTGAGCATAAGCTTTTGTGAGCTACAGCTCACTTTAGCCAGAGGCAGCAGAGTAAGCTTCAGTGATAAACTCAGAAACAGGCAAGAAGAGAGAGAACCCAGGGAAATGGCAACAGGGACAGAGATTGAGAACACCTAGACTGAATGTTGTAGAGTTCCTGGGCTTGAGCCTGGCATAGCAGGTGGGCTTGGGCTCCCCTGTTAGCCATGGTATAGTGGCCTGAAACTCACTGTTTAGAGATGGTATTTGGATAGGGGTCTTGTTGGATTTCATACCCCTGGAAGAGATGACTAAATAGTGACCTGGCCAGAGGGATATGTTACCAGAAGAGAGACTATTGCAGAGTTAGCAGAGAGCAGAAGGAGAATCCTATGCTGAGAATTGCTTTCCCAGATCTAGACACAAGGAGGGGTAGGAATGGCCATACTCAGATCAATGCTCCATCTAGCCAGTTAGACTGTCATCTGACAGTGGCCAATTCCAGGTGCTTCAGAGGGAATAAACAGAACAGGCAATCATCCCTTGTTGTTCACTTCCAGCTTCTGGCCCTCAGAGGCTCGGGACACCCAGAGCTTGGGGTTGAATACCTCATCATCTTGACTTATAGCAAGGAGCGCTAGGAATGAGCGGTAACTCTGTTACAAAGGTATGCTGACTTACACCAGCTGAGGATCTGGTCCAGTAGCTTAGTGTACTTGTGAGTATGAAAGTTATTAAAAGACACTCTGTGGAGACCTCTTTGTTTTAGGTATCTCTGACTAGAATGGTGTCCCTAAAACATCTGGAGTCACCCATTCTAGCTTTCTGTACATTAAGAGACATTTTGAAGTTGAAAGTCTGATTACAGACTTGAAAGGTAATTCTCATTTCGTAAGTCAATGGAAAATAATTGTACAGTATGGATACAAATAAAGGATTATCTGATCAGGGCTAAATGATTACTATCTTGACACTATATTATGAACAGCTGTAGTTTCACTATTTCACTTTCTCATTATGATTTGAGAATTATCCTGAAAGCATTAAAAGGGTAACATTTTCTCTTCTTGTTAGTACGTGGAAAAGCATGTGATATAAATAGCTGTCGTTCAGTTTCCTAAAAACTTCACCTTTATTTGTAAGAAGTCTGCCTGCCTAGGGGGGAGTAATTTAATAGAATTTAAGATGCAGGATTCACAGAGAGAGAGACCCTTTCTGGTGTTTTTTTGTTTGTTTTTCCTCTCATGGAGATTTTATGCCATGTTTAGAAAAGCTGGTCAAAAAAATTCTAACCCCAAATTTTTGGGACCAAACCTTTCCCTTTTCTGTAGTTGCTTCTGTTAGGGTGTGGCTGCTAGTGCTGTCTTTTTGTTAAAGTTGCCCAACACATCCCATTTTAAGACCCTGTGTTAGTTAATTATAACTATGTCAAATTATAACTACTTGGGTGATATTTTTCATACAAAGTCTCTGCCTCTGGCTGAATGTTTTTGGAAAATTTCAGCCACAGTGGTTCTGCTATTTCCAGCAACAAACCTTGGGGAAACTACTTTGTTTTGCCCAGGTTTAAAAAATTCTTCCTCCCCTGCCCCGATATTTTGGAGCAGGAAGTAGAAATTTGGCACTGGTGTCGGTGATCCATCTTTTGCCACCCCTGTGAAAAATCTTCTTACATTTGGGCAAGTTATAAACTTTTTGGGGGGAAAAAATCCCAGTTTCTATGTGATCAGTAGAGTCTTGTTGCATTTCAGCACCTAAAATCTCTGTGAGATGCTGTCCTTGGTGAGAATACTTGTACCACTCAGCTCTTGGTACTGAACACACTGCGCATGCTGCATCTCCACAGAGCAAATGAGCATGCATCATCCCTCAGAGCTCCTGTCTCTGACCAGTCTGTGCCTGTGTATCCCTCATAGAGTGAGCATGCTGTAGCCTGGGGCTACAGAGGCAAATCTGGATTTAATTGCTGCTCCAAGCCAGGGTAGGTCAGGGCACTGTAAATGAGAGCAAGGAGTCTGTCTCCCCTGTGCCCTCTGACTGCCTAGCTGGTAAGGAGGAGGAAGCTGCCTGATTTGAATGCAAAAGGGGACATATACTGGACTGAATGGAGGGAAAGGAATAGTTTGGGGTGAGGAGTCTGGTGAGATAAACCGAGTCGGAGTTGTGGGGAGACTAGAACTGGGAGTTGTGGGGAAGCTGGGACTGGAAATCAGTGAAGATAAGTGGGGGTGTTGGCAGTCTCAAATGGAGAGCTTGGTGGTGGTACTTGGGACTAACTGAGTAATGACACCGAGACTGGGATGAGAACTCTGAAGTGTCGAGTTAGAGACTCTGTACCCAAGGAAAATGGGACTGGGACAAGGACAAGGAACCAGAAAAGAGAAAAAGATTGGAGGAGTTGGGACAGAAGGAGGTCTAGGTTGGGGGAAAGGAGACAGAAGAGTTTGTTTTCCCCTAGAGAACACTACCCTCTAGACCTGAAAGGGAACCCAAGATTCCAGTCTCTCCCCACTCCTCTGTGGTCAGTAAATATTTGTGGGAACCCCCCCCCCCCCTGCAAATTGTACCTCATTCCCCCTTCACAGCTGATCCCGATAGGTATTCCAGTAGCTCAAGTAGTAGAGGTCTGAGTTATCTAAAGGTTCCAACCCTGCTGATGAGCCATGTGGGTATCAGTATTAAGTCACATAATGGAATTTTGTTTTGTTACTGCCTGATTCAGAGGAGGAATTTGAATCCACATCTCCTACCTCCTAGGTGAGCTCTTTAATTACCAAGTTAGTCATGCTTACTTTCTCTCTCTTTGGACCAATGAATATCTAAGTAATACAAAATGGAACAGCTTCAACAGGAGCAATTGAGAAGAGTTAGGCAGTTAGGGTACTCTCCTTGTGGGAAGGAAACCAGAGTCCAAGTCCCTGTTCCAATTACTATTTATTTAAGTAGTTATATAAAGTGGGAAAGCTTCAACAGGAGAGATGGAGAGTGCCCACCCCGGACTAGCCTGGTGGTTATGACACTCACATAGCTGGGGGTGGGGAAAGATCTGAGTTCAATTCACTGCTCTGGGGAGGGGCAAGTGCCTAATATTGTCCTAAAGGTTATAATGGGGATGGACACACGTTTTTGTGAAGATGGCCTTGAAAAACCTTTTTGCAGCCAAAACTAATTGGGTCAAATTCATGAATAGCTTCAAGTTAACCAAAACTGCATTTTTCAGCAATCAAATTATTTCTTTTTTTTTTTTTTGCCAGCTCTGATGCAAGTACTCTGCAAAATATGGTTCTAGTAATATCAAATTGGGTACCCAAAGTTAGTTTTTTTTTTTTACCTTAATCTCTGTGTCTCCATTTCCTATCTATAAAATGGGGGAAATAATATCCCCTGAGGTGCACTAGCCAACAGTTGCTCAGATTCAACAAAGATAGTTGCCAGATATGGCAGGCTCTCTCTCTATTCAACCAGTGCAAATGTCCTAGTGACATTATGATGACCTAATGACTCTGTTAAGTGGTGCTGCTGTTGCTCATTCAACCACCAACTGATAGGCACCAACAATTTAGATGTGTTTGGATGGGTAGATAAGTTTGCTAGAACTGTGCAAATACAGCATTTTGATTTATTTGATGGAAGCAAACCAATCCCTCCAAGGTCACTTGGAGGTCTCCATTTGCTGAACACCTTCTAATGCTGATTTTTAGTTACAATTACAATTTTATGCCAACATAGAGGTTTTATGCAGACATGTATCATATGTGATGAGCAGCCCAGGACACACCCAACTTCCCAGGGGGTTACGAGGACCATTGAGTAATTCAATAATATCTCTAGCTTTTGTTTGTATCACATTTTGGGGTAAATTAGAGTGTTCTGACAGCTAAAACCAAGATCTAAATAGGGCCCCTAGCAATGAAACAGATAACCCACCAAAATATCAAATATTGAAAAGGTCATCTTGAAATGGCATAGGACATTTTATTTCAGAAAATACAGGCATTGCATTTCCAGAACCTCATTTGTGTGACCAAAAACTCTGAGAAGAACAGAGGTTGGCACAAAATCAATATACTCATACAGAGTCTGTAATAAAATTTATGCTGCTCCTCATTTTTATTATTTAAGCAGTTCTCGTTACAGGTTAAAGTCAATCTGATTTCCTATGTAATTTCTAGGAGCTGCATAATTTCCAAAAACATCAAGGGAAGGTAATTTAAAAAAAAAATTTGGCTGGAAGATGCTAATAGAAACTTTAGAGAGAGAGCTGTTTATTGCCTTCATTTACCCCAGGATGTTATGAATAGGAAGGGAGCTGTTGAGGAAGTGGCAGGTAAGAGATGCTAGTATGCCGTGTAGCTGATGGCATATGTATTATGGGGCAAATTTGGTCCTCATATCTATGGCTGTGGAAAGAGAATTTGCGTGTTGTGCCACTGTACATGGAGGAGTGAGGACAGGATTTGGGAGCCATGCAGGGGTTCACACTCCATGCAAAGCTATACGAAGAGTCGAAGGTGTTTGGCAGAGGCAGCTGGAGGAGAAAAGGGAGGGAAATGTGGGGTGAGCCCAGATGACCTGTCACTGCATATAGTCCCCACTGTGGGGGGAAAAACAGGGGATAAGTGGCTTCAGAGCTGTTCTGTGGCCTGGGCAGGAAGGTCCCCAGGACTGAGCCCAGCTACTTAGAAGGTAGCTGTCATGAGGAATTAGCCTTTCCTGAACATTTACTATATGTGGCACAGGTCACTGCCTGTTGTTAAAGTTGCCCAACACTTCCCATTATAATACTGTTTTCAGTTGCTTATAACTTTGCCAAACTTAAAAGATTTGAGTCCAAAAGATTTATGCTACGTGCCAGCCTCAGGCTGGAGTGTGGGGGTTGTTTTGTTTTTTGTGTGGTTTTTTTTTTGTTTGTTTTTTCAGTTAAAAGAGTGCACCCACTTCTAAGAGTAAGGTTAGGGGGGAAATATTTTGTCCATAGTTTTTGTTTTTGTTGTTTTTTAAATCTTACAACCCTTAGCTGAGAATTTCTTGTGCTTCAATGCTTTGGCATGGGGACTTGAAACTTGGCATGGGGTCTGCCTGATGTCAAGGATAAACCTTTCCTCGCCAAACTATGAGCCTCTGAAACAAAATGTTTGTACATGCTTGGGTGAGACCTGTTAGAATTTGTAATCTGTAGGCTCTGAAGATTGGCTGCAGTGAGCATGCTCCATTCTCCACATTGTGACTGAGCGTGCTTCATTTTTGGGACTGCAGGGGATAAGCCTGAATTCCTGCCGTTTCTTTTCCTGGCTGCAGAGGACAGCTGTGGCACCCAGTGCTCGAATGGAGAGCAGAGTCTGCCCTGTGCTGTGAATGCTCCCCCTGGCAGTGTGGAGGAGGAGGATAAGGAGGAAGCTGCCTGATTGGAGTGCAGTGGGATGAAGAATGGGGGCAGGGAGAAGAGATGGGACAGGAACTGAGAGGATAAGGGAGGATAGGAGTCTGGGTGGAAGGAGGGTAGCATGACCAGATGTCCTGATTTTATAGGGACAGTCCTGTTTTTTGGGTCTTTTTCTTATATAGTCTCCTATTACCTCCCATCTCCTGTCCCAATTTTTTTTACACTTGCTGTCTGGTCACCCTAAAGGAGGGCTAGAAACAAGAGCCAGGATGGTGTATAGGGGCAGGAGCAGAGGGAAAGAGGAGGAGGAACTAGTGATGGGGAGGATGAGAGCATGGGGGAAGGAGGCAGTAAATAAGACCTGGGACACTGAATTATGAGGATAAAAATCAACATAGAATAGCTATTGCTTCAGGGAGCATCATCCATCCTGTGCACTGAATGAGGCAGGAGTCCTGTAGAAAAAAGGGATGTAATTAAAGACTGTCATCGTGCATATGCACAAGAGGGCTGAATGAAGACTTTGAGTCTTTGACGTTGCAACCTTAACATAGCTTCTGCATAATATGTTAAATCAGTAGACAATATTGCCTAACTTTGTAGTTCTCAGCATATTTTTATCTAATATATAGCCTTATTTCTAAGTGTACATTTCTGTATATTTTCAGATTGAGTCAGAGTCATGTCTCCCAAATAATCAGTTGCTTATGCTGTTTACCTTTCCTAAAAACTAGGATGAAAACTTCATCCAAATGGGAGAGAGTGGGTTTTTTAGTGAATTAGGATATCTGTACAAGAGAAATCCCAAACAAAATTTACACATTAAATTTGTTTATAGCGTGGGGAAGTTTTTTTAGAATTATGATTAAACTGTTATCAATGGAGGGAACTAGTACACTGGACTGAACTACAAAGCACACAGATGTCTCAAGTGATTTAAGTTGTATACAAACCATGGATATGCAGATGTTGTGCCAAAATCAGAATTTTATAGTTCTGTTACTAAGCATCCAGAGCTGCCCATCCACTTTACCTACCATTGATAATCACTACCACTGGAGATCATACTGAATCCAAGCCTTGCAACCTTCAGGCCATCATGCAAGATTTAGGTTTTTTTCAGCAGGCATTCCGCTAACAGCTGCAGAATGTCCCCAGCGATATGTCCCTGAAGGAAACCACGCAGACTGAATATGCAAGTAAGCAGATTAAAATTGAAGGGAAGAAAGTTTCTCTTGAAGTAACTGATGCAAATCAAAATCTAGGTAAGAGAGCGTTGGCACTATGGTGAGAGGTGCTTCAGAAGTGTATATCATAGTAGAAATGCCTTGCTTTAATTAATGATGAAATCTGCAACCTTTACCATAAGTGCCTGGCAGAAATATTGCCCTCTAGCTCTCCCTACTGGATCATTACAATGAATTTCACATATTTAATGTGTGCAATGTTACATCCCTGTATTACACAATTAATTCATATAAAGCAAGCATCTTGCTGTACTGCATAAATATTTTATATCATGTTCATGAATGAACATATAGGGCCACCTTTCGTTCATTTTTACCCCATTTCTGGTTTTGTAGTATACTAGAAGAAAACAGCTTGTTTATCCCTTCACAGTTCATGAAAGTCCCCTCTAGATTATGAAAGTAGTTCTTGTGGTTAAAATTTTCAAAAGTGCTGAAAGTAACAGGCTCTTAGGATCCATTTTCAAAAGTAACATAGGCACTTAGGAGGCAAAGTCTTACTGAAAGTCAATAGGGTTTAACCTACTAAATTCCAAAGTCCGGCTACTAAGTCCCATTTTCAAACATAAATTACTTACACAGTTTTGAAAATATTACCCCATGTCACTATCATGTGTCAGGGTGCTGAGTCCAGGTGCCAAAAGTCCAAGATAAATGCAGTTCATGACCTGGATTTTCTGTTTATCACAAGTCTGAAATTCATCACATGCCAGGGTGCGTATGCCAGGATGTGTATTTATATATCCATGTGTAAAAAAGACACACGTATTTCTAATTTGGGAGGAAAATTGTACAGGAGAAAATATGAGATCCTTACTTTGTTTCATTCTGAATTATGCAGACATAATTGAAGACAAAGTATTTGAGTGAAAACCTGTTTAAGAATATTAAAGTTGCAAAATGAAGTACTCAGAAGTAAAGAAACTCCAAATGTAATGTGTTCTCAGAGCCTTTACATCTACTCTGCTCTGCATAAGCCATTAGAAATCTAGTTACATGATCACATGCATTTTTTTAACTTGAATAACTTTTTTAGTAATCCAGTAAAAATCTATCTTTGTGCACATTTCAAGTTTCTAATATCTTCTGCTAAGGACCCAGTGTACTTTCAAACAAATTATAAGTGCCTTTAAAAATGCACTGGCTATAGTTTCCTGTCTCCAAAATGTCTGAGGAAAAATGTGCAGGCAAGTGCTGTAGTCATTGTCTTTTGCTGGCACCTCAGGAAGTGACTCCTGTAACTCACTTGTGGCTCTGCTACATATCCATAAAGTGTGGCTCTAAAATCTTTGTCACACTACAGTATACTGTCTTCTGTTGAAGACAGCAGCGATTTCTGAAAGGGTTCCAGTAGGGTCTGCAGTGAGAAATTTTACAGAAGATACACAATCCTCCAATTAATTCAATAGAAGTATTGTACAGTGTTCCACTGAAAAGTATATGCAGCTTTTTCAAAGCACAAATTACATAATTTTAAGAAAGTATGTTATTATGGTTTAACTGCTGTTTCAGTGGAAAAAATCAACATAACAAAAGTATCATTTACATATTTATGGTCTAAACTGGATATAGCAGGGTGGAGACCAGTATTGTAATTTTACCATCATTGTAAAAATCACAACAAATACCAGTTACTAGACCAAACTTCCACTGACTAAAATGGAGTGACCACAAGATTTTGCTGTAAATCTCACAGCATTTTTAATGCTAACTCAGCTTTTACTTTGCATCCACAACCATTATCTCTACCTATAAATCCCAGTTAACCTTTAAAAATGCTCCCAATCACTATTTTTCTTACATTTAAATTGCTGTTGACCAAGCACAAGTGGTGAAAAATGTATTAACTGAGAGTGCCTGCATTGTAGTAAACTAGGCTATTTGTATAAAGAAATCCAGCAATTACCCCAAAACTAAATAGCATTTATTTACATCTGGAATTTCTTGGACACTTAGTCACACTCATACAATGGCTGTAAATCCGAAACTTACAGAAATATGTCTTAAGAGTGCACAAGGAATACTATCTGAGTTCCCCATGCCATGCTGTGGCAAAAAAGGGCTACTGTGATCCTTAACTGTGTATGAGCAGGGAGGTGGTTTTACCTCTCCTAATGGATGACAATGGTGTGACTGATACTATAATATCATGCCCAGGTCTGATGTTCACCTTTTAAAAAGGGTGTTGAAATACCAAAGAGGGAAGAGCCACAAAAATGACTTGAGGGTTGGAAAAATGCATTGCAGTGAGAGACTTAAAGGGTTCCATCTGTTGGATAAACTAAACAGGAAATTGAGAGGTGATTTGATTATGGTTAAGACAGCAATTCTGTCAGGTTGTGGAAGTTAGATTCCATGACCTCTGTGACTTGCACAGCTGCAGCAGCCAGTGTGGCTAACCCCAGGGCTGCCTGAGCAGCTGATCCCAGTGAGCACCCACACTGGTCACTGCTGGAGTGGCTCCAGGGACCACCCGAACATCGGTCCTAGGGGCAGCTGGAGCAGCAGCCCTGGGGAGCGCCCCAGCATCAGTCCCAGGGGTGGTCCTGGGACCGCCCAAGCAACATCAGTCCTGAGGGCAGCCAGAGTATCAACCCTGGGGGTTGGCCCCGAGACCACTGGAGAAAATGGTCCCTAGGGGCCTCAGAGCAGTGGGCTGCTGGTGGCTGTCAGCCCCAACTGCTGGAGCAGGGGACCCCAGAGCAGCAAGGCCCAGAAGCAGAGATTTAGTAATGGGTATCTTCAGTAAAAGTCATGGACAGGTCACAGGCCTGTGACCTCTCCATGACTTTTACTGAAAATATCCATGACAAAATCTTAGTTTAAATTATGGTATATAAGTACCTGCCTTGGGAGAACATACTGGGTACTAAAAGGGTCTTTAATTATAATGGAGAAAAGCATAACAAGAGCTAATGGCTGGAAATGAAAACCAGACAAATTAAAAATAAGGCACACATTTTAGCTGTGAGGGTGATTAACCCTTGGAACAAACTACCAAGTGCGGTGCTGGATTCTCCATCTTTCAACCTCTTCAGCTCAAGAATGTGTATGTTTCTGGAAGATATGCATTGGTCAAGTCAAAGTTACTTTGTGCTGAGCTCTGTAACTGCATGGAGCTCTATTGCCTGTGTTTAGGAGGTCAGACTAGGTGATATAATGGTTCCTTCTGGCCTATGTCACAAGCTGGATGACCCTTTAAGGGAATTCAGGCCCAGCTTTGTCTGTGATGGCAGCAACTATCCCTCACAACTGATCCTGAGTGGGTGGCTTAATTCCAATTACTGGATACAGCTGGACAATGGTCATGAAGGTCTACTAAGAGAAAGCTCAGTTAGGAAGAAGGAGACTTAGGAGTTTGGGAGTTCCTCCTTATGTGTGTGCTAGAAGTTAGCCAGAAGAAGAACTGGGGAAAGCCACAGGGCAGGAGTTAGCTCCTGTGGTTTGCCTCAAAATAGTGACAAGGCTCCATGGGGAAGGTTGGGCATTCAGCTGAGGAACGGAGTGTAGGGGAAACAAAAGAGGGATGAAAGATCAAGCCCAAGGATGTCAGAAGTGGTTAGAGTTTATATTTTCTTTTGGGATTTGTTGAGGGACTTCAGAAGGAAGACTGTGAGCTCCCTGCCGGAAAAGAATGGTGAACAGAAACAGGTTGTGAGCCGTTGGCTGTTCAAGAGGTCATGTAGCCTGGGAAGGAAAAAAAAATACACAGTGGGCCCAGGAAGGGTCTGGGGAAAAGGCCTGCTGACAGGCTGAGGTAGGAAGAAGCCTAAGGAGGAACCCAGGGCCAGACAATATGCTGAATAAACAGACCTTACCAGCTCACTGCAGGGTCCCTGGGCTGGAAGCTAGAGGATAGGGAAGACCTGGGTTCCCTACAGGCCCACTGAGAAAATGATACAAAGAGCCAGAGATCCAGCATAGAAGGACTAGTGAGTCTGAATTTGGATCTGACTCCATGTGAGGCTATTGGACTTTGGTTTGTCACACTCTCTTGCCCCAGACAGGGTGAGACTTGAAAGTGACCTGTCAATAGGGCAGAGTCACAAGAAGAGGCAGATCACCACAGAGCCAGAGCAGCTGTCAGTGGGGGGCACAAGATAAGGAGAGCCTGCTGTGCTAGCCCAACCACAAGGGAATGCGCCAACGGTGAGTCCACTTATCTACACCTTAATCAAACATTGTTATATTCAAGCCACAGCTGCACGTATTCTGGGCCAAATTCAATGGAGGTGTATAAAACCAGGTAAACTTAGCTCATTGTCTCTGCAGCATCAGAATATGCACAGACTGCTCTGTTCTTCTCAATGCAGAAACCAATCAGCTCTCCAGTAGACACAAAATTTAAAACTCTGAATGAACTCACTTAAAAGGTTAATGGTGACCAGACACTCCACACCTTATTAACAACAGTGAAGGATCTCAAGTCGAACTAGGGAAAGAACAGGTTAAAGAATATTTAACTAAAGTTAGATGTATTCAAATCAGCAGGGCCTAATAAAATTCATCCTAGGGTACTTAAGGAATGAACAAAAACAACTACCTTCAAGAACTCATGGAGGATAGGTGAAGTCCCAAACGAGTGGAGAAGGGCAAACATAGTATCTAACATTAAAAAGGGGAACAAAGAGGACCTGGGGAATTATAGACCAATCAGCCTAAATTTGATTCCTGGAGAGATACTGGAACAAATTATTAAACAATCAATTTCTAAGCACCTAGATAAGAGGGTAGTAGGGAACACCCAGCATGGATTTGTCAAGAACAAATCATGCCAAACAAACTGAATTTCCTTCTTTGACAGGTTACTGGCCTAATGGATGGAGGAGGAAACAGCAGATGTGATACGTCTTGGGGCTGTGGTTTTTTTTTTGTTGTGGTGGGGGTTGTTTTGGGTTTTTTGTTAATAGAGGTTTTCTATAGAGTCCCACATGACATTCTCATAAGCAAACAAGGGAAATATGGTCCAGACAAAATTACTATAAGGAGGGTGCACAACTGGTTGAAAGCCCATACTCAAAGTAGTTATCAAAAGTTTGCTGTCAAACTAGGAGGACCTATCTAGTGAGGGAACTGGGATTGTCTAATCTGCAGAAGAGAAGAAGAATGAGGGGGGATTTGATAGCTGCTTTCAACTACCTGAAGGGGGAGGTTCCAAAGAAGATGGATCCAGGCTGTTCTCAGTGGTACCAGATGACAGAACAAGGAGTAATGGTCTCAAGTTGCAGTGGGGGAGGTTTAGGTTGGATATTAGGAAAAAACTTTTTTCACTAGGATGGTGGTGAAGCACTGGAATGGGTTACCTAGGGAGGTGGTGGAATCTCCTTCCTTAACGGTTTTTAAGGTCAGGCTTGACAAAGCCCTGGCTGGGATGATTTAGTTGGGGATTGGTCCTGCTTTGAGCAGGGAGTTGGACTAGATGACCTCCTGAGGTCCCTTCCAACCCTGATATTCTATGAGTGGGGTCCCACGTGGGTCAGTCCTAAATCTGGTACGAACTGATATTTTCATTAATGACTTGGATAATGGAGTGGAAAGATCTGCAAATTTTATGAGCACAGACACCAAGCTGGAGGGGTTGCAATCACTTCAGAGAAAAGGATTAGAAGTCAAAAAGACCTTGACAAATTAGAGAATTAGTCTGAAATCAACAAGATGAAATTAAGTAAAGACAATATGACAAAAATCTTCAAATATGGTAAGGGCTCTTTATAATGAGTACTGTGGTCAATTGTTCTCCATGTCCACTGAAGGAAGAACAAGAAGAAATAGGCTTAACCTGCAGGAAGGGATATTGAGGTTAGGTATTAAGAAACCCTTTCTTACAGTAAAAGCAGTTACAATCTGGAATAGGCTTCCACAGGAGGTTGTGGAATCCCTATCACTGGCGGCTTTTAAGAAAAGGCTGGACAAACACCTGTCAGGGATGGTCTAGAGGCATACTTGGTCCTGCCTCAGCACAGAGGGCTGGACTTGACCTCTCAAGGTCCCTAAGTTTCTATGAAACAGAAACCAGCGTGGTGCTGGAGTAACAGTGGCAGATGAGGCTCTGCAAGTCTATCCCATAATGCAATTCTCGTGGACTTCATGAGAAGTTGCAGCTATGTATCTGAAAACAGCATGAAGACCAGAGATAATAAACATAGTAAAGTGCATAATAAATTTCCCCAAGTAGCAGGATGGATTTTGATTGGTTGCATGAGCTCCTTCTGTTCTGAAACAATAATTATTTATATAGAACCTTTCTGCAAAGCATTTCATATCTCCCTGCAAACATTAAGCCTCAAAACACCTCTTTGATGTAGGTATAATATCAATTTCCCAGAAGGATAAATATATACAAAGGAAAGAGGGCAGGGATCTCTACTGAGAATCTAGTTTTTTATCTTCCCTGTTGTAGTTCTAAACTATCCTGAGCATACTTCAGAACATCTTCAGGGCTGCTCTAAGCTTTACTGGTTGGCAATGGATCCAGCATTGACAAAATGAGCTGAAATTAGTTGGAGTACAGTAGCCATGCCCTCTGATACCTGATATGTACCCTACACCAGTGACTATATATATGGCCTCCTACTGTGTGTGTGTGTGTGTGTGGAGTGCTACACCAGTTGCAAGGCACCTGGGGTCCCCTCACACCAGGCAAATTCCCAGGCAGAGAGGTCAGGTAGGTTTCCAGCACTGTGCTAAGCAGCCAGATTATAGGAGAGGCTCTGTCCCTTTATAATTATTGTGAGGAAAAGAGCCCTCTCTTTTCCAGTTGCAACCATACGCGTATAAATGAGTGGGATGAAAAGAATAAAACAATGTTGAACTGAAAATTGCAGTAGCACCCCAACTCCATACTAATATCAAGAATCACCTGCACAAAGTGTGGCTTATTGATAGTCCTACACCTATATGCAGGCCACCTGACACAACATTATAGTGTTTAAAAACAAAACTGTACACGCAAGAAATTGATGAATGGAGATCCATGGAGTGCTTTATCAACTACCTGCCACTGTGTGCGCCAGTCAGTAAAATCTCACTTATTCTGGTAAGTAAATTAAAGCATGCATAAAAATATATGCATCTGCTGAAGAAACTGGGCTAAAGATGGCCAACCTAAAGGCATCATATATTAGTACATGACCTGATATTAAGGAACACCCTTTAGGAATATTTATAGACTCTGAAAATGTTATCATATTATCAGATCTGCCATAAAGGTTACTTTGAAGGATTTTTAAATAGCCTATCAGAGTGAATTGGTGTTTGCATTTACAGTAAGTTATTTAAAAATTATCAATGTGGTCTTGAATTAAAATAGTATTCTGTGATGATGTTTACGATGGCCAGATTACAGTATTTTCAAAATTTTGATGTCACTATGTTGAATGCATCCTACTGTTTGACCAAACCCACTTTTATGCAGCTCCTATTTAATTCCTGTTAAGAGATACTTTTCCAAAAGCCATTTTTGGAAATAAAATATATGTTTCAGTTTGATCTCTGATCCATGCAACTCTCCTGTACACAAGGCTTGGACTGTGGCAAAATGGAACAGAGTACTCTGCCTGGGTGTTGGCTGTAACTAAGCTAAATTCAGCACATCTGCAGACTACTAAACAACTCAGTCCTCATCTGCTGAGTTGTTGACCTAAGTCAGGTGGGGCAGGACAATGCAGAGCAGAAATAAAATATCCCTACAACATGTGCACAAAGCATCTGTTCCTTGCATGGCTTAATGATGCAAGGGAAAACATGTTAAATTGTATGATTTTATCAATACAGTTTTTCCTAATTAATTTCAGATGATGCATTTTTCCATGCTAGACAGCCAGGGCAGTGCATTACATATCTGGTGGATGTGTGTGTATGTACTCTTTATTTATACATGGTGTACACATATATACACATACCATGTCTGAATAAAGAGTACATATATATCTATATTTAGATATATAGTATAAGGCGAATATGTCTGTTTATCAATTGTCTTTGGAAAGAATCAAACCAACAGCAGTGGGCAGAAACTAAAGACCACAATCTTGGCACATACTGCAGCCTCTCTGTGCGGATCCACTGTCTTCTTTCAGTGTAGCCAGCTAAGAGAGAGGGGCCCCTAAGGCCCTACATTTTCCTCTTTCTCCTCTTTTCCCTTTCTAGCTTTTATCCCTTTGCCTGTCGTCCTATTTCCTTCTTGCACCTAATTTCCTCTTTTCCCTTCTTTCCTTCAGAGCGTGTGAGATGCAGAAGGCAACAGTAATTAGAGCCCTGCGCGGACACAAAATTTATATCCACAAATGCAGATATCCACGCATAGAAATCCATGGTATTCATGGAGCTGCAGGGTTCTACCGGGCCCCAAGTGGCAAAAGCTGCAGCATGTCAGGCTGCTGCTTCCAGTGGCCAGCGCCCCACATGGGCAGCTCCTCTGGTGTAGCTGTACCACCCCCAGCCCTGCCCACTGGGGTGAGCACCAGGCTCACTGACAACTGTCCCTGCTTGCGCTAGTGTGTACAAATGGCTCACAAGCCCCTGGACAGGAGAGGCAGACCTTGGTGTGGAAGGAACAGCTGCCAATGAGCCTGGTGCCCACCCCAGTGGGCAGGGCTGGGGTCAGTTAGAAACTAAGTGTAAGCTCCTTTAGACAAAAAGGTAATTTATTAGTTATCTTAACCAAAGTTTGCTCTAGCCTTTTTAACCAAGCTTGGTTGAGACCCCTTTTTCATGAAGCAAAAGCGCTCTCCTTTTATTTCCTCAGTGAAGGGCACAGGACACTCCTCTGTCCTCCTCAAGCAAACCTTTGTTGTACACCTCCAGATAAGGTATTTTCATCTGCTGCTTTTTTCTTCCTGTTAGTTTCTTTCTGATGTCGTTACAATTCCTCATTTGCACTTAGTTCACGCTAGTGATAGACCAACTGTGAATGAGGTAATATTTAATTTACCTGTAAATGGACAGATGGACATGTAAACATCTCTTGTTTGACAGAAAACCTGTTTTTCACCTTTTCTGGTGATACAGACTAAGAATATATTTTCAGTAGATATTTACATAGTATCTATACATGTGTTTCAGACTAGAGACCAAGTGGCTAGGCTGAAGTTCTGCAGAAAAGGACCTAGGTGTTACAGTGGATGAGAAGCTGGATATGAGTCAATAGTGTGCCCTTGTTGAGAAGAAGGCTGACAGCATTTTTGGGCTGTATAAGTAGGAGCATTGCCAGCAGATCAAGGGACGTGATCATTCCCCTGTATTTGGCATTGGTGAGGCCTCATCTGGAGTACTGTGTCCAGTTTTGGGCCCCACACTACAAGAAGGATGTGGAAAAATTGGAAAGCGTCCAGCGGAGGGCAACAAAAATGATTAGGGGGCTGGAGCACATGACTTATGAGGAGAGGCTGAGGGAACTGGGATTGTTTAGTCTGCAGGAGAGGAGAATGAGGGGAGATTTGATAGCTGCTTTCAACTACCTGAAAGGGGGTTCCAAAGAGGATGGATCCAGGCTGTTCTCAGTGGTACCAGATGACAGAACAAGGAGTAATGGTCTCAAGTTGCAGTGGGGGAGGTTTAGGTTGGATATTAGGAAAAACTTTTTCACCAGGAGGGTGGTGAAGCCCTGGAATGGGTTACCTAGGGAGATGGTGGAATCTCCTTCCTTAGAAGTTTTTAAGGTCAGGCTTGACAAAGCCCTGGCTGGGATGATTTAGTTGGGGATTGGTCCTGCTTTGAGCAGGGAGTTGGACTAGGTGACCTCCTGAGGTCCCTTCCAACCCTGATATTCTATGATTCACAATTATATTGATGACCAGAGTGCACCAGCTTTCATTTGAGAACCAGAACATACATATCAGATTCGGGAGATTCCTGTAACCTCCTTGATAGTTGGCCTTAAGAGATTCTTTAGTCACAATGACTGTCAAGCCACTTATGCTTTGTTTGGGGTGAGGGGTAGATTCATTTTTGTTTTTTAACCCTTGGGTTTGGCAGTACTTCAGGAAGCATGTGAGAGAAGGAAACTAAAAAGGATAGCAAGGAAGAGTATGTGAAAGGGAAACAATGAATGGTGGAGAAGAGATGGTAATGAACACAGAGTACTGAATGAAGCTCGGTAAGAGGGTATGCTGACTCGAGCTAACTCAGCATCCTGTCCCCCAAATCTCTGCTCACTTACACTAATTGAACTGTAACTAAAAGACAGGAAGTTGGCAAAGCCAATTAACTGAATGGGGATATAGCTGAGGGGCAAATTGAGTGGAAGTATCCCCAGCAGTTAGGTGTATCTAAGCAATCAGGGAGAAGAGTTGAAAGGCAGAAGTAGGCAGAATTGGTTCGTCCTTCTCCTTCAGAAATGCCACCACCCTTCCGCAGAAGCAAATGGGGAAGCTGGTGACTTACTGTAAATTCATATGCAATAAAACAGGGTGAAGGAGGAGACGTAGCGTGGTTGTGGTCTGTGATTAAGGCCTGAAGGGAATCACAGGGGACCACTGCATGACAGCTCCTCCCTCCATCCAGGAAAACACTCAGTCCCACTTGTTGGACTTTAATGGGACTACTCATATGCTTAAAGTTAAGTATGTGCTTAAGTGCTTTGCTAGATTAGGACTTGAATGAGGAGGGAGGAAGGAGAGGAAATGAGGTAGACCGAATGAGGAAGAGGAGAGAAATGCACACCCATTCTTGGCACCTCTTATTATCAGTTTTAAACTTGATCTCTGGCATTACTGCATTCTGTACACAAGAGAAAAAATGAGTTTGAATTGCTTGGGACTTGTGTAAGCCTTGCAGGGTAACCTCATTCCTTTTCCTCAGGCCATCTTTTTTGTTAGTATTTGGGGACAAGGTGGGCTGAGGGAAGAAGACTTGTGTCTTATGTTAGCTGGTGTGCTGATTATTAAAGGGAGACGGACTATTACAGCATTTTCAACATGTTTTAATATAGCAAATTGTGCATAAGCACACAGAGTGTGGGATGGTCACATGTTGATCTTTTTAAGAAATTGGACAGAATAAAATAAACAGTTTGCAGACTATCCATGTGGGTATCTATCCATCAATAGATATCAGTAATAGGCAGACACACAAGTGGGCCTGGGAAATATTCTACTGGTGGGGGAGCTATGAATTTCAAATATAGACTTCCTGTTTCATAGCCAGTCAGGGCTTGAGCCTGATCTGCTGAAATTACTGTATGTGCAAAATATGAGACTCTTTGGGATGGTTAGTATTTGCAGGGAGCAATTTTTGCACATAGGGTACAGTGCATGCAGTTTCACGGAACTCATGCAGAAGAGCAAAATACAGGAGTGATGTCTAGTCTGTTTGTGATGGAGGTGGTTGGGTGGAACTAGGGGAAGGGAGTGCTGGAAAGCTGGCAACTCTACTGGGGTAGCATTAAGGTTCTGGTGCATTCTCTCTGTGTGGTGGTGGGCCTCTGGATGGGAAAGTAGAAGGTATGTATTATTCGTAGCCTCAACTTTTCATTTCCTTGCTCTTTTGGTTTTGTGTAGATCTAGAAAAACTTAACTGATATGCAGCAAAGTGCTTTGTGCATTAATTTTCCTAGGGGTGTGTGTGTGCGTGTTTTGTCTTTCTCTTTGTCTTTATTGTTTGGTTTTGTTTGTGTGTTTTTTAGATAGGATCTTTGGGAGAGGAGAAATTTCCTTTATGAAGAACAGGATCTTTGTTAAAGCCCTATTGGCATGGGAATGGTGTTTTAATGAAGACTATATCCTGTGAGAAAGGAGCCATTACTATGTCAAAGATCCTGCTCTTCATTAAATTGTCCAGAGGACCCAAGTGTTCTGCTCCTGAACTGGCTGAACAGTAAAGCTGCTGGAAATTTTTTGATTGAAAAGTATTTTTCATCCAAAGTCTTTTTTTTTTTTTCTGAAAATGAACAGTTTCACAAACCCAGCTAGATATTTTTCAAAATTGTGGTTGTTTTTTTCTTTTTTCAAAAAAGAGCCATTTGGGGATGTGGGAGGGGGAAATGTTCTAATTCAGAAAGTTTTGTCCAGCACTTCTCAGCTGATTCATGAGCTTGAGCAAGCTGAACAGTTTAATGAAGAGCAGGATCTTTGACATAGCAATAGTTCCTTTTAGACAGAGCAGGATCTTCAGGAAAGCAACAGAGTACTTTGAAGATCCTGATCTTCATGAACAGTTCAGCGGAACGAGAAGCAGGTCCAAATAATTTCATGTATCAGCTAGTCCTTGACACACCATCAAGTACTGTGTAGAAGATCTCTTCTCTGATGTAGCACAAATGTCCACAGACGATCAAAATTCATTCCCCAAACTCCTGATTTTAGATGGAGAGAGCATTATTGAGGGCAGTTTTTCTCTACTCATGTGTTCCAAAGGGCTTCCCTATACCATGTCAAGGAATGGAAGTGTCTGTTGTAAATCTTTTTCTCTATCCCTTAACTATTTCACAATGGCTGTGTAACAAAGGGCTTGTCCACAAATGGTGTGGACTACATAGTTATGAGTTGCAATGTGCAATGCAGTGTTGCTCTGTAACTGCCCCTGCAGATGCTGCTAGAACAAACTAAAAGGTACCTAGTTCACATTAACATAGTCCTGTTTGAAACAGTAAGGTCGCTATGATTTGTACAGCACCTGGCACAAATGGGTCCTGCTCCATGACTGGGATTCTTAGGATTCTGCTAATCTTCATGAAAAATATATTGGCATATGAGTAGAAACCAAATACTGAGGATTTGTTACTGTTTCCATGTTACAAAACTCCAGCTGAACAAAGGATCAATTCTTACTGGACTTAAATGAACCTGTAGTGATGGATGTGATTAGGTTAGGGTACTTTCAATGCTAGAGAGGGAGCCAGGGTAGGTGTTAATAATAAGATTATAATACACTTTTAGCAGTGGATAAGAATGATTTTTTAAAAAGAAAAGTGTGTGGAAACATGGAGTCGGACTCAACTGAATTGTTTACCACCATGTAGTTCATGGTAGTGGAGCACTCTGAGTTAGCTAACAGCATTAAATTAGGGACTGCAGTGATATCTAGGGATTTTTAATTTGCCTCTGATAGTTAATCATCCAGTAATAAAAAGGACTAGGATTTTGTAGAGAATCCATTTTTGTATCTGTATTTGTTAAAGGCAGCTCACTGAGAATACTTTAGACTGCATTTTGTTTGATATGGTAAGTGCAGTGATCATTGAGGTGTTTTTGGATACAAATACAGGTACATTAAAATGTAAATGGCCCAGTTTGATAAATCAGAAACATATTAAGCAAAATGGATTGCTAGTGTATACAAAAAGGGAATACAGTTTAAAGAGGTGCTGGAACTGGATCAGGGGGACAGTGTAGTGTTATGTAAAACTAAACATATATAAGTTTTAAAACTATTGTGGATGAATTACACTTCATTAAAGAAGCCAGAAGCTGTGGCATAGGTTTTTATGGAAAGAAATATAAAGAGGATATTTGATGAACGAAATGGAAAAATCAGATATTGCTGTTACCCTTCCAGGAAAGGGCAAGTGGGAGAAATTCCATTCTGTTGCAGCTTCCCCAGCAGATGGATGGTGATGCAGACTGAACCTTTTTGCACCTGTGGGGTTGACTCTGGCCCAGTAAATGGAACTCGGGGAGTTATCTATGAAGAGAGCTTGACAAAACTGGGCTTCAACCACACACCACACAACAGAACCACTAACCCAGGAACCTATCCTTGCAACAAAGCCCATTGCCAACTGTGTCCACATATCTATTCAGGGGACACCATCATAGGGCCTAATCACATCAGCCACACTATCAGAGGCTTGTTCACGTACACATCTACCAATGTGATATGTGCCAGCAATGCCCCTCTGCCATGTACATTGGCCAAACTGGACAGTCTCTAGATAAAAGAATAAATGGACACATATCAGATGTCAAGAATAACATTCAAAAACCAGTTGGAGAACACTTCAATCTCTCTGGTCACTCGATTACAGACCTAAAAGTTGCAATACTTCAACAAAAAAACTTCAAAAATAGACTCCAACAAGAGACTGCTGAATTGGAATTAATTTGCAAACTGGATACAATTAACTTAGGCTTGAATAGAGACTGGGAGTGGATGGGTCATTACACAAAGTAAAAAGAAAAGGAGTACTTGTGGCACCTTAGAGACTAACCAATTTATTTGAGCATAAGCTTTCGTGAGCTACAGCTCACTTCATCGGATGCATACTGTGGAAAGTATAGAAGATCTTTTTATACACACAAAGCATGAAAAAATACCTCCCCCCACCCCACTCTCCTGCTGGTAATAGCTTATCTAAAGTGACCACTCTCCTTACAATGTGCATGATAATCAAGGTGGGCCATTTCCATCATACACATTGTAAGGAGAGTGATCACTTTAGATAAGCTATTACCAGCAGGAGAGTGGGGTGGGGGGAGGTATTTTTTTCATGCTTTGTGTGTATAAAAAGATCTTCTACACTTTCCACAGTATGCATCCGATGAAGTGAGCTGTAGCTCACGAAAGCTTATGTTCAAATAAATTGGTTTGTCTCTAAGGTGCCACAAGTCCTCCTTTTCTTTTTGCAAATACAGACTAACACGGCTGCTACTCTGAAAACTGGGCTTAGTTAGTCCTGGGAGAAAATAGTTAAGAGAGGACATGTCTGAAGCATTTCAACTGCCTAAAGATTAATTAAAACAGCAGATACAAAATTAAACTTGAACTATTCAAGGTTGTTAGAAAGATCTGATCAGGTAACCCATGAGGGTGAAGTTAAGAGGGAATATATGCAAGAGGAATTTATAATAATAATGAGTAGAAGAGAGTTGTGAATATATGGAATGGATTTGGACAGAGGTCATGGCGTCAATCTACATTTTCTCCCCTGCTTGTCACCATAATATTTAAAACATCTTTCCACTCAAGTAGAATCGATTATATTTAAGCAAAAATTGGATAGTGTGTGAGAGTTCATAAATTAAAGGGATGTTAGACAAGTTTTGTTTGGCACAACCCATCACTCTTTCTAGATTTAAAGAAGGGAATTTTCACTGATTGTGCTTTATTTCCAGGATGGATATGGAGGTTTTGCATCAGAGATTTTTTTTTTCCCCCATGCGAGCAAGAAAAAGGGTTTTTAAAAAGTTTAAAAATGTATAGAAGAGAGATGGCAGAATTATCATGAAAGTATTACAGACAGCTAGGCTACTTCTGGTCCCTATGCAACTATTACATCTCTTTATTAGTACTAGACCCAAGAGTGAAACAGTCCTGGGACAGGCTAAAAGAAAACTTACAATGGAAACTCCACTACCGTTTAAAGCAAAGTATAGAACACTGAAATATAGAACAGTGTCCCACAGCACTGTTAAGCAAAACTTAACAGATGGTTAAATACACACAATTCAAAGCCAGCTTAGAGGCTCAGACCGCAGGCATAGCCTGAGCGGCTTTATGCCACCAGAGCAGCACAAGACAACCAGAAAGTTGGCTGAAATGATTACATGTATAAGGGGAAGTTTCCAAGTGGTGTGTAGAGCTCTCTGCTACCTCCCTCCCACACTCCAAGCTAAAGCAGGTGCAGTGGCTAAGAAGCCTCCCTGCGCAGGCTTTCACCAGATACCAGGAGAGCACTTGGGGTATGTCTACACTGCAGTTAGACACCCACTGCAATTAGACGCCCAGGCCAGCTGACTCAAGTTCGCAGGGATATTTAATTGCAGTGCGGACCTTTGGTTTCGGGCTGGAGTCTGGGCTCTAGGGCCCTCCCTCCTCACAGAGTCCTAGAGCCTTTGCTCCAGCCTGAGCCCAAATATCTATACCACAATTAAACAGCTCCGCTAGCCTGAGACAGCTGGCATGGTCCAGTTGCACGTTTTTAATTGCAGTGTAGACTTACCGTAGGTGTGTTAGAGCAGTGCAAGCGACAGCTGCCTTTGCTAGGCATGAATGGCCTAGCCCTAGACAGGTGTCCTTCAACTAGTGGATTGCGACTTCAACTCCCCAATTACCTTTTTGTGATTTCACAGGGAGTTGTTGAAAAATTTATTACATTTCTAAAGCAAAGAAAAAGAAATTCCAGCATAACTCTGGGGTGACAAAAATCTTCAAAGTTTGAGGTTAAATTTAGTAGTTGTATTTAAGGCTTATCATATGTTTTTCCTTTATCACAAATGTTAGGGGGTTGTGAAAAAAATTCACTTTGAATAAGGGATTGTCAGTCTGAAAAGACTAAGAAACACCATCATAAAACAAGCTAAGCTTCCTTTACTCCACCCAGGGACACCTCTATGCCAAGGAAATCCCCAGCTGGCTGCTTAGGCTAGCTCTAAGGATGGCTTGTGCAGCTGGAGCGGGACAGAGAAGCTTGACGGGGGTCAAGGATTTGGACCCATACTTTTAAAACTTTATTTCTAATTTTTTATAAAGTTCATGTGGCCTATGAAATTCCAGAGGGAGAGGTTTCTTTCTGGAGAAGTTGAGAAGCTAGCATCAATCTTAAAAATGGTGTAGCCACTCCCTAATTAAACCAGCATTTGGAATGGCTGCAGATGCTTGGTTACCTACCCCCATTCTATATTGATTCTATTTTTATTTCCTCTTTCTGGTTTGATTAGTACCAGACCTCTCATCATTGCTTGCAGCTCCCACGGGTCTCTTCTTTCAATCACTTTGCACTTATATTCAGTCTTCCTGTGTGTTCACAACTGCTGGGGATATCTACCGTATATTTGCTTTTTATACCAACCCCTCCCCTCACAAAAAAGTGGGGTGAAAAACCAGTGGAAAAAGGCAGGAATCAGCTATACAAGATGAAGAGGGGTTAAAATTTTTCTTTGGTCAAAAAAAAAAAAAAGCTTTTGGAAATGTTGAGAGACAAGGATTGGGTAACAGAGGCAACTTGTAGGAATTGTCACCAATGAAACTGAGCTTGAGACAGAAGCTAGTCTACAACCATATGGAAATGTTTAACAGTGCCATGGTTTATGAATCATTGTTTTTCCTGGACTTTACTTTCTCAAAAGAATGCAGGGCTTGGATAAGGTTAAATGTGTGAGGAAATGGATTGAGAGCATGTGGCTATTAAATTTTGTTAAATGTATTTTATTTTACTTTTTTGCCACATGTCCTAAGAGCAAGGAAAGGAGAACATTGGTATTCGTGTTATTTATTTAAATGTTTGGAACAGAATTCTTCTCTTAGATCTGCATAGCCAGTTATAACACAGGTATTTTGCTCTTCTGACATGCACATAAATCTATGGGTAACTGACCTGGCATCAGTCGATCTGGTAAGCTGATCCTTGATACATTAAGTTCAATGGCACTCCATGTGGACTGAAGGGTCCACCCCCACAGATCTGCCAAAAGGATTGGGATCACAATGAACAAAAAGCTGGTGATTAATACCAGGTCTTGGCGGGGTGGGGGGGAAGAAAGAGATGCCTTTAAAGTAGAAATATGCCAAAGACCTTCTTACCCATTTTATTTGGAGTATGAAACTCAGTATACCAATATGATGCAATTGTTTTATTAATTTGCTGGTTACACTGAATGCCATATGCAGCACCCATAGTCAATAATAACTTAGTGTACAGACTATGCTGGAACTATTGTGAAATTGGGAGGAATTTCTTGGTGACATTCAGAGGCTAAAGTATAAATAGCATCAGTGCTGCTTTAATCTTGGGAGAAATTCTAAACAATTTTTGAAATACAAAGGGAAGCTCTGAGAGCAGTTTTATGGCTACCTATTTCTAATTTTGGCTTTGTGTACACAACAATTGTATAAGATTCATATTCTGTAAATATGCATCTCATAAAGAAAACACTATCTTTGACATCTTTAGAGAGAGGAGAAAATAGCAAGAGAAAATTGTCCTTAAACTTAAGAGAGTGTAATGGGGAAGTTAATATGGGTGTGTGAGAGAGGTCTCATTTGAAGTAGACTACTGTAGATTATTAATTAGGTAGAATTAGCTGAGGTGTGGTCTGACTGACTTTTGTTGTTGCATGCAATTATAAAGCAGATTATTTGTAACTACTAATCTCCAAACACTGAAAATGTATGTTCATTTGTTACTGAAATTTAGTTTAATATTTTCTCTAGTTTCATTCTGAAAATAGTGGTGATGGAAATTGACTATCGAGTTAAACTGAACTGCTGTTGTACCTCAAGGATTGGGGTCCAATTTACAAATATGGCCCCGGTGACTAAAGCTGGGAGCACAATGGATTTTTGGGTTGTTGGCAATTTCGAAAAGTCAAAATTTTGTTTTGGGTTGAACAAAATATTGTGTTTGATGTGAAAAGAAACATAGTGGTTCAATTTTGAGCATTTTTAACACTTTAGAACTTTCCTTTAATTTTATAAAGTTCAAAAGTCATTTTGAACTGAAAATCAAAACATTCTGTTAAAAAATGTTGAAATGAAAGGCTTTTATTTTTTCCAGATTCTTCCAAAACTATCTATTTGGTGAAAGCAACACAAATTTGCAAGACATTTCAGTATCACCATCATTTTTTGCCAAAAAAAAAGTTTTTGTTTGTTTGAAAAATTTACCCTCATCTACCTGTGGCTGCTAACAAGGTTTAGGGTCAAGAAGAAGAAATCTGCCAAATCCCTTCAAAAATCTGTTTATAAGCCGTAAAGGATTTAGAGTTGGTGACAAATCCAGTATCATTCACAATATCGTTCAAACAGCCCTTACACCCACCTTTTATTAAAACATGCTTGATTTTCATCAATCTTTACTCTGTTGAATGTTTGTATACGTGCTGTGCTTGATCAGGGAACCTGAACCTGAGGACTGAATTGTAAAGCTGATTTCTTTAAATACTGTAAGGCTAGAACACTCAGCCCTTATTAATAGCATCAGTCCTTTCTGTTCAGTATTGTGACTGATCCCACAGCAGGGTGTTGTGTACCACAGCACTCACAACTAACTCCTTACTGATGCTGTGCGCACCATGAGCGGGAGGCCAAGTGCAGTAGGTGCTCAGTTGTACAGGCTCTTGTCCTTATTGGGTTCCCATAAACACAGACACACAGTGAGGAAAATAACAGGACTTTACTTTGGCTGACAGAAGAGGCAACCACTCTGACACTGTTTTGTTTAATAGAGTAGAACCTCAGAGTTATGGACACCTCGGGAATGGACGTTGTCCATAACTCTGAAATGTTTGTGACTCTGAACAAGCCGTTATGGGATGCACCTCAGGGCGGACTGCTCGGAGCGGGGGCTCACAGCTCTGCAGTGGCTGCCCGGTGAGTGGGGGTGGGGACAGGCAGCTGGTTCTAGCCCCCTGGCTGAAAGGGTGATGGGTGAGGCATCCTGGGGCACCGCAGTGCAGGCTGTGGCCCTTTAAAAGTGAGCTGCTCCTCCAGAGCTCAGCGTGCAGGCAGGAGCTCGGGCTCTGGCTCCAGCAACTTACGCTCCAGACCAGGTTTCAGTAGCAGCTTGGGAAATTTCTTTCCCAGCCTCTGAGCTTGCAAGCTTGTCCCCCTCACAGCCAGGGGGAGAGGGGAAAACAGGGTTCACCACCTCCTACCTGTAAAATGGCTGCCCCAGGCCGTGGTGAGTACAGGGTGGGGGTGCAGACAGGCAGCCCACATGTGCCTACCTTTAAGTTGCAATACAGGCACAGTACAGTACTGTCTTTGCTGGCTTGTTTGTGGTGGGTTTTTTTGTCTCCGCTGCTAGGGTGACCAGATGTCCCAATTTTATAGGGACAGTCCCGATATTTGGGGCTTTTTCTTATATAGGTGCCTATTACCCCCTACCCCCGTCCCGATTTTTTCACCCTTGCTGTCTGGTCACCCTACCCACTACTGCCTGATAGCTTACTTCCGGTTCCTCATAGCATCCGGTTGACCGCTCAGTCCGTAACTTTGGTGTTTGTATCTTTTGAGGTTCTACTGAAGTTGCAACAAAAGATTAAAACAGTTTTGCATCTTCCTGTGGCTTTTGCTGTCCCCCTGCTGGCAACAGGATAAATGAGCCCAACTCTCAGCCTTCCAGGCCATTTGTCAAGCTGCTTACTGCCTACCCTTTTCTTTGCAGCTCCCTTCCAGGCTGTGCCTCCTGCATGCAGGCAGCCTTCGGCTCTCCCTTAAATCTGATCCCCTCTGGCCTCAGATTATTACTTCCTTTTCCTGTACTGGAAGAGATTAAGAACCTCTCTGCTAACTGGACAGAGAACTGTGATGTGAGAATGAGCCAGTAAGTTGGTTACAATATTGCAACCAGCTTCCCAACAGAGTGCTGCTGAAATCTTTTGCCTGGCCATAGAATCACCTCTTACCATGGAAAATGTTGCTGGAACGTAGAATGGTGTATAATAAGCAGTTTAACAACATTACTTTTTTATACTTTGGGAGGCTCATCGTTTTCTGTTACATGTAGGGCAAGGGATGAAAGCTGAGGTGGGAGGGGGAGTTAATATAAATGGCATAAGCCATTCATGAAGGAAAGAAGACGCTTCTGCTCCTACAAAGAACAAATTTAGGCCTTGCAGTCTGCATTTTTAAAGCCCCAAAAGTTTAGGTTCTGTAGTTGCAATAAATTAAATTTATATTTACCCATGTATATAAATTCATAGAAATTTTTTTTAATTTCAAAAGTAAGAGATGACTCTGTGCTTGACCAACAGCCATAGGACAAGTGGTAGCAGGCAGAAGTATAGCAAATGGGACTGGATGAATGGAATTAACTTAATGACCACAATATGATTTATGATATTTGGGAGAAAACATCAAATAGCTGGAAATGCCTTACCTCCCAAGCAAATTAAGACATGCTTTTACAGGCAATGCATTCCCAAGAGAACTCTAGTGAGTATGGCAGATCAGAGCTCAGCTCACTTTTAAAGCGTCACAGATGATGAAAGTGTCTGAGCTAATCTGCATTCAAAATGTTTTCCTTTTGTAATTAAAAAATGTGTATGTAGATGCATTACCTAGGGACAACTACTGAATTAATCAGCACATTTACACAGTGGCATGATCTTAACCATAAGATGAGGCTGGGAGACTAGAGAAAAATGGACTTTGTTAGTTCTAGCAGAGATGTCACAAGTAAAGCTATTTGAATAACAGATTTTTTTGGTTCAGTAGCAGTTCTAAAATGTTTTTTTTTTTTTTAAAAAATTGTTGACCTGAAAGATTTTTTCAAAAATATTGGTAAATCAAAAAGCTGGAGGGAAAATATTGATTTCAGGTCAAATTAAACATTTTTAAAGTGTTGGGGTTTTTGTATTTTAATAACATTTAAAAATCATTTTGACCCAAAACCACAACATTTTTAAAACAAAATATTTAATATCAAAATGTTTATACTTTTTTCATAATTTTTTCAACATGAACAGTTTGGTGAAACAGACACAAATTCATGAAGCATTCTAGTGTTGCCAAATCTGAATTATTTGCCAGAAGAAAGTCTTGGATGAAAGATTTCACCCGGGTAAGATTTGTTTATATGATTGCAGTTAAGGCAAAATAATACTTTGCTACCTGACCCTCTACATCTTACTTTACATCCTTCCCCTCTCATATAACATCCACTCCGCCAGTTACACAAATTGCCTTTTCCAAAAATTGTATATACCGTAGCATCAAGTGCTGTCTAGTGGATGGAAGGAAGAACTAGACAACAGTGTCACACTACAGTATAGATAGGAGGACTGTGTTAAAAGCATTTTGTTATCTATTTAATATTTGGTGGAGGAGGCCAAAAAACCCTGTCTCATCCATTCATTGGAAGTCTCCCCTCAATTTCTTCACTCCCCCACTTATTTATTTCATGAAAATACAGAAACTGAATCAAAATTATGGTTTGAATTGTAGTATAATTGTGCTTTTCATGGTAGATAATTAAACTGCTATGTCTTTGGGAAAAGGTCAGCATGTCGGGGTAGCATATATTCATCTCTCGAGGGCATTTGCCCTCATTAGCCATGAATCACTGTTTCATAAGCTAAGAGCCTTGGCTAGGCTCCATCTACGCTAAAATATGTTGGGAAAACCATATGAATTCACTGAGATTCACTTTAATAGTTTATTACTAATTAAGCTGCATATGCCTCTTTATGTTACTCAGACAACTAGCCCTCACTGGTGTCTAGACACAGATTAGATGTTTAGTACTTCTTTTTTATTGCCATGCTTTGGAGTCCATTGACATACTTGTCACTGCTCTTGTTCTATGGACACAGGGACCTGCTAGGAGGGTTAGTGAAGAGACCTACATTAGGATGCCTTCAATATGCTGACAACACCCAAGTTTCTCATTCCATCTTTGCCAAACCAAATGGTACAATAGGCAAACACTGGTTGTTCTATGATTGGGCATAGACAAAAGCTAATTTGTTGTGGTTCAGTACAGATAAAATGGAAGGAACGTTGCAGGGAAGCACCTGGAAGAGATGGAGGAAATTATATTTGACACTTTCATTGAAGGTATATGCCCACCAGTTGTAACAAGTTCAGAATCTGGGTGTCTAGTTAGATGCTCACCTGCTGTTAAGGTGATCAGATGGCAATGGTGGACATGATTTTGTTTCAGTCTGTCTCTTTTTTTTGCCACGAGATTGCAACCTTTTCTTTAAGAAACAAACTTCACTCCATCTCATATCGCTCTGGCCCAGATCCACAGAGATGTAGGTGCCTAAGTCCTAGAATCAGGCACTGCTGTGATCCAAAAAACCATGCTCTGCTGCCGGCTAGTCCAGTAGGTGCTTTGTGGATCTGGGCCTTTGGACTTTAAACCACTGCAATATGATCTGCATGGGGCTGTGGGCCCTAGCATCATCTATACACTGAAGCTGTTGTAGAGTCCAGCAACCTGTTTATTAAGTGGAGCATCCTACCTACATAGGACTTATTTTACACTGGGTTTAATTTTTTAAGTAAGACACCATATTTTTTAAACTTTTTTATTGTGCTTAAAACCCCTTGTGATCAAAATAATAAGTAAAATAATATTTGTAGTACGTGTGTGTGTGTGTGTGTGTGTGTGTGTGTGTGTGTGTGTGTGTGTGAGTAAAATAAATTGCAGTTCCCACAGAAGTGAATTTTTGTTTTGTTTTTCAATTAACCTTTGGGCAATATACAGAAGAAGGCATTCACTGACAGTGTGAATTGAAACTTTGATAAGAGCTGAACATGACTTTAGCAGAATACCTTCTTAATGAACTAAATATGTTTGGCAAACCTAGAGACGGAGTTATTGTAATAGAACTCGGATATGCTTTCAGGAATAGACTGGCAAGGGTGAGGTGTGTCTAGCAGCACAGTTTAAAAATCTGATTAACTTGCACACAAAAACTGAGCAAGTCACCTTTTCAGTGTACTATAATAAGCACAAAGGTTGTATTTATTTAAACAGAGCACAGGAACTGCCATAGTGATCAGACCAGTGGTCCAGTTAGTCCTACATCCTGTGTCAAACAGTGGCTAGTACCAGATATTTGAGAGGAATCTGCAAGAAGTTGTGCAATAGCCTGCCCAGAGGAAAAGTCCTAGCCTCCATTATTTAGAGGTTGACTTAAGCCCTGAATCACAAAGGTTTATATAGCTTCAAAAAAACCTGTTCTTAACAAAAATCCTTACTATAATAATTGTGGATATTCTTGTTACTCACTTTAAAGCCAAATTCTTCTTAAAATTTGGATAAGCTCTTGGTGTCATGGATATATTGTGGCAGTGAGTTTCACAAGTTAATTCCATGTGTGGAAAAATATTTCCTTTCATCAGCTTTAAACTTTTTGCTTTTCAGTTTTATTGAATGTCCCTTACTCTTGTATTATGAGAGGGTGAATAGAGGAGCTTGGTCTACCTTCTACATACCATTTATCTTTATTATATACTTTTATCATGTCCCATCTTCTTTGTCTTCACTCCAAGGTTAACAATCAGAAACTTTCCACTCTCTCCTTATATGGAGTTTTTTAAACTCATGTTGCCTGTCACTGGACACCTCACCCCCAGTCTCTGCTAAATCCTCCGTGAGATAACGGCCATTGCTGAACACATTATTCCAGGTGAGGGCATACCATTGATTTATACAATAGCATCAGAAGATGGCCACTGCACACAGAGTGGGCCTTTGGGAACCACAAAGTCTGCTGCTGAATATTCTGCCAATGGGAAAACGAGAGAATATTCTCAATTTTCATTTCATAGAAAAAGTGCTTTCCCCTTGTGAAGGTAGGACTGAAAGTATAAACCGTCGCTAGCTTCCTACTAGGATTAAACGCGACAATCAACTGGGCTCCACTTCTGCAACTGGAGGCTACAGGGCACCCAAAATTTTACTTTCATTTTATGCAAAAAGTGAGTGTATGTAACAGTTTTATTTGGGGAGTATCCTTAAAAAAACCTTAAACTAGAACGTTGCATAGCCCTATGATCAATAGTGAACAGGAGTTTGTGGACAGGGTAGGGAGGATATGGTGAGACAAGTAGTTCTTCAGGACTCCCAAAAATACAAAGGTTGCCTATGATGGTGCTAATTCACTATTGAGAATGCTCTTGATTGCAGTGCTGCTCTCTACTTTCACTGGAAAGATTAACAATTTTGGGGGCTGGGGCCACTTGCCCTTCCGTCTACAGACTGCACTCTGATATTGCACTGAAGGGGATAGATGCTGCCAGAAACCCTCACTGCTCTCTTCATTTGCACTGTTTGAGAGAAAGGGACAAAGAAAGGCAACTGCCACAAACACTTTGTGTTTGTTTAAAGGAGAGAGGGATTTAACTGGTGGGGGTTAGCACCCTTCTCCCCTCATTCCCAGCCACCACCTCAAAGAGCTTTCTTCATGTCAAAGGGAGTCGCCTATCCCTTGGTATCATAATAGTGTAAAATGAGAGAGACTCCCAAATATGCTGTACTATAAATGGGTGATCCGGAAAGAGAGTAGAGCATTCCCACTGCTCTTTACTAATGCCAGTCTCAATGCCCCATTTGTCTGCTTTTGCCCCCAACATCTTTCCCCACAGACTTTTTTTTACCACCCCACCTTCTATGCATTAAATGACCTCCCAGTTCTGAGATGCCAAGCTGTTACCTCTTCTCATTTCAAATCCCTTGTTAACTTCCTGCTTATATGCAAAAAGTGAGCCAATAATTTTTTTAAAGTTTAATTGAATGATCATGAGAAACATATGTCTAAAGAGATTGACTGACTGTATGATACAATTGCTGTAATTTCTTGTCCATCCTTATTCCATTTCATCCCAGCTGCTTATACCTTCCACTTGTCCTATATAACATTAGGACTAGATTCTGCCATGCTTAAGTAATAGCTTAATCCACAAGTAGTCCCACTGACTTCAGTAGTGCTACTTGTTGGGTGTGTTACTCTAGTTCATAATGAGTAATATCAGAATCTGGTCCTTAAGGCTGAATTGTGGCTTTACCACAAACCTTGAGCAAAGAACAGTTGTGCTGGCCCAAGACCAGCCCAAGAATCAAACTGTGACATAGAATCTGTTTCCCCATTGCCCTCCTTGTGAGTATATAAGTGTATGGGTGTATATCTGTCTATCTCTGTATCTATAAAATGCACCCACTTGTCTGTAGAGAGAAATTATGTATTGATACTCCCAATTTCTTAAGTGTAAATCAAAGGAATCATCTATTTTTTAAATCTATCTATATATATTCGAATGTGTAGTACGGGATTTCCAGAAATGGCTGCATAAATTAGGAGAACAAGTTCTGTTGTATTATGTTGTTTACAGAACCATAAGCTTGCCCTATAGCCTTACTGAAATTCTAGAATCTCTTCTAAAGTATTATGTGTATGCTTGATTGAAATATTTTAATTCATCACTGGACATGTAATAAACTTTCTTCTGTCACTGGATGACATGAAGGATTTTTTTCCACTGACATTAGTTTTTTGAACTGCTTCTGGTCAGATGCCAGGCTCCTCCAAAAATATTGTAAATAAACATGAGCAATTCAGTCTAGCATATATGCAATTGTGACAGAATGTCCACACCCTACACACTATTGTAGTAATCTTTGTACACATATGCTTTCTAAGGTATCATTTGCAAACTCATCATTTTCTGGTCAATAGTGTCCTGATAAAATTTGTGGCAACACTGTATGTGTAATTATAATAATCCTCTGTATGGTGTGATTAGCACATGTTCCAAAACTGAGGTTGGCAAACAGGTCTGTCTCAAACAAAGGAATGTGTGTTCTGCTTAATTTGCATTTAAGTAGTAAACAGAATCATCAAGCAGGAATGGAAAACAAAAAAGCTCCAACAGGTGAGGAAAATCAGCAGGTAACATCCTTCCCTATAGATTCTGTCTCCTGAATCTCAGCTGGAAATCTTTTCCAAGAGGGGGACTGGCATGTTCTCTTCCCCCCTGCTAAATGATTCACTGCACCAGAAAGAGCAAAGGAAACTGCCATTGAACTGGAAAAGGGTCCTGACCTACAGTGATTTCCCTATACGCCCCCTTGAATTTCCCCAACCCCTCCCCTCCCCCCCCCGAGTTACATACAGTGTTACCAATTTAATCATTGGTTGGAAATTTGAATTGAAAGTGAAACATTAATACACACTTTAAAAGCATATATAGTAGTACCTGAGAAAGCATAATGGGTTTGAAAAGTATGAACAAAGACTAGCTTCCTCATACAGCTGTTATTTATGACAATGTCGGCACATTTATTTCGGCTATATTGGCCAACCTAATTTCAAATTATGATTTGTAAGCAAGGTCTGAATGAACTCCCCCTGACAGGTAGTGATGAGCCAGGGGTGGGGGGAAAGGCCTCAGGACCAGACTGTATTTACATGAACTCACCTACTCTGCCTAGGTATCTAGGAGACAGAGCTGTGCTGTCCAAGTGATCAGTTTTGGCTGGTGCTGGTTTACAAAACACTTTTGTAAATGGACAACCTACCCTAAATTCTCAGTTACTGAGGGACAATCTTCACTCACTGATATATTTGCTTTCCACAACTAACTCTCTCTCTGTACAACTTTTCATGAGTGGTGTACCCGAATACTTGGATGCTAATATATAAACTGTATTGTTAAATTTATTCACCTAAATTTGAGTTATTGCTGATTATATACTACATGTATCTTATTACTTTTAAAACAAACTTTGTGGATAATCTAAGCACTATACCAAGATGTACAGACACTCTTTTCTTAACCTATACGTTATGTATTTTTTTTAACATTTAGCTATCCTAAAATTTTTAAATTTGAATGTGGGGGTCATGAAATGCTGTTATCCTTATTGTATGAGCAGCGGGCAGCAGAACTGTATGTAGCCTGCCTGAATGAGGGGGGTCTCCCTCAGTGCTTAATTTGTGCTAGGGCTTGCCAGGGCTGATCCCTGGCACCTCTAGGCTTGGCAGCTCATAGCCCTGAGACCTCTGGGCTTGCCACATCAGTTATGAAAGTAACAAACTCGACTGAGCCCCAGCACCTCTCTCATTACAAATTAAGCATTGGTCACCCACAACTGAACTGCACTCCCTAAGCAGGCGGTTTGGATGCCATATCCTAGTGAAGAGAGAGAGGGAAAGACACAGGTGTTTTGCTTGGTGGTGTGGGATCTGCCTAAGAGTCATAGGCACTATTGGACCTGCCTCCCTCTCCTGTTTAGAGAGAGAGCTGATTAGGCTCCCATAGAGTCTTTTGGTTTAAGTGACCACTAGAGTTGAAATCACCGATAGTCAGGTTTAAGTGCTTAGACCTGCTGTGGGACAGTGTTTCTGTGGAAGAGACAGCCCAGTCTGCACTAGCAGCGAGGTTCCCCCACGGAGAGCTGAAAGCTGGGCAGAACCTTGAGAGACCGATTCGCAGAGGTCGCAGTGGCAGATGGCAGCGGGAGGTGACAGTACAGGGCCATTGGGGACAGAGCGGTGGAGTGAATGATGGCACGATGAACAACAGCAGTCAGAGCATTTATTTGTTGGACTATGTTTTAGTGACTTCACCCCAGAAATGCTAGATCTGTGACTGGGAAACTTTATATAAATATACATTTCCCAGTCGGCCGACATTTTTAAAATGCATTATTTGCAAGGTCATTATTTCACATACACGCTATCTTGAGAGATCATTATCTTGGAGTTTCTGTGCTAAACTTATTATTATTTTTTTTATGTAAGACTGGCCATATTGGGTCAGACCAATGGTCCATCTACCTCAGTATCCTGTCTTCCGACAGTGGCCAATGCCAGGTGCTTCAGAGGGAATGAACAGAACAGGGAATCATTGAGTGATCCATCCCCAGTCGTCCACTCTCAGCTTCTGGCGAACAGAGACTAGGGACACTTAAAGCATGGTGATGCATCCCTGCCCATCCTGGCTAATAGCCATTGATGGACCTATCCTCCAGGAACTTATCTAGTTCTTTTTTGAACCCTGTGATAATGTTGGCCTTCACAACATCCCTGGCAAAAAGTTCCACAGGTGACTGTGCATTGTGTGAAGAAGTACTTCCTTTTGTTTGTTTTAAACTTGCTGCCTAATAATTTCATTGAGTGACCCCTGGTTCTTGTGTTAAGTGAAGGGGTAAATAACATTTACTTATTCATTTTTTCTCCACACTAGTCAAGATTTTATAGGTATCTATCATATCCCCTCTTAGCCATCTCTTTTCCAAGCTGAAAAGTCCCACTCTTAATTTCTCCTCATATGGAATCTGTTCCATACCCCTAATCATTTTTAAAAACACCGAGGAGTCCTTGTGGCACCTTAAACTAACAAATTTATTTGGTCATAAGCTTTCATGGGCTAAAACCCACTTCATCAGATGCATGGAGTGGAAAATACAGGAGAGAGGTATAAATACACAGCATATGAAAAGATGGGAGTTGCCTTACCGTGTGTGTGTGTGGGGGGGGGGTCAGTGCTAACAAGCCAATTCAATTAAGGTGGAAGTAGGCTATTCTCAATAGTTGATAAGAAGGGAGGAAAAATCACTTTTGTAGTGCTAATGAGTTCAGTGTAATCTAGGTGGTCCATTTCAAACAGTTGACAAGAAGGTGTGAGTAACAGCAGGGGGAAAAGTTAGTTTTGGTAGTGACCCATCCACTCGCAGTCTTTATTCAGGCCTAATTTGATGGTGTCCAGTTTGCAAATTAATTCCACTTCTGCAGTTTCTCATTGGAGTCTGTTTTTGAAGTTTTTTTGTTGAAGAATTGCCACTTTTAAGTCTGTTGTTGAGTGCCCAGGGAAACTGAAGTGTTCTCCTACTGGTTTTTGAATGTTATAATTCTTGATGTCAGATTTGTGTCCATTTACTCTTTTGCGTAGAGACTGCTGTCCATTTTGGCCAATGTACATGGCAGAGGGGCATTGCTGGCACATGATGGCATATATCACATTGGTAGATGTGCAGGTGAACGAGCCCCTGATGGTGTGGCTGATGTAGTTAGTTCCTATGATGGTGTCCCTTGAATAGATATGTGGACAGAGTTGGCAACAGGGTTTTGTTGCAGGGTTTAGTTCCTGGGTTAGTATTTTTGTTGTGTGGGGTGGAGTTGCTGGTGAGTATTTGCTTCAGGTTTAAATCCTTCCCTCTCATCCCCCCACCCCACACACAAAATGTTCTATACTTTTCCCACCCACACCCAGGAACCCTCCAGGTTCACTCCCAGGTCCCTTCCCAGCAATTGCTTCCCTCTTCCTCAGCTCCTCCATTACCCCGACTTCCCCAAGCATGTGCACTGCTTCTGAGGGATGTGGGAAATATCTGTCTGTTTTGTAGTTTAAATGAACTATTACTCAAAGTTCTATATTAACATTCCTAGTAAGGAATCTAATTGTCAAATAAAAAAAATTAAGGAAATGTGTGTCTGTAACAATACTTGTTGACAGATATTTTGAAATAAAATATCAAAATAATTGAAACCGCCATGACAAATTAAAAAAACTATTTTGACAAATACAATTTTGCAGAATTTTAAAATATTGTGTGAAGAATTTTTAATTTTTTGAGCAGAATTCACCCATGAGGAAAAATTGTGTCATTGTCCAGCAGTTTGCCAGAAAACTTTAGGACCTAACTTTTTTTTTTCTTCTTTTTTTTTTGCTGATTTCTCATGTTTGCAAAAGTGTAAAGTTTTAAACCATGTTGCTGTGAGACTTGGAAGCAAGTATCCACACTACTGTGATTGTGTAACTATTTGCATTATATATTGGTATGTCATCACAGAGAAATTCAACACACAAAAAGGTAAGATTTCTGAAATAAATTTGTCATTTCAATTTCATTTACCTGCTACAAACAGAATCGCATAATATACTAGAAAGATTGTATATGCACATCATTAAGTAAATACAACAAAACATATGCCTTCTAGAGGAAAATTTGGAATCTTTGCACATTCATCTGTAACAATTCTATTCTCCTCCCCCCCACTCAAGAGAAAAAAAAATGGGGGAACTCTGAAAGTTTAGAGATGGTCTGCAGGAGTTTCCTGGTATTCATTCTTCCTGAAATCAGATATTCTTGATTGGAAGCCCTACATTGCTGTCAAGCTATTCTTTTTGACAATCTGAAATCAATTCAAACATCCTACAAGCTAAAGTTGAGTTTGAAACAAAAAATAAACTCCCTTCTAATATCACTATTCTTTTTAAATCATTTTTAAAATTTAGATCTCTTGCTCTGTGATGGTATAAATAGTTTGATACTGATGTTTGCATATTTGATGATTTAGCAGGCCATCCACTGATTTATTCACATCACATCCCCAAAGTGTTGAATGCAGTGATGCTTTATGTACTTGAGCCTGCAGCACAGGAAACATTATGTATGAAGGTGGTTCTATTTTAAAGTGTGGGTGTGTGTGTGTGAGAGAGAGAGAGAGAGGTGCATTTTTTAAATAGTAGAACATGAATGCCCAGAATCAATGATATGCCTTAGTGTTCTATAACTTAAGGTTGACAATACCAACTTGCGCTAGAACCTGATAAGATAAAACAGGGTCTGACTTGGTAAGTACATGAAGAGGTGACCTCCAAAGAAAAATCTAGGATTGGTGTTGCTGATTCAGCAGGTGGCACTCTTCCCTTTGAACCAAGTTGGGAGTTGTTATAACTTAGTCCTAGTGTACAGCTTTACAGAAGAGATGTAAAAATGAAGTTTTTCCAAACCACTTATCTGGGTATTTCCTGTGTTCCACAAAAGCCATTATGAAGCCTAATTTTTAAATGATTTGTCAGATTGAAATGTTGCATAAGAAGTCTAAAGATAGGAATGACTTGGTTCAGAAAGATACCATTAGGGAACATTTCCCAATTGCCTGTTCCATGGGGACAGGAAAGGAAGCAGATGTTTTCCATCAACAACTAACGTTGAAAAGCTACCATTACTCCCTCCCTAACTACATGCTGTAGGCCATAATCATGTACTCCCTTCTTCTGCTTTCATAGACGCAGTAGCATGTAATAATTCAAATTCTGTCTTGACACAGCTTGCTTCAGCTGTTTCACATAGCGAGTTGTTTGTACACGGCATCTATGGGCACATCAGCATTTTGTAGAGCGATTAAATGGAGTTGCTGCTTTCCTGATGATGGTTGCAAATGTTTGCTGTAGTCTGAGAGTTCAGAAAACCTGTGGGTGTAAGATTAAATACTGCTGATCACTGTAGCACTAATATTTGCATTAGCAGAAATAACAAACTTCTGCTAATTCCCTTTAGGTACCCAATCTAAAATAAATCTTTGTTCCCTGTTAATTGAGGAAGTTGCTTACAGTGATTTCTTTTTTGGATACTCGACTCTAAGTAAGTAATGGCAGCAATGATTGATGGCAGACTGCACAGATCAGTAGCCCTGCTCCAGAGCTGTGTTCTGTAGCTTCAGCTATGGGATGCAAGTGACTAGCAAGTAAACTGTTCTGGTGCTCTGTATGTATCCATGTATTAGTATGACAGAATATTGTATGGATGCCAGTAACTCACCAATACAGGATTTTCCAACAGGCATAAAGCATTTTTGTTGTGTATATGATGATTTTAATGGCATTCCATATCAGCCTAGCTAATCCTCTATATAATAAAGATTGCCAAGTGGGTTTATTTTTGTTCATTTTTCTAACAGCCACAGTAATTTGCAGTTGAAATTCTACCTCCTTCATATTTATAAATATAAATTCCAGACAGTCCTCTAAATGAAAGGTTTTAAACACTGGGAAAATAGCTTGTATGTCCTTTCTTGGAAACTAATGTGGAATAAGACACTTTGGACATGACTTCAAACTGCTTTGTTCTGCACTGCTAGTGAAGACCAATGTTAAAAAATGGTCACTGAGTTTGGGCCTTTGAGTTTGAGCCACTATTTTCCCTTGCCCAAGTTGAGACCGCTGTTAGAGTGGGTGGGGCCATGGGAGAATCTAGGTGACAGAGAACATGAGAGCAATAAACCTTGGTGCTGATTTTCACAGATGTTGAGCACCATCTCTCCAGAATAAGTTAATGGAAGTGAGGATGCTGCGCATCTGTGCAAATGAGTCCCATATATTTTTCCCCAATACTTCCAATGACTTAAAAACAAATTAACAGGAAAGTGGCTTTGCATGGGGAGAGAATAGAGTCCCCTGAACATTTAAAGGGACAGGTCATCACACAGCCCTTTTGTATGGAGTTAAGTGTGCTTTAAGAATTGCCCTGCACCTAGTTTCAGGTTCCCATTGAGGCTTATCTGTCCAGGTGCCTAGACTGAGACAGGAGTGTGCATGTTCAGAGACCGAAACATAGCCACCTAGGTGTTGAGGGACTTCGGATGCCTCCAGTGATAGCCAGCAGCTGAGCAAGGGTGTTGTGAATGCCAGTGGTGCCTACCTTTTGGACTTTGGTTAGATACCTAACTCCATTTGTGAGTCTAGTGCTTTGGATTTTCTGATGTTTCTCTCTTTCACCATGGTTTACTACTCAGTTACATTGTGTCTTTGTGTTACAATCTTACTGTTTATCATAGTAAGACATTTATCTGCCCAATACAGTGGCCAAGACTTTCAAATGTGACCTAGTCATGTTGGGTGCCTGAGCTTGAGACACCTTAAAAGACTTTGATTTTCAGGGGATTTCTGCTCAGCATTTCTAAAGAACCAGGAAATGAAATGCCTCAAGTGAGCCATCCAAACCACTAGTCACTGTTGACAATTTTGGCCAGTATATTTTGATGCATTTATTTTATCATCAACAGAATATTTAACAAATCTAACTAGATAATAGACAATGTTAATTCACCTCCCCCTTGAAGCCTCAAACTTGTCCCTCTCATTCCCCTCATTTATTCTTCCAGTCACTCAAACTGTGGATAGCTTTTCTTTGATGGAAAAGGGCTGGCTACATCCATCCTCTAGAGACTAACACCATCCTTCATTAGCCAGAGGGAGGCCATTAATGAATGGCATACCCACACGCCAAGAGCACATTCCTCCATCTAGATTATTTCAAATTAAAGGAAAGAACAAATTATGAAGTCTCTATATGAGAGAGAGAGAACACAGTATCTTAATGCACTGGAGCTAAAAAGCAAAAGGCATCTGTCTCACAGCAGCTCTTGAAGCAGACAGGGACCCCTCTGCTTGTAAGGGTGCAATATACAGGCATATGAATGGCATCATCTCCTTTCAATCATGCAGTTGCATATGCCAATAGCAGAAACTGCTTTTTGTTCCCCATGTAGACTTATTGATGGATTGATTTATTAATTAGTATTGATTATTGATAAATCAATTAGACCAGTGGTCAATAAAGGTTTGGTCTCCTGAGATCTACAGTATCAGCAATATTATTAGTGTCATTGGAATAAGAGAACTGAAAAGCACCCTAGAAACAAATGCTAGTTATCATAAGACCTTTTATTAACAATCCCACTAAGCAGACAAACAATCCCACACACACTGAAATACAACAGACAAGATAGAGAGTGCAAAGCGTTTAGCCCTATGACTGGCATCCCTCGCATCTCATGTCTCCTGCTGGGGGACTTTGGAGCCTCATTCATTATCTTCCTCATCTGCATTTTCATCATAATCACTTGTGGTTGTCATCCTGGCATCCTCCTGTGCATTCCTCCCCCCACCACCACCACACACACCCCAGCACATGGGCCTCTTTTTATCCTGAATTATGCCTACACCCCTTTTTCCTTATCCTTACTTCCACCCCACTAATTTAGGGGTATCCCATTTGTCATTGGCTATTCTCTGAGTTCCCCTTATTTTCATTAACATTTGCATCACATAGTTACCATAATAACTTGTGGTCAAGATAAAATTTCCTAAGATGTTACTACTGCTCATCCTGCTATATAAACTGATACATTGTAACATATTTTCTACTTTGTTGCTGCATAGTTTCCAGAACATCAGCACTTAAGATGTCTTTTACTCTAATCTTACTCTTTACTGGTACAGGAGTACCTCTTGGTTAACTTGCCATGCCAACTTTTTTCAGGCCCAGTTCCTCCTTTTGTTATGCTGAATATCTTACCACCTGAGGCCAATAGGCCCTGTGTTACAACAGTAATTATACTTATATTTCATCTCTATATCCTGAATATACTTAACATCTTTTTAGCCTTGGGTACACCTGGGAGCAATCATGCTGCCTCCACAGCACTCTGAGACCTTGTTGGTCTGAAACGTAGAATCAGTTTAGATTACTTGACTTTCTCAGGCTCAATTCTGCACCTACACCACTGCCAACAACTTAGGGAGATTTACATTAATTTTCATGATGCAAGGATTCTTGTGCAAAACTCAGTGCCAGCACCAGACACTTCAGCAATTTTCAGCTAGAAGGGGTTAATGTTCAAAGATGAACTGCCGAAACACACACTAATTGCTACTGATTACTTTTATGTTGTAATGATGAAGCAATAATGATCAAAGCACAGGGCATTTCTTGGGGATTCCTGACTGCCTGGTTTGCTTCAGGCCATTAACCCCAGTCAGCAATACCTCTGGAAATGCACTTTGTGGAGGTCATTATTGTTAATCATTGGAACAATGCAGAACATTCACACACACTATAAAGTGAGGTGGCTGAAGCCTGTGCACATGCAAGTTTTGTGATTTGGAGTCAAAATGTAAGAGAGGGGTTAGATTTGCTTATCATAATCCCTAAGGGGAATATATAATACACAGAGTGAAGCCTTCTTAAAGACCATGAAGACATACATTTGTGCATATATGAGTGTATGTACTTTAGAGAAAAATACAGTAGGTGCATATGTGGTTGGTTTTATGAACATTTTACATCCTGATCATCAATTTCTTAATTTTCTTTTCACCAGTTTTTTCTTAAAATATATGGGCCAGATTCTCTCTTAGGATTTTGCTCCTTTGCACTGCTCAGGCAGCTTGAAAGGGCCAGATTCTTGCTGCAGATGGGCAATAGTGAATTTCCTTGGTGGAGGGGAACTCTCCACTACCATAGGATACACATCAAGGGAAGGATGGGGACACATCAGGAGAAGTGAGGAGATGTGGAGAAGCTCTCAGTCTAGTCCTCCATTGGTTAATGGCGTTTGGAGACTACAGGCCAGTGGTGTAAGTGAGAACAACCCCTAGTCTATCGTCTCTGCAGACCAACTCCCAGCTTATTTAATAGAGAGGAATGGAGAGGCCATGATATGTAAGGGTATGTGTAACCTTTGAGCTGGGGGGAGGGAGCTGTGATTTCCATTTTGAGCAAATGTACCCATGCTAGCCCTCGTGAAGCTAATATGCGAAAAATAGGGTTTAGCTGCAGCAACGCAACAGCCTAGGTGCCCTGAGTACACGCCACATTTTGGACTGGATCACAGTCAGCACTGCTAGCCCCTCTCTTTGCTCACACCCCAATGTCTGTACTCTATTTTTAGCACACTGGCTTGATCAAAGCTAGCATAGGTTTCTCTCTTCAAGCTGGGACTCATATACTCAGCTCAAATTTAGACATACCCTTTGTTTCTCATTGTATATCTCTGCAATGGGGTTCCCAGGGTGCAACTTGGAGTGTGGGAGCGCTGAGCTCTCCCCCAACCCTCTAATCTGGGGTATCCTTCTCAGACTGTGATGCTGATGTCAAGCCATAAACCTCTGGCAGGTTCAGGCACTTACACAGACATCCACAGGCAGGGACACATTCAACTAGAGTTATATAAATGATCTCTCCCAGACACTCATGAGCCATCAGTAGGGAGGCTCAACCAATTCCCCCCAGCTCCCCAGCCTTGCCCCCCTGAACTGTACCATTTTGCACTGCTCAGAAGCCTGGCCAGTATAAGTTTATTACCCAATCTGCCCCTCCCTCAATGTGGAGAGGACATATGCTAGCCTTTGTAAACTGAGCTGAAACTTTCTAAGCACTTCAACCAAAACACACTGTTTTAGGTAAAATATCAAAAAGATTTATTAACTACAGAGAGATAGATATTAAGTGATTTTAAATAGCAGGCATAGAAATCAGAGTTGATTATTTAAGAAACAAAAATAAAGTTGCAGTCTGAGTTCTACAAAGTAAGCAGGAATTGAATTAAGCAATGTCTCACCCTGATAGATGGTACAAACAGGTCAGAGATCCTCAATACACAGGCTGAAACTCTTTCCCAGTCTGGGACCACCCTCCCACTAGTTCAAAGTCTTTGTCCTACAGACAGTTCTTCCAGATGCTGAGTTGGGTGGGGAGATAGATCTTTATTCATAGGAATAACCTATCACTTGACCTATGATCTGGAACGATCTATGCTTGTAACATGGGGTCTTCCCCCATTGGACAAGCAGTCTCCATTGTCTATGTGCTATGAGGAGTCTTTTAGGATGGCTTCTGGGAGAGTGGATTCCCTTTAATAGGCCATCAGCGTGTCTGGCTACTCTACTGTTGTACCTGAAAGGCTGGTTGTTGGTGTTACCAAACTCCCAACATATTTCAGTAATACATATGTGTAACCCTTCTGTCCATCAGAGTTGGCAGCAACAAGGGCCGGGTTCAGTATCTAGGGGTTCCATCCCAATAACACAGTGCAAAACTGGCTCAAGCCCCCACCCAGTGACCTGGGACAAATATATACCACTCCCACTGGGTGCCTCTAAGAGGCAATACTTCCCCTCTCGCAAGCACAGAGTCTGAGTGTAGCAAAAGCCTTTTAATAACAGAGAGAACCAATGTGGCATTATGTTGGAGAAACACCACCAACAGGATTCATAACACAACCCATGAGCAAAAACCCACCCCAAGCAAATTGGGCCATGTCCTTTCCCTTTGGTTCTTGAGTCCAGCAACCCCAAAGTCACCCAAAAGTCCAACAACCCAAAAGTCTCTGTCCCTGGTCAGTGCAGCCCCAGAATCCAAAAGTTTATCTGTACAGTTTTACCTCCCAACTTGGGTGGAAATGGGGGGGAGGGTAAGGAGCACCTTACGTGTTTCGAAGCCAACTGGCCCATCTCTCCGCGGGGGCTCCACTCCGCTCTGCTCCACCAGCCATCCCACAAATCACGCTGCTCTGCCAGCCACTCCACTCCACTAGCTGTCCCACAAACTGCTCCACTCCACCAGCCACTCCTGGAACTGCTCTGCAATATATCCTCACCCCCCCCCTCCCCGCCGCCCCTACTTAACACAATGCTCAATGATTTTAGCTCTTTAGTTATTTCAACTTATAGTAGGGGAACCTCAGGGCTGGTAGACCATTGGCCCAAAGTGAATTCAGCTCAGCAGCCTGTAACTAGACTCCTAGTGGAATCAAAACTAGCTCTGATATTCTACAGTGGAGAGAGGAAAAGATGTAATTAGCATGGAGTGCCCTCACCAAGGACCTATACCATCAGACATTAATATCTATCCCCAACCTCTCTCCATTCACTATGTTTTGGAACCAATGACCCTTGCCTAGCAAGTGCTGCTTAACTGATGGTGAGTCCCTCCATCATAACAAAAGGCCAAGTACAGTTCTACTGTCCTTGATTCACATAATCAGGATAATAACAGTTTATTCTTCCTGCCCCAATAACAGAGAAACTGGGGCTCCTACAGCAGCCAAAGTGACCATCTAGGTGGGATGGGTGTGCCTATGCAAATGAGATCAGCCCCTGAAGTTCTTTTCCACAACCCACCATAACTCGCCACCAGATGTCAGGTAGAGCTCATCCTGACTCTGCTTACATCCGCAATACTTCATGACCTCACATACAATAGCAGCACATACAATCCAATAAGATATCATGTTCAACAGATCATGACCTTTTAAAATGATACCTCACAAGGCATGCTTTGTGCAAAACATATCATAATTATATAACCGTGGTGAATATGGAGGTTCCAGGGTGTTGCTTTGCGCAATCCATGAAATTTTTTTTGTTCTCCTACTTACAATTCTCTGAATTATGTCATAATGGTAACACTGTTTGCTAAAGAAGTGTGCTCTATAAGAGCACCACAATATATTTCATGACGAAAGGCAGTAACTCAAGCACTGCTGTTCACTGGCCCAATGATAACTTTTAAGCATGGTTTATATATGGCTTCTGCAAAACTAGATAATAATTGCAAGACAATGGGACAATCTGTGTGAAAATAATGTTTAAAAGCTATTTCTTTGTCATCTGCCCCCTAGACCATGTTACAATGTTAGATTTTGCTGCAGCTACCCTTCAACTATTTTAAACAGACTTTTAGATATGGTTATTTTATTGGTGAAGTTGCATCTCAGACAGAAGGAAGAGATGATGCCAGGTAAAATGGCCATTGCAAATTAAACAACAACCTTCAATTGAAGAAATGCGTGGTATGAGGTCGGGGGGGAAAGGGTGGTGCACTTTTGTAAAACAGGTACAACTTTGAATGTAATTTAGAGATGGAGGAAGTCACAAAGCAAAGATGATAGAGAATTGCAGTGATGTGGTTCTCATGTCTGAAATAGAATGGGGACACCCCATCCCCTCGAAATATAGAGAGAATAGAGATTTAAGAAGACCTCAGAAGAGGAAGTTTGACCACAATTTATATGAGGGCCTGATTTATGATTAAGAATATTTAATGTATATATTAATACACTGATAATCAATAGTTATAGATTCCCATAGAGTCCAAATGTCTTTAAGTTGCTTATGACCATGTATTAATTGCTAGATATCTGTAACATGCTTGTATCATTTATTATCCCCTTGTATGCCATTTATAAATGGATCCTTACTATTGTGATGGGAATTGTGTTAGTAGACAGCAAATATAAAAGGCATGAATTAGAATCTCAACCAAAACTGTTAAAATTTATCAAAAATTACAGTGAATTGCTGCTCTTTCTTGTAGGATCACCATAGTATTATATATATTTTGAGAAGTTTTTTAAAACACCTACACAGTCTGAAAAATATTTGGCCACATAATACATTTATGGAGGAAGAATGGAGGAAGAGGAGAAGGAAAGAGAAGGCAGTTCTAATAAATTCTGAAAAAGGTACTGCTGCTCCTGGATGTTTTTGTTGGATTTACATGATGTATTAAAAGCTGACATGTCCTGAAGGGGTTAGTTTACCTTTGTTATGGAAAGTTACAGTATTCTGGACTCATAATTTATTTAAAGTCTTACGCAAGCAATGTAAATATTTAAGGATTTAACTCCTTAAATTTTGTGCAGCCTTTGCACTCCAAATTTGTGTGTGATTCATTGTATGCTGAAAACATGAATAACACCCTTATATCAGGTACATTCACAAAGAAAAAACATCAGCTATTTCACTTCAACTCTTCACCTTAGAACAGACAAGATAAGGAGCCCAAGGGGAAACATGCTTGTTTCAGATCGGAAATTAATTCACTGGAAAAATAAGTACATCATTCAAAAATGCATAGGCATGAACACTAAGCAGGTGAGGGGGACAAATTTAATCTACCTGCTGTAGAACTTTAAGTAAACACTTCCATTTTACACATAACCTAACCTGTGGTGAGCTGGAGCCGGTTCGCACCGGTTCGCGTGAACCGGTTGTTAAATTTTGAAGCAGTTTTAAAACCGGTTGTTAACTCGCTTCCCTGCAGGGGGTGCTGAGGCTTTGATGGGCTCTGGCCGGGATGTGATGTAATTCCTCCTCCGGCCGCCGGGGGCGCTGGACTGCGGGAGCCATGTGGGCTGCCACCTGGCCGTGGCCACAAGCCCTGTTGCTGCTGCTGGTCCCCTGGCCCTGGGGCTCCCGATGCTGCCTGGTGGGTCCCCAGCTGCTCTGCTGGGCCTGGGCTGCATCCTTCTGCTCCCCCCGTGAGTACCCACCACCCTGCCCGCAGCCAGCCCCTGCCTCCAGCCACCCCTGCACCCCCTGCCTGCAGCCGGCCCCCACCATACGCCCTGCCCTGCCCAAAGCCAGCCCCTGCCTCCAGCCACCCCCTGCCCTGCCTCCAACCACCCCCGCACCCCTTGCTCGCAGCCAGCCCCTGCCAGACCCCCTACCCTGCCCGCAGCCAGCCCCTGCCCGTCTCCAGCCATCCCCGCACCCCCTGCCTGCAGCCAGCCCATCTCCAGCCACCTCCTGCCCTGCCTCCAGCCACCCCCACACCCCCTGCTCGCAGCCAGCCCCTGCCACACCCCCTGCCCTGCCCGTAGCCAGCCCCTGCCTCCAGCCACCTCCTGCCCTGCCTCCAGCCACCCCCGCATCCCCTGCCCGCAGCCAGCCCCTACCGAACCCCCTGCCTGCAGCCAGCCCCTGTCTCCAGCCACCCCGCACCCCCTGCCTACAGCCAGCCCCTGCCTCCAGCCACCCCCACACCCCTTGTCCGCAGCCAGCCCCTGCCCCACCCCTGCTCTGCCCATAGCCAGCCCCTGTCTCCAGCCAGCCCTGCACCCCCTACCTGCAGCCAGCCCCTGCCGCACCCCCTGCCCTATATCCAGCCAACCCCTGCTGCACGCACCCCCTGCCCTGCCCGCAGCCAGTCCCTGCCCTGCCTCCAGCCACCCCGCACCCCCTGCTCGCAGCCAGCCCCGCCACACCCCCTGCCCTGCCCGTAGCCAGCCCCTGCCTCCAGCCACCTCCTGCCCTGCCTCCAGCCACCCCCGCATCCCCTGCCCGCAGCCAGCCCCTACCGAACCCCCTGCCTGCAGCCAGCCCCTGTCTCCAGCCACCCCGCACCCCCTGCCTACAGCCAGCCCCTGCCTCCAGCCACCCCCACACCCCTTGTCCGCAGCCAGCCCCTGCCCCACCCCTGCTCTGCCCATAGCCAGCCCCTGTCTCCAGCCAGCCCTGCACCCCCTACCTGCAGCCAGCCCCTGCCGCACCCCCTGCCCTATATCCAGCCAACCCCTGCTGCACGCACCCCCTGCCCTGCCCGCAGCCAGTCCCTGCCCTGCCTCCAGCCACCCCGCACCCCCTGCTCGCAGCCAGCCCCGCCACACCCCCTGCCCTGCCCGTAGCCAGCCCCTGCCTCCAGCCACCCCCTGCCCTGCCTCCAGCCACCCCCGCACCCCCTGCCCGCAGCCAGCCCCTACCGAACCCCCTGCCTGCAGCCAGCCCCGTCTCCAGCCACCCTCCCACCCCCTGCCTGCAGCCAGCCCGTCTCCAGCCACCCCCGCACCCGCTGCCTGCAGCCAGCCCCTGCCGCACCCCCTGCCCTGCCTCCAGCCACCCCTGCACCTCCTGCCCGCAGCCAGCCCCTGCCACACCCCTGCCCTGCCCACAGCCAGCCCCTGTCTCCAGCCAGCCTGTCTCCACCCCCTACCTGCAGCCAGCCCCTGCCGCACCCCCTGCCCTATATCCAGCCAACCCCTGCTGCACGCACCCCCTGCCCTGCCTGCAGCCAGCCCCTGTCTCCAGCCACCCCCGCACCTCCTGCCCACAGCCAGCCTCTGCCGCACCCCCTGCCCTGCCTGTACCAGCCCCTTCCGCACCCCTGCCCTGCCCACAGCCAGCCCCGCACTCCCTTGCCTCCAGCCAATCCCGCACCCTCCTGTCTCCAGCCAGCTCCGCACCCCCTGCCCTGCCCTGCCCGCAGCCAGCCCTGCACCCCCTGCCTCCAGCTAGCCCTGCCCCACGACTCTGTCTGCAGCTGGCCCCACGTCCACTGGTGCCCTGCAATTCCCAGGGCAGTAGCCCCGCACACCTGTTTCAATGAGGGGGGCAGGGATCAGCCGGGACCCACACATGTGCACACCCTAGGGTGACCAGACAGCAAGTGTGAAAAATCAGGGCGGGGGTGGGGGGTAATAGGAGCCTATATAAGAAAAAGACGCCAAAATCAGTACTGTCCCTATAAAATCGGGACATCTGGTCACCCTAGTACACCAGGGAGTGGCGGGGACCCACACATGTGAAACGGAGCTCATTTCTAGTTCAGGCCCTTCTTTTCCTGGACAGGTCAGGCTTTTTGGTTCTTAAATCGCCGTCCGGGATTTAAAATTTAAAAATTCCTCCTGGGAAAATACGGACGTATGGTAACCCTGTTGGTACAGAAAATACATACTGGGCCACATCCCTTAAAACAGAACTTTTTATAGGGAACCAGTTGTTAAGATTTTGGCAGCTCATCACTGAACCTAACACCAGAGTAGGAATAAAGAGATTTTTTGACAGCCTGTTATCTCTGCTGTTTTCCTTAACCATCCATTACAGAGTAATTATATAAAAATGGTATATCAGAGTACTGATGTGATGTATTCAGAGAGTCAGATTCTGATACTCCAGTTCATGCTGCATAACAGCAAGAGTGATCAGTGCCATTAAGTTATTATTGCATATGAATAAGAATATCAGAATCTGGACCACATGTTGTGTTGTTTCTGTGACTGATCCAATGTCTACTGAAGTGAAAGGGAGTCATGCTATTGACATGAGTGCCATTGGCTTGGGGCCTTTGGAAATAATATTAGAATATGTAGGACCAGATCCTCAGCTGGTATAAATCAGCATGTCTGTTGAAATCTGTGGTGGTTTATAGCAGCAAATTCCCAGTCCATTTTGGTCAATTTCAGGGTCATAGAATTTTAAATATTGTAAATTTCATGATTTCAGAGATTTAAATCTCAAATATCATGGTGTTGTAACAGTAGGGATCCTGACTCAAAAAGATGCAATGACCTTGTGACCCCCTCACAACCTCCTTTTGGGTTAGGACCCCCAGTTTGAGAAACACTGGTCTCCCCTGTGAAATCTGTGTAGCCATTGGGCCAATGAGGCCTGTGCCCCGATACCCTGGCCAATTGGGGGGCCCTTGAAAAATGGGCACCACTGCACCCCAATCTGCCTGCCAAACCAATGCTCCTGACAAGGTGCAGGGTCTGGGCTCAGGGTCCCCAGTAGGAACGCTGGGTGGGTAGAGCAGGGCAGGGCAGGGCAATCTCCCCCATTCCCTGACCCCATTTCCCCTGCAGGAGCGCCAGGGCAAGCGGGACGGGGGGACTGCAGGTGAAAGGGGTGGTGAGGGGCCCCCACTTGCTCTGGCCCAGGACCCCATAAAACCTTAAATCACCTCTGTGTATAATATAGGGTAAAAGTACACAAAAGACCCAATTTTACAGTCCGTGATGCGTTTTTCACGGCGATGAATTTGGTAGGTCCCTATTCATAATGAAAGCATTTATTAACACACACCTGCACCATTACCTCAGGCCACCAGATAAAAGTACTGTTGAGTACAAGAAAATCCATCTTGAAACTTGAAAGTTTAATTAAAGAATAATCTGTCACTGACAAATTACCAAGGGGTGAATATGTCATTCACAGCCTTTGCACATAATTTCAAAGAACACAGTTTAAATCGCCAGAGACCAACAAATCAGTCTGTCTGTTTGTAATTAACAGACAATGGTTGCATAATTGATAGGAAGCACTTTCTAGAAGTTTTCTGCATGAGAAGTTTCAATGGGAATTACTTCATGCTGAAAGGTGGATCAGGCACCGGTGTCACTGCTGCTTTGTGAAAGATTTTTTTAGAAGTCCTAGTAAAATGAGCACTCACTTGACAAGTTTAGAGCTCTAGAGCTAAAGTGATGGGACTTAAAACTGGGTAGTGGCTTATCAAGTGTCTTCACTGGATAAACAACATAGCAGCTTTTACTTGCCTTCATGGGTGCAATGTTCATAGTTCAACATTGATTATTTTTCAAAAGACAGGAACTAGCAACAGTGTGTGAAATAGAAGAAGGATCTTTCAAAATAATGAAAAATCTTAGTCCTACAATTCAGAGATTTTCATCTGTTGATGATCATCTTTGTAACCATTTAGAAACGTATCACATCTTTATTCTAAGTTTGTATGCAATCACCACTTTATTGGTACAGTAATATTAATTTGCACATTCTGTCATGGTGAATGGTGAACAAGCATTACACAAGAAACAGTAACAAACAACGATGCCTATGCACCTGATGTGTAAAGGTATTTTTTCATCTCAGGATCTCAAAGCACTTTATTAATTTATGATAGCCTCTTAATTCCTCTGTGAGGTGGGTATTATCCTCTATTTACTGATGAGTGACTAGCCCAAGGACACAAATCAAGTCAGTGGGTAACTAGAGGATAGAAGCCAGGAATCTAACCATGAAAGCAATCTATATTGTATAGCCTTTACTCAGGCAAAACTCTCACTGACCTAAAGTAACACCAGTGGGAGTTTTTCCTGGGTAAGAACCTAAACAGCAACAGTTAATTAGTGAATAGTGGTTATGAGTTGTCTGCTCCTTTTCTACAAAGCTGGCTTTGTTTCACCTTCACATCCTCCAGAAGATTCTGACCAATTGTTTACCTCTCTTCACCCCTCTCCCCCAAGAAAAGAAATTAAACAAAATTATCAACGTTTCATTTAGCTCTGGTATAGCTTGCAGTAGGGAGAAATTCCCATTGACTTGGTCCGAAACATGTATTCAAACCCCCTTGAGCTGTGGGGGAACATCTGCCTTCAGTTGCGTCTCTATAAACATTGTGACCTCTCTGTCTGTTTCCTTTTTTGTGGTGTTTATTAGCCTTGTTTCTGTCTCTTTTTTTTGATTGAACAAAAAGTTAATAGATTGGGGTTTTTTAACCCACTGAAATTCATCCAGCAGAAACTACATTGAAGGAATGATGAGGCTGAAATGGAAGCAAGGAAATTGGCATCTAAGGATCAGAGCTGCAGTACCTACAGGCACAAGCCTGCAAGATACTGTGAGCCCTTAACTTCTGCGGACTTCAGTGGCAGCAGAGGATGCTCAGCACCTTATAGGAGTGGTCAGCACATTGCAGATATACAATGGGATGCCTTCTTAGCCTTCTGAGTGCTGCTGTGACTGGGAGTTGGGTTGTCATTGTCAACAGTTCAAGTTCTTGCTTTTTTGATTTATCATCTTTTTAATGTAGCTTACCTTGGTTTCAGAGAAATATATAATGCCCAAATGGTGAAAGTCAGAGTTTTAGGGAAATGGCCAAATGCAAGCGATCCCTAGCAGAATTTTAATTTTCATGAAAAAAATGTTACATTTACTGGGTCGTCTCAAATTATATAATGGTAGTTTCAGTGTGTGACTTACTTTTAATTAAATTATATTAATAATGACCCATCTCTGTTACACATGACTCTAAAAAAGGTGTTCGATAAAGGTCTGATATTTCTTTGTTAATTAATTCCCTGTGATAAAGCTTCCATATTATTGCATTTTTCCATGGCATGCTGATCCTATATAATAGGCTATCATTCTAGCAAGACTGTATAACTATTAACAACAAGCTTTGCTATGCTCACTGGGTTTCTGCTATTAAGATTTTTAATGTAACTATAAATAATATTGACAACACACATTGAGCTGGATCAATTTAAAATTCTACCCAAAATAGTAACCTCAAACCAGTTATTAAATGGCATCCAATATAACCATTAAATAGGAACTGAATTGCAGATGTTATGGCACTATGATTAGATGAAGTTGAACTGCTGCTTTTAAGACACTAGAGCCCTTTTATATGACAAAAACAAAAGCAACAAGACAAGGAAGCAATGTTAGCGAGTTTTTGCATGCAAATATTCTGTAAAACTGACAAATTGCTATTTCCAACTAACGTCCTCACCAGGTGGTTTCCAGTGACTTGAACAGATTTTGTTACTCTGTACTAAACAAAATGGGGTGCATGGTAGCTCCATTTCTTTCTGGGAATCAAAGCAAGAAGTGCACGATTCTGTATTTTCAGTCATATATTCCACTTTCTATGCTATGCTTACAGTTTCTAAAATCAACCCTCCATTCAAAAATGTGAAAAATAGATAGATTTTATTCCTTTTAATTGTATCGTATAAATGACAATCTTTGACTGAGATCTTGGATTCGGATGCTGATTGTTTATGCTGCACTGATGTCACAAAGTAACCTTTAAACTTGCATAGTGAGCACCAATAGATTATAGCACTGGAATAGAGCCAGCACCGTGGTTTCTATGGCGCACAAAAGCACCCCTCCCCCTGAAAAGGTGTTCCCGCCCAACCCCTGCATTCTTCCTGGGAAAAGGCCATGATTTTGCATGTGTATAGCATTCTCCCCCTCCTTGGGCAATGCTTCTGAAGGGAAGCATTTTAAACTTTGATTCAAATTCATCAAACTTCGGCTCAGCCTGATCTCTTCTGGCCAGAAGCTCCACAGCCCAGGAATGTTTTGTTCCCACTGCCTGAAAATAGGGTCCCGTGTCTATCCAGCTGCATCATCCTTGCAGAGTATATGACGGGAATTGTAAGGAAATCTCTCACTTATAAACATTCGTCTGCCAAGTTCTCATCCCTTATGGATAGTGATTAGTATGGGATGGTGGAGTTTATATTGGAAGATGTGGTCTAGTGGTTTGAACATGTCTAGGAAGTTGTGTGCTCCAATACAGACTCTGACACGGATTCCCCTTGTGTTCTTGGTCAACAAAATTAGGCCAAAATTTCCCACTTATTTTAGGAGCCTGCAATTTTGGATCCTCAACTGAAAATATTTAGAGCCTGCTTTTCAGACATGTTGAGGACGTGATGTCTTTGACTTCTCTTGGAGCTGTGGGTGCTCAGCATCTTTGAAAATCAAATTCTAGGTCTCATGAGTACCCAAAAATTGAGACACCCAAAGTGAACACACACTTTCTGTCAGAATTGACTTGCCCAAGGCCACAGAGGAAGTCAGGATCAACAGCAGAATTAAAACTAACTTAAGAAATATGTCATAATTTCAAATCCAAACATCTGGCCATCATTAACCATTATTAGTCATACATGATATTTTACTTAGACTCAGAAGTCAGAGAGTGATTCATAGTCCTTTATTCAGGGGAAGAAAATCTGAGAGAATTTATAAATGGTCATAGATGAAAGCCCCTGGCAGGTTCAGCTTTGGGTAAGATCAATAGGGAGGTAGATTTAAGAAAGGAAACCTCACCCTTGCAGATTTTTACTGGCCTAGAATGATGATGTTGTGCCTAAACTCTTCAGGATAGGAGTGACGTTAAAGTGGCCTGTGCCTCAATGTGCCTGGCTGTCTCTGATGGCTCTTACAATGTAAATGTTAGGTTTGGTTGTGTGTTTCTTTGCTTTTACTCTTTGAGGACTGGCTGTATTCCAGTTTCTGGGGGGGAAATGTGCCCATCGAATTCTAGCATTGCTTCATTTAATTCACATTTGGCTTCCTTGAATGTTAGATTAGTAGCTCTCAGGCAGTCAAATAGAACCACAAGAGTCTGACTTTGTACTTCCTGAGTTTTGCCAAAGACTAAAATGTCATCACTATAGTTAAGAACATTGGGAATGTGCTGAATTACTCTCCAGATTATGTTCTGAAAAGTTTCAGCAGCTGAGCATATTTCAGACATTAATCTCTTGTACCATTTCATGTCTGTCTGAATTTGCTTCATGGGCCAGATCCTCAGCTATTGTAAAACAGGAAAGCTCCACTAATTTTAGTGAAACTACATTTATTTACTGTAGGATCTGGCCCTATTTATTTATGTATTTAAAGTTATCCCTACGTTTTAAGGGGGGGGGTTGTGAAGTAAGTTATGCAAGGCCCCAGAAAGTCTCACATGTTCCTGGGGTTGGAGGATTTGACAGGTGGACAGATCAAGAGCATTTGTCTTCAATGCGGTAAAAAGGATCTTACAAAAACGGTAGAAATGAGGGGAAAGGGCTAAGTGACATGGAGGTCAGAAGGTTTCCGTCATTCAGAAGAAAGCACAGGAAAGGGTTAAACAACTTGGAACAGAATTGAATCCCCACAGTTAATCGTTCAGTGTGGGAGAGAGGTTATGGAAGCCTACTGGTTGGTGGAGATCTTGTCAATAATCTGGGAAGGGGCATGGAGAAGTGTGGTCCTTAAAAGCATGGGACCCAATGTATACCACAGTCTTGGAACACAACTAAAAGCAGCTCCTGTATATTAATTCATGTATCTATCTATCTAAAGTATTTATAGAGCATCAATCACTATAGTATCAAGGTGCCTTATAAAGAACAAACGTCCACTGAGTCCACACAGTGGCTGACCCAACACAGTGTTGCTTCCACCCCATCGCTCCCCACACACACACCTAGCCTGCATAAAGCCAGCTTGCTTTGGTGAAAAAATAATCTCATACAAATTGAAAACATAAGCTTTGCCATGTGCCCAGAGTTCACTGAACTTTGGCTCTTGAATCTACAACCTGATAACAAATTCATATCCATCTCCAATTTAGCTATACTGACAGGCTCCACAGCTTTCTAGAGCCTCCTGGGACCTTCCTCTCAAATGTGGGGTTCACAACCATGGTGGACTGGAGCCAAACAATTATAGAGGCTAAGCATGTATTCTCTTTCCATTCTGATCTTTGCCAGATTGCTGGGACAGTGTGAATACCCCCACTCCTCTGCTCTCCAACTCAGCTTGCCTATTCTGCATCCAGCTCCTTTCTTTGCTTCTAGATTGATCCCAGCACCTGTGGGGTACCCAGCACGGGATCTGGAATAGAGGTAAATGGTGCCATTGAGGTTGTTCTCCCTGGACAAGGGAGATTCAAGAGTTAGTCCACAGAAACTGGAGACAGAAAAGTCCAATCCTGTCCCCATTTCTGTTTAGTGTGTCTATTGAAAGGCTTTGTGACATGTGATTTTTGTCCTATTTTCATTAATACATAGTTTTCCTTGGAGGATGGTGTATATGCCCAATTCCATATTCCTCATACAGACAGAATAGTCATTGAAATCAATGACCTGAATGATGAATTTCCCACTACTTCCCTTGGGATAGACTACTTAGAAAAGCATGACTGTGTTCCAAGTTTCTTCCTTACCCATTGAATACCTATGTTTGTGGTTTTTTCCCTGACATATTTTTCCGAGATGAATTTCACTTTCTTATATCCTGCCTTTGGTATATATCGTTATGTTGGGGGTTGGGTGAAACCTCATTGGAGCTGAGGGGTATGACAGCTGCACTTCATCAGGCTAAATGTAAGAAGCACTTACACTCTTTTTGGCATATGGTAGCTGAAACAGTAGGAGCCGCCATCCAAAACACAGTCCACATGCAAGGCTAGTCAGAAACTGAGCTAAGTGGGCAGAGGGAGTTTGCTGAGTATTGTTTTGCTAAAGCTGTGTGTATGAGAGCAGAAATACCACAGAAGTAGACAAAGAAGGCAGCAGAAAGCAAGGACAGACAGAGAAGCACTTGTAGCACGACCCTGAGAGAAAGCTCAGTAAAAGATTTTTAAGTACAGTACTGGCTGTGGATTGGAATATTAAGTAAGGAAACTGTTGCCTGGTGTTTGATTCTGCTATATTCAGCAGAACAGGACTATGTACATTCTTCGTAAAAAAACCAGGATTGCAGCAAAGAAATACCTGACTTTATCATCAATCGCTCCTCCTAATGGAAACAACCTGCAAGACTTTATAATCAAGTACATTATAGAGCTGTTGTAATTATCCCAAAATCCAGCATTATAAATCCAGGAGATTCAGAGTTAAGGTTAAACTTGAAAGTAATCCAAACATGTGAAAGTTAGAAAAAGCACAATTAAGGACCCCAAACACCCTTAGCTCTGCCCTATAGTGACAAAATGGGGGGGGGCATCAAACGTGCCTTTCAAATGCAGTTTTATCTAATTTGGGATCACAAACACTAAAATGCCTTAATTATAATTAAAAAGTTATTGCATTGTGGGCAGAGTTAAGGTTGTCTGGGTTTCCTAACTGTGCATTCCTTTAACAGAATAAGACCTTGAGCAGTTTTCTAAATGACATGAAAATATAGTGGTGTGTCAACACCCATTTAGGACTTGAAACTTATGTCTGGGCACCCTCAACCCCCATTAGCTTTAAGAAAGTTGAGATTGGTCAGCATCTCATAGGACTGAGTCCTTACAGAATCATAGAAATGAAAGGGACCTCAAGAAGTCATCAAGTCCAGCCTCCTGTGCTGAGACAGGACCAAGTAAACCTAGACCCTCCCTGACATGTGTTTGTCCAACCTGTTCTTTAAAACCTCCAGTGATGGGGATTCCACAACCTCCCTTGGAAGCCTATTCTAGAAATTAACTACCCTTGTGGTTAGAAAGTTTTCCTAATATCTAAGCTAAATCTCCCTTGCTACAGTTTTAGCCCTTTACATTTTGTCCTGCCTTCAGTGGACAGGGAGACCAACTGGGCATTGTCCTCTTTGTAATAGCCTTTAACATATTTAAAGACTGTTATCAGGTCCCCCCTCCATTTTCTTTTCTCAGGAATTAACATGTCCATTTTTATTAACCTTTCCTCAGAGGTCAGGTTTTCTAAACTGTTATCATTTTTGTTGCTCTCCTATAGATGCTTCCCAGTCTGCTCATATCTTTCCTAAAGAATGTGGCCCAGAATGAGACACAGTTCTCTAGCTGAGGCCTCACCATTGCCAAGTAGATTGGGAAAATTGCCTCCTTTCTGATGGGGTTCCCAGGGTACAACCTGGACTGTGGGACCACTGAGTTCTCTGTCCCTACAACCTGGGGTATCCCTCTCACACTGTGGTGCTGTGTCAAGCCATAAAACTATGGCAGGCACTGCACTTACACAGACATCCACAGGCAAGGACACACCCAAATGAGTTACATGAATGATCTCTCCCAGACACTCATGAACCACAAATAGGGAGGCTCCAGTTAATTTCTCCCCACTCCTCAGCCTCGCACTCCAGAATTGTACCATCTTGCACTGGTCAGAAGCCTGGCCAGTATAAGTTAATTACCCAGTCTGCCCCTCCCTCAGTGTGGAGAGGACACACACTAGCATTTGTAAACTGAGCTGTGATTTCTCAAGCACTTCAACCAAAACACACTGTTTTAGGTAAACTATAAAACAGGTTTATTAACTATGTAAAGATAGACTTTAAGTGATTATAAGTAGTAGGCATAGTCTAGAGATCAGTGTTGGTTACTTAAGAAATAAAAATAAATTTGCAGTCTGAGTTCTACAAACTAATCAGGATTTGAATCAAGCACTTTCTCACTCTGACAGATGATACAAGCAAGTCACAGATCCTCAATACACAGGTTGGAACTCTTTCCCAGCCTGGGACCACCCTCCCCTAGTTCAAAGTCTTTGTCCTTCAGACGTTTCTTCCAGGTGTTGTGGGGGGAGTGAGGCCAGGTGATAATGTCACTTCCCCTCCTTTATAGTTTCTTCCCACTTGCTGGAAAGATCTATGACATTGAGGTCTTCCCCATTGGTGAAGCAGCCTCCATTGTATATGTGCTCTCTCTGATAAATCTTCTGGGATGGCCATTGGGAAAGTGGATTCCCTTTAATGAGCCATCAGCACATCTAGCTACTCCATTGCTGTACCTGAAAGGCTGGTTGTGGATGTCCCCAACCTTACAACATATTTTAGTAACGTATACAGCAATACTTCATAACCTCACAAATAATAATAGTACATACAATCCAACAGGATATCAATATTCAGCAGATTAACACTTTTAAAATGATACCTCACAGGGCATACTTTATGCAACACATATCATAATTATCTGACAGTGGTGAATATGGTGGTTCTAGGCTTCACAGTCTTACATATGACACTCCTGTTAACATACCCCAGAATGATCTTAGTCTGTTTAGAGTAACAGCTGTGTTAGTCTGTATTCGCAAAAAGAAAAGGAGTACTTGTGACACCTTAGAGACTAATAAATGTATTTGAGCGTAAGCTTTCTCTTCTGGAAACATGTAATGTAGGTGTAGCTACATGCCACAGTGGAAAAACAAGCTGCAGCCACACTGTGATGTATAGCTGTACATGTCAGCAAAAGGCTTAGCAGGATGAGGCAGTGAAGAGAGGCTTCAGCAGCTCCTCCCTGCCAGAGACTCTCTCTGCTGCTGGAGTCCTTGTCCTTGATCTCCAGGAGTGGGGAGCTGCTGGAACCTTTCCCCACTGCCTCTCCCCTGCTGCCAGAGTCTTTTCCTGAATGCATCCGATGAAGTAAGCTGTAGCTCATGAAAGCTTATGCTCAAATAAATTTGTTAGTCTCTAAGGTGCCACAAGTATGCCTTTTCTTTTAGTCTGTTTAGCAACTCCATCACATTGTTGACTCAAACTCAGCTTGTGATCCACAATAACCCCATATCCTTTTCAGCAGTACTACCACCTAGCAAGTTATTCCCTATTTTGTAGTTGTGCATTTGATTTGTTCCTCCCTAAGTGAAGTACTTTGCAGTTGTCTTTATTGAATGTCATATTTTTAATATCAAACCAGTTCTCCAATTTGTCAAGGTCATTTTGAATTCTAATCCTTTCTCCCAAAGCCTGCAACCCCTCCCAGCTTAGTGTCATCTGCAAATTTAATAAGCATACTCTCCACTCCATTATCCAAATCATTAATGAAAATATTGAATAGTACCAGACCTAGGTATGACCCTTGTGAGCCTGCTAAATTCTGGCACCTCCCAGTTTGACAATGAACCGTTGATAACTGCTATTTTAGTACAGTCTTTCAACCTTTATAGTAAATTCATCAAGACTGCATTTCCCTAGTTTGCTTATGAGAATGTCATGTCAAAAATCTTACTACTGGTTCCCCTTCTCCCCCATCCACTAAGCCTGTAAACCTGATAAGGATGGAAATTAGGTTGGTTGGCATGATTTGTTCTTGAAAAATCCATGCTAGCTATTCGTTATAAACTATTATCTTCTAGGTGCTTTCAAACTGATTGTTTAATAATTTGTTCCAGTATCTGTCCAAGTATCTAAGTTGGGTGGACTGGCCTATAACTCCTGGGGTCCTCCTTGTTTCGCTCTTTAAAGATAATTACTATGTTTGCCCTTCTCCAACCCTCTGAGTCCTCATCCATCCTCAATGAGCTCTCAAAGTTATTTGCTAATGGCTATGAGATTGTTTCAAAAACTTCATTAAGTACCCTATGATGAATTTCATTGGGCCCTGCTGACATGAATATATTTAACTTAGCTAAATATTCTTTTCCTATTCCTTCCCTATTTTGGCTTGTGTTCCTTCCCATTTGTTAGTAATATTAATTGTTTGATTATCTATTCACCATTAACTTTTTGTTCCTACATCTACACTACACACCACTTCTGGAAACATGTAGTATAGGTGTAGCTACATGCCAGAGTGGAAAAACAAGCTGCAGCCACACTGTGATGTACAGCTGTACATGTCAGCAAAAGGCTTAGCAGGATGAGGCAGTGAAGAGAGGCTTCAGCAGCTCCTCCCTGCCAGAGACTCTCTCTGCTGCGGAGTCGTTGTCTGCAGAGGGTGAAGATCTCCAGGAGTGGGGAGCTGCTGGAGCCTTTCCCCACTGCCTCTCCCCTGCTGCCAGAGTCTTTTCCTGTGGCAAGGATTGGGGAAAGGCTCCAGAGGGTAGACAGTAGTATGCTACATAGCTAAAAATAACAGTGTAGATGGAAAGAGACAGCTTGAGTGAGTGGGGAGCCGTGTAGATTATGTATTTGCGTACACACTCACACCTTTCAGGTGTATCTGTACTCTACTCACCTAAGTTATGCCTCATCATCTACACTGCTACTTAAATCCATTTTAGGGGAGCTACCCCACTACATATGCTACATGCCGCCGAAAGCAGCGTGGGGTGTAGACTGTCTTATCGTGAATACTGAAGCAAAATAGGTATTAAACAACTCAGACTTCTTGATGTCATCCGTTATTAGGTCTCCTTCCCCACTAAGTAGAGGAACTACACTTTCCTTTGTCTTTCTCTTGCTTATAAGAGAGTCAAGGAGGATGAGATAATATCTTTTATTGGACCAGCTTCTCCAAATATCTTGTGTCTAATGTACTGAAAAGAATCTCTTCTTATTCCCCTTTATGTCTCTTGCTAGGTGTAACTCATTTTGCGTCCCTTTGTGCTTGCGCTATTCTTTTGTACTCTTCCTTCACAATTCATCCATTTTCCACTTTTTCTAAATTCCTGTTTGATTTTCAAATCATTAAAGAGCTCCTAATAGAGCCCTGATGGCCTCCCTTTAATCTTCCTATTTTTCCTTTGCACTGGGATAGTCTGCAATTGTGCCTTTAATATTGTCTCCTTGAGAAACAGCCAGCTCCCCTGAACTCCTTTTTCCCTTAGATTTTCTTCTCTTGAGACCTTACCCACCAATTATCTGAGTTTGTTAAAGTCCACTTTTGAAGTCTATTGTCCTTATTTTGCTGCTTGCACTCCTTTCCTTAGAATCGTGAAGTCTAGAATTTCATCATCACTTTCACCCAAATTGCCTTGTACTTTCAGATTCACTACCAATTCCTCCCTGTTAGAAAACCAAGTCTAAAATGGCTGTCTTCCTGGTTACTTCCTTCATTTTCTGAAACAAAATGTTGTCCCCAGTACATTCCAATAACTAACTGGAAATGTTGTGTTTTGCTGTATTACTTTTCCAACAGAAGTCTGGGTAGTTTAAATCCTGCCACTACTACCAGACCTTGTGTTTTGGGTATTTCTGTTATTTGTTCTCGAAATGCCTCATCCATCTCCTCTTCCTGATTTGGTGGTCTATAGTAAACCCCTTTCATGACATCATCCCTCTTTATCTTTACCCAGAGCTTTCAACTAGTCTGCTTCTGACCTCCTGCTGGATCTCAGAACAAGTGTATATATTCTTGATGTAAAATGTAACCTTCCTTGTTTATCCTGCCCTCCTTCCTGAACAAGCTACACCCTTCTATAAATTAATCTAGTCGTGAGACTTGGCCCATCAAGTCTCTGTAATGCCAGTTAAGTTCTAATTTAGTTTATAGACTAATACTTCCAGTTCTTCCTGTATATTCCCCGTACTCCTTGCATTTGTGTATAGACATCTAAGATGTTCAGCAGATTTCCCCACTGATTTCCCTCTTGTTACTCTGATGATCTTATTGCCATTTTTCATGTCACCCCCAATATCTAGCCCTCTGTTAAGGTTCCCTTTTTTATCACTTGTCCTTTCTGCTATGACTCACAACAAGAGTTCCAGTTGCAATGGGAACACTGGACTGCAATGAAGACTGAGATCCAATTTATTTCCTGTAGGCCACTGACTGCATTTTTTGCCATTTCTAGTTTCAACTTCTGGTATTGTCTCATTAACATAGTGTCATTTAATTGGCTCCATAATGGAGTAAAAAAGCTGTTTTCTGCATTCAGGTCAATTATATTGATTGTGATCATGACATCTCCAAATGCATCTCTCAATTTTCTCCAATTATACTAAGCAAGATTGTTAGTCTGATGTCTCAGATTTAGGAAACACATGCAATGAGTCGGCTCTCTTGTACTCATGTCATTGTTAATTCATTTTTCTAAATCTAGAATGATCAGGAATGCATTCTGTATTCCCCTTTGAATTAAAATCACTTTCTCACTGCAATGCTATTCCAAGTTTATATTGATTCTTGTCTCAAAAAAGTATTAACTTTTATACCAACTCTTTTAGCCTGTGTATGTCCTAGAGATCAGGGAGGAGTCACTAGTTTTGCTTTGAACTCTTTTTCTCCAGGGGTCCAATCCAAAGCCTGCTGAAAGACTCACATTGACTTCAATGGGAGCGGGTTCAAATCCCAAACACCTTGACAGTTATTTTTAGATCTGTTTGTAAGTGTTGCGTTTCATTTATTAAGTATTCTGCCAAGCTTGCAGTAATAAATCTCTGTGCATATTTGTAGAATACAATAGGGCCTAATTATCTCAGACGATATGGTGCAGTGCACGAAAGGCATAGGGCTGCACAGGTGGCACTGATGGCCTACTTTGGACTGCATCTTATTACTTCTGATGACATGCAAAACGGAAAGAAAAGTTTCAGATGTTTGTCTCTCAAGAGTACAGGCTGAATTCGCAAAGCTGGTAGTTGTAAAATAAATATTTTAAATTGTATATTTAAGCATATTTTGTCCCTTACCAGAAGCTCAAAGTCAATGGGAGTCTTTCCACTGACTTCAATGAACCTTTGAAAACAAAACAAAAAATTTCAACCAACTCTAGTGTTTGGGCCAATTATCTTACACCTGGCCTCTGTTTTTACACCCGCAGTTGTTTGAAGGAGCTATTATGGTCAGTTGGCTGTCTGAGTACTTGATTTATAGACACAAATAGCTATTTAGATATCTTCAAATATGCTGAAAATAATTGCACCCACAAAACTGCAAGCATACAAATGGCAGCCTATTTGCAATAAGGCTGAATATTTGACTCTTTAACATAAAGACGTATAAATCACATTCTTCAAAGTGTTGTGACCAAATGATGTTACCATTTATGGCTGTTTGGAGGTCTAAAGTGAAATGAGTTTGGCAGTGTCACTCCTGTTCCTAGTGGACAAGATGCTGCATCATGCAAACCACCATAAGGTTTGACATAATAATCTCTCTTTTGTCTCCATGATAGTCTTTCCTAGTTAAGGCACATTTTTAATAGCAATGTAAGGAAGTTTGCATTCTCTTCACTTGTACCATGCTTTAGTGGATAAATAATAGACTTCAGTACTGTTAATCAGGCCTCTTTATGTTCACACTAAATTAACACCATTTATTTTAAACGTGTTTTGTGCATAGTGCTGAAAGTTGAAAATACACTTTCCACCTGAGAACATTATGTAGTGTTAAACATTTCTATTTGGGGGTTTTCTTGGGGTTTAGTGTCAAGGATGCTGAACTGAGCTCAAAAGTTTAGATTTCACTTTCTGAATATAAGGCCCCAAAAGTATGTACGTGTACATTAATTTACTTTGCAATTTACAAGTTAATTGTATATTTATTGTAAGTAAGTATATTCCTTTCTTTCATTTTATTTTTATAAATATTAATATGCATTCTGCTCCATACATCCTTTTCCCTACTTTGTCATTGTATTTCTAATATTAAATCAATAGACACATTTGTCTAATAATCCTTGGTTCTCCCTCCTGCTTTGTCAATGATTTCCAATATGCACTCAGGAAAATCACGTAACCTCTCTGTGTTCCATTTTCCCCATCTGTAAAATGGTGATAACAATACTTAACTATTAGAAAGGTATTGTGAAATTTGATTAATTACTTTTTGGTAAAGTACTTCAAAATCTGGTATGCAAGATGCAATAGATAGGAAAACTATTAGCCCTTACTCTCAGTCCCATGCTCTATCCACTGGTCCTTGGCCCTCTTGTAGGCACAAAATGAGTAAAAAAAATTAAAACCAAAGAAAGCCTTATTGATATAAACTAATATTCACCCCTGTGCTGGGAGAACACACTAGACTCTACACGTCAGTTAAGCGCCACAGTATGAAACTGAATGATGTATCAAGTGCTGTTTATGTCCCTACATTGGGTGAATTTCACCTATAGGGCCATATTCTGGTCAAACTCCTGTCCAGTTCAATAGGAGTTTGGGCAGTTTAATGACTAAAGGCCTGAGCCAAAGCCCATTGAAGTTAATGGGTGTTTTTCCACTAACTTTAAAGGACTTTGGATCAGGCCCTACATAATATGAAGATTATAGATGTGATGAAGTGTGGTTTTCTTCACCTTGTTATGTTGCATGTGAGTCTTGTGTATGTACCTCAGTTTCCCTGCGTACTGCACCAATGCTTAGGTGATGGAAATTGGGGGTGTGACTTTCGCTGAGGCCCTTGGGCGTGTGAGGCTGCCTACCTCTACATGTAGGCGATGGCTAATGCCCTTCATAACCTGAGACCCAGGAGGGGGATACGGTCAGGTGACTCTTTGCCCGAGAAATGAGGCAAAGGCCAGGAGGAGGAGCAATGGGTGTGTTGGAGGTCGGGTCGCTGGAAGCTGAGCAGTCTGCATTTTGGGACTGGAAGAGGGGGAGTCCAAGGCATCTGACTGCGGAGTTAGGGTGCAGGGCCCTTTGGCTTCCCCAGGAGCCCCACCAGGGTTGACTTGCTGCGTATGGTGGCTTGGAGCATGGGGGCCCACTGCCTCAGGCAGCCAGCATATGTCACAGCTCCCTGCCACTGTGGGAGGTGGTAGGACCCTGCAGCTGAAGTGACTTTGGGCTGAAGTCACAGAGTTCTTTGGAAGTCACAGATTCCATGACTTCCATGACCTCCTTGACAAATCATAGCCTTATACATGTGCTCCTGCAGGCCTTCATCGAGTTTAGAGCCTCATTGTGCTAGGTACTGAACATCCATATAGGAAAGTACAGTTTCTGCCTTGAAAATTTGCAGTCTGAGTAGACAAGAAAGACAAAAGGTTTGTGGGGAAACAGAGAGAGTAGAATTGACTTGCCCAAGGTCATAAAGCAGATCTATAGCAGAGCGGGATATAGGTCCCAGGTCTCCTGACTCCCTGCCCAGTGACCTATCCACTAGACTACATTGCCTCCTCTCAGACACAAGAAGCTAAAGAAGTCTGTCACTATCTGACAGTGCTAGTGCTGCTGGCATAGACATTGGCACCTAACCCCAAGAGAGGGGCTTGCTTTGAGAATCCCAAGCAGAGGGAGGTACCTCTCTCTAGCCTGGACTCAGACACCAAACTCCCTGGGAGCGGCGGGGGGCAGGAGGGTGTGCCTTAAGACACATGACTCAACTTGCCATCTCTCATTCTCTAGCTTACATGGAGAGCTGCCTAGTGTGCTGGCTTTTGTGAATCCCATTCTGAGGTGCCTATCTCCCTCCAATCATTGTACAGGGAACTTTGGTGACAAACTCAGGCTTTGTGAATTCCAGTGACTATCTAGGCACCTAAGGCCTGGTCTACAGTAGACAATTAACTACATTGGTCATGGGTGTGAAAAATCCACACTCCTGAGCATCATTGTTAAGCTGACCTAGGTCCCCATGTAGACAGCATTAGATCTACAAAAGCATTATTCCATCAACCTAGCTACTGCCTCTGAGGGAGGTGGATTACCTATGCCAATAGTGTTCTAAATGTAGAGAAGCCTTTCGTTTCTTTGTGAATCTCATAGAATCATAGAATATTAGGGTTGGAAGAGACCTCAGGAGGTCATCTAGTACAATCCCCTGCTCAGAGCAGGACCAACACCAACAATCTAGCCCAAAACTTCAGAAGTTTACACAACCCTATATGAACCTCTCTGGTTCATAATATAGCCTGGAAACTTACAAGAACAAGCTTTCTATGCAGATAGTTAGTACTTTCTCATTCCAGATCGGTAAAAAACACCAGAAGAGTAGTTTCTCTTTCATGTATCATATTCTGGTTAAATCCAGGAAGTACTAAGGCATATGAAAGTAAAAACATAAGTTTGGGTTTTTCTGTAAAATGTCTATGGCTGCAAGTATTACAAGTAACACTTAAGGTTACAGCAAAGAAAAAAGAGATTAGAGAAAGATATTTTGTTCTATTCCTTCAGCTTTACTTCATGATAACACTTCAAGTACAGACTGTTTCCCTTTTTTTCTCCTGTATAATCAATTAGTCACTTTGCCTTGCTGTATGTTACTCCTGGGGGAATTCTGCACCACTGCGCAATGCAGAATTTTGCATAAATTAATGTTGGGAGTGCAGAATTTCCTTTTTTTCCCCACCAAAATGGGCTGCAGAAATGTTGGCTACCACTGGGAGCCGCTGGACCTGGTAGACCCCAGCTTGAAAATAGAAGATAAGGCCACAGGGACGGGGAGGGAACTGGAGGTGTCCCAGCAGCTGCAGTTCCCAGCACTCCCTGAAGGAAGGAGGCGGTGGTGGTGTGCAAGAAACTCTGTGCAAGCCCTCAACCAGTATCAGGCAGTTTCTTCCTCTGGATCTCTGGGCTGTTGGAGGGTAGGTGGCTTGAGTTTCTGGGACAGGGGGGACCTGCACCTGGTCTCTGGGGAGGTATGAGTGTCTGGGCTGGGGGAAGCCACGGCTGGGCTCTGGGGAGGAGGGGATTGGAGTGTCTGGGCCAGGGAGGGCCCCCATGTGGGCTCTGGGTGGGAGGGTGCAGAGAAATGGGAGTTGCTTGTCACAGGGTTTTCTTTATCTCTCTCCTTCTGGAGGATGTTTTGTGTGTGTCTGTATTGTTACTGGTATTTTGAACTAAATTACCAAAATAATTGAAACTGGAGTGATTATATGATGTTATTTTGACAAATAAAATTTGCAGAATTTTAAAATATTGTGAGTAGAATTTTTAATTTTTGGCACAGATGTGTATGTGTGCAGAATTCCCCCAGGAGTATGTTTGTGTAGCATTTTATACAACAAGAGGGGAGAGAAGAGCATTTAAAAAAGCAGGAAAATGTGATTGAAAAATTATAAAAGATTGTAAGGTAAGGAGCTCAGAGAGATGGTAGAGCATGAAAATTAATTTAACTCACTTTCAATCTTTAATAAAGTTCTAGTTTGGGGTTTTGTTGCAGTTTGAGGTAAAAATTCAGAGTAGTTTCTGTAATACCCAAACCAGTTTATCCGTCCTCTATTTAAGCCTCTCATAAACTATACAAATTGGACAACTGTTGGGCCCATATAAAAAAAGTCAGTGAGTGAAATTACTCAATTAGCTTCTGTTTAGAAGCAGGTTTTCAGCATTAGCAGTTGGAAACCCCTTATTAGCATGAGTTACTGCAGCTGAAAACATTGCCAAAGTTTGGTAATACAATCATGTTGTGATGGGCACTGTGTGAAATAAGCCAGTGCCACCACCGTAAACTCTCATTTGCAAAGACTTTTTAAAAATGTAATGAGAAATGTCAGGCAAGTCTGTTGTATTTGGTATATCTGGGAAAGCTCAAAGAATCTCCTGAAAGCAACTATTAAAAATATAGGATATAGGCTCTTATCATATTACAGGACTGCTGTGTTTCTGATTCTTGGTGATTTGGAACACACTTTACAAAAGAAATGCTAAAATGTTTTTTTCCAATTAAATAATCTCCAGAGAGAAAGCAGAGTTTTGAATATTTGTGCATCACATGCCAGATCATATGAAAAGATCTGTGATAAGAATGACCACTCACCATATTGCATTTGAAACTAATTGTAAAACCCCATGCCCAGGCTTTCTTTCAGTGACAATGATTCATTCATTTAAACTAACCAAGTCTACTTCTTGCTAGATGGAAAGAAAAAGCACATTTGTTATCCTTTAAATAAAGTTTGGCACTCCCAGCTAGATCCACAAAGGAACAGAGATACCTAACTGCCACTTTAAATGCCACTGAGATCCTCTAAACCTCTACTACGGCTGCTGCCTAAACATGTAAGAAACTTAAATTTCCTAGCTGCTGAATTTCCACAAGTAAAGTCCTGTAAGCACCTACCTTTCTGTTGGTGGACATGCACAAAACTGCTTAAGGCCTGATTCTACAAAGCTGCTTGGCACCCTAGCTCATACAGTCATACATCAGTTCTGGTGGAATTCTCAAATTAGGTGTTCCGTCACCTAGCTAAAACTGGTAGGCATGCTATGGGCACATGAGACAGACTGGGGGAGAAACATGATGAAATCAGAGAGAGACTATGTATTAAAATACCCAATAGCCCGGTGGATTGGGCACTCATTTAGAATGTGTTCACATCCCCATGCTGCCCAAATTTGAGCTGAAGGCTAAACCCAGGTTTCCCATATTCCAGCTGAGTACCCTAACCCCAGGCTATTGAGCAGTCTGTGGTGGTCTTTCTCTCAAATTCTCCTGTTGAAGTGGTTGTATAAATCTCTATATTTTTTTAATTAATTGGTCCAGAAAAAGAGAGAGATTGACCCTGTAGTTCAGTGGTTAGGGCACTCACCTGGCAGGTAGGTGACCTAAGTTTAAGTCCCTCTGTTGATGAATATTTAATTATTTATATAAAGTGGAACTGCCTTACTAGGAGAAATTGAGAGCACCTCATCCTGGAATACCCACCAGCCTGGTGGTCAAGGCATTCAACTGAAACACTGGAAACCTTAGTTCAAGTCCCTGCTGCAGATCAGGATTTGCAAACAGGTCTCCCACATACCAACTGTGTGCTCTAGCTGCTGGTGGAAGTACTCACTCTGTTTTCCTTCTGAGAAAGGGCTGATCTGGATTAGGCACCTAACCCTAGGAGAGGGTTCACAGCTGTGAGTCCCCCATGGAATAATGAACCCAAATATAATTGAGGGGTGGGGCTTCAGTCCTGCTCCTCCCCTTAGCATTTACTATTGGCTAACTTAGCCAGCTCCCTGCTCAGTTTGCTGGCTTTTGTTAATCATGTTCTTAGGCACCTAACTCTCCCCATGCACTGTATAAGGAGCCTGATCACCCAAGTTGGGACTGTGGATTCCACTGGGTGACAGAGTACCTAAAAGTTAGGCATTGCAACACTGAATGGTGCTGGAACCCTATGCCCTGGTCTACACTAGGACTTTAGGTCGAATTTAGCAGTGTTAAATCGATGTAAACCTGCACCCGTCCACACGATGAAGCCCTTTATTTTGACTTAAAGGGCTCTTAAAATCGATTTCCTTACTCCACCCCTGACAAGTGGATTAGCGCTTAAATCGGCCTTGCTGGGTCGAATTTGGGGTACTGTGGACACAATTCGACGGTATTGGCCTCTGGGAGCTATCCCAGAGTGCTCCATTGTGACCGCTCTGGACAGCACTCTCAACTCAGATGCACTGGCCAGGTAGACAGGAAAAGAACTGCGAACTTTTGAATCTCATTTCCTGTTTGGCCAGCGTGGCAAGCTGCAGGTGACCATGCAGAGCTCATCAGCAGAGGTGACCATGATGGAGTCCCAGAATCACAAAAGAGCTCCAGCATGGACTGAATGGGAGGTAAGGGATCTGATCGCTGTATGGGGAGAGGAATCCGTGCTATCAGAACTCCGTTCCAGTTTTCGAAATGCCAAAACCTTTGTCAAAATCTCCTAGGGCATGAAGGACAGAGGCCATAACAGGGAACCGAAGCAGCGCAGCATGAAACTTAAGGAGCTGAGGCAAGCCTACCAGAAAACGAGAGAGGCGAACGGCCACTCCGGGTCAGAGCCCCAAACATGCCGCTTCTATGATGAGCTGCGTGCCATTTTATGGGGGTTCAGCTACCACTACCCCAGCCGTGTTGTTTGACTCCTTCAATGGAGATGGAGGCAACACGGAAGCAGGTTTTGGAGATGAAGATGATGATGATGAGGAGGAGGTTGTAGATAGCTCACAGCAAGCAAGCAGAGAAACCGGTTTTCCCGACAGCCAGGAACTGTTTCTTACCCTGGACCTGGAGCCAGTACCCCCCGAACCCATCCAAGGCTGCCTTCTGGACCCAGCAGGCAGAGAAGGGACCTCCGGTGAGTGTACCTTTTTAAAATACTATACGTGGTTTAAAAGCAAGCATGTGAAAGGATTAATTTTCCCTGGCATTCGCGGCTCTCCTGGATGTACTCCCAAAGCCTTTGCAAAAGGTTTCTGGGGAGGGCAGCCTTATTGCGTCCTCCATGGTAGGACACTTTACCACTCCAGGCCAGTAATATGTACTCGGCAATCATTGTACAACAAAGCATTGCAGTGTATGTTTGCTGGCGTTCAAACAACATCCGTTCTTTATCTCTCTGTGTTATCCTCAGGAGAGTGAGATATCATTCATGGTCACCTGGTTGAAATAGGGTGCTTTTCTTCAGGGGACACTCAGAGGTGCCTGTTCCTGCTGGGCTGTTTGCCTGTGGCTGAACAGAAATGTTCCCCGCTGTTAGCCACGGGGAGGGTTGAGGGGGTAGCCACGTGGTGGGGGGAGGCAAAATGCAACCTTGTAACGAAAGCACATGTGCTATGTATGTAATGTTAACAGCAAGGTTTACCCTGAAAGAGTATAGCCACTGTTTTATAAAATGTGTCTTTTTAAATACCGCTGTCCCTTTTTTTTTCTCCACCAGCTGCATGTGTTTCAATGATCACAGGATCTTCTCCTTCCCAGAGGCTAGTGAAGATTAGAAGGGAAAAAAAAACCCACTCGTGATGAAATGTTCTCTGAGCTCATGCTGTCCTCCCACACTGACAGAGCACAGACGAATGCATGGAGGCAAATAATGTCAGAGTGCAGGAAAGCACAAAATGACCGGGAGGAGAGGTGGCGGGCTGAAGAGAGTAAGTGGCGGGCTGAAGACGGGGCAGCGTGATGAGAGGAGGCAGGATTCAATGCTGAGGCTGCTGGAGGATCAAACCAGTATGCTCCAGTGTATGGCTGAGCTGCAGCAAAGGCAGCTGGAGCACAGACTGCCACTACAGCCCCTGTGTAACCAACCGCCCTCCTCCCCAAGTTCCATAGCCTCCACACCCAGACGCCCAAGAACGTGGTGGGGGGGCCTCCGGCCAACCAGCCACTCCACCACAGAGGATTGCCCAAAAAACGGAAGGCTGGCATTCAATAAATTTTAAAGTTGTAAACTTTTAAAGTGCTGTGTGGCATTTTCCTTCCCACCTCCACCACCCCTCCTGGGCTACTTTGGTAGTCATCCCCCTATTTGTGTGATGAATGAATAAAGAATGCATGAATGTGAAGCAACAATGACTTTATTGTCTCTGCAAGCGGTGATCAAAGGGAGGAGTGGAGGGTGGTTAGCTTACAGGGAAGTAGAGTGAACCAAGGGGCGGGGGGTTTCATCAAGGAGAAACAAACAGAACTTTCACACCGTAGCCTGGCCAGTCATGAAACTGGTTTTCAAAGCTTCTCTGATGCGTACCGTGCCCTCCTGTGCTCTTCTAACCGCCCTGGTGTCTGGCTGCGCGTAACCAGCAGCCAGGCGATTTGCCTCAACCTCCCACCCCGCCATCAACGTCTCCCCCTTACTCTCACGGATATTGTGGACCACACAGCAAGCAGTAATAACGGTGGGAATATTGGTTTCGCTGAGGTCTAAGCGAATCAGTAAACTGCGCCAGCGCGCCTTTAAATGTCCAAATGCACATTCTACCACCATTCTGCACTTGCTCAGCCTGTAGTTGAACAGCTCCTGACTACTGTCCAGGCTGCCTGTGTATGGCTTCATGAGCCATGGCATTAAGGGGTAGGCTGGGTCCCCAAGGATAACTATAGGCATTTCAACATCCCCAACAGTTATTTTCTGGTCTGGGAATAAAGTCCCTTCCTGCAGCTTTTGAAACAGACCAGAGTTCCTGAAGATGCGAGCGTCATGTACCTTTCCCGGCCATCCCACGTTGATGTTGGTGAAACGTCCCTTGTGATCCACCAGAGCTTGCAGCACTATTGAAAAGTACCCCTTGCGGTTTATGTACTCGCCGGCTTGGTGCTCCGGTGCCAAGATAGGGATATGGGTTCCGTCTATGGCCCCACCACAGTTAGGGAATCCCATTGCAGCAAAGCTATCCACTATGACCTGCACATTTCCCAGGGTCACTACCCTTGATATCAGCAGATCTTTGATTGCGTGGGCTACTTGCATCACAGCAGCCCCCACAGTAGATCTGCCCACTCCAAACTGATTCCCAACTGACCGGTAGATGTCTGGCGTTGCAAGCTTCCACAGGGCTATCACCACTCGCTTCTCAACTGTGAGGGCTGCTCTCATCTTGATATTCATGCGCTTCAGGGCAGGGGAAAGCAAGTCACAAAGTTCCAAGAAAGTGCCCTTACGCATGCAAAAGTTTCGCAGCCACTGGGAATCATCCCAGACCTGCAACACTATGCGGTCCCACCAGTCTGTGCTTGTTTCCTGAGCCCAGAATCGGTGTTCCACAGCATGAACCTGCCCCATTAGCACCATGATGCCTGCATTGGCAGGGCCTATGCTTTCAGAGAAATCTGTGTCCATGTCCTGATCACTCACGTGACCGCGCTGATGTCGCCTCCTCGCCCGGTGTTGCTCTGCCAGGTTTTGGTGCTGCATATACTGCTGGATAATGTGTGTGGTGTTTAATGTGCTCCTAATTGCCAAAGTGAGCTGAGCAGCCTCCATGCTTGCTTTGGTATGGCGTCCGCACAGAAAAAAGGCGCGGAACGATTGTCTGCCATTGGTCTGATGGAAGGAGGGGCGACTGACAACATGGCTTACAGGGTTGGCTTACAGGGAATTAAAATCAACAAAGGGGGTGGCTTTACATCAATGAGTATTTCAGGCAGGACTTCACGGAGGGTTCCAATAAGAAATGGTGCACCTAAGTAATTGTTCTGATTGGATCAAGCAGGTTGATCTGGCCTCTGATTGATACATGGCTAGATTTACCTCACTGCACCTTCTCTGTGAGTGACTGCAGTGTGACCTAGAGGAATGAGTCCCCTAGACGGGGGAGGTGGGGAAGCAAATGAGTACAAAACAAATCTGGTCTATTTCTTGTTTTGATCCACTCCATCTATCTTTTACATCTTTGGCTGGCAGCAGACAGTGCAGAAGAACTGCAAGCCATCCACATCTCATGGCTGCTCGGCAGAAGACGGTGCAGTAGGACTGCTAGCCATCCTCATCTCTTGCCTGCCTGGCAGAAGATGGTACAGTAGGACTGCTAGCAATCCATATCGCCTGCCTGCTCACCATAAGATGGTTCAATAGGGCTGACTGCAGGACTAAAGAGAATGACCTGGTCAAGTCACTTCTAATGTAGTCCCTGCACCCATGTCTGCCCAGGCGCTCCTGGCCGACGTGGACCAGGAGACGTACGGTGACGGTTACCTGAGCGGGCTCCATGCTTGCCGTGGTATGGCGTCTGCACAGGTAACTCAGGAAAAAAGGCGCGAAACGATTGTCTGCCCTTGCTTTCACGGAGGGAGGGAGGGAACAGGGGCCTGACGATATGTACCCAGAACCACCCGCGACAATGTTTTAGCCCCATCAGGCATTGGGATCTCAACCCAGAATTCCAATGGGCAGCGGAGACTGCGGGAACTATGGGATGGCTACCCACAGTGCAACACGCCGGAAGTCAACTCTAGCCTCGGTACTATGGAAGCTCTCTGCCGAGTTAATGCACTTAATGCACTTAGAGCATTTTCTGTGGGGAAACACACACTCGAATATATAAAACCGATTTCTAAAAGACCGACTTCTATAAATTCGACCTAATTTCATAGTGTAGACATACCCTGTGCACCCAGTTACAATGCCACTCCTCAAACCCAGGAAAAACCTGAGTGGGCAGTGGGGCAGCTAGCAATTCTTCTCTTTGCTGCTGCCTTGGGGCCAGCTCCTGCAATAGTGTTCCCCCCTGGGGGCCTGCCCAGCCTCCAGCAGCCCATGTCCCTTCTGCTAACAGGACTTTTCCAGTCACAGCCTCAAGACTTGCTACAAGTACCTGAACCAGACCAGCTGGAGCTTTGCTGCCATCATCCAGGCCCTGAACGGGGATCTGTGGTGAGTGTCCGCGCAGGGGAGCTTGCCAGGAGAAAGGGGGCGGGGAGCCCTGGCAGGGCAGACATGAGGTGGTTAATAGGGCAGTGTTCCTTGCAATAGGATCCAGTCACTGACTAACCTCGATGCAAGATGGTTAATTGAGCAACATCCGTGCAGTAGGAGCTAGACATGCTTGGGTTAATAGATCACTAGTGCCACTGTGCTGGCCAGGACAGGATTAATATGAATGCATCCATACCATCGCAGCATCTAGTTTAGCTGCCCATCAAAGGGTTAATAGAAGAATATTCAAGCCACAGGACCACTGCATAATCAAATTGTTTCAAAGTGAATTTAGTGAGGGGGTAACACGCCAGACTGATAGTCTTTAGCATAGATGGTCTTTTGCCACCGTGCACTCTCCCCGTCACGCTGCCCCTTTGATGCCTCAACCCTGAATCAGAGGGCCAACTCTAGGGATGAGGGGATAGTTCAGTCTGCATGATCATTCCATCCTTGACCATTCTTCTGAGGCTGCCAGCCAGAATGCTAATTATTATGAACTGTGAAGATGAGGGAGACACTTGTTTACTTGAAACTGGACTCAAACTAGCAATTTACTTATAGGAGCAGCAATGTTTCAGTATCTTGGTTGCTAGGCTCAGACTTTGAAGCCTTTGTTCCAGTCCCAAATTTGCCATTAGCGAGTCACTTACTTTCTCTGTGCTTATGTAACCCACATGCTTTATACTGCAGCATTAGATTTTTATAGCCCAAAGAAAGGGAGAGAAGTAGTGGGGAAGACACATGGATTTTCGCTTGATTACTGTGTCTCCACACACGTGCAGAGAGCAGGGCAGGACAACTCAGCTGGACGGGCATCCAGAAGAAAGTTATGGCAGTTGCTAGAGATGCTCAGTAGCTGTTTCTGAAGCTGTATGGGAAACTTTCATTAAGGCCAAGCACCCTGCCAGGACTTTATCCTCTGAGAGCTGAGCCAATCTGAGTATGTGTTGGGGAGAGTTATAAATATAGTCGTTAAAGAAAAGCCCTAGGACTTAGTAGTTGATATAGGTAAGATCAATGGATGTGTCTTCTGTGAGGGCTGGGTCCTTATCCCTGGTGAGTGCGATTCCAGCTTTACTTGCTAGAGATTCTTCTAGAATGTTTAGTCCACTGTGGTATGTTTTATGGATCTGGAACAGAGGTGGGCAAACTACGGCCCATGGGCCCCATGTGGCCCACAGGACTGTTCTGCCCAGCCCCTGAGCTCCTGGCCCAGCCCCTGAGCTCCTGGCCCAGGGGGCTTGCCCCAGCCCCAACCCTGCTGTTCCCCCTCCCCTGCAGCCTCAGCTCACTGCACTGCCGACACAATGCTCTGGGTGGCGGAGCTGTGAACTCTTGCCGGGCAGCGCAGCTGCAGAGCCCAGCCTGACCCAGTGCTCTGTGCTGTGCGGTGTGTGGCTGTCCTGGTGCAGCCGCACTGCCGGCCACTGGTGCTCCAGGCAGCATAGTAAGGGGGCAGGGAGCAAGGGAGGGGGATTGGACAGAGGGCAGGGGAGTTCAGGGGGTGGTCAGGGGCCGGGGGTGTGGGTAGGGGTCAGGGCGGTCAGAGGGTGGGGAACAGGGGGGTTGAATGGGGGCAGGGGTTCCGGGGGGGCAGTCAGGAAGGAGACGAGGAGTTGGAGCAGTTAGGGACGGGAGGTCTGGGGGTGGTCAGGGGACAGAGAGCGGGGGGGATGGATGGGGCAGGAGTCCCGGAGGGGGCCGTCAGGGGGAAAGAAGCATGGGGGTGGGATAGGGGGTGAGGGCCGGGCCACACCTGGCTGTTTGGGGAGGTACAGCCTCCCCTAAACGGCCCTCCATACAATTTCTGAAACTTGATGCAGCTCTCAGGCCAAAATGTTTGCCCGCCCTGATCTAGAAGAAGAGCTGGGAGGGAAACATTTGTGTCACCAATAGAGGTTATGCAGCCTGTGGAATATTTAATTATTGATTAACTGTTTTAAACTGGAATTCTGTCTCAATTAAAGATAAACAGGAGCTTGGTGAAATGAAGGCTTCAAATCTTATCTCACTTAGCTGGGCTTCTGGGGAGCAGATAGTGCTGTATAGAGTGAGAGCCTTATAGACATCCAGGGAACTGATATTTTATACGCTGATTCCAATATCTTTATTGATTTGAATACAGGCTAGAGGTTTCCTCTCTTACCTGCAGCTAAGGAGACTAGTCAACTCTTAACCCAAGGACTGGAATGCTGCTAGCTGTTAAGGTCCCTTGTTTGCTGACAAGGTATCCCTAGCTTCTGTTTGCGAGAAGCAGGGAATGGGCAACAGGGGATGGATCACTTGATGATTACCTGATCTATTCATTTCCTCTGAAGCACCTGGCATTGGTCACTGTCAGAAGACAGGATATTGGTCTAGATCAGTGGTTCTCAAAGCCGGTCCGCCGCTTGTTCAGGGAAAGCCCCTGGCGGGCCACACCAGTTTGTTTACCTGCTGTGTCCGCAGATTTGGCCGATTGCGGCTCCCACTGGCTGCGGTTCATCGCTCCAGGCCAATGGGGGCTGCAGGAAGTTGTTCCCCCTTTATTTAGTTTAACTTTAGAAAGTGTGGTTAATCCTTTCCTACTGGACTGGGGAAAAATGTTAAACTTTATTATGGGTTGAATTAAAACTGCTCAAGCTGATGTGTGAATTCACCCTTCTTTTAAAATAGTTAAAAGAAACCCCGAGGGAGTTACACTTAAACAAGACATAATAGCATCTTCCCAGAAACTAGCATCATGTGGACAGGGAGTTCCACTGAGGAGTACTGTCACCAGTTGTGGTGTGTTCTCTTGCACAGAAACCAGGGACAGACAAGAACTGAGATAGAGGCAGAAAGCCAGAAAACCGAGCAAGAAAGCATAGGCTTAATGAGACCCTGGAATATGCTAGAGAGAGAGTTTTGGGATCTGTTGGCTAAAGAAGCTTGGGGCTATAAGCTAAGAAACTTCTCCTTTTGTTCTTGGACCTTCCTGCTTTCAGGCAGCAGGAAAACGTACATTCCTTGTAAATAAACAAGATTGCATCAAAGAAAATACCAGACTGCATCAATTTCTACTTCCAGTTGGAATATCCTTGGGGCCCAAAATTTGATTAGCATTCAGGTCAAAAAGGAGCAACAATATTTTAAGCAAAACAAATGAAAAGTTATTAATTCCGCAGAAGAAAAATCAGATTTGATAAGTCTTCCAATAATACATATACACACAGACACACTATTTAGATAGTGCTGATTAATCACATGTGAGAACGTTTTCACATGTTACAGTATTGGAAAACAGAGCAAATGAAGAAAAATGGAACTGCAGATCAATATAAATGGTATGTGGTTAAATAGATTAGAAATGTAGTTAAAATATAGTTATAGAATAATGATGAAGAACAAAATAGTGCTTATTAAATGGAAAAGTGCTACAGGATATAGATAAGGATTTGGAAATTAAAATCATATTTCATAAACAAAGCAGAGCTTGGTCTTGTCAACACATGAATAGGATAGGAGAACTCAAGAAAACCACCACCACAACAGAAAAACTGACCCTACCTGCTGCAGGAAGAAGTTTGATTCAGTGATGCTCTGAGTTAGTACTGAAACAATGCTGCATCAAAGTTAGGGACAGTACTGCTGCAATGTCATCTTTCAAGGAGGGTATTGAAAATACTTGGTTTTTTCTCTCTCTCAGAATTTAGGTGGGTTAACTCTATTATGATGGCCAATTTAAAAATGGGTAATTACATTCAAGTCTACTTACAGTTGGTCTGAAATTGGCTATGGATAGGGCTATGATTATGTCACGGAGGTCACACAAGTCACGGAATCTGTGACTTCCAGAGACCTCCATGACATTTTCTGCCCCGGAGCTGGACTGCTGTCACAAGGCAGCCCTGCAGCTCTCAGCCGCTGCTGGTGGAGGCCCCCAACAGCTCCTAGCTGCTGGGCAGAAGGGGGACCCAGGAGCTCCCTGGAGTTCCCCCAGAGCTCCCACTCCCTACAGGTGGCAGGAGCCTCCCCGCAGCTGCTCAGCTACCGCGGCCGGTGGGGGAGGGTAAGGGGACACCCTCCCCATAGCAGCCCAGCCGTGGTGGGTGATGGGTACCAACCCCCCAAGTAGTCTAGCTGAGGGGGTCAGCCAGAGCCCCCCGCAGCTGCCCAGCCACCAGGGCAGGGATTGGACCCCGCAGCAGCCCAGCCGCTATAGGTGCTGGACCCTCCCCATTTTGTCAGGGATATTTTTAGTAAAAATCATAAACAGATCTCAGACTTCCGTGAAGGTTTGTTTATTGTCCATGACCTGTCTGTGATTTTTACTAAAAATACCTGTGACAAAAATCTAAGTCTTAGTTATGGGATTCACTCTCTATCTTGAAATAACACCGCAAAACTGAGTCTAAAAGTTATCACCTTCCACCCCAAAAGCAGCTTCACTGAGGTGAGGATACCCTCACATAAAATGATATATGCTTTTATTTCTGTATATTTATAATAGTTGTAGTGGGTGGTAGATTGGGACTCAGACAGCAAGCCTAGAGGGGGAGACTAACAGGGGCAGGGCAAGGCAGGTGGAGATTGGAATGAGAAGCCTGAGGCGAGGAGAGTAGGTAGGCAAGGAGAATGGAGATGGGACAAGGAGCCAGGGGTTGGGAGGAGACAGGACTAGGACGAGTTAGAGGGGATGGAGCAGAAGGTGTCAAGCTTAAGGGAAATGGGCAGAAGAATCTGTGCCTACCAGAGCGCACTCCCCTCTAGAGTCTGTGCAATGGAGCCCATGATTCCCGAGTGTCACCATTCCTTTGCTGTCAGTAACTATCTGTGAAATCCACTGGCAAAGTGTCTGTCTCATCTCCCTCTAGTGCTGGTCCACACAGAGAATGACCACTAACTACTGCAATCAGTTAGCTCAAGTGGCAGAGGTCCATGTCGTGGATGTAAATGTTGCAATCCTGCTGATGAACCAAACATCTGGGTGTCCATGTTACATGATGGAATTACTGATTTTTCAGTTTTAAAAACCTAGGAAATTACACATACAGACACAGTCTAAAAGAACATTCTTAAGGTTGAAACGTGAACTTCTCAAAAGTTAGGAAATGCAGTATTGGGGTTGCCTGTACAGCCTTACTTCAGCCCCCTATGAGTATGCATTATGAAACGGACTCACTGTGGGACCTTGCAGTCAAGTCATTTCCCCTTACTTCTCTGCCCTGGGGCAGGGGGGAGACAGGGAGCAGGTCCCTGCCACAAAGTTATAAGTGGGGGTGGTACACTGAAGTTTTGCCTAGGGTGGCAGATTGGCTTGAGCAGCCTCTGCTGGAGAAGGAAGACATAAGCACTCACATCCACCCTCTTCTTTTGGTTTCTGGCCCTGGTACCTAAACCACTTGGACTGCCTGCCCCATAATCTATACTGCCTTCTCTTTCCTTCCCAGGGCTTCTTCCTGTGTGCTCAGCCTAGCCTTTTCCGCGTTGGCTCTGGCTTTTAATTGACTATTATCTCCTAGCAAATTACAGGCTGCCTTTATATCCCCTAGTCACATGTTCCCCTTTGTCATGTGAACTCTGCACTCATTCCCTTCACCTGGGAAGGCAGCAAAACATGGCATAAGGGCAGATGTCCCCCAACCTCTAAAAGGACCAGCTCACCCTATGGCAGTCTGAAATTGGAAACATTAGGTCTAACATTCATTGTTTGCTATCAAAGATGCTCAGGACACAATGGAAAAGTAAATTCTTTTTACTGTATTTGTTATTCCAAAGGAAAGTGAATGATGGAAAATAAGTCCAGATTTCTCTCAACAGCAGCGGAAAAACGCCTAGGTTTTAAAGGCAGCAGGGAGCACTATGACAGTCTCATCTGACATCCTGCATAGTGCATAACACAGGCTATAGGGTTTCACTAAGTGGTTCCTCCATCAAGTCTATAAATTCTGAGTGAGCAGGAACACACATTTTGGAAAGACATCCACATGCATTATAGCCAGCTGGCTAACAGGAAACCCTTCCTCTCTGGTGTTGTGGAGTTCAGAGAAACAGGAGAAAAAGTTGCTGGGGGGGGTGGTTAATTTCAGTCACAGCCCAAGTGGACCAGAGAGGCCAGGCATACAAGAGATAGGGCACAGGACTGGCAATCAGAACACCTGCATTTTTCTATTCCTAGTTTTGCCATTGAGCCATGTTGTGACCATGAACAAGTCACTTCACCTCTCTTTGCCTTTGTCTCCCCATCTGTAAAATGGAGATAATAGGCCCAACCCTGAAGATCTCCATTTTACAGGGGAAAATGAGACACAGATTTTGTTACTGCCTACCCTGCAGATTTGTAGTGAGTTTCTAAGCAGGTGCCTCCATGCCCTCTCCACCCCACACAGGGTTCATACCCCCCAGGGCAGATACAGCTTCTTAAAATGTGTTTCATGTATTTTGACCCTATGCAATAGCATGCCTGGAAGCCTTTTCCTTTTCCATTTTGGAAGAAGGTATGTGGTGCCTGGGGACTGAAAAAAAGCTCTCCACAACTAACATTTTTTCAACATTTTAACCAGTTTGGAAGCTAATATGAAATCCCTGCTGATGATGATTGCAGATGACCCACAGATTGGTGGAGTGGTAAATAACAATGAGGACAAACCAGTCATGCCCCGTGATTTGGATCACTTGGGCTCATTCAAACATGCATTTTAATAAAGCCACATAAAGTCATACATCTAGAAAGAAAGAATGCAGGCCATGTCTTCAGGGTGTAGGAGTGGGAGGTGAGACTGCATTGGTGAGACTGATACTGAAATACTGTTACAGTTCTGGTGTCCCCATATTGAACAAATTAGAGAGGGTGCAGAAAAAACACATAAAAATAAATTGGGAACTGAAGAAAATTCTATGCAGTGAGAAATTTAAAAAACACAATCTGTTCACCTTGTGATCTTTTTATAAGTTTATTTGATTATGGTATATAAGTGGAGAGAAAATATTAGGGCTCTTTTTAATCTAGAGGGAAAAGGCATAACAAAAGCCAATGGCTGGAAGCTGAAACCAGACAGATTCAAATTAGAAATAAGGCACAGATTTTAACAGTGAGGATGATTAACCACTGGAACAATCTACAAAGGGAAGTGGTGGATTTTCCACATCTTGATGTCTTCAGATCAAGACTGGATGCCTTTCTGGAGGATATGCTTTAAGCAAACACAAATTACAGGGTTCAGAATAGGGGCAACGGGGTGAAATTACATGACCTATGATATAGAGGCAGTCAGACTAGATGATTTAATAGTGCTTCTGGCCTTACATTCTATGAATCTCAGAAAAACTCAGTGTGGCATGGAGAACAGACTCTGCTATTTTACTTTGTAGCCTGTTTGATCCCAAGAATCAACAGTGGCCAAGGGGTGGGGTGGGGTGGGGGGTGATACAGGGGAGCAATTTAAAATCCAAAAGGGCTGGCTGGGGCCAGCCATGAGCCCTGTAGGGGAGGGGTGGATCTGGCAGTCCCTTCACAGGGCCATTTGGCAGGATGTCAGCCTATTGGGAAAAGATGGTGGGGAGGCAAAGAGACTCTTACATCAGATATATAAGGCAGGGGTAACCTTGTAGACAGCTGTGGCTTTGCAGCAACAAATCTCCCTCTTGTGGCTCTCCTTGGAGCATTTGTGTTCACGCACCTGAGACTGAGCAAGGGGCCTCTTTGGAATGTTCTCCTTTCCTACTGCTGATTTTGGTTGATAACTGGTGTCCCTTGTGTACAAGCTAAGAGGCTTATTCAGGTTTGGAACCTGTTCAGTCTGATCCATCTATTGCCTGCTGAGCTCTAGACATAGGAAACACTCGGTTAAGATGACAGAAAAATTGTCTAGGACTCCGCCCCTTGGAATTATTGGGGCCATTTGGAATTTGTCCTTTTGTGATTCCCTTTCTCTCCCTCCCCTTCTTCATTTTTCTTTTCCCTCCTTCCCTGCCTTCATTAGGCAGCACTGCTCTTCAGCTCTCATTGTGGGAGGCCCTCACAAGGAGGTGCAGCTGGATCTACTGCTCTGACAGTGATCCCCTCCAGTGATAAGTGCCTCCTTTGAGCCATCAGATGGGAATGCTTGGCCTCTAGCCACTGAGGTTATCAACACTGATTGACCAGGCATGGCCTTATTATTGAGTTAACAAGAAGGATATCTGGGTCCTTTTAATTCTCTTTTAAGAAGAAGCAAATCATCCATAACAGATCATGTGATTAATCTGGCTCCATTAACTGTGTGTGAGCAGTTTAGGATTTGCTTGAATGTATTAATTCTTCCAAAATACTTACTGGTTAATTTCTATGACAAGTTCTTGGTCTACAGCTTATTTCAGAGCACTTCATTGCAAGCATTCAGTGTATGGAATATTAGCTGTGTTGGTTAGTTTAAAAGTCAGGACTCCTACAGCTAGTCTCTTTGACTCAATTTCTCCAAGAGTCTATGGATAGTCAACAGAAGATAAGGATGTTTGTGTTCTATTCCCAGCTCTGCCACTAACTGGCTGTGTGACCTTCAACAAGTCACTGCACCTTTCTCAGCCTTAGTTTCTCTATCTTTAAAATGGGGACAACAATCCACCACTACCTATCTCCCAGGGGAGCTGTCAGGCTCCATTCCAGGATGTCTGTGCAACCAATGGAACATGCCCTACTTATAAGAAGTGCAAAAGGCTATAGTAAAATGAACTCTCCTCAGACTAGAAAAGGTGGTCCGGTGGGAAGACACAAGATTTTTCACAACTGGTGAAGGGAATCAGAGCAGGAAGCTGAGACTCAGGACTCCTGAGTTCTATCCCTGCCTCTAAGGGAGAATTGTTTATTCATTGGATCAGGAGTCAGGATTATTGTCTTCTCTTCCTAGCTGTGCCATTGCCTTGCTGTGTGACCATGGGTAGGTCACTTCCCTTCTTGGAGCTTCCGTTTTCCCATCTGTCCAATGACAATAGACACTTTCTACTTCCTAGCAAGAATGAGACTTCATCAAATAATCAGCATTGGTCAGATAAGGGATGTTAAAGCCCAAGGAGCTCAGAAGCACAATGGAGGATTGCTGTGTGGGGCCAGAATCCATACTGATTTCCTTCTGACCATCATCCAAAGCCAATAATACATCTTTGGGTTTGGAATCCAGGGTTGGAAATTCCCAGCAAACCCGTATCCTGGTAGATCATTATCCTTCTCACACCCACGGCAGGAGTGATCTCTGTTTCCTGCTCCCTTGGTTAGCTGGTGCTGCTGAGATAGGGGTTGGATGGGCACAGATGGGAACAGGCCAAGTTGTTAAAACAATGGCAGAGAGAGACCCTTCACTCCAAGAAAGACTATGTTAAGCCTCCATGGGGAATTCTTGCTTTCCTCTCACATTCCATGTTTTGATGCCTACATGCTACCAAGGAGCCCAGCTGCCATCCATAGCAACTTTGCTGTTCCATACCCTGCTGCCTACCAGGCCCTCTGCAGAGAACCACCACAGGCATGGATTGAAGAGCCATCTGTCAGAGTGCCATGAACTCTTGCTCTCAGCAGAGGGATTTGAATAGGAGTGAGAGGAATGTATGTTTTGTGGTCTCACCGAGGCTCCCTGTAGAACTTTCTACCCATCCTGTGACAGGTGTAACCTCAGGTCCCATGACACAAACCCACGGCTCTCCCTCCCTTTTCAGGATCTGCAGAAAGCCATGGAAGAGAACCTGGAAATCATGTAGTAGAGCCTACTTACAGAAACCCCCACCACAGACAAACTCCAGCGCATCTTGGAGCATGTTGGGGGCGGGCTTCAAAGAAGGGACTGGAAGATCCACATGTCTATTGTATCCTCCTAGCTGGACCCTTCTGGACTACTTGTCCAGGGCAGTTGGTAGAATGCAATGTTGAGGCCTTTCTCCTTCAGGGGACAGAGGGAAGGTGCTGGCATTCTAAGCCAATACTCTGTGTGGTTCTGTTGACCCCCGGTACAGGTTGGAGGCCAACAGCTTCAAGCCCCAGAAGTTAGCCCTCAGAAGAGACACTGATTCCCTCCTACAGACTCCCTGAAATACAGGAGGCTTTTGGGGGAATCAGCCCTTCTCTCCTGTGGACACTGAGATGCTCCCTTGGCCATGCAGCCAGAGAGAATTAGGGCTCCAGCTCTAGCTCCTCTCCTCAACTGTCTCCTGCAGAGAGACTGGGAAAAGGGAACCTCCTGGTCCAGAAGAAATTGGGGGCTGAAGGTAGCATGCTGGGGATTTCCCTGTCCTCTTGTTTCTACTAGAGCTCATCTGACTTTCCACACGATGGCAATGTCATGGCATAGCTGGGTCTCTACATCACTGACCCCACAGAGGACATCAGCTATCAGGCCAGGGAAGGGATCTACCAGTTCCTGATGAACCAGAGGGGTAAGAAACCCAGGTAGGCATTGGGACCCCTGTAGAAACAAACCCTCTCCTCTGACACTTGACCCCAGCTAGGCAATGAGACTTTGGTGAAAACAAGCTTCTTCTTCTGAGATTGACCCCCCCCCCCAGATGGATGAAAAGTCCTTCTCCTCCAAATTAGGAACAGATGAGTGTGAAAGTGCTAATTACATTGACTTTTTTACTTCAGAACCCAGCTCTGTCCTCCCACTACGGGGGTGGAGGAGGATGCACAAATCTGCCAGCTGATGAGGGAAGGAGAAGAGCTCCTGGGAAACATGGAGGAGGCAGTAGTGTGGGCCACAGATAAAGTATTTGATGCTTGTAGGTGTTTGGTACCTCAGCCCAGAGCTGGCAGTTGTCTATGTAGGCATAGAGTCTGTGCCCAGTGGGAGTGAACGATACTCCATACTAGAGCCCATCATTAACAGGAAACTAATTCCAGAGAAGGAGCTCCCTAGGACCCACCTTCACGCCGCTCCTTCCCCTGAGACCCCACCCCCACACCGATTCCTCTGAGGCTCCACCCCCTCTGCCACCTCTTGCCCCCAAGCCTCCCCCCTCACTCCTCTTCATCCCTCTCCCTGTCGCTCACTCTTGTGGCCAGTAAAAAAGTGATGGGGCCATGGTCCCTCTTGGTCCCCCATCCCAGAGCCCAGAGGGCTCACATGATTCCTGCGCTAGATGGAAGGGCCCACCCCCCCACCTCTCAGATACTCTACTGTCTGGCGGGAGACCTGTTATTCTGTTGGGGCATGGATGTAGTGAGTACCCCACACACTGCGCAGTCACCAATGGGGATGGAAGGAAACAGGCACTAAAACCAGAAAGACAAATGTGTCTCTTTCCCAAGCCTGAACATCTTCAACACCAAAGAGCTCTGGTGCTGAGATGGGCAGCAGGGTCCTTGGATAGAGCAATGCAGACAGAGTGGTGAAGGTAAGGCCGCTCAGCTAGTGCATTACACCTGCTCAGGGTGTGCATCTCCCTTACAGTGGCTGTATCTTGAATACAAGCTAAGAGCCTGCTAATTATTTCCAGCTCAGAGTTCCCCCTTCAGTCCAATGGGAGAGGCTGGCACTGAAGGTCCTGGGTTGGAGCTTCACTAGTGGTCATAGTTTCTTTGTGTTAAATGAATTCATTGCTACATGGCATGAAGCGAATCCACCAGGTTAGTGAGTTAATAAAGGATTGTATATGTAGGGATCCAGCTCTAGTCACTTTTCTTCACTGACACCTGAGACTCTGGGATGGAAGCCACTGGTCAGCGAATCTGGTAGGACTTGCCCAGCAATTGCCTGATCATTTCCTTGTGCCTCTAGAAGCACAGAAAATATATGGGGTATTCCCAGTTCGGTCATGAGTCAGGAAGAAGACCCCCTTCCCCCCGCCTCCCCCCCCGCACCATCCTGGGCTGCATTACTGCACCACTCAAAAGGCTGTGAGACTGTCAGTGGGGTGGGGAATGGGACCTGAGTCACATTGGCATTGTTACTGTAGTTTAGTTGCACTGTGGAAAAAATCCATCTGCTATAGACTCCAGACCAGGTTACTAGAGAAATCACGAAAGGGAGAGGACTAGAACCATGCTTTGTCAGCTCCGAAAGTCTCATGCCACTAGCAATTAGACTCCATTAGACATACTGACTGCATGGGTGTGCTGGGGCTAGAGTACCCACCCGCCAATGAGCTGTTCGCAGTGAGCAGGAGGCACTCAGCGGAGGGGGACAGAGCAGAGGTGGGAAGAGGTGGAGTAAAGGCAGGGTGTGCTCCGGGGAGGGAAAAGGCAAAGCAAGGGTGGAGCCTCCAGGGAGGAGGGGTGGGTGGGGAGTGAAAAGAGACAGAGTGGGCGGGGCCTCAAGAGTTGGGGGTTTGGACCTCAGAGTGGATGGGGATGGAGCCTGTGCCAGGAGAGGTTGCTGAAGGGTCCCATATTGGCTCAGGGTGCTACACTGCAGAGCATACACACACACACACATACGTTTCCCAGCACGCCATGGGCAATGCAGTGAGTCCTGACTGAGAAAGAGCCATTACGTGCTTTTGACACCTCAGTGCCTTTGACCTAATAAAAAGGTGGCTTCCCTGTGCAAGGGGACTCAAAAGGCCCTCAAGGGGACTTAGTGGCCTTGGTGACAGTAGGCTTCTTGCTCTCTTGGGACACTAGAAGGCGATACTGTTCCAGGCCCAGCATTTGGCACTTGGCTCTGGGCAATCTGCCAAAGGCTCATGTTCTGTTGGGTTTAGGTCTTTGGAAGGCTCTCCTTGCAAAGGCAGAAAAGAGGTGCTGCTGTGGGTCAGCTACGCAAGGCTGCTCTTAAATTATTTCATTATGGGGAAAGCTGACCAGCTGACGCTGGACAAAATAAGCAGCTACACTAATCTCAGTAGATTGGAGTTGAGCCCCAGAGGCTGTCATCTCTAGGCCATGGAAAGTACCTACACCCCCCATTACCCTTCAATGACCTGGAGCAATACGCCTGGAGGTGAATGCAAGTCAGAGAAGGTGTCATTGTGAAGGGCAGTGAATTGCGCTACTTGAACAGATTGGAAGCAGCGTGTTTCCTGAGCAGTGCAAAACAGTTCAGTCTCGAGCAAGGCTATTTAATTATAAGCATTTCAGCACCAGTACAAACTACCATTGCTCATGCTAAGGCCAGGGAACTTGCCTAGTCATCTCTGTGGGCATTTTTTACCCCCGCCCCCAGGGTCTCTGCCCAGCTCCCCACCAGCTATAGTTGCCCCATCACTATTAGAAGCCAAAGAATGACTGGGCTCTAAAGTCTGACCAAGCAGTGCTGAGACGCATGGACCATGGGAGGCTTGCCCTCCTATTGCCCAGGCTGTACTAAAAAGGGCTGCTGATCTGCCCTATTTAGCAGGGCTGCCATGCCACAGCATCACCAGTGGTGGGTCAAGCAGGAAAGGTCCCAACCCCTTTCATCTCACGTCACTGTTGCCAAAAACAGCCCCAGCTAGAGCGCCCTCCCTGGGTCGGGGCAGGATGGGGGGCGGGGTGGATGAGAACTGCTTCCCCAAATGGGGTTTGAAGGCACAATAGCTGTGAGAAAAGTAAGGAGAATGGGAGCACACCCTATAATGGGGCCAGGGGCTCATGAGAGAGGAAATAGAGTCATCCTTGAAACCTGGGATGGGGCTGGGTGAAAAGTGTGCTGGTTCCAGGTGCCTCTCATTACTGGGGACAACAGAAGCTCTTATGCTTGTTCCCTTGGAGCCAGAGAACAGCAAGGTGATGTGCAAGCTCTTCACCCTCCACTACTTCAACCAGGTACCTGAGGCACTGCAGTGACTCTGCCTTAAATAAAGCTTTTAAAGGGTTACCTCCCCAAAGTCCAGGAGCACACTCCCCCTGCTACAGGTCCTGCTGTGTTTTGCTGTAAAGGTGAGGGGAGGCTGCTGGCACTGACAGAAGCCCTCTGCCTTCTGTGTGGGGTGGGGGCTTGCCCTCTGCCCAGAAATCCCCTCCAGCTGGGGCATGAGCCTCCTCCATCCTCTCCTTGGTTTGATCTTCTCTCCCCTTCCCCCTGCTCCTTGGTGGGGCTCTCTAGTGCTAAAGGGCCTGTATGTCAAGAACATAACCTGTCTCTCCCACTGGAGCATGTAAAGCGCTGCACTGAAGCGGGTAGAAATGACTAAGTAGAAATGAAGTAGAAATGACTATCTATGACACTTTCTGACCAGGGCTCCTGTCGGCAGCACCCCTCCACCAGCATCCTAAAGCACCAGCTCCAGAAGAAGGTAGGGTTCCCTCCTAACCCGTCTGTGGTCACACTCTTCCTCCTTGAAAAGGTAGACATTCTGGGCACAACAAGGCTGTTCTAATAGGTAGCCTAATAAACACACACAGAGGGAGAACTCTGGCCAGGTGTGGGGGCAAAGCCAAGGGTCATATTCCACAGCACATAGTGTGCAGCTGAACTTCACCAAGACCCTTGAGTCTTTTCTGCTGCTAGGCTGCTTCCAGGGAGGCAGGGCAGGCCCTTCCACAAACAGTTTTTCAGTCTGACAGACAAAAACAATTACTGTCTTTCCCCAGAAACCAGAGCAAAGGCCCCAACTCGCTCCTCAAACCTTCCCGTGGGCCAAAGATGGCATCCAAGGTTGAGGAGCCAGAGCAAGAACCCTTGCTCCATCATCCATGCACCTTTCTCACCCCCTGCTTTCCCTGAGGGGCCAGGGCCAGCGCCAGGCCAGATACCAGCACTGCCAAGTAACCAGAGGGCAGGTTAGGAAACAACAGTCTGTTGGAGCTGTAGGTCCAGTCCAGCCAAACAGGTTTGTTTTATTACAGCTGAGAACTTCCTTCAGAACATGGTTTATTGTTCAAAATGGCTACAGTCTGTTACAGCGTGTTAGAACGAGCCTACCGTGAAACCCTCCTCCATGCTTGCTTGTCTGTCAGACACTCCCATAGACATGTGGCACCCTGTCTCAACTTTGCAGGTGGGGAAGTTGCAACTCCCGTCCCGTTCCCCAACCTGTGGCTCAGTCCATCTATATAAAATGTGAGCCCCTCACAAGACTGGAAAGAAATTCCCCTCTCAGCATCTTGGGCAGGGACGGATCCACCCCATTTGACAGCTAGGGAGTAAGAAATGGAGAAGTCCCTGCCCCAGGTTCCATGGGGGAGAGTTGGGCGCTGAACATGGTCCCTCTCCACAGCGTCTAGCTTCACCTCCTGCCCTTTATTCTCTCTTCCACACCCCTCCTATCTTGGCCCTTCTTCTATGGGTTCTCTGCTCATGAAATGGACAGGAGCTTTCTTCCCCACTGTTTCTTCCAGCTTCTGGCATCTGTCTAAGCTTCTCCTGTGCATATGATCAGCAGCCGGACCTCCTCTGGAGAAAGTGGGGACAGGTGATCTTCTCCTGTCAAGCCAAGCAGTGTTGTGTCTCATCCCAGCCCTCCCCCCGTCCCCCCCAATTGGAGGTAAAAAACAGTCATTCAACCACCTTATCATCTGAGGCTTTATAGATGGAGATTGAGTCCCTGGCACATAGGCTGGCTGGCAGCTTCCCCCATGCCTGGATACCAGCTCTGGGACTGAGATCATCTAACTGAAGCATGTTGTCCTTGTTTTATTTCCAGAAAGAGAAACCCCTGAGAGATCCTAGGCCCTGGGCTCCTGACAGCATTTCATGAAGGATGCTCCAGCCCCTTGAGAGGTGGAAACAGCCCAGTCTTCTTACCCTTATCTGCTGTTCTGCTCTGCTTCCCACAGCAGGACAAGGAACCACAGGATCATGACTGGAGTTTGTACAGCCTCCCACACAACACCAGTCTGCCTCTAAATGATCAAGCTCCTGAATTTCAGAGCTGCCACAGCAGTCAAAACTTCACTTCAAGGCACTCAACATCTCTGGAAACTAGTAATGAGAAAGGACCGAAACACGATAAGTGCAGGGAATAGCTAAGCAGCCCTATTCTTTTGTGAATTGTGGAAAAACCATGGAAGAGCTGGGGGCATGGGAGAGGCGGCTGGGGGTTAGGATGGCACAGTGGGGAAGGGGAGGCTGAACTGGGAGAGAATTTGAAAGGGGGTCCAGATGGGTGCAGGGCAGGATTTTGCTGGTAGCGTGGTGGGTGCTGTGTAGCATACTCTGAGGAAAGTGTCTGTGGGACAGAGGGTCCTGAATCTCATACGCTTCTTGTGGGTCTCAGCTGCTGACTGAACAGCTGCCCGTGGACATCGTGCCCAGTTGTGTCTTCTCCAGCTCCATGGTTGCTGTGTGCAATGCCAGGTGCCAAAAATCTCCCAACTGACTCTCCTAACCTTGATAGTGCTCAGACCCAGACCTAGGAGTCACTAATCCTGCCTCTCCCTGCTTACCTCCCAAATGTGGTTGTTTCCCTTGGTGGAGGAGGGGGGCAGGAACATTCGCTCTCTGCAGACTGGGCTGGCGGTTTTTACTCTGGTAATGTTACAAATGGCTTAAGGAAAGGGGGGTCATCCAGAATGAGCAGCAGATCCAGTGGGGAGAGCAGGGGAACATGCGCTATGACAGCTTGTCATAAATATAAAGGGAAGGCTAACCACCTTTTAATCCCTCCTGACCAGAGGAAAAAAAACCTTTCACCTGTAAAGGGTTAAGAAGCTAGGATAACCTTGCTGGCACCTGACCAAAATAACCAATGAGGAGACAAGATACTTTCGAAGATGGAGGGGGGAAGAAACAAAGGTTCTCTTGGTCTGTGTGTTGTTTTTGCCAGGACCAGAGCAGGAATGCAGGTCGGAACTCCTGTAAAGGGCTAATAAGCCTTCTAGTTAGATATGCGTTAGATTCTGTTTTGTTTAAATGGCTGATAAAATAAGTTGTGCTGAATGGAATGTATATTCCTGTTTTTGTGTCTTTTTCTAACTTAAGGTTTTGCCTAGAGGGATTCTCTATGTTTTGAATCTGATTACCCTGTAAGGTATTTACCATCCTGATTTTACAGAAGTGATTCTTTTACTTTTTCTTCAATTAAAATTCTTCTTTTAAGAACCTGGTTGCTTTTTCCTTGTTCTTAAGATCCAAGGGTTTGGGTCTGTGTTCACCTATGCAAATTGGTGAGGATTTTTATCAAGCCTTCCCCAGGAAAGGGGGTGGAGGGTTTGGGAGGATTTGGGGGGGAAAGATGTTTCCAAGCAGGCTCTTTCCCTGTTATATATTTGTTAGACGCTTGGTGGTGGCAGCAATAAAGTCCAAGGGCAAAAGGTAAAATAGTTTGTACCTTGGGGAAGTTTTAACCTAAGCTGGTAAAAATAAGCTTAGGGGGTTTTTCATGCAGGTCCCCACATCTGTACCCTAGAGTTCAGAGTGGGGAAGGAACCTTGACACAGCTGTTACTAACTGGCTCTGTGAACTTAGCCAGGGCACTTTCCCACCTCACGTTCAGATACCCCAGCTCAAAAGTGAGGATAAAAGGTGTTTCATTTTTTGACTCTTTGCTCTTGCTTCCTAGGCACCTAAACTCCTAGGCCCCTCAAGGGTGTGTGTCTATTTCCTAAAATTTCATGCCCCATCTCTTGCTGGCAAACTGAAGCCTGCCCTAGATCCAGAGCTGTAATCTTGCCTCCAGACTGCCCTGTTCACCGTGGGCACAAGGAAGGACACCACTGTGACACACTGTACCTTAAAGCAGCACCTTGTACCCCCATATTCATCATTCATATAGAGTAGTGATATTTCACACACACAATGCCATGTAAGATGCCAGATGAAAGGTCATGGTCTGCTGCAACTCATCAGATGGGCATTAAACAAACATTGACTACCAGGGGAATTATAAACAAGAGATCTACAATTCAAAGGCAACAATTGCACAAGCACCACACAATAGGGATTGCTCAACAATGTGACTTTCCATGGACATGAATTGATAGTATAAAATAAGGGACAATGGTATCCTGAGAGCACTTCTCTCCTCCCCGCAAATATGTTGAAAACAACAAGAATGCTGGGAAGACAAAGACTTTGAACTGAGGAGTCTGATCCCAGGTTGAGAAGGAAATTCAGCCTGTGCCTTAAGAACTATAACCTACCTCAATGTCCAGTGAGAAAAGCATTTTTTTAGTCTTGCTTAGTCTAAAAGTTTAAGATTTAGAAAGCGTGTTTACTTTTCTTAAGGTAACTATCTCTAACCTTTATGCCTGTCATTTAAAATCTATCTTTCTGCAGTTAGTAACCTTACTTAATGTTTTATCCTTATGAGTGAGTTTATCGAAAGTGCTTGGGAAATCTGCTCAAGGACTGGTGCATGTCCACTTTCTTTTGACAAAGTAGCAAACTAATTAATAAGCTTGCACTGTTCAACAGAAGGTCTTGAGCAGTGTACGATGGTATATTTCTGGGGTGCATGGCGGAGGGCTTGAGAGATTTGTTGGTATTTCTCCATGTAAAGTTCATGAGTGGCTTGCAGAGTATTCATGCATCTTAGGTGGGTGTGCTTCTGCCTGTTGGTGGCTGAGTGATAGCAGAGCCTGGAGTGGTTTGCTGCTTGTCACTGGCAAAGCATTGTGAGAAACAGCCCAAGCTGGAGTGTTAAGGGGGCACAGCAGTCCCACAGTTCCAGGATGTACCCCAGGGATGCCGTCACAATCACCCACACCCAGGTAGATCATCATCCTTCTCTGCATCCCAAGGAACAGGAGTGGCCTCTGGTACCTGCTCCCTTTCTTGCGTTGTTCCTAACATTGTTAGCTTTTCTGACTGCTGCTGCACATTGAGCCGATGTTATCAGAGAACTGTCCACAGTAACTTCAAGACCTTTTTCTTGAGTGGTAACAACTAATTTAGACCCCATTATTTTGGATGTATAGTTGGGATTATGCTTTCCAATGTGCATTACTTTGCATATATCAACATTGAATTTCATCTGCCATTTTGTTGCCCAGTCACCCAGTTTTGTGACTTTTTGTAATTCTCTGTAACTCTTCACAGTTTGCTTTGGATGAACACCTGTCAAGAATGGTCTAGATAATACTTAGTCCTGCCATGAGTGCAGGGGACTATACTAGATGACCTCTCAAGGTACCTTCCAGTCCGATAATTCTCTGATTCTCTGACTTAACTCTGAGTAATTTTGTACCATCTGCAAACTTTGCCACCTCACTGTTTACTCCTTTTTCTAGATCATTTATGAACCTGTTGAACAACACTGATCCCAGTACAGCTCCCTGGGGGACACTGCTATTTACCTTTCTCCATTCTGAAAGCTAACCATTTAGTCCTACCTGTTGTTTTCTGTCTTTTAATCAGTTACTGATCCATGAGAGGACCTTCCCTCTTCCCCCATGACTGCTTACTGGTGAGGCATGATTTCTCTTCACAAAAGCTGTGTTGACTCTTCCCCAACATATGTTCATCTGTGTGTCTGGAAAATCTGTTTTTACTATAGCTTTCACCAATTTGCCTGGTACTGAAGTTAGCGTTCCTGGCCTGTAATTTTCAGAATCACCTTTTATTTTTAAAAAAATCTGCATTCCATCCTCTAGTCATCTCATACAGAAGCTAATTTAAGTGATAGGTTACATACCACAGTTAGTAGTTCTCCAATTTCACATTTGAGTTCCTTCATTTTGAGCTTGCTCTTCAAACCATGCCCTTAGCATTTTCCTGCAATGAATTCTTCTGGACAGGACTCCCTATAGAACCCCCTTACCCATCCCATGGCAGGTGTAGCACTGGGTTCCATGACATTTTCTCCATGTCTCTCCCTCCTCTAGCAGACTCTGCCCATGGCCTTGGCAGTATAAATGGACATAATCCTGATGAGTCTAATGATATTGATCCTCAACACAGATATGCTCCAGGAAGCGTTTTGTAGAGGTGACTATGATGGGGAGGGGTGGGTGAGTTGCATAGTAGAAAGTGGAATGTCCATGTTTCCATTGTGTCTTCTTCAGTGTTTTGTCCCATTTGAGGTTCTTACTTCTTTAATTGGGTCCTTATTTTAATAACATGCTCATTCAGTGAACTCAGCCTGGAAGAAATATATGACACATAGTGAAAATGCATAGACAGCTGTGCATTTACAATAAAACTGACAGTGGTTCTCAAACCTTCATATTAAGAACCACAGAGATCCTTCTATTGCCAGTCTGACAATCCCATCTCATTAGTCCCATGTGAAATTCTCCTAAGCAAAGTAGGGAAATATGGTGTAGATAGGGTGTAGAAATATGGTGTATACGGTGGGTTCATAACTGGTTGAAAGACCATACCCAAAGAGGTCGACATTATACCTCTTCAGTGTTTTGGCAATGAATGCTGTTCTTTGTTCCAGTCTTCGGTCATTGTCAAGAAGAGTTCTGACATTCCATAACCCAAACTTCAGGCTGTAAATTTTTGTTTTATTTCAACTGCTCAGTTGGACGACCAGCCAGGAGCAATAGCCTGATAGATATGGAAAGGTCAGACTCTGTTTAGGTTTCCCTGGATTGGGGAGAGCAGCACTATGCATAAAGGGCCTGCTCTGTCACCCCAGGAGGATTCAAGCTCCATATCTGCCCTGGCCTATGGAGAAAGATCATCACCCTAAGGCCTCCTGTGTGCAAGGTTGTGACTAAGGACTGCCAGCAGCATGCTCTGCCTGTCCCTGTCACCACTTCCCCATCGCCACAGGATTCTGGGTTAAATGTTAAAGGAGAGGCTGAACAATCTGCACTCTGAATGGATTTCAGGGAGAGAAGTTTGTGCACAGCCTTTCACACACCCTCGCCCAAGCAGCTTTTGCCACACTGGTGCAACAGAGGCTACAAGCACAGCAGCTGACATGGGTGCAGGATTTGTATTTGGAGTTCTCCTTCTCCTAGATGCACTGCAGACCTGAGCTAAAGAGCTTCAGCTGCCCCCTTTGCCTCCCTCCTTCCAGAATTTTTCTTCATCACAGTGAAAGGCTCCAGCAACCGGGAGCTGCCAAAGCCCTTCCCCTCTGCCAGAGTCTTTCACTGCGGTGTAACTACATACCACAGTGGGAGCACACCCTGTTTTTCATTGCAGTGTGTAGCTACATGTGCAATACACGTTGCTGCCAATAGTCTGTAGCATAGACATACCCTCTGTCAAACTTCAATTGTTTGGGTTCAAATTTTCCATCTTGGGGTCTTTGTTTCAGGCTGAATGTTTCTGGAAAATTACAACTAAATGGGTCTACAATTTCCAAGAAGCCAAGGTGAAAAATTCTGTGATTTTTCTTTGAAAAGCTCTAGCATGCCCCTTTGTGGAACAGGGGCTTGAAATTTGCCTGGGACTGGCCTTTGTGTCAGGGTTGTACCTTTCGCCATCATCATGCACAGTACCCAAATTTAGCTCAGTGATAAGCCTTTCAATAATGGCAGTTCACTCCTGCTCTGAAAATAAAGTTGATGACGGTAATTAGGTTGATATATGTCAACTTCTGTAAAACATTTGGGTTTGGGATTGAATGACATTTTAATTAAAAAAACTAGATTACAAAGTCAACATGGCAAACATTACTGCTTAATTGATGCGTCTCAAATAGCAAAGGAACAAGAAGAGAGCCCTATGTGACCTCACTAGACACACACCTGCTTGATGATGATTCCGTTTACAATTACATTTTCATCAATGACCTGGAAGAAAACAAAATATTTACTGATAAAGTTTCCAGAGGATATCAAGATTGAAGGAGTGGTAAAGAACAAAAAGGACAAGTTACTGAGTGATCTGGACTCCTTGGTAAGCTGGATGCAAGCAAAGAGTATACATTTTAATACAGCCAAAGCTAGGGAGACAGTGTGGTCTAGTAGACAGAGCACTAGACTGGGACTCAGGAGACTTGGATTCTATTCCAGATTCTGCCACTAGCCTGATGGGTTACTTAACCCCTGTGTCTCTCTGACCTCCTTTACAAAGTGTTTTGAGCTCTGCTGAAGAAAATCATATATCAGAGCTAGGTGGTGTTACTTACAGGATGGGGGCTCTATCCTAGAAAGCATTGACACTGAAAAGGATTTAGGGGTCATTGTGGAAAAACAATTCACCATGAGCTCCATGTGTAATAATGTGGCCAAAAGACTTAATGGGACCTTTGGATGTGTTAACAGAGAAATAGCGAGTAGGAGAAGGGAGGTTTTATTACTAGTCCAACAGCTATAGGAATATTGTGTCCAGTTCTGGTGTCCACAATTCAAGAAGGTTGCTGATAAGGTAGAGAAGGTTCAGAGAAGAGCCAGGAGATTGATTAAAGGATTAGAGGACGTGCCTTTGAGCTCCATGAGTCTGTTTAGCTTAACAAAGATGTTTAAGGGGTGATTTGATCAGTCTATCAACACCTACACGGGGAACAGAAATTTGCTAATAGAGGGCTCTTCACTCTAGATATAACAAGATCCAGTGGGTGGAAGTTGAAGTTAAGCAAATTCAGACTGGAAATAAGACATCCATACATTTTTAACAGTGATGGTAATTAAGCACTGGAACAATTTACAAAGGGTTGTGGTGGATTTTCCATCACTGCAAATTTGTAAATCAGCACAATGTTTTTCTACAAGTATGCTCTAGTTCAAACAGGAAATAATTCACGGAAATCCTATGGCCCGTGTCATACAGAAAGTCAGACTAGATGATCTCAGCGATCCCCACTGGATTTACAATATATGAATCAGCAGAGATTTCTTAGATTTTAGCATCTAAATTCCCTGAAGATTCCATCCATACTAGGTATACTATAGCCTGGCAGAGCAGAAATTACCCTGCAATTGTAACCCCATCATTCAGGAATGGTCAAGTGGTGGTCTGGTCCCAAGAAACAACTCAGAGCATCACCAGAGATAGATATGCTTACTTCCAGCAGTCCTCAAAGGCAATTCTGACTATTTATCACATGGAAAGCACATCCACATTTGTGACACATAGATACTCAAAGACATGCATGTAGTAATGTGTGTGTGTGTGCGCGTGTATATACACACAAAGAGTTTTAAGGCCAGGCTTGACAAAGCCCTGGCTGGGACGATTTAGTTGGTGTTGATCCTGCTTTGAGCAGAGGATTGGACTAGATGATCTCCTGAGGTCTCTTCCAACCCTAATCTTCTATGATTCTAAAGTAAAATGCAGCTTGTTTACTTTCTCTTCCTATTAGTTGTAAAGTCACCATTACAGAAATTATTAGCAGCAGACTTTTTTTGCCCCGTAGGATGGAATATGGTAGGTGGCCCACAATCACTCTTTAATGTTCAGTCCATTCTCTTTATGAGCTTGTATTCACAACATAATCCAGTTGTGAGGTGTAATAAAAAGAGATGTTAACCATACTTCTCATTTCTTTCACAGCATGTAAAATAACTATAACTTAATTAAGGTGACATCTTAGGCCATGAACTATACATATCTTTTTATATCTGACAATTCTACTATGAAATGTCCTCCTGACTATAACCATTTATCGGGTTTTAATATTGATCTCCCAAGCTGTAAATACATTTTTTTAAAACAAAACTGCTTGTATATAAATATAGTGCTTCCTTAAAGAGTGCCTGTGTGCTTCAAATAAATTGACTAGTGCTTGTGTTGTATAAACTGAGGCTGAACTGAGCCCAAGATGGGGCAAAGTGCAGATATTTTATTATTCCTGCAATATAACAGCAATATTATAATATGATAGCATATTTATTTCATATGCTTACATTTAAAGCTGCTACACTATGGCTGCCACAGGTAACTATGCTCTACTATGCATATATTATAAGGAGAGCTAACTGAAAAAAAAATCCACGGGAAATTTTCACTTAATTTTTTGTGGGAAATTTTTGTGCTTAAGTTTAAGCGTATGCTTAAGTGCATCCTATTCAGAAAAGCACGTGAGCGCATGCTTAAAAGTTAAGAATGTCCTTAAATTCTATTGACTTCAAAAAGGATAAGGACCAGCTCCAAATCCATTTAAAAATCAACGGCCTTCCTTCCTTTTATTTAATAGACTTTGGATCAAGCCTTATGTTCTTTGGTGATCAGGGACTAGCTGAGAACATCAAACCACTCTCCTTTATGACCTGACCCACAGATTAGCTCAGATATCCAGATATGAAATGCTAATTTATGAAAAATGCTGTCTCTATCCATAGCTGTACAGGACTAAGCAGAACTGGTGTGGTTGCACTGAACAATGAGGACAAGGTTTGCGTAGTCAGTTTCCCTACATGTTGCAGAGCCCAGCTCTAATGGGGCTTCCTGTACATCCATACACAACAGGGTTTAGGGGCTTGCAGTATTGCCAGGAGGTGGAATTAAAGTTGAGACTAGTGAAGCCATTGCTATGTTGATACACCAGCTTTTCTTCTCCACAAAATAGAGATTTAAGAACAATGTAAGATACTCTAGTGAGGGCAGCAGTAATGGCTGCAAAGCAGCATGCTTGCCTCTCTAGGTATGTCTACACTGCCATCAGAAGCGTGATTGCAGCTCATGCAGACATACCCCAGCTAACTTTAATCTAGCTAACCGGAGTACTGATAGTAGTCAAGCTAACTGCACAAGTAAAAGTCTGCCATGGAGCACGAGTACATATTTGGGTGGCAAACCCCACACTTCTTTGCTATTGGCACCCAAGCTAGTTAGCTTAAAGCAAGCTCACCTGTGCCTACGCATGCTGAAGTCACACTCCAATTGCAGTGTAGACACACCCTGCGTGGGGTAAGGGCTGTAATGGTTTCCCTATTGGTCATACTTTTGTTACTCACCCATTATGTCTAGTACTGAGGATGTGGGGGTATGCTTGTCCCCTCCATTGCTCATAGAGTCCCCTACACCAACTCCATCTGAGATTCAGCCTTGAATACATTAGTAAAGGGTGCTCACTCACCTTTGTTTTGTCACAAATCCCAATATCAGTCTCTTTGTCTCTCTATTAAGTCAATGTCACAGCAACAGCAAAACCAAGAAAATGAGGTGATACGCAAATGAAAGGCAATCAGATTGTAATGAAACTCTTCAGGCTAAATTTATTAGTACCTCATACATCAGTCAGTGGAAGTGCATAAAAGATGTGTAGCAAATTAATCCTGCATTTTTATAAAGCCTAACATTTACAGTACCTATAATATCCTTATGCATAAACTTTAATGTGAATTGCCAATGTTTGCAATTATCTGGAAAATAGCACACTCATGATTATTAAAGCAAATGCATAAACCCAGGATGACAGAAGACATAATTTTATTGCTATGAAGAGATAATGTAATGTGTGAAATCAGGATAACATGCTCAGAGGATGGTTTTCAAATCATTCCTACTAACACTGATAACCTGTTCTAGGGAACATCAACAGGAGAGTGTTTGACTTGTGAGCAATAACCCTTTCGGTATAGATTCCCTTTCCATGTGAAAAGTAACTATAGAATGTCTACCTACTGTCTTCTGCAGGGAGTTATAGAAAATGTTGACAACACAAAGGTTTTTTTATATATAAAGAGAGAAAAGGGAGAACTTATTCAAGTTCAATACAAAACTGGAGTCCATAGACAAAAGTTTCCGAACTTAGGTGCTTAAGTTAAGTCTTTAAATACATATTAAGGCACCTAAGCAGGTAGCATCAATTTTCAGCATACTCAGGACCTGCAACTCTCTCTGAAGTAAATGAAAGTCGGAAGTGTTCAGTACTCTTTAGGTGCCAAAATATAGATTTAGGGCCTTGATTTTTAGAAATGCTGAGCATTCTCAACTCTAACTGAAGTCAATGAACTCTGTGGGCAGTCAGTACCTCATTCACTACCTAACTTGGAACATCCAGTATGTAGATAATAGAATCATACACGTTAGATATGAAAGAGACCTCTCTGATCAACAGTTATCTCCTACCCAGGAAAGGATAAGGTTCAGGTGAAGGAGCCAGATTTGGAACCTTTGTTCATGTTGAGTAACATGTTACCCTACAAGTAATGCCACTGACATCAATAGGAGCTTTTGTGACCAAGATACTATTCAATATGATACAAAGATATCAGAATTTGGCCCATAGTAAATAATCATAAATACTATTTAGGAAGCAAATGGATTAGGTTGTGCAATTCTTACTCAAGCCAGTGAGCCATGACTCTTACAAGAAGTCCCACTAACATCAGTGACACTTGAACAAATGCTGAAGTAAGGATTATAAAATCTTACCCTATGTGATGTTAAATATATATATATATTTCATTAAAGCTAATGTTAAAATTATATAATACACAGGTTAAAGAAAGAGTTTCTGTACATCTGGGTATTATGCTTAAATTACCCCAAAAGTACAAAATTTGGTTTAAAAAAGTCATAAAAATACATATTGTTTGCAATATCACAAATTAAGGCTAATAAATTTAACAATACAGTTTAAATATTACCATCCAAATATTTGGACACAACAGTCATAAAAAGTTATACTAAAAGTAGCTTGTGAAAAGCAAATATAGGTTATCCCTCAGGAAATACAAGCCATCAGAGAAGATTTCAGTTACTTTCCCAACTTCACTTCTCAATGACACTCTAGCTCATTTCTCCTGGTATTGCTGATGTCTGGTGATATGTACTAAATAGATGTCCCTTGACCACCTGGTGGTGTCTGACACCATGAGTCGCCACATCAGTCGTGCATAGCAGTGACCAATTCCGCATTTCCACAACACTTGCTTGTTACTGAGATCCCACGTGCCCAGGGCTTCAACAATCAGCATGTTTGTTTGAACTTCATAACCCCTAGCTCTCAAGGCATCAGCCAGAGGGGAGTATTTCTCCATCTTTAGAGCTCGGACGTCACAGAATGTCAGGGTCCTATTCTTGAGAGAAACTGTGACATCCACCATGAGAATCCTCTTCTGCTCCTCATTAGCGATGAGGATGGCTGGTGGCAGTTGACTGTCCATTCCAGGGATAGACGAGTTGACGGCAACCTTCCCCATGGGTGGTAGGATGGCTTTGACTGGCAATCTTGGATGGCATTGTAGCGCAGCTGCCAGGCTCTGGATTGGGGCTTGCAGCTACACATGACAGGGGGCAATGCAATTGATCCAGGCCCTGTGGATGAATATTCAGTTGGCAAATTGGTTTAAACTGCCCCCACAGAGAAAGTGGTTCCTGCTGTCCCACTTTCACATTGCCTCGAAGGCCTTGCATGGGTCCATCTTCTCTCTCAGGCTTTCCATGTACTACCAGTGGATGGCATCCTTCAGGGTCCTCTCCCACATGGTTCTAGCTCTAGGAGTGATGATTGTGTGCTCCGTGTTCTTGACCTGTGGCACCAGGACTTCCTCACACCACATCCAATGACAGCCAATACCCTTCTCCAGCAGTCAGGTAGCACTGTGGACATGAGTCCAAAGCAAATCAAAGTCTCCCCTGTCTCTTCCAAATTTGCCCTCCAGTACATGGCAACATCTTTCCTGGAAGGGGTCATGGTGATTTGCTGCCTGATAACATCATGCACAGCACTCTCTGTGATGTTCCTCACCGTAGTGTCCAAGAACATCAGAAGGCAAAATGCGTAAGTGATTGCTGCAATATCACACAGATCACCTATTCAAGACACTTTGTGCCGCCCTGCTTGTGCGGAATGTACACCAGTTCATTATTGGCCCTCTGGGGAAGAAACAGCCACTTCTTCACCAACTGCCTTATGGTGTCCGCTTATTCAGAGGTAACTTCACCACGGCGGATCCCCTCAGGACAAATGAAATACAGGAAAGTGTTCAAGGAATCAATCTTCTGCCATGGGGTCAGCAGCAAGGATCCCATGGGGCCAGCAGCAATGGCCGCATCCCATTGGATCTCAGCAATGGTATCCTTGGGCGTCTGCTGGAGATGAAAACCTGATGGTGTGCCAAGATGTTGGTACGCTTGTCCATCTTCAAGAAAGATCATGGGTTCCTGCTGGATCTGAAATGGTGTCACCTGGACAGAGTCCCTTCTACAGCCATCAGTATGCAGGGATACACACTTCCTAGCACTGAAGTGGAGTCCCTTTCAGTTGGCAGCCTGGTTGGTGACATTGACCATTTGTTGTAGACTCTCAGGGTTATCTGTGATCAGGACCAATTTGTCTGCATAGGCCAACATGTTCACTCTGTTGTAGGATTGCCAAGCATTTGGTTTTCGACTGGAATGCCCAGTAAATGGTTTAAAATGGCTCCAGTCACCACTGTCAATGGGCCGTCAAAAGTCTGGTCAGTGGCGCAGCAGGGGACTGGGGCTTAGGCAGGCTCCCTGCCTGCCCTAGCTCCACACAGCTCCTGGAAGGAGCTGCCAGGTCCTTGCGCCCCCTAGGCATATGGGTAGCCAGGGAGGCTCTGCATGCTGCCCCCATCTCTAGTGCAGACTCTGCAACTCCCATTGGCTGTGACCTGTTACCAATGGGAGCTGCGACGGCAGCATGCCAAGCCTCCCTGGACACCCATGCACCTACAGGCTGCAGGGACCTGGCAGACTCTTCCTGGGAGCCGCAGTAAGCTCTGACAGGAACCCGCACTCCAACCCCCTGCTCAGCCCGGAGTCCCCTCCTGCATCCCAAACTCCTCATCCCTGGCCCCATCCTGGAGCCCTCACCCCCCCCCCCCGCCCATATCCTAACCATGTTATATTTATAAGAAGCACACAGGATCTTTATAGGGAAGAAAGCAGCACACCACAATTATTGAGAATACAACAGTTAGCATATGCTTTTCAATCACACACACACACACACCATGCACACGGTTCTGCCAGTTGATGATTATAGTTACCAGTCCAGAGTCTGAATCAATCTAGTGGCCAGCCAGATTGGTCACAGAGGGGAGCATGGCTCTGTCGGTCACGATCTGATGCTCCTGGAGTGTGGCAAGATGAACCCAAAGTCCCATGGCCAACCACCCTGTTCTTATAGACTTTTTTCTCTGTTGAAGTCTATGGATTTTGCTGTGTCAGTTTGTGACCGGTTACTGCTTAAGTGCTGTATCTTTTGTCCTTAACATTCCAAAAACACCTCTGAGAGGGTCATCCTGTCCTGCTTTTGATTTAATCAATTGTCTTTAGGGGTGCCAGCTTCTACCTCAGAGTCGTCAATCGCCCTTCCTCAATCATGGATGCGCGTTGATGGTTCTTTGGCATCAACAAATCTCGATAAGTGTCTTCGCTCCTCTTTTCTTGACCATCTGGTTAACAATGGCCTTCACACAAACAGTCTTTTTACAGAGACCTTTGAGAATACAAACAGAGTCAGTTTATTTTGAATCTCCTTAACACAGACACAATTCAAGATCCTGTCTTTTACTTACTAAACCTTAAAACAAAGAAATGTATATTTAACTAGCGTGCCTAATTTGTAATACATATAGGAAACCACAGTACACATTATAACTTATCCTAAAACAAAAGGGTGACCATAATCAGCCATAAGGATTGTTCTGGTCTGTCCCTGCCTTAATATCAGTGCAGACACTGGGAGTCTGTCAGATGCATTTCTACCAGTGTCCCAGAAGGTCATTCCTTTCTGCTATTCAAATGGGGTGGCTGGTAAAATGAAATCAAGACATACATTAATACCTCTATTCTTATAGTACAATTATAAAATCCTGTTCCTACAACCGCTTGCCCCAGCCCGAAGTCCCCCTCCTGCACCGCAAACCCCTCATCCCCAGTCCCATCCCAGAGCCCACACTCCCAGCCAGAGTCCGCACCCCCTCCCACACTCCAAACCCCTTGGCCCCAGCCTGGAGGCCTCTCCTGCACCCCAGAGCCTGCATACGCACCGGTGTCTTCAACCCCCCCCCCCCCCCCCCCCCGAACCGCAACCCTCTGCCTCAGCCTGGAGCCTTCTCCCACACCCGGAACCCCTCATTTCTGGCCCCACCTGGAGTCCGCACGCCCAGTCCAGAGCCCATCCCACCCCCCCTGCACTTCAACCCCTGCCCCAGCCAGTGAAAGTGAGTGAGGGTCGGGGAGAGTGAGCAAAACAGGGAGAAGGGACGGAGCCTCAGGGAACGGCAGGGAAGGGAGCGGGGCAGGAGTGTTCGGTTTCCTGCCATTAGAAAGTTGGTAACCCTACCTGTTGCCATACATGTCGAAACCACTCAGGCTGCTACACTCAGTCTTAACCACATATTTTGAGCCTTACTGAAAATAAGAAATTTCAATGGTCAAAACTAATTTGATTAGGCCAGGCAAGAGAATCTGGGATGAAATATTGCACTTTTAGAATATGTTCTTGGGCAGTTATTGTCTTTATTTGGTTCCCTTGCTGCATCATATGTAACCTCTCTGGAAATGGTGCTCCTGAAATACCACACTGAGTGTCTACACTGCTGGCCGGATCAACAGGCAGCGATCGATCCAGCGGGGGTAGATTTATCGTGGTTAGTATAGAAGCAATAAATCGACCACCAATCACTCTAGCATCAACTCTGGTACTCCAACTCAATAAGAAGCGCAAAGGGAATCGATGGGAGAGCGTCTCCCGTCGACACACTGCACTGTAGACACCCTGGTAAGTAGATCTAAGTATGTCGACTTCAGCTATGTTATTCACATAGCTGAAGTTACATAACTTAGATCGATTTCCCCCCACACACACACCTCCTACCGTGTAGGCCAGCCCTAAGAGGGTCTCACCCTGGATTACAGCAACAATGGTGGCAAAGGGTTAAATCTCTGTTTCCTAGATTACCTAGGGTCCAGGGTGGAGATAGAACTGGTGAGCAACACTACCAGAATTAGTCAGAAGCCAGAACTCAGAGACAAAGGGTTTGGTTTTACTTTCAGTTTTGGTTGTGTTGCAGCGTAGCAGGCAAAGAAATATCATAACCAGAGGGGACCTTTCTACCCTCCACATTCCTACCCAAGGGAAGACTGAGTCCTTTGGGGATTCCTGGGACTTTGAACAGCTTATCTCAGTAGAGGCAAGAAACCCAAGAGGCAGAGAGAGTCACAGTCAGGCTACCAAGAGCCAGCCTAACTGCACGCTGGAATCTAGAAATGAGAGCTGCAAGAACCATCTTACCATTCTTCCTGTGGATGTTTTGTAAGAACATCCCTGTAAATTTATTTTGATTTTTCGTTTTAAGTCAGCCACTGATGACAGTGTAGCACCATCCATCAAAGACTGAGCCTAAACTCACTATGTGCTTAGGCAGGTGCTGGGCAGGAACATAGTGTGATTATACTGACTGTACAGTTGGGAGGGGTAGAGTTAATGCACTGTTGTTTCATCTTTATTATCCTGATTCTTTTTTCCCTTGTTCCCTATCCTGAATTCCCCATATCCAATAAAGCCCCAGTTATTATTGTATTATTCCAGGAATTGGGATAGCTATTTTATTTTTGTGCTCTGACACTCCACTGTAACGGATTGTGTGTTAAATATTTTCCCAAGGAACAAGCCTTCTGTGTTCTCTGGTCTAGTAGGGGTTTCCCTTGGATGGAGGCATCAGGTGCCCTTTTAGGTGAACCCAGGACCCTGAAGAGAAAAAGGAGAAGGCTGCAGCCTGGCCTCAGGGCTAGGTTACAATATTTTCTTTTACTACCAGAAACCTATCTTATTTTAAACCAGTTTAAAATTGTTTATGCAACTTATACTTCCTCAAGTGGTGTGATCTTGTCAGATCTCTTAACTTGATCCAAGCTAGGTGGGTGCAAGGATGGGAGACCTCACTGCTGCCAGATGTGCCATCATTTGATTAAGACATAAAACTGAAATCTGGATTCGGGCTGTGCAAGAAGTTCACCTACAAATCTAAGCCAACTGGAAGTCAAGGCCATTTCAGGATTTAATGTAATCTATGAACAGCAGTCCAGGTCTACAAATAGTCACGGACTCTGATGCTCTGACACCGTGCTGGGACACCGATACCCCTCGTTATCCTCCAGAGGTTTCCCATTTTTATACACTGGAATTGCAGAGAGTAACATTTGGCCCACCAGCTATTTTAAACTATGATAACTGAAAAAAGGGGCTACATCATGGTAATTATTTATAACCCTGAGTAGGGGCAGTGTGGAGACCAGCAGGAGCTCTGGGACCAACTCAGTGTAGGCGAATGCAACTCAGTGTAGGAGAATGCAAAAGTTGCCTGAACTCACGGGTTGGTGTGAGGGGGGTAGGACAGTGGCTCCACTGCTTCCCCACCCCTTCAGGAACCTCAATTCACCTTGCACGTCCATCCACAGGGCATATGTGCAAAGACTCCTTCACCTATCTTCTCCCTTTGCATACCCATACAAGTCCAAGAAGAGCTTGTACCACTTTAAGAGCGATAGATCTATTTATAGATTTTAACACAAGGGACATCATTCCAGTGTTTTGGATGGCTGTTGCCTAGTAATGTGCTGCAGTGCCCAGAAATAATTTTGGTAGTACCAAACTTCCCTTGAACTGAATCATGAGTATTACACTTGTGTGTTCTGTTATTTTACATTTTCAATTAGAATGTTACTTGTAAAGTAACTGACCAGACCACGTCATCTTCACAATGTAAATTCTTATAAAAGTATCCACAACGTAAAACTGAAAGGAGGATTTTTGGACTTTAAAAATATTTTACAACATCCTTCATGTGCCTACACAAATATTCTACCCATTCTACTACAGATTATTTAATGTCTGCCACGCCATGAGTCAACAACCAGTTTGGCTGTATGTAAGCAGTGTCAGGGTGAGCTCCACCCTGACATCTGGTGGTGAGGTGTGGCAAGTTGTGGAAAAGAACTTCAGGGGCCGATCTCATTTGCATAGGCACACCCACCCCGCCTAGAATGAGGCCATAGCTGCCCAAATGGTCACTTTGGCTGCTGTGGGATCCCCAGTGTCTCTGTTATTGGGGCAGGAAGAATAAATTGTTATTACCCTGATTATGGGAACTGTGCTTGGAACTGTACTTGGCCTTTTGTTATGATGGAGGGACTCACCATCAACTAAGTGGCACTCGCTAGGCAAGGGTTCCAAAACTCTGTGAATGGAGAGAGGCTGGGGACAAGTATTAATACTTAGTGGCATGGGCCCCTTGGAAGGGCCTGACATGCTAATTGCACTTCCTCCTCTCTCCGCTGTGGAATATCAGAGCTAATTTTGATTTCATTAGGAGTCTAGTTACAGGCTGCTGAGCTCACTTTGGGCTAACAGTGCACCAGCACTGAGGCTCCCCTACTACAAGCTGAATTCACCAAAGAGCTGAAATCACTGAGCGTTGTGTTAAGTAGTGGGGGAGCCTGAAGATATATTGTGGAGCAGTTTGTGGGACGGCTGGAGTGCCTTGTGGACAGGCTGGTGGAGCAGTTCGTAGGACGGCGGGAGCTGTTGGTGGGACGCGGAGCAGTTCGTGGGACGACGGGAGCTGCTTGTGGGAGCGGAGCGGAGCGGAGCGAAGGCCTATGGAGCTGTGGGGCAGTCAGCTTCAGATCATGTAAGGTGCCTCTTACCCCCGTCCCGTCTCCACCCAGGTTGGGAGGTAAAGCTCCGCAGATAAACTTTTGAACTCTGGGGCTGCCCTGACCAGGGACAGAGACTTTTGGGTCACTGGACTTTTGGGACTTTGGGTGATTTGGGGTTGCTGGACTCAAGAACCAAAGGGAAAGGGGCATGTCCCAATTTGCTTGGGGTGGGGTTTTTTTGCTCATGGGTTGTGTTATGAATCCTGTTGGTGGTGTTTCCCCAACATAATGCCACATCATTTCTCTCTGTTATTAAAAGGCTTTTTGCTACACTCAGACTATGTGCTTGCGAGAGGGGAAGTATTGCCTCTTGGAGGCACCCAGCGGGGGTGGTATATATTTGTCCCAGGTCACTGGGTGGGGGCTCAAGCCAGTTTGCATTGTGTTATTGGAATGGATCCCCTAGATATTGAACCCAGCCCTTGTTGCTGCCAACTCTGACAGGCAGAAGGGTTACATGTATATACTGTAGTTATATTATCACATGTATCAATATTTGATAAATATGAACTCCAGTTTAATTTATGAGAGGATAGAAGAGTGCAAGACCTTGGTATAAATGATACATGAATGACCAAGGTCAAAAACCATAATAGACTTTTGTGTTTAGAGCTTAAATAATAACTCATAATCAGTACAGATAGGGGAGAAAATGGAGGTCAAATGCTGGTAGAAGGATTGAAACAATAAGTGAAGGTGTTGATTCAAACTGACAAAGAGTAAATATTATTTCAGTGAATGGTACATATTCCAGACTTTTAATTTTTTGTCAGATACAGTAAAAATCTCTCTCTCACACACACAGTTTGAGAGTGCATCCACTCACCATTGCAATGAGGCTTTCATCATCTTTAGCCTGAATTCTCTTCTACCCAAACAAAATAAAAGCTTAGTTATTTTCGAAATAATTAAAAATAGCTTCTGTCTACTGTGTGAACTTTGATTAATAAGTCTTTTGTTGAAAGGCATTTTTAGTAAGAGGGAACTCAAGGGAATCTTCTCCTGTGAACTTTGTTTAATGTTGTAAAATGGTATATATTTCAGAATTCAATTATGCACATGAAAGAAGAGAAGAGTCTCTTGCCAAAGAAAATGGCACTGAGTGCACTTGCTGGAATTCTTTATCATTTGTTTACTTAAAATACATGCTGAGGGTATTGAATGTGCAGCACATAAAAAGGTTTTCTAAGTGAGGAACTTGTGTTCATACCCATATGGATATTTGATGTGTGCGATCCATTGCACAGGGCAAGATCTCAGGAAATGGGGAGACCCTCAAACAAAGCAGCCATGCAACATACATGCACAAGAAAGGAAAACAAGGTGTTCATTCAGGGGAAAGAAAAAGTATCCTAAATCATGTAACACTGACAAAGTCCACTCTGGAGTCAGCAAGATTGCAAGAAAAAATCCAAAAATTAGATATTCTGTCCTGTAGCAATAGACATCAATTAACTCCAGAATAGCTGATCAGCAACATTAATAAGCTTCACCAAAAAGTGAAAGCTGGGCATGTGACTGAGCGAAGGAGGCTGAAGAACCCCCATGAGGCTGCGAGAGCCCTCCTGTTTGACAGGCTCTCCCCCTCACGTGTGACACTGCTGATCATTCCTGGTGACTGATATAGTTTCTTAGGGCCAGACTTTCAAAGATATTCTGGCAACTAATGATGCAAATGTGAAATTTTCAAAGATACCAATACACATTTGAAAATCCCACGTGACACTTGTTTGCATCTTTAGTTGCTAAATACATTTGAAAACCTGACCCTTAATTCTTCTATGCAAGGGTATCACAAGTCAGTACCAATTACCCCTTATTCTGTGTTTAATTGCTCTTTGATTTAAAAAAAAGGTATATTTGAAAACCTTCCCTCTACCCAAAGCAGAAACTAAAGTTTCTAAAGTATTGAGCCCAATTCTCTGTAGCCTTACACCTGTGCAAGAGTAAGCAAAGTGTGTGTGAAATGATACCAACTCAGCATGGCAGCATTTTATACACCCTTTGAACTGGTAAAAGACCCCCATCCTGCAACTAGTTTCATGTGGGTAGAAATCTGTATTTGCCTCAATCACCTCAAGGTTTATGGGGCATTTGCAGCTTTAGTAATCCTTTTGTGTGGCGCCAGTTGCAGGATTAATGCCTGAATATCTACAGAAGGCAAAAGGCAATGAAGAATCACGCCCATATTCTGCAGTATGTCCACCACACTGACCGTTTTAGTGCTGTAGTCTGTTCCCTCTTGCTTCCATTTTTTCCCCTTTCTCTGTCCCACCTTGGTCTCCTCTCTCCTGTTGTTTCTGTTCATACTGCTGTTCCCAACCCCTGGTCCTATCTTCCTGCCAACTTAGTTATCAGGTTATATTTCTTTAAGACATCTTTGCAGTCAGGAAGGCTTGAAATTAAAATTTAAACTAAATTCTGTAATACAATACAAATATATTTTTTAAAATCAATCAATTTCTTGGACACACAGGGTGGTAAAAATGCCTGAGGTTTGTTAATAATACAGATTCCACTGTTCCTATCACAAGTGGAGCTGCATCAGTGATTAATTATGGGTTAAAAGTTTGTTGGTGTAGATTCATCCACACAGACTATGCAAAATGAGAAACTAGAGACAAACACTTTGAAAAATGACTCCTATCCAAGTATGCAAATGAGAGCACTGGTCATGCAGATGAGAGAAAAGACTAATGTACAGTGATATCTTGGGGAGGGAATATACAGGGAAACCATTTTTTTTTTGTACCTACAGTCTAGAGGACAGAATGAGACCCCCGTCAACAAGTGACTATCTCAATACTTTGGTCATTTTCCCACAGGCTTATCAAGAATGATTTTTTAAATGCTGAACAGTATTTCGTGTTACCACATGTTAACCTGAAGACTGTTCATTTTTTCATTCTGTGGTCCACATTTCGTGTGCGTGTGTGTGTGTGTGTGTGAGAGCGAGAGCCTCTAATACCTCATTTCTCAGTCCTTAATATGTTTCTCCTGCAGATTGCCAGGAATGTCTCTGCAGACCATGAACCAAAGTTTGAATATGAACAACTTTTCACGTTATACCAATAAAAAGTACCTGTCCGAGATTCTAGCCACCCTGAACACAAATAAAAGTGTGATTCACCACTGGGTAGGGAGTCAGCTGCACAAAGCCTGTGAACCACATACATCTTATGTAAACCCTCAAAATAGACCTTAATTTCCGAAACTTAGTGAATAGCTCTTGTGCTAGCCCTCTGCATAGAGGTGAATTTCACCCATAACAAATTAAAAACAGCAGATTTTCTCTGTCCCAAAACATAAAGGGTGCAATCCACAAAGGTACTTAGGTGCCTCAGTACAATTTTTAGGCCTCACTGAGATCCACAAATTTCCTCCTCAGCTGGTGCCTAACCCTCTAGGCACCGTAACTTGCTCGGTGCCTACATTTTTGAAGTAAGAGTTTCCAAGGTGCTTAAGTTTGTGCCTCTGGGCACGTGCACTGCAGCCTACCTTTGGGCGTCCACACACCTATAGCCTGCCTACACCCCCGAGCAATTCAAAAACCAGGGGAAGATAGGCATTCACCCCCCTAAGTCATGTGTGGGGGCCTGATCTGGTGAATACCCTAACCACTAGACTACAGAGTCATTCTACCACTCACTGGCCCACCTTAATTATTCAAGTAAAGCGGAACACCTTCACTAGGAAAAATGGAGGGAACATCACATCAGAATATCTCATAGCTCAGTCACTAGGATACTCCCCTAAGAGGTGGCAGATTCCTGTTCAAATCCCTTTGCCCTCTGTGGAGGAGGGGGTAACTTGAACTAGGGTCTCTCACATACACTAGGCTAAAGATTATAAAGGAGTTAGTCCACCTCCCTGTTTTGTTTCAGGCCTTCACACAACGTAGCCACCTCCCTGCAGCCTGGACTTAGCGTGCTGGCTTTCTGGATCGCATTCTCTCTCTCCATACATCCAATAGGAGCCTAGGCACTTTCCCCAGGTTTTGTGAATCAGAATGATACTCCTATGAATTTTTGTGGGCCTAAACGTTAGGCTTTGCAAAGCCTAAGTCCCTTTGTGGCTCTGAGCCAAAATAAACGGAGAGGAAAAAACATAATTCCACATCTAACCTCCAACTTTTGCCCTTATCAAGGCCTCTTTCCCTCAAATCTTGGTTAAACAGCTGAGCCTTGGAGCATGCCCGGTCACCAGATTCCAGTACTAAATCAATCCTACTTAACTTCAGTGACTTCAAAAGTTTCCACTGCCCATCAGTGTGCTATATTCTAACCAGTCATAGATTCTCTCTGAAGAAAATAGAAGAATTAACTGACTGTGTATTATTTATTTATTTAGACTTCTTTTTTAAAAAAAATCACAAAGCACTCACCCCATGTTCTGGGCACTTTGGCATAATTTAAAGTTTGCAACAACATATATTAAAATTGGCATAATGGAATCTCCATTCTATTATAATAATAATGTCCATTGCAAACAACAACAAACCACAACAAGAGACATTTCAACTCTTAATCCACACCCTCCTCAAAAGACACACGGAAAAAATGAGACATGCATCTGGAAAGTTAATACTCCTGCCTTTGGGGTAAAAAGAGGGGATGTGAGTTCCAAAGCCTAGCAGCCTTCAGAGTGTGTCCTGTCAGCAGTCCCCCTTATTTAACACCAGCAGACTTTCTTCACTGATCTCAACCATGGCAGTAGGACATGGAGAGAGAGGTGATCGCTCGGGTAACCAGGTGCCAAATCACTTGGAAAGGTTAGAAACAAAACCCTGAATTCTATCTGGAAATTCGCAGGCAGCTTGTGAATTTCAAGGATTACTAGTATTATATATCCACCATGAGGCTGCGAGAGCCCTCCTGCTTGACAGGCTCTCCCCCTCACGTGTGACACTGCCACAACGTGACCATCACTGCTGCTGAAACTGAAGTTCTCTTGGTTTCAAAAATAGGTGAGGAGCTCTGGAATTGGGAACTGTTGACTTCTAGGACACATGGCACAGCCCATCTATTTTCAGAGACTAAGGAAGGAGCCAAGGAGGACAATGACGGCTGGTGAAGAAATTCGCAGCAGAGGTTGTTTTCCTAGAGAGAGAGATCAGATTAGTTATTTTTTCTAATATGAGGGAAATTAGGTTACTGGATTTATTTTTATGGATCATACTGTACTATGTTTCTTAAAGTTTCCCAAACACACATGACTGGAGCTCATTTATTTGAAGTTTTCATGTGCTTTTTGAATAAATCACATTAGTTCATTAATTTCAAGCTGCACCAACTTCAGCTCCCAGCTGTCTCAAGATGTAGAACTATGAAGAACATATTAAAATAGTTGCCTATCCTCGAGGAGGCAAACGCACAGATGAGTGTACCAAGGTCACATTCAACTTGCCAGGTGAGTAGATTAGAGTGCTCTCGGACGTATCTGCCACCTAGCCACAAACAGCAGCCTGCGGTTCAAAAAGATCCCTGTGTTGGAACCTGTATTATAAATGGTGGATATGATCCCTCAAGTCAAGGAATGTTGTTCTGCAGACTACATACATAGTAAAACAAAGTTCACTGGATGCAGCTCCAACCTGGGCACAACATCCTCTGAAATGACACTCCCCCAGGTGACTAAGGATTTTGGGCCTTACTAATCAGGGAATGTTGTGACGCTCACTTAGGCCTTGTCTATACTACTGGGGTAAGTCAACCTAAGTTATGCCACTCCAGCATTGTGAATAATGTAATTGGAGGCAATGTAGCTTAGGTCGAATTACTGCGGTGTCTACACTGTGCTGCATCGACCGCAGATGCTCTCTGGTCAACTTACCTTAATCTTCTCGGGGAGCTGGAGTACCGGAGTTGAATGGAGAGCACTCTGCTGTCAATTGGGCAGGTCATCACTAGACCTGCTAAATCGACACCTGCGTTGATTGCAGCAGCGTCGATCACCCCAATAGTGAAGAGCAGCCATTAGTGAATGGCTTTTTTTTTGGACCAGGAAACCAGAATCTCAGAGAGGGTTTTGCTTGTTTTCAATTAGATGAAAGGGTTAAATTATTTAATTATCCGTCTTTGGTGAATTTCTGTGCAAATATTTTCATCAGGCTAACCAGGCCTACACTACAATATGTTTTCCACAACTCTACAACTGCCTTAAAATGTACTGACTTGGGGCCTGATCCAAAGCCACAGAGGTCAGTCGGGGGGGGGGGGGGTCTTTTCATTTACTTAAGTTGGTTTTGGATCAGGCATTTACAGACCCTTATTCACACATGCAAAATGTTAGATTTGGATGCTAAGTTTTTCAATAGAAGTTTAGTTGGTGGACAGTAATTTTATATCTCATCACAAGTTGTATGCCTGTAATTTTATGCTAAAAATCTAGTTACACTGGAAAATCATTCAAGCTTCAATTCCATGGTTTATCAAGGTTTCAAAAGTCACCTGTTAAAACTGAAGGTGCAAACTCTTACTCATACAAGGAATCCCTGGTAATTACTTGTATAACAATTTGTATGATTTTTCCACAAAATAATAAGCACTGATCTTTATGGGATCAAGCCAATGCCCACTGAAGTCAAGGGCAGTCCGCTCATGGATACCAGATCAAGTTCTGAAAGTCCAGTCTTTCAGCTGCTGCTCCTTTTTGCAATCGATGCAGAAGATGTCGATTTAGCAGGTCACTACTGCCTGGGCTGCTTCAGGGGTTCCACTACCTGATCCAGCTGTAGTGATTTCCAGGTCGGGGCTTGAGCTGGCATTAGTTTTGTCTTTTTAGAAAGAACTCCTAGAAAATTGAAGCTGAACACACTGCAATTAAAAACTGGTGGCTGGCCCCTGTCAGCTGACTCAGGCTCGAGCTGTGGGACTATAAAATTGTGGTGTAGACATACAGGCTCTGGGACCCCATGGGCTCTGGGACATGATAGTTTTACAGCCCCTCAGCCTGAGCCCAGCGAGTGCAAGTCAGCTGACATTGGCCACTGACATAGTGCCATCCCTGTTGGATCATATTAAAGAAGTTCTGTATTAAAATCACAAATGAGTTTGATTCCCCATAGTTTAAATTCCAGGGTATTACTAATTAAGAGGTCTCTTGGGTTTTGGTACTGTTTCTCTCCCTCTATGTGTGAAACTTGCAAGCTGCTAATTGTGTTAGTACATTCTAAGACAGAATCTGTTCTCAAAGCAATTCACAGAGACTCAAAGCAATACTCTAACAACAGAAACAGCACCCAGAGACTCCCCGCCCTTTTGTTGTATTAACAATTGTGATTAAAATAGAGATAGAGGATGTATGTGGACGGATGCTTGGTGTGGATAAGAACTGAATGATCAGGGAGGTGCCAGCCTAAGAATCCAGTGTCCATCGGCTGAAGAAGGCGTCAAGTGGAAATAACCAGAGGACCCCGGAGGGCAGACTGGAATCCACCCAACAGCCTCAAGAATGGGAGAACCAAAGAACAAGATAACATCTAGCAGCACGGAGCCGTCAGGAATGTGCTATCTGCTGATTGATTCAGCAACAGCATGATGAAGCAATTCCCATAGACTGGCATAGGAAGAAATTCCTATAAAAATAGACTCTAAAAAAGTGAGAACTTTGGGGTCTGATTCTGCAAACCAACTTCCAGGAGCATCAGATGAGCATCTGACAAGGCCCTGCTCCCTCCTCATGTCCAGGCCACCTGGCCAGTGGCTTGGCATGAGCAACTCTAAGGCTGGTAACTATGATGACAACCTTGCAGAACCTCTGTGTGTGTGTGTGTGTGTGTGTGTGTGTGTGTGAATGTGTGAATAAATATGAGATTGAATGGAATGTTATAGCTATAACTAACTGCTTACTATGATAACAACCTTGCAGAACCTGTGTGTGTGTGTGTGTGTGTGTTTGTATGAATGAATGAGTGAATAAAGATGAGATTGAATGGAATGTTACAGCTGTAACTAACTGCTTACTATGATTCTTTCTGTATTCACAATAAATGTGGTATTTTGCCTTTTTCCCTTTAATAAGATCCTGCTGGTTTTTAATTTATTGGTACAACATTTTGGTGGAGAATTGCGAAAGGGGGAATATTGGTAAAAAACCTCAGTTATTGTAAATATTGGTGTGCACACCGCCAGCTCTAGTGAGCTAGGCATTTCTATTAGGTTAACCAGACCTGCTGGCCTCCGAGAAGGTAGCAGGGGACCTGCTGGCCTCCGAGAAGGTAGCAGGAAAAACAGATTAAACCAGACCTGCTGGCCTCCGAGAAGGTAGCAGGGGACCTGCTGGCCTCCGAGAAGGTAGCAGGAAAAACAGATTAAACCAGACCTGCTGGCCTCCGAGAAGGTAGCAGGGGACCTGCTGGCCTCCGAGAAGGTAGCAGGGAAGAACAGATTAAACTAGACCTGCTGGCCTCCGAGAAGGTAGCAGGGAAAACAGATTAAACCAGACCTGCTGGCCTCCGAGAAGGTAGCAGGGGACCTGCTGGCCTCCGAGAAGGTAGCAGGGAAGAACAGGTTAACCGGACCGGCTGGCCTCCGAGAAGGTAGCAGGGAGAAATAGGTTAACCAGACCTGCTGGCCTCCGGGAAGGTAGCAGGGGACCTGCTGGCCTCCGGGAAGGTAGCAGGGGAAAAACGCATAGATTAAGCTATGATTTCAGAATCTAGGCTGTGTCACTTGCTAAGTAATACCAGCAGTGACAAAGAGATTGAAATATCCATGTTAAGATGTTTAAAAGAAAACAGGGTAAGCCAGTACCAGAGGGAGGAATGGAGTCAGAAGGAACTCCAACCTCACCTTTTGTTAAAGAAATTACACCTTTTAAACAAAACCTTCAAAAATTTGGGCACAGTCCTTGGACTAAACAAGCCCTAGCTGATCTCTGCACTATTTCGGACCTAGAGGATAGATTGGCTCAGTATATCCTCATATACAAACCTTCTAGTGCTGCCAAAAGAGATGCAGCAGCAATTTGGTTGTTGTGGGAGGCATGTAAGGATTCTTCCCTCCGCTTGTCTTCATGTAAAGAGGAAAAGGCACAAACGGAAAAGGGAGCAGACAATTGGAAGGTGCTGGCTACAAATACCCAAAGCCAGCTGAAAATAGTGAAAGAGGCACTCCAGGAATACAAAAAGAGTGAAAAAGATAATTCTGCAGAGGCTGGAGGGAGGCAGGTAAAGGGGGAGAAGGTCCTATGTATGGCACCCCCAGGCATAATTACAAAGAGAAAGAGTAAAAAAAAAAAAGTTAACTCTGCAGAGGCTGGAGGGAATTAAGCAGCTAAACTTTGTGAAAATGTTAAAAAGGAAAAAAAAAAAAGTGTTAGAGAAAGAGCATTCTTGGTTTCTTTGCAGCCATTCTGAGGGAAAAATGGGCCCTTTTCCAGAGGAATGTCTGTAAATTAGCCAGGCAAAAGAAACTGATTAAAATCATTTGACTGGACAATTTAGTCAAATTTGCTAAAAGAACATAAGGGGGTTCTATTGGAACTTAACTGCCTCAAATGTATAAAGGGAATGTAAGATGTAAAAAAAACAGAGCAACGTGGAAGGGATGTTAAAGAAAAGAAAATGTGTATGTATCTATCTGTGTGTGTGTAAATATGTAAAGTTCTAAGGACCAGTTGGTTTTGTTTTTGTTTTAAATAATGCCACTAAAAATCCATTTGACTCTTTAATTCAAAGTTGCAAAACTGACAGACCTTTTTGCTAGACACAGGTAATTAGTGCTGTTTGGCTTTGGGATTTGGCATTCAACCCTTAAAAGGTAACTCAATGCTTTACAAAATTTAAAATGTTTTTAAGTTGTGGCTGCAGCAGGGCAGTCAAAATCTGGAGAATAGAAAAAAAAATTGAATTATTTTTGTTTGGTTGGTTGGTTTTTGTTTGTTTGTTTGATTTTGTAACAAAATAGCAGATGAGAGCTGTAGTAAAAAAAAAAAAAATAAATACGAAATTTAAAAAAGACAGTGGCCCTCTGAAGCAACAGCAGGGGTGAGGTGCACAAAACAAAAAGAAGCAATGTTAGAAACACTGAGTCTTAAAATGGCTCTGAGTAATCAGACTGTCACTTTGATAAAGGTACATGAAAACTCTGTAAGCAAAAAAAAGAAATAGTTACACCTTATGTAAAAATTGATATGGATAATGTTATAGAAGTTAAACTATGGAAGGAATGTGCATTTGCCCCAGAACATGTGCAGGGTATATTGTAGAAGGGGCAAAAGAAATGCAAACATACCATGCTACTTAATTAAAATGCTATTAGGGCTCCAAAGGGAGCCACAATAGGTTGGGTTTTCTTTTTCAGATTGCTGTGTGTTTTGGAAGCAGAAGTTAAAAGTAATCAAAACTCTGGTGAAAGTTGATGGTGTCCCTTTTAGTGAGCTGCTGATGGCTTTAAATCCAAAAGCAGGAAGCTTCTGTGAAAATGCAAATTACCTAAATGATAAAGGAAGGAAAGAATTAGCAGCACAAAGGAGCTGCAGATAAAGGACATACCTGGTCAGCAAACAAATTGTCTAAATAAAAGGCATGGGATAACAAGATAATTTTAATAAATTTAATGATAATAAGTATCCCTGTAACAATGTATAGTGTGTATGATTTTTGGAAAAACCCTTTAACGTCGTATGGTAATGATGCTTCTCAGTTATTACCTGTAAATAAAACTTAAAGCTTAACACAGCAGGAAAAACATTATTAACTTGGTCTGCAGTATAAGAAGGAAAACTCAGGGATTTAATGACTAAACAGTGGGATAATTTCCCCATAACCCTTAAAAGATAAAAGCCATTGAAACCTGGCCCACCTATAGAACAAAAACAGGAAAATGTGGGGGCAATTCCTCTGTTTTGCCTGCAATCAGCAAGGGTATTTGTAAAAGAAATATTTTAAGCAATAATCTGCCACCCCAAAAGGGGTAGAAACATGTTCTTTTTGTCTTTCAGAAAAATCAGGAAAAGCTGATGCCAGCTGAAAAGTAACCCAATACCATGAATCTACTGTCACAATAGAAATTGTGTTTTGTGTTCTATGTTTTGTCTTGTGTTTTGTCTTGTTGCTAGCACTGTTGTGTGTTAAAAAAAAAAAAAAAAAAGATACTGAAGACCTGCAGGAACTTAAAAATAAATTAAGCTCTCTGTCCCAGCTACAGGACAGCCTGATACAAAAACAAGTACATGCCAACGTAGACTTGGTCCAAATTGGTCTGGGTAACCTAAAAGGCCGATGGAATCTTTAGTAATGGCTTAATATACCACATGGCTTATGCATAAAAAAAAAAAAAATTAGAAATAGGAAACTACACAGCCATAGCTATGGATGGGATGCACTGAAATGCAGAAACTTGCACTAGCTACTTTAGAACACAAAATGTTCTGGGTCATATTGGGAAATATTAAGGTTTGATGCATTTGTTAAAAAAGAAAGAGATCATTGTTTGACACTTATCAATATGAATGGATTCAATATGTTTCCAGTATTGTAAAACCAGACTTGTTAATGGGAGAAATTGTTGTCAAAATTGCACACCAACAGTCCCTGGAGGCAAAGGTATTGAAGGTTAGCCCACTCCCCATATTACACATGGGATCCTTCTGGCTACCCTGGACCTCGAGCCAGTGGGCTGGGGAGGGAGGGAAGCTATTGGACACTAGAGGTTGTACCGAATGGACTCCTCAAAAGTGGGTGTGCCTCACCTTGCCTGTTGCCCCAGAACCTTGTAGTAAAGATACATCACTAGGATCGTGTATGTGGCATGAATTGGAATCACAAACTCAAATTGCCTCACAGTACCTTCTCTTGAATAGGCTACATAGAAAGTGACACTGACGATTATAAATCTTAGTGTCAAAAGGGGGATTATGTTGGATCATATTAAAGAAGTTCTGTATTAAAATCACAAATGAGTTTGATTCCCCATAGTTTAAATTCCAGGGTATTACTAATTAAGAGGTCTCTTGGGTTTTGGTACTGTTTCTCTCCCTCTATGTGTGAAACTTGCAAGCTGCTAATTGTGTTAGTACATTCTAAGACAGAATCTGTTCTCAAAGCAATTCACAGAGACTCAAAGCAATACTCTAACAACAGAAACAGCACCCAGAGACTCCCCGCCCTTTTGTTGTATTAACAATTGTGATTAAAATAGAGATAGAGGATGTATGTGGACGGATGCTTGGTGTGGATAAGAACTGAATGATCAGGGAGGTGCCAGCCTAAGAATCCAGTGTCCATCGGCTGAAGAAGGCGTCAAGTGGAAATAACCAGAGGACCCCGGAGGGCAGACTGGAATCCACCCAACAGCCTCAAGAATGGGAGAACCAAAGAACAAGATAACATCTAGCAGCACGGAGCCGTCAGGAATGTGCTATCTGCTGATTGATTCAGCAACAGCATGATGAAGCAATTCCCATAGACTGGCATAGGAAGAAATTCCTATAAAAATAGACTCTAAAAAAGTGAGAACTTTGGGGTCTGATTCTGCAAACCAACTTCCAGGAGCATCAGATGAGCATCTGACAAGGCCCTGCTCCCTCCTCATGTCCAGGCCACCTGGCCAGTGGCTTGGCATGAGCAACTCTAAGGCTGGTAACTATGATGACAACCTTGCAGAACCTCTGTGTGTGTGTGTGTGTGTGTGTGTGTGTGTGTGAATGTGTGAATAAATATGAGATTGAATGGAATGTTATAGCTATAACTAACTGCTTACTATGATAACAACCTTGCAGAACCTGTGTGTGTGTGTGTGTGTGTGTTTGTATGAATGAATGAGTGAATAAAGATGAGATTGAATGGAATGTTACAGCTGTAACTAACTGCTTACTATGATTCTTTCTGTATTCACAATAAATGTGGTATTTTGCCTTTTTCCCTTTAATAAGATCCTGCTGGTTTTTAATTTATTGGTACAACATCCCCACTGGTGCTTTTGCTGGTGAAACCTATGTCGGTTAGGGGTATGTTTCTTCAAACCCCTGACCGACAAAAGTTTTACCAACAAAAGTGCTAGTTGTAGATATAACCTTAGTTGGAGGTTAGTCTCAATCTCAGTCCTCCTTTGGCCATTGAGAGTTCCTGATGTATTCTTGGCCACTCCCCTCCCCCCCAGCTGGCCACTCACAGCTCACTGTCCTCAGGCAGAGAAGTCCAAGGATTTTAGGTGGTCAGTGCTACCAGGGCTCCTGGTTCCATTATCTGATTCAGCTGTATTTGCTGGGTAGGGAGATCCAAATTAGAGTCCCTTAGGTAGCCTGCTGATCTCTCTCTGTGGCTTAAGCCTAAGATGCCTGGCTCTGCTGCTGCTTTGCACCATCTGTCCCCTTGAAGCTGCCATCCACCCACATGCACTGTCCCTTGTTCAGCAGGCTCAACTCAGCTCTTACAGAAGGATCAATAGTACGTAGGACCCTTGGCCAAGTTCTTACCACCACAGTGACATTCCCAGTAAAAAACAGTCTAGTTCCTTTAGTTCCAGAGAGGCTCCTTAACCCAACTGTGTCTGCCAGCAATCTTGGTCAGGGTGACCTGGGGCATAGGTGATGTGAACATCTTTTCCTTGTATTTCCTAAGAAAGTCAGTTGCATTTTATTGTCCCCAAACGCCAAATTTAACTATATCTTAACCAAAATGCCTCAAGCCAGCACCTAAAACTGAAATGCATTCAGTCAGCTCCCCTTGCCCTCCTACAGATGCTGTCAGAGTGCTCCCTCACCAGTTCTTAAGCCACTCTGGGCCACTCTTCTCCCATTTCACCAACAGGTGGACAATAGAGAACTCTTTATTCTCTAAGGCTTCAGGACACAGGGCTTACACATCTGTAATGAAGTTAAAACTCCTTATCCTGTCCAGCTTATGGGCAGTGTAAATGTAGATTTGCTAAGAAAACATTTATTTTCTGTTAATTCCATTTTCTCTATGGGTTTTTTTTAATTAAAATCTTGTTTTGCTAAGATTAATGTGTATGGGTAATTTCATGCAGATGTTTCCAAAGAGAAGTGGACCCTGTAACATTTAAGGCCAGGTGCTGAAGGATAAAGAGTTGTTGACACACACTCCCTCACTTCAGTCTCAGTCAAAGGGCACAGGTGTCTGCTCCCAGTCCGGATTGTTGCCAGCAAGCTGCAGCAAGCAAACACAAGAGGAGAAACTACAGGACCAAGTAGGAGATAAGAGTTGGTGGGGTGTTGACGACACATACAATTACAAAGTTTTCCCTGAGATTTACTGTAGCTGGGAGACATTACTGGAAGTTGGGCAGCTAAACCCTATACAATGAAACAATGGATGGAAAACATCCTCCCCTGCCCCCCAAAACCAGAACTGATTACAGTCTTTCAGCTATATCTTATTGCTCCACATTTGTTCACATTGCAGAATATTGACATCGTAGTTCCCCTTGAATCACATGTTGTAGTGTGAAGCATCGTATAGGGTCAAAAAAAGTTAACATTGCCCAATTTGATATCAGGCTTCCTAACAGTGTTTAAATAAGCACGCTTCCCCCCTCCCACACACACAGCCAGCTGTCTTTATTTTCAGGGCTATCATTATCATGTAAGCACAGGTCAAAATTAAATTTTCATATGGATGTATGTTGTGCCCAGATGGTAGTAAATAGATTTAATGTTATTATAAAGTACTTAAAGTGCATATATAAATCTTTGAGTGCTCAAATTTATTTCAGGCTGGACTGCACAATCTTGCATCTACCTGTCTCCAATGTACCTAGTTTTTAATTATTTCTCCCTCTGACATAATGAATGCCACAAAAACCCCTGAAGCACCTAGTTTTCATCATAAATCACAATATCTTTTAAAAAGGGAAGTATAATTACAACAAAATAACCATTCAAAACTGACTACAATTTACTTCTTACCTGTGACAAATAGCAGAGAAAATAACTGCCTAAAGACAACGTACAACACTGATTTAGATAACTTGTCATGCACACATATTGTACTCAACTTAAACAATCTGCATTCCAAAAAAAGCTGTTCAGATTGCTGACAAATTTGTTCTGGCCTAAAACAGTGTTCGTTTATAACCTCCTTGTCCCTTCTTTAAAATCTGTGCGTCACATCTCCACCTCGTTTGCTTTTTGTTGATTTAAAGAAAGCTTTATACCATCAACCTACTTTTTTATTGTGCCACTTATTTTTCATCTGAGGTGTCTTCCTGGTTTTTTGCCTTTTTTTTTTTTAATGGCATTCAGTTTCGACAGAAATATAGAAAGGTGTCATGGTGAAATAAGCCACAATGTAGCAAACACTGTAGTGTTAGTTTACAGTCTGATTTTCCTTATGCTGTTCAACCTCACAGTACAGTTTTGATATCTGACCCTTTGTTGAAGGCTATTTGCAGTCAGATGAAACAAAGTTATACTCAGAGATGTGATGATAGCACGTAATTGCTGAAAGTCTGTCTCATGAATTATCATTAATTGTTTGTATTTCAGCAGCTTGTAGAGGCTCCAACCACAATCAGATTGTGCTAGGTTTTATACAGCAACATAGTGAGAGAGAGTTCCCACCCAGAAGAGCTTACCGTCTACAAACATGAGGTAGGATGGAGAACAGAGGCACAAAGACTTGCTCAAGATCTCACTGTAAGGGAGGGGCAAAGCTAAGAACTGAACTCATGTCTCCTGACTACCAGTGCAGAGCCCTATCCAATAGACAATGCCACTTCACATTTATATTTATTTCAGATTTTCATTTTACTACAAATTTTACTAAGAATACTGACATCTTCCAATGCAATGCAAAATTATGTCCCTAGAGTTATTTACAATCACAAAAGATAACATTAATACACTATTAAAGTTGTCAGATGAAGTATGGATGTACTCTGAAAACTGACTGTAAAAATAGCCTGTTCTCACTTTTTAGGTATGCCCCCTCTGTGCATACTAATAATGATCTCTGCTTAATATTCTGGAAAAAGAACCAAAGCCACTCCTTTACTCCTGGTACCAAAACATAGTCAAAACAGTTTGGGAAGTCAAGCTTGAATCTTTTCTTGGTCATGTATCAGCAACACCACCATTGTTCACCATGTTCAGAAGTCTGCCTTTATTCACAGTTGTGCTACTCTACTGGCAACAGTGGGTTACAGGTAAACATGAGGGTAAAGCAGATTTGTCTGCAGACTCTTTATTACTGATACATGCATGAACCAGAGAGAACCCAGATTGACTCTCACGTACCCAAGAAAAACTCTCTCTCTCTCTTTTTTTTTTTTTTTTTTGCTGGGGCGGGGGGCGGAGGGGGGTTGGTAACTGAACACATTTGAGTTGGGGGTCATTGAGACAATAAACATGGAACCCTAAAATACTATTTGTGTAGTCATTTATCATCACAGACCTAAACTTTAAGGTTTCTAAAGCAATGCTAACTTGGCAACCTTGCACCTGCTCTATATTTTGTGGTATACATTCGATAACAAAGCACTAGATTATTAAAGCTTTTTCTTATTATTTTAAGAGATATCACTGGAAATTACCATGTGGCTGAGTTGATGCTGAGCCAAAATCCTTCAAGTTTTGAATTTCCCATTCTTGTGTATTTGTTTCTCACCATTCAATGTTGAATTAAAACAACCTTTTAACATTTAGTTTTCCAAATGTTGTTAAAGGGTGGCTGGGGCATTTCATTAGATCTTAGGAGATCTGGGTTCTATTCTCAGCTCTCCCACTGACCTACTGTGTGACCTTAGACAAGTTGCTTCACCCCTGTGTGTTGCCATTTCCCCTCTCACCCTTTGTTCACTTTGATATTTAAGCCTCAGCCGGGGAATAATACAATGCATGACAGAACTGCTGCACCCACATGGAGCCCTATCAAAGTCAATGGGTCTCTACTGCACCTGCACCATCTGCCCAAACATTGTACATTGCAGGATGAAGGCTTTAAATTGTAAGCTCTTCCAGACGGTGTCATAGTGTTTATAAGGCCATTAGTAAAATGGGGGCCAATCTAACCTTGAGGCCTCTAGATGCTACTGTAATGCAATAATAAATAAATAATAATAATAATGGGAAAGAAAAGTCAAGGGAAAAACAGAGTCACCTGTAACTGAGACATGTTGGTCATTCTATGCCATCCCCTAATGTACTAACAAAGGGTACATTTCTCCTTTTATATTTTAAGGGGAAAAGGATTTGAGGCAAGTTATTCATAACCCAAATCTCTTTTTTTCTTCTTCTCCCCTACCACCATCCTCTCTTACTGCTCTTTCCTCTTCCAACTCCCTCCCCTTTCTTGAACATGAACCCTAATCACCTTCCACCCAATACCCTCACATATACAAATAGTCTGTCACTCCCAGCCTGCCTAACCTCTTTCCCCTCCTCTCACCACATTTCCACATAGACAATCCCATAATAGCCTGGAAGTGGTCAGACTCTCAGATTCAGATTTCACATTAGGACTAGCTGGTGTTTTAAGAGTTAAACATGTTCTTAACTCAGGCTTCCTTAACTGTGGTGTCAAGTAAAACCACTCACACTATAATATAAAATATAATTTAAAAAAATTATCTCTGGACTACATTGCTCCTTATGGTTTAATAAACTAGTAAATCACTATGCATTTACTTAGATTCTAGCCTTATTTCCTATTGTTAAAGAGCACAAAAGAACTGTAAGCTTAATTTTAATTAGCAAAAATATGATCTTTTCCAAAGTACCACATTATTCTGTTGGAGCATTCACATAATATTATGAAAGTTAATCTTTCCCCAGTGGTGGAGAGAAACACTTTGGAGCTGTTCTTCTAAAATAAGATCTGCTTAAAGTAAATTGTGATTACACAAAGCATATCTCTATGGAGCAAGATGAAATCAGACAAGCTAACATTCCTGAAGGGAAAGGAGATAGGCATCTGGTAGAGAAGTATCAGAATTGTCTGACTCAGCTTCTAAGGATTGGGGAGCATGGAAGTAGGGAAGTGCAGCTGTGGGCATGATTTGATAGCTGGAAAGAGAGGCCCCACTTTTTTTAATCCCCATGGGTTGGGCTGTTGGGAGGGGAAGGCTGGACAGCCATTATAGAGCATCAGGTTACTCATTTCTGGGTAAAGGCATTACAGTTTTGGAGCTTAGTGTCCCAAAGAAAGATCAGCAATCAGATCATATCATTAACCTATGGGATTCATTGGTACAAGAGGTCACCAATACAGACACCGGGGCTAGATTTTTAAAACACAGCTCGATGACCTTTAATAAACATTTTTGGGCACGTAGGCTAAGATAATAAGGTTAATCATATCTCATGTTTCCCCTGTCCTCAAACAACTATTTACCTAAAAGAAACTCCAGTGACACAAATGGGAAGTCCTTTAAAGCAACCATCAAATACTCACCAGTGTACTTTTTTCACATTTGTTGTCAGTTGAATTTTCTTTGGCCCTATACAATTCTGTAAAATAATTTTGTGATATTGGGGTATATGTGCAAAATCTAGCATGCGCTGTTATCAAACAAAAAATAATTCATTGCTTGTATATCCTTTCAGCCATGAATGCTTCCCTTTAAGTCAATCAGACTTTTGCTAATGGGCAAACCAGCAGTAGGACCCATTTTAAAGATGCATATTTTATTAAGAAACATCAAAATGAAGTGACCGCAACCACAGGACAGATTTCACTGAGAAAATGAGCATTTCCTAATAACATGTGGGTGCTGAGAACACAATATATGACCTTAGATATATTACTGCAGAACATGTCATTGATGAAGTATCATTCCAATAACATTTTGCAGCATGGCTTTTCATTAATCAGGATGTTTTGTTTCTTGTGTTTAATTGGAAAATTAACTTGTAATATTTGCTGTGAAGTCCCACAGCTAATAAATAAAGACCTCATATTTCTTCATTTTTAATATTATAAGAAAATATAAGTGCACCCCATGCCCTGCAGCCAAAATGCTAATACACAAAAGAACAAAAACTGATATATGGTGGTGCATCTAGTCCAGAATCCTGTCTCTGATAGTGGCCAGGACCAACTGTCACAGTTCAGGGTAACTGCACCTGTATTCCCCCTGTATGGTCCATTAAGGGCCCCCACTTAAAGATTTCCAGCTCCCAGTTGCTATCTCACTTGGTCAGGAGGGAAATGCTGATCTCTGCCCAGGGTATTACGGTTGCAGTGCACCCTTATTTACACTGTGATATTTCCAGCAAGCCAGACTGCCTAAACAAGCCAGTGCCTACTCTTTGCTTTCTCTCCAAAGACTATGAACAGTGGAATTGTTGACAATTACAAGTTGCCACACAGTTCTTTCTAAGCAAGCATATTTATTCTTAAGGTGAAAGCATTAGAGAGAAAACATATTTAAAAAACAATAAAAGAGCCTGCACATGTGCTAATAAGCTTACCAGAGACCAACCTAATGCCAATGCCAATCCCAGGCTCTGGTAGATGTCAATCCTTCAAAACCCACAGCTGGATTTTCCCTGTGGTTACAAGTTCATAACTGACTCAGATACAGAACCAGAACAGAGACTGGGCAGATCAAACATTTCTTTATACAGCTCAGGCCTTTGATCTTGGCCTTCTGTATCAGGTAATCAGCAGACAATCACCCTCTCCTCAGGGCATAGCTTCAAAAGGCTGGGTTTTTGCATAATGAAGTGGGTAATTTGCATTAACCTCTCCCTAGGGATTCCCCAGAAAATCCATTTAACACTTATTGTCCCAAAAGTCCATAGTTGTCTGCTACCTTTTCAATATAGTCTTTGAACTCCCAGGTCTTACATCTGTCGCTTCTCCCCCCTAGAGAGGTTACATGCAATCCCAGCTGACAATAATACATAAATTTAATACAATAAGGTCTTTCAAGATATTGCAGGAAATTTCCCTGTCACACCAGCTATGTCAGAGAACAGTGGAAGAAACCTTGTAAGTGAATATTCTGCTTTAGAGGAAGTTACTTCCTAATCCCTTTCAGTTGGTGGTTGGCTTATTCCCTGAAGCATGAAGTTTTATAGGTCCACTTTAAAACAAAAATTCTGTGTGATATAACTGTGGCTGTGCTCAAAACCATTTATGGCCACTAGCAAGTAGCAACTAAATGTTTCCTATTTAATCCAGTAATGATCAAAATTAAAGATGGGCCTGAAGCGTGGTCCGCACTTGCCCAAATTTTTGGCAGCGTTTAGAATCTGAACCCAGATCCAGATCTGACTTTTATGGCTGGTCCCATTCTTTATAATAGACTGACCCAAAGCCTTGGATCAGGCCTGGATGCTTTTGGGAGTATAGGGGAAGGCTGAAATCCAGAACTGGATCCAAATTTTGAGAATCAGTCCCAATAGGTTGAACCAAGTTGCTTAAGTCTTTTTAATGGAAAGTGTTTCAAACTGAACATTACACCAGTGATTTTAGCAACAGCAACAAAGGAAATATACACGCCTGGTTGAAAGTGTGCTGAATTTTACATGAGAGAGGCAGAAGAAAGGCTTAGATCAAGACCATCCAAACTTTGGCCTTTTGAAAACTTCAATGGCAACCTTGTAGTTGTACCTAATTAACATAAAAAGCAGATTGTAGCTGGCCTCACTAGGGAGGGACTGTGATCCAGTGGAGCTGGCAGGACACCCTTTGGCCTCCCCCAGTTTATAATATCAAATCCATTGAGCTGTCACAAAAGTCCGAGGAGCAATATAGAGATAGCTAGAAGGTAACGAAAATTAAAGAGAGAATAAATACACAGGCAATGAGCATCATCCTGTAAGTGAAGGGTTGACTGTACAGTCAATCAGAATCCTCAGACTCTCTCTCTCATCTGGTAACCTGGTTGTCTATTCACACTCCACCACAGCTTTATCTACCTATCTGATTCTCATGCTTATGACTATCTGCAGGGATCACCCTTTCTAAATTCTTGTCCTTGCTTTAGGAGATGACTAAATTTCCAAGCTTGTTCCACAGGATATGACTGCAGAATGCTTTGGGATACAGGTTATACCTGTAATGTTAAGTAATCCACTAAGAATTTTAGGCCATTTTCTCACCATTGTTCTTGCAACAGTGTAGTGTCGATCGTCCACAGGAGTTTTTTGCATTAGCATTCTCCCAGTGGAGCTGAGTGCTAGAACAATTAGAGAATTGCCTAAAATGCTCAGTGTAGATGCATCCCTGTTTTCTTCATCCACTTTCCATGATGTGAGAGAGACACTGCCGATGCACCAACACTGGGACACAGGCTATGACTACTTGATGTAATGCACAATATTCCCTCCAAAATATCCAGTTCGGCCTGTGGATAGGCAGAATTTAGGTGTCTTCACTAGTCATGAAACACAGCTTGCTCATTTACTACCTACATGGTGTGGATAAAGTGTGATGAAGGGCATGACTTCAAAAACTTCCCAGACAACTCCTTGTCCAAAGACTCAACTTTACTAGTCCACATGAAGAAAACCTACACTGCCAGGTGCAATAAAGCTATGTTCCCAAGCTCACATTCATTCCTTTCAGTTGAAACATCTTCCATTCCCTATCCACCAAATGAATCAGTTCTCCCTCTCCAGAAAGTACTTTCCACCACTTTTTTAAATAAATGGTTGCCCGGTCAGTTTCATCCCTCATCCCATCAATTCTGTACCACTAAATAAATCTATCAATGATATTCCTCTACAATAAAATAAATTCTACTATCCCAAACAAACCATTCTGGTCCCCAAATATATTAATCAATTCTGTCTCCACAATGATATCAATCTGACCTCCCCAGTCAATTCTGCCACTCATATCAACCATGATTTTCCCTACTCCTTTCCAAACAAAATCAATTCTGCCCCTAAGTTGTTTAGTTTTGCCTCCTCTAATCAATATTGCTCCACCCACACAACTCAATCATTCAATTCTGCACTTTCACCAGACCTCTTTCCAGGGCTCCTTTACTGCTGCCACCATGGTTCTGATCCATCAAGTCTTTGTTCATTTTGGTACCCCTTGCTCACATGACTAATGAAAATGTCGCATCTGAAACCAAAGCAAAATATGTCACAGAGGTCTCTGAAAGTCACAGAATACATGACCTCCATGACAAAATCTTATCCTTACTAATGATATGCAGGAAAACATAACCAGGATGCCAGAAAGCAGGTGGAATTGAATACACCAAAACCAAATAGTATTAAACTACATTGGCTCAAAGGGGATTGGATTAGTCAGACAGCCTTAGAAAATTGGACTAAAAAATGAAATAGAGTGGGAGAAGAAATACTGCATGAGGGAGCCTCTTTTTTTTTTTTACATTCATAGTACCCATACTCAAGAAATAAAAAAGTAGGAACTAAAAGGAGTGAATATTAGAGTAAAAGTTCATTAAATTAATGTGTGGGAAAGTTCCAACTTTGTATCAGACAAGATTATATCAGCTGGAAAACACAGAGATGGCTTCCAACAAGCAGTATCTCAAATAAGTAGATACTTTTCGGAATGCATGTTCATCTTGAAAACATTAATGCAAAAAGTAAGATTAAAGTAGTCACTTTGCATGCTTAGCAATTCCCAGAAAGCTTTTCACTTCAGCCTGTGTGAATGTGTATGCTGGGGCATACCTAAGGCTCTTGCTTTCAGGGATTCATTCTCATGGTAATTTCCAACTGAATCCCTCACTGGGCACATTTGCATGGTAAAAAGATGGGGAGGAGGGTGGGAGCACTCCCAAAGCCAGAGGAAAGTTATACTGCCAAAACAGTTAAGCCCCAGAATGTCTTTCCAAATAAAATGCTGTTGCTCTATTGGGTGCCACTTGAATGAGTCAACAATAAACTAAGGAACTGGTAACAGAAGTCCTTTTTAATATAGAAAAGCATCTTTCAGTTCCTCAAACAGCAATCTCCTTGGGAATAAACTGAAAGGTGAGACTGATGGAAGCCTTTGTCCAGTTTCAGCCCTGTGCTTTTTATATTTTTAGAGATGCATTCTACTTTAGCTGCATTGCAAGTTTTGTACTTATTGTCATTTCCTTCAGTTACATCGTGCAAAAGAGGCATTTATTTGAATTAACAGAGTGGTTCTTAACTTTTATGTTGTGACTAACCTCTGAACACAAAGGTCCGTTCATGGACCAATTTCACTCCCAGTCTCCCAAGCCTTATCCCATGCCTTTTCTTTGACAGTTATGCTGTTCAGTTACATAAAAAAAGCTCACATTAATACAATACAAGATTAAAATAAACTTCCATCAAATCAGTGGATGTGGTGGCGACTTGATTAATTTCACAGAGCTAAGGTGTTCATAAACCTAATACTAGTTTGTAATCTTCACAATTTATCTTCATCTGTAGGTTACTATGAGTAGTCTGGATATCATAATGAGGTAACAAGAAGTACATTTATTAAAAAGAAATTCCTGGAATATATTTATTTAATCATCAAATGTGCTAATTCTTGGCGACTTCAGGAAAGCCAATTACCCATCATAGGAGGAAGTATGTGTAATCAGGTTGTGCATGATGAATATTGCCAGACATGTTTTCCTCTCAGAGATGTAAATACATCCTGAGCTAAATCCTTCCTTTACTAACCCTAGTTGAATGAACAGAAGTAACAGAAGTGAATTGTGAATTTATTTAAAGTTACTTTGACACACCAATGGTATCAGGACATTACTTCAGTGACATTGTACAATTGCTAGAGAAGAGCTCACTCCCCTGACTTCACTCCTAACAGACACATGATCTATGAATGTTTTCTTTTTAGTGACATGAAAAGGAAAAGCATTCATACAATAAGAATTGTGAGCAGCTCAAACCATGAGAGAGCCCTTCCCTGTGTCTGCTGAACTTTCACTTCTCAAAAGAACAATTCTACTGTCTGCCAGGTAGCTTTTGCCCGAGTGTCTGACGAACCAAGAAACACATTCTTTGACATGTAAAAAAAATATTAATTCTGCCAGCATGCTCAGAGTATGCATGACAGATCACAGGATGCAATGCATACATTGTGCACCCAGAACCATTATTTTAAAATGAAATTATAGATTACTTTATGCAGATAGTTAAAGCATTTTATTAAACACACACAGGTCCATAACAGCGCTCTCTAAAAGTAGTCCGAGATCTTTGCAAATGCAGTGCTAATATTTCAGCTTTCCCAAGCCAGGCTGTGTTTTCGTCAGGATTCACCACTGAAGCAAGATTACCCTTGGACAGGAGATATTTAGGTGCTGCAAGAAATGGCAGTGGTGACTCAGTAGGTGGCAATCTTCCCATTGCCTCAATACTGAACACATGCCTCAGCCTAGTGTCTGCGGGGGCACTATACTGCTAGAGGTTTTGTCTTCTTGATTAGACATAAAAACCGAGGTCCAGACCACTGTAATTCATCATAGAGCTCATGACACTTTTTGCAAGAGTACTGGTGCTAACCCCAGTGCCCTTACATTCGACCTAATTTTTCTTTCAATTGCAATTGGATACATTATTATTATTCACTTTCTGCCTAGACGCTTTGTTACTATTTAAATTTTTCCATTTGCAGAACAGAAAAATCTGGCAAACAGCAGCCAGAATTAACATATTATGAATACAAAGAATGAGCCATACCTAGGCTTCCTACAAAAAAGAATAAAATCTGCTGCTAACAGATCTTCAGGATATCCATAACAATATTTGCAAAAAAACAAACATTTGCTATCAAAGCAGATTTTCAGTTTGAATACTCTCCCAACCAAGAAGTGCATAAGTGTGAGGGAGACAGCAGGGTGTTAAAATAGCTGAAATGTAAGAGTACCAGCACAGATAGAGAGAAAATAAAAACTTATTTTAACTAGTCAGCCAGTGCTAAGAAATTTCTAAAAAGCAGCAATGAATAATACTTTTCTTAGTTGTTGGTATCTGAAAGACACAATATTGCTACACATATGTATGTCAAACAGAATTTTGGGGAAACATTATGGAGATGTCAGTTTTTGGCTCCATGTTCAGGTTGAATTTTACACTTAAAACTGGAAATCAACCTTTTATGATGCATAAAAATATAGTGTTTCCTCCCCAAAATTATAGCACTTATTCACTAAGTACAGAATTAATTTTTTAGCTAAATCTCTTATTAGTTTAAGAATTAATCCTACAAAAAAAGTTTTGGGTGTAACCTACACACAGGATTTCAGTGAGTTTAAGTCAGAGGTGAGCAAACTACGGCCCACGGGCCACATCCAGCCCGTGGGACCGTTCTGCCGGTCCCTGAGCTCCTGGCCTGGGAGGCTAGTCCCCAGCCCCTCCGCCTCTGTTCCTCCTCCCCCACAGCCTTACCTCACCGCAATGCTCTGGGCGGCGAGGCTGCGAGCTCCTGGGGCAGCACAGCTGCAGAGCCCAGCTTGACCCAGTGCTCTGTGCTATGCGGTGCATGGCTGGCTCCAGCCGGGTGGTGCAGCTGTAGCGCCACCAGCCACGGGTGCTCCAGGCAGCGCGGTAAGGGGGCAGGGAGTGGGGGGGTTGGATGGAGAACAGGGGAGTTCGGGGGGTGGTCAGGAGCCAGGGGTGTGGATAGGGGTTGAGGCGGTCAGAGAGGGGGAACAGCGGGGTTGAATGGGGGCAGGGGTCCCAGGGGGGAAGTCAGGAAGGAGAGGAGGGGTTGGATGGGGCGGCAGGGGGCAGTCAGGGGACAGGGAGAAGGGGTGGTGGATGGGGCAGGAGTCCTGGGGGGGGCCGTCAGGGGGCAAGAAGCAGGGGGGTCAGATGGGAGGGGGGCCAGGCCACGCCTGGCTGTTTGGGGAGGCACAGCCTTCCCCTAACCAGCCCTCCATACAATTTCTGAAACCTGATGCGGCCCTCAGGCCAAAAAGTTTGCATGCCCCTGGTTTAAGTTATATGGGAAGTCTAAGCATCTTTGTTACCAAGATAAATTTCAAACAAAAAAGTCTCACACCAGGCGCTAAATTTCTTGAAGGGTGCCCTTTAAATAAGATCCACAAAAAACAGTTGTTCTTTTTTGCCAGAGTAATGTAAAGTGACTGGAATCTACACCCAAAGTTCTCTCTCCCTCCAGTTCTCCTCACATCTCCTCCACTACACACCCCAGTTTCGCCTTCCTCCTGCACCATCTCTGTTTCTCTGTGCAACAAGTCCATGCCAAATTCCCTCTCTTTCCTGCATCCCCTACATTCTCCTGCCTGCACATCCACACAGACACACACTCTATTTTCCCATTCCCTCCTGTTGAGTAGTGCAAAAGGTCACCTTTGGAAAAAATATTTAGGATTAATGACCATTTAAGCCACTGTTTGTCATAACTAAAGTTATCCTTCAGCATAGGTTGGTGTACAAACTCTTGTCCTTCAGAGAAACAAATAATTTCTTCTTTCAAAATGGCCACCACCTCCCATTATTCCCAATGAAAACGAAGCCAGGGAAGATGGCAGAGATGGATGCCCTTTTTTGTCCCCTCAAAATGACCAACTGAGGGCAGCCTGTAGTTTCTGTTCTATTAGGGAAAATGGGAGATGGCAACCATTTTAAAAGTGGATTCTCTGTAGAAATTTTTTCTTTTTCAGCAGGAGCTGAAGACTTTCTGCTATGAAGAATAACAAGGGGAAATATAATGTGTATTTAATAATCAGTTTAATCTAATCTGGGGCCACATGCACTAAAATGCATTAACAAACATATAGTTATTGACAGGTGTCACTGCAGGGTACAGTTAAAGTTTTTTGGGTATCGTAACTTTTGATAAAAATGTTCATTTTCTCCATTCCTCCCAAGGTGGAATCTGAGGTTGTCCTGCCCCAGACACATATGGAGCAGTGCTGTGTGCTATTAGGACCTTATACAAAACACACTGAAGCCAATGGGAGTCTTTTAATTAACTTCAATGAGCTTCAGATATAGCCCTTTTACATCTATATTCTACCCTACATTTCAGTGGTGAGTGAAGAGATTATAGACCTATTTCAGCATGTAAATAAGCATGCCCTGACTTTCAAAGGTGCTGAGTACCCATTGTTTTCATTTAGGTCAACAGGAGCTGCAGATGTTCAGCACAAGTGAAAATTAAACCACTTATTTAAGGGTAAGATTTTTAAAGATGCTTGAGTATCTAAACATCAATTTTAGCGCCTAACTTAAGGCACCCAGTTTTGTAACTGTTGGTCCCACTGTACAGCATATAGTTTTTTAAACACTAGGGAATCCTTTGAATGAAAGGCATGATACCATTGTAAGAAATTATTATCTTTCTTCCCCTAATGTCATACAATTAGTGGGAGAAAATACTAGAGTGAAAAATTCTGGCTGCCAAAAGTTTAATACTGATGAAGTAGATAAGCAAAATTACATCCTGCATACACCTATAAACAAACACTTTTAAAAAGAGAATATGGGGAAATTTACTCATGATGGATTCAATATTTTTAATTTTCCAAGGCAACATTTTCTGAATCTATACAGTGAATACATATTATAATTCTCACACATCCCAGTCAAGACTCAAGAGATGGAAAATAGATAAGAGGGTGCATAATTCCCCCTTTTTAATGTTAATTCTTTCCCCATATTAAAACTCACTACTTATTCTACCTTTAGTAAATTGGAAACCAATTAACATACAAATAAAAATTAAATGCCTGTACTGTAAACTGTTGACTCATGATCTTCACTAGCTACCTACCGGGTTTCTTGGTGATATTCAAGATGTTGGTCTTAGGCCAGGTCTATATTACAAAGGTAGGCTGACAAATGTTGCCTTGCATTGACCTATTTGTGTGTGTCTAGCGCAGATTTGTCATTTGTCTCTGACCTACGTAAGCACCCCATTAAGAATACAGCAAAACCACCCCCCGGAAAACATCGAGTTATGGTCGACCTAACAAGTCGATGCAGTGCAAGTGTAGAGACTTTGTTACCTATATTAACAGTAACAATCCTCCAGCTGCTGAACGTATGGTAGTACTCAAAGCACCCAGGACTTGTAAGTGTACTGCACCACAGAACCTATAGGTTCAAGAACACACCTAGTCATGTGTAAATGTATAGCAAGCACAACATAATTCATAGGTTCATTAAAAAAACATGCAGTGTTATATATATATATATATATATATATATAAATATACACCAGGCACTACACAATTCCTAACAGCCAATAATATTCAGGACCAGAGTGCAGTCAGTCAAACATAGTCCATTAATGTGGCTGACCATTAAAATACTCTTTCAAAGTCGCCTGCAACTGCATAGCTCCATGTTAGCCACCACATATGTTAGGTAAGCATATACCACATTATATGAATGCCTGGCAGATACAAGAACGGACCTGGCCTATGTTCATAACCGAGTTCCATTCACTCGTGCTAAGCGACATCCGAAAATACCCTGTAATAGTACCACTCAGCCTTTGGCATAAGCAGATGGGAAACATTTCAAAATCAAAAAATTTGTTCTGGGTCTTAGTACAGGCTACGGAGGTACCTTGACAGATCAGAATGTGGAATGCTAGAATCCAAAACAAAGGTAAGGAAAGGTACAGAACAACTGGGAAGGCCTTATGGGTTGGATTTTAGTGACATATAAAGAGTTTTGTAACTTAGAATTCATCCCATAAATACTCCTGGCTGAAATGTGCAACTTGGGAGCATACTTTCTATGTTAGGTGACTGTAGCAATGCTGTACAAGATGGCTTCCTGGAGACTGGTGACATATTGAAATCTTTCTTCTGTGCTATATTATCATCAGCTTTTAGCAATAAACTTGACTGATATTGGTTATTTTGTCTCTTGAATGTTTTGTAACAAACCAACATGTGGTCAAGCAACTGACCATACAACTTATCACCATCCTCATTGGGTCTTGTAATGGCCCTTGTGCTTGGCTGTTGAAAGTCAGCAAACAGCCCCTTCACCTTTAACCTGACAGCAACTTTTCCCCTCTTTGCCTCACACAACAGGCAGCTATAACCATTTGGATATCACTGAGATCCAAACCCCTTCAATCTACCAACTGCACCTTCAGTTGTCATTCTGCACCTGCTGAGCTGGTAGTTGAAACTTTCCTTTGGGCTGTTGAGGTGGCCGGTGTATGGCAGCATAAGCCAGGGGTATTCTGAGGCCCTCGGGATCACTATTGTCATTTAAATATCATCAATGACAATCCATTGGTTGGGAAAGAAAGTCCGTGTTTGCCGTTTTCTGAACAGTCTTGTGTTCATCAAAATGTAGGCATCATGCACATTCCTTCAGCAGCAACATTCATATTGGTGATCCACCAATGCTTGCATAGCCATAGAAAAGTAGCTCTTTCTGCTGATGTACTCTGGCAAGGTGGGCTGGTGCCAAAATAGGGATGTGTACGCCATCAATCACCCCACCAAAGTTCAGAAACCCCATTGCTGAAAACCTATCCACTATGTTCTGCATGCTGCCAAGAGCTACAGTCCTGCATGGCAGAACACGATTGTGACACTATCCCTCTAAGTAGCACCATGGAACCCCCATATTCACTACTGTCATGTAATTATAATATGTTTTGTACAAAGTATACCTTGTGAGGTATCATTTTAAGTCTCCATTTGATGAACATTAATATCTGTTGGATTGTATGTGAAGTTGTGAAATATTGCTATATGTGCTATTTGAAATATGTTGAGAGTTTGGGAAACGCTCACAGCCAGATTTTCAGGGAGGACAAAGGAGCACCCATCACTGGCCACCCAGGCATTGATGACCCATCAAGAAAAAACTCCACTATCCCAGAGGCTCCTTAGAGAGGGCATGTACAAAATGGAGTCTGCGTGGCCCATGGGGACCGACTGACCCCCACGTCACAGCAAGGATCTTTCTAGCAGACGGAAGAAGGTATAAAAAGAGAGACAGTGACATCATCACTTGTCTGGAAGACAAAGACAAAGTTTGGTCCCAGGTTGGAAGGCAGTCCCAGCTTGTGTATTGAGGAACCATACCTTCTTGTACCATCTGTTAGGGTGACACACTGCTTGATTCAAATCTTGCTTAGTCTGCTAAAGTTAGTATTTAGACTGTTTCTATTTTTAGTTTTTATATTTATATTTTTCTTAAGTAACCAACTTTGATGTCTATGTCTGCTACTTATAATCACTTTAAAAAGTCTATCTTTCTGTAGTTAATAAATCTGTTTTATATTTTACCCAAAACAGTGTGTTTTGGGCTGAAATGCTTCAGAAGTCTCAACTCAGATTACAAAGGCTGGTGCGTGTCTACTTTCCTATGAAGTAGCAGCAAACTAGGTAATGAGCTTACACTGGCCACGCTTCTGAGCAGTGTAAGATGGCACAGTTCTGGAGTGCAAGACTGGGGAGCAATGTTCCCTCCAGTTTTTGACAGGCCACGTGCACAAAAAATTTCTTCTGTGCAAATGTTTACGCTTCTTTGCAAATTTTTGTGCGTGCGGTGTTTCTCCATGTGCGTGGGGTTTAGGATCTGTGTGCGTGCGCACACACGCACAGCTTAGAGGGAACAGTGCTGGGGAGATGGGGGGAATTGGCTGTAACCTCTGTACTGATGGTTCAGGAGTAACTGGGTGATCATTCATGTAACTCAGTTGGGTGTGTCCCTGCCTGTGGATGTCTGTGTAAATGCTGTGACTGTCAGAGGCTTGTAGCTTGACATATGCATCATATTGTGAAATGCAGCCCAGGTGGTGGGTTTGGAGGGCTCAGTGGTCTAACAGTCCAGATTTCAACCTTGGGACTCCATCACAGTGATTAATGCCCCCATACAGTTGCATGACAATGGCTCCCATTGTGGTCTTTCCAACTCCAATATACTTTCCTACTGACCGGTAGCAAACTGGCATTGCAAGCTTCCAAAATATGATTGCCACTTGCTTCTCAACTGTCAGTGCTGCTCTCATTCTGGTTCCCTAATATTGAGCTAGAGTGAGCTCGGGACACAGATCGAGGAATGCGGCCTCTCATCGAAAATTTCTTCAGTCACCACTCATCATCCCACAGATGTAATGCCACCAGCCAGTGCTCATTTCTGGGGCCCAGAAGTGGCACTCCACCATCTGCAGCTGCTCCGTGAATGCCAGCAACCCCACTGAATTGTTTGTGCTATGCTTCTTAATCTGTACTCAAAGAATCTACCATGTCACCCACTGTTGGAGTTGTTTCAGCTGGTCTGCTAATGCCAGAGGATCATTCATCCTGTATTTGCAACGCTGATGATAATACTGCAGAGCTGTGCAGGCTCCATGTTTCTGTCAGAGATGGCAGATCGCAAAGAAACCCACATCAATTTGTGGGATTAAAAGAAAAAAGTGAAAATGATGGGATATAGATTGCATCATGGAATGGAGAAAGTTGTATACTAGGGACTTGACTCCTAGCTCGCAGAGGCCCCTGGGCATGTCATTTCTACCCCATAATACAGTGCAAAAAACTTCCCAGAAATCACTGCACCAAACAATGGCATGTGGTGCACTCGGATACCAGCCGGTGGTGCACCACACTTCGCATCAGCACAAGAACTCCTGGTGATCATGAGCAGAGCAGTCACAAGCAGCAAAAGATGCATACGCACAAGTGATGTAACAACTTCAGTGGCTCTATGCTGATGGAACTTATGTCAAAGTTTGTAGCATAGACATGGCCTCAAGCTACAAAGCACAATATGATTTGGGATATACCTACCAACCTGAGATATACCTATTTGAAGCTACGTCTACACAGCTGCAATTAAGTTGCTGTAACTTAGACACTTGCAACAGCAACGTGAGGGGGTTTTCTATCACTGTCGTAAATCTACCTCCTTGAAAGGCAGTAGCAAGGTAACAGAAGAATTTGTACACCAGGACTTAGGTCGGCTTAACTACATCTCTGAGTCGCGTGTATTTTTCACATCACTGAGAAACTTAGCTAGGTCACCCTAAATTTTAGGTGTAGACCAGGACTTACAGTAAGATAAATACTATAATGGGGAGTAAGTCTGAGGAAAAGCAGTTAGGCCCAGACTCACAAAGGTACTTAGGCACCTAATTCCTATTGAAATCATTGGGAGTTAGGTACCTAAATATCCCCAATGGCCATCTAGTTAGAATTTAAAGCCCCACATAGTTCAAGCTAGAGATTGGTGTGCATGGACAAGAGTCAGGTTAGGGTTAAAACTCAAGTTATATCTTGAGCTAACTAACTGTGCTGTGAAGACACACCTTAAGGGCCTGTCTACACTACGGGCACAACAGCAACATAGCTGCAGCGGCGCAGCTATGTCATTACAGCACCACAATGTAGATGTTTCCTGTGGAAGGATTTTTTTCCAGTCTATGTAAGGCTTAATCTACACTAGAAAATTAAATTAGCTTAACTACGTCCCTCAGGTCTGTGAAAAATTCACACCCTGGAGCAGCGTAGTTAAGCTAACCTAACCCCCAGTATAGACAGTGCTAGGTCGATGAATCTAGCTACTGCCTCATGGGGAGATGGATTAATTACACCAACAGGAAGTGCTACACCTGTCCTTTTTAAGTGTAGACAAGTGAACAGCATGTTAAGTGTAAACAAGTCCTAGATAATCAATCTCCATGAGCAGCAGTAGCTGGGGGCAGGTCTACACTTACAAAGGTGCAACGGCTGCGCCCCTGTAGTGCTTTAGTGAAGACGCTGCTTCTCCCAGCAGAGTTAATCCACCTCCACAAGAGGCGGTAGCTGTGTCGATGTCAGAAGCTCTCCCATCGACATAGCACTGCCTACACCAGAGGTTAGGTTAATATGACTGTGTCACTCACGGGTGTGTAAGTCTATAGTGTAGACCAGACCTAGGCAAACAGAAGAATTCTTCCCTCAACAGAGCCACCTATACACCAGGGTTTGGTCAGCTTAACGCCAGGCAGCCCTGAGCGATGTCACTAGGTCAATCTAAATTTTAAGTGTAGACCAGGACTAAGAGTCTTTTAACTAACAAGCTTCAAGTCTCCTCTAATAAGGTTTTGTCTACACTACACTAGATATTAATTTTAAGTTAACTGATTGCTAATTAGCTTGAGGTTAACACCTCAAGTTGTAAAGGCTAGTGTGGGGTGTGTACCAGGCTACAAACATTTGTACTGGACTCTAAATATTCAAACCTACATTAGGCCTAAATCCCATACCATTTGAAAATGTACTACTTTTTTATCTCTGCTTTAAAGCACAAACATTTGTAGTCTGGATCAAACAGGCATGAAGCGTCCACTAGCCATTACACATGAGTTAACTACCCCAAGTCAATTGGTGTTCAGTTAACTCAAGATAAAGTCTAGTACAGACATCCCCACAGTGGGACATTTTCAAATGATTTGTGATTGATTCGTAGAAAGTAATGACAGGTTTCAGAGTAACAGCCGTGTTAGTCTGTATTCGCAAAAAGAAAAGGAGTACTTGTGGCACCTTAGAGACTAACCAATTTATTTGAGCATAAGCTTTCGTGAGCTACAGCTCACTTCATCGGATGCATACTGTGGAAAGTACAGGAGATCTTTTTATACACACAAACCATGAAAAAATGGGTGTTTACCACTACAAAAGGTTTTCTCTCCCCCCACCTCACTCTTCTGCTGGTATAGCTTATCTAAAGTGATCACTCTCCTTACAATGTGTCTGATAATCAAGGTGGGCCATCTCCAGCACAAATCCAGGGTTTAACAAGAATGTCTGGGGGTGGGGGGTAGGAAAAAACAAGGGGAAATAGGTTACCTTGCATAATGACTTAGCCACTCACAGTCTCTATTCAAGCCTAAGTTAATAGTATCCAATTTGCAAATGAATTCCAATTCAATAGTTTCTCGCTGGAGTCTGGTTTTGAAGTTTTTCTGTTGTAATATCGCAACTTTCATGTCTGTAATCGCGTGGCCAGAGAGATTGAAGTGTTCTCCAACTGGTTTATGAATGTTATAATTCTTGACATCTGATTTGTGTCCATTTATTCTTTTACGTAGAGACTGTCCACTTTGACCAATGTACATGGCAGAGGGGCATTGCTGGCACATGATGGCATATATCACATTGGTGGATGTGCAGGTGAATGAGCCACTGATAGTGTGGCTGATGTTATTAGGCCCTGTGATGGTGTCCCCTGAATAGATATGTGGGCACAGTTGGCAACGGGCTTTGTTGCAAGGATAGATTCCTGGGTTAGTGGTTCTGTTGTGTGGTATGTGGTTGCTGGTGAGTATTTGCTTCAGGTTGGGGGGCTGTCTGTAGGCAAGGCCTGGCCTGTCTCCCAAGTTTTGTGAGAGTGTTGGGTCATCCTTCAATAGGTTGTAGATCCTTAATGATGCGTTGGAGGGGTTTTAGTTGGGGGCTGAAGGTGACGGCTAGTGGCATTCTGTTATTTTCTTTGTTAGTCCTGTCCTGTAGTAGGTGACTTCTGGGAACTCTTCTGGCTCTATCAATCTGTTTCTTCACTTCCGCAGGTGGGTATTGTAGTTGTAAGAATGTACTTTCCACAGTATGCATCTGATGAAGTGAGCTGTAGCTCACGAAAGCTTATGCTCAAATAAACTGGTTAGTCTCTAAGGTGCCACAAGTACTCTTTTTCTTTTTTCGTAGAAAGTAAATGCACATTTGCATCTTCTTTCCATGTATAAAAATCTAAAAGGGTATCACTTTTTTCCTGGGGTATAGATATTTAAACTGAAACAGGAGACCATTGCTGGAGAATTTTGTGGGGGGTAGATGATAGCAGGTTAGCAGGGATTATCTACACTACAATTTATATTATCCAGACATCATTTGGCACATTGTACAAGGGTAGATAGAGATTAATAGACTTCACTTTAATCAATAGACATCAGAACCTATTTGAGAACCTAGGTGTTTTTGAATCATTGAGATTCAAATAATTGATTGTTATAAACACAGCTTCTTTTTATAGATATAGATAAAACTATGAGGATTCGGTTGGTGTATCCAACCTGATTAATATCCTGCAAGTGTATTAGTACCTCAGAAAATAATGGCCCTCAGTCCTTCCCACTTTTGGTTTTTCTGTTTCTATGTATCATCAAGTGCATCCAGACATGAAAAGAAAATGAATTTTCTACAAGCTGGTAGCATTGTGAGTGGCTTTGATATAAGTGGGAAAAGGGTCAGTAACTTCTAAGCTCCAGCAGCCTGATAAGAATATTAAGTCTACCGTTTATCCTCAATGAGTGCTTGATTAGCCATACCGTGCTCTGCTGACAGAGTTCACTAAAAATACATTATGATAATCATACTAGAGTGCCAGCAAAACTGGAGAGACTTGAGTCTCAACATAAGGGATGAACCATTATGGTGTTCATCCAGCAAACACTAATAAAAGGTGCAACATTCTTGTTTTATATGAAATAATGCTATTCGAAATAGGTATCCAAGGCATTGCTTGGAACACACAGGAGATCAACAACCAAAGTGGGTCTGACACTCACAGCTGCTTCACATTACTTCACTAGTGTTTTGCTCTGCCCAATCTAGCATTGTGTGGGTTCCTTCCCACTGAGTAGCCGAATTATATGCTGAGATTTTCACTGAACCACTGTGGCATCTGTATTTCCTGGCAGGCTATCATTGCCCACCCCAGCTCTCTTCTAGTGCCTCAGCGCTCAGAGTTCACTGCTAATAGATACTTTCTCCCTATGTCAAGAGGCTTTACAGGCTGCTCTCTTTTTTAACTAGGGGGCTGAATAATTAATATCCCCAGAAATGCCCAAATTATATTTTAACAGTATCCAATAGAGTAGGGTGAGGAGGCAAAAACTCCACCCCAAAGCCAACTCAGAGAAACTATAGCATTGAGAAGAAACTGTAAACTCCATCCTCTTCTTCACAGTTCTCTCTTCTTCTGATTCAAACTGGCTGTAGCTATAAGAAATACCGGTCACAACTAGAAACCTAGCCAACATGCCTATAGACCAGTGGTTCCCAAACTTGGGGCACCGCTTGTTGAAGGAAAGCCCCGGCGGGCTGGGCCGGTTTGTTTACCTGCCGCATCCACAGGTTCAGCCGATCGCAGCTCCCACTGGCTGCAGTTCACCACTCCAGGTCAATGGGGCTGCAGGAAGGGTGGCCAGCACATCCCTTGGTCCGTACCGCTTCCTGCAGCCCCAATTGGCCTGGAGCGGTGATCGGCCGAACCCGCAGACCCGGCAGGTAAACAAACTGGCCCGGCCCGCCAGGGGTTTTCCCTGAACAAGCAGCGCCCCTAGTCTGGGAACCATTGCTATAGACCTTGCACTTGGATGTACTCGATAGCAGATTACTTGGTTGAAGTCTGTAGCATAGGAAAGTTACAGTACAGTACTTGGTTATACTTCAGAGCAAAGGCAAGCTGATCTAGAAGTTCCTTATAGCATCCCAAAGTCAGTGGGAGTTTTATATAAACAGAAATTACAGGATCTGACTTTGAAAAAAGGCATATTAAACTGGCCATCTCCCCCCACTTTTATTGACAAAGCTACATGAGACTAAGGCCTGGGCTACACTACACACTTAGTTATACCAAAGTATGTTGCTGTGAAAAATCCCACATGCTGAGCGTCATAGTTATACTGACCTCAATCGCTCTCACCCCCCATGCAGACAGTGCTATGTTAGCGACAGAAGCTACAACCTCTCACAGAAGTCGAGTTATTAAGTCTACAGGAGAGCTCTCTTCCGTGGGCTTAGAGTGTCTTCACTGGGGCAGCTGCACCTATGCAAGTCTGTAGTGTAGACCTGCCCTAAGATGCTACCTGAATACTCAGATACAAGATAGTTGTAATGGTGCAGCAGTGGAGTAATAACCTCACACAAAGTCCAAATAACTCAATATGGAATTCAGAGTTGACAGATGGGCAAAAAGATATTAGGATGTTCCACAGGCCACCATTTTCCGACACTTCCTTCAGCATTGAATTTCCTCTATGTTCGCCATTTGTTTCCCTTCTTTCCCAACTTTTCTTTCCATACCCCTTCTTTTTATCCTCCCAGCTTCTTCTCTTCCATCCTTCAATTCACACAATTTAATAGTTATTTTTCAGAAGTTGCATTTAATACCCATCCAGCTACTACTCTCACCTGCTCTCTAGAATGCATTCCCATTCTCCAGCCTGGATGAACATAGAGGACATTGCCGGGGGGGAAGGGTTGTGGTTTTTGGTTGCTTTTGAAATACAATCAAGTACAGTCTGTTGTACGCATTTTCCTCTCATCTGATACCTCTGTTTTATGCCTTCTTCTGTCCTTGCCCCCACTCCTTCTACTCCACTTTGTATGAATAATAAGACTCTGTTACTTCTGTTTCTTATGATGTTTATCCAGGATGTAATAGCTTGAACTTCAAGGTATTTTTATAGAATTCTTAGTATGCCTCCACCATCGCTATTACCCATGTAATGAAACAAACAACATAGCTGTGAAGATTAAAAACAACCTACCTAAAAGCAAATGGGAAGTGTATACATTTACCACTTATCACACATAGAAGCACACACTCCAAAATATGATCTAAAGCAGGAAGGGGGGAAAGTGTGTGTTTACACAAACAATTATATTATGTTCTCTATACACAGAGCAAGCGAGAGAGAGCTCAAACAAAAAGCCTGTAATAGCAATTATCCCCAAATCCTCTCTTCAAAGCAAAGAAAAAAAACCTCACTCCAGAACAAAATGTTCTCTATTCTGTATTTCACAAGAACACTTGTTTATGGCAGAAATGTATCTTATTTAATGTTCCCAGCATTTCACACTTTCATATCAAATCAGCAAAATTCAGAGCAATAATAGGAAATAGCAAGGTGAGACTGAAATGCAAGATTAAAAGTGAAACATTTGAAAAACAAGGAGACTTATTTAAGCGATGCAGGTGAAACAGCTATATTGAGTGTCTGGCTGCCAATCTTTTTGCTACCATAGTAGTGTGATAGAAACAAAAGGCAAAACTCTGTCTCCCTTTGCTAGGCTGGGCCAAAGAGCAGCAAAGACTGAGCCACAATTTCAGAATCATTCTGTGGGTACAGCAGAAAGGTTCAAGACAATGACAAAGCACAGTTTGAAAACCTTGAGCACCCGTGGGCAATAGCAGGATATGGATGAGATATCTGTAGGCTAACTATGTACCCAACTGGCAGATCATGCCCCCTTGGCACCTGGGAATGCCATCAGATGCAGCTTCAGAGCCATAAATGTCCCTGCCTTTGCCAACTCCTCTTGACTTTGCAGACCCTCCTTCTTACCCCCACCCCTTGCCCTCTATCTCCTTAATCTCATGCTCATCAGGCATTGGGGTCCCCCCTGCAGCGTTCCACTGTGGAGGATAAAGCACGCTAGGGACAGCATGCTGATATTCTAAAGGCTATACAGTACTATCCCCAATATGATGTAGGCACAAAAACGGCAACTTTAGCCCCTATGCAGCTTCAGCTCATCCCCATGGAGGAAATGATACTTCAGAAACTCCAAAGTATTAACTAAACAGAACCTTCCAGTTTTACTTTCTCTATTTTCCTTGTGGGAGGGGATAACAGGGCCCTTCGGGTAAGATTTTGAAGAGCATTCAATGTTGGCATAACACTGATCTCACTGAAGTCAATGGATATTTCATCACTGACTTCAGGGGCGACAGACTTAGGCCAATGCCAGGGAACTTTTACAATCCCATTCTTAAGTTTTAGCAGGGAATAGCTGTGGATGAGAACAACAAATACTAGTTTGTGCTATTGTGTTGTGTTCTCTGTTATGTATACATTGTATCCACATTTTAACCATCAAGTGTTTTGTGTTTCAGTTTTATCCAGACTCTTTAATGATGCCTACTATACCAACTAAAAATTCAAATAAAGACATAGTAAAATTTAAAGGCCAAACCCTACTTCTGTTATGTATGTGAGTAGCCCCACTGGCTGACTACATGTATGAGTAAAGAAAGCTAGATTTGTCCCTGCCAAACTCCATAAGAGAAAGTTACAATGATTAGACACATTAACAATATAATTCTAAAGGAATCATAGAATATCAGGGTTGGAAGGGACCTCAGGAGGCCATCTAGTCCAACCCCCTGCTCAAAGCAGGACCAATCCCCTATTTTTACCCCAGATTCCTAAATGGCCCCCTCAGGGATTGAACTCACAACCCTGGGTTTAGCAGGCCAATGCTCAAACCACTGAGCTATCCCTCCCCCCAACCCCTGAGTTATCCCTGCCCCCCAGAACTCATTGTACTTCCAGATGCAATAAACTGCTGAGCCTCTTGTGGAGAAAGATTTGCATTGTATCATTCTTGGTAGCCCAAACTATAACAAATTCAGTTTGCTGTTTACCATGACTACTTATAAGTCATGAATATGTGTACTTATACAGCAAAAAAATATATATTTACTGTTCAGCTCCAACAGTGTGTAATACATGAAGTACAATGTATTCCACAAATATAATAAATGAAGCCAGGAGGGAAGTAATCAAATTACGTTCTTCAATAAACTGTGTATTCATCCTACCACTTTGTAAGCACAAATAAATAGCAACATGCAACAAACAGAAGTGCCTCTTGTTTTCTTTCTCACTTTATTCTTTGCTAGCAGTATTTCCTCTTGCCACCATTTCCCCTTTACATTTTTCCATCATTCTGGTTATTTCCTGGGGGGGGAGGGTTCTAATGTTTTCTTCCATTATCTTCTGATCTTTTGTTTTATAAACTATTCTCCCAGCACCAAAGGTACTTCAATATAAATTTTCTTGAGCATAAGCTAAATTCCTCCCTGATATTTTCCTGATATATCCCCAATCAATTCCGATTAAATTACTTTGCGATAGAATATGGCCCTGCATTTTTATACTATGGGTATGGTTTTCCCATTGCACCTTGTGTTGTCATTAAACTTGAGCAAAGGGCTTGTAAACCATTAGAGTTATGATCTTAATATTCTGCACCCACTTTGAAAACAGGCAAGAGCTCAGTACAACTAGACTTCCATGGACTTCAATGGATGTCAAATTAGAGCCTACATTCCTATACAAGCTTAAAGGCATAAGTATATAAATACAGCTAAATTCTGCCTTCAGGTAAACATGTACAACTTCCATTAACTTTTGTGGGAGTTGGGAGCTCATATTTGAGGGCAGAATTTGGCTCATTTTATAGATTACTTTAAGTCACTCATTTGACTTTCTGAAATTTCTGTGCTGTGTTCTTGGCAACAATGTTAGCAGTCTCAGAAACAGCAGTTAGAACTTATTCATATCAATGATCTGGCCTGTTTCTTCTCATTTTGCAAGTTCCTTACACAAGATGTGTTTATAAGCATAAACTGTTCTATTACCTCTCTTCTAATTAACACCTTCCATTAACATGCAGGCAGAGTGCAAGGAACATTCCAAAAGAAACCACCGTTGAGAGTAACTGTGACAAAAATCAACAGAAACATGTCCTGAAAATTGCAATCTATGCATCTTGGATGATGTTAATAAAATGAGATGCATATATGGGAGATTGTGTAATTCTTGAATCTTTACAACCACATCAAAGTAGCTTTTCATTATTATTATAATCCAAACAAAGAAGCATTGCATTGCTCTATCAGTGTACAAATGCTTTACATATATTTATTTTTGGGATGCTTGGAAGGGGGCGGGTCTGTTGCACACACTGGTCCTCTGACCCTGATGCTACTGATTCTTTGTTTACCTTCCACTGCCTTTGTAATATTTTGCAGTCGTGGTAGAAAGAAACAACTAAAATACACAGACTGATGTAACCAGTGACAATGATCACACCTGTACCTGTGCACAAGAATGTTTAAGTATCTTCCACAACTAGCTCCTTGTTTGGTTCACTGCTTTTAATTGCTTCATCTGGGATTGCTGGTACCTCACTCCTTCTAGATCCAATTCCCCAATTAAAGCCATCAGAAAACTTTTCTGCTAGTATAGGAAAGCTGTATGGGTGTTAAGGAAATGAACCTTGACAATTACTTCTAGCCTTTTACTTTGCTATTCGTGGTTTATCCCGCAAAACCTAGTTTACAGTAAATTCCTCTAGGCATGCTATAGAAATAAACATGCCTCCAACCTTCAATTACTCTCAATAGAGTCTGGTCCCCCTTTCTCTAAGAACAGGTCCTGCCACACTTACTGAAACCTCAGGGCAGGAATAAAGTCAGTGGTGCTCCAATCAGGGAGAGTGAAATGGGGCTGTTTTGAAAAGATCTCTTTTATACATTTTCTAACACGCTCTTACCAGTCTTTCTATTCTATATGAAATACAAATTAATGTCAAATTAAAACAAACATGCCACTAGTTGGTTTTGCGTTTCTTTTCAACCTTGAAAGTCAGACTACATTGGTCAAAGGATTTACTAATAGCAATCAACAAGGTCTGAATTCACCCAGGAGTTGATTTATGGTTTTGAATAAAATCATGCATAAACTGTCAGCTTTTGCATATTTTCAACACAGAAAAGGGTGGGGGGGGGGAAAAAAATCAATCGTTCTAATTGACTTTCAGTTCCTGGAAACTCAATGGTGTCAATCCATAAGGAATCAGACTGAACAAAATGTTCTTCTGACCCGAGGGGCAGTGAACTCTGCACCAATGTTGTTAGTTTGAAAGTGTAATAGTTAACTCTAATTCACAGTTTGGGAAGGAGGGCTGTTGTTTTTAATTACACTTTCTTGAAAAAAGTAAATGATAAGCATCACAAGACGAGATTTTCTTGGATCTTTAAAGACATAGGAGTTTGTTTGTTTTGTAAATTCAAGTGGAGAACTAAAACTGTTTCCTGTGTAATTAATGAACATCCAAATTGTTTCTGAGCAAGCAGGCAGCAGTTAATTCAAATCGTGTTTATCCAGTGAATTTGATGATTTGCAGTGATAAGGATTTTAAATGTAGATATCAGCTCTGTTGGTGGAGATATTAGGATAAAGATTGGCTGAATCCTAGATGATGTCATTTACTTAGCTTATTTTTTTCAAGTTATATTTTGAAATTGTATAAAAAGGGTTAATTTGGCAAAATGCTTGATACATTGAGGTGTGAAAGATTCAGCCTCACAAAAATTTTAAACATGTTAAGGTCAGAGAACTGAGAGGGGCTTTCCTGCCTACATCAGAGGAAATTGTGTTTGCAGAGACAAAGGTGTCCTAATTTCTAAAAATATTATGACACTATTTTGAAATGTCAGAACACAGAAGGTATGTTCTCATGCCCTTACTCAGACTGAATAGCACTTTATTCCTCATGTATGACATTCCATTGAAGTCCATGAGACTACTCATTTTGTAAGGTAAATTCAAAATGAGTAAAGGTAGCAGAATCAGGTTCTTGGTGTGTACATTATTGGTGATCTATTTTTATTTTTTCAGACTATGTTGAATGTGTTCTCCAAAAGGCTTTGGGGTTGAGCTAGGATGGTATTGAGGATTTTGAAATGACTGGTATGCACCCTATAGCATTCTGGCACTCTCTGAAGCTATCATCTTGTTCTACAGAATCTCAGCATTCTCTTTTGTTTTTAAAGCCTCTCTCACAATTATAATTGTGAACAGAACCTCAAAAATGTGAGCAGGGTATACATGATCGAGAAATGAACTGCAGAGAGTCTGGAACTATAGAGCACAGAAGTGTGAACAGCCCCATTCATCTCACAGAAGTGTTAACTCTGATGCTCAGTGATGAACATTTAAACCTCAACATTACCACTCATGTCTCACGTTAAAGAAAAGGAAGGCCATAAACATTTACAATTTTACTGTGAGTTACATCTCTTTTTGGTGCCACAGGTGGGTGCTATTTGGGAGATACCAGCACTTCCCCTTCCCTGCGAAACACACACCAGTCAAGAAAGATACATCCCTAAGGGACTAGCTGAGCCTATGGGCATGTTCAGCCTCCAAGATAAAGGATCCCAATGGAGCCAAGTGGCATACACCATCATATTTTGAACGTTTTCACAACATACAGTGAATGGGATCTCAGGTTGACAATACCTTTGGGTGGAGCTTATTTTGTGGGCAGAGTTTGGATGACTACCACCACTTCTCTCCTCCACATTTGACCACTAACAATATTCTAGTAACTAGTGGGGACCCCTAAACAACAGATTACACTGTCTAGACCCTCAGTGCACATTGTAGAACTATAGGACTAAACATTTTGCTTACCCATAGTAAGATTGGTTGAGCTTCGGTTTTTCTCCAGCTGAAAAATTTCAGGCATTTTTCTGAAACATTCACATTTTCCACAATTTAACAAGTTACATGACTGATAATTACTTTCCAAGCCACTATCTTTGTCCAATCTGTGATCAGCTGTAGTCCCTTACCTAAAGGCACTTACTTCAAAACTTCTTGAAGAGCTTGCTGGGGTCTACAGCTGGAAAAAGAAAAAAATGGAAATAGTAAATCTATCCCCATTTTGTAGGATTGGAAATGGACCCATTTTCTTTTCTTTTTCCCCCCTTCACATTGTTCTGTCAAAATCATTATAGAAACTTTTCATTTATTGAAAACTTGGATTTTGGTAAAAAAGTTTGATGACCATTTTGATAACACTTGTAATCAAATTGTTAATTAAATTTTCACAAGAAATTACTTTTTAACAAACATCATCCATTTTGCCTGAATTTTTTTTGTTTGCTCTATTTAAAAACAAAACATTTTGTTTGAAAATTTTTGACCAGATCTATTTAAGTTCCCATATGAGATCAGATGGAATGACTACTAAAGTCAATAAAAAGAATCTCAAAGACTTCACTTGATTCTGAATCAGGGCCATACACCTCTCTCCTGAATGCTATAGTCCATATCCTCAAAGGTATTTAGGTACCTGAGTTCAATGGGAGTTAGACCTATACCTTTGAGGGTCTGGTTCTAAATTTCTAGGTCTAGTGGGAGGTAGGTGTAATTCTTAGCTGTATATCTGTTGGGAATTTCATGATGCAGTGCGTTACAAAATTTCACTCAGCCTCCATTGCTCTGTGTAATATAATTAGTTTTTAAATTATGATGGGCTAGATTCCCAATGGCTTTCTTTGTAAATTTATAAATTCAGGGATCCATTACATTTTAATATGCAGTTCTTGAAAAACTAGCACAAATTAGGAATAAGGCACATATTTCTACATTGGCTTTTAATCTTTTCAGATGGCTTGATGTTTACAAAGAAACAGGGTTCTATAGATATTGTAGATTGTGCTGCCAATAAGAAATAGCACAGGGCCATATGGTAACATCAGCTTTTAAGCAGAGTTCTCCACTGAAGTCAACTGTGAGCTGTGCACAGAAATCTGGCCCACAGTTTGTGTGCGCATGTGCAAGCTTAATTTGAACACAGAGTCTGCCACTCTTATGGTGGAATAGCACCTTGATCCATGGTTAATGATACTGAAGTCAATAAACTTTTGGCAGAGTAAGATTATGCAATATGAATAATATGGCTCTTTCTTTTTAGTGCAAAGCCATTGTAGAACTGTAGCAAAGAACTGACTTGGCTTTTTTTGGTTTCTGCTGTAGTTCTTATAACTACCTAAATATTATACAGCCAACATTGGTTAATGGGCCTTCAGGAATCACATGCAACTCATACACACACAAGTCCTCATTAGTTATTTGGTTTTTTTTCACACAATGACATAATTTCCCCTATTGCCTTCTTAAATCATTATATATACAATCAGGTGAGTCCAAATTACCATAAGCAACATCAACTATCTTTTAAGTCAGATATATACTGACTAATTCTACCCTATGTGTCTAAAAAAATGGAAACATACTTTAGCAATGGACATTTGGATAAAGACAAATAATTTTAGTTTCCCCACTTTCATGAAAATTACAGCTGTCTTAGAAAGCCAAGAAATTTCCAAAGAAAATATTGGTTTACCTCACATTCAATGGCTCTGTCACAGCCTTAATTACATTTACAAATAGATTAATTTGGTTTCCCTGGTTAATGGTTATTCTCATTATTTATTAGCATAATGCTGTAAAGTCACTGTTTATTCCTCGCATGATGTAAAATGCATCAATTTACTAAACAAAGTAGTAAAATAATCCTTCACCTCTCTGATAGCCTCAGTAATATTTTGACATCTTTAATACAGCTGGGCAAACAATGCAAAAAAAGAGTCAGGATATAATTTGCAAACAGATTTTTTCTGGCTATATTGATACCCTTTGTGCTTGCTTCTGGTGATTATTCTAGTGCATGAGTTTGCCAGCAAGACCATTCATAGCATCAGCAAATTTTAAGTGAATATTTATGAAAAGTGATTTTTCAGGTCCCAGTTCAGGAAAGTGCATACTTCCCTGCTATCCAGAATAGTGATCTTTCTTGAATCAGGTCCTATATTTGTAAATGTGAGGGCTTGTCTACATTTAAAACGCTGCAGTGCGACAGCTGCATCTGTGCCACTGTAGTGCTTCAGTAAAGTCACTACCTACACTGATGGGAGGGCCTCTCCCTTAGGCGCAGGTACTCCACCTTCCCGAAAGGAGATAGCTAAGTCAACGGAAATGTTTTCCTGTCAACCTAGCACCGTCTACACCGAGGGCTAGGTTAGTTTAACTGCGTTGCTCATCAGTGTGGATTTTTCACACCCCTGAATGATGTAGTTATACCGACCTATTTTCCTAGTACAGAGCAAGACTGAGTATTCATACCAGAAACCTGATTCTAAGACCTTGTCTACACAGAAAAGTTGTACAGCCTTGACTATGCCAGTATAGTTTAAGCAGCACAAATCTCTAGAGCAGACACAGTTATACCAGTATAGCTATTCCTGTACATGAAGGAAAATAAGTTATGCATGTACAAGACACCCTAGGGCCTTATAACAGTATCACTAGACTGGTGTTAAAAAAATTATAACAACCCTAGCCAACATAGTTACACTGGTATAACAAATGTGTTTAGATTAGACCTAAGATATACTCCTCCAATAAAGGAACAGAAACATATGAAGACAAACAGTATATCAATCAAAAATTAACCAATACAGCTTGTATGTTGAATATTCTGATCATGAATAGTCTACAGACCAACGATTACTTTGAATAACAAAGGCATCTTGATCTGATCATGGACTACATACAAACAAGAGATGCAAAATTAAATAAATTCTATGTTACAAATTAGTTCAAATCTAGCTGGTGGTATCATCCCAGCTGTGAACATATTTTCCCAGTTTTTCAACTGTTGCAGCAACTATTAGATACATATATGTATTTGTTCACTGAAGGGGGATTTTCATTAATTAGGGAAGGTTTAACCATAAGAGCTTTTTGTACGTTGACTATCAAAAACCCATTGTGTGGTATGGTGTGTCTGACTTCCACTCTCCTGCAGCAAACAGATTCACAAACAACTGTTCTCAGAAAGCTATTCTGTACTGGGAAGTCAGCTGAATATGTAAATTATAAACTTACTGAAATGATTCTTACATAATGAATTCCAATCACTCTGTTCTTTCCTGTTTGTTTTAACATTGGAGTGCCCTTTCTAAATCATATGTGGGAGATCTCTAGGTAGGTTAATGAGAGAACTTCAAGGAGAAGGGGACAATGAATTTCTTTATAGTACAACAGGCAATACCAAAACCTGGACCCAGATGCATCTGATTAGTCAAAATCTAGATCCAGTTCATGGACCTGAAATACATCTAACATTCCAAAGAGAAGAAACAACAAACTCTCCATATGTAACTAAAATATTTGGTTAACAGACAACTACTATCAAAAATTAAACCCACCACAGTGAGTTGCAAATCCAGCCTTCTCCGCCATTGCTGTGGAGGCTCCTCAGGCAGTGGAATCAGTTCAGTCCAGTTCAGTAAGAACTGGATCTGGTTTTGCATATCACATGAAAGGCACGAAGGTCAGCTCTGTGCAAGCTTCCCACCTGGCAGCATGCAGGGTCTGGATAAGGATTCCAGCTATGGGAGTCCTCCCCCAACCCCAGTGAGCATCTGCACTGTACCTGGCTGGTTATTGAGGGCAGGCACTGGGCAAAGGAAATGAGGAGATGATGGGCAGGGAAAAAAAGAAAGCACTAGTAAGCAAATATAATATACGAATTATTAACTCATACAGAACCCAACTAGCAGGTTTTTTTCCTATGTGGCCTGTGTCAAGAGAGCAGAGGTCACATCACTAAATCAGATGGAGTCCCATCTGTGGCAAATTTTGTATTGTTGTCTGCCTGTATGTATAGTGTTAAGTCAAAAGGAGCCTGTAAAGGGGTTGTTAAAGAATCCAGGCAAGGGTTCAATGAAAGCATCTCAGGTATCCAGTTTCAAAGGAGTTAAGATAAATCACTGGGTTATCAGTTCGAGGAAGAAATGACCTGTCTCCTTCCAGGCTAGGACGTTTTGCTCTTCTCAAGGCTAAGACTGGGCTCAAAGGTGACAAAATCTCAGAGACACTTTTCAGGAGAGGGTTGTGTTAGGTGGAAGAGCTGGTCCTGGGGGTGTGAGTTAAAAAGCCAACAGACGAGGTGGTTTGAGCCATCTCTACGCTACACTGACATAACCCCATGGAGTAGACTCAGCCTACAGTAGCAAAAGGGGTTTTCTCATCACTATAGGAGCATCACCTTCCCACACTAGGGAAATGAAACCATTCTTCTGCCAACATAGCTGCACCTGTTCCAGGGTTTAGATTATCATAGCTGCAATGCACAGGGGTGTGGATTTTTCATGTCAACCTATATTTTAAATGTAGATCAGGCCTTGCTGGGATACAGAGGGTTCAGGCTGCAAGCAGTGTGCCCCAACTCAGAGATGGAGAAAAAAGCCAAGCCTGTCTGAGCTGTGGATAAAGAGGTTGAGCTTAGGTAACAGTGTGAACTGGTTTCTTGTTTTAAATCCACTTCTTTAAATGCGGTGTGCTTTTTTACAAAATAAAACATGCTTTGTTCTGAAGAGGCTGTTTCTATCTCACTGCATATATGTTGTACCAGGTGCTGGTGCCAAGCCTATTGGGTCTGTTAAATACAACTGGCAATCAGGGAAATGTAACCTAGAGATCCAGTCAGACAGTGGTTGAATTGTGGGATCCTACCCCAAAGAAGAGTAGAGGTTTGGGCCTGCCACTTGAAAGGATTCCTGGAATCCTTAGGGTTGGTGTCCTGGAAAAGGATCTTAGCAGGGGCAACCTACCCAGGGATTGTCATGTCCTTTTTATGAGATATAAGCTGGCTACAGAGCTTCCTTCTGACCAACGTACACACCAGCTGTAGTCATCAAAAGATACTTTAATGTTCTGCCAGGTATGGCTGAGGTTGGTTTGAATAAGGCATGCTACACACAGCACCACCTAGTGAGTGAATATAATAAAGTTTAGCATTCCATTACAGGGACTGCCACACCATCTATACTCACTCCCTTGTCTTTCATCCAGTACAGAATCTGGCCCTATTTCTTTCTATGGAATCATCTCCATATATAAATAAATATAAATATATATATTTCCATATATCTAAAAATTGAATGAAGGTAAAACTGTGACTAAGAACACAGTAGACCCAGATCCTCAAATACTCAGTTTTCTGTTCACTCAGCTTTCCAGCTCTGTGCCACACGCTGCAGTCTCTGTGCCAGCAGAAGGCTATGAAATAGAACTATCGATACAGGTCTAACTTATGAATGCCTCTGCACTATTATGGGGGCAGGGGAAAACAAGAGGGGCAAGGATCATCTCTCTTTCACACACACAACAAGATATTTCGGCTGTATGTATCTCTGGAGAGCGAAGGGAATAGGTGCCAGCTAAGGACTGCCCAAAGGGGCATGTCCAGGAAGGGAAGAGTCATAAACACGGTTCTACTCCCCTTTGCACCAGACAGCGCTGGGATGAGAGCAACATGGGGGCATTTTCTGTACCTTTGCTACAGATGCAGCAAATATTGCTGCTCTCCATTTTATTCAGAAGCCATGAAGGCACTGTACTTCCAGGAAGCCTCAACTGAGCTGTTCTCTTCTTTTCCCTTCCACCGCCACTCTCTAAAGAGTACATACCTTCCTGAAAGAAGAATACATCAGCCATTAAAATGTTAAGCAGTCCTAGATATCTCTTTCTGACCATGCTAATAAAAGATTCTTGGGAGCCAGTCCCAGAGCAGCTTGCATGATGCAGGTACAGAGGGGGCGTGCACACACAGCAAGGAGACAGCACAGTCCATATCCAGCACAACTTTCTACATACATCTTCACCATTGCTTCACCCCAAGATTGCAATCTGGCATGTGATTTGTGTGGAGTGGGTGTGGCCACAGGAAAGCTGTCTTATATGGGTATGCAGTGTCCATTAAGTTGAAAGATAGTTACTCATGAACCCTTAGTCCTGGTCTATGCTAGAAAGTTAGTTTGACATAATTAGGTAGCTCAGGGGTGTGAAAAATCATTGAATTCTTTCAATAACCTAGTGCTGTCTACACAGGGAGTTAGGTCAAATTCTTCTGTCAGCCTAGCTGCTGCCTCTCAGGGAGATAGATTACCAATGCAGATGGGAGAACCCATCTGGGTAGCATCTACACTGAAGCTCTACAGCAACACAGCTGTGCCACTGTAGTATTTTAAGTGTAGAAAAGCCCTTAGAAATGGAACAGTGTGAGCTAAAGAAACAAGTGCCATCCTGGAAACCAGCAGCTCCACCTCACTACAATCCAGACTGCTCTACCATTGAGTTGCTGTGTGGCCTTTGGGGACATGGGAAAAACAGTTAACAACTCACAGGTATGTTGTGCTAATCAAGGGCATGATCATTAAGGTCTTTCTATTCATTTTAAGGGGGTTTCGATTGAGCCCCATTCCTTAACATTTGTTAAGTGCTTTTGGCTGCTTAAATAGGAGACAATAGAGACATATTACTTATTAGTATATGCACTGGTTGGTAGTGAGTAAAAAAAGGAGTAGAACTACCACTTGCTTATGTTGTATGTAGTGTTATGGCTGAGTTGATCCCAGGATATTAGAGAAACAAGAAGGGTGAGGTAATAGAAGTTGGTCCAAAAAGGATATTAGCTTGCTTGCTTATTTGTTTATCATTGTGTTGCTATACGCTTATGTCTCTTTATTTTAGCCAGTACAAGATCTGGATGTAATTTTGCTCTGTAATATATTAAAAACTTGCTTTTCAGTTAGATATCTATGTTCCTATCTCAGGCAGCCAACGGTTCTTTTCCTCTGACATTTTTTATACTAAGATCAGTGTTTAACAGTCAATGATCATCATTTTATTCTTTCAGTTCTATTAAGATTAAAAATGTTATCAAACAGCACACGCATACACTTCATAGCACTACTATTTTCAGACTAATTTACTTTTTTAATTAGAAAGCGCCACAGTTAATCACAGCAATGGGCTAATTTCTGGCCACAATATAATCCTTGGCACTAATTTTGATAAAGATTTCTAATTACATTGCCAATGTGGCAGCTTAAAAATCTCCGCAGTTATACATTTGTTTTCATATGAGTCAGGCATACTGTACACAGCAAAGAACATTTTTCCTGTAATATTTTTATACCACACAACTTTACTCAAGACACTGAATTTTATACATTAAGCTTAAAAATTATACCTCCACATTTAGGTGTACTAGATGGAGTACAGTATCTATTTAAATATCAGACCAAATGTGTCTGCTTTCTTGGGAACTGTGTACAGCGCTTCCAGAAAGATGGACTTTTTAAAGTAGTAATTTCCCCCCTCCTCCCTATGTCTAAATTTTATTGCAATTTCCAAAGCAGGAATAATGATTTACAGTATGTAATTTCAGACTGAACTCTGTATAACAATACCTAGCTTTTATGTACCATTTTTTTTAGCCAAAAGTGCTTTTACAAGGAGGTCAGTATCATGATCACCATTTAAAAGATGGGGAAACTGGTGCACAGAGGAAAATGACTTGCCCACAGTCTGTGCTAGGGTGAGGATTTGAACCCAGGGCTCAGTCATAGTCCAGTGCTCTCGACACTTGTCCATACTTCCTAAGGGCTTCTCTACATGGCAAGTTAATACATGGCAAGTTGGGGTGTGAATCTACAGTGTATTAACTAATTCTGTGAACTCTGCTACCATGCACTGGAAGTTCCACAGCACTTACTGCGCTTGTAGCAGTATCTACATGGGATGTTACTACAGTGGGCTTGCTATGCAACTTCACACCCTGGCTTGCAGTGCACTAATATCACATGGAGACAAGCCCTGAGTGTCTTTGGCCTTCTTTTGCTCATCTTGATCTGTAAATCCAAATTCAGCTGAGCATCTAAAATCGGTAAATTGCCTATGTATCCCAAAAGTCCTCCTTGGTATCTGGATATGCCAGGAACACAAGTGAAAATATCCAGTGTTCACACTAAAACATTAAAAACACTTGCCACTTTGTCTACAGATTTCAAAGTGCTTAACAGAGATGGGTATTAGCCCCATTTTACAGAGAGGGTAACTGAGGCACAGACAGGTTAACTGGACACACAGGGTATGATTCCCAGGTTAAGGAGCCATACCCATGCTAGCACTGATCGAGCTAGCATGTTAAAAATAGAATGTAGCTGCGGCAGCGAGAGCGGTGGAAGGAGCTTGTTACCTCAGATATGTGCCTAGCATCTTGGACAACTAGGTAGTCGGGGTGGCTATCCCCTCCTGCTGCTGACGCTACACTCAAGTTTTGGCATGCGGTCTTGCTCAGAGCTAGCACAGGTACACGTTATTGAGCAGGGAATTACATCCACAGCTCAAAATGTAGATGTACCTGTTGTGAGCTGGTGATGGTGTTTTGGTGCATGTCTCTAAGTTCATCCCTCTATGATATATAAGGGGTCTGTGTTTAGCCAGTATTATACCTTGGTTTTGATTTCAGTATCCTGGATGTGTTTGACAGCATTATGCTTTCAATATACAATCGCTGTTTTTCCAATAACATACAAGTGGACATGGATTTCAACATGTGATGCATGTGTTTCTAAAGGTAAGCATCTTCCCCACCAGCATGCAAGTTGAGAGCAGACCATGTATATCAAGTGTTAGTCTGGAGACCATTATAAGCCATTCATCCGTGGCCTACTTACATTGTAAGTAAGATAAACCTTTAACTGCAGTGGCACTATTGCCCAATGCAATATTTTACTATTTCAACAAAACTGGACGCAGAATCAACTGTAGTTGTACAAGGTACAAAATTTTCTCCCCATGAATAGCAACGGCAAATGAAAGCTCAGGATTGCCCTAAGGTGGGGTTCATGGCCACTTTTCACTTTGCACTCTGGAAAGACAAAATGAAGTTTACACAATGTACACAATTAAATAGAAAATATTTGAAAGCAGCATGAGTTGCAGATGAACTAAAACAGATATGGTGAATACATTATTGCCAGAGAAAATTTTCACATGTTCATGTTTCTAAGAGAATCCATCTCTCCACCTCTCTTATGTTGTATCTGAGAACTGTAGAGAAAGGACCAGCAGAAGCCTGCCTGAATTTTTTGAAATGGTACAAAATTACAAGTACAATATAGCTGTGTCAGGCACTCCTGAATTTATTTGTTCTCAATTTAGTGTGTGTCTAATAATAAACCTCTCACATCCATAGAACAATCATATGAAATAACTTTCCAAGGCAAGTAAATCATCATTTAAGGTTTGTCACTTACTTTACCTCTGAAGCCTCACAAACATTTTCCATTATTTTAAAATACTCCTTCACTTTCCTTCCAGATGCATGCACTTAAGAGCTGAAAGAATGAATTAATGTTAACATTCATGTGAAAATAGACAACATTATGGTCATGTTTAACTTCCTTTTCGATCCCTTCTTCTATCCCTGGCAGGTTTTAAAGCAATTTTATTGACAGATGCTTCTGAGGCATCAGAGTTGAAAAGTAAAATAAAAATACCCAACAACAACAACATGCTATGTTTCCTTATTAGATGCTATTTTCAGGTCTTCTAATAATTAGAATATAGAACACATCAAAATGTAATATTTATTTCTTTACTAATGGAATATTTCTTATTGGAATGACAGATTCCCATTTTACATTTCCTCAGGCTTTTCCCAGTGGAATTTCAAATCCTTATTTCTAGACATTCTAACTTTAATCATGTTCATTTCTATTCTGTGATCAGAATATAAATGGCTTCTCTTCAACCCAGGCATATAAAGAACTACATTTTTCCTCTGCCTCGCTAGTCAAGCTTCTCATTCTGCCAATCCACCCTCCTAGGATAACAATGGCTCAAGTTTGTTGTAGAGATGGGGCTGTGGAATGGTTTATACAGCGAACTGTTGTAAGTATTCCTGCAAGCATTCATGGACTTCCAAAATCTGAGGTATCAGACACCCCATGTAAAGCAGACAGAGATTTGTCCTTTCACTCTGTTACCTCATCACAATAAATCTTATACGGTTTCATCTTTTCCTTGGAGGCGTGGTTTACACTAGCTTTTCTGCATTTTCACTTGTGTTGAAATAGAATTTTAGAAGTACTTTTCTCCAGCTATTGGATGATCTCAATTATTTAAATGTCAGCTACAACACATCCCTCTTCTTTAAATGTTGTAAGTAGTTTAGCGTTCCCTAAAGATAACAGATTTGCAGTTCTGAATATAGAAATCCTCTGGCTGTGCACAGAAGAGCTACAACGTTTGGAGCAGAAACTTTCCTTCACTATCTTATCAAAGTACTTCAAACACTAACCTATAGGGGTCATATTTAAGGGTGATAACCAAGTTTCTATACCTACTCATTTTTGACCTCACTGTAGATGCTAACCATGATAGCCAGGTTGTGATGGATATATGCATGTGCCATCTAGAAACTAGAGTGACACCACCAATCCATCTCAGATTAGTGAGATAATAGTTATCAAATACTACTAACTGTAAGCAATGACCAGTTTGGGCCAGTGCTAGAGGTGAAAGCAAGGGTGCTGGAACAGTTTGTACAGTGGGGATGCTGAGAACCAAACTGTAAACCTGTGTATGATGGAAACTACTTCAAGCCGGGGGTGAGGCAGCACCCACAGCACCTATGGGTAAAAGTCTCCATTTCCTTTTATTCTCCTGTTTTTCTTTTCACATAGCTGGGAAGTCTGACTGACGCTGGCTTCAGTATAAGACATTTAGAGGCAGACTGAGCCCCTTAATCACAATGGTGAACAGATACTCCACGATTTCAAGTAGGAACACTGGTGGAAATAAATTGGTCACCTGTGTGAGTAAGGGATTCACATTCTAGTTGCTCAGGAAGTGACATACAGCACTGCTTCATTAATCTCATAAAACAAATGTACATTGCCTACACAGTCTGCTAGAGCTGTGAATTGCTCCATATTTGTAATATACATATATTTAGCATTCTGAAAAAAGGAAGAGCAGAGTATGCTAAATTCTGCTCTCATCTACATTGGTGTGTATCTAGATTAAGTGCATTCAGTTCTTTGTATTTCCTACAGATTTACACTGGTTTAGCAAAGCAGAATTACAGCAGCCCATAATATTGTGTGTTATGGGGTTGAAGGTTTCAGAGAACTGAGTCAATCAGTCCCAAATTCTGCCCTTCTTTTTAGAGTGCCAAATGCAAAACTGAAGCAATTCAACAAGGTATGAAAGTACAGTCGTATGTTGTAGACAAACTCAGTCTCTTTTGACATTATTGAAGCAATATGTCCCATCCCTAAAATACTCCATACTGCAGCGCGATGTGTAGTCAGACTCTCCTACACCAAGCAATGGGGAATTTTGAGAACTGATGAATACTATGTGCACGTTCAAAGTTATTTAGCAGAATTCTTCCCGTAATTGCAAATACTGGGAACGTTCAGTGTTCAATGGTCCTCAAAAACTCAGACTTCCAGTTGGTTGATGATGGGTTCTGTAACCGGTGTACAATGAGCCGTGTAATACTGCAGCACACATGAGCATCTCCTGGAATTCTCAACCTCCACCAGAAGGTTTGAGAGGGTTGGGGGGTTCATGACAATACCTAAACTTTTGGATCGATGCATTTCACTTTTGTTGCGTTGACACGTGGCACATGTCTACCAATCCTAGACACAGAAGGTGAATGGATGTTTTAAATGTAAATGGAGCGAAAACAAACAAACAAAAAAGAATTTGCAGAGATAACCATATTGAGGAATCGAATCTGGAATTAACCAATTATTTGGTGTCACCCTGGAAGAAACAGGTTAAGACCATCTGAAATGTCTTTCCCAGTTACAAAACTTCTGCCATCTAACCCATTTTCCTGAAATTCCCCTGAATTGTCTAACCAATCAGCAGTACGCTCAAAAAGTTAAGAAAAAGGAATGAGTCTTCAAGTTTTAACAGCGTACAACAGTGGATAACATGCTGTGGCAATTAACGCTTTTTTAACCAGAGTCTTCCTTTCTGCAGCTCTAAAGAGAGTTGCAGTCAGTATCTCTGCTGCCTCAAGAAATAGTGCATCTACACAGCAACTGGGTGGTGCTCCCCAGCACAGGCAGGCAGACACACAGGCTCTGCTCAAACTGGCATGGTTAAAATACCAGTGTGGCCGTGGTAGCACAGATGGGCCGCTTGACCTAAGCACCTGAGTACAAGCCTGCCCAATCTCCTGGGTATGTATTCCGATAGCTGGCCTGTGCTGCCATGGCCACGTTACTATTTTTAGTGCACTAGATCAAGCAGAGATAGTGCATGTCTGGTCCACCTACCCTGGGAAGCACCCTCCCAGCTGCTGTGTTGACAGATCCTTAGAGCGGTCTACAGCTGTGTCCTCCTAAACTGGGGGTATGTCTACACTTAAACACTACAGCAGCTCAACTGCACCACTGTAGTGCTTCAATGTAGACACTACCTACTCTGATGGCAGGTATTCATCTTTCAGCAGAGGTAATCCACCTCCCTGAGAATTCTTCCATTGACTTAGCACTGTCTATACAGGGATTCTGTTGGCATAAAGAAACTTTTCAAAACTGTGCTATACAATAAAAACACCTGCCTCTTACCTCATCCTACATGCTGGCTATGTAGTCTGCATTCTCCAACAGGAACTTCTGGTATTTGTGACACAGAACAGAGTTCAAGACATTCAGCACTGATTGTTTGGAGAACACATTTTTAGAAAAAAAGGCAGATAGCCTTTAAGAAGGTGATATAATCTCAATTATTTCAGTAATCTAAAACTGAACTATGAACTAACTGCAACAGTGTGTTTTTACCATCACCGAGCTGGAAAAGGATGTGACTACAACTGGGATAAACATCCCTCTTTAGCAAACCATCTAGGGGGAGGTTTTCAAAGGCACAAATGGCAGTTAGGTACCTCACTTCCACTGAGAACTTGTGAGGACAACCCAGCTGCACGCTCCCTACATCCAAATATAAAGATGTCAAACTCTGAAAGTAATTTCTAAGCCAAAATGACTGTCACCTTCCTTTGATGGTCAAAGACAACTTGTCAGTTTAAGGTGGAGCGTGGTACTTAGCACTTGGATAATGGCAAAAGATATTATACCTCCTCCCACCTGGTGGACTCTTGTATTACACCATGCATGGCAGTAATGAAGACAGATTCATGCTATTTATTTACTGACACTGACAAGAGTACCAGTATTTTATCACTAAGGTCTTGGTTTTCAGCCTCAGACAACCCCAAGACAAAGCACTGTAATAGTCAATTAAAAAAAGAGTTTAAACAACATTGGTAGACTGGTCGAAATCAACAAAAGCCAGGAAGTTTTAGTCGATGCTGACAATCCATCCTTAACTCATTCCTGAGTGGAAAAAATATAGTAGAGTGACAGTTTGTCTATACATAAGAGTTGTACCACTTTAACGACATAATTACAGTTAAAGCAATACAACCCCATCCAGTGTGGACACAGTTATAGTTGTATAAATGAGTTTATGCTGGTATTCCTCTTCCTTTAAGGGAAAAAAAAGCTATAACTATACTGGCACAGAATTTTTATAACAAAATAACTGTGCTCACACTAGCTTTTTACTGGTACAACTATATCAGTACAACAAAATCACCGTACCACTCAAAATAGCTAAACTGGTAAAATTTAAGTGTAAACCAGGCCTTAGTTACACTGATGTTGGGACAACCTTAGGCCCTGACCACTACACATATGAGTAAAGTTACCCACATGTTTTAGTGTTCACAGGATCAGAGCCTTAAATATGAAATTCCTGACCTATTTAACTAAGCTTTCACATTATTTGCCTTAACGTATGTTGTTATTCTTTATTAAAGATCAGTTAAGGGCAAGATCATCTTTCTTACTGCAAGGTCAGCCTTCTTTGCTGGGATAAACACTTGCAGTATTTAAGCTTTTAGAGCTGAGTAAGGCCTGTTTTAAATGCATATTATTTACCCATTAATAGAAGAGTCACTGCCAAGATGTTCAGAACCAAGTCTGAATTTGCTTTTAGCCTCCAACAATTCCGCCTCCACCCCGAGTGCTGATCCCACTGAAAATTTTGCAGTATCACCCTTACTAACCTTATACACTGGTCTTTGATGCTGCGCTGTAGCAAACGGCTTCTTGAAATTCAAGTAGATTATGTCTACTGCTTCACTCTGGTCAGCTGTCATTGTCATTTCCTTGAAGAAATTAATCAGATTTGTTCAGCATGACCTCTCCTTTAACTAGCTTAGCTACCTAAGTCTGTACTTGTTCAAGTGTTCTCCTATTTTGTTCCTATTCAGTTAGTCTGGAACCTCTCCGAGGTCTGAAGTTAAGCTTTGATCCCATCCTAAATATGACTATCACCTTAACTTCTCTCCATTCCCTGGTCTCTTGTTCCCATTACCTTCCCAGCAGGGAGTTAAAAATCTGCCAATAGTTCTTTTATTTCATCTTTTAGTATTAACTGAGGGATGAAGTCCCTTCTGCTTCGGCAATTCCTCAGTCATTCACCTATTTTTTGGATGTTCTGACCAGTTTCAGGTCTCTCCTCTCCCCCAATCCTTTGAATTTTCTGCATCAATGTTCACTAGCAATATGTAACCCTCAAATAGTCAGTGCTACCATTTCTATAAGTTACCTTTATTGTGGTTTTTGATCTCTCATTTCTCTTTTGCTTTATTTACGAAAACAATTTTTTTAAACAAAAAAAAAGCCTTTTTAATTCGGGAAATCCTTCTTTCATTTTAAAGGCTTGTCATCTAGTCCAGTGATTCTCAACCTAAGACTTCCAAAGGGGTCCACACCTCCATTTGAATTTTTTTAAGGGTCCACAAATGAAAAAGGGTTCAGAACCACTGGTCTAGTAACTTTCAGGCCATATTCTCAAAGTTATTTACTCCCACTGACCTCAATGAAAGTTAGGTAGTGTAACAAGGTGGGATTCCTTCACCCTGCACTCCTAGCAGCAAACCATCATTGCACACTCCCATAGCAAGTCGAACACCATGTGCTTTATTTACAGCATACTATACAAGTGCTTGTTCCCCCGGCACAAAGCTTTACTTTCTCCCCAGGTACCCGTTAGAGGAAGGAGAGATGTCTCCTCCTTGAGATCCTGAGCTTTACTCACTTGCTGGCTTGCCTCTCTAGCTTCCCCCATCTCTCTTTTAACTGTCCTCAGCTGACAAGCTGGAGCACCTCGTAATTGGTTAGTCACCTGCTGCTTAATCAAGTATCTCCTCAGTTTGGCCTACATGGGAATGTTTACAAACTGCACGAGGGGTGAGTCAGCCTTAAGCTACTCACACTCTCACAGGTGCCTAAATATCTCTGAAGATCAGGGCCTGAAAGTTCCTGTGCTAAGGTTGTATGTACTTGTTATACACAGAACCCGTAGTGATGCTTAGAGTGAAGGTTACCTAACACTTTCCATTATAACCCATTGCTTTTAATTCTTTATACTTTTCAAAAATTTTAGCAATTCTGGCCTACATTTTCCATGCTTGGTCTCTGCCTCAAGCTGAATGGATTTTGTTGGAAATTTTGAGCAAAAATGGTACAGGTATTTCCATGAATAAAATGAGTGGGAAAAAAAGAAGTATTTTTGCCACTGTTAACATTTTTCTAGTCTTTCTGTTTTTGTTGTTCTGCCCTAACACCTCCCTGGTTTTGAGTAGAAAGTTAAAATTTGGCAAGAGGATGGCCCAAAAATATTAGAGATATCTTTCACAATCCCACAGAAAATTCATCCAGATTTGGCTGAGTTATAAAATATAAATGATCACAATGTGTACCTGTAGTAGAACCAGTTATACACTTGATCATTTTCTGAATGTTCCAACTCTGGTGGCCCAAACTTCTAGACCCCATTCAGCCTCCTGCATCTTAAACACATACATAGTTAAAACTCCACCTAGGACACTGACAGAACTGATCCTCCCCTTGCTCCTCCTTTCCCCACCATGACAACATTCTGTGGCAAAATGAAGATGCCCTGAGCTGGAAGCCGGGAGGCCATAAACCCTAGTTTCATCTTTTCCTCTGACTAGTGTAATAATTCTGTGCAATTCAAATCTGTAATTAAGTCTGGCCATATCCCTATCCTAGGTGGAAGACAAGTATAATTCTCCCAGTTTTACATATAGAGCAACTGAAAATATCAGAGATTGTACAAGGTCACATATAGCAGAGCTGTGAGTAGAACATCCATTCATCCACCTGACCATGCTACCTCTCACAAAGAAGAGGCAAAGCCTTCATGTGATTTTTGTAGCAATATCATTGGCTCGTAGCACAACAGTCTTGGAAATATTTGTCAGACCAGTGTAGGGAGCCATGGAACAACTGCTTCCCAGGTCATGTTCCCTGGCAATCCTGTAGAAATATCATAGAAGCCAGTGGAAAGTAAGTCTGCTTGAACTTCCCGGCTGCACCTCTTTGGAAAGAGAACTTTCCCCAAAATGCTCCACAATCCTTTGCATGAGCTGCAGTAACAAAAAGCAGGCTATAGCAAATGGCATAAAAGGTTTGGGGAAAACAGCAAACCCTAAAGTGCTCACTGCAGACAATGAGACAGTTACAGATGCACACATTTCTTTGGTAGGGAATGCAGAGGCAGAAATTTCCCCTGAGAGGTGCTGAGCACCTGACTGAATACCTGAAATTCCATTTGATTTTAATGGGAGTTGCAGGTGATAACTGAGTGCTCAACACTTCACAGAATATGGCCTGTGGTTTCCTCGCTACTATTTACCTGTTTACCATGACACAGCTACTTTCCTCCTCATATTGGATGACCCCCTTCCAGCTAGACACTCTTTTGTCATATTCATCACTTGAGACTTTTACACTTGAACCTTTCTCCTTAAATGCTGTGCTGGCAACTAGCCCTGAAAGTGTACAAAAATGATGCCCAACAAAGTGGAATTCTAAACACCTGTAATCCTTTTCTGCAGCCCTCACTAGCAAAGCAGGATATTATGCATCAAGAGCCAAACCCTAGTCATGCAAGTAGTCGCACTGATGTTACTTGTAAAGCAAGCAGGCTTCCGCTTTGGTCTGGTATGTAAGATAACTCACTGTTCTCACTCAACTACAATACCTAGGTACAAGGGTTAAAGTGGCAGCCTTGGCTGTGAAGTTCTCTCCCTTTGTTAGGTTAAGACTCAGTTTAATTCTTATACTGTAGAATGCTTTTTGTGTGAATTCTATAATATATTGGGAGAACAGCTACAGAGAGATGGGGAAAAAGCTATAGAGGACATAATAGAGAGACAAGAATGTTAATTCTTACAGAGAGCCTTGGAAGCTTGAGTCAGTCTGTGCCACAGTGTTCAGGAGTTCAGCCATGCTCCATTCACTTGTGCAGCTAGTCTCACTGTTATGAAGCCTTGTGAAAGCAATTCATTCTTAGGAAGCTTTGCATACAGTTTCCCTCAGGAACAGAAATGAAACCTAGGAGATCTTAGGTAAGCAAAAGGAGCAGCAACAGAATCAAATGGGAAGGCATTCAAAAACGAGCTCTTTTGTGATTTTACCTTTACATTATCTTTGACAAGTTTAAGAGTCTGAGCTGTGTTTCAGATTAGTGGCCTAAGGCAGTGAAGCTGGGAGAGGAAATTTCACTGTGATCCAACACACACACACACACACATATATATATAAAAATTGAATTGACAAGGTTGTGTTGCTAATTTACACAGGAATTGCAGCAGCCCACATAGCCTGTTTTTTTATTTAAACAATTTTATATAATCCTCATTATTGCAGAATTTAACTAGACAGGTGTCTGATAAACAAGAGATATGCAATCTGATATGGAGAAGTGAAATCAAAACTCAATCTGATCAGAATTTCACTGGAGAGAGCTTCTGAAGAAAACCACCAGCATCAAAAAGTTGTGTGTGTATTTTTGACTAGTGGTGCTATTCACAAAATAGGTCAGAAATGACAACTATATTAATAATTATAATTTGATTATACTCTTTGGGACTCTAAGTTTGTCTGGGATTCTCTAGGTTTGTTTGTTGGTTGTTGATTTTAAACACCATCATTGAGAAATTAAAAGACAAAAAAAACAAACAATGTTTTGTGCTCCCTCTGCTGGCTTTGAAGCAGTACGTGACTCCAAAACATTATTCCCAAAGCTGTGCTGATTGACAAATCAGTGTCGCTGCATCATAAACAAAAATCTGGGTGTTAAAACCTGCTGTTGTATAAAAGTTGAAATTGTTGTTAAACAACCAAACCAAAAAATAGCTAATTTAAATTTATCTCCATTCAAAACCAGGACAAAATGATGTGTATCTAATAGAAAAGGACAAATCAGCTAATTTCATGCTTCTTTTGAATTTCAGGACACAATGCAGCAACTATCTACATATAGAACTTTGAGACAGGGCTGAGGGTACAGGGTTTAGAGTGGATTGGAATTGGGTCTTGCTTTGGGTCACTGGTTAAGTTAATTTACTTTATCATGTGTAGGTGTTAAATTGCTGGGAATGAGATTTTCAAAGGACATGTCTACGCTGCAGCTGGAGGTGCAATTTCCAACTTGGGAAGACATATACACACACTAGCTTTGGTTGAGCTAGTGTGCTAAAAATAACAGTGTAGCCATGGGGCATAGGCAGCAAAACAGGTTAGATACCCCAAGTACAATCCTGTTCAAGACCCTAGGTCCATACAAGGGCACCTAACCTACAGGCAGAGGTGAAAGTAAGCCGGTACGCCCCGGTACGGCATGCCAGTGCGCTGTACCGGGACCGGCTTTCCCAGACAGCAATTTAAAGCCCAGGGATAGCAGCGGCAGGGCTCTGGCGGGGATTTAAAGGGCCAAGGTGGTTGCGGCTGCCGGAGCCCCAAGCCCTTTAAATCTCTGCCTGAGCCCTGCTGATGAAGCCTTGGGGTAGCGGCGGCGGCGGGGCTCCAGTGGGGATTTATAGATTCATAGATACTAAGGTCAGAAGGGACCATTATGATCATTTAGTCTGACCTCCTGCACAATGCAGGCCACAGAATCTCACCCACCCACTCCTGCAAAAAACCTCACCTATGTCTGAGCTATTGAAGTCCTCAAATCGTGGTTTAAAGACTTCAAGGAGCAGAAAATCCTCCAGCAAGTGACCCGTGCCCCATGCTACAGAGGAAGGCGAAAAACCTCCAGGGCCTCTTCCAATCTGCCCTGGAGGAAAATTCCTTCCCGACCCCAAATATGGCGATCAGCTAAACCCTGAGCATATGGGCAAGATTCACCAGCCAGATACTACAGAAAATTCTTTCCTGGGTAACTCAGATCCCACCCCATCTAACATCCCATCACAGGCCATTAGGCCTATTTACCATGAATATTTAAAGATCAATTAATTGCCAAAATCATGTTATCCCATCATACCATCTCCTCCATAAACTTATCGAGTTTAATCTTAAAGCCAGATAGATCTTTTCCCCCACCGCTTCCCTTCAAAGCCTATTCCAAAACTTCACTCCTCTGATGGTTAGAAACCTTCGTCTAATTTCAAGTCTAAACTTCCCGATGGCCAGTTTATGTCCATTTGTTCTTGTGTCCACATTGGTACTGAGCTTAAATAATTCCTCTCCCTCTCTGGTATTTATCCCTCTGATATATTTATAGAGAGCAATCATATCTCCCCTCAACCTTCTTTTAGTTAGGCTAAACAAGCCAAGCTCCTCGAGTCTCCTTTCATAAGACAAGTTTTCCATTCCTCGGATCATCCTAGTAGCCCTTCTCTGTACCTGTTCCAGTTTGAATTCATCCTTCTTAAACATGGGAGACCAGAACTGCACACAGTATTGCAGGTGAGGTCTCACCAGTGCCTTGTATAACTTCTTATCTCTACTGGAAATACCTCGCCTGATGCATCCCAAGACCGCGTTAGCTTTTTTCACAGCCATATCACATTGGCGGCTCATACTCATCCTGTAGTCAAGCAATACTCCAAGGTCCTTCTCCTCCTCTGTTACTTCTAATTGATGCGTCCCCAGCTTATAACTAAAATGCTTGTTATTAATCCCTAAATGCATGACCTTACACTTCTCCCAATTAAATTTCATCCTGTTACTATTACTCCAGTTTACAAGGTCATCCAGATCTTCCTGTATGATATCCCGGTCCTTCTCTAAATTGGCAATACCTCCCAGCTTTGTATCATCCGCAAACTTTATTAGCACACTCCCACTTTTTGTGCTGAGGTCAGTAATAAAAAGATTAAATATGATTGGTTCCAAAACCGATCCTTGAGGAACTCCACTGGTAACCTCCCTCCAGCCTGACAGTTCACCTTCAGTAGGACCCGCTGTAGTCTCCCCTTAAACCAATTCCTTATCCACCTTTCAATGTTAATATTGATCCCCATCTTTTCCAACTTAACTAATAATTCCCCATGTGGCATGGTATCAAACTCCTTACTGAAATCTAGGTAAATTAGATCCACTGCGTTTCCTTTGTCTAAAAAATCTGTTACTTTCTCAAAAAAGGAGATCAGGTTGGTTTGGCAAGATCTACCTTTTGTAAAACCATGTTGTATTTTGTCCCATTTACCATTGACTTCAATGTCCTTAACTACTTTCTCCTTCAAATTTTTTTCCAAGACCTTGCATACTACAGATGTCAAACTAACAGGCCTGTAGTTACCCGGATCACTTTTTTTCCCTTTCTTAAAAATAGGAACTATGTTAGCAATTCTCCAATCATACGGTACAACTCCTGAGTTTACAGATTCATTAAAAATTCTTGCTAATGGGCTTGCAATTTCGGTTGCCAATCCCTTTAATATTCTTGGATGAAGATTGTCTGGGCCCCCCGATTTAGTCCCATTAAGCTGTTTGAGTTTCGCTTCTACCTCAGATATGGTAATATCTACCTCCATATCCAAATTCCCATTTGTCATGCTACCATTATCCCTAAGAACCTCTTTAGCCTTATTAAAGACTGAGGCAAAGTATTTGTTTAGATATTGGGCCATGCCTAGATTATCCTTGACCTCCACTCCATCCTCAGTGTTTAGAGGTCCAACTTCTTCTTTCTTTGTTTTCTTCTTATTTATATGGCTATGGAACCTTTTACTGTTGGTTTTAATTCCCTTTGCAAGGTCCAACTCTACTTGACTTTTAGCCTGTCTCACTTTATCCCTACATGTTCTGACCTCAATAAGGTAGCTTTCCTTGCTGATCCCTCCCATCTTCCACTCCGTGTATGCTTTCTGCTTTTTCTTAATCACCTCTCTGAGATGCTTGCTCATCCAGCTTGGTCTACAACTCCTGCCTATGACTTTTCCCCCCTTTCTTGGGATGCAGGCTTCCAATAGCTTCTGCAGCTTTGATTTAAAGTAATCCCAGGCCTCCTCTACCTTTAGATCCATAAGTTTTTCAGTCCAATCCACTTCCCTAACTCATTTCCTTAATTTTTGAAAGTCAGCCCTTTTGAAATCAAAAACCCTAGTTGCATATTTATTTTTGTTAATCTTTCCGTTCAGTTTGAACTGAATTAGCTCATGATCACTTGAATCAAGATTATCCCTTACAACCAATTCTTCTATGAGGTCCTCACTACTCACCAAAACCAAATCTAAAATGGCATCCCCTCTAGTCAGTTCAACAACTACTTGATGAAGGAATCCATCAGCTATCGCTTCTAGGAAAATCTGAGCCCTATTATTATTACTAGCACTTGTCCTCCAGTCTATATCTGGGAAGTTAAAGTCTCCCATGATCACGCAGTTTCCATTAGTATTTACTTTATTAAAAACATTAAAAAGGGCTCTATCCATATCCAAATTAGATCCCGGTGATCTATAGCACACCCCAAGCACTATCCCAGGGGAGGCTCTAATAGTTTTCTTCCCCAATGTAATTTTTCCCAGACAGACTCTGTCTTATCCATTCCATCGCTTCTTATTTCTTTACATTCTACCTCATCATTGATATACAATGCTACTCCACCACCTTTACCTTTATTTCGGTCTTTCCTAAACAGCACATACCCTTCAATATCTGTAGTCCAGTCATGACTACTATTCCACCATGTTTCTGTTGTCCCTATAATATCCGGTTTCACTTCCTGCACCAGTAGCTCTAGTTCCTCCTTTTTGTTACCTAGGCTCCTCGCAGTGGTGTACAAATATCTTAATTTTTGCTGTTTGGCCTCGCTCACATTCTGTACCCTATTAGGCACGGTCATTCTACTGCCAGTATAACCTATTAGACAGGTATCCACACTGCCCTTCCTCTTTATACACATTCTCCTACCCATGGCTGTGTCCTTTCTTACTTTGTTTTCTTGCCTCTCAACGCTAAAATCCGGCGTGGAGATTACCTGGACATCTCCCAACCATCTCCCCCAAATTCCTAGTTTAAAGCTCTCTTAATCAGTTGTGCCAGCCTCCATCCTAGAAGTCTATTTCTTTCCCTACTCAGATGAAGTCCATCCCAAGAGAACTGTCCTCTGTCCATGAATGCTTCCCAGTGGCCATAGATCCCAAAGCCCTCCTTATAGCACCACTGCCTAAGCCATCTGTTGATAGTCATAATCTTGTCACACGTTTGTTGCCGTTCTCTAGGAACAGACAGAATCCCACTAAAGATTACCTGAGCCTCGATTTCCTTAAGCGTCTTCCCCAGCCTAGCATAGTCTCCCTTAATACTTTCCAGCGAGAATCTAGCCGTATCTTTGTTCCCACATGAAGGATAATTAGGGGATTCTTTCCTGCTCCTTTTAGGGTCCTTTTCAACCTCAGGTCTACAGCCCGTATCTTAGCACCTGGAAGACAGCACACCCTTCTGTTCTCTGGATCAGCTCTGGTTACAGGCCTGTCTATTCTTCTCAGTAAAGAGTCCCCGATCACATCGACCTGCCTTTTCCTGGTGACAGTGCTATTCTCCAGTCTATCCCCTGTTCCCTCTGGCTGCAAGTTCTTTCCATTCCTATTCTCTCTTGTAATCTTCTTCAACCCATCCTGTATCCTCCTGGGGCTCATATTTGGTGTAGTCTCCATTAACTCTTCCCCTTTTCCTATAGGACTAGCCACTCTTCTCTTCTTCCTTGCCCTTCCACCTTCAGCAACTACCTGCTGAGCCCCTTCTTCATTTTCCAACTCTGCAAACCTGTTCTTGAGCTCTATTTCTCCTTCACTAGCCCATCTTTTCCTCTGCCTCGTTCTTTTAATCACATGCTTCCATTGACCACTTTCCCCACCCAGTCTCCCCTCAGACTTCCCCAGCCCTGCTTCCATCTGCAAGTCTGAGCTTTTCAGATGAGCTCATGTCTTTGCTCTATAATCTGCTCAAACCCCTTCCTAAACTCAACCAAACTTTCCACCTGCATCTCCAAACCTCGGATCTTTTCCTCCATCAGCTCTATCAGACGGCATTTCATGCAGACAAAACTCTTACCAGGTACCCCCTCCAGGATCATGTACATACCGCAGCTTCCACATCCAGTCATCTTCATTCTGTCTTTCACGACATGGGTCACTCCCACTGCTGCCTCTGTATCTGTCACAGCCTTCCCACCTAAACCCTGTTAATGTGGGAGACACAAACCACACCAAAACACCACCCCCCACAGCAAAACCAAACCCCAAACAAGCACCACAACACAAACTCCCCTTACAAACTCCCCTGTTTACAGCTCTGTTTGCTAGCTCCTGTACCGCTACAGCTGTCTGTGCCGCTGGCTGGCTGCCTTTATAGGACCCCTAGTCAGAGAAGCCCCGCCCCGGAGCTCCAGCCCCCGCTCCTGCCCCGGCAGTTTAAATCCCCGCTGGAGCCCTAATGCCGAAGCCCTAGAGTAGCGGCCGCGGGGCTCCGGAGGGGATTTAAAGGGCTGGGGCGGTAGCGGCTGCTGGAGCCCCGGGGCCCTTTAAATTCCCAAAGGAGCCCGGCCGCCGCTACCCCAGGGCTCAGGAGGGGATTTAAAGGACTCGGGGCTCCAGCAGCCACTACCACAGGGGAGCCCCAGGCCCTTTAAAGCTCTGCCAGAGCCCCGGGGTAGCAGTGGCAGCCGGGAGCCCCAGGGCTCCTCAGTGATTTAAAGGGCCTGGGGCTCCACTGCGGTAGAATTTAAGGCCATGCCTCTTCCGGTTGTGGCAACGCCCCCTGCACAGAACTCCGGCGTACCGGTAAGTCCTTTGACTTACTTTCATGTCTGCCTACAGGTACTTAAAGAAGTCAACAGGAGCTAGCTTAAGTGCCTTTGAAAATACCATCGAGGTGGTTAGTCCAACTAGAGTGTAAATTAAATTATTATGAAGATGCCTGGAGCATCTACATAGGCCTTCCTTTATTAAATCTTAACAAACAAGAACTGTACAAAGGACAGTAAAACTATACGTATTATTGTCCTTTCAAATATATGTGGTTTCTTGCTGTCAGTGTAGCTTGTGATTCATTAATGAAAAGAAACTTAAATGAGGAGGATATGTGTTGGCGTTCCATTTATCCTGTCTTACAAATGGACAGTGTTTGCTATCGCACACTGTATTCAGAGGTACACATCACAAATAAGACAAATGGCACTTTTGCTGGTAGTTGCAGAAGGGAGAGAAAGGAGGGGATCCGGACACTGAACAACACCACTTTGTCACCCCTGCAGATAATGGGCCACATTTTAAAAAAGCATTTCTTAAAATATTTTTGAGGAAGAAGTCTGAGAAAACATTGGGGGAGGGGATGCTAGATTTTACTCATCATGGATGAAAAGTTAAAGGGAACAGTCAGCCATCTTAAGAACCATTATTTCTTATACAAACAGCCGTTAAATGTTTGCAGTATGTTTAGGTCTGTTTCGAGTTTAAATTAAGAACTAGCATGTGCATTTTAAGTACAGATCATAGTAGGGAGATATGTAGAGTCCCCCTCCCCCTAGAATACCATCCCTCCGCAGTACCAGAAGACATTGTGCCTCCCAGAGAAACCTAGCTGTGTGCATGAAAATAAATTGCTACACTCCTTTAAAGGGTTGGGCTCATCCCCACCCCACCACATGGCCAGCCAAATACTGGCCAGACCATGGGGGAGTTAGAGATATGGCTTTTCTAACTCGCCATCCCTTTCTAGTGTGATGCTACTCCTGTCAGGAAAGCTCATCTGTATCATTCCCTGAGCACATTCATAATTCTGGCTATCCCTTATATGGGCAGCACAAGGGGATTCTTTTGTCCCTCCCCCCATGCATAGGTATATTACAGTTAGCAACAATCTAGTCCTAAATCAGTATTAACTGCACTGAAGTCAACTGAATTACAACAGTGCAATACCAGTATGATGGGTTGGAGAATCTGGTTTGTCGGTTTTAGCACCTTTCACAGGTTTGTGGGCTATTACGTTAGCATTTTTAGTCGTGCTATTTAAAGCAGTTTTGCAAGGGTACAAAATGCCTTATATCATTCATCAAGAACTCTATATAAAACATGCAGAGAAGATGTGAAAAACCTCCACTAGACATTTCATTATCTTTAAGAAACAGAACATGCTACCATAAAGAGGCATGACACATCACCATGGGAAGTTTCAAACAGCATATTTTATGGAAGGTGAATAGTTTGCATTACAGAAAAAACAAAGGTTTAATTTTATTCCAGTATTTCCTGCCATCCTACCAGCCGAAGGGTAGAGCCACCTCCACATGCAGTATTTGGGTAGCTTAGAATGTCATAGAAATTATCACTACAGCAATAACTGTCTAATGGTGAAGAGGAAACATTACAGGGAATCAAAACCAATCCTTTGGTTGCTGGAAATGATCATTAGCTTTCCCTCTATTTTGGGGCTTTTATTTTTTTCTTATGGAAATCCTCAAAACATAATTCATTCTATTTTTTAAAAAAATCTGAATAGGAATAACATGAAAATTGAATTACATAAACCATTCACTTGTCTCAATTTTATTAGAGAAAATTGAGACTTGGGGAAACATTTTGATCATGAGCGTATGAAAATTAAATCCCCAACTCCATTTATTTTTAGTGGAACCTGTGTGCCTAATTCCTCTGGAAGGGTCACATTGATAATGTAATCCTTCAAATTGGTGTGCTATTTCCCACTGTGGTAATAGCTAGATTATCTCAGAGTTAGACCTAAGCCTACAAGTTTGGATATATATTGATACATCTCAGAAATGGAAAGATCAGATCTAGCATTTCAGTTTGGGTCCATCCTTAGAACATACCAAATAGCTCTGGATTCTCAATTAAGGCTAGAGCAAAAGGGCCCAGTATGTGCGCTATGCTTTTTTATGAACAGAAGATGTACTATTTGATACAATTTATAGAAAATACCCTCCTCATCTCTGAGATTCATCTGCTTTTCGCACAGCAAAATACGGCACAAAGTAGCGTCCCAGGCTTCTGGGGCACAACTTGAATTAATGCACTCAGAACCAAATTCTTTTCCCAGCGTCCAGCCTGACTGCTGAGTAGATGCACAGCTGAGGAGAAAGGAATCTTCCCACCCAACTTGTGGAGCAGCTGTGGATCCATTCTGCAGAAGTTACTTAAGCCAATGCCTAAGTATTCACTCAAAGGGTGCAGGATATGTTCTGCTGTTCTCTGCAGAGTACCTTCCAACTGTCTTTTCCCTAGTCTGCCCCCATATGATGCCTCCTAGGAAGCACGTACACCTTATTCTTCCTCTCCATTTCAAACTGTTCAGGAAGGACAGAAAAGGTGGGGGAGTTGCACAGTATGTAAGAGAGCAGTATGACTGCTCAGAGCTCCGGTATGAAACTGCAGAAAAACCTGAGAGTCTCTGGATTAAGTTTAGAAGTGTGAGCAACAAGGGTGATGTCATGGTGGGAGTCTGCTATAGACCACCGGACCAGGGGGATGAGGTGGACAAGGCTTTCTTCCAGCAACTAACAGAAGTTACTAGATCACAGGCCCTGGTTCTCATGGGAGACTTCAATCACTCTGATATCTGCTGGGAGAGCAATACAGCGGTGCACAGACAATCCAGGAAGTTTTTGGAAAGTGTAGGGGACAATTTCCTGGTGCAAGAGCTGGAGGAACCAACTAGGGGCAGAGCTCTTCTTGACCTGCTGCTCACAAACCGGGAAGAATTAGTAGGGGAAGCAAAAGTGGATCATCAGGAGGCAGTGACCATGAGATGGTTGAGTTCAGGATCCTGACACAAGGAAGAAAGGAGAGCAGCAGAATATGGACCCTGGACTTCAGAAAAGCAGACTTTGACTCCCTCAGGGAACTGATGGGCAGGATCCCCTGGGAGAATAACATGAGGGAGAAAGGAATCCAGGAGAGCTGGCTGTATTTTAAAGAATCCTCATTGAGGTTACAGGGACAAACCATCCCGATGTGTAGAAAGAATAGTAAGTTAACTGAGCAATTCCACCCTTTAAAAATGGATTTGGATGCACTCCTAGTGGCATCTACACTGAATGTTACCATTTTTTCAGATTACCTATATATTGAGAATATGATCTTAGACCTGAGATCTGTTCTTAGGTACACACACATGCACAGGCCATGGTTAATCTTACAGATCACACAGAGGTATATGTTGGCATATAAAAATAGGATTGAACTAGAAGATTTTGTAGCCCTCAGAGCAATTCTCCTTCATTTGGAAACATCTGAATCATGGGAAGAACTGAGCCTTTCAAGATATAGTCACATTCTGAGGAACTTCCCTTTGAAAAAATATTTCCCTTGTCACGACCAAGATGATTTATACAACTGCAGACCTCATGTTCTCCCACTGCTGTTTTTATAAACCTGATATCTGAATTTCAGAGGAAGTGGCCAACACGGTTTTTTGTTTGGTTGGGTTTATATAGAGTAATTCAGGTGAGGAAGGGCTAGAATTGAAGTATCCAGAGAATACTGGTAACTGTACCCTGTGGGTTGTAAAATAATAATAATAAAAATATTGAAAATTGTACAGCCCAGAAAAACTGGTGGGTGGGACCAAATGATAACAATTAGAAAATTGTTTATAATACACCACTTCCTTTGTGCCTCCCTCTGAAGGATATCGAAGTGCTTTACACGTATTAATAAATTAGTGTGCTGAATACACTTCTTCTAAGGCACTTGGATCATCCTTTTTGTTTTGCAGAACATCTTTATACACTCCAGATTGGTCTCTGCTCTTATTTACCACAGCAGAAGCCAAACCACCCCATAGCCAAATTTTGATCTTGCTTACATTGGTGCAAAGCTGGAATAACCCCATTAGCATAGAGTCACTTCAGACTTTATGCTCTCTAACATAGTAAAAGCAGAGTTTGGCCAAATTGTCTGACCATTCTTTGGTGAACCTGCATAACTCCACTCTCTCTCCATTTGTTTGGGAGGCAGTTGCATGTCTCTTCCTCTCATTACATAATGCTGGTAATAAACAAAACTCTCTTTCTCTTCAAGTCAGTACTCAGTAACAACTTATGGTTGGAGAACCATTTTTCTAAGGGTTTGGGAAACACTGTTCAAAGAATATTAGAAGACATCTTTTTTTATAGCTTGACCCTTTTCCCCAGCCCTGTTGAAATATACAGTCCCACTTCCAGCCAGACACAATTTGACCCATAACATGAAGTCCTGTGAATCAGGACATTTAATAAATCATAAGTGACTATTTGGCTATATCTGCCTCATTTTCAAGCACCATGAATTTCTCCTAACTGGACATAAATTGTCATGTTAAAAAGATTGCTCTCTCCTTTGGTACTTTATTACAGCAGATCATGAGACCCCCTCGTAACCAGATTTTTCCTGGGGAAAAAAAACAGTTTATTGCGTTATGTTTGCTATTCATTGTAGTGCACTTATACCATGTCATTTAAACTGTACTCACTCTGAGGAATTAAGCCAGGATATTGGTGTTTCAATCCTGATAATTAATTTCATTGCCAGATGTTAAAAGGATATAGGAAATGAACAATTGAAAGAAGACTGAAGCTCTGTGTATCTGGTTTACTTTACCGTTGTTAAGATCTTCCTTATCCACATATCAGACGCTTGTAAAACACATTGTCTAAGCTTCTGAGAAATAACTTTCAATGTACCTAAGTATTTTTCTAAGATTCCAGTTATTTCTGGGCAGTTGACAGCTCTAGTTTTTTTGCAGTTAAGGAACAAACAAAGCAGCCTCAAGCAACATCATTTTTTTAGACAAATTACCTTTCTAGAACTCCAAAGAAGTAATCTCAATCAGACACAGGATGATCTATTTTCCTCTCATCCAAGTGCGCCACTTCCATTACAGCAAATCAAGAGAATACACCTCCTGGTATTTAGATCAAAAGCACCTCAAAGCTGGCCCTGTATAGAATAGAGGGATGTTTTACATAGGTGATAATACAACACATGAAAAGAAAGAGTGGTTATGTACATTTTACTGAAAGGAAATAACCATGTATTAGCTTAGGGTGCAGATTTTAACCAGTTTTACGCTGGTGTAACTCCAGTCCACTGAATTCAATGCAGTTACTCCTCCTGACTTACACCAGCATGAGCTTGGAATCAGGACTTAGGTCTATAATGTCAGCATTAGAATACACAGAGCGATTACAGTTGTGGCACTAGATTTCATTGTGGAGAGTTTATCAATTAAATGGAAAAGTCATCCAACTAATTGGGAGCATCAAATTAAGGGGTATCAGACATTCACCAAATATAGCTTTGTATATACAAGTTTGATTTAAAGCCTCCTAATCTATTTATATCTGCAGAATTCCAACACCTGTAAAATATGAATACCCTAGCTCAGCAATACAATAGACATAAGTATTTGTAATAATGTGGTTTTGTATTGAAAACACCAGTTATTTCATCTCACAAGCCCCAGATTTTCCTCATGTTTGTCCATACAGCTTCTTCACAATCCCTTGTAAGGGTGAGGTAATCAGAACCTCAACTGCATATCACACCAAATTGTATTGCAACACACCGCAAAAAAAAAAAAAAATTGAGTAAACCTAACATTTACCTTGAGAAAACATTCCCTGGAAAATAAGACTATCACTTTCTGCATTTCCCAGTTTTCCCACCTTGGTCCTGATGTTCTATCACAACAGCTAGCTGAAAGAAATCTATTTCCTTTCTTTTCATTTATGAAACGAACAAAGCATATTCAGTTCCCATAGACTGACACTTATTCTCAATGCCCTAGAGTAACTGCCCTCTCCATGCACAGTTTGTCTTGGTCCAGAGCCAGAGAAAACACTTACCATTTAAGTTCATTTCTCAAAATATTTTCACATTCTTTTCCAGGATATTAAAAGAACCCAAAACAAAACACTGAGTAGTGTTCTATTAATACTATAGGTTCCTTGTTCCTGGTAGGATTGGAAGATGTCTGTGAATAAATCAAAATATAGGCTATTTTACCTAGCCTTATGACTTGAATAAATTATTTTGTTCTATACAACTGTACATGAAGTGCATGGTGCATTACTTTTAGGTAACATCAGCACTCACAACCCTCTTTATCCCCGTGTTCTATTACATCATTTGAGAAGGCATAATATAGGGTATGTCTACATTGGAGCTGGAGGTATAATTTCTGATTGAGCTTGTGCGGTTAAAAAAAAAAGTAAATAAAATAGAAGTGTATCTGTGGTGGCACAAACAGCCAGATGGGTTAGCCGCCCCAAATACAATCCCATCCAAAATCCAAGGCATGTACTTGGGGCAGCTAGGCTGTCCTGCTGTACATGCCCCACAGCTACACGTCTATTTTTAGCTCACTAGCTTGTTCAAACATAGAATGGGTATTTCTACCCAAACTGGAAATTACACCTCTTGCTCCAATGTAGACATATCTTTAGGGTCTGATCTAAAGATTAGCGTAACCATCCTTTAAATTCCCTTTAGCCTCATACCTATTGATACAACCTAATTTATGTTGGTTGTATCTTTCAGGTTTGGTTATATCTGTTACAAAATGATACCCCACACTGGTAATATTGTTGCCTCTTGGCCCGAGTGGTTAACCATTATTCAGGGCCTTGCCAGGGTGTTTCCAGTAGATGCGAAAAATTGATTATATAAGTCAGGTGTTTCTTTGGTGCTTCAATGTTTATTTAAAAAAAAAAAAAAAAACCTTCTTTTCCTGAACTTAGCAGAAACAAAACAACAGTAGGTAGTTTCTCTGCTCACAATTTCCAGTCTGCCTTTCCAGAGAGTCCAAGGAGCTGTGTCTCTACTCCCTTTCAGGAGCATCCCCATGAATGATTCTCTCATTGTCTGCTGTTTCTCTCTCAGGTTTCTGGATGCTTTCTGCTTCTGACACACTGACACACAGCAGCAACCAATCAGTGTTCCAGCCCCTATATTTGCAATCAGTCCCCACAGAAACTCCCGTGGCTCACATGACTTAGCGTCTCCTCAGGATTTGCCATACTGGCCAGTGCCTTGGGAGGTGCCTTCTATTGTTTCAGCTATCACTACATAAAGGGACATTTAATTGCTTTTTCACTTAGCCTGAAATGAAGGATGCTTGGTACACCCCCAACTTTATCTGTGATTGATGACAGCCATTAACACCATCCAGCATAACAATATCATGTTTGTGCAATATAGAAATCATTCATTATATTGCTTTAGCCTTTTTTCCCCAGTAATCTGTATTCACCTTGGCTGGCCATGCTAACTACGTATGGTTTAGAGTAAAATTATCTGCTACTTATAGTCACTAAATTTTACAAATGTAACCCATCTCAACAAAACAGCACTTTTCTCCCACCTGAACATAAAATATTCAGCAAGTATTTATTAAATGAGTTATCTAAATATGAATAGCTGGGATTATCTTGTCACCACTTCATAGAAGGTAGGAGAAAAAAATAAAGACACTAAGAAGAAAGAGAAATTAAACACTTCCTAACTCTATAGAGTGTTCTCTAATTACTCTCTCAGGCCAATAAGTGGTACATAAAATTGCCAGTAGGTTGTAAAAGTACTCATCAATGACACAAATGAGAAACCAAATTCTGTTCTCTATTACACTGATGTAAACCTGTAGTAATTCTGTTGCCTTCATTAGAGAGTTATTCTGGGGAGGCTGTCTACTCATCATACAGTCTCAAAAATGAGCAATAGTGCACTTTTCAATTCCTTTCCATAGCTTTGCTTTGGGGATCTACCACTGAAGTGAAAAAATGTATAAGAATCTATAGGTTCACAAATTTCTTCATTTTCTCAATTTCTAAATTGTCAAATATTTTCATCTAATACTAAGTGCTGTTACTACTGTTTTTATATCAATAATTGTGCCTTCTTGTAATTATATTGTCTTTTAATCATCAAGAAAATAGTACCTTGAGTAATCAAAATAAAAACTTTATATGTTTTGTTTGCTATTGAAAGAAATAGAGAATTATTTCATTTTTTCATTTGGATCAATCAGTATTCTATAGCTCTGAAAAGGCCCATCGTCGGCATAATTTCCACTGCTTTTTTATTCTTCATTATGTATAACTATTAAGGAAAATGCAGGACACACATTGTATCAAAGAATGCAGTGTGGAAAGTAAACTGTTCTGTTGTATGTCGGTTGTGAGGATGATTGGATATTCTTCAGTGTCAACTAATACTGTTGTCAACTAAGTTAGCAAGTTTTTAATGTAGCGCCTTACAAATAGAAAGATGGGGAGAGTTTCGAGTGTGCCCAAGGGATTTAGGAGAATAAATCAGTGGGATTTGTGCTCTTAATCTCTTAAGTAATTTTGAAAATCTCCCTCAAATTTTACAGGATGCAAAAATTAAGAGTTAATTTTGGTGAAGTGTCCTAGTTTATAGTCTAGTCTGCCATAGAAAAGGTATGCTGATATAGCTATACCTACAAACCATCTGATATAGTGACAGCTTCTATGGAGAAAAATGAGCTTTTGACAGTATAGCTGATCCTAGTTCCTTGAACAAAAAAAGCTATACTAATAAATATCCTTTTCCCCCACTATAACTGTCCACTAGGGCTTCTGCCAGTATAACAGTGTAATTAAAAAAATTATACCCCTAACATTACTATACCAGCAAAACTTTCTACACATAGGCCTGATAAAAGATTGGTATTGAGAGCTCATTTTTAGTGGACCTTGCAGCAGCTTTTCAAAATTGAGAGTCATTACAGAGTGGCTTTTGTATGTTATGGATATTAAATACAGCAGAAATCCTGAAGGATATATCCTATCTCTCGTTATTAACGTACATATAAGGTTTCTTGCTGAGATGAGTTCTAAACATGGGGTAAAGTCCAGCTGCTGGGAAGATTTCCTCAGTGAGACAATATTCATTCCTCTTTAGCATCCTGCTCATTGAGAAACAGTGACTCAGGTTCAGAGCCCTGATGTGATACATGATCATACCCTTGCCAAGGCAAGCCACATGTTGCGACATGCTATATTTTTTTCTTGTTGTGTAACGTGCAGACTGCACCTTTTATTTATGCCATTATTGCATCATAACAACAATACGTGTGCTGCTGACCGTGAGGTAAAATTATTGTTAATCCTCCATTTGTTAATGCGTAAATATCCTGACATTCCTTTCATGGAGGTGGTTGTCTAAACAGCTAGGTTAGTCATAGGAGCAGAAACCAGCATTGCTATATTTGTGACACATGTACAGATAAGATAGGAAATTACTTGTAACCTTCAGTTGTGACTGTAACACTGCACAGATAAGGATTCACAAGGTAATTCCATCTAGTCCTCATCAACACAAAACATGATAGGTAAACATCAGGGACTGAAGATGGGCTGTGTAAATGGGGAAAACTTCAGAGTGCTGCTGAGGGTGCAGACTAAGAATGTACCCATAAACCAAGAGAAGTTGAGTTTGGTACTTTTGTCAAGGTTTTCCCCTCTCCTCTTCCCCTTCTGAATGGCTGATGCCAGAGCTGCAAATTAGAAATTTAAAAATCACTAAGTACACTTCACTTTTTCCTCAGCTCACTGTACTAACCCAAATAAGATGTTCCAGAGCTATATATTTTCCCCTCACAATTTGCATGTTTCAGCTTTATGACCCCTCCTAGTGAAGGATGCTTCAATCTGACACTTGCAAAAAGTTCCATTTACAATAGAAAACCATCCACTTGCTCTCTGGATACTTTTGTACTACCTGCTACATTTCTGGGCTTTTAATTTATTGTAACACACTTCACCAGACTACTTTCACATGAAAACATGCTTTTTGCCACAACATCTTTTAAATTAAAGGTAGCTGTGATTTAGAGTCAAAATAGTCCTTCCTTCCTTGTGTGGTTTGTATACATGTACAATCTATAATAAATTTGCTAATTTGGTTTAATCCAAACTCTACAAACTCAGCTAGAATGCTTTGATTTCCAAACTTGAAAAACCTCTTCAGATCTGTTCCCCTGCTGTCATAGTTTCCTTTGGTTACCTCCTGAAGAAAGCCTCTCTGAGATTTGAAACATTTTACAGTGTGCTTTGCAATGCCTAATTCTTCATTTTATTAATACCAATAATATAATTCATTTGAGTGCTCTGCAGTATTTTGATAAGATTCCATGGGGGTTTATCCTTTTCCAGCTCTACTAAAATGTTCAGAGAATGAAACACTGGGGGCTGAAATAGATGGCCTGCTGACCATTTGTACCCAAAAAGATTAGACTGTATGGATCAAGACTGTTCTACAGACATGTTTTCTGAAAGAAAGATCCCTACAGTGCTCCCTCATTAACTTCTAAACACTTCAGATTGAGCAACTGGGCAGGGGATTCAGTTCCTTGATATGACCGAAAAATACTTAAGACATAATATAACACACAGCCACAGGTATTACAAGGGGCAGAGGCTGTTGATTGATGTTCACACTGTTAATTAAACTAGTTTTAACAGATTTATTTGAAGACATTTCTAACTTTCTAGGTGAGTAAAACAGGAAATTAGAAATAAAAGTGACATGAAGGAAAACTATTCAGACTCAGTCTCCTTTGATTTTACCAAAAGGAGGCACAGAACCACTGTAATAAGCACCGAACAAAGAGACCAAAAGGATTATTTTAAATGCATGCTGAAAATAAAACTGAGCTATGACATTTCAGCCTCCAGGAATTTGCTGTCAAGGAAAAGTTATAATTAGTGAGGTTTGGCATATGTGCGGTATTAATGACAATTGTTAGACTGGAGGATATACAGTCATGTTAGAAGGGGCTTAAAAAGGCATCCCCAAGAACAAAAAACACTTTCTGGAGTTTCTCAAATAAATTTTTTTGGCTTTTCAAAATTCCAAAGTGCATTTTTTGATTATCATAGTTTTGTGACAAGCTCTGGAACTGGTCGAAAAATCTGAAATATTTTGACAAAAAGTTTTATATAATCAAAAATTGACTTTGATGAAACAATTAATCAGAAACTTGAGATTCAAAAAATGTCAACCATCTCTAATTATGCAGCATTTGAGGATGATGAATTAGCACTCTGCCTTGGACTCCCTCCGGATTATTAGGAGTTGGAGGCCATGCTTCATGTCCTCACAAAGGCAATTTTCCCTGGTTTTCAATGAGAACCTCCTTCATTTGACTTTATGGGAGAAATCCTGGCCATAGTGATATCAAGAGCAAAGTTTCCAGTGATTTCAGAGGGGCCAGGCTTTCACCAGACTTTATATTATAAGAGGTAATGATCTTCATATGGGGAATAAATAGGCAAACTTACAGATGTCAATACAAACTTTAAAAGGATAAACTCAATTAGGAGAGCTCAGTAATTTCCTATATTTTATTTATTTATACTGAATGTAGTTGGTACCTATTATATAGGTGAACTAGTTATTTCACCTAAGGGGAAAAATATAAATCATACTTGTAAAATGCTATTTTTCTGGCTTACTTCACTAGTGTTATGTTTAGATGTGTTGCCTACCCCCTTGAGTGAGGAGCATTTATCGTAACTTGAAGACATGAGGGTTTGCTTCTTGTGGAATAATACTAATACGACTACTGAGCAGGAGCCATCTATACTTCAGAAGAATATAGAGGTAAAAATCAAATTTTGTTTGACACCTTGATTGTTCCTGGAGGCTACAAATCTGATGGCATTTGATTGGAACCACATCAACAGAAATTGTTGAGGGTTGTGCTTGGGAGAACAGGTGGAATATGGCAATTTCAAGCGTTTCTAGGACATGGCAGGGAATAAATACACTTTGCAAACCTTGACAGGTGCTTCAAAGAGATAACTGTAATTACTTCAGTCTCAAGCACTCTTCACATATGAAAGAAAAGGTGGTCATTCATTGGCATCGTGACAAATTGTCAGCTCTTTTGCACTAGTTTCAGGGAGTCCAGTGTTCAGGAACTGCCTAGGCTTTTTACTCATTGTGCCAATGGAGAGACTTCATGTGAGAATCAAAGTTTAGAAGGATGGTGCATGTCTTGTTAAGAGCTGACTGCTTACACAGGAACTGATCCCTCAGGACAATAAAGCATCTTCAGCTCCCACTGCAGTTAATAGGTGCTGAGGCTGTTTAGCCTAACAATGAAGCAGCTCAGGAGCCATATCACGTGAATGCACTCTTATAGATATAAAAATTACAGCTTCAAAGATTCATACAGCCAGCTAAAGGTCATGGTGCACCAGGGTCAATTGAAGGGTACCAGGAAGAGGCTCAGATCCTGCATTGCAGGGAGCTGTGCTCAGTGCAATTTAGGATACAGGCCTAAGCTATCTTTGCAACCCCATATCCTAGGGCTGTTGTGCATGCCAGTCAGCAATCTGAATTTGAGTATCCTGAAGACACTCCTTTATGCCAGCTGCTTATGGCCCCAGGGGGTCATTTGGCAACTGGGATCACTGGGATGTAGGGATACCATGGCTATGCACCCTTTTCCTCCTTTCCCTGCATTAGAATATAGAGGTAGTAGCAATATTACAATCACTGTAGCAGCTCTATGTCACCCATGAAACCTTGTAAGCAGGAGGAATCTGAAATTATCTAGTTAAGCCTGATTTAGGGCTGGACTTTTTTGGAGGAGCCGGGGAGAGTGGCTGAAAGCAGCTGGGCTACACTAGGGTCATGAGGGGAGGAGAGAAGAGGAATGTTTATCTCAAAACAAGGAAATTCCATGTACAGCAATTCTGTCTAAGGCTCTCCTCCCACACATAGTGAATAATCTTAAAGAAATAAAGGGAAATAAACCATACCATGATTTACTATAACTAAGCTGAATTGCTTCTTTGAGTACTTCACCTTGTTAATTATCACTATCTTTGAAACAGTCCAGACTGACTTCTTATGTCCAGGTATATTAACATGTTAATATAGTAATAGTATAGACAGAAGTAACCCTTTCATGCCTGTGTCCTCCAAAAATTTTAGCATATCAGGTTTTTCTAAGAAAAAAAAAATCACAAATGAAAGCTCCTGCTTTTCAAAAAAAAAAATTCACTAAGACCATCTTGTTTCATAGTGTAACAAGCTAACAACCATGAACTTCTTGTTGTTAAGCAAATAAACAAATCTGAATTTGATGTTCTGATGCCAACTTTCCTTGCCATCATTTTATGCTAGTATACCTCCGCTGATTTCATTGAATGATTCTTGTCTTACACCAACATGAGAACAGAATCAGACCCTAACTCTCATTTCAATGTTTGTTTAAGCGTTTTTTCTTAATTTAAAAGTGACTATTAAAATGGCCTTGCATCGCTTTGTATCTATTTTTCCTATCTCTCTCTCTCAATTACTTCCGTATAAAGTTTGTAAGGCAAAATAATGCCATTCCCCCCTCACGTTCTCGCACTACCGGCTTGACATGGGATCTGAGAGTTAATCTGTATTCTATCAGTATGGTCTGTATAACCACAGATAATGGAACTCAGCTGACAATCTGACTGCCAATGCACAAAGCAGAACAGAGTCCATCCGGCAGTAGTAAAAATCTACTATTTTTTGTCAAAAATGTGGGTAGGACTTGAGAAAACAGGAAGAATCAGGTGTTGAGAAGAATGAGAAAGTGAATAAATCATAATGCAAACCCAAACATTCATTGCGAGTCCAAACGCCCCAAAATTTATTTTTAAAATGTGGGATTTGGGGCCTTCTGATATTTTGAGACTTTAGAGGGAAGCTACCCACCCCCACTTTATATATGTGATCATTTCAAGTGCAAAATTAAACCATACTCAAAAATGCAAGACTCCCAGCTGACTTGGAGGGGATGCTGCTAAACTCTCCTAACCTCTGGTATGTGGGGACTGCAATTTAATCCCTCTCTATCTACCTCCTGCATTGCTGACCTGTTTTCTTCTCTCACAGTCTCCTTACTTCCATCACCCAATCTCTTTCCCTATTCATACTTTCCTTCATGCTCCCCCATAGCTATCTGTCCACCTATATTTTTTCCTCTCATAGTGTAACAAGCAAACAACCATGAACTTCTTGTTGTAAAGCAAATAAACAAATCTGAATGTGATGTTCTGATGCCAACTTTCCTTGCCATCATTTTACGCTAGTATACCTCCTCCTGATCCCCATATAGTCCTGTCTCCCTCTGGCAAACCATACCATTCCTTTGTCCCCCCTTTAGCCTACTTTATCTCCCAACAGTCCCCTGCAACTCCCCTTATTCTCCCTGCTGCTTCTCATGTTTCTTGTCCTTAATCTTACTGCAGCACTACATCTCCTCCCTGTGCTCCATATTCCCCTGTACACCCTTTAATCTCCCTGTTCCTGCCCACATCCTTCTAATTCCTCAAGGTTTCCTGTCCAGTTTCCTCAAACAGAGTTCAAGAGTTCTTTTCTGAGAGTGGTCGCTTTCAGTCATGTTGAAAAAAATAGGAGACGGTGATCACCTTCGCAAGGGGCAGACTCACTTTCACAGGCAAAGGAGCAAGAAAATAGTGGCCATCTTGACAGAGGACAGATTTAGACCTCCACAAGTAATGGGAGATGGTCACTATTCTGACTAAGGGCAAATTAACAAGTCTGATAGAACAGATCATGAGAAACACACAAACAAACCAACCCTATATCAACATAGCAAGACTCATAATAGAGCTATGAGAATTGGCAATTCTGATAGTAAGAAACTTAGGAAAAAAGAAGATAAATTTTAACTATTTGTTATTTAATTTTCTCTACTGTATTATTCACCAAAGTTATTCAGATATTTAGTCTACAGATTGTTTGAGACAGCCAGTTGTAAGCATTCAGTACTCAAAATTTTAGAAACATTTGTTAGTCTTGAATGAATGTAAGTCAGATGGGACTTTTTCTGTTCTCTTATTAGATAAACATAACACTAAGAGGTAGAGTTTGCAAATACTCATCATTATTCGTTCATACTTCGGTAATGAATTTATGGAAATAGAGAATATTTTCAGAAAGCAATGAACTCATTCACTAGAATATACATGACCGATGACATTTTCTCCTGCAAGAGGAAGCATGGTTTTGTGTTAAAACATTGGGCTGGGAAGCAGGGGATCTGGGTTCAGTTCCCAGCTCTAGAATAAATATTGTGTGATCTTAGGCAAGTTGCTTAATTTCTCCATGCCTCAATTTTCCATCTGTAAAGTAGTGAACATCCATTTGTTTGTCTTTTCTATTTAGATTGTAAAATCTTTGGAGCAAGGACTACATTCATGTTTTTGTACAGTGCTTAGCACCATGGGATGCTGATCTTTGTTTGAACCTGCAGGAAATACAGTAGCACAAACAATAATAGTGCAGTGGGATCACATGAGGCTTTATACACCAAGATGTTTAGGATGGTGAAGCAGTTCACATATGCAGGAGAGCAAAAGAATGCATCTATGCCTACATTTGTGGAATTCAAGGATTTGTGTCTTCACAACCTCCTTGTGTATCCATTCAGGTGCCATGGCTCAGTGAGTTGGCTCATTTGCCTAGGATGGCAACTATTTATTCTGCCCTTTCTGAGCAAGCCATATTAAACATCCAAGATATGCACATAGTATGTCTAAGGGTAGAAGACAACCCACAGTTCATGTAGCCATGCAGGTGATTATTTACAATAATTTTGAAAAGCCTAGCATGGCTTGAACTTAAACTAGTTTATTTCCTATGCTTTCTAGGACAAAGGATGGCTAGCAAGCCAGGAAGAGTTGATGAAATTTCTTGTCTCCAATCTTGTCAGATAAATCAAATAAATTACACGACCAAAAGGTTACACAAATTATTTAAACATCTGAGTGAAGTCTTCTGGGACCAATAAACATTTCTCAGAGATGAAACATAACAATAACTGTTTTATTTGTGGAGGTTATTCTGAGGTTCTGTTGGATTCTTTATGTATAAAACCAAAAATAAGTGATTCCTGCACGATAAGTATTTTTTTCTTTAGTTATAATATTTCACTAAAAACTAATGGCATTACAGCTGCAAACAATATAGTGGCCTGCATATAGTGAAGCGTAGAGTGTTTACAGGAGCACAAAGATAAACATCTCTGGTTATATTTGCTAAAGTATTGACATGCTTGCATGAAAAAAGATATACACCATTAAGTATAAAACAGATTATAAGCTCCTTGGGGCAGAGTGTCTTTTTGTTGTGTATTTGTACAGTGTCATGCACCACAGGGTTGTCACCTCTAAGAACTACCGCAATACAAATAGTATATAGAATCTGGCTCATAGAATATTGCTGAAAAATAGGGGCCTGATTCTGCAACTTTTACTCATGAAAGCATCGCCATGACTCTCAATTTGTGAAGGTTGCACAATCGAACCCTTGAAAGAGGAAATACGAAAAAATAAATGAACAAAGAACAGAGCCATGTAAAGTTCTATAGTATCAGCTATTCTGTTAGACATTTTCCCATGGTCTTGGATATAAATTGGAGAAAAAATAGTATTGTGCTACTCTGTCACAAAATTATAGATTTAAAGCCACTAAAGTTCAAGATCTAGTAAATGGAACTATTTTTTCTTGTCATCCCTCAGGACCACAATGTTATTACATAAAGGAAACAGAGGAATAAGATGTATTGGCTCTACAGCTAATCCTCAAAAACTATTTATGTATTTTATAAAAACCAAATCATCCATCTTTTAAATGCATTGTTAAATGTAGTCTCTAAAAATATATTTGCAATATTCCTGTTTTGTATAGCTCAGCAATATCTAACTTTCCTTTTCCCTCAAACTGTATATCACCTTTATTTTTCTTTCATTTTGTTGCTTTTTGGTTACCTTCTTGCTTAAAATACCTCAATACAATATCAAAATATTATAGATATAATTATTTTTATTTCTATAAATAAAAATTAAGTAAAGGGCTTTTAAGATGAGGCAAGGAAAGAAATCTTTTGAGGAGATGGAAAACTTTCTCAGAGGGTTAAATGTAACAAGTAACTACACTCCTGCTAAATCATTTACAGAGCAACATAAATATGGTGTATAGTCTAAAGGCATTTTAGTAGCAGCATATGTACAGTATAGTCCAAAGGCATTCACTTTTATATTCTTTTCTGATCACAATGATGCCTCACTTCAGTCCCCAGCAAAATTGTGGAGCAAGTCCTCAAGGAATCCATTTTGAAGCACTTCAAGGAGAGGAAGATGATCAGGAACAGTCAACATGGATTCACCAACGGCAAGTCATGCCTGAACAACCTGATTGTCTTCTATAATGAGATAGCTGGCTCTGTGGATATGGGGAAAGTAGTGGATGTGATATATCTTGATTTTAGCAAAGCTTCTGATATGGTAACCCACAGTATTCTTGCCAGCAAGTTAAAGAAGTATGGATTGAATGAATGGTCTCTAAGGTGGATAGAAAGCTGGCTAGATTGTCAGGCTCAATGGGTGGTGATCAATGGCTCGATGTCTATTTGGCAGCCAGTATCAAGCGGCGTGCCCCAAAGGTCAGTCCTCGGGCCGGTTTTGTTCAACATCTTTATTAATGATCTGGATGATGGGATGAACTGCACCCTCAGCAAGTTCTCAGATGACACTAAACTGGGCGGAGAGGTAGATACGCTGGAGGGTAGGGATAGAGTCCAGAGTGACCTAGACGAATTGGAGGATTGGGCCAAAAGAAATCTGATGAGGTTCAACAAGGACAAGTGCAGAGTCCTGCACTTAGGAAGGAAGAATCTCATGCACCACTACAGGCTGGGGACCGACCGGCTAAGCAGCAGTTCTGCAGAAAGGAACCTGGGGATTATAGTGGAAGAGAAGCTGGATACGAATCAGCAGTGTGTCCTTGTTGCCAAGAAGGCCAATGGCATATTGGGCTGCATTGGTAGGAACGTTGCCAGCAGATCGAGGGAAGTTATTATTCCCCTCTATGTGGCACTGGTGAGGCCACACCTGGAGTACTGTGTCCAGTTTTAGTCCCCCCACTACAGAAGGGATGTGGACAAATTGGAAAGAGTCCAGCGGAGGGCAACAAAAATTATTAGGGGGTTGGGGGACATGACTTACGAGGAGAGGGTGAGGGAACTGGGGTTATTTAGTCTGCAGAAGAGAAGAGTGAGGGGGGATTTGATAGCAGCCTTCAACTACCTGAAGGGGGGTTCCAAAGAGGATGGAGCTAGGCTGTTCTCAGTGGTGGCAGATGACAGAACAAGAAGCAATGTTCTCAAGTTGCAGTGGGGGAGGTCGAGGTTGGATATTAGGAAACATATTTCACTAGGAGGTGGTTACCTAGGGAGGTGGTGGAATCTCCATCCTTAGAGATTTTTAAGGCCCGGCTTGACAAAGCCTTGGCTGGGATGATTTCATTGGTGTTGGTCCTGCTTTGAGCAGGGGATTGGACTAGATGACCTCCTGAAGTCCCTTCCAACCCTAATATTCTATGATTCTACACTAGGATTTAAAGGTGTGATGTTAGTCCCCACCACCACCCTTAGCTAACATGTGCTAGCTAATATGTTTTAAAAGTTGAGCATTGACAAGGCACACTGCCTTTAAAATGTGTTAAGGTTGTCTACCTCAGATTTTTAAAATGTTAGCAATGTTAGCTACTGCATACTAACATCACACTTTAAATATTATTCCAGACGAAGCCATCTTCTAACGAGGTCACTATCCAATTACTAGAATAGGACACACAACAGAGAAAGAGTAAGGACAAAGCCTAATGTTTCATTTAAATGTGTTTTAGTGGTCCAAACACAAGCCAAAGTGCCTAGGAATTCTAATTAGAGATGGTCCAAAAAAAATGTTACTCAAAATTTGTTAATTGAACCAAAAAAAAAAAAAAACCCTAAAAGATTTTTTTTTTAAAATAAATAAAATCATTTTGCTGGAAAAATCCCCCCCCACACACACACACACTTCCACTGAATTTTACTGGAACAAGGGAGTAGCTGGGAAGTTAAAAAGTGAGATAAAATGCTTTTCTCCACTGAAAGAAAAATGTCATTGAAAAATGACGAATTCCATGGAAAATTTTGAACAAAATAAAAAATGTGCATTTCTTTCATAAAAAATGAAGTGAAATATAATTTACCTTTTCAACCAGCTTCCATGCTAATGTTGCCTTAGACACTGACCCCTTCTATGGCTTTGGATAAGTCACAACCTCTTTGCCTCATTTTCTCCACCTTTAAATTGTGATAATGCTTACCCACCAGATATTGGTGTTGCTGGATCAATTGTTTGTGAAGAACTTGGAAGATGAAAAGCACTGTGAAACTGCTAACTAATATTTAGTTATGGACCTAAACTATCGAGTTTGTATCTGGATCCAAAGTTCTAGGAGGTTTGGGTCTGCTGTTACAGTTTGAGACCTATCATTAATGGTTATTAATTATTGTTCTTATTAGACATGATTTTGCTAGAGATGGCTAGAGGATTAACACCCATTGATCACATATTAATAGCAAAATAAGGCTACAGAAACAGTCACTCTTTAAAGAGTTGATAAATAGGCAAATACTGACTCTGTGTGTCTCTAGACCCAATTAGCTCACTTCCAGTTGCCTGCAATATCAGGGTAATTGATTTTGTGCTCCTCTGGTTACATCTCCACTCTGCCTTACAAAGTAGAGCCTCTTAGGGCCTGATCCTACAACCTTTATTCACACATGTAATCCTTATTCATGAGAGTAATCCCATTGATTCAAATGGGATTATCCACATGGGTACAGGTTGAAGGGTTGGGCCTTCAGCCCCTAACAGGATCAACTTGTCATGTATTAGTTTATACAAATATTTGCAATACATCTTGTGTTTATTTATTAAGGTGACTATTTGAGGCAAAGCATCTACTATAGTCATGTTCACTGACTGTAAATTATTTTCTTGTTTGTAACATGAATTTTGCTCTCATGATAAATGCTAGATTGACAGAACTGAGCCCTCATTTTAGATCACTTAACTCAATGGATGTTGTGCCACTGAATTCAATGGCACCCAAAGACTTATAAATAGGACAGAGGGCCTGATTCTCATCTACAGTAAGACCCCTTTATGCAGCCCTGGCTCCGTCTTCACTGGAAAAAAAAATGCATGGTATAGCCATGTCAATGTAAAATCTTAGCATAGACAAAGTTCAGGTAGCTTTTACACCTCAATATAGGTAGTCAAGGTCACCCTTATTAACCTCCCTTTGGGTTTACCATGACTACCTACAGGTGAGGTAAAAACTAGACTGTCTTATCTCCACCAGGATTTTACACTGAGGTAGGTATCTCTCACTCTTTTTGCAGTGGAGATATAGCCTCTGGCAATGGAACGGGGCTTTAAAGCAAGCATAAACGTAATCTGCTCATACATTAAAATCCTTTTATATGTAAAGGGGCCTTAGTGTAAATGAGAACTAGGCCCTCTTTTCTCTACTTCTCCACAACACAGGTACAAAGTAATCAGAGATGAAAGCTTTCCGCATGTACCTGCCCATTTTCCTCCACCTTGACTCAGGGGGGGTGAGTTGTTCAAACTCCATGTCCATTCAGTCCTTGGCCTGTCTGACAAGACTGCCAACCAGAGCTCTAGTTGTAACAACGAGTTATGTTTGTAATATGAACACCTATTCTTTAGGAATAATACTGAGATGAGTTGCTCAGTTCACAGCAGGCCACTGAACAATCAGATGCCAATTTTTGCTTACTACCAACCTGGGCTGTTTTAAAATTGGTGATGACTATGATCAAAAGGACCCATAACCAATTGCCTGTCCCATAAGCCCTCTGAGCCTTGGGGACATTTATTAATAGAACGGCATCATATAAATGGATAGGAAGCCCTGAATCCCAAAGTCCCACCTACAGTACAAGCATATGAATGTACAGCTTTTTAAAAAAAAACTAATTTGTTTTTTAATTGACTTGCACATGAATATTTTACTCAGTCCAGAAAGAACAGCTCTTTATCAGTCGTGATGAAAGGGTATTAGTGAATATCCAAAATGTGTACATTAAGGAGAGGAGAGGGACAAAAAATAAACTATTCAGCAGCTTTACTGAACAGTGTTTTGCTGGAGCAGGGAAGAGCCTTATACAAAAAAAAAAAAAACCCTGAGTGCACTACAAATATGTTTCTCACCCATGCCATGGGTAACACAATAGCCTATAAAGGATTAACTGGGAGACCACCAAGATGGCCAAGGAACATTTGTGAAGAGTAGCTTTCTCCTGCCTGCCAAAATTCTTAAGCGCCCCATATCTTCTGGGGGTTAAACATACCCCCATTGCCTGAGTAATGTACATGGAAAATGGCCAAGTGGAAGCCAGGTAAGCTGCTTCTTTTTGACACACTAGTTACAAATAATGGCTTTATAGCTTTGTAGGTATAACTGTTAATTTACCTAGATTTAGGGCCTGATCCTGGTCTGACTTCAATGGGAGCTAGATTGAGCTCTTACTTTGTGTACAACGGAAAGCTTTACACCATATCCTGTCAAATAAGGGATGATTAGCGCTCCACGTGGATTGTGCTAAAGTGTTCCAACACAGAGGTGATTAAAAGGAAGTGATGGTGATGAATATCCAGTTGACTTAAAAACCAGGATAAATTAGAAATATGAAAGGATTAAAAAATCAATACATATAAGTGTTGCTCACAAACAATGTCAAAATTATTAGCTCTTCATTGGAATCAACCACACTAATGATTCAGCAATAAAAAATGTATTCTCCTGTTTCTGTTATGAAAATTGTGAATTTTAAAAATCAGAAGACAATGGTGTTTCATTCACACTGCTTAGTAGATTACAGTCAAGCTCTGTAACAAGCTTGATCTAAATAATTCAGCAAGATCCCTTGATTCCTAAAGCACTTGGCTGTTAAATTCTACAAAAACTGGGAAATTATGCAGCAGCTCCAGATAGAGGTTTTTTTTTACTGAAAGAGGGGGTAAATGTTGCAATCAGTATAATGTTCAGTCCAAAATTTAATTCAATGTTTTTACGCTGCCCCCAAATTTGCAGTTCACTCTTTACCTCACATTTTGCATTGGCAGCACATAATTTAATTGGGAGAAATTGCCAGGAAATAGATCTGATTACAGTCGGAAAGAAGTGAGTTAACCATGCTGATATTTAAGCTGTAGTTGCATTTCAGTGTCTACACCCCAATGAAATGCATGGGAGTGATGTGTGTTTTTCTCAGAGCTCTACTTCTAGGCTACTTACTGCAGATATCCCCCACAGTTTTACACTATGTTCACATTTGGAAGGTTATCTTTGCAACCAATTGGCTAATATCTGAAAGTTTAAAAAGAAACTGGTGCTTACATTCTGTTGCAAGATTATGAAGCTGAGGTGAATTCTGCACACTCCGTGATAAGAGAGCTGTGCAGTACATGGCGCATTTGTGTGCATTTAAATCACCAAAAAAGTTTTCTTCTAGTTCTATTACTTCACGTATCGTTTTTGGATTTGATCAGGTTTACTGTAAATATTAAAGCATCATTTGAAAAAATCTGGCTCCTTGGAACTTCTTGGCTCCAGCTTCTGTTGCTTCATGATTGTACATGGTTATTTTGGAGGTCTACGAGTTACATTTCCCCTGAGCACTATGAAGGTTCCATGTACAGGGCCGTTCTTAGGCAGACACAACATATGCCGCCGCGTGGGGCACCACCGGGACCAGGGACTGCCTTTATGGGGTGGGCGGCTGGGATGAGTGCCCAGGGTGGCCCTCCAAAGAGAGCGCCGTGTGCTGGCCTGCCCTGATGCTCCATGTGTGCTGCAGTCAAGTGGCCACGGTGCTGGTTCCTCTCCGGCCCAGCCCCTCCCACCGGCTGCTCTCGGCCAGGGGGTCCAGGGCCCCTTCTCCCTGCCTCCCCCCCACCCCGCCCACTTGCTGCTCTCAGCCAGACAGCCGCCAGCTGAGGGCTCCTGCCAGTGATGGGGGCGGAGAGGAGCTCTCAGCCTCTGTGGCTCCTCTCCAGCCCCACCTCTCCCCCCGCCCCCCCCCCAGAGGCTCGTACCACTTGGTGGTGCGAGGAGGGGAACAGGGAGCTCGGCGGCAGCAGGCCCGGGGGGTTTCTGGTTGCTGCACCACAGACAGCTGGGCTCCCCCGTGGCACAGACCCCACCTCCTCCCTGCACTCTCGGGCCACTGGTGGACCTGGGAGAGCGCTGGTGGGAGGCTGCTGCGCATACAGCTCCCCACCACAGCCCCGTGTGCCCGCCCCAGCCCCACCATTATTCACATTTGGAGGCCGGGGAGCATGGGGTTCCCAGACCATGCTGGGCAGGAGGCGGCACCGGCACCCAGTGGACGGACACCCCAACCAGTGGGTGCTCCTTGTTTCCGGTAAGCCCCCTTGGCCTGGGCCCCACAGAGCAACTGGAGACCCAGTTCCCCCTGAATTATCCCCTCCCCCCAGCACTCCTGGGGGAGACCCAGTTCCCTCTGCCCCATCCCCCCCAACCCGGTATCCTTTGCTGCCTCATCGCCCCCACGGGCTGCGAGCCCAGGCTGCCACAGAACAAAGCTCCATACAAAGCTCGGGGTAGGTCAGCCATGGGCTGGGGGGACATCGTCCATCAGCATTATAGAGTGCTTAATTTGTTTAAACTGGTTTCAATAAAATGCATGAGGCAAGTTTTCCAATACTGTAAGCTTATGTTTGTGTTGCTAAGAGCAAGTTGGGCGTAGAGGCACCAGTTTAATAATACAGTGTAGGGCCCCATAAATCCTAAAGACCTCTCTGTCCATGTGAAAAGTAAAGCCTCCACTTCACACACAAGGATAGAAGGTAGGCCAGATTCAGCCTGGGGTTTACTTCAGAGACCACCGAGTAGCAGAACATTTACCAGCACAAATCAAATCAGGAAGTACTTGTTGAAGGAGGTGGGTTGTGATGCCCCTTTAAGGGCTGAATTTCCCAAACAGAGAGTCTGGGCAGGGTGCTGTGACACTGTTGTCATCATCTACAGTCAAGTGGAACCAGACACAGAATAAAGCAGAGCTCTTACAAGCACCTTAATCACGAAGTAATCACTGAACACCATACAATACTAGGAGTAAAAAGGAATGAAGAAAATACCAAGTGGAAGAATGGGGCAGTTAAGAGCCCCACCAGACTGGGAAATCTCTGGAAAACAACTGGGGAAGATTTAAACAGTGCTTCACTCTATGTCTGCCAGCGAAAAGGAAGACAGTCAGCAGGTAGCCTTATTTCTGACCATAACTGGTTCAGACGCACTTGATAGGTTTGATAGTTTTCAGTTAATTCAGGCAGAGGAGGCTATGAAAAACTGTATTAAAGAGATTTAAGGAGTGCTGCACTTCACATAAAAATTAAATATGAGAGACATGTTTTTAAACAGAATGCAGAAGGTGAAACCATAGAAGAGTTTGTGAATGATCTCAAGCAAAAGAGCCCACGGTACAGGAAATACTGGTTCCTGGAACAAAGTAAGCATAGATTTGTTTATGTTACCTGGGGGAAAAAATGCACTTTTTCTAGACTATTTTTTCTCATTTTCCTGAGTTAGTTAGTCTTATTAGAGGACACTAAAGCTAAACTGGTGATTATGCATCTCAAATCTATTTTTGCTAGATATGCTATAACTTACATAGTAATGTCTGACAATGGGCTACTGTATAGTGGGCATGAGTTTAAGCAGTTTATAGTGAAGTATGGTTTTATATGTGAAACTGCTAGTCCCCGTTATCTCCAAACCAATGGATTGGTGGAAAATGGTGTCAAAATAACAAAGCACCTACTGAAAAGGGCTACAGATTCAGACTCTGATCCATATTTATCACCGTTGTGTTATACAATGTGCTAGTGAAGCATGTGTCATCACCTGCTGACATTCTGTTCAACAGAAAACTGAAAACAAGAATGTTTTCACTGGAAGAAACTGGATTTCAGAGTCACTGAGGACTCGAATGTATATTGGGGTCCCAGGAGCTGCCACCACTTCATGAAAATGACACTGTGTATATCTACAATGGGAAATCTGGACACAGACAACAGAGATGTCACAAGAGGTAGCCAGCCCCCTGACCGTATGCGGTTGTCACCCCAGACAAATATATACTATAGAGGAACAGGTGACACCGTCACGTACCCAAGCATACCATGGAGCAGACATAAAAAAAAAAAATCATAGAATTGTAGGGCTGGAAGGGACCTGGAAAGGTCATCTTGTCCAGCTCCCCGTGCTGAGGAAGGACCACATATACATAGACCATCCCTGACAGCTGTTTGTCTAACTTCCAGTGATAGGGATTCCACAGCCTTTCTTGGCCTATTAATTATCCTTATAGTTAGAAAGTTTTCCCTAATATCTAACCTAAGTATCCCTTGCTGCAGATTAAGCCAACTACTACCTTCTCCTACCTTTTGTGGTCATGGAGAATTGATCATAGTCCTCTTTATAACAGCCCTTAACATATTTGGAGACGTTAAACCTTTTAAGTCTTTTCTCATAGGTCAGGTTTTCTAAGCTTTTTATCACTTTTGTAGCTCTCTTCTGGATGCTCTCCAGTTTGTCCACATCTTTCTTAAAGTGTGGTACCCAGAACTGGACAGAGTACTCCAGCTGAGGCCTCCCCAGTGCAGAGTAGGGGGTACAATTACCTCCCATGTATTACATGTGACATTCCAGTTGTTAACCTCCAGAATGATTTTAGTATTTTTTGCAACAGCAATGCATTGTTGGCTCATATGCAAGTTGTGATCCACTTTAGTCCCTAGATCCCTATCAATAGTACTACTACCTAGCCAGTTAGTCCCCATTTTGTAGTTGTGCATTTGATTTTCCTTTCTAAGTGCAGTACTTTCCACTTGTCTTTAGGGATTTTTTTTCTTGTTGATTTCAGATCACTTCTCCAATTTGTCAAGGTTGTTTTGAATTCTAATCATGTCTTCCAAATTGCAACTTTTCCCAGCTTGGTGTCATCCACAAATTTTATAAGCATACACTCCACTCCACTGACCAATATTTTCATAAATTACTTGACTAGTACAAGACCCAGGACTGACCTCTGCAGGACTCCACTAGATACGTCCTTCCAATCTGACAGTGAATCATTGATAACTACTCTTTGGGTATGGTCTTTCAACCACTTATGAACCCACCTTATAGTAATTTCATCTAGATCATATTCCCTAGTTTGCTTATGAGGATGTCACATGGGACTAATGAGATGGGATTGTCAGACTGGCAAGGAAGATGATCATTAGAAGGATCTCTGTAGTTCATAACATGTGAAGGTTTGAGTTTTATTGTAAATGCACAGCTGTTTAGGCATTTTCACTATATGGTATATGTTTCTTCCAGGCTGAGTTCACTGAATAGGCATGTTATTAAAATAAGGAACCAATTAAAAAGTAGTAAGAACCTCAAATGGGACAAAATACTGAAGAAAAATCACTGACACTGAAAACTTCTCTATTATAAGAGGTTAGGTATTTTGAACTCTGTTTGCCAAACCCAGCCCTGAAGACAATTTTCCAGTCATGAGCTAGAATACAAGCAAGCTGAATAATTCCTCAAAGAGCCCCTAGAGGAAGAGAAGACATTCCCTGAATATATAATATAGATCCATGTGGGGACAAGACTAAAGAGCTAATTTATTTGGGTTGTTCTCCAGTTTCAATGTTTTGAATCCCAGAGCTGCATAAAATGAAGTTAGTTTAAAACAATATTGTCAATGTTGCTCACAATTGTGGCGCGTCAAGCTGATTTTCTGATGAAACAGCCAGCCAAGTGGAGCACCTAAGTCTACACACATATTCACTGCCAACTGCAAACTCTAATTTATTTAGCATAGGCAATTTTTAGTTATTGATGTAGCCTACCTACATGTTTTTGCATGGGAGGGGAGTACATGGGCTGATGGAAATACAACTATTGCCATGAAAATTCACATTGATAGGTTACAAATGTTTTTAAAAAAATCTTCACTAATTGGGAACAAAGTAAGAGCATACGAAGGTTCTCTAGGAACAAAAGAGGAAAACCCTATGAGAAGTCTGTTTTAAATATCAATGCAATACAAAGGACTGAAGCACAGGGATAAAAAATTACATCGAGTGCCAAACACAGAAATGCTTACTATTCTACTTAGATTCTAAATGCTACACCTCATCACTATGATGTCTGAGTGCCAACTGACCACAACTGGGTTTTTCAAAATACTGTAGTCTACCGGCATTTGGGCACTTAACACCCTTCAGCCCCTTTGAAAATCCCAGCCTACAATGGAAGTTTTGTCTGCGTAATAACACAGAAAATCTGGCATAAGGATAGGACTTCTGCATTTGAACCACACTGATTTAAACAGTCACAGAAGAGGCCACATTAGATTCCTTTTAAAAGTCAGCATGAGGCTCCTTTACAGAAAACAAAAGCATGTACATGGAGGAGAACTGAGTCTACAAAAAGTAGAATCCATATGGTGTATGGGAATCTTTAAAAAAAAAAAAAAATTGCTCCCCAGATTGAAATACGGATTTTTTTTTTTAAAGTCATATTGCAGATGGTAAGGCTCAGGCTAAAGAAAATCCATTTATACCTGGAGCACAGCATATGTCCCAGATACATACTATAAATAATAGGAATTGGGTAGTCTTACGGGATATATCTGCATACAAAAAAAGCAGTGATAGAAATAAATAGCCAATATGCATGTAGAGGGAGAGGGGGTTTGCTTTTCAGTTGCCTGCATCCATCTAGTGGCAGCACATTTTTCAGCTTATTGTATGTGCTAAAATCCAGTGTTTGATTCAAAATAAAGCTAATTTGCATTGGCATTGTGACTTAACTCACTGGTGTATTATTACTGTGTAAGCAGGTGTACCAGCAACTGCAAATAAGTACTTGCTGATGGAATCCCAGCAGGGTTTCTGATGAGTTTTCATTTTGTTGAACCTTACCCAGGAAATTACTGTGTAAAAAGCTTCGCTATTAGTTCTTTGCCTGAAACGTCGTTTAGCTACACCTGGCCAGATTCATGGCAATTCTATTAGCTATACATATAGGACATGCCAAAAATCCCATCAGCCTTTTTAAATTATCACTTCAAATCCTTCAGAACAACAGTGAAAAGAAATCCAACCAGATTAGTATCCACAAGGAGATTTATGGTCAAAACACTGCACACACTCTAAACTATATAAGGGAAATATCACATATATACTTTAAGATGGAATCTAAACTACATAATGTAAAATACATTAAATAAAGCATTGTAGATCATAACATGCTATATAAAGTAAAAATATTCTCTCTCTTGATTTGAGTTGCTAGTCTAAGTTTGGGATTCTGTGGGTTGTTTTCACTACAAGGAGCCAAGTATTCCTTTGTACGTAAACAACATTGTATCAAAGTCCTGCTTCTCTGAACATCAGAGGAGTCAAAGAATCAGAGACATTGTTCTTGCTCACAGGTCCAAGCTTCCTTCAAAAAGTAGACCTTACCCAAAGCCCCTCTCAAAGCTTCTCCCAACAGACTTCAAGGCTGTGTCTGTCTCTCTCTGTGCTGCTTCAGACAGACAGACAGATACACACACAAACATACACACACACACAATATGCCAAAAATAATATCAAGCAAAATCCCTTCACCTAAACCCTAAATTTCTAAGCTGACTTCCTTTGTTTTGGACAGCAACCTATGCTTAACTAGCCTACAGTTATCTTAATGAATGGCAGTGCTTAAGCCTATAACAATATTGTAAGATAGTTATGGTAAAACAATTGCGTATGCCATTAAGACTGGTTTTGATTTTAATTGTTTGTTTAAATTAAATGTTTAAAGCATCTTCAATATGTTGCAGTTTGGGAGTTAAATGTTCTGAACTGATATGAAGGATACGTTAAAGAACTGTTGAAATAGGTGGTTCATGGCCTATATTCCAGTGTCTCTATTCAATCCATAAACGTAGATGAGAATGTCTTTCTTAACCTCTCCAAGGGGAGGGAGATAATTGATTTTGGTAAAAGGCACATGAATAGCTTTCCATTCAAATACGGTAGGCAGATTCCTCTGAGATAGCTGTAACAACCATGTCCAGGATGCGTAGCTAGTAATATATACCAATAACCTGAATACACAGGTCATCTTCAAGCATTATAAAGTGAGACTATTTCAAATGACATTAAAAAAAAATCAAGATAAATGCAGCATTCGTGTATGTTAAAAGTAGGTGCTTGCCACAGAAACCCAATTTAAAAACAAACACTATTTTCTATTTCCTAGGGATTATCACAAATGTTTGTGGATTCTCCTAACTATATTTTATCTACATCAGGGAAAAGCTGATACAAATACTCAAAAGCAATGTGAGGAGTCAGGGATCTACAGAAGTACCATTGGTTTGTCTTTAGTGAATATATTGCTTTGCTGTATCCAAGCTATGTTCCTAATATAGGGAGGAAAGAAGATACATGTTAGCAACAAACTATCAAAACCTGTTTTTTAATCTAGCACCAAACACTACTATACTGAGCACTGCAATTTCACTTGTGAGCTAACTTACAGATTTGTTTTCCTGGTTTGGCTCTGAACGGGCCTAATATGCACGTGCATGATTTACTCACTTGTGGTGCAAAACTAACGTGTATAGTAACTCTGTCTCATTACTGAAAAATGGAAATGTAGGTATAATACCTGCTAGTCACATGGCTGTTATAAAGTGACAGCTGCCACCAGCTGCAAGGGTCTGCATCTTAATATTGTTGAAATGATTTATGTAGGGCACCACATCAGACTACATTCAGCTATATCAAGATAACACACAAAAAATGCAAACCATGTGCAGAGACGTTTAGAGAGAACAGATTTTCGCTGCAGTAAAAAACATTTCAGAATCATCCACAAGTATTACAAGATGAGATTTTTATACCAACACATGTCTAAATTTAAAAGGTCATGAACAGACCTTCCATGTTGTAAACTCATTGCCTTTAGGTGAGAATAATCATGAAAAGACACCAAAATCGCTATGGGCTAGATTTTGCAACCTGTACAGATTTTGAATAGTATTTTACTCCACTTGCTGCCCCTTCCAAAGGGACTACTCAAACAATATGATATATTTCAGCAAGAGTACGAGTGACAGAATCTGTAAACAGAGCAACATAGTAGCACATAATATCATAGCTATCAAAATATTTCTAAAGGAATTAATTCCAGTGCAGTGAATTTACCAGATAGGAGAATGTTATTGGGTATCCAGAGGCAGTTATGGCGGTGGGAGAGTGTAGAGTATAAATCACTTAAATATCTGTATTACAAAACTACCCTGCTCTGAGTAGTATCCACTATTTGAAACACTGTCCTGAATATTTGCAGGGGGCTCATTTATTGTATGGCATACATCCACCACTATGTACATATTAGAAACCTAAGAGTACTATATCTTCCTCTCTCACCCATATACATACTCTGATTTTGAAGCATTGTTAGAGACAAAGAAGGAAACATTAAGCTATGTATGTAATTCTATCCATGATTTTTTTTAAAAAATATAGGAATATATTAAAGCTAGCAGCCTTTTGTAAATTTTACATTATTTAGAGAAGCCAATCACATCTAACTGTTTTATGAAAGGGATTTGGATGATACTTCCACCTAGTTTCCTGCCAGTATCACAGAACAGCCCTAATTCTCTAATCTTCAAACTAAAACTTTTTCTGCTCTTTTCCATTTATCACAAATAGAAAGGTAAAGTACCATTCAGATTTAGAATATTGTTTTATTTTTTCTTTACAGTATGTAAACCTCTTAAATTGACACCTTTCATTCAGAGTTTATTTCTCTTATTTAAGAGTCGTCTGTGGTAATTATTTGTCTCTTGTGAGAGCATTATCCCAGAGTTACTGTAGGCATTATAACAAAGAATAGATAGCTACTGCCATGCTTTGCCAATGCCAAACAATCTTTGTCATTGTTCTTCCTGCATGGGTTATTTCTTTTTTGTGTTTGGTTATGTGTTTAAAATATGACCACATTAGTTCATCTGCAATGTCTAAACCCTTTGCAGTTTTTCCACGTTTGTGGAAAGCCAAAATATGCAAATCCTGTGCTAGATGACTAAGACAAATCAAGTTGGTTTCTACAGTGCAGCTTTCCACAATTCTAAATATTCCTGTCATGTTGCATTTTACATAACATTGCCATTATATATGGAATAAATTTAGACATTTCTGAGGTGAACATAATGGACATGATGATGAGGAATGAGAAACTGTTAGGAACACTTGCTGCCTAGGAGAGCTACCCTTCCCGAGACTGGACATATAAATAATCAATTAATAATTCAGTCAGTCTACCATGCAGATCCTAGTAAGGCAGTTAAAACTTTTTTGTCCAGATAATCATCATGTCTTCTGGGGGTTCTCCTGATAAAAATATAGCTATCGTGAAAAGCATTGACATGTCTTTTCTTAAATAGAGCTATTTTGCTTGCACAACTGCCTGTTCTTATCACAACTGACTTTAAAAAAAATCTAATATATTTCTAAATGAAAAATCATCTTTGTGCTCAGTCACATTCCATGCACTACAATCCTCACCCTCTGTGAGTTATGATTAGATAAGACTATTCTAACCATTTCCCTGGGCAAAAGAGCATGCAGGACAATGCACATAAGTCCTTCCCTTGTGGCCCTGAAGGGACTGGAATTAGATGGTGGACCAAAGAACAGTGATTTTTTGGCTGTGCTCACTGATTTTCAAAGCATTCCCATAGGTTGAGAGCAGAACTCTGAGTTTCCTTTTGAATTCAACCAAAAGTCCAGCTTGAAAAACTCAATATGAAATGCAACTTGAAGTCATTGATACGACAACATCTGCTCTACAAGCTTCTCCAACCAACTCTGAGAGAAGACCTGCACAACCCCCTCCCACCCCAATAACAGACTTTAGACTACCCTTAGAATATGACTGAGAAGGCTTTGCAGGTACAGTCCCTGTGCACTTACTGCAAGTTATTAAATTAATCCTATTTATATTCATGATATATTTCTTGGATGACAACATTTAGCTCTTCTTTATGAAAGACACAAGCGATATATTTTCACTAAAGACCAACATCCTTCATATTTCATTGTTAATACTTAAAAGGAAAAATATGAATGGAGACACTGGAAATCTAACTCTTTGGCTTTATCTTTTTCAAAAAGGAAGAAAAAAAAGAACTTTGAAATAAAAATAAGAGAAAAGAAACTTCTTACGTTGGCAAACTCCTTCTATAGAATAAAAAAGAGATACGCCAGAAAAAATATTGTCCTAGCAACCAGTTAAGAATAAATTCAAGCAGGGAAAGTTATCTGATTAATCTTTTTTATTATTAAGAACCATAGTACATACTGTATCAAGTTCAGTTACAGTAACTCTTTAAGAAGGGTAGTATACTAAAACTCAATTGATTAAGATACATATTTTATTCACAGGGTTGACATGACATGACTCCTTCACTGTCATGTTGTCTGACTTCCAGGACCAAACAAAACCTAGTCTGTTTTCTGCTTAAACAATCTGAATTGTAACAAACAATCATCTTTGACAGCAGATTGCTCATACAGTCAGAAAGAAAGTTTCATATCACCTCTAAAGTTAGGACCAGAGCCTACTCCCATTGAAGACAATGGCAAAACTCCACAAATCTAAACCAGGGTAAGAGGCCACAGAATGTGTAATCTCTCTCACTCTCCCAATGTATTGGGATCCCAGTGGGGAACAGGTTTTGCTGCGCTGTCTTAACCTGAGTTCTACAAGGGTTCACTGAGTAAATTTTGCATTGATAGCATTAATTTACCCAATATGGACCACAGCGGAGATAAGGGCTGCTGGTGTTGAGGATGGAACAATCAGGAGTTAAGAGACAATGCAGAAGCATAGGCACTTCCACATGGATAGCTCTCATCTATGCAGATCCCACATAATCTGTGTTTTTACAGGTCTGATTTCCAGCCACTACTGTGACCCTATATGGAAGAATTCCAAGAAACCTTCACAAGTAGAGCCAATTTGAAACTGTCTCCTCCCTACCCACAACAGTCAAAATTCAAATGTTATGTTGATGTTTCTAGGGAAGATGTCAACTTTTCATTGAAAAAACAAAAATCCCAAGCATTTTCAGCCAAAAACTGTGTGTGTGTGTATGGAGGGGGGGGGTTGTTAAAGAAAATTTATATTTTCTACAGAAAGCAGACGCTATCCACAGAACATTTTGTTCAATCTGAAACCCTATTTTCTGTCAAAAACATTTCAACAAACCCTATTCTCCTGGACTTCTGGCCCTCTCTGCAGAGCTTAGGGACAAATTGCCCCATAATAATAGATCTACAAAAATTTTGGTGTTTGGTAAGGTTTGCTAGAATAACTTTTTAAATATATGAAGTAAACAGACTGTATGAACTAAATAAAAATATGGGGCCTCTATTATTTAGTTGAACCATATAATTTATTTTCTGTGAAACCAAAGGCTTTCAGTTATTTCAGACTGATCTAGATTAAAAATACTGTGCTAACTGTGAAAAGCTGTATATTTCTGAATTCTAAAGTTTTGCCCTCAGGGCCTCCCTTCTTCAGCTGTAAGAAATCAAAACACAGTAACTTCTCATGGCAGGAAAGACAGTTATTAGCTTTGAAATCCACTCACTGAGTTCCTTCAACACTACAGTAATTGATCCAAGACTTAAGGCCTAATTCTCTCCCCTTATCCAAAGCAAAGCCAACAGTTTACTTAGACAATCTGTGCAATAGGATGGGGAGGGAATACTACCGCACAAACCCAGAGCCAAGGAGCAGAGCAGTCATTCAGCTACTTTCCATCCAACTTTGCTTCATAGTAGCAACTGAGTCCAATTACGCCTCCGTATATATTGGGTTTTGGCAATCAGATCCACATAATTTACAGACACACTGGCCTTATGCTAGTGATCACCCCTCCCACCCACCCACCTAGCTGATATAATGTAGAGCTGTACAGAGAGTCTGGCTTGATGCGTAGAGCCCCCTTGATGCATAGAGCTTTTGCAGTTTGAGACTAAATTATTACATTACTGTAGCACAGTGGTTTTCAAACTGGAGTACACATACCCCTATGGTAAATGAGCTCTCGTCCACGGGCACGCAAGAAAAATCCTGTAATGATGGACAATGCATTTTATTTAGTAAGACTTGGCAATCTAATCATAGGTATATTATGGCCCTATCTCAGATGGGAGTACGAGGTAGACTATATTATTTGGAAAGGGATATGCAGCCTAAGAAGTTTGAAAACCAGTGGTGTAACACAGCAGGTGATACTCTGGGATCAGGGCCCTACTGTTCTAGACACACATATTTAATAAAGACAGTCTCTGTCTGAAGACGCTTACAGTCTCACCTATCCACACAGCAGGACCTCGCCGGCGCCACTGCTTTGTGATGGACCAAGAGACACAACATAGACTTGAGATATTTAGTCTGATCTGAGTCACAATCAGTTTTTTCCATATGGATGGAAATATGTTTATGTTCTGAATTTTCACCACCCCAAAAAAACAGCCTAGTGAAAATAATTATATTTATATGAATATATGCATCAGAAGTTTGATGAATTGTTTATATAGCTGCAGTGACATTCAAATGCCTCCTTGCTGTAGTGACAACATGAGATGGAAGCTGTGGATAATAATACATTCACCCTCTTTTTACTGATAGGTTGTTTCCCACCTCCCATTCTTGATTGGCAGTGGTGGGAGGAGCAGAGGGGAAGAGTTATTTTGTGAAGTCTGATGACACCTTTAGGGCCAGATGCTGATACCCTTACATTGAACAGCACCTTAGTCCACAAGAAGTTCTAGCACAAGTTGCTCCTCAGTGTAAATAAGGACATCAGAATCTGGCCCTCAGATCTTACCTGTCAGGTGACCCTAGATAATTCTTAGAATACCTTGCAGAGCCTCCGTCTCCAGGGATTCCTCCCAATTTGTTTGCATTCCTAGCAATTCCTCACTACAAATACGCTCTAATTCCATAACCTGTCTCTCCTGAGACTGTCAAAAAAAGATTGTATTTAGTGTCATTGTAGTGGTAGTTATTGTGCGCTGGACTCTTCTCCATTAGCAACTGGATTAAGACTATCAATTTATTTCTTTGAAAAGCTGTCACATGGTAAATCCTGTTAGTCACTAATGAACTGGGGTGGATTAGAATCAGTGACTTGGAGATAAGAGCTCCTACAACCCTTCAACAAACCGCTGAGCCAACCAGTGACAGACGTCTCACAAACACTTATAAAATGTATTACCAACGTGCTGACAGAATGCTCTCTAGAATCCCAGTTCAACAAAATATTAAGCATATGTTTACAGCTGTTCTTATTCAGCAAAGTGGTCAAGTCCCACTGGAGATAATCACATACCTAAGCATTTTGCTGAATCGGGGCCTACAGCCATGGTTCTCATAATACTTAACGCACCCCAGTTATAACACTAAAGTACTTGGTACAGCCATCCTTTGCCATTAATAATCATTGTCATCATAATAGATTCTTGTGCTGAGAAACCAGCCTAGGCACCCCCTGCTTCCAGCTCACATGCCGCACTTTGTGAACCACTGCTTTAAAGCAATCCTTTTCTCTAGTCTAAACCCAAGTTAGAGGGTATTGTTACTGAGCACAAATGGTGGGTCTGGAAAAAAATACTGTGCATGTAGGAACTAAATCAACATTTTATTTAAATTAGGGGTAGAGCTTCTGACCCCCACTCCACCATTCTAGCCTTTTTACTCACATAAAAGGGAGAGAATGGCATAAAAGAGCTCTAGAAGCCACAGCTACTGCTGGGAGAGGATTCTCCTGGGACAGGAATTGAGGAAGACAGCCTGGATCCCTTCACAAGCCCTGGCATAGGGGCCGAGCCAGGAGTAGGCAACCCAGGAATCTACTACACTTTATATAGACCCTAGGATTATCTAAAATATGCACCAGGAGGCATGAAATATCCTAGTATAAGGAGGGTACAGACATCCCTTAGTGCCATTATTGCCCCCACTAGGGCAGACTGGGGGTTCTGTGGCAGCAGCAAGGACTCTCATCCATGAAGTCTCACCCATGAAGTGATCACTGAATTACCCATATCACTTGAAGGGTCGCTCAAGAAGTTACCCTGAATTCTAAGACCCAAAGCAGTATGTCCCTCATGTGACAGGGACATAGAGGTAAAGATTTATGGCTCATTATTTAAACTGATACACTAGTCTGCTAAAAAGTGGACATGTCTCTGTGATATTTTAAGTTCCTGACCTACATTTTCCCTATTTATATTCACTTTTTCATGGCTAGTGAAATACCTAATTCATGACTGAAATGTGCAGCTACCGGATATTTGTTTATTTTGTTTTGGTATCTGCTTGAAATTTTATATCTGCAACATTCTGGTGAAAAGGTCATGCTATGCTACTGTTACCATGCGTTGAACTTAATAAAGTGTGCTGAAAGAATAGGTTCTCTCAAGTATTGTTGATTTGTATTGTTCCTGGGTTTTACATTGTCTCAGTGACAGAGAAAGAGTGTTTTTTTATTTGTTCCTTATACAAACAGATTTCCAATAGATTTATGTTGTACTTATATGAAACCAAGGACAGGTGAATATGTGAAAATGATTCAGTACAAGAACACTGAAGAAAAATGATACTGTACAAGTGTCAACATGACAGGATGCAATTTTAGAGAGCTTTAAGCAGTAAGATAAAAAGATATTATTCAGAAGACCTTCCCTGTTGATAGAGTTATGTATTAAGCATATAGGCACCTGCACGTACGTAGACACACATACACACACAGAATATGTACCATGGAAACCTATGGAAAGCTGTTTCTGGTAAACAATCTGATTTTTTACATCACGTTTGGAGTTGATTTTCCATTAAATTGTGTATCCATGTTTCAAACTTACTTCAAACAACATGGTACCAATAGAAATACACAATAAGTTTTGAAACATTCCTTCAGAAATTTCCTCTCAAAATCTGCAAAAATATTTTTAAAACAATCTTACTAAATGAGAGACACTTTTTAATCTACTGTAGATCTTAAGTACACTTACAAATGACAATGCATTGTTGTACAGTGAAAGTTTTAAACAACTACCCATGGAACCAAGGGAAAAAGCTGTTGCCTAGAAAAGACTGTCTGATTAAATGTCCAACAAAGTTGTACTGGAAAGTGCATGGGGTCACTTTCAACTGGTTACTAAAGACAGGGAGCTGCCTATTTAAGATGTTTCAATGAAGCCTGCTATAAAGTGTATTTCAGACCTACATATTCATACATCCAAATAAATTAAATATTCATCCAATGTCTTGATGGAGATCATTGGCTAGAGGAAAACAAACAAACAAACCAAACAAACAAACATAAATAAATAAAACCAGGATCCCGATGGATGCCATCTGTTGGCAAAATAAGCCTATTTTTAATGGAACAAAGCTGATTAAGTTACCCAATTTCAAGAAAAATGTGATTCCATGAGTAATGAGTTAGTTGAGTGCTTGTACATCTTTCACCTAGAGTGCAGATATTTCATGTAGACTCCCCACTCATTGATATGAATGGCAATTACTATGCACAGAACAAGTATATAATATGCAGTAGAATAGAGCTGCATTACAGATCAGAGATGTTACTTTGTCCTACCATAGATTTCAACATAACCTAACTGGAAATGGTCAGATTATTCATTGCTAACTATTTATTTGGATTTAGCTTTTTTTCGAGACATGAAGTTTCCTGAAAAGATAGTGAGTTAAAAATATTTGTTATTCATTTGAAACATACTGGATCAAATATAGTTGTTTCCCAGTTTCCATAACTGAGGGAAATAAAATTTGAAACAAAACATGTGAACACCTTCATTGTCAATGGAAAACTGTATATAAGGGCCTTCTGTAAATTTTCAGCTTTGAAATCATGTATATAGAGCATCCTGTAAACCAAAATCAGCTCTGAAAAAGTCCATACTGCTTCAAAGCACATAGTTAACCAGTCATTATGGTACACATTCATAAGAAAGTGAGTAGCATATCAATAACCAACTGCAAAAAGCATTAAATAAACCAGTCTCACTATAGCAGGGGTGGGCAAACTCTTTGGCCTGAGGGCCACATTGGGGTATGGAAACTGTATGGTGGGCCATGAATGCTCACGAAATTGGGGGTAGTGGTGTGGGAGGGGGTGAGGGCTCCGGCTGGGGGTGCAGGCTCTGGGGTAGGGCCAGAAATGAGAAGTTCAGGGTGTAGGAGGGGGCTCCGGGTTGGTGTGTGGTGGTTGGGGGGGCGCCTCTGGCGTGTGGCTGGGGATGAGGGGTTTGGGTTGCTGGAGGGGTGTCTAGGCTGGGACCAAAGAGTTCGGAGGGCAGGAGGGGGATCAGGGCTGGGGCAGGGGATTGGGATACAGGGAAGGGGTATGAGGGCTCCGGCTGGGGGTGGGTCCGGGGATGAGGGGTTTGGAGTACAGGGAGGTGTTCTGGGCTGGGACCAATGGGTTCAGAGAGCAGGAGGAGGATCAGGGATGGGGCAGGCTGTTGGGGCCCGGGGGGGGATGAGGGCTCTGGGGTGGAGCTGGGGATGAAGGGCTTGGGGTACAAGAGGGGACTCTGGGCTGGGATTGAGGGGTTCGGAGGGCAGGAGGGGGATCTGGGCTGTGGCAGGGATTGGGGTGCGGGGCATGTTCAGGGGTGCCGGCTCTGGGTGGCGCTTACCGCAAGCAGATCCTGGAAGCATGTCCCCCCCGCTACAGCTCCAAGGCACGGCCAGGCGGCTCTGCACGCTGCCCTGCCTGCGTGCACCACCCCTGCAGCTTCCATTAGCCAGGAACCATGGCCAAATGGAGCTGCGAAGGTGGTGCCTGGGGACAGGGCAGAGCGCAGAGCCACCTGGCCATGTCTCCATGTAGTACATAGGAACTGGAGGGGCGTCATCCTGGCTGTTTACAAGCCCCAGATCCCACTCCCTGGCTGAGCACCAGAGCAGGGAAAACCCCCGACCCTGGTTCTCGGTGGGAGCTGAGGTCCCGACTTAATGGTCTGATGGGCGCAATGTGGCCCGCAGTTTGCCTACCCCTACACTATAGAAACACACATATGAGCATACAATAAACCACTGGTTTACTCAAACAGAAAGAAAGAGCTAGTTCTCGAATTACAGCAGCTAAGCAGTTTGGAAACCAGCACGTTTCTCATTTTCAAGCTGCTCTTCCCCATAGGTCATTCTCCAGACTGAGCATGAGTGGATGAAAAATAGAACTTCAGTTGCAACAATATTTCAGTTTTTGGATGTTCCCAGGCACTCTTAATCAACACTAATCACATGAGGCACTTGTGGTAGGATTTACAGGACTTAGTCCAAAATTTAGATTATCAAAATCCCACTCAGCTGCCATCAATCCCAAGAAATGTCTGGGCCAGTATTTTTCCAGGGACATGAATTGAGAGCATAAAATAAGGGACACGAGATTACCTCTCTCCTCCTCCACCTGCTCTGAAGGCAACAAGAATGCTGAGAAGACAAAGAGTTTGAACTGGGGAGATTGGTCCAAAGCTGAGTAGGGTATTCCGTCTGTGTATTAAGAATTGTAACCTACTGCAACATCCAGTGAGGTGAGACAAATCTTAATGAGTAGGATAAAGTTTAGGATTTAGAATGCGTGTTTACCTTTTATTTCTTAGGTAACAGTATCTGATCTTTATGCCTACCACTTATAAATCACTTAAAATCTATCTTTCTGTAGTTAAACTTATTTTAATGTTTTATTTTTACCAGTGAGCTTGTCTAAAGAGTTTGGGCAATCTGCTCAGATTACAAAGACTCTTTTGACGAAGCGGTGAACTTATTAATGATCTTGCATTGTTCTAGAGGGTCTTGAGCAGTGTATGATGGTACATTGCTGGGGTGCAAGGCTGGGGGGATTTGCTGGTGTTTCCTTGTGTAGAGTGAACTGGTCTCTGGTGTTTTCACTACTGCGTCATGTAACCCTGCTCAGAGAAGCCATAAACATGATGGTTAAAAAAAGTGAGTACGTTAGATGGTCTTCATCAGCAACCCTCCTATTAGTAGGGTCACCGGAGCTGTACTAGTGCTACAGTAATAGCAAGAGATTTTCTGAAACAAGTCACTGTAGACAAGCCTAATAGTGAGGGAAATTAAGAAAATTAGGGTCCTGGCACCATGCATGGTGATGTTTAAAGGCCCTACTCAGACAAGGGTCCAAACCACACTATATGCAAGTATGTTTAAATATGTGGTTTCTAACGTAATTCTAGCATGGTTTCTCTGACCCATGTTGACTGCCAGACAAACCTTGGTATAGACTTCCTGCCTCCCTGAGTAGTCTACAGCACTGGTGCACATCTTTAACATATCACTCTCAAAATAAAACAACAATACTGTTCACATAGTGTGATTCCACCCCACCTATTTATTTCTGAAAGGCTTGTCCAATAGGAAAAGAAGCTATAGCCCATCCACTAATCATCGTGTTTAACAATGGTCATAGCAAATATGGTTCTGATTCCAGTATGGTTATGGCCTTAAATACCTCTATATTGAGGTTAGTAGAAGATGATGATTTTCTTCTGTTCAAATATTTTGAAGGTTCTAATCAAAATGGCACTGGCACTGATTTCATCCCATTCATTACACAGCACTGAAAGTCAGGTCACTCTTTTTAGTATAGTAAAAAAGAAAGAAGAACAGAAAACCTGTTTTGTTTGAAGGGTTTTGGTTGCTTGAAAGTACTAAAGTATCTGAGCACTTAAGCAAACCAGACAACACTTTTCATTGTTCATTATGTCTACTTTGCATTACTGTGACAGCACAGTCATATATCTTTAAGTCTGCACATAAGAAAAAAGTATATGAATTGTTTTCGCTTGAACATTCTTCAGTGTTTATGTTGTAACACAGATTTGCCAAGATGTCACTGCTGGGGAACAGCTGCAGTACCTCTGAGAGTTAAGTGGACCAATAATATGGAGCCCGCGTGCTGACATAGAATGTGTATGCTAGCACTGAGAATACTGCCACCAGTTTCATTTACCAGACACGAACCTGACAGCAAAAATCACATATTTTCCCCTCCTTAGTAAGGGAGGAGATGGCAATGCAGCCGATGCTTAGGCATCACAGATTTGATAAAACACTCCTGTTTTAAAACTTAATTTTCCTTCTGGTTTTACACTGACCTCTCTGTTTTACAATAATTTTGGTACTATACTCCTTTCTTCTTTTCAAGCCATTGGGATTTTACCATGAAGACTGTGAGGGCTTTTAAAAACACTAAAAAAAAAAAAAAATCACACCACCACCTCCTGCCCTCTCAGAAAAAAAACAAAACAAAACACAAACCACCAGAGGAGAGTCATCCAAATGAGAAAACACATCGAGAAAGGGCAATGAATCTCTTCATGGAACACTGGACTAGATATTTTGGCCTCTCATAATTGGCAAGAGGTTCAGCTTGTCAAAATGCCCTCACTGCTCTGGAGCTATGCAGATTTATATCTCCCAAGTTCCTAGCACAATATAGCTGCAGTGGCAGCCATTTTCCTCCCTTGATGGCCATATTCATAGCTTGCCAGGAACTTCTGGAGCAGATCTAATCTGCATAAAATGATCAATATAAAGTGGGGATTTAATGTGTGCTCATATGTATTTTTCTATGATGAAAGTGGATGACTTCATTTTATTTTCCAAAGACCACAAATCTACATTATTCTATGAAGTCATACAAGTGTTGTTCAGTGTTAAAAAGAAAAGAATGGTCAGAAATAGATACAATCTATCTGAAAATATGGTTTCCATTTTGGAAAAGTCCTATAGAATTTAAGAAAGGAGAAACCAACTGTGTCCTGTAGAAATTATACTGAAAAAAAATCAACATGATATGGTAGCTTTTCTATAGTTTATTTGGGTTTTTTAAAACCATCCAGCAGAATGCAGTACCATGGATCTAATTCACCATTAAATTCTCAAGGGCATTCCAAAACAGAAAGCTACAGAAGAGTTGTGCATATGTTAAAGGTCAAGTTCAGAAAATATCAGAACTGCGCCTCTGAGACTTCATCACCAAGTATTACAACTGGAACTTCCTTATTGTTCTGAGACATTTGGGTACATTCCATTATTAATAGTTTCATTTGCCTTTCCATTTCTGGTTTCTGACCTTAGAAAGATCATCGTTGACGTTAGGTAACAAAATAGTAGTTTCAACTTTTTTAAAACATCAGCATGTATAACTGACAAAATTGCAGCAATAATTTCCTATCAAATTGATTTTACTACACTGATGAAATAAAAAAATATGTTTTTGCATAATAGCCTTGTCTTTTTAAAAATTCTTCATCAGAAAAAATATTTATATGTAGAGATTTATATCATTTGCCAAAATACTTTATTCTCTGGATATTTTTATGCAAGAGAGAGAGTGTGCAAGAACTGCAGAATGAAGTCAGTTTAGCCATGCTCCTTGCAGTGAAACATATGTTTCAGGACTTCAGGAAAGCAGACTTCGACTCCCTCAGGGAGCGGATGGGTAGGATCCCCTGGGGGACTAACATGAAGGGGAAAGGAGTCCAGGAGAGCTGGCTGTATTTCAAGGAATCCCTGTTGAGGTTACAGGGACAAACTATCCCGATGAGTCGAAAGAATAGTAAATATGGCAGGCGACCAGCTTGGCTTAACGGTGAAATCCTAGCGGATCTTAAACATAAAAAAGAAGCTTACAAGAAGTGGAAGGTTGGACATATGACCAGGGAAGAGTATAAAAATATTGCTCGGGCATGTAGGAATGAAATCAGGAGGGCCAAATCGCACCGGGAACTGCAGCTAGCAAGAGATGTCAAGAGTAACAAGAAGGGTTTCTTCAGGTATGTTGGCAAAAAGAAGAAAGCCAAGGAAAGTGTGGGCCCCTTACTGAATGAGGGAGGTAACCTAGTGACAGAGGATGTGGAAAAAGCTAATGTACTCAATGCTTTTTTTGCCTCTGTCTTCACTAACAAGGACAGCTCCCAGACTGCTGCGCTGGGCATCACAACATGGGGAGTAGATGGCCAGCCCTCTGTGGAGAAAGAGGTGGTTAGGGACTATTTAGAAAAGCTGGACGTGCACAAGTCCATGGGGCCGGACGAGTTGCATCCGAGAGTGCTAAAGGAATTGGCCGATGTGATTGCAGAGCCATTGGCCATTATCTTTGAAAACTCGTGGCGAACGGGGGAAGTCCAGGATGACTGGAAAAAGGCTAATGTAGTGCCAATCTTTAAAAAAGGGAAGGAGGAGGATCCTGGGAACTACAGGCCAGTCAGCCTCACCTCAGTCCCCGGAAAAATCATGGAGCAGGTCCTCAAGGAATCAATCCTGAAGCACTTACACGAGAGGAAAGTGATCAGGAACAGTCAGCATGGATTCACCAAGGGTAGGTCATGCCTGACTAATCTGATAGCCTTCTATGATGAGATTACTGATTCTGTGGATGAAGGGAAAGCAGTGGATGTATTGTTTCTTGACTTTAGCAAAGCTTTTGACACGGTCTCCCACAGTATTCTTGTCAGCAAGTTAAAGAAGTATGGGCTGGATGAATGCACTATAAGGTGGGTAGAAAGTTGGCTAGATTGTCGGGCTCAACGGGTAGTGATCAATGGCTCCATGTCTAGTTGGCAGCCGGTGTCAAGTGGAGTGCCCCAGGGGTCGGTCCTGGGGCCGGTTTTGTTCAATATCTTCATAAATGATCTGGAAGATGGTGTGGATTGCACTCTCAGCAAATTTGCGGATGATACTAAACTGGGAGGAGTGGTAGATATGCTGGAGGGCAGGGATAGGATACAGAGGGACCTAGACAAATTGGAGGATTGGGCCAAAAGAAACCTGATGCGGTTCAATAAGGATAAGTGCAGGGTCCTGCACTTAGGACGGAAGAACCCAATGCACAGCTACAGACTAGGGACCGAATGGCTAGGCAGCAGTTCTGCGGAAAAGGACCTAGGGGTTACAGTGGACGAGAAGCTGGATATGAGTCAGCAGTGTGCCCTTGTTGCCAAGAAGGCCAATGGCATTTTGGGATGTATAAGTAGGGGCGTAGCGAGCAGATCGAGGTCCCTCCTGAGGTCCCTTCCAACCCTGATATTCTATGATTCTATGAAAATATTCATGTCACAAGTCAACTCTTGATCTTTCCCCACACGTAACATTCCTTCAGTACTGTTGCAGGGTTGCTTAGAAGTCTTTCAGCTTTTCCCCAGGCCACATAGTTCAGTCAACTTTTCCCCACCAGGATCTGATTTGGTCTTCCTGCTGTTGATGGAGTGCTTCCTCCCACTCTCTCTGAAACCCCTGGACATGAACCCCCAAAATGAAAGCTAGTTATTCAGTCCCCATCCAAAGCCTTTGATGCTATCTTTACCCATGGCCTCTTCTTTTGCCTGCTTTGCTTCTCTCCAGAATCATAAGAACATAAGATCTTAAGAACAACCATACTGGGTCAGACCAAAGGTTCATCTGGCCCATTTGCTGTCTTCCAACAGTGGCCAATGCCAGGTACCCCAGAGAGAATGAACAGAACAGGTAATCATCAAGTGATCCATCCCCTGTCGCCCATTACCAGCTTCTGGCAAACAGAGTCTAGGATCACCATCCCTGCCCATCCTGGCTCCATTGATGGACCTATCCTCCATGAATTTATCGAGTTCTTTTTTGAACCTTGTTATAGTCTTGGCCTTCACAACATCCTCTAGCAAGGAGTTCCACAAGTTGACTGTGTGTTGCATGACAAAATACTTCCTTTTATTTTTTTAAAAACCTGCTGCCTATTATTAGGAGATCCCTAGTTCATGTGTTATGAGGAGTAAATAACACTTCATTTACTTTCTCCACAGTCATGATTTTATAGATCTCTATTGTATACCCTTAGTTGTCTCTTTTCCAAGCTGAAAAGTCCCAGTCTTATTAATTTCTCCCCATATGGAAGCTGTTCCATAACCCTAATAATTTTTGTTGCCCTTTTCTGAACCTTTTCCAATTCCAGTACATCTTTTTTGAGATGGGGGGACTGCATCTGGATGGAGTATTCAAGATGTGGGTGTACCATGGATTTATATAGAAGCAATATGATATTTTTATTATCTCTCCCTTTCTTAATGATTCCCAATATTCTGTTTGCTTTTTTTTGACTGCCACTGTACATTGAATGGATGTTTTCAGAGAACTATACACAATAACTCCAAGATCTCTTTCTTGAGTGGTAACAACTTGAGTGGTAAAGTCCTTCTACATCATAGAATAATAGTTTTAGAAGGGACCAGAAAGGTCAACTAGTCTAACCCCCTGCCAAGACGCAGGATTTGTTGTGTCTAAACCATCCAAGATAAATGGCTGTCGAGCCTCCTTTTGAAAACCTCTAGTGAAGGAGCTTCCACAACCTCCCAAGACAATCTGTTCCATTGTCCTATTGTTCTCACAGTTAGGAAGCTTTTCCTGACATTTAATCTACATTTGCTATGCCGTAGTTTGAACCCATTGCCTCTTATACTGCCCTCTGTGGCAATAGAGAGCAACTCTTCCCCATCTTTTTTATGGCAGTCTTTCAAGTATCTGAAGACTGCTACCATAACCCCCTTAATCTACTCTTTTCCAAACTAAACATACCCAGTTCCTTCAGCCTTTTCATGTATGGCTTGCATTCCATCCCTTTCATCATCTTTGTCACTTGCCTCTGGATCATTTCCAGTTTCTCCACATCCTTTCTATACAATGGTGACCAAAATTGGACACAGTACTCCAGCTGAGGCCTAACCAGCGCTGAGTAGAGTGGTGCTATCACCTTCCATGACTTGCATGCTGTGCCTCTGTTAATGTAACCTAAAATGTAACCTAAAATTGCCTTTTTTGGCACAACAACATCGCATTGCTGACTCATATTGGGGTTGATCAACCACAATTCCCAGATCCTTCTCAGCATTGCTGCCGCCAAACCAGTTAACCTTATTCTGTATTTGTACATTTGGTTTTTATTCCCTAAGTGTAGCACCTTGTATTTGTCTTTGTGGAATTTCATTGTGTTGTCTATAGCCCAGTTCTCCTATTTATCAAGATTCCTCTGAATCTTAGCTCTATCATCCAAAGTGATGACACCCCTTTGCCCCCCACCCTGTTTTGTGTCATGTGCAAATTTGATGAGTATGCTCTCTATTCCTACATCTAAGTCATTAATAAAGATGTCAAACAATACCAGACCCAGAACAGATCCACGTGGAACCTCACTTGAGGCCTCCCTCCAATCTGACATCATGTCTTTAACAGCTGCTCTTTGTCCACAGCTGTCCACTCAATTATAGATCCACTTACTGGTAGTTCCACTGAGCCCACATTTGTTCAGCTTACTTATCAGAATATCATGTGCAACTGTGTCAAAAGCTTACTGAAGTCCAGGTTTATTATGTCCACCACATTCCCCCAATCCACCAAACCAGTTACACCATCAAAGATGGAAATCAAGCCAGTTAGCATGATTTGTTCCTAGCAAATCCATGCTGACTGCAAGTGATTACCCCTTCATCCCCCAGGTATTCACATGTTGAATATATGCATTGCTCCAGTAGCTTCCCAAGCACTAGACCGGTCTACAATTCCTAAGACTGACCGGTCTACAATTCCTCAGATCCCCCTTTAAAAGATGGGCACTATGCCAGCCCCTCCCAATTCCTCCAGGACCTCTTTTGTCATCCATGAGTTTGCAAATATTATTGCCAGTGGCTCTGAGATTTCTTCAGCTTATCCCTTTAGCACCCCAGGGTGAATAGCATTAGGCCTTGCTGGTTTGAATTCATTCAAAATTGGTCAGAAGATCTCTGATGTGTTCTTTACTTATCTCAATCTGCATCCCTGTCCCTTTATTGTCTATGGTAATTTTGCTAGTCATCCAGTCACATGTTATTTTTTGAGAGACAACAGAAGCAAAGTAGGCATTGAGCAGCTCCTCCTTCCTATCATCTTCTCTTACCAGCTCACTTTTTTCCATCGAGCAGTGGACCCACACTGTCTTTGATCTTTCATTTTTTGTCTGACATGTTTGAAGAACCCTTCTTGTTGTCATCCCCCCTTCCCTTAGGTCCACTCTTCCTATACTGCTTTACAGCATTCCATCTCTTGGATTAGGCCTTAAAAAATCCATCCCTAGGATTCCTTCCCCTTATCCATAGCTTGACTTAGGTCACTTCCCCAGCTCTCTTGATGGTAGAGCCCCAGTCCAGTTCTTACCTTAATCTGATCTCTCTGCATGCTGACAAGAGGCTGTTCCTTCTACTCACTGGCAATCCTTCCCAGTGTGCCTTGCAACAGTCTACAATTCCCAGGATTCCGCTGGAAATGTCACTTTCCAGAATTCCCTTATTCTATGATGAAATAGGACTAGGACAAGGTCCATGCTTGGCCTATAGGTGCCATTGAAGGGACCGCAGGACCTGTTACCATTCCATTATTGTGTGGTTCCTGATTTCTGTAATTTTTAGAATCTGTTTCATAGCATTGCATTAGCATGGGATTTTTAAATTAATGTTAAAACATTGGAAAATCCCAAAGTATATATATGTAGTTCTTTAAAAGGCAGATTAATATTAAAGACATTCAAACCAGCTCAAAAATTAAAGCATTTGAGAGCTACAGATCATGTGTCCAATTATTTTCATTCTATATTCTCAATTGTACTAAGACCATTACAGATTAGTAAACTAATAAATACTGAAAAAATAGAAGCTGTTTGTCTGAAAATTCTATGGTTTCTATGCGTGATGGGAATGTCAAGCCCTGATTTAATTTCACAACAACACAAACCACCCTGACAGCAGAGAACTCATTTATCTTTAAACACAAAGCACAGAGAAAATAGTCAGCCTTTTTGTATGAAAGTTCTGTCTGGACACATTGTTCACATATTACATCTAACTATATTACTATGAACAAATTCAGCTACAAACTAACAACAAGCGTTTATCATTCCTCAGTCATTTTTCACTTTATATCTTCCAGATTTTATGATGTCTCATCTTGAACCAACTTGCCTTGGGCTACTACTGCTCTAACAAAGCTCAGTCTAAAAGAATGCCTGACCGAATGAAAAAGGTAAAATCAGAAAATAGAATCGTATTGATACCATTCTCTCAGGAATTGAAGATTCTTGCAATTTACTCACATATTAAAGCATGTGCTACCACCAAAAATCCTGCTGTTTTCTCTAGTGTCTTTGGGGTACTAGTGCTCATAGACCTGCACCACCAAACTATATTTCTATAAATATGTTCAAATAACGTAAGAAAAAAAATTATGCTACTGAACATCACCAATATTGCCAACCTCAAGCTTTCAAACTTTTGGGTCAGGCTACAAAAAATCATGAAGTTGCCTGAAAAATAATCTTGTGGGTTTGTTTGTTTTAAAATACTGCACTTGGTTCTTTTTATTTGCCTGTTAGTTTCTGAACCTTTAGGATGCACTTGCTTTGTGTTTTCAAGCTTTTACCTACAAACAAAAAGGCTAGAAGATTACTTTTTTTAAAAAAAATGCTGATCAGCTTTTATTGAAAGATTGTCAAGCCTGAGATTACATGAGAAAGCCCTGGCTGGGATGATTTAGTTGGTGTCAGTCCTGCTTTGAGCAGGGGGTTGGACTAGATGACCTCCTGAGGTCCCTTCCAACCCTGATATTCTATGATTCCAGCAGCTGGGGCTTTAAGAAAAACAGCAACTACTACAAGACTGAATCAAATCTCAAGAGCTGGCACCAATGCATCATCTACAGTACAGCCCACTGTCTCTTCTCCAGTCTCACACATCCATTAAAGGGACCAAGAAGAGATGAAGAACTTCTAGAGGACTTTATCCTACAAAGTCTTGTGCACAGCAGAGTGAACTAAGATTGTGTAAGGGCGTAACTGATGTTAACAGCTAGGCATGGTTCTTCAGAGTAATAGAAAGTTTCAGGTTCCTTGTTTAATATTTCCTTACTCATAATTGCAGAAGGCAAGAAAGGGTCAGGGAATAAGTGATGATTGCATGAAAAAATGCTTTGTGTGTATAAAAAGATCTTCTACACTTTCCACAGTATGCATCCGATGAAGTGAGCTGTAGCTCACGAAAGCTTATGCTCAAATAAATTGGTTAGTCTCTAAGGTGCCACAAGTACTCCTTTTCTTTTTGCGAATAGAGACTAACACGGCTGTTACTCTGAAACCTGTTTGCTCTCAGAGCATGCTAAGAGACATACCTGTGGATCTCACCTAGCTGTCTGAGGCTACATCCCAATATCAATGGACCATTTGAAAAGACAATGGCAAATCTAATTGCCCAGACATTGATATCTTGCAATCAACACCCAAAGGGATTTGGATGTCCCTAAATCTCAGCAGGGAGGCTGAGCAACATTCCCTAGATGGAAGACAAAGGACTAGGAAGGTATGAGGTGGGGGGAGAAGAGTTGGCTGCTGGAAGGCGTTAGGGCTCTCACCTGGAGTCTAGCAAAGGTGGTCAGATAGAAAGAGACAGAGCTTGAACCACAAGGTTCTCTACACTTGGCTGGGCTGTGGGCTAACCAGAATGGACTATGCTTTAGCCTTCAGCCTTCTCTATACTACCCTAAGGACTTCCTATGCTGTGCTCCTGTTAATGAATAAACCCTTCTGTTTTGACAACACTGTGAGAGTGCTGTTGCAAATGCTTCATGAGGTGCATTAATCCCTGAAGAGCATACAAGTTAATTTGCAAATTTGACAACATCAAATTAGGCCTGAATAAAGACTGGGAGTGGCTAGGTCACTACAAAAAATAATTTTCCCTCTATTGATATTCACCCCTTCTTGTCAACTGTTGGGAATGGGCCAAATCCACCCTAATTGAATTGGCCCCGTTAGCACTGACCCCCTTCTTGGTAAGGCAACTCCCATTTTTTCATGTGCTATATATTTATACCTGCTTACTGTATTGTCCACTCCATGTATCTGATGAAGTGGGTTATAGTTCATGAAAGCTTTTGCCCAAATAAATGTGTTAGTCTCTAAGGTACCACAAGGACTCCTCCTTGTTTTTACTGATACAGACTAACATGGCTACCCCTCTGAAACAAGTCTCCATTGGGCATCTGTCTCAGCTGGACCTGAATGGAGCTCACAGTGTAAAGCAGGAGTGCTGAAGACCCAGAGCTACAGTCTAAGGAGGTGGTGAAGCAACGTGGCTTACCCTGAGAAAGAGTGAGACTCCTAGAGGGTCTGGCACACTGACGGAGTTTCTCCTACAAACTGTTTCAAAGCTGGGGCCAATCCTGTGGATCCATAACACAGGTGTCCATGTGCTCTCTGCCCTGCTTCTCACTTATTGCTTTGTGCTTGTATGTGCAAAACCTCTGCATCTTTGCTGGTCAGAACAAAGCACAAAATGGAAAAAAACCTCTCACAGTTATTCATGAAAAGTCAAATATTCCATACTTTCGCCTCTCTCCCCCCCTTTTCCCCATGTAGCTTCACTTGTTTATTGAGCAGCGGAGATCATTCGATAACAGCTATTAGTGATAGTGAAGTCAGACTGACGAGAAGGAGAAAACAGTGCTTAAGAAACTGAATTCTCAATTAATTTGTCCTTCGCCAACAGAAGTTGGTCCAATGAAAGAGAGGACCTCACCCACCCTGTGTCTAAATGAATTTAAGTAATTTAATGTCATTAAAATATATGTAGAAAAAATGTACAGTAGTGTAGTTTTCTAGTTTAAAAATGCATATACTAAGGGTCTCAGACTCAGTGTGAAATGCCAGCAAATATACTTTTGCATAACCATGCATTAGCAAGATCAGAAATAAATGATCCACATAGTAGCATGTAAAGATGTTTGAATACTGGTGCCCATGTGTAATGGTATATTTTATTTATTTTTGTGACAAAGAAAGTAATTCTGTGAGAGTATTGCTATCACAATATGAAATAAGATTCTTTGTCCTTTTTTTCCATTTTAAAAAAGAGCCCTTTAACAGTGACCTATGAGGAAAACAATCTTGTGAATATAAATAAAAAATAACATTGCAGCAAATTGCAACATACATTTGTCCCTCCCATTCTTTAAATACATTAAAAGGAAGCTGATAATCAATTCAATTGCAGACAGGAACATATACACAAGGGGTTTTATCTGTTAATATATTATATGCACTTATTTACAAACCAAGATGTGCAATGGGGCATGATAATATGCTTTAACTTATAAAAGGGCTTAATGATACTACTCATGTGAATAACAGCTCATGAATGCAGGTAAGAGGCTCACAACCTGATCTAATGTTGTAATGGAAACAATGATTACTCTCACTGTTATCCATTTTATTCTTTCAGTTGTCACAAATGTGTGTTGACTCTTTCTTCCTATTCCCCAATATCTTGTCCATTTTAATGGAAAGTGATTAGATTATTAATCATAATTTATTTAAATATTACAAACATGCTTGGCTTTTTACAGACATGTATGAAGACTAGAATCTTGCCCTGAAGTGCTTAAAGCTCAGTTTCTATACTTAGTAACAATTCTGCAAATTTACTTCAAAAGGGTTGTAATGTTATAACTGACATCAGAATGTAGACCTAATCTGTTGGCAGTCTTGTGGCTTTTGATCTGTGCCTTAAGATGAGGAATACAGTGAACTAGTGGTGATATGTTCTGAGGTCATAGGTTGATGCAAATTCCCTTTTGAACTGCTGCTATGTAACCCATTATGTGAATATGGATTTCATGTTGACTAGTATAGCAACCGATATGCTTGACAGCATGGAAACCTCTAGCATAGTAGTGAATAATTAACAATTTTATATCATTTTAAATGTGTTCTGTAGTCAGGTTTGACCAGTAAAGAACACACAAGCTAGTCTTGTGAATATTCCATTTTCTAGATATCTTTGGTGGATGAGGTTCTTTGGATTATGTTATGTGGAAGGTCAACTTAGATTATTTTAATGGTCCCCATCTGGCCTTAAAAATCTATGGGTCCAATTCCCCATTGCCTTACACCTTGTGCAGTCATTTACAACGGCATAAAATGGCTTTTGCCACCCACTTTTTACTGGTATAAATGACTACACAAAGTGCCATGTCCTATGCATCTCTACGTGCTTGAAGGAATAGTACTGCAAATACATTAGTGTCCGTTCATCCTGGAATGGAGGAATTTGCTTGCACGAAACAGTTGGCCAACTATGTATAAACATGAGACAATTTGTAAGACTAGAGGTACTAAATACAGTTCTGTCAGATGTGTTCATGAGGCAGTGTACCCACCTCCTGAATAATGCTTGGAAATCTAATCTCTCTGCTATGCAAATAGAGAAATTCAGATCTAGTTTTGATGTAAAATTTTACATCTTAAGTAGCCAAAGCTTCTTATGACAGGTCATGAAAAATATTTTTCCACCTGAAACTATGAAAAATAGTAAAATTAAAAAGTTGGATGTCATCTCTAGTTTACGTACTCACCCCTATTGCTCCAGTCCCTAGCATGAAACTTCTGGACTACCTGCAAGCACATCAAAATTCTCAAAGTCACTGATAGATTAAACAACAATTTTTTGTAAATAAATACACTATCAAAAATGTGACATTGTAAGTCAGAAACAGAAGAGGAGGCTAAAACCCACAAACACATTTACATTATAGATTCATAGATATTTACGTCAGAAGGGACCATTATGATCATCTAGTCTGACCTCCTGCACAACGCAGGCCACAGAATTTCACCCACCACTCCTGCAAAAAACCTCTCACCTATGTCTGAGCTATTGAAGTCCTCAAATCGTGGTTTAAAGACTTCAAGGAGCAGAGAATCCTCCAGCAAGTGACCCATGCCCCATGCTACAGAGGAAGGCAAAAAAACCTCCAGGGCCTCTTCCAATCTGCTCTGGAGGAAAATTCCTTCCTGACCCCAAATATGGTGATCAGCTAAACCCTGAGCATATGGGCAAGATTCACCAGCCAGATACTACAGAAAATTCTTTCCTGGGTAACTCAGATCCCATTATGAGCTTGGCCTCTCTGTTTCAGCAAAAATGTTACCACTTAGTCACCTGACTACCTGGCTTGTGAGCACAGTTAGGTTGCCAGATCCCTTAGTAGTAATATTTGTGCTCACAATTAATTGTGCATCTATAAAAATTAAAGTTTTTATTTTTTAAAACATTGCTTATCATGCAAAAAACATCTGAAAAATTGGTTTCTCTTTACTTACCTGCCAAGATCTTCATCTGTGTTTCCCTTGTGTGAGAGTCAATGGTATCAAACAATGAAAACAAAACAGGGAGCATGTACACTTACTGTGCCTTTGGGAATCTATAAAACAAGACAACATTGCAACAATCTAAATCTATCCTCAAATGTGTGCGGACATCTCCCACTCATTTCACGAAAGTAAGAAATTAATTATTTTTTATATTTTGCTTTCAAATATATTTTTCTGTTTTGTTTTCTTTTTCATTTCAAATATATTTGCAGTTTACTTTTATCTATTTCTCAGCAAAATACTTTATAATTTAAAAACTCACCTTCGTCTGGCTTAGAAACACTTCCTACATCTTTTTACAAATGTTTCAATTAAATCACATACATGGGACCTAGTTCTGAATATAATATTTTGTAAGCAGTCAGGTTTTTCAGGAGAGAAGACACAACATTTCTCTTCATGAGCTTCCAACTCATTCTGAATTTCTTTAAGTTTCAGAAAACATCAATACGTTGTGGGTATATTCAGAGATTTAACACAAGCATTAGTGCTTCTTGGAACATCTGCAATAAAATAGAATTTTGTCAAAGCTGAAATGTTTCTTGGAGACATTATCTTTTTTCTTGTTAAGGTTTTTGTTTTCTATCTGCCTGGGACACGGGAGACAGAGGTTGAAATCCTTGCTTTCCCTGATTCAGAGAATTCTGGGATGGAAAATTCTGACTCAGGCTGAACAAGGACTTAGACTATTAGCATAGCATCCAAGAAAGAAAGAAAGATCTGGTCCAAAAAACCTTCCCAAATCAAAAAGCTCAGGTTTTGATCTGAAAACAGATGTTTTTGGCAAACTTCTGTTGATACAAAAACTTTTTCAATGTTTTGTTTTTGTTCAAAGCAGAATAAAAACTAAATATGAAACTTCAAAAGTTGTCATGAAACAGAACTGTCAATCTGTGGACAGTTCTGACTAGCACAGTCACTCTCATACTGACAATTTCATTTGCTTAACCATGCCCATACTAGTCATTTGATACCTGCTTTTGAGTTGAAGAGCCCTCAACTACCATTATCTTCTTGCAGAATTTAGCTAATATATGAAGGAAAGAAATATAAATTAAACCAATGGTACAGATGATGATAATAATAAATAATAAATAATAAATAATAATACCACCAAAGATAAGAAGCAAGCCATTCACCCCGCTATACTTGACCCCCATATACTTACACAAGCATTATCACATAATCAACTGACATTTCTACCTACAATACTAAGATAGCAAGATTGTTTCTTAAGAGGAAGTACAGATTACTTTCAAACTTTCTTGACTAGCTTCTCTGTCAATCTGGGGTCTGTTACAAAGCCAACTGGACTACCGAAAGAGCTGTGGGAACAAGAATTGTTTGTTTTACTGGCAATTCTGAAAAAAGAGATCAGAAAAAAAATGGTTTCACTTCAAACCAAAAATTTTTTTTTAAAGTTTTCAGTGACTTGAAAAATAAAAAAAAAATTGTTTTAGGCTGAACAAAACATTTCATTTTATCCAAACTACTTCATTCAACCCAAAATGTTTCATTTAGACTTCAGGCATTTAATGTTTTTATTTTATTTTTAAAATACATTTGAAGGAATTTTTGAAAGAAAAAAGTCATTTCAAAAGAAGACACTGAAATGTTTAATTTCAACATTTTTAAAATAACACATTTCAACTTTTTTGGATTTTAGGGGTGGAGGGAAGGGAGATTTCAGCATGGACAATTTGGCAAAAATGAGAGCCACAAAACATTTCAGTGTCAACAAATTGGCATTTATTTTTTTTGGCCAAAAAAAGTTATTCCAGCTGTAACTGTGGATCAGACACGCAGGGCTAGATTCACAAAGGAAATTAGGCATAGAGACACTGAGCATCACCACACCTAACATTTAGGGACCTAGAAAATCACTGGGATTCACAGATTTGGGCACCTAGTTCTTCCTGTACAATGAATGGGGAGTGATAAGTGCCTCAGAATGGGATTCACAAAAGACAGAACACGAGAGCAGCTCCCCACCTAAACTAGCCAATAGGAGCTGCCAAGGTGAGAGGTGTGCCCTTAGCCCCACCACTGTCAGGGAGTTTGACACCTAAATGTAGGCTGAAGGGAGGTGCTTCTCTCTGCTTGGCATTCTCAGTCCTGGTCTACACTAGGACTTTAGGTCGAATTTAGCAGCATTAAATCGATGTAAACCTGCACCCGTCCACACGATGAAGCCCTTTATTTTGACTTAAAGGGCTCTTAAAATCGATTTCCTTACTCCACCCCTGACAAGTGGATTAGCGCTTAAATTGGCCTTGCCGGGTCGAATTTAGGGTGCTGTGGACACAATTCGACGGTATTGGCCTCCGGGAGCTATCCCAGAGTGCTCCATTTTGACCGCTCTGGACAGCACTCTCAACTCAGATGCACTGGCTAGGTAGACAGGAAAAGAACCGCGAACTTTTGAATCTCATTTCCTGTTTGGCCAGCGTGGCAAGCTGCAGGTGACCATGCAGAGCTCATCAGCAGAGGTGACCATGATGGAGTCTCAGAATCGCAAAAGAGCTCCAGCATGGACCGAACGGGAGGTACGGGATCTGATCGCTGTATGGGGAGAGGAATCCGTGCTATCAGAACTCCGTTCCAGTTTTCGAAATGCCAAAACCTTTGTCAAAATCTCCCAGGGCATGAAGGACAGAGGCCATAACAGGGACCCGAAGCAGTGCCGCGTGAAACTGAAGGAGCTGAGGCAAGCCTACCAGAAAACCAGAGAGGCGAACGGCCGCTCGGGGTCAGAGCCCCAAACATGCCGCTTCTATGATGAGCTGCATGCCATTTTAGGGGGTTCAGCCACCACTACCCCAGCCGTGTTGTTTGACTCCTTCAATGGAGATGGAGGCAATACGGAAGCAGGTTTTGGGGACGAAGAAGATGATGATGACGACGAGGTTGTAGATAGCTCACAGCAAGCAAGCGGAGAAACCAGTTTTCCCGACAGCCAGGAACTGTTTCTTACCCTGGACCTGGAGCCAGTACCCCCTGAACCCACCCAAGGCTGCCTCCTGGACCCAGCAGGCAGAGAAGGGACCTCCGGTGAGTGTACCTTTTAAAATACTATACATGGTTTAAAAGCAAGAAAGGATTACTTTGCCCTGGCATTCGCGGCTCTCCTGGATATACTCCCAAAGCCTTTGCAAAAGGTTTCTGGGGAGGGCAGACTTATTGCGTCCTTCATGGTAGGACACTTTACCACTCCAGGCCAGTAACACGTACTCGGGAATCATTGTACAACAAAGCATTGCAGTGTATGTTTGCTGGCGTTCAAGCAACATCCGTTCTTTATCTCTCTGTGTTATCCTCAGGAGAGTGATATCATTCATGGTCACCTGGTTGAAATAGGGTGCTTTTCTTCAGGGGACATTCAGAGGTGGCCGTTCCTGCTGGGCTGTTTGCCTGTGGCTGAACAGAAATGTTCCCCGCTGTTAGCCACAGGGAGAGGGGAGGGTTGAGGGGGTAGCCACGCGGTGGGGGGAGGCAAAATGCGACCTTGTAACGAAAGCACATGTGCTATGTATGTAATGTTAACAGCAAGGTTTACCCTGAAAGAGTGTAGCCGGTGTTTTATAAAATGTGTCTTTTTAAATACCACTGTCCCTTTTTTTTTCCTCCACCAGCTGCATGTGTTTCAATGATCACAGGATCTTCTCCTTCCCAGAGGCTAGTGAAGATTAGAAAGAAAAAAAAACGCACTTGAGATGAAATGTTCTCCGAGCTCATGCTGACCTCCCACACTGACAGAGCACAGACGAATGCATGGAGGCAAATAATGTCAGACTGCAGGAAAGCACAAAATGACCGGGAGGAGAGGTGGCGGGCTGAAGAGAGTAAGTGGCGGGCTGAAGAGAGGGCTGAAGCTCGAATGTGGCGACAGAGTGATGAGAGGAGGCAGGATTCAATGCTGAGGCTGCTGGAGGATCAAACCAGTATGCTCCAGTGTATGGTTGAGCTGCAGCAAAGGCAGCTGGAGCACAGACTACCACTACAGCCCCTGTGTAACCAACCGCCCTCCTCCCCAAGTTCCATAGCCTCCACACCCAGACGCCCAAGAACGCAGTGGGGGGGCCTCCGGCCAACCAGCCACTCCACCACAGAGGATTGCCCCAAAAAACAGAAGGCTGGCATTCAATAAATTTTAAAGTTGTAAACTTTTAAAGTGCTGTGTGGCATTTTCCTTCCCTCCTCCACCACCCCTCCTGGGCTACCTTGGTAGTCATCCCCCTATTTGTGTGATGAATGAATAAAGAATGCATGAATGTGAAGCAACAATGACTTTATTGCCTCTGCAAGCGGTGATCGAAGGGAGGAGGAGAGGGTGGTTAGCTTACAGGGAAAGTAGAGTGAACCAAGGGGCGGGGGGTTTCATCAAGGAGAAACAAACAGAACTTTCACACCGTAGCCTGGCCAGTCATGAAACTGGTTTTCAAAGCCTCTCTGATGCGTACCACGCCCTCCTGTGCTCTTCTAACCGCCCTGGTGTCTGGCTGCGCGTAACCAGCAGCCAGGCGATTTGCCTCAACCTCCCACCCCACCATAAACATCTCCCCCTTACTCTCACAGATATTGTGGAGCACACAGCAAGCAGTAATAACAGTGGGAATATTGGTTTCGCTGAGGTCTAAGCGAGTCAGTAAACTGCGCCAGCGCGCCTTTAAACGTCCAAATGCACATTCTACCACCATTCTGCACTTGCTCAGCCTGTAGTTGAACAGCTCCTGACTACTGTCCAGGCTGCCTGTGTACGGCTTCATGAGCCATGGCATTAAGGGGTAGGCTGGGTCCCCAAGGACACATATAGGCATTTCAACATCAACAGTTATTTTCTGGTCTGGGAATAAAGTCCCTTCTTGAAGCTTTTGAAACAGACCAGAGTTCCTGAAGATGCGAGCGTCATGTACCTTTCCCGGCCATCCCACGTTGATGTTGGTGAAACGTTCCTTGTGATCCACCAGAGCTTGCAGCACTATTGAAAAGTACCCCTTGCGGTTTATGTACTGGCCGGCTTGGTGCTCCGGTGCCAAGATAGGGATATGGGTTCCGTCTATGGCCCCACCACAGTTAGGGAATCCCATTGCAGCAAAGCCATCCACTATGACCTGCACATTTCCCAGGGTCACTACCCTTGATATCAGCAGATCTTTGATTGCGTGGGCTACTTGTATCACAGCAGCCCCAACAGTAGATTTGCCCACTCCAAATTGATTCCCAACTGACCGGTAGCTGTCTGGCGTTGCAAGCTTCCACAGGGCTATCGCCACTCGCTTCTCAACTGTGAGGGCTGCTCTCATCTTGGTATTCATGCGCTTCAGGGCAGGGGAAAGCAAGTCACAAAGTTCCATGAAAGTGCCCTTATGCATGCGAAAGTTTCGCAGCCACTGGGAATCGTCCCAGACCTGTAACACTATGCGGTCCCACCAGTCTGTGCTTGTTTCCCGAGCCCAGAATCGGCGTTCCACAGCATGAACCTGCCCCATTAGCACCATGATGCATGCATTGGCAGGGCCCATGCTTTCAGAGAAATCTGTGTCCATGTCCTGATCACTCACGTGACCGCGCTGACGTCGCCTCCTTGCCCGGTAGCGCTTTGCCAGGTTTTGGTGCTGCATATACTGCTGGATAATGCGTGTGGTGTTTAATGTGCTCCTAATTGCCAAAGTGAGCTGAGCGGACTCCATGCTTGCCTTGGTATGGCGTCCGCACAGAAAAAAGGCGCGGAATGATTGTCTGCCGTTACTCTGACGGAGGGAGAGGCGACTGACGACACGGCTTACAGGGTTGGCTTCAGGGGGCTAAAATCCACAAAGGGGGTGGCTTTACATCAAGGAGTAGTTCAGGCAGGACTTCACGGAGGGTTCCAATAAGAAATGGTGCACCTAAGTTACTGTTCTTATTGGAACAAGGAGGTTAGCCTGGCCTCTGATTGATACATGGCTAGATTTACCTCGCTGCACCTTCTCTGTGAGTGACTGCAGTGTGACCTGGAGGAATGAGTCCCCTAGACAGGGGAGGAGGCAAATGAGTACAAAACAAATCTGGTCTATTTCTTGTTTTGATCCACTCCATCTATCTTTTACATCTTTGGCTGGCAGCAGACGGTGCAGAAGGACTGCAAACCATCCACATCTCATGGCTGCTCGGCAGAAGATGGTACAGTACGACTGCTAGCCATCCTCATCTCTTGCCTGCCCGGCAGAAGATGGTGCAATACGACTGCTAGCCATCCTCATCTCTTGCCTGCCCGGCAGAAGATGGTGCAATACGACTGCTAGCCATCCTCATATCTTGCCTGCCCGGCGGAAGATGGTGCAATACGACTGCTAGCCATCCTCATCTCTTGCCTGCCCGGCGGAAGATGGTGCAATACGACTGCTAGCAATCCGTATTGCCTGCCTGCTCACCATTAGACGGTTCAATACGACTGACTGCAGGACTAAAGAGCATGACCTGGTCAAGTCACCAAAAATTTAGTCCCTGCGCCCATGTCTGCCCAGGCGCTCCCAGCCGACGTGGCCAGGAGCACCTCGGACATGACGAGGACGGCTATCAGTCATACTGCACCGTCTGCTGCCAGAAGGCAATGCGTTGCTGCTACTGTGTAGCAATGCCGTACCGCGTCTGCCAGCACCCAGGAGACATACGGTGACAGTTACCTGAGCGGGCTCCATGCTTGCCGTGGTATGGCGTCCGCACAGGTAACTCAGGAAAAAAGGCGCGAAACGATTGTCTGCCCTTGCCTTCACGGAGGTTTTATATATTCGAGTGTGTGTGTCCCCACAGAAAATGCTCTAAGTGCATTAAGTGCATTAACTCGGCGGAGCGCTTCCACAGTACCGAGGCTAGAGTCGACTTCCGGAGCGTTGCACTGTGGGTAGCTATCCCACAGTTCCCGCAGTCTCCGCTGCCCATTGGAATTCTGGGTTGAGATCCCAATGCCTGATGGGGCTGAAACATTGTCGCGGGTGGTTCTGGGTACATATCGTCAGGCCCCCGTTCCCTCCCTCCCTCCCTCCCTCCGTGAAAGCAAGGGCAGACAATCGTTTCGCGCCTTTTTTCCTGAGTTACCTGTGCAGACGCCATACCACGGCAAGCATGGAGCCCGCTCAGGTAACCGTCACCGTATGTCTCCTGGGTGCTGGCAGATGCAGTACTGCATTGCTACACAGCAGCAGCAACCCATTGCCTTGTGGCAGCAGATGGTGCAATAGGACTGGTAGCTGTCATCTTCATGTCCGAGGTGCTCCTGGTCGCCTGTGTGAGGTCGATCAGGAGCGCCTGGGCAGACATGGGCGCAGGGACTAAATTTGGAGTGACTTGATCAAGTCATTCTCTTTAGTCCTGCAGTCAGTCCTATTGAACCATCTTATGGTGAGCAGGCAGGTGATACGGATTGCTAGCAGTCCTATTGCATCATCTTCTGCCGGGCAGCCATGAGATGTGGATGGCATGCAGTCCTTCTGCACCGTCTGCTGCCAGCCAAAGATGTAAAAGATAGATGGAGTGGATCAAAACAAGAAATAGACCAGATTTGTTTTGTACTCATTTGCAACACCCCCCCCCGCCCCCCGTCTAGGGGACTCATTGCTCTAGGTCACACTGCAGTCACTCACAGAGAAGGTGCAGCGAGGTAAATCTAGCCATGTATCAACCAGAGGCCAGACTAACCTCCTTGTTCCAATAAGAACAATAACTTAAGTGCACCATTTCTTATTGGAACCCTCCGTGAAGTCCTGCCTGAAATACTTCTTGATGTAAAGCCACCCCCTTTGTTGATTTTAGCTCCCTGTAAGCCAACCCTGTAAGCCGTGTCTTCAGTCGCCCCTACCTGCGTCAGAGCAACGGCAAACAATCGTGCATCTGAGTTGAGTGTGCTGTCCAGAGCAGTCACAATGGAGCACTCTGGGATAGCTCCCGGGGGCCAATACCGTCGAACTGTGTCCACAGTACCCCAAATTCGACCCGGCAAGGCCGATTTAAGCGCTAATCCACTTGTCAGGGGTGGAGTAAGGAAATCGATTTTAAAAGCCCTTTAAGTCGAAATAAAGGGCTTCATCGTGTGGACAGGTGCAGGTTTACATCGATTTAACGCTGCTAAATTCGACCTAAAGTCCTAGTGTAGACCAGGACTCAGAGGCAGCCAAGCAGGGGTTTGTGAATGTCAATGGGGCTTGATTCTGAGACTTAGATGCCTAAATTCTTTTGTGAATCCTTTTCATATGTCAGACAATATAATCTTTCTTCTTGCATCCTACAACTTTTTAAGCAGGAAACTGAGTTTACAGTATATTTTTTTTCTACCCTAATTGATACCAAAGCTCTTATTTTGTGTGGCCATCCCCCAAAATGTAAATTCACTTATCTTATATAACCCAGGTTAAATCCTGCACTGTGGACTCCTCATCCGTAAAATGAGGGTGATAATGCTTACTTCACAGAGGAGTAGTGAGGCTTAACTCATTAGTGCTTGTACACAGCTTTGAGAAACTCAGATATAAGGCTGTCCAGAAATGCATTATTATCTAAAAAAGTGAGCAAGGCTTCTCACTTGCACTTTCCAAGGAGCTACAAACTGTGGCTTTTATCTAGTTTTCCAACTGCTCAGTGTGGCTACTCACTAGTTTAAATAACCTATTGGAAACTGAAATGACAATCCCGGTCTCCTCAGTTTGCTGGTCCAATTTTCCTCAGTGTGAACAAATTGCCCCTGAAAGCACACAATTCTTCCCTCAAAATTGTCCACTCTCACTATTATTTGATCAAATTGATCAGAAAATAGGAGAACTTAGTAGCAAAGATTTTTCTCTAAAGCAACTGTACCATCTTCACTGGCTTGACAAATTTTTATTGCACCATCCAGCATGACCTCTGAATCTCTTAAACACCTTCCTCTAATTTTTCTTTAAAAAAAAAAAAAGCACTTTAGCTCCAAATGCTATTTGATTCTGAATCAGTGATGCTATGTGTACTTCAAAGTTACATGACCGTGCTTTGAGCCAAAAGTCTGTGACAAAGACATTAACATGTCTCTTTTTCTGCTGTGTTCTGCAATGAAAGACACACAGTACCTCTCATATCTTCTTTGTTAACACTTATAGTTTTGAAAAAAGTGACATCCGTTCTGTCTCTTTCTGATTATTGTGTGTTCCTTATGACCTTGTGTTTATATCCAGGGTAGGTGCAAGTGCTGACATAAACGGCCACTGCCATTCACACTTTGGGGATTTACGGGTGACGAGACACTAAGTACTTGTCTACCCAGACACGTTCAGGAAAGTTAATCCAAATTAACTAAAAGGCATGAATTAAACTGCATTAAACCCTGTGTGGAGACATTCATTCAGAATGAAAGTGGCCTTAATTTGTTTATCTTAATATGAATTAAACTAAACCAAATTAAGGCCATTTTAACTGTGAATGAGAGTACCCACATGCAAGTTTAATGAATTTTAACTAATTCACTTAAGATTTACACCTTTAGTTATTTTGGATTAATTTTCTTGAGGGTCCCCACATAGACAAGCTCTTAATGAACTACATCCTCCTGATTCTCCCTCAGGGTATGTCTACACCACAACAAAACACCCACAGCTGGCCCAGGTCAGCTACTCGGGCCCACTGGGCTTGTACTGCAGGGCTATACAACTGCAGTGTAGATGGTTGCAGTCAGGTTGGAGGCTGGGCTCTGGGACATTGCAAGGGGGGAGGGACCCAGAACCTGGCCTCCAGCCTGAGTGTTTCTAGAAACAGCATACCATTAGGGGCAGTGTTAAGATGCACTGTCCCTGGGAGAGCTCCTGGGTGAATTCTGCCTCAAGGAGGCAGAATTTATCTTTGACCTCCTTGCCATGCAGGTGGCCTGTGCCCACTGATCTATCCCTTCAGGTGCAACTATTGCAAAAGGAAGGATGGGGCTATGGCACTGTGTACACTGGGGAAGTAGGAAGGAGGCAGTTCCTGCACTACCTTGAACACAGGTACTGATATTGTGCCTGATCCTTATTACAGGCTAGCAAGGTAGGAGGATAACTCCTTGTGCCCACCATGCCACCACATCACATGGCAACCGCAGAAGAGCAAAGCACAATCTGACCCTAAAATGCACCTGAAGATGAGTACATTATAGACACAGAATTAGCATTTCATTCATGCAGTCACTGCCTACCACCAGTATCATGACTTGGGAAGAGCACTTTGTGATACCTTGATTATAAAATGTGCTGTGTAAAATTAAATTCTCTGCCCTTCCTTGGCAACTGAAGAGATAAAATCATTTCTACAATCACTGCATCCATCCTTTAAAATGTAGAGCTGCTAGGACTGTGTCACACGTGGTGAAAACAGATTTAAGCTTTTTAAACCATTGCTTTTATTCTGCCGAATGATTTATTTCTCTGTCCTTTACTACCCCACCCCAAAACTGTAAAGAATCAAACATTCTTATAAAATAATATAAGCTACATGCTAATGAGGCCACATTTCCTAAGGGTCTGTCTCCTGCAATTTGTCAATAGAAGACATTTAAGTTCTATGGTAAGTAACATCTATTCCTCAGAACATATTGCCACACACTAGGAAGAAACTGGAAGCCATTTAAATGCCAGTTACTCTTTGGTTGTTCTGAGACAAACTGATTACCCTCCCTAGAAAATTGAGGCCCAAATTAATTACTTAATGATAGTGATAGTATAAGGTTAACTCCATAACAAAGAAATCTTAGTATCAATTAGTAGACTCACCACCAAATGGACAATAAGAATTTGTCATGAACCGTAAATAAAACGAAATGTCATGTTTGTGACATCTTTCTTCGCAGTTTACATGAGTTTTTAAAAAGCTGAAACTGACAACTGACTCTGGGTTTTAAGTAACTATTGCCCCTGGCTACATCAGATTTACAGCCAGATCATGTTCTATCTATGCCATTATATTGGCAGCCTTCACAATAGTATCTGAGTGCAAAACTCTAATTGACTTCAATAGAGCAAGATCTAGGCCTTTGTTTTTAAATGGTTTATTTACTCTAGATTGAAAAAAAAATAGTGAAACAGTTTAAACTTCTGTTTTACCTTTTGTTATTGGCAAATGGAAAAGAAAAAAAATGGGATCCAACCAAGAATTCTTGTTCCAAGCACCCAGAAGTCTGGGAGAGTGTAGTCTAAATCAGGATCAGTGCATACCCTCTAGTGACCAAGAAAGACCTATGCATTGCCCAGCTTTGTAGCTTGGGCCTATCTTTTGTCTGCATTAGTCTACTGTATTAATGAAAGCAAGTATGGGCCACATAAAATACTTAAGCCAAAAAGATCTATAAATAATTTTGGTCGTATCCGCAACAACCTTGAACTGTACATAGACAACTAGAGAGTTCCATCACTGAGTTCTGTTGATATTCATAAGTCATCCAACTTTGTTACTTACTTTGTTACATTACTAAAAAGCTTAATTGACTTTTGGTCCAGTTTTATAGAGTCAGACATCTATTAGTCTCTCCATAATGTAGTATTACAGTAGCAATAAAATAAGGTAAAATTTTCCCCTCAGACACACACACACACGAACACACCCCTGAATTTCAGTTGTGAATGAGTATTTGAGGACAAAATGTTATCCTTAACTTTCTAACAATAAAAGTTGGTGTGCGTGTTCCTGGAAACGTAGCGCACCTCTGACTGAAACAAGGCCTTCTGTATACTGTTAGCCCTCTCAACAATGGGGATCTTTTCAGGAGAGGAAAACAGGCAAGTACTGTTTTTAATTAATAGCCAGCCTCCAACCTCCTTTAAATTCTCCCATACAGATTCACTTTTGCCTGATGCAAACCTTCCTGAACCCGCATGAACGTTCTACTCCCTCCCTGAGCCGAGTAGCTCCTTTTGAAACATTCCACTCAGAAGTGGCCTGTACTGGCTGCCACAGTAGCTGCATAGAAGAGGGAAAAAAGGCTGGCCATAAAAATACAAACATTTGTGACACCCAGGAATCAAAGTGCCAACTGGACAGGGCACAGATGCGATGCATATTGGTTAAGGAGTCTCCTTAGTTTAAGTGTCTACATTCTAATTAAACAGAATCATAGACTCAGAATTTAAGGCCAGAAGGGACCATCATGTCCATCTAGTCTGACCTCTTGCACATTTCAGGCCATAGGTCATCACCCACCCACTCCTGTTACAGGCCTATATCCTCTAGTTGAGTTACTGTAGTCCTCATATCGTGAGTTAAAGACTTCTGGTTATAGAGAATCCACCATTATGCTTGTACAAACCAGCAAGTGACCGATGCCCACATTACAGAGGAAGGCAAAAAAAAAAAAAAAAAAAAAAAAACCCACCCACCACCAAAGGTCTCTGCCAAACTGATTTGGGGGAAAATTCCTTCCTGAGCCCAAATATGGCTAACAGACCCTGAGCATGTGGGCGACACACCCCATACACACACCTGGGAAAGAATTCTTGTAGCAACTCAAAGCCCTCCCAATCTAGTGTTCCATATCAGGCCTTTGGAGATACTTGCTAATAGCAGTTGCAGATGGGCCATATACCATTGTAGGCAACCTCATCATACCATCACCTCCATACATTTATCAAGCTCACTCTTGAAATGTATTAGGAGTTTTTGTGCCCACTGCTCCCCTTGGAAGGATATTCCAGAACTTCACTTCTCTGATAGTTGGAAACATTCATCTAATTTCAAGCCTAAACTTGATGGCTCGTTTATTTCCATGTGAACTCTCAAAAGCCAGAGTCACATTGGTCATCAATGTCATTGTGAAATGCATTTATGATGTGTAAAGAGTTGTATGTGTACACACACAGAGAAAATCTGTTCTTAAAATCTATGTCTAGGTACTGGGTCAAAGGTGAAAAATACAGGCTCTGTCAGACAAGAAAAGTGTGTCCATTTATCTGAATGGCTCTCCTATCATCAGTCTGAACTGAATGCAAATGAAGGATTGTAAGAACTTCAGAAAGAAATTAATAGGAAGAGATAAAAAGTAGTGGGAGGTATACATCAAAGGTCTGCTCTACTATATTTGGAGGGTAAAGAAAGACTTCCTTTGTGAAGGATGCCAAGATAAATGGACAGAAAGTTTTACTTTATAAAACAATGTTCTCAGCTTGGCTTGGTTGAAAATGCTGAATAGAACTTTGGGTAAGAGAAACTTCTTTCGACACAAGGTTAATCTGCTAGTTATGTTTGGTCTCTAGAAAGCATGATTTAGTTTTATATGTAACCATCTGTTTCCAATATTCTTACTATCACTTGAATACCTTTATAATGAAAACAAGTATAAGTTTATCTATTTGCTGTGGTGTTCAGCAAAAGCCATGATCCTGAGTTGACTCTTACAAGTTGGTCTGTGCTGTTCTGTTGGGAATAGCAGGCCTGGTAATTCTGTGAGTGTTTACAGAGTATTTTGGGTTGGTGTATACATATTGCTACCTTTAGAGAGAGAGAGAGAGAGAGAGAGAGAGAGATCTGCAGGGTCCTAAAAGTTGGTGCTTATGCTGACAGAGACTGATGGTTTTCAGGGAACTAATCCACAGCAGGCACAGACAAGACAGCTTCACACAAAGGGCAGATGGGGTGCCTAAACAACCTTGGGTACTCCATAGGATTTTATTGAGGTAAATAGGCTGGTAAAACTAAAACCAAGCAAACCATATGAATAGGATCTGTAGTCACACTAGTTAGGAAAACAATTACGAGGGCTATCAGTTCTCATACTACAGGTTGATTGGGTAGGAGAGATTCAGGTAAAATCTTCAGCCATGTAGAGCATTATGGCCCAGAGGAAACATCTTAATCTTCTTTTGGAGGTTACACCAATATATAAGCCATTATATGATATAAGCCATTGTTGTTGGACTTTACAGACCATAGTGATGTCTAAACTTATAGAAATGTAGATAGAGTAAAGACGTTATGTCATGTGTTACCTCAGTTTCCCTAGAAACCAACCCAGGGTTACACTTATATTGGTTTTATTAAATGCCGCTATTGGATCAAACAGAAAAGGTTGGCGCTTATTCATGTGTGCACACATACACTCACGCACCCACACACTCACCCAGGCGGAGAGTTACCGGAGACAGCGTAGGAAGCTGGGAAACCGAAGCATAGTAGATCTGGTGTGTCCGCCTGCAGGCATAGTCACGGATCCTGGCCGGCGAGCAGGTCAAGAAGGAGCAGGGGCTTGTGTGCGTGCCTGCTTCCTTCTATTGGAACTGGGCTGCTCCTGTCATGTACACTGAGTTTTCCTTCTGTGTCCGTCACCGAGAAGCATTCCCAGGCCTCGTTCCTTTCATGCATACCAGGCTTTTCTTTTCTTTCCAGCACTCCGTAATTGCCTTCTCAGGGCAGATTATATGAGACACTCCTGTCTCCGGGCTCTTTTCTCCTTGCAGTTCCTCTCCGCCCAGTCCCACACACACTCCCTTATCTTCCACACACACTCCCTTGTTCACACTGTCTCTGATCGCGTGATGGAATATTGCAAAGCTTGGAGGTCATACAAGTGGTAACTGAAAAGGTTACAAACGTCACAAAACATAAAAGGCTATGCTAACAATAACTAAAGTTACGAAGTTTGCAAAAGGTTACAGAACTCAATGATCATACTAGCAATGACTGAAAAGTTACAAATCTTACAATCGCATTCTACTGGATTGAGCAGAGGCTTTACATAACATTTTGTTCCATTGGTCTTCTACTGTGGCAGTTTCTAAATGAAAACCACCACATATTTCCAATGTTCCAATTGTTTGCCAGGAATAAGCCTTTGTCTACACTGGCACCTTTGTCGTTAAAACTTTTGTTGCTAAGGGGTGTGAAAAAAAACACATCCCAAATGTCAAAAGTTTTAATGACAAAAACTGCCGGTGTGGACAGCGCTTTATCAGCGGAAGCCAGGCTCTCAGCAACAAAGCTACCACCCTTCATTGGAGGTGGTTTTATTTTGTCGCCAGAGTTGTCTCCCAGCAACAAAGAGTGGCTACACTGCTTACGTTGGAACAGCACTGCTGCAGCAGCCCAGCCACACCATTGTAAGGTGTGCAGTGTACACATAGCCTAAGACTGAAACTAATCAAATCACAGAAAAGCAGCTATAAGTCTGGTTGTTCCAACTAATTTTGTCTAAATTGTAGACTGGAAACATCTTCATAAAAATAAGACTTGCTTGTAGTGAGGGGGCATGGCCTCCCTTTGAGACTGATGGCGAGAAACCACTCTCCACCAGTTGGAAGGTGGAGCCAGGCAAAGCCACTTCAACACCACCTGTAATGTGGTATGCTCAAACGTTTGTGGGTACAACAAAAACAAAAACCAAGCAAGCAAATGACAGTAGGTATAATCCAATGGAAAGACTCCTATTGAATGCAGTAGGAGCTCGATCAGTCCACCAAGTACTGTATTACATGGAGAATTGTGTATGCAAATTTATAGGCAATGTTTTTAAAGTTTGGTTAGAACATTCTGACAAAACATAATGTGACGTCCGAAGCCATCAAATAATTACAATGTGGATATATAGATATGTTCAGAATTATTTTGTGGTTACTAAATATTTTAAGACAGCTGAACAAATGTATTTTTGTCCTACAGAAATTTAATACTTAGAATGCATTGCCAATTTTGGCTATTTTGGCTGTGCTTTTTGCTTTATGCTGGTGGAGACATACACTAAGTCATTTCATTGCTTGATAGGAACATTTATTCAGTTTAACATCAAACGTTTTCGGCTTCTCAGACCTGCAAGATCAACTAGCTTATGAAAATCAAGCTGGTTTTGGTCTGCTTTATACCCCATCACTAAAATTCCCCGACAGACTAGAACCTCCCAAATCCATCCAAATACCATCCATTAGACTGGAGAGAATTAGAGCTGAATACTAATTTTTTAAAACTATTATATACACATGCATGAAGCAACTACTACATGAGGCTGAAATATATGACACATCTTTAAGGACTCTTGTTTATGCGCTCCTCCCAATAAAGAAGAAAAGCAACAATTTCACCTAATGAAGTGAGAAAGTGATAGCAGTTTTGTTTTGTGAGTGAGTTAGTTAATGAGGCAATATCCTCTTGCATCTTTGAGATAAACTCTAGGTCAAAAGCATACATATTAGCATAACATTCATATTAATATATTTCAGAATCAGATACAGAAGGTCCCTATGCTATGAAATCTGTGTAATCACAGACATCTAATTTTCAAAGGGGTTCTGGGTGCTCATTATGGTGATGGATGACAGTACTGAAAACCATCAGCATTTTCTTGAGCTCTGCTATACTCTGTATGCTCTTTTCTTATGTATCCCATGAATGGAGTCTTAGAGGTTTTATAATGTATTTAGATCACATAGGAAGCAGAATCAAGACCCTTTGTGGGAACATTGTAGCATATTGTTACTGTACTGGTTGTCTACTTGAATCTAGATACCTAAATACCATGTCACATGCTAATAGTAGTTATACTACAGTAGACCTACTCTAAACATAACAGCAGCATGTACCAGAAAAAAATAAGTACAGATATTTGTATCATTTTTTCTGCATATACACACTACTCTTTGCATGTACGCATACACGCACACATACATATATACTTAGACACACATTACACACCCACCCACACATACACATTGTGGTTACTTCACCAGTACCATTGTTTGTGAGATATTATATTATCTCCCTGTATTTAGAATCAGTAGTAATACGTGATATCTCAGAAAACAATGTGTGGTAACTGTTGATCTCTCTTTAGACACAAGGAAACCAGAATGGAAGTGGTTTTTGTTTGAGTGTGAAAACCTCTTATCAGTCAATGTTTTACTTCAAAAAGAAAAGGAGGACTTGTGGCACCTTAGAGACTAACAAATTTGAGTATAAGCTTTCGTGAGCTAGAGCTCACTTCGTCGGAGCTGTAGCTCCCGAAAGCTTATGCTCAAATAAATTTGTTAGTCTCTAAAGTGCCACAAGTCCTCCTTTTCTTTTTGCAGATACAGACTAATATGGCTGCTACTCTGAAACTTGTTTTACTTCAAAACACCCAGGCCACTGAGCCACTTCCCAAAGTCATAGGTGGATTTAGTTAATTGTGCTAGTTTAGGCCCATCTCAAATTTTATGATGCATAGTTGGATTATCCAGAGAAAAGAGCATAATACTAAGATAAAAATCATGGCACATTTGTGATCTCAAAATTCAATGGTGCAGGAGGAAATTGTATTTAAACGTTTAAAAAAAACAGGAATAAGAATAAACTGCAGCCCTGATTCACACCATTGTAACCACAGTTAGGGATGAATTTGACCCAGTATTTATTAAGGGACTAATCTTAAATGTGTGTTCAGCAGAATCAGAACATCTCAAAGTATGCTCAGCACACACGCAGTCGATGGGAATCGATGGCTCTTGGCATCTTGTGGGTTCAGGCGCTGTTTGTTTACAGTGATGGAAATGGAAAGGCTCAAGCCTGAGGCAGAGCAAATTGGTCAAGTTGGCATTTGCCTCAAACTAAATGAAATCTGGAGTGTGTAACATGACTAAAGGGAGGGTGCAAAGACTGATGGTTACTCTAGGTTACTGAAAGACTCTAGGTTACTGAAAACCAAGCTGGATATAGGCCTGCAAGCAGGAGAGAACTGGAGACTGTGCCAAGGGAAAGGAGATCATCTTATCTAAGAAAAGAACTGACAATACAGTGACAGTATCTGTCACAATTATGAAAGCTGTGAATCAGTTTATAGCTTCTCCAGTCACTTCTCCATATTCAGCCTCAAGATCGCAGCTCTCTCTCATTCTCAGCAATAGCAAAAGCTGCACCTACTTAGTGCCAGTCCTACCTACTGTGTTTATTACAATGCCTGTCTTCTAGCTCAACATTGGAAATGTTGTCCTGATAGCCTAATTGTTATTTTGCCCTCATTCCTATTATTGTATCACCTAAAAATTCCTGTACCTTTTTAGAGTTTACACCTAACATCTACGCCCTTATTGTCTTTTTGGTCAAGCCATTACAAAATTTCCTGATGAGTGAAATCTTTATGGCTTCTTAGCCATTTGTATGACTCTTCTCTAAATTACCTTCAACTACCTGATTCTACTGAATTTTAATATTGAGTCCAGAAATGAACACTGGTTCATTGAACCAATTGGTTCATTGGTTCAAATGAACAGTGGTCCAGTATCAGATCAGCTGTGCTTGGCCCAAGTCTAGAAGTAAGTGGACAAATAATTGGTGGTTTCCCAATCCTGGGGTTCACTGGTAGCAGCACTGTCCTGGGCAGAAAGCAGAGCAGCTTAAATGATGCTCTTCTGTGAGCTACCAGCAGTCCAGAGACTGGGAGGGAGCTGGAATACGACACATCAGGATTCTACTACAAAGAAGGAAATCCTCCACAGTATGGATCTGCTGCTACATCACTGCAGACTGCATATGAATCTGACTCACTTTTAATTCTGACTAAAAGCCAATGCAGGATCAAGCCCTAATTCTATGAGCAGAAGATACATTTGCCTAACTCTTAACCTCTTCTTTGGGGGGCAGGGGGTATAGGTTTCTCCCTATCGTAGGGTTTCCCCAATGGCTGTAACATGGGAGAACAGTTTTGTATAAAAGTTTTGTATAAAAGTTAGGAATAAAGATTAAAATTCCCTGTTTTTAATTGACTTTGTGTTATTTTCATAGGTCTATGGGAAGGTGGATCTCTATCAACTATCTGGGATGTGGTACTGTATTCACTAAATGAAGCAAGGCAGATCAGCTAGCAGTTTAGGCAGAAAGAATGGAAATTAATTAAAATAGCGCACACAAAAAACCCCTGAAGCAGGGTGCAGAGATAGGTTACTGAAACTATTTTACTCATTTGCTTTATTTAAAAAGCAAATTAATACAATGCAACCATATGCATTTGATTAATCAATGGCTTCTAAATCATCTGTTCATGTAAAGAGACAAGTATAGAGATAAAGTATATTGTTCTGGTTCAAATAAGAAATATGTTAACATGTTCTCTCTGAATTTTCTCGACTGAAGCCAATAAAGGGGGCATTCTTATGCAGATCTCAGAGAACTTTGGTGGATTGCTGGAGATAAAGACTTATTTTTAAAAAAGCAATAGATAATAGAAACGTATACATTCTTCTTCAAATAAGAAGCACTTATTTTATGAATTAGGATAGCAACCTTATCATATTTTGCTGGATAGTTTTGTCACAACTGATGAAGTTCTTTTCATAAATGAAAACCTCTCATGAATATTCATTTGCATTCCAAAGAGAATCTCATTATCAAATCCAAAAAAAGAATTAATGAGCCTTAATAGTCTCCTCTGACACTTTGTCTTTGTCCCTTCCTCAACTCGGAAGGTGATTCAGCATACCCATGCTACTGCTTCTTTGATCTCAGAAGTCCGTTCTCTGACCACACTGCAAACCCTCATCCTGGAGCTAGCGCCTTGCTTTTAGGTTATTCTTTCATACAAGGAAGAGAAACAACTTCAATTGTTTCAGATGGTTGGTGTTCTGGTTGTTGTTGGTTTTTAAGTCACTATCAATGTTTGATAAAGTTCTCTTATCTGCACATAGGATGAAATTCACCTTGGTATTATCCTTCCAAGACTCTGCATACCATTGAAACTCTATGCAGGCAGCCCCTCTGTCTGCCGTGGTGCACCAGGAAGGCAGTCCTCTCCACACCAACCTTGCATAAACCAGCATGAAAGGCTGAAACGGGGACAGAAGCATGAGAACTCTAGTGGCCCTGGTAACCCGTGGAAGTGGAGTAAATGGGCTGTGCTTGGTATTTCAGATCACAGGATGGAGTAGTGGCTTTCAGGATAAATGGATTATGCTACTCTCTCATCCCTAGTCCCAGATTACAGGATGGATTTCGCCTATCACCTATACCTCACTAACATAAAAAGTGTGGTCACTCTGGCTTTCATCTATCTCTAATGAATAAACAGAATATTGTCTTCTAACTCCCTTCAGAGTTTTAAATTAAAGCAAATCACCAAACAATGACATCAATCATCATGGGCTGGACAAAGTATTTCTGGAGACCACCACATTCAAATGCATCCCCTTTTTTTCCCATCAATTGCCTTCAAGTGTATCATGATTTCCACTAAAAGCATTTCTTGTTCACATTAATCCAATTAATATTTTGTGTCAATGCAGTGAGTAATCAATTTTTGCATTTCACTTTTTGACCATATACAAAACAGGAAAGGCTCGCTTATTCTGAGGGAGAGAGAGCGCAAAGGAGCATTTAGGAATTTAGGTACCAAGAGACATAGGCTTAGGGAAATCTAGGACATTTAAGGCTTTTCCTTATTCTCCCCAAAGCACTATTTTTTGGTTGGGTCCCACTTTTAAAAATACAAGGGGTTCCTTTTTCATTGAACGAAAGAAACAGGCAAACTGCAGCAAGAAAGATGTATTTACAGGCCATTTCCCTTCTTACATTCACACAAGGTAACCATTTCTGTGTGTACAGTAACTCCCCACTTAACGTCTTCTCGCTTAACGTTGTTTCGATCTTACAGCCCTGCTCAATTACAGAATATGCTCCATTTAAAGTTGTGCAATGCTTCGCTATAACATTGTTTAGCTGCCTGCTTTGTCCACAGCTGGCAGCCCCCCATCAGCTCCCCTATTCCCCCCCTCATTGCGGAATACCTGCTGTCTGTTCGTCACCAATTACTATTATGCAGTAATACCCTTACAAAATGAAGCTTACCTTGAATATATGAAAATGTATCTTTCGGCATTATAGATTCATGATGATTATGCAAATCATTGCTAGGATAATTTGCACAATGGGGGTTCAGTATTTAATGAAAGTTACTCTTATTTTTAATTATAGCATCTAAGATCGTTTTATTGTCAAGTGGAATATAGCCTGGTTGATATGCATTTTGGCTTCTAGGATTCCACTGGGTTTAAGAAATATCCTACCCTCACCACCTCCCACCATCAAGATTATTTCCTAGATTTTGAGATTATCTGAGGTATACACACTATATACTTTGTTCATATGTTATAATAATCTGAACAGATTACACAACTAATCTGTTTTGATGTAGATAAGAGAGCCGAGTGAAACTTTTCAAGAATAGGATTGAACAACAGACAGATGTATGACATTCTTTGAAAATCTTGTTAAAATCTTGTGAATGAGTGAAGTAGGCAGTTCAGTTTTAGGTACATACTATAATGTGCTTCTAACTCCTGATGTATATGGATTCCTACTTTGTATTTGTTTCCGGCTAAAAGGGAAGTCCCACAAGGAGATTAAAACAGCCACATATTCACTTCAGCAGCAGATAATTAAATCTGAAAACTTCTAATATGTTCACCAATATAATTTCTATTGTAATTAACACTTTCTATAGGTTAAGAACACTAAATCTGAATAAAACATCTCATCTTCTTGTGATGAAGTCTGCCAAACAGAATAATAAAACCATAATTACAGAAATGTTCCAGCTTCATGTTTGTACACAAATAAGCTCGATTCCTGAGCTGTAGCAAAAGGTGATTGAATCCAGATGTATATATTTCAAGACTTGCAAAATAGTGCTGTGTTTAATGTTTGTATCTTGTGTTGATTTTAACCATATTTGTAATTTGCAAAAGCTATTTACCCGATGGCGTTATTATAAACCTATAAAATGTATATTTTAAGAAGATGGTGCTGCAAACAACAATTGTGTCTGTGACAAGGCATTTGTGGACACATACATCCATTATGAGGACACCTGGAAATCTGCAAAAATCTATGTAAAATAGATAAGCAGACAAATTGGGATGCCTAGTTCCCCCAAGAAGACTGATATACCTATCTTTCTTTCATGATATCAAATGCCATCTTTGTATAACACCACCTTTTGGATATAGGACTAGAGATCCCCCCCAGTATCTCTACAGTATCTTTTTTCTGAAGGCTTACTATGCCCTATGGATAATCTGTTTCAGCGGGAATGAGAAACAGTATGTAATGCTATCTAATATCTCCATATTTTTTAAACTGATTCCCCCCACCCCCTTTATGGAACACTTCTTTCTCTGTGTAAGGACATTATTAAATAAATGTTCATTACCAAAGTTTATTAATAATAATGTAATTAAAAATATATGTTTGTGCTTCTTTGTCTCAAAATATAAATAAAGAGGTAGCACTGTTCATAGAATATTATTGATCTGTTGTATTGATTAGCCTGGCCAGAAGTGCTGAAAATCCTACAGCATGTTAGCATAGCTCAAGGAGAGCAAATTTACAATGAATGATCATTTCTACTGAAATAAATTAGTGCCTTTTTTTTTTTTAATAAGGAATTAGCCTTCTGTTCAGATTTCAGTAGAGTAACATATTCAGTCCTGGTTAAAGCACTGGCTGGGTTGTAAGGGTAAAAGAAAACTGGTAGACAAAGCAAAAAAAAAAAAAAAGAGGTCAGTGTGTGATCACCACACTTGTCTGGTTGCTCACATAATTCAAACAAAGAAATCACCACCAAGATGTTATCTTGATACACATTTTACAGTCCTTTACACCGGGGTGCCCAAAATTTGCCCACATAAAAGGACCACATTGGTAATTTTTCCAAAGTTCAAGGCCAGCCTCCCTGATCTTTGCATCTAATATCACAAACTACATTGCCACATTGAACAGTTAAGCAGGCAGGTAGAAACTTTCCCATTTTATGGACTCTGTGAACTTCTAACAAAGGATCACACATGCCAAATATGTTGCATATTAAGCATAGCACACATATACAGTAAGCTTTTATTTCCAAACAGCTAGTGTTCTGAAAAGTGCTAGATGGACACTCTTGGCAGACAGAGAGGTAGTCCTAAAGCAGTACAAGACACCAGGTAACCCTGTTGCTCCAACTACACTCCTGGAATCAGTACACTCTGCTAGGTGAGAGCAATGGGCAAAAAATTATGCAGAGCCCAGATTTCACTCGCTCAAAAAGGAAAGCCTGGAAGCATTTCCATAATCTTCATGGTGCTAACACTCCCCAAAGCAGAGAGCCACACATCACAGCCAATGCCATCGCCACCCAATAGCGCCTGAACTCTAACGCACAAACAGATCAGTAATTCAATAAAAAACAGATTTATCAGACACATAGATGAAAATGATTTATTGGGGAAGGGTCAAGATGGGTTCTGTAAAGGAAAATCATGCCTCGTCAATATACTAGAATTCTTTGAGGGGGTCAACAAACATGTGCCCAAGGGTGATCCAGTGCATATAGCATACTTGGACTTTCAGAAAGCTTTTGACAAGGTCCCTCACCAACGGCTCTTAAGCACAGTAAAGAGTCATGGGATAAGGAGGAAGGTCCTCTTATGTACCAGTAACTGGTTAGAAGATAGGAAACAAAGGGTAGGATTAAATTGGCAGTTTTCAGAATGAGGGAAGTAAATAGTGGTATCCTCTAGGGACCTGTACTGAGACCAGTGTTCAACATGTTCATAAATGATCTGGAAAAGGGGAAAAAACATTGAGGTGGCAAAGTTTGCAGATGATACAAAAATCAATCAAGATAGCTAAGTCCAAAGCAGACTGTGAAGAGTTACAAAGGGATCTCACAAAGCTGAGTGACTGGGCAACAAAATGGCAGGTGACATTTAATGCTGACAAATGCAAAGTAATGCACATTGGAAAACATAATTCCAAGTGTATACACAAAATGATGGGGTTAAAATTAGCTGTTACCACTCAAGAAAGATCTTGGAGTCATGGTGGATAGTGCTCTGATCACATCTGCTCAATGTGCAGCAGCAGTCAAAAAAGCTAACAATATTAGGAACCATTAGGAAAGATATAGATAATAAGGCAAAAATATCATAATGCCACTGTATAAATCCATGCTTTGCTCATACCTTGAATACTGTGTGCAATTCTGGTCACCCCATCTCAAAAAGGGTACTAGAATTGGAAAAGGTACAGAGGAGGACAACAACTATTGAGGGTATAGAACAGACTCCATATGAGGAGAGATTTAAAAGATTGGGGCTCTTCAGCTTGGAAAAGAGACAACTAAGGGAACATATGATAGAGGTCTATAAAATCATGAATGGTGTGAAGAGAGTGAATAAGGAAAAGTGAAAGAGTAAACACCACAAGAATCACCACACAATGAAATTAATAGGTAGCAGGTTTAAAACCAACAAAAGGAAGTACTTTTTCACACAATGCACATTCAACCTATGGAACTTGTTGCCAGGGATACTGTGAAGGCCAAAACGGTGTTCAAAAAAGAATGATATAAATTCATGGAGATAGGTCCATCAATGGCTAGTAGCCAAAATGGTCAGGGATGCAACCCCATGTTCTGGGTGTCCTTAGCCTCTGACTGACAGAAGCTGGGAATGGATCACTCAATGTCTGCCTGTTCTGTCCATCCCCTCTGAAGCACCTGTCATTGACCACTGTCAGAAGACAGGATACTGGGCTAGATGGACCATTGATCTGACCCAGTATGGCCATTCTTATCACAAAAGGAAAGTGAGGGGCAATGAAGCTCCTCTTTATGTGACTGCCGAGCAGCATCAACTATCAAAGCTATTCAGCAGAGAAGTGGACAAGGCCATAACAATCAAATTTGGCAAGGCTGCAGGCCAAGATGACATCTTTCCAGATTTTCTGAAAAACCTAGGTCAACATAACCAAGACCCACATGCATGTCCTTGGCCAAACACTCAAGGTATGGCAACAGGCAAAGGTCACCACCATCCTGAAACTGGGGAAAGCAGCCAACATTCAAAAAAAACAAAAAAAACAAAAAACAAAAAAAACCAAAAACCACACCTACCAGATCATGTTACTATGTGTAATGTACAAACTCTTGGAAAGGATACTATTCCAAAGACTTACAGCCATCTTTGAGAAGTGCATACGGAAAGAAAAATCTGGGACGAAGCACCTGTCAGGTAATCACACTGACGACTTACATCGAAACCAGCTATGAACTTGTGCTCAAAATAGCAGTGGCCTTTGTGGACCTACCTTCAGCAAACAAAATGGTTTGGGAGGATAGCCAGCTTCTGAAAAAGTGTCAAATATTGCATGTTGCAGAACAGTGCACCTACTGACAGTTATACCACAAGTTTCACACACATCCAACGGAACAGACCAGCAAACCTACAAGAATCCATCTTGGCACTATCACTCTTTCATATTTATAACAACAACATGCCATTGACCCAGTCACAGATATTTGGATATTCAGAGGATTATCTTGCACTTACCATTCAAGGAAGCACTTTCATCTGAGGAGAATGCATTGTCACAGAAGATCTGAAGAAACTGGAGGAATGCTACTGGTTATGGTAACTTCAATCAAAACCCTGAAAAAACAGCTCTCTCCACATTTCACCTGAGCAATCACCAGGCAAAAAAAAAGCACTTTAATGCCACCTTTTGCAATATCAAACATAAGCACGAGGATTTCCCAAAAGAATTCAGAGTGGCTCTGGATTGAAACTTCACATACTGCAAACATTTAACAAAGACTACTGGCAATATAAAGCCTAGGAATAATATAATCCACAAACAAGTGGGACCAGTTGGGGATCAAATGCTAACTCCTTGTGGACAGCCACCTTAGCCCCCATGTTCTCAGCAACTGAATATTGTACGCTAGTATGGGCAGATAGGGTACATACACTATGGTCTGGTCTACACTACACAGGTTGATGTAAGGCAGCTTACATCCACCTAGTTATGTCAGTATACACACTACTGTCTTGTCCCACCAATGTAAATGCCCTACTACACCGACATAACTCCACCTCCACAAAAGGCATAGGGGTTATGTCAGTGTAATGAAGGTGATGCAGTGTATAGACACTGCATTACTTACATCAGCTGTTGGCTGTCTTGTCAATTTTAGGGCTCAGGGAGGAGAGAAGTTCCTGCTCAGGGATGAGAGACGCATAGGCAGCTGCCCACTGCTCCCAGTAGGGAGCCGAGAGCCCAGGGAGCAGCTGGACTTCTGGTGGGGAGCTGAGAACAGCTGAGAGCCCTGGCTCTCAGCCCCACACACTGCCCCTCTTCAGTCAGTGGAAGAAGGGTAGTGTGAACATCAGTCACTGCAGTAATTACTGCAATGGCTGTAAGTCAACCTAACATAGGTCAATTTAAGTCTATAGTGTGGATATGCTCTACTTGTCAATGGCCAACTGAACACTATAAGAAATTTCACAGAAATGCTGAAGTTAACACTAATAATCTGGCTTCTATCATATTTTACCAGCATTATAAGCAGCAACCCTATGAGAATACAACCAGGCGATAAACCCAGACTTACCCATCTATGAAGGGCTACAAATCCCTCCCACAAGATGTCACCTTCAGGACCCATTCTGGTTAGCAGCCAAATCTTTAAAGCATCGGGACTAACATGTAAAAGAAAAGTGGTGGAGGCTGCTGGAGGTGGAGAAATAGGAGGGTCAAGGATCAAAACCAAATCATGGATCAGCCACCTGACTTCAACATGCCATGTAACATATGGATCACAGTGAACCACATCAGGACCTCACATAGGGATTGCAATTACCCACAACACGAATAGAAACTAAAAGGCCAGCCCAATATGTGAATGTGGAGAAGACATTCAAACCATGGAACATCTAGTGAACTGCTACCCTCTAAGATCCTTCTCCGGAGGGACAGACTTAATTCATTTCATGTCACTGGAAACCACATAGTGGAGGATAACTGGATAACAACCTTTAATGTGATTTTTCAAGTTGCCTTATGAAAGGAGATGATAACTGTGTGGTGAAGGTTTCAGAGTAGCAGCCATGTTAGTCTGTATTCGCAAAAAGAAAAGGAGTACTAGTGGCACCTTAGAGACTAACCAATTTATTTGAGCATAAGCTTTCGTGAGCTACAGCTCACTTCATCGGATGCATTCAGTGGAAAATACAGTGAGGAGATTTATATACAAACAGAACATGAAAAAATGGGTGTTATCATACACACTGTAAGGAGAGTGATCACCTAAGATGAGTTATTACCAGCAGGAGAACGGGGGGGGCGGGGGAAGAGAAAACCTTTTGTAGTGATAATCAAGGTGGGCCATTTCCAGCAGTTGACAAGAATGTCCGAGGAACAGTGGGGGGGGGGGAAATAAACATGGGGAAATAGTTTTATTTGCTTCAACCCCTCAGACAGAGACAATAACCTACAAGATCTCTATCAAGCATTCTTACAACTACAATACCCACCTGCTGAAGTGAAGAAACAAATTGACAGAGCCAGAAGAGTACCCAGAAGTCACCTACTACAGGACAGGCCCAACAAAGAAAATAACAGAACGCCACTAGCCATCACCTTCAGCCTTCAACTAAAACCTCTCCAACACATCATCAAGGATCTACAACCTATCCTGAAGGACGACCCATCACTCTCACAAATCTTGGGAGACAGGCCAGTCCTTGCTTACAGACAGCCCCCCAACCTGAAGCAAATACTCACCAACAACCACACACCACACAACAGAACCACTAACCCAGGAACCTGTCCTTGCAACAAAGCCCATTGCCAACTCTGTCCACATATCTATTCAAGGGACACCATCATAGGGCCTAATCACATCAGCCACACTATCAGAGGCTCATTCACCTGCACATCTACCAATGTGATATATGCCATCATGTGCCAGCAATGCCCCTCTGCCATGTACATTGGTCAAACTGGACAGTCTCTACGTAAAAGAATAAATGGACACAAATCAGATGTCAAGAATTATAACATTCATAAACCAGTTGGAGAACACTTCAATCTCTCTGGTCACTCGATCTCAGACCTAAAGGTCGCAATATTAAAACAAAAAGACTTCAAAAACAGACTCCAACAAGAGACTGCTGAATTGGAATTAATTTGCAAACTGGATACAATTAACTTAGCTTGAATAGAGACTGGGAGTGGATGGGTCATTACACAAAGTAAAACTATTTCCCCATGTTTATTTCCCCCACCGCTCCTCGGACGTTCCTTTTAACTGCTGGAAATGGCCCACCTTGATTATCACTACAAAAGGTTTTCTCCCCCCTGCGCTCCTGCTGGTAATAGCTCACCTTAAGTGATCGCTCTGGTTACAGTGTATATGGTAATACCCATTTTTTCATGTTCTGTGTGTATACAAATCTCCCCACTGTATTTTCCACTGAATGCATCCGATGAAGTGAGCTGTAGCTCACGAAAGCTTATGCTCAAATAAATTGGTTAGTCTCTAAGGTGCCACAAGTACTCCTTTTCTTTTTGTGTGGTGAAGGTGGCATTGCGTCCTGTACATTCTCTAAGGTCTCATTAGTTGGGGAAGGAGAACCCTCAGGGGAAAGGTCAAAGGTGCAACCAAAAAAAATAGGGGCCTCATTGGAGTCTTTTTTTACCCTAGAGTTTGTGCCCCAGCTCTAGCCTCTGTCATTCCTAAGTTCCCCTGTGTGTCCACCGACCTGTCGCCAGAGTTTTCCTCTCGATGCCCCCAGCTTCTGTTACCACCAGTTCCCCCATTTCTGTCTTTGATTTGAGGAGGGCAGTTGCTGCTAGTGCTGCTGCTGCTCCTCCTCCTCCTCAGAGGAAAAGCTGTCTCCACTTCTCAGTGCTGGGCTGCCAGCCACACTTACAGTTCTCATCCCACTCTCAGATACAGAGAGCCAACTCACAGAGACCCAGGCAAAAACCTCAGCAAGAAGTCTTCTTTCATCCCAGCACAGAGCCACAGCACCAGCAGCTGCTTCCTACCCAATTGGCCAAACAAACTTGTTTGGCAGCTGACAGGGTGGAGTTAGCTGAAGTTGCTGCACTTAGAAGCAACAAGCAGTGCTCTCTCCTGGGTCAGAACTGTGGGGAGGAAAGGGGAAAGACATTATTATTGTCCTATGAGACTGAAAGTTGTGCAGGATAAGTTAACCAGCTTCCAGCAATGGCTGTCCATTTAGGAGGCAAAGCAGACTTTAAGTGATCTTTGAGTGAAAAAAATGCCACCCTTAGAAGTCACGGAAAGCTCCTGAATTTTGCAGAATTATTTTTGCTTTATGTGGCAATAATCCATGCAGACGAGAGTGATTCATAAGTTAAGCCTTGATTCATTCCAGTCTATTTAAAGCCATTGGTAGCCATGATACATAGTATAATGTAAAAGATCAGAAAAATAAAGTAGAAATATTTGTAACCCCAGTCTACACCTTCTAATGTCCCCCCTACAAGTTGTCACTCATAAGCAGGTCTGAAAGAAAGCATTTCCTAGAGCTGTATCAAAATCAGCTGTAAGATGCTCCATGGTAAACTTCATCTCCACAAACTTATCCAAACTGGAAATGATTTTCAGTTAATAAAAAGCTATCTATGACACCAGTTTGTTAAACATGCAGTACAGCAAATCACATGTCTCTGCTTAAGGCCTATAGTACTCACTTTAAGGAAGGAAAATAAATGATATTTTAGTTATATTTATATTTTAGTTATATCCACCTCACCAATTATAAACTACAAGAAGTAATTGTGTCAAGGCACAAAATGAAAACTCTTAATTTATACTTTTATCATAACAGAGATTTACAACCCAGTGACTGTAACTTTCAGTGGTCTTTCGAGTGAAAAAAAATTCTACTTATGACTATATTTCTCCCTTCACTCATGTTAAGTAGTAAATACAACAATAGGATTATTTCTGGAGTAAGGTATTTAAACAACTTCATTGGAAGCAGATTTGGGCATGGAAAGACAAGATATTTTTGCCTCTTCACAAAATTTTCACTGTTTCATGTTGGTTTTGCAAGCAGCCCCACAGAGGATCACAGGCCAAATCTGGCAGCATGTTTTACAAGTAGCTCTTACCCAATTTCCTATAATTATATATATATATATATATATATATATATATATATATATTTTAAATGGACAGAAGTGTAACTGAATTAATGAAAAGCAATTAATCATGTATCCTCAATAACATTCTCAACAATATCCAAGGTCTAAACTTCTAACCATCACCACCACCAAAATATCTTGTCAAAATAATGCCTTTACCTCTACCATAGAAATAACATGCCTTTAACAAAACAATGAATGGAAAAACTTATTTTCTGAAAAGGTCACAAAACAAACATGCTCTATATCTCCAAGTTCCTTTTTCTACTCTGCACACAGGCAGAGAGGAATCATTTTGAAATGATTAAGCTCATTTTACTGTGAAGCACTGCTGAATACAGTTAGTTAAGTGGGGAAAAAATACCATTGAACTCTGGAATCCAAACTCTCTAATCCAAGACTAGAGGCACATGGAAATGCATCCAGATATTGTGGCATAGTAATGTGTTTAGATTTATATTAGACATTTCAAGTTGCGAAGAGCAGTTTCACAGTAATGTGATATCCTAGCTTAAATGGCTTTGTTAAAACAACTCCGATGGGGTTTCTGGCCTTTTTTGTTGTTGTTGTTAAACTGTCATAAATAGAGATCACCTTAATCCATCTGTTTTTTATTCAAACACCTGCACTGGTGCATATTCATAAAGATCTTTCTATCACATCTTGCATCCTCCAGTTTGTTCTTATTAAAGGTCTTCTGGAAGATTTTCTTCTTTCCGCCCTCTCCCCTTAGTAGTTAATTAAAATACTTCCATTGAGATGCACAACATGGACCCACTAAATAGTGTCAGGCACTGTGTGACCCAGCGTCTCTGCAGTCTGGTAACTGGTTATTGCTATGCTGCTCTTTTCATAATAGTTCTTGTTCATATTGTGATTCAGCAGAACTGCTGAGGCATCAAGTAGTGCCTGGTTTCTAAAAGCTTTTATAATTTATGTTTAAAGTGCCATGTCCAACTACAAAGCTCTGCAGTGCCATAATCTACAAAATAAAATTTGGGGCTCAATTTCCATTTACCTAAACCACTACTGTAATGAAGATGTGTCTGCTGAAGACATCTGTTACAACTCAGTAACCTCTAATTTTAATGGCAAATAATAGAGTTCAGCACCACAAGATTAGAGGTTATGAGCTAGGTCTTCTAACTAGTTTGGCTTCCTTGTAGAAATGTTCCGCCATCCAACTTAATTTATGCATCTGAGAGTCCCAACGACTTGATGGTTTTTTCCTCCCCCTGGCCCTCTCCCCAAAAGCAATTCTGTCTTTTCTTAACAGTTTGCTCCATTGCATTGTTGAGCCTATGTCAGTGTCTGCTTCGATGGGGTTGACAATAATATTATTTCTTTTCACTAAAATACATGCTAAATGAAGGGAAATCAAGAGCTAATTACATGGTTGAATACATTAACTCTGCCGGAGAGGAAGGGCAGGGGGGTTGCAGAAATCTGTCTATTTCAGTCGGGTTTTTTTAAATTGCATCCCTGGTTTTAAAACTTTGACCTTGCGAACTCGAGGCCCAATTCTCAGTTTTGCTAAGACCCCTTTACACCACTCTAGAAGAGTAGAGGAGCTATAAAGTGCATGTAAATTACAACATGGCATACGAATATTAGAGAAGATACCTTTGGAAAATAAACCTGACATCGTCATCCTTTGTAATAATCATATCTTTAGGGCTTTTTAAACCACAGATCCAAATACCTGAATTCCTTTCTAAACCCTGTTAATAGTAATTATTGGGGTCTATATAGATAGTAGAGTCTATTGGGGTCTATGTATTTTAGGAAAGTTTACAGATTTGAAAATACCAATGGAAATCCTGTGTTAAAAGGGATATTTTCACTTCATTCATCCTTTAACAAAAAAGCAACCCATCCCATAAATCACCAAATAGAGTTACAACCTTGCTAGGATGTGCATGAATAAAGCTATAGAGGACCATTCACCAGATATTCAAATACTATTGAATAAGCTTCCATAAAGCAGACCTACAAAATCTGGGCAGGTAGCTCCATCAACATCAACCTGTCCCATTGGATAGCCAAGTAATGGGGTGGTTGTAGCCAGAGGAAGAAAAGGGATCAGGTAGCACACAGATTTGCTGCCTAGTGGCAGAGAGCTCTGCGAGGTACTTTCTGGCTTCCGTGTTTTGAAGGAGAAGAGAGGAGGGCACAGGTTAGGGATGTTGGACACAGTCCAAAGTCCATTGAAGTAAATGGAAAACTCCCACTGATACAATGGGCTTCAGATCAAGTCCTTATTACGGATAAAAAGATGGTTCATTATGTCATCAGAAAATTGCTATATTTTAAAACTAGAAATATCAAAAGAACATCATCAGTTTGCCTTGCCTGGGAATCTTAACATCGTCCTCCCCGTTTTGCTTTTCCACACCCTCAGAGGAACCCCAGTACATCACCCTCTTTCCACAGGCCATCTGCTTTTCCCTAGAACCAGGGAAGGTAGAGTCATTCAAAGAGTGATGTGAGGTAATCTCTCTCCCCAGGGGCTGAACATGCAGCATCTGTAATACTTTCACCCCAGAAAGTGAAGGAACATGGTTAGCACAGCTAGGTGCCTGTGCCTATTGCCAGTCCAATCTAAATATTACTTGTTCTCCTCGTTTAAAAAACTAATAGATCTAATTCATACTATAACCAGACAGCAAACAAACAATCTTCGACAGTGATGGAAGAAAGATTAGGGAGAACATAGATTACATCACTTTGGTATTGCTAAGCAAATAACAGCACTTTATTAATAATAAATAACAACAATATTTTACATATATATTGTACCTGTCATCCCCAAGTGCCATGCAAACGGTCTACAGTACATACAGCAGCTCTGTAAGCCCACCAGTGCTGGGACAGAGGGTGGCAGCAAGTCAACACAGTGACGGGGAAGGAGGGAATATATTGCATCAGAAACACTAAGGCAAACTCCTATCGTTACCCAAAAGGAGCTATTTTTAGTCCCTACACACAATCAGGCAGCACCCACAAAGTAAAACTACGTGGCTGTAAATTCATCGGCCTCACAAAAATGAAGGGATTCAGATCAAAGGCTCAAGAGACAGCAAGTCAGAGAATATTAAGCCACCATCCCAGCTGTCACTCAGGAATAGTATTTTCCATATACTACGGTTCTGATTCTGCACTTGCTCACAGCTTGGATGGTCATTCACATCTGTGCAAAATGAAACTGAGCATTAAACATTCCCATTCAGCTTTAGTAGTGTTTCACCACTGCTAGACAATGTGCTATACAGGTGAGAAACAGGCCCCCTGCTTTCAAAATACTTTGGCAAATACAAGAGAGATTTGGGACCAGAGAGTCACAGCCCTTATTCAGCAGTGCAGGGAAGTAAGGTCCCCCACATTCACCTGCTCAGATTGAGATCCCAGCCCCAGCAGAGAAAGCAGGGGTTGCTCACCTGTTACATCCTCCTGCAAAACATGAGGCTAGGGGACAGAAAAGAGCAAGGTGTGGGGGGGGAGCCATGGTGGTTAAGCTCCTTCTACCTTACTCATAGGTCAGAGCAGCCGGCCAAGTGCACAGATAGTAAGGCGAGTACGCTGCTTTGGCAGAAAAGGAGAAGTAGTTCACTTCCTCTCCAGTTCAAGGGGGTCTTAAGGGAGGAAATATAAGTGAGTCCCAGTTTGTTCTCTGGTCTGCCCCTGGGATTAAGCAACTATAAACTGTCCTTTACTCAGAATATGTTGTAAAGTTACAGCCAAGCCCCAACTGATTTGCGGGATTATTTTTGTTTATTGTTCAATTGCTTATACTAACTAGATCTACTGTTTTTATCTTTTCTCAAGGCCCTAATCAATCCCCACTTTGATTTTTCCATTGACTTTAATGATGCTCTCAGGCTATAACAGTTGCAGAGCTTTTTATAAACATAGGAAAGCTTGGTCACCAAGAAATTTTTTTGCTCTCACAACTCAATTTATGATACACTGATTAATCAATCATCAGAGAGATTAAAGGTCATCTATATAAAATAAACTGTGTTTGCCTGCAGCAAATCGTGGTTTTGAGATTTATTGGCAAAGGCTGTAAATTGTCAGTCATATTATTACACAAATAAATCAGATAGTTGATTAGCTGATTCCAATTTTTAGGAACAAATTGTTGCTCTAACCAATTTTTCTTTCTCCTTGGACAAAACGATAGCTCTGTAGTCCAAGTGAATGATTATATGAGTATCCAAGGCCACAGTTACTGCTTTATATTGCTTTCATGAACATCAATGTTCTTTGAGATCTAGTCACCCCAATTTGCCTTTACATGAACACTGCAGTATCTATGCTCCCACCTTGAGCAGATGGAAGGCTATGGTAGTAGTTGTATTGAAAATAACGTTTTCAGAGCATGACGACAAGATATTCCTTCTGTTAAAGTGATGGAACCATGTTAGAACAAATGCACAATTAACAGTTTAGACTGGCTTCCGAAAGATTTCATAACAATTGTAAAAAAATGTTGTAAAGGTAAATTCTCAGGATAGAGAAAAAATTAAACCCACCCTTTAACTAGAATTAATGTTGTGAATATGCATCAATAACTTAAGATGACGGGAGGGATTAACAGAATGTGGTGGTATTAAAAAAGACAATGTCTGAAAGTCAGGCCCTTCAAAGTTGGGGATACAATTAATTCCTTTTTCTATCTAAAACAATAATAGAATGTATGGAATTGCAAAATAAAGGCATCCCACATACCTCTAATGTCCTCCGATTCCTGACGCTGTGAACCAGACACATAAATTCCATGTCTAAGAGAGACACCACAATGTCAGAGTCAGTGGACATTTTGACCCCAAGATACACTAGGATTCATAGCAGAATTTATGGGGTCAGAGATTATACTCTACACATCAGCATTTCTTACTTTTTGTTTCATAGCTTTTTTAAAAATCCATTTCCATATATTGATTTACATATATCATGCAATAATGTATGTGTGTGTGAGTGAGAGAGAGAGCATTGTAAGTTTACACGAGGTTAAAAATGTCTGCAGCCACAGAGGACCTAAGTGCTATGGTGAGTAAAGGTATTTGTATCATTTCCATTGCTTGGCATGAGAGAAGAAGATTAGGAGGGTGGGATGGGAATTGGGGATATCTGGTTTTTAAAATTTATTTAATATAAAACTGAATTTTATTAGAAGTGATAAATCCCTTCCCTTAGAAATGTAGAGTATAAGACTCTGATCACACAAAGGGATCTGAAAGTGCAGACTCATGATCTCCCATGGCATCCTGTTGACTCAAATTATCAGTCACTTCTATAAGCAAAATAATGATTAGCGAAGAGGCAACCAAGCATAGAGTGCTGATTTCCATTTGGATGATGTCTTTGAGTCCCGTAAAGAGCTCATTCGCAATAAGAATGAAATGGAAATGAAGTTACATGGTCTTCCTCCCAATTCAACTGCCTGATGCATGTAGGAATAAAGATGGAGGCATTCACTCATATTGTCTCACATGTAGCTATTGTCTCTTAGGTAGCTAGGACAGCAATGCTATATCAGTGCTCATTTTTCTGCCACAGCATCAAGCTGAGTATTGGTGAGGTGCAGTGGTATCAATATATATCATCTGAACGCACACCTCAAAAGAGCCATACATATTGTAAAAACACTCCAGTCAACATAGATACGGTGGCTAGCAGAATTATTTATACTTAAGTTTGGAAGGATTCGATTTTTGTTGGTAAAATTTGATTTCACCATACACACACACACACAATATTCCCATCAAAATTTACAAAGTAAGAAAAATGCTGCTTGAGAACTTTAGTAGAGTTTGATTTAAGGATATTTACTTTGCATATTAGATGTGGGGTGTTGACAATGTGTTTTAAGGGTTATAAAGATTTAACTTTTCAAATTCAATATCTGTCAGATAATTGTCTGATACCATCCTCCCCCATAATGTCCAGCAACTGAAAAATTAAATTCATAAAAATTGGAAAAGATGCTTAAAAACAAACATTGATATTATCCATCAAAATCATACAAAAATAAAAATCGAATTCTGCAAAGACTTAATACTGTGGTAAATCAGCTGCCTTGGTAGTGTAGATAGAAGGCCTGGCTGTCAAGTCTTCTAAAGCTATGTACACACTACAGCTTAACTCAGTATAAGTTATGACACCTACAGGTGTGAATAAGCCACCCCCAAACGACATAAATTACACTGACTTAAGCGCCAGCGTGGACAGCGCTATGTTGGCGGAGAGCTTCTCCTGCTGACACAGCGACCAACACTCGTGGGAGCTGGAGTAATTAAGTCGATGGGAGAGCTCTCTCCCGTCAACTTAGAGCATCTGCACCAGCAGTGCTACAGCGATGCTGCTGAGCCGCTATAGGCTCTGTAGTATAGCCGTAGCCTCAATCTTCTTTGCACTGATCCTTTAGTGCAAAGACTTAAACCTGGTAAAGATGAAGGGACATGACAGCAGCTCCTATATCTTCCACCTTTGCCAGTTTGAGGTGGGGAGCCACATAGAAGAAAAGAGATGCTGTCAGGGTATGCCATGACCCTCTTGGATTCAGGAATGGTTCCTGTCCAGCATGAGTAGCTGATCTTAGAATAAACTAACCTGAAGACGAATGGTTAATGCAGACTCTCATCTGTCAGACCCAAGAAATAGGGAGCACAAAGATGACTAAAATGCTACGTTTTCCCGTCTTCTCTTCACCAAACATAGCTCAGCCAAACCAGAGAATCTGGGCCATGGTGGTGGAGTCACAGTAATTTTAGAAGTGGATATACTCGGCATTGTGTGCAATACATTGAAGCTTTTTGTAGCCATAACACAGTGGTAGATCTCAGAGGTTTGTCTTTTTAAGCAGTAATGCTTTCAGGAATTAATAGGAGGGGCCAGAATGCTGTTTTTTCTACAAATACAGAAAGAAAGCATGAGTCAGTACTGCTCTAATATGTACCTGCTTGTTAACATCAATGACTGGAAATTAGAGGTACTGGGTGGTTAGGCAATATCCTTTTGCACCAACTTCTGCTGATGAGAGAGAAGTTTTTGAGCTTACACAGAGCTGATTGGCAATGTCATTTACTTGTTACAATACTTTTTTTAAAAAAAAATAATGTTATCCTTTGAAGAAAATAATGCACCAGAAGTGTCAATTAATATGTTTAGGAGCTGGTTATGTAAACACTTGTACATGGGAATAACTTAACATACATAAGTAGTTCCACTGACTTTTCTTTTCTTTGCATGACTTCTCCACTCAGTAAATTTATTCACGTGCACACTGTGTGCCAGATCCTCAGCTGATATTAGTCACCATCGCTCCATTAATCTCAATAAACTCATCCAATGCAATGGAGATATGCTGATTTACACCAACAGAGGAGCTGGCCCTGTAAATGTTTGCAGGATCAAGCCCTTAGCTAGAAAAAGCATGGGTATATGTCGGAGAGGGGTATATTTATTGCACCCTGAATTATATCTGAAATAAAAGTTTGTCAAAAGTTTCAGTTTCAGAAATAGCATCAGAAACATCTAAAATCTTTATAAATGATTTTAAAGCTTTCACAAAGCCAAAAAGATATCTGTAGGTTCATCCATCCCTGCTCTGAAGTTCCCTGTAGGCAGACTACTTCATAGGCACTATTTTTCCCACTGAAACAGACTATCTTTTAATGTTAAAAAGCTGTATTGTTATTAACTCTTACACCAAACACTTGATCTAGTTATATTATAAAGCAAGTTAATTTTCAAAGATCCCAGTTGTTTCTTCTGATAAATCTGATAATGATTCCTATAATATTCTTTCAAGTAGCACCAAGCAGAGTTATTGACCTCTTCTTTTCAAACTTTTTTTTTCCTTCTCTTTTTCTTGTTTTGCCTTGGGGCCTCTGAATCCTGGTAAGCGCACAACAGAACTGAGAATCTGCACTATTTTGTGTTTTTCCATCTTTAGCCATTTACAGGGTTGCCACTAAAAATATTCTGAAATAAGTTTGAAAATTCAAAGCTTGGGACCAAATCCTGCTCCCATTGAAGTCAGTGGCCAATTTCCCCATTGCATAGATTCAATGGAGAGACATTCCTCCTAATAACGTTACCAAATGAGCTCTTCCTTTGAATTCAAAACCACCATACGATTCAAAATATTCATTCTATTGTCAGCTATGTGTTATAGCCTATCGTTTTAAAATAAATTACAGACCAACTGTAATTTACCTCAAAAAAAGTTTGTCAGTTTAAAGAAAAATATTTTCATTCCTTTTGTGCTGTATGTTTCTAATACTGCATTAAGCTGTTAAAGGAGACATTACCACCTTCCTTAGATTCTCTTCTTGGTGGCATTGCCACCACTGAGTTTTTATTATGCAAATTATTGCAATCTGGTTAGCTCCTTCCGTCTCTTTTCTTAACAAAAGGGGTCTGCACGTGCTAATCAAAATGTTGCAATTTACATATTAATGAAGTTTTCATAATGACATTTGCTTCAGATGCAGTGTGAATGGAGACTTTTTACTCTTCTCCTGAGCAAGCAACCACTATTTTGATCTGTATGAAGTAGCTGAGATACATTTGAAAACCAACCAGCAAGTGTAATATCGTTACACATTTTTTAAACCATGATAGTGATAAACTGCAGCATTTGAAGTTAAAAAACATAACATCACTGTTGCCCCTGGACTCATTGTTAGTGCACACACTCCCTTCAAGTGGTTTGTTGCAGTCATACTGTAAAATGCTAACAGCACATTCTGTTGAGGATGCTGAGCATAACTGAGTAGTTAAATCATTTTCAGGTAAAGAAAAAACTCTACGATGAAGTGTTGAAAGGCAAATATTGTTTTATCTGTACAAATACAGGGGGTAGCAGTGTTAGTCTGTATCCACAAAAACAACAACGAGAAAACCTCACTTCTTCAGATGCAAGAAGTGAGGTTTTTAACCACGAAAACTTATGCTCAAATAAATCTGTTAATCTTTAAGGTGCCACCGGACTCCTTGTTGTTTTTGTACAAATACAGTTTCACAACAGCTGATCAGTTCTTAGGTGAAATGTTTACACTTCATGCGGTTTTCCTTTTTGCTACTATATTTTGAAAGACAGACTGGGTACAATATCAGAAGTTCATAGATTTTAAGGCCATAAGGTATCATTGTAATCATCTATCCTGACCTCTCATGTAACACAGGCCATTGAACTTTCCTGAATTCCTGCTTCAAGTCCCATAGCTGTGGTTAAACTGGAGCACCTTTTCAGGAAAAAAAAATATCCAGTCTTGATTTAAAGCTTTCCTGGGATGAAGCTGCCAATACAATCCTTGCTGAGAGGTTCAAGTGATTAATTGCCCTCATAATTAAAATTTTGTGCCTTATATACAGTCCGAATTTGTCAAGCTTCCTCTTCCAGCCATTAGCTCTTGTTATACCTTTGCTGCAATTTAAGCCCATTGCTTCTTGAGGATAGGACAAGAAGCAATGGGCTTAAATTGCAGCAAGGGCAGTTTAGGTTGGACGTTAGGAAAACTGTGTGTCAGGGTGGTTAAGCACTGGGATAAATTGCCAAGGGAGTTTGTGGAATCTCCATCATTGGTGATTTTTAAGAACAGGTTAGACAAACACCTGTCGGGGATGGTCTAGAGAATACTTAGTCCTGCCTTGAGTGCAGGGGACTGGACTAGAGGACCTCTTGAGGTCCCTTCCGATCCTACAATTCTATGATTAAAGAGCCTTCTGTTCCCCATGTATTACTTATAGTCTCTGTTCAAGTCACCACTTAACCTTCTCTTTGAATAACTAAATAGATTGAGCTCCCTGATTCCATTATAAAGGCACATTTTCCAATCCTTTATTCATTCTCATTGCTCTGCTCTGACACAAGAAATGAACACAGCATTCCAGTAGCACCTGTGCCAGGTGTGGAAATAATATAAACCTCCCTTCTCCTGTTCAGCATTCCCCTGCCTATACATCCAAAGTTCAGATTAGTCCTTTTGGCCACAGCTTCACACTGGGAATTCACGTTCAGCTGATTATCCACCAGGGATAATCACAGAGAGAGTTACTGCCTCCCAGGATAAAGTCCCCCAGCTTGTAAACATGACCTACAGTTTTGTTCCTAAATTCATGAATTTATATTTGCCTGAATTGAAAGGTATATTATTTGATTGTGGCCAGTTTACTGATTGAGCCTGATCACTCTGCATAAGTGACTTATCCTTACCCCATCTTTGTGTCACCTGCAAACTTAAACCTAAAGTCATTATTCATATTCTTCCAGGTCATTGATAAAAATATTAAATAGCATTGGCCGAAGAACCAATCCTTGCAGACCCCACTAGAAATGAGGATTTCTGATGATTCCCCATTTACACTTGCATTTTGAGACCTATCCATCTAATGTGTGCCAGTTAAGGTTGATTTTGTATCGTTCTAGTTTCTTAATCAAAATGTTGTATAATACCAAGTCAAATGCCCCACAATATACTTTGACTTCTATAATCAACACTATTATCTTTTTAGTTATGTGAACAATTCTTTATTGTCAAAATGATGTCAAATAGAGACTTCTCCCATGTTGGATTGTGTCATAGTGCTGGGAGCTAGCAGGTAGCCAGCACTCTGATCACTCTGTCACTAATTGGTTCCCCCAGAGCGGTCTTATTGAGGAATAGACTAATTATCTGATCAGGCTGGATGAGATAAAAGATCAATTAGCCCATTAGCTGTGGGCTAATAAAAAAACATAGAAAGGAAGTGCAGAAGACCAGGGCTTACTGAGCCCAGAATTAGATCTCAGGGAAGGGAAGCTTTTTCTTTTGGTTCCTGGGGGAAAAGGCTGATGGCATAAGAAACACTATAAATAGTATTGTCGTGTGGAACTATAAAGGTATCAGTGTAAGAGTCTGAAATAAAACTGCGCAGCATGGATACCGAACCAGTGGCGTTTTAGTGGTTTCTGAGAGGGTAGAAGGCAGGAGCTGAGCATGCTCTGCTACATGGGTGCAATACATTTTGCCTTAGAAAATGGTCATTTATACAGTTTAGAAATTCCAAAGGTATTTTAGTACTGGCAGCATGAGCTCCACAGTATATGTCACTCAGATTGAAGTCCCCCATAATAATGCAATATTTTCCATTGAGCAATAGATGGGCAATTCCTTAAGCACCTCTTCTTTGCTCTAGTGAGAGTTGGTGGTCAGTAGCCAACGCCAATTAGTACCCCATCCTGTACTTCCTCTGTTAGGCTATTGTTCCATAAGGATTCAAGATCACATACTTCCAAGTTGTCAGTGATGTGGAAACAGGCAATGCCATTTTTTATAGAGAGTTCCATTCCTCTTCCCCTTTTGCCCCCTCAGTCATAAGCCACTGGTAGATCTCAGTGACAGATAAAAATATAAAAAAATAAAAATTGGCATTTTTTTTTTACACTTTAGATCAGGATCCAACAGAAGATCCTATTTGAATGGATGTTTTGGCCATTATTAAAGAAGTAGTGCAATACTTGCCAATGATGGAAATACCTTTCTTTTTGACAAACAGTTGAAAGATGTAAACTTAGAGGATGAATAGGAATTGTTTCATAGGGGAGCAGGTGGTTGGGGTGAAATTAAGAATAGGAAAATTTAAGCTGAATATCAGGAAACACTTCAAGAATGGAATTTGGCTGTGAACTAGCCTTCCAAGGGAGCCCATGTTCACCACCTCACTTGAACTAGAGCGGCTTTTGAATTTTGAAGCGTTTGAAATAGACCCATTCATTTTTTAGAAAAAAAACCACGATAAAAAAATTTCATTTACTGAAAACTGGGGTTTTAGTGGAAACCTCAACGTTTTCAATTAAAATTCAGGGGGGGGGGGGGAAATGTTCACAGAACACTTGGTGTCTTTTTTGAAGTACTGACACTTTTACACGCGTTTTTAAGAAGCCATTTTTTGACAAAGTGTCATTTTAAAAATATAGATTAGGTCTATTTAGGAATAAATTGGATAGAGGACCAGTGAGACTATGCTGCTCCTTCTTCTGCCTACTTACACTGTTTTCAGCATCCTGCTTTCTTGGAGGAGGAAGCAGGAATGAGCATCCATCCATTCTCTAGAGCACAGGGATTGCAATCATGAGAGTCCCTTGCACCTCTGTCGCAGGGGAAGGAGGGATGTCTTCCCTTATGCCCCTCCTCCCCCATGTAAGAGCTTCTCAAGATCTAGCCCATAGTGAGGTCATCTTCCACAGGCCTGATCCTAGTCAGACAAAATGAAAAAATTCAGCAACAGTGTTTAGAGTTCTAAAGCAATCAAAGCAGATATAGTCAGAATACTATCTTCAGGCTTGCTCCTGCTCCACTGAACTCAAAGGGAGATTTATTTTCACCCTATGTAATTCCTACTGTACGCTGTGGTGAGACAGGACTGTAAAATTCCCCCATTTAATGGCTGATATGAGCAGAAGCAGTGAAAAACCAGGTGAAGAACAAAGAAAGCATTCTTTGTCAACCGAAGCCTTAGATTTCTTCTGAGAGTGAGAACGGGGTTGAATCCATTACCTTACTTTCATTGATGGATTCATTGGTCTGTTTCCACCAAACTCAGCTACTTCTTTTCTCAGCCCTCACTCACATTCTGAGTAAATGGAGTCCTCTGACCTATGTGTGGTCTATTCTCAAACACTGACTTTTGATTTCATCACTTAACTGTGCTTGTTTTTTGGCAGTATATGGAGCAAGTGCTTCCACAGGTGGTTCAAAAAACAGATTTGGCACTTTGCCCTTCAAAGTGGGATTTCACTTTATGTCTTCTCCCACTGAAGTCAATGAGAGTTTTACCATTGACTCCAATGGAATCAGAATTAGGCCAGTGCTGAGTACCTTAAAAAAAAAAAACAAAAAAAAAAACACACCTCTCACCCTTAATGTATACACATTATGTTGTAGTTGGCATTCATTCTAGGTGGCCTGCAGTACTGGAAAATGCAGGACAAAATTGTCAAAGTACCATGGAATGCATCTGCTGCATGTGGTTACCTGAAGAAATAGTTTCCGATAACATTCCTCATTCAAACATTCCTAATGGGAACAAATTCACTGAATCACACTGGCTCTGTTATTTATACAGCATCAAAATGGGCTAATGGAACTCTTTGTATAGATGTTTAAAAGGGCATTCGAGACAAAACTACATGGAACCCTGCAACACTCATGAAGATTTTCTATTTCTGTTCAAATCTGCACCACTTTCTGCCTGTGAGAAAACTCCAGCAGAGTTATTTCTAAAACATCAGTTACCTATTGGATTTGATCTGCTTAGAGCAGATCCAGCAAAGGAAGTGGAAGGAGAGCAGCACACATTTTAAAGCATTCCTGGACAAATGTGCTCTACAGGGCTTTGACATGCAATTACAGGGGAGGAAGGAAATGGAGGAGAAGCGTATTGGTAGGACGGTGTTGCAACCAGAGAGATACTTGGCTGAGATATTACATAGTGAAGATCACATGCTGACAATCTGTTGTAAGAAAAAGTTTCAGATAGGAATGAAGCAGATAAACGTATTTTCAGGATTTGAGGTGCTAAGAGGTAGAGAAGTAGTGGGCAAGTGGGGAAGAGCCAGAACAATGGAGAGCTGGATCAGTAGGTGTCTGGAGAAGCCTGACTGGTGGGTAGGAACTGGAAGGAAGAGAGGCCCTAACATAGTAGCTAGAGAACCCTTTGAACTAGGGATTAGGGCAGTGGTTCCCAAACTTGTTCCGCCACTTGTGCGGGGAAAGCCATTGGCGGGCCGGGCCGGTTTGTTTACCTGCCGCATCCACAGGTTCAGTGGATCGCGGCTCCCAGTGGCCACGGTTCGCTGCTCCAGGCCAATGGGGGCTGCTGGAAGTGGCGCGGGCCGAGGGACATACTGGGAGCTGCTGGAAGCTCTGCACTGCAGTTTCATTTTCTTTTGGAGAATGCTGCTTTTAGTAACAACATTTCAACTATGGAAAGGAATGTGTGACAGGAAACGTTGTCTCAGATGCAAGTCACAAATGTTGGTGTTCCACAGCTACTATAGGAATATGTACAAGTGCTGGTGGCATGTGACAGTTGTGGGATATTTTTCTCACAGGTCAGCAGAAATCCTTATGTTCTGAGGTACTTGGAAACTATCAAGGTGAAACTGGCAAATCTAATTTGAGGGTGTGCGGGAAGCTCTTTCTTGAAACATAATTTCAGTGATGGAAGAATGGTACTTGAGTTTGACTAGGATCTAGCAAACACACTATGCAGATAAAACTTTGAATGCAAAGGACATGGAAGATTAGCCACACCTTAAGAGAGAGCTTGCAGGGTTTCCAAGTAAAACTGAGGGATCAGCAAACATCTTACTCAGTTCTGCTTTTCAAGTTTATACTCAAAGATAAGAGAACCTGTTTGGGTCTACACCCTGCATCAGAAGTACAGATCATTGAGTAAAACAATTGCTTTGCCCCTCCCTCAACACTGACTTCCCAGACTTTTTTTAAAATCCTATTTCAAGTCACCTCTGACCCACTGTTAACAGCACCTTCGTATTTTTGTGGTGTGTGCATGTGGGAGCATCTGAGAAGTTAAACAAGTTCCAGTTTAACCTTGGCAGGAGGCCATGTAATTGACATTTCCATTGCTAGACTTTGTCCATGTCATTTCAAGAGCCAACTAAATTTCATTTTTCCTTATCTGCAGGTTATCATTCTTATAAGATTCATCTCATTCTCGTGGGATCTTGATTTAAGGCTTTAAAACTCAGCTAGGCTCAAACTGATTTTGCAAGGTCACAAGCACTGCCAATTTGTTCGATAGTACAGAATTAAAAGATTGAGTGCCCGTCCCTTCAAGGTCCTAGCAATGGTTAGATGGGTCTCATTTTCAATTAGGTCAATTTTTAAGGCTGTCAGCTACTCTCACTTTTCTCTCATGGTTCACTTCCTAATATTTCTTCCAGGTGTACAATTTGGACAAAAATTTGCCTTGCTCCCACTTGCAAGACCTTTGAAAGTCTTCCTAAATATTATGTTCAGATCCGTATAAATTCTAAGGGGTGTCATTTTTGTCAAGTCAGATAGGATTTGCCTTACAGAAAATCCTTGCTGGTCTAAATAATCCCTCTTCACATAGGAGTCTGATATAGCAGAATTTGTTCATTGGGGAAAACCTCTATTTAACTTTATGGACTAAGAAATAATGCGTGCGTTCACAAACTAAAGGCCCACACCCACAAAATGTATTGCTTACTATTGAGAATCATTGATATGAAGAAAGCACTATTTCTGGTGGTAATCCTTGACAGGATCCAGCCCTGATGGTTTTCATTAGAAATAACTGAGTTTATCTTTTATCTCATGGGACCTTCCACTGTACATGTTGAATGCCTTGGACAGCATTCAGCACTGTACAGATTAGAAATGTGCAAAGTATACAGTTTCCAAGAAACATTTAACTAATGATAAACTTTGGACTGCTGCAGTGATCACTGAATGCCTTGAAACAGAATTGTAGTTTATTCTTATCCTTTCCATTTCCAACTGTTATAGTTATACATGCTCCACTCAACAATTACTCCCTAAGGGGTGCAATCAATTAAGCTAGGATCAAAAGATATACACTGATGTGTTTGGTTACTTGTATTGAATAGCACCTACAAGGCCCCATCATTGACGAGGCGTCCATTGTAGTAGACATTATACAAACAGAGCAAAACAATTTGGCCCCTACTCCAAGGAGTTTACAATCTAAGTAAAGCATTATTTCAATAGTTGTAGCTCAACAGCATAATCATCAGTATTATCTATATTACAATAGCACCCACAGTCTATAAGAAGCTGTCCACACACAAGATCGATTACAGTCCCTTCCCCAAAAGAGTTTAGGCCCCAATTCAGCACCACACTTAAGAATGTATACAACTTAAAGCTTGTCAGGAGTCCCATTAAATTAATAGAATTACTCACGTGATTAGGACCCTGGATCAGGGCCTTAAATATCAAAGGATCTCTCCTTTGAAAAGTTAGATTTATCAATGTTTAACTAGCTAATGTTAAGTCTAGTGAGACATACAGAAGGAATCTATTTTTAACTCTAATGTTTTTCACAAGAAGAAATTTCCATCAGGTAGGGCAGTCCTTCCAACAAGTCAAGGCCTCGCTATTGCATTGTACATATAACTATCAGCAGTGTGTACTGGACCATCGCTAGCTGGTATTTATTATACCATACAGTACATCTTCACTCCATCACATTGAGTTATCCTGGATGTCATATACCATGCCCTCAACAATACAATAACCTTCTTTTGAAAAGGTCACTGAAACTGAACAAAGTAAGTTAGCTGAAGCCTAGCCAGTGACTTGTACAGAAACAATAGCCTTTTCTTTATTTGTCTTTTAGTTCCTCCATTGAGGCAACCCATAACCTGCATGGCTTTCTCAGTGCCTCCATACACAGTTGGTATAAATTAAGGATTATGGTATAAAAATCCCTTTTTTGGTTGCTAATGCCATGACTTTCCTATACATGGTTTATATTGGTTTATTCTCACCTTATACTATAAGCTCTTTGGCACAGGGATTGTGTTTATTCTGTTTGTACAGCACCTACCTCAATGGGATCCTGATCTGTGGCTGGAGCTTCTAGATGGTACAATAACATACTTAAGACTACAAGAGTTCTTGAAAAAACTCAGCAGGGAAAAAAAAGAGTCAAACTTTTTTTTTTTTTTTTTTTTTTTTTACTATATATAGTGGTGACAGTCCATACATTTATGTTCACCCCTTTTACAAGACTGATACATTTTGTCCAAAGTATGCCTTGTAAAGTATCATTTGAAAACTCAGTTTGCTGGTCATTATTGCCCTGGTAAAATGTGTGTGGCAACATTGCATGTAAAGTTATAAGATTATGTTCGATGTCTAGGGAGCAACCACAAACCAGTTCTTCAGAGACAAAAGTGAAGCTGACACCTCATCCAGGTTTCAAGGAAATGAAATGGACCATCACCCAGTTAAGCGGCTGCTTTTTGGCAAGAAAGAGGGCGTGGATGAAAAAAAAAATCTACATCTTGACATGGAAACAGCTTGGGTTTCCCATCTACACAGACTGTCTTCTGAACCTCAGCTGGAGATGATTCTCAAAGAAAGGAAAGAACTAAAAGAAGGGAGAGCGGACACCCTAAATTCTCTCTCCCTTTCTGTCTTCCCTCAGCACCAGCAACACCTGAAGAACAAGGAAGTAGCACTGGACTGGGGAGGGATCCTGACTGAAAGAAATTCATCCAGTAAGTCTGCCGAAACATGTGGAGAGAGAGACAGACGTTTGTTTTGAATTCCCTGAGTTTGACGACTTAGGCACTGGTTGCATTTTACTTTTTTGTAACCAGTTCTGATTTTTATGCCTCATTACTGGTAATCACTTAATATCTTTCTGTAGTAAAACTTGTTTTACTGATTTATCTAAACCAGTGTGTTTGGGAAGCTCAATTTGGGTTAATAGGATTTGTTCATATAATTTTCTATTAGTAAAATGATGGACTTTATGAGCTTGTATTGTCTAGGAGAGAGCTGGGCAGTACAAGACGTATATTTCTGGGGAAAGTCTGTGACTGGGAATTTTCTGGTGTTACTCTGTAGTGTAAGTGATGAGTGGTTGGTTATAACACATATAACAACTGGGATTAATTTATATGATGGAGTCTGTGTGTGAGCAAGGCCAGGAATGGTTTTCTCTCACAGCAAAACAGTGTAATAGGCGCTCCAGGCTGGAGAACTCAGAGAACACAGCTGTTCATCTGTCCAGATTGTACTCCACGTAATGTCACAATTAGGTCTGTCATTTTTAAAAATGTGATTAATCACGCTGTTAAACAATAATCAAATACCATTTATTTAAATATTTTTGAATGTTTTCTACTTTTTCAAATATATTGATTTCAATTACAACATAGAATACAAAGTGTACAGTGCTCCCTTTATATTTGATTACAAATATTTGCACTGTAAAAAACAAAAGAAATAGTATTTTTCAATTCCTCCATTGCATGTACTGTATTGCAATGTCGTTATCATGAAAGTTGATTTTACAAATGTGGATTTTGTTTGTTTGGTTACATAACTACACTCAAAAACAAAACAATGTCAAATTTTAGAGCCTGCAAGTCCACTCAGTCCTACTTCTTGTTCAGCCAATCGCTCAGACAAACAAATTCATTAACATTTGCCGGAGATAATGCTGCCTGATTCTTGTTTACAATGTCACCTGAAAGTGAGAACAGGTGTTCACATGGCACTGTTGTAGCCGGCATCACAAGATATTTACATGCCAAATGCCCTAAAGATTCATATGTCCCTTCATGCTTCAACCACCATTCCAGAGGACATGCATCCATGCTGATGACAGGTTCTGCTCAATAACGATCCCAAGCAGCGTGGACCAACACATGTTCATTTTCATCATCTGAGTTAGATGCTATCAGCAGAAGGGTGTTTTTTTTGGTTGTTTTTGGGGGGTTTTTTTGGTGGTTCAGGTTCTGTAGTTTACACATTGGAGTGTTGCTCTTTTAAGACTTCTGAAAGCATGCTCCACACCTCGTCCCTGTCAGATTTTGGAAGGCACTTCAGATTCTTAAAACCTTGGGTCGAGTGCTGGAGCTATCTTTAGAAATCTCCCATTGTTACCTTCTTTGTTTTCTCAAATCTGCAGTGAAAGTGTTCTTGAAACAAACAACATGTGCTGGGTCACCATCCGAGACTGATATAACATGAAATGTATGGCAGAATGCAGATAAAACAGAGCAGGAGACATACAATTCTCCCCCAAAGAGTTCAGTCACAAATTTAATTAACGCATTATTTTTTTAAAGAAACATCAGCAGCACGGAAGCATGTCCTCTGGAATGGTGGCCGAAGCATGAAGAGGCATACAAATGTTTAGCATATCTGGCACGTAAATATCTTGCAGTGTTGGCTACAAAAGTGCCATGCGAATGCCTGTTGTCACTTTCAGGTGACGTTTTAAATAATAAGAAGGCAGCATTATGTGCGGTAAATTTAAACAAACTTGTTTGTCTTCATGATTGGCTGAACAAGAAGTAGGACTGAGTGGACTTGTAGGCTCTAAAGTTTTACATTGTTTTGGTTTTGAGTGCAGTTATATAACAAAAAAAATCTACATTTGTAAATTGCACTTTTCACAATAAACAGATTGCACTACAGTACTTGTATGAGGTGAATTGAAAAATACTATTTCTTTTGTTTATCATTTTAGAGTGCAAATATTTGCAATAAAAATAATATAAAGTGAGCAGTGTGCACTTTGTATTCTGTCTTGTATTTGAAATCAATATATTTGAAAATGTAGAAAAGCATCCAAAAATATTTAATAAATTTCAGTTGGTTTTCTACTGCTTAACAGTGCGATTACAATTAACTGCGATTAATCGACAGCCCTAGTCACAATAGTTTTTTGCAGATATGAATTTTGCAAAGTTTATGGCATCTCAATGACTATCATATATGTATATAATGCTGTGATAAATGAAGTGGGGGGGTAGCTCCCTTTTGTGGGCACCCAACCAGCCAGTAGCTATAAAATCCCTCTTAGTAGCTGTTCTCTAATTGCTCTACCTGTAAAGGGTTAAACAGTCTCACTGCTATGCATCAATAAAAGGAAGTGAGTGGGCACCTGGCCAAAAGAGCCAATGGGAAGGCTAGAACTTTTTAAAATTGAAAAAAGACTCCCCCTTTGTCTGTTGTTCTCCCGGGGAGAGGCAGACAGGGCAACATCTATGCTGTAAGAAGCTTGGGCCGGGTATGAAAAAATCATCAGTATCATACCTAGAAACTACTTATTTAAAACCCAGATATGTAAGTAGATCCGGAAATACCTAGGAAGACGTGATTAGGTTTATCCCTTTTATTTTGATATGGCTTGTGGATTCCTCTATGCTCATCCCAGGTGCTTTTGTTTGCTTGTAACCTTTAAGCTGGACCTCAAGAAAGCTATTCTTGGTGCTTACTCCTTGTTTTTGCTCTTTTAAAATCTAACAATAGCCTGAGTTCCAAGATATATTTTCTTTCTTTTTTTTAATTAAGAAAATTTACCTTTTTTTAAGAACAGAATTGGATTTTTGTGTCATAAGACATTTGTGCATGTTGTTTAATTAGCTGGTAGCAACAGCTGATTTCTCCCCCCCCCCCACTCCTTTCTCAGCTCTTCCCTGGAGGGGGTGTATGAAAAGGCTTGAGGAACCCCAGAGGAAGGAATTCCCAGGTGTTCTGTACTTGGGTGGTGGAAGCATCTACCAATCCAAGATGGGAGAAAAGTTGTAACCTTGGAAGTTTAATACAAGCCTGGAGTGGCCAGTATTAGTTTTTAGAATCCTTGCAGGGCCCCACCTTCTGTGCCAGAGTGGGGAATTAGCCTTGACAAATGCTATTTTCAGCTGACCAGTCCAATAACCCAGTAGTCAAATTCCCATAGTCTTGGTTACCAACCATTCCTTATTCATAGCTCTATTTCCAGGTTTGGAACCAGTAGCAAATTTTGATTTTCACAAGGATTAGTTCTAGGACTGGTCTAACCTAACATCAGTTATGTGGCCCAGGAGGTAAACACCACGCTATTGAAATCTGCTAATTGGGGAGGGGTTGTGGACACTACACTGCAATAGAGCTTGGTGAATATTGTGAGCATTTTCGAACTATTTTAGTCATATTGTTAACAATTTTTCTGGTGAACTGACTACATTCAAAGTTTTGTTCAGTGTACCTCAGCCCATAATTCATAGCTCATGGCAAAAACAAAACGAAACAAACCACCTGCTTTGAGAATTTAACAAGAGGCCTGACTGAGACTAGATACAGCCTGACAAGGTGATTTGTGAGGTGCAGTCTTCTAACTAGGTCATGGAGCATTTGAAAAGTGGCTATTCATCATCATTAAAAGGTCTCTGTATCCTCAGTGACCCATATCTCAGAATGTAGGGACTCCTAGAAACATGAGAGTGTGCACAGATAACTGGAGAAAACTGGCTTGAAAAGTGGAGCTAGCTGCTTTGGATCAGGGAAGAGGAAAGGTCTTGATAATCAAACCGAGTTAAGTAAGACACACATGTAATCCTTTCATCGGGTGCTGTTGGCAGCAACAAGAGCTAAGGGTCATCTTAAAACTAAGACACCACTGGCTTGATCCCCCATCCAGAATTTCTGGGATCCCTGAATACCTTCCTTGGCTGCCCTCAACAGTCAATATTTTGCCACTCAAGCTTGGATCTGTGTATGCAACAAGCAAAATTTTGTTAGGGGGAAAGGGAACACAGCAGCAACCTATATAAATAATCAATGGAACACTTGCATGGTAACTTCAGCAGTAGCCCATTAACTCAGCTCCCCACCTTCCAGCATGCAAGTGTCCTTTTACCATGTCTCTTCCCCCTCCCTCCTCCACTGAGTCCCACTCATAGTGTTGTGTCACTGGGTAGTGGAGGTCCAGAGTCCTAAGATGGATTCAAGCAGACCTGTCTTCAGGCCCTTAGGAAGTGCAGTCCAGTCCAGTCCTGAGGCTTCACCAAACTAACCCAGCTATAGCTACTTCAACGTTATGTAGTGGCTGTGTAGGAGGGGTCCACCACAGTTCACTCAGCTCAGTTGCAGTATCAAAGATCCTTCCCTCCGACCCCCATCAAGGAACTGCCTCCACATCTTCCAACAGGAAGTTCTCCCAAGCACAGGATTCTCAGGGGAGAGGAACTAATCGCATAGAGGACTCTTGAATAGGGACCTTGCCCTAAGGATGCATTATTTGCCATAAGGTAGCAACCCATGTCCCCCCATCCCCTCCTCACTATCCAACACATTCCGACTCTGGGTACAGTTATGACGACTCAAAGCGACCCTGGAGGAAAGCAACTCCGGCCATTGTTCCCTCTGTTCACCGACAGACAGGAGAGGAGAGCTCCTTACCCTCTAACACTTCAAGCCACAGTGCTTGCTTTTACTTACACACACACACACACACACACACACACACACACACCTCTAAGCATAAAGCAATGGTAAACTGACAAGAAGAATGATCAGAAAGGAGATTGTTTTCCTGGGATGGAAGCTATACACTTCTCTGTAAAAGAATGAAAAATGATTTATCTAGTTTAGTTTAATGGAACCGTAAATTCAAAGTGTTATATAAACTTTTTGTTTTACTAATTGTATTACTATTGTGTGGGAAATTTCATGTAGTTGTTCCCAAGAAGACTATGTCCTGGAGATCAAATTTAGGCTGCTTGGTCAGAGATTAAAGTCCAGGATTACCATGGTAGCATTCTCTAAAATGCTTCCAGTTCCACGTGCAGGCCAGTTAGAACAGCAGGGTTTCAACGTGGGGATGACATGATGGTGCTGGGAGAAAGGATTTATGGTTAGTAGGAACATATACAGGAAGATTGGGCTCCACCTATACCAGATGTCAGCAACCTTCGGCACGTGGCCGTTCAGGGTAATCTGCTGGTGATCCGCGAGACATTTTGTTTACATTAATCGTCCGCAGGCACGGCACCCTCACAGCTCTCCGTGGCTGCAGTTCACCATTCATGGCCAACGGGAGCTGCAGGGGGCCGTGCCTGCAGACGGTCAACGTAAACAAAATATCTCACGGCCCGCCAATGGATTACCCTGAGGGGGCCAAGTGCCAAAGGTTGCCAACCCCTGACCTAAACCAAAATGGAACAAGATTGCTGGCATGTAAAATTGAAAGATCATAGAGGAGTTTTTAAACTCCGGGCTGGGAGAAAGCCGACAGGTGCAGAGACGCACACAGTTTGGACAGACATCCTTAGGGGAGGATTTACTAAAAGGGATACTCTATATCCTAGTAAAATGGAGAGGATATCAGTTGCTCAAGTACAGGTAGGAACTGAAGAGAAACTCAAAAAAAGTCCCATTCAATTGCATCAATTACTAATGCAAGAAGTCTAAATACTGAGACTGGTGGACTTGAGTGCCTGATATTAATTGAGGATATTGATATAATAGGCATGACAGAATCTTGGTGGAACTATGATATGATAAGGGTACAAACTATATAGGAATGACGGTAGGTCTGTGGCATGGCACTGCAAGGGAAGCCCTAATCAGCTCCTGCCATTCCAGCCCTAATCAGGTGAAATGGGTTGGGGCTGGTCCACTAGCTAGGATCAGCCTGGAAACTGGCCACATTTGCCAGCCTTGTTAACAGGGGCTAAAAGCTTGGGAGGAAGCGAGTCCGGGGGCACGGGGGTGGGGGGGAAGAAAGGGGGAAAAAACAGAGACCAGGAGGGGAGAGTAGGCTCAGGAGGAGCCATGAGCCTGCTACCTTGTTGCCACTGAGGTCTGTACTAGGCCAAACCTGTAAATAATCTGTAAGTAGTTGGAAGCTTGGTGGTGGGGACCGGACACAGGAATAAAAAGCATGGGTGTTGCACCAGCTCAAAGTGGTCCTGACTCATTGGGGAGCGCAGCCAGGAGGCAGAACCCATTGGGGCATAGTGAGCACCCCATTAGAAGGTCACACTAGTAGGGGAGTGGCACTATATATGAAAGAAAGCAGAGTCAAATATAGTAAAAATCTTAAATGAATCAAACTGTACCATAAAATCTCTATGGATAGAAATGCCATGCTTGAATAATATGAATACAGAAGCAGGAATATGCTACCGACCACTTGATTAGATGGCGAATGGTTGTGAAATGCTCAGGGAGATTAGAGAGGCTACAAAAATAAAAAACCCAGCAACAACGGGGGATTTCCACCTACCCTGTATTGACTGGGAACGTCACCTCCAGTTAGGATGGCGAGATAAAGTTTCCAGATACTATTTATGAGCACTTCCTGGAGAGGCTAGGCCTGGAACCCACAAAGGGGAGAGGCAATTCTTGATTTAGTCCTAAGTGGTGCACATGTTCGGGTCCAAGAGGTAAACATAATTGAACTGCTCAGCAATAGTGACCATAATGTAATTAAATTTAACATCTTTCTGGGGAGAAAATACCAAAGAAACTCAGCACAATAGCATTTAACTTAAAAAAAGGGGGAAATACTCCAAAAGAAGAGGCTAGGTAAATGGAAACTACAAGAGACAATCACAAGAATGAAATGCCTTCAAGCTGGATGGAGACTTTTTAAAAACACCATATAGGCTCAAATGACATGTAAACCCCAAATAAAAAAATAAATAATAATTTAAAAAATAATAAGAGATCAAAGAATGCTACCACGGCTAAACACAGTAGAAAATGCAGTTCTTGACAAAGACATCTTTTAAAAATTGGAAGTCAAATCCTAGTGTGGAAAATAGAAAGGAGCATAAACTCTGGCAACTCAAAAGAATAATTAGGCAAGCCAAAAGAGAATTTTAAGAGCAACTATCTAAAGACACAAACTAAAACAGCAAAGTTTTTTGTTTGTTAAATAGAACAGAAGCAGGAAGCCTGCCAAACTGTCTGTGGGCCCACTGGATGGTTGAGGTGCTAAAGGAACACTCAAGGAAGACAAGGCCATTGCAGAGAAGCTAAATGAATTCTTTTCATTGGTCTTCACTGCAGAGCATGTGAGGGAGTTTCTCAGATTTGTCACCTAAAATGGCAAGTCAGGTGTGGGAAACGGACCCAGATTGAGGAGTTAGTACAAGAGGTTTTCAAACAAATTGATAAATTAAACAGTAATAAGTCACCAGGACCAGATGGTATTCACCCAAAAGCTTTGAAGGAACTCAAATATGAAGTTGCAGAACTACTAACTGTGGTATGTAACCTATCGCTTAAATCAGCTTCTGTGCCAGATGACTGACAGATAACAAATGTAGCCCAATTTTTTAAAAAGAGCTCCTGAAGTGATCCTGGCACTTACAGGCCAGTAAGCCTAACTTCAATACCAAGCAAATTGGTCGAAACTATAGTAAAGAACAGAGTTAGACACATAGATGAACATCATATGTTGCAGAAGAGGCAACACAGCTTTTGTAAAGGGAAATCATGCCTCACCCGTCTATTGGAATTCCTTGAGGGGGTCAACAAGGGTATCCAGTGGATATAAGATACTTGGACTTTCAGAAAGTCTTTGACAAGGTCCATCACCAAAGGCTCTGAAGCAAAGTAGGCTGTCCTGGGATCAGAGGGAAGGTCCTTTCATGAGTAAGTAATTAGTTAAAAGACTGGAAACAAATGACAGGAATAAGGAGTCAATTTTCACAGTGGAGAGAGGTAAGAGGTGAGCATAATATAATATAATGAACATATTCAGAAAAATTGTGATTTGTTTGCAGACACTTGGCAAACAAAAAGTTACATTTGACATATCAACTGTTTGCAAAACAGGGGCAGTCAATAACAAACACATTCAGCTAGGAAAAGTTCAAACTAATCATTAGGGGAATAATAATCTTAAAAGATAACCAATGGGAGGGAAACATCAGGACAATAATGAAGTCAGAAGAAAAGACCTATGGATAAAATTAGATAAAAAATTAAACTGAAAATTTCTAAAAGTATGTAAGTGACTTAAGAACCTAGGTCCCACTTTCAAAGGTGATTTAGGTATTTAGGAGCCTAAGTCTCATGGGGAAAAATAAATGGGACTTTTGTACTTTTAAATATTTTACCCTTAGGCTGCTAAGTCATATAGGGTTTTTAAAAGCAATACTCCATCTTTTATGGTAATATGACAGGAAAAAAAGGACAATGCAATTTTCAGCTGCATAACAGGCTGGTCATAGAGCCTTTAAATGGTAATAATATTTAGTTACTATTGACTGTGCTGGATTCAGATTGAGGACCTAGAGAAAAGCTCTGAGTCCTGTTTCTAATCCCCTGATTCACCCAGTCCCATAGGCCCAGATTTTGAGAGATATTTAGATGCTGCTGAGCTCAGCATTGCAACACTGAAAAGATTTAGGATCCTAAATCTGTTCGAGGTTGCAATGCTGATTGCGATGCCTAAATACCTTTTAAAAATCTCGGCCATACAATTTTGGGTTATAGAGTCAGTTACATAAGAAAAATAGTTTTACCACCAGTATCGTGAATCCTTTAATAAGCTAATCATTTTCAATTAAAAAAAAACGAATAAAAAGGTTTAAAAAGAAAATGTGCATTCTCTCTTGCTGTGGAGATGGACAGATAGATGGCTCTCTAAAAGGTCCACTCACCATTAGGGCACCTTCTCCTGACCACTCTAGGAAGCAGCTCTTTCCAGATGTGACACCCCTTTCTGCCCTTCACTTGCGCTCCTTCTCGTCTGTCTCTCTGCAACTCAGGGTATTCTCTTCAGAATTAGCTGGAGAGCCAATAGTTCATAGCTTGGCTCTCCAGCCAGCTCACTGTATTTTCCTTTCTGTAGTATCAAAGTCCCCCTGAAAGACTGTCCTAGGCAGTCTTCTGCTCCACTTCCTGGTCTGGGCCACTTCTCCAGTGGCTAGTAAGGGAACCCCAGCCTGGCCACTATTCTAGGTTCCAGCCCAGGGACCCTACAACCAGCAACCAAAGTCTGCACTGTCCCAAACCATGCTACACTTTTCCTGGGCTGCTCCTAATTTGCCTCCATCAGACTCCTTCTTCACCCTGTGGTTATGCCCTTCTCTCAGGGCTTCTCTTCTTCCCCTGTGGTTCCTTCTCTAACACTAGAGAATGAATACAGACATAGGTGCTGGAGCAAAGGGGGGAAGGAGTACTGCTGCACCACACCCCTTGCCTTGAAGTGGTTTCCATTATATACAGGGTTTACTGTTTGGTTCAATGGCTTTCAGCACCTCCACTACACAAATTGGAACAAATTGTTCCAACATCCCTGACTACAGGCTTCCACAATGGAACCTCCTCTGTCTTCAGCTAGTTTTATACCAGTTCAGCCTGTTCCTGTTTATACCAGCTAGACTCCATCTTCTATTAAGGCTTGCCTAGCCAGCCAAATTCTCTCCCAGAGGCAGCCTATCAGGTTAATTAACCCTTGTGCAACCACCTTAACCCTTTCAGGAGAGGGATAGGATGAGCACCCTATCACAAGGCCTACAGAACAAGAGGTGTTCTTGTGAAACACCAATAACTTAGTTGGAGGAGACCCGTGACATTCTCATAATTCACATTACTTGTCTCTAAAGAAATTATGGACTGCAGCATGCTCTGTCATTAAACCCACACATTTTTTCCTAATATTTTCTCATAATTGATGTCATGACCCTATCTCTGACTAATGACATTATGTTTGCACTTTTCCAGTCCTCTCACCAGGGAACTTCAAAAATCATCACCCAAAGACTTAATCAATTTCTACTTTCATTTTCTTGAAATCTCATTACTACAGATTAAGGAAGAGAAAGTGCAGGCACATACAACGTGTTTGAAAATCTTCCCTTACAGTCCTATCTGCTGATATCTATATTATGAGGACTAAGGCCCTGATCCAATCAGGTACTTAAACATGTTTTTAACACTAAGGGTATGTCTACACTGGCAGAGTTACAGTGCTGCTCAGAGGGTGCTGAAGGGAAACCGCTGTTTTTCGTTCACACTGTCAGGTGCCTGCGCAACAACGTGTTCACACTTGCGACACTTGCAGTGGTATTCGGTATCTCTGGGCAGCTATCCCACAGATCATACCTTCTTCTTCTGCCGCTAAGAGTTGTGGGAAAGCAGAGGGGGTCGCGGGGCATCCTGGGTCCTGTCCCAATGCCCAGTGATGCATTGCTTCACATCCCAGGAATCCCTGTGCTTCCATTCACATTTGGCGCCATCTTTCAACAGTTTGTGTACTGCATGCTCTGCCTCTTCGGTCTGCAGGAATCGGTCGCTAACCAGTTTGGAGTGGGAAATTCGACCGTGGGACTCGCGTTGATGGAAGTGTGCAGGGTCATTAATCGCATCCTGATCCAAAAGACAGTGACTTTGGGCAACGTGTGACATTGTGGATGGCTTTGCACAAATGGGCTTCCCTAACAGCAGAGGGGCAATAGATGGCATGCATATTCCAATTCTGGCACCAGACAGCCTCGCCACCAAGTACAGTCATCGAAAGTCATCAAAGTATTTCTCAATGGTTCTCCAGGTGCTTGTGAATCACTGTGGGCATCTCACGGACATTAACGCAGGCTGGTCCGGAAAGGTGCTGACGCACGCATCTCTCAGAACACAGGCCTGTTCAGGAAGCTGCAAGGGACTTTCTTCCTGGACCAGAAGATCACTGTAGGGGAAGTCAAAATGCCCATTGTGATCCTGGGAGACTCTGCCTATCCCTTAATGCCGTGGCTTATGAAGCTATACATGAAACACCTTGACAGCAGCAAAGAGTGGTTCAACAACAGGCTGAGCAAGTGCAGAATGACTGCTCAGTGTGCTTTTGGCCATTTAAAGGCCCGCTGGTGCTGCCTATATGGGAGGCTGGACCTGGCCGATTACAATATTCCTATGCTTATAGCTGCATGCTGTACACTCCATAATATTTGTGAAGGGAAGCCCTCACTCAAGGCTAGACTGCTGAGGCTCAGCGCCTGGACGCTGAATTTGAACTGCCAGAGACCAGGGCTATTAGAGGGGTGCAGCAAGAGGCCGTAAGGATCAGGGATGCCTTGAGACAGCAATTTGAAGCTGAAAGCCACTAATATTTGTTGCTATGCTTGGGAGTACAGTGATTGTAATGCTAGGAGGTGATTGTGATTAGTGCAGACAATGCACTGTGAAGGTTTAAGAAAATTGTCTGTTGCTTTGCAAGGCTCTGTTTGCTTTCAATTAATGGAATAAAGATTGCTTTCAAACCAACACCATTCTTTTATTAAAAAACAACTGGAGGAGAGAGACAAAAGAAAAAACACAACAGCACTGAGGGGGATAGGGGAAGGGAGGCTCCCAAGAGAAGGTGGGGTCCCTGGACGGTTAAAGATTTGTGTATGTCCAGGTATCATATCCAATCTTCTCCTTTGGAGTACAGTGTAGCAGGTACTGTACTTCAGCAGGGCTAAACTGCAGAGAGACGGGTGTTGAGTGCAGTGGATGCTGGGAGTGCACAGTGCTTGACAGTGATGGGGGAGCAGTGGAATGCAGCAGGTACAGTCTGGAGCCAGGAGGTTGATAAGAGCGTGTTGGCTATGTCTGGGTGGTGCACAGGAAAGAGTTTTGTGACAGCGGTTGTAGGGGAGGGTGGGCTCGGAGCTGCTCAGTTTGCAGTGCTAGTAGCGCCTGGACCATGTCCACCTGGTGCTTCATAATGTTTAAAAGCCTCTCCATGGCTCCATTCCAGTGCGCCACATTCTTCTTTCAGTCCCTCTTCCTGCCACTCCTTCAATTCTTGTTTTTCGGCCGCAGAGTGCATCATGACATCATGCAGAAAGTCCTCTTTAGTTCTTTGTGGCCACTTTCTAATTCTGTGAAGCCATTCAGCCAGTGATAAGAAAGAGGGAGGCTGAGCTTCAAGGTCATATCTGTGAAGCCAAAATGCAACATTTTACAGAAGCAGTATTGTTTGCAACATAGAGACCACTGATTCAGTGATTTAAAACACAGTCACTATTCACATACCTGTCACTAACTGGCTGGCCCCAGGCAAGCACACATGAGGCACAAGACCCCCAAAATGGTGAGTAACCGCAGGGGCAGGGTAAATCAGTGTTCCAGGACCATACTGTACACTGGGCACATGGCTCTTGGGGAGAACCAGCACTGTAGAGGGGGCCTTACAATCATTACTATCCCCACATTTTCCACAGGCTGTGTTCATTATGGAAGATATCTTGTTGCAGAGGGTGAGCAGGGAATCAAGGAAGTGTCTTCTCCAAGACGGTAGCTTCTGCCCTGCCCTTATTCAGCTCTCCTGTGTGCAGCAATGGTTCCCTGCCCTCCTCCTCCCAACTATGATGGCAGAGTAGTGCAGGAAAGTTACCCTTAATGGTGCAAGAAACAAAGCAGCTCTGCCAAAGAACGTGCACCAGTGGATTGCCCAGTATCCCCATGAGAGTTTCACTGAGATCTCTGAGGCAGATTCCCGTGAAGTGAGGGAGTCAATCAACACCCTGCCAATCCACCGCTCAGACTAGGCATGTGGTGGTACTTGCATCATACAGACATAAGCCTGCTTTCTGCAACCCTCTTGCCCCCAACAACTTGCTTCAGTGATTCCCAAAATCAAAGCCACTTACATGAGGCCTCTTCTCCTGTTTGCGCCTCGCCAAGCTCCGGCAGCTGTGACTAGCTAGCCTCCTTCAGAGTAGAGAAGAGCTCCTGGCTGCATGCATCTCTGACCTCCGAGTCGTCCTCTGCATCTGGGTCTGGGTCCCCCTCCCTCTCCACAACCTTGTCCAAGATTTCCTCCTCCTGGTTCAGTCCACTCTCAACTGGCACACGAGCCACAGAAGTATCCACAGTGGCCTTCTCAGTGAAGATGGGGTCACCACCGAGTATCACATCCAGCTCTTTGTAGAACCAGCAGCTCATGGGAGCAGCACCGGGGTGGCGGTTTGCCTCCCGCACCTTGTGGTAGGCGTTCCAAAGCTCCTTCACTTTGACCCTGAACTGCAGTGTGTCCCGGTCATGGCCCCTTTCTATCATGCATTGTGAAATCTGTCCATAGGTATCATAATTCCTAAGGCTGGAGCGCAGCTGGGACTGGACAGCCTCCTCTCCCCAAGTGCTGATGAGGTCCAGCAGCTCGTCATTGCTCCAAGCGGGGATCGCCTGGTGTGTGGAGCAGGCATGACCACCTGGAAAGATGCATTGAGACCACTGCACGTGTCACCGAGCAAACAGGAAGGGGACTTTCAAAATTCCCAAGGAATTTAAAGGGTGGGGCTCATGGTCGGTCACCTGAGGATAGGGCAGTAGAGTTCAAACCGATGACCAGAGAGGTGAGAACAGGCATTGTGGGACACCTCCCGGAGGTCAATTGCAGCGCTGTAATTGACCAGGGTGTGTACACTGGCACCGAGGTGCTGTACCCCCGGCACAGAAAGCTGTACGCTTCTCATCGGGGTGGGTTTTTTCACAGCGCTGCAACTGCGCAGTTTCTGCACTACTAAGTGGCTTGGCAGTGGGTTGGTAGTGTGTACACCTTGGGAGTTACAACAGAGAAATCTGCTTTACTGCGCAGAAACTTGCCAGTGTAGACAAAGTCTAAGTAAGTGAGTAGTCTCATTGAAATCCCATGTTTAAAGTTAGGCCTGTGTTTGAGTACCTCACTGGATCATGGTCCAAATCCTCCCCTGTCCTGAATGGGTGTGGTGGTGGGGCAATAGGGAAATATAGCACAAGGAGCAATTCTCCCCACTCACAATGAAGCAGAGCAGGATGTCTTCTTATTGCTTGGGATTATTGTTAAGAGGGTGGATTGGTTTCTGCAATGGCTGGAGCTCCACAGCCCTAAGGTATATGTGGTCTGTCCACTAAAGAATATGGCCAGGCACCATGCTGGCTAGGGCATAACTTGCTGTTTTTAATCACATACTAAATTGGGGGCTATCCTGCAAACTATTTAGTGCCTGCACCAAGCTTCAATGGGGTTTTGTGAGGAGTACATGGGTCTGCCTTTATGGAACAATTTGTAGGATTAGGGCCAGAAAACATACTCTTCTCTGCCTCTCTTGTCCATGCTGAGCCACCTCTTGCTGTTTAGATCCAGAATTTGGCCTCAAGTTTCCTTTTTTTTTCGCTAGGATAAGAAAGATAGAGGGAGGCAATGTAAAACAGAAGAATAAGTGAAGGGTTGTCAAGCTGGAAACCCGTTATTTTAATCCCAGATGTGCTGTTGACCCACTGTGTGGTTTGGGGCAAGTCACATCACACCTCTGCCACACTTTCCTCCTCGATCTGTAAAATGGAGACACTACTTACTCCCCTATGTCTGTTACAATTTTGTACAGAGCTTTGAACGTGTTAAATGCTATATAATTGCTAATTATTATTTTCATTAGGAAATACAATCTGTCCTGCACAGCTTGCCATTTTCCACCTCCTCCACAGATCTGTCATTTTATTAGACTATTTCCCAGTTCCCCAGTCTCCCTTTAAAGTAGATCACTTTTCCATTTTACTCTTCACTTACTGTAAATACAACTGAAGAATGCCTTGTTAGCTGAAATATTCTTCACAATTGAATATTCAGTATATCTAATTATGGTTTTAACTTGCTTATGCATATTTTCAGAGGTTTCCCAATCCTCCTCTCACTAGATTTTGTATATATTCTTAAAGATGCTTTCTGTTTATAATTATTTTTAGATTCCTACTTAAACAAATTTGCATCTGCTGCCTTTTTTTCCCTTTGGACTGGACCAGGATGGATTTAAATTGCATCTCCAACTGTTTCTAAAATATTTTCCACTGTCTGGTAGTAGATTCACCCTGCATAATAAAATTCTAGTCAAAACGTATTAGGGTATTTCATATTTCCTCCAAGTCAGCTTTCCTATGGCCCAGAACGTTCACTTTGCTTCCTCTAGCCTCAAGAATATTTTAAACTAATGATACTGTAATGTCCTGGGTGTTCCTTTACTTCAGCCTTATTAATCATACTTGGTGCATTTTCTAGGACGTGGTCCAAAATAGCGTCTAACCATCTGAATGCTTCAATAAACAATGTAAGAAAGCAACCCTGAAATAGCTCTCAGATTATGTTCCCTCCTCATCGTTTTTGCCTTGAGTTGTATCCAGATCAACATTTCTGTAATTAAAACCCTGCCAGGATCAAAGAGAGTGCTGGCTTACTGCATTCTTCAATGTAGAAATCCATTTGCTGATCCTACATTTTTATTATTATTTCAGCTGCCTCAGTTATGTAAACTATAGCAGCAGCAGCAGCATCTTAGAATCAATTTACCACCTTTATGGTCCTTAATTTCAGTCCAAGTCCGTGTCAGTCACAATATTTCTTCCCATAAAATCAATACTCTATATAATCATCTCTTCTTCCCATCAACCCTGTGGCAAATTTTATATCCTGATATTGTAAGGGCTGTATTCGGGGGACTAGGGGGGGAAGGTACACAAGGAATGTGTCCTTTAAAAAAATCGAATATGCAAATATGCACATACAAGCATAGGCTCACAAGGAGGAAGTGGGTTCAAATGTGGCCTAGATACTCACAGCATCTTCAAAAGCAAATGCTCAATTTTGCCTAACCTCCATCAGGAGGATTTGTACCTAGACCATTCTATGACAACAAGGGAAATCAATGGAAATGGTGGTGGCAGGCGCAGATTTTTGTTCACCGCTATAAGTGGGCAGGTAAGAAAAGATGGACCAGAGACTAGAGTGACGAATTAAAAAAAGTAGAGGCCCAGGATGATTAGATCTATGGTGCTGATGGACAGTTGGAAAGATGAGACACAGGGCCACTTTAATGACAAGGGAGCAGAATAATAGTTCCGAAAGGGTAACAGTAGGTGAAAATCCAGAGGTTGGAAGAGTAAAGTAGTCAAGGTACAGGGGTGCAGCAGTAGCTGGGTGCAGTTAGAGGGAGCCAGAGGATGTGGAGGACTGGAAACCGAGAGGGCTCATACAGAAAGGCAGAGTGAGGATCCATACGTTTATTAAAGAATGTTGGGTTAGGAGCCCAGGGATGGTAAAGACAAGCAAGTGTGTGGAGCCATGACTGAAACAAGGGTGAAAGTCAATGAGCCAGTGTCTTTGTTCTCCTGGCATGTTGGTGCATTCATAAAGCAGAACAGCCATCAGAGTGAAACAATACAAGAGACCCACCAATCAACACAGGAGTTTGCAGCATTCACATACGTAGAGAATGGAGAGAGGTATTTTAACACATGAAAGCGTGTCCCTAGTTCTGTGCACATTTGAGTGTGTTAAGTATGCTCCTGTGGCTGCATGCTCACCAGCTATTGAAAACCTAGCTTGATAGGCAGCTCTTCTTATTTTCATATTTACATGTTACTCCAATTCAGCATTCACACCATACCTCCTAGCATTCATTTCACATTCTTCTCTCAGTCGACCTATTGCATTACTGTTACAGCCATGGTTGAACACCCTCTGTTGGACACTTGCCAGGCTGTTGTGTTTGGACCCAGCTGCTGGATCCATGCCCTTTAAGTTCCCCTTTGGTCTGGGGAGGCTCAGAACACTATCTTCCCTCTTTGGCTTCTAGGCTCACTCCCTGGGCAGAGACTGTGACTGTTATTTCCTCTCTGAAATGAATCCCAGGTGCCCAGCTGCCCTAGCCTCCCTGCTCCCCCCCCCAGAACAAAACAAAACAAAAAAACACTGCACCTCTCCAGTAGCTAAAGCATTTCCTTTCCCAGAGCTCCACTCTTGTGGGCACTCTCATTTATAATTTACCCCTTCAGGAATGCATGAATGTTGAAGCAAATAGATATCCTTTTTGCAAAGTCTGTGTCTAAAACAGTCACTCTTGCTTAGACAGCACAAAAGATACATAGATCTCTGCAAAACAAGTGACACTGTATACCATTCCCTGCCTTGAGTTTCCTCAGCATTTCAAAACATTAATTTAGGATTTGGTCAGAATCCTCTGCCAAGTGCAGGATCCTTCCTCTCCCCCTTCTCCTGCACAGTCTTGACTTCTGGTTCTGGTCTCTATTCCCTTTCCAAAATACCTGGAGAGAGACCCTTCCTTTCATAGACTTCTAGTTCCCTTTGTCAGGTGATACCCTGGTCAGCCTGAAATCCCCCATTAGGTAAGAGAAGCCCACCCCATCAGTGATCTGTGCCTTAGTCACACCTACCTAGAGTGCATCATTTGCCTGGGGTGGTAGCTTTGTGTCCAAAGGTGCTTCCATTGTTAGTGGTCTACTAGGTGCAGGAATTTCTCCTGACACCTCCTGAGTATTCTAGCTCAGTGTGGAGGCTACTAGGCCAAGGTGAAGGCACAGAACAATTTATTTTAAAAATGAAGTTTGTGGTTTGGTATAGATACTCAGAGTGTTCAGAATGTCAAACAATTCATAAATTATACATAGACGTGTCCCCCAGTCAATTACCATTTCACATTCTGGTGTGAAAATTATCCTTTTGTAGATATTCCTGGCATGATCTACTGAAAGCAGTGTACATACTAAAATCAGCTCCCAAATGTTAACAGGAAGATGCCATGCCATGAGATATAGACAGTCCTCTTCAGGGTAATTCTGTTTCTTCAACAATAATCTAAAATCATTTCCAAGTAATCGTCTATATTAACAGCTAACCTATTTCTTCTTACACAGTGTAGCTGGGAAGCAGAAAATGTATTCTGTACTACTGAGTAGTGATACAGAATTTAAAGAAGGCTCACTGTTATCAGAACATTGCTCTGCTCTAAGTTTCAGCATCAAGATGTGGTGATGCCATTTGCAAATGTTACAGGTAAGCAACACCTCCAATTGGAGATTGTGCTTTTTAATTCTTGCTACTCGCATTTGCCTATGAAATAGCCCCAATTGTCTAACAATATGTCACATTGCCTACATAAAGGCAAATATTGATGTCTCTTCCACGCATTATAGCTCCATCACTTCACGCGTCACTTGCTAATAAGAGAAAACTATTGTACATTCCCTTCCTGTTTCAAAGTTATAAGTATGAATCTACTTTTGAGTCTCATTCATTTCAATATGCACAACAAAGTACAGCAGTCTCACTCTCCAATTCTCTTGACTAACTGATCGACCCTCTCATTATTCTCTCTAACATTTGGCCCTGGATGAATAATCACTCTCTAATTAGCCCAGTGCTTTTTGACTTAAATTGTTGTCCTCAAAGCACAGCAGTGCATTCCACACTAGCAGAACATCTCTAGACTGGCTTTATTGACTTCGCTGCTTTCTCTTATGATATGATGCAACCCTTTCTCTGAATTAACTTCAAGTGATACCAATGCCAAGAGCCAGTTGGACCCTGAATACTTCATTTATTCTTTCTAGGTTTTCCCTAACTTTTATCTTCTTGAAGTTCAGATGTAGTTATGGTCTTGAAACAAAACCCCTGACCTTGGAGAAAGTCAGATTTGGATCTAAACTTCACAGATAGACTATGCAATCCTAGAGCCTTAATATTCCAATGGTTCTGCAAGAAGGGAGTAACTTTTTTTTAAATATATAAACAGAAACTCGGTGTTATTCGATGGAATTATCCCTGTATGTCAGGAAATCCCATGGCAGATATGTGGAATTCTAAGGTGTCAGGACTACAACTTTACAATGGACCAAGCTGAAACCCTATGGGAAATGTGGATGTTAATCTAACTTTGGAGGCTGGACCCACCTTTTCTTGAAAGTCACCTCTTTACAGTTGTTTATCCTGAGTTTAACGTCCAGTAAATGCATCCTGCAACTCATACACTTAGTCCTTCGCAAATGTGATCATGCTGGAGCAGCACAGACAAGACACCACAGACCAGAAAATCTGACTCCTTGTTTCTTTGCATCACAACTGACTGACAGCCTCTCCCAAAAACTATGCTATGTTTTTGTTAGGGTGCAGTACATCATAATTTGGTATCAGTAGGTTGAGTGGGGCTCTTTACATGAAGATACATTTGGGACTTAAGGTGGTTTGTAATAAGAAGAAAGGGCAGTGAAAATGTAACTATCCCACATGACGTGTGGCATATCAGAGAAATGTAAGATAAAATACTGACTGCAATATATTTAACCCCTTCCAAGTTCAATAAAATAAATGGCAGTTATTCTTCTGAGTATTGTTCCTTTGTCACTGGTGGCTGTGCCCAAAATTATGCTCTTCTGAGAAAGCAAGTATTTAAAATAACAAAGGCTCACTTCCCTTTAGGCTGTGCAAGTTTCCTATTTGTTTATCTCCACCAGAGCCAACACTATACAGGGAGCTGTCCATTCTCCTTCTGATGGGGTCCAAATATAGTACTACTAGAGTTCACTGATATTTTCTAATACAATTATTTTCAGTGAAAAATGGCTTTTTCTCTAAAATGAAAATTACATGAAAATTTATTTTTTAAAAATTTCTGTTTTTTTCTGATAAAAGTAAACTCTTAAGGTTGGGGGGGGGGGTTCCTCCCCCCATTCCTCTCTCTCTCTCTCTCTCTCCTTTGATTTTTTTTTCCCAGTGGAAAAACTGACACCCTCCCCCCAAAATGGTAAAACGTTTCATGCAAATTTCCCCCCAAAAAATCCTGAACACTTCTAAGTGGAAATGTTTTTTTTAATTCCAGTGCCCTCATTTTTACCAGCTCTAGGTATTACTATCACTCCTAACCCTTCTGATTGGATCCAAAGACTGGAAAATAGTGGGGCTGGAAAAATTATTTCACTGCTCTGAATATCCCCTCTCTGATTGCTAGATTCATACTGTAGCAATTGATGGAGGGTGTTTGCTTCTTTCTTTGACAGAATGAAAGAGAAATGAAAGAGGGAGAAAGCTGGCTGGATTACCTTCACATTTCATGGCATTATTATTTAAAAGCCTTGGTATTCCAACAAAGCTCATTTTAGCTAATTGTCAATTTTCCTGGAATAGGACAACTCAGTCCAGCAAGGTGACACAGATACAAGAGGTCCCTTCTCATTTCCAGCCATCCAATTTTGAAATGATTAATGGCAGAGGGAGGTAATTAAAGGGTTTGACAAAAAGTTTGAAACTTTGGGGATGAAAGCGACTGTGAAGTTAGGAAGTGAATCCCTGACAGGCACAATACGCTCATTATGAAAATTCTCTGAGGGATCTCAAAACCAGGCTAGATATGGGAGAACATATTTTATACATTAACCACATTGCTGCTGTTGGCAGTTGCAACTTCCTTGTTCTTTGAGGGCTACTATCATTCATAACTCACAAACTGTCGTCTCTCCGAGATGCCTTAGCAGACATATTGTGATCTCTTCCCCACAGGAAGACTTGGTGGGGGGAAGACAAGCAGGTAATTTATTATTCATGGCACTAAGTGTTTATGACTGATCAGACAATTCTACCTAGAACTCCGATGCACCTGGTTATATTTGCTACTGTCATTTTTATTGTTTCAGGTTTTGGTAGCATTATGAATACATAATGAAGTGGGATACTCAGTTATGCATCCTGGAATCCTTATTTTGGGCTAAAGTCTGAGAACTGGAGCAAAGCCTGATTAAAAATTTTCTCCAAGGAAAAAGCTCATAGGGATAGCAGAACTTTGGGTAGGAACCCTTTGGGTAGGAACCCTAAAGCTCCAGGGAGTGCTTTAAGACATTCAAACCTGCATCATTCACCTACAGCTGGCCACTGTCAGGGAGGAAGCAAAGAACAGTCAGAACACTATTTCAGTTTATAAATCCACTGGCCTTGCTCCCACCACATCCCCTCCTCGCAGAGAGTGACCAAGGAGACCTATTATGTGGTGCACAGGGTGCAGTGTAAGGTCCTTGTGGGGGGTGGGGGGGATTTCCACTGTCTAGCTGAAGAGAAAACCAATTTCTGCTGTGTATTCACCCAACACTACAGACTTGGTCCCTTAATGTCACTGCAGAAAATATATGCCATTCATGTGCCAATTTGTCTGTCTCACAACTTGAATTTACAGGGCCAGATTCACCAACATTCTCCAGCTGCTTTGTAACACTTTGGCAATACAAGGCTGTAAGCCTGCCTTGTCCAGCTGGTTGTGTGTAGCTGCTTTGCATTGCTGGGGAGAGGCATCAAGCAGCTGGAGTATTCCAGTGAACGTGGCCCACTGTTTTGGTTTAATTAACTGGAGTGTGTATGCAACACATAGAAACTAGAAAATTCAGAGTGGAAAAGTTTTCATGGTCCAGAGTCTCAGCTGGACTCAGTCAGCAAAGCCGTTTACACCAGCTGAGGGTCTGTCCCATGGTATTCTACAGATTCTGTCCTGCACTGCAAAATAAAGTCACATCATCAGGCCACTGTGTCACCAATTTCCCCAAATCCCATTATTTCTGGTTTTTCTGCTAAAATTGTTTGTGGGAAGTATTGAGCAGAGAGGATGTATTCCAGTATTCACTGGTATGAGTTCACACTTGAACAGTCTAGATAACATACAATAGTAGAAGGCAGGCTGGAACTCCGATGCACAGGGCCAGCTCAAGGCCTATGTGCCACTTAATTCCCACTTATGCCCTATTTTGAGGGCTTGGGTAAAACTTAAGCGATAGCTTTCTGTTGATCCTCTCTGCACAGGGAAGAATTTCACCTTCAGAAAATCAAGTGACTGCTACTAGACAAAACTCAAGTGACCAGCAAAGCCTTATCATGTTCCCATTGTTGCCAGTGGGAGTTTTTGCCACTGACTGAAATAGGATTAAGACTGGTGTAATTCACACATACACACAGATAAATTCATTCCACCAGAATTTTATCAGTCTCTGTCATACTTAGGCCTGATCCAACCTCCGTTAAAAGCAATGAAGATCTTTTCACTGACTTTAATGGAAGTTGGACTGGGCAATACTCTGTCTTCTCTATTCCATTATTCTCCTGCTCTTTTTGCCTTCTATCTCCAGTTCTGTCTCTCCTCTCAGTTAATCCCACTGATGTACTATGCACAATAGGCTAGTCTGGACAGAGCCTATTGTCAATCTCTGAAAGGAAGATCGGTTTGTGAACCGAAAGAAGCTTTTTTTTCTAATTGACATGAAATGTGTGTCTTTCCCCAGGGTAGGAAGGACTGCAAGGGCATTGCCTGCAGAAGATATATTTGGGACTAATAAAGGAGGAAGTTTCATGGCTGGGATATATCTAGTCCTTTTTTCCACTTTCACTCCCAGATATTTGGTATGCTAGACGAATAGAAGAAACCTAATACAATTATTATGGTTGCATAGATCAGGCAACCAATGCTTCAGAGTACACAAAGAAACAGCAAACCCAAATGACCAAACAGACTAAAAGAAGACAGCACAAAATATAGAGTTCTAGTGGGAAAGGAAGTTGAAGGTTTATTAGAGGAAAGTGCACATGACAAAAATGTTTTTGTGAAAATATTTGTTTGAAAATTTAAAATGAATTTGTTTCAGTTGTGTCTGCAGCCCTTTGTATTCCCTTTTCAGAGTAGCCAATTCTTCTAGAAAAATAGGTTCATTGAAAGCAGTTTCAATTAATTTAGTTTTTGAATTTTTATGGGTTGGCCACCAAACCAGGGGCAGGGGAAAATAAATGATTTACTCAGCTCTGCTCACACTGGCTTTGATGGGTTTTTAGATCACAGAACTCAGTTTTCAAATATTCACTGCCAAACCATAGAGTAAAACTTCAAGATGATATTTGTCAAATAAAATTAAAGTGACAATTTCCTCAGATTTAGACATCCATTCGTTTAATATTCCAATAATAGAACAAGAGATTACATTCAGAGATATTTTTCATTGACTATTCGCTCATCTCTAGTATTTATAAGCTCAAAAATACCATGTTTAGAAGTCAGGGCATGTAACAGAATAAAGAATTTAAAACACTTCAAGTGATCTGATTCGTCTCCTTGCTCAATAATAATTATTAAACACTTAAAAATACCCACTGTTGCAGAAACAATATATCCAATTGACAGACCATGAGTACATAATTTATTTCTTTAAGTTACTGATGAGCTTTCCTAGCACCTTGTGATGCCACTTTGCTCTGCAAGTCATGAGTTAAAACATCATTAACTCATAATAAATAATGTATCCATAGTCCATTGGATAGCTAGCTCTATTCATCTGAATATATGCCCATGCATATACACTTTTTTTTTCCCCAAGAGACAAAATGGTCACTACATAAAAATGCTGTCTTGATTTTCAGAGGTTTCAAGATCAGAGAGGTAGAGTGGAAAAAAGAACTGAGGCCATTACATTTTAGTCCTTTCTGTATTTGAGATAAATAATCAAAATCTTGTTTTAACAGTCCTAATATAAACACGGAGGTTACAGGTAAAAAAAATATTGGTTTGACTGGTTGTGGGTGAACTCTGTGCACCAAATAGCTTAAAGGGAATGGATATGAACTGAAAATGTAAGTTATCCATGAAAAAAAATAGTTGTAGATAGCATTGGACTCTATGCTCAAGAAAAAGTGCCGAAAACATGGCCTGCTGGGGATCATCTACAATGGTGGGTCCAGTACAATGTTGATATAACATAATTGTATATTTCAAGTACACAGTCCCTTTTTTGTCCATGTTCAGCCTTTCATTCTAGCTTAGAAAGACACCTGAATATTTGCAATCCAATAAGAGATTGATTGGCCTTTCCATAAGAGATCACCAAAAGATAAAGTTGAAGTTAGGGACTTTTTCTACACTCAGTGGCCTAGGATGAATGATTACTCCACATTTCAAGATTCCAACCAATAGGGGTGACATACCAGAGTACAATCCATACTTGTGGCCACCTGCACTACCCTGGCCCTGCAACCTCAGGTGCCGAAAAATGCCTTGCTGAAGTAACTACCACCTAGGCTTTTCACAAACAGAATAGCCCTTCCAGCATGCAAGCCACACCCTGAGTGTCTGTGTGTAACTGCAGCCTGCCGGCCACACTTGGGTTACATTCTGGCTCTGACCAGCCTAGTTTATGCTGCAGGGTGGACCCAATACACCCCCAGTCTTAGATTTGCCACCAGAAATGTTTGTCCTGTATGGCCCAGCCCTCTCCGGGATAATACAAATTATATTAAGTCTGTTATTCCTTTAAGACAATAATGTGCACACAATTTGTCACTCAAAATGTAATTACCCAGACACTTCCATTTAAACACACTGGATTAGATAAAACAATAAAACAAGTTTATTAACTACAAAGAGATTTTAAGTGAGTACAACTAATGAGGCATAAAGTCATAAATGGTTACAAGAAAAATAAAGATAAAACATTTACTATTACCTAACAAACTATAAGATTCAAGCAAAGTTTCTCACCACATGCTTTTAGCAGTCTAACTGACCAAATCCTGTATGTCAGGACCCCTTCTCCCAGATTCAACAATGTTTCCTCTGTCATTTCAGGTGCAGTGAATGTGATTGGCAGGGAGAGAGAAGGGGGTCTCCCTCAGGGTGCTTGTCCATCCTTTTTACAGTTTCAGTCCCCCTATTGAAAAATATTTCCAGCTGGGCACTAGGAGACAAAGTCTTTATGGAAGGATGGTCCCTCTTGTGTTTTTCTCACCAGTTTGAGCTTTTTTTTGTTTATTTGTTTCTTTTCCTAGTTGATGACTCAGATTACTGCTTAAATGCAAATTAAGTAGAGCACACATTCCTTTATTTAGGACAGGCCTGTTTGCCAACCTCAGTCTGAGCAGGGCTGTGAGGTTTGGAACAAGTGTTAACACCATATAGTGGAATCTCATAACTTGACACACAATGTTGCCACACATTTTACCAGGATGATACAAACCAGAAAAGTGTGAGTTTTCAAATGATAAAGCTTTTCAAATTATAAAGGTTTTCAAATGATAAATGATTAAGATATACTTTGTGAAAAGATAATTACAATATTGTGTAGGCTGTGAATACAGGAATGTGTTCTGTCACAATGGGCCTATGGAAATTTGTTATACCAGACATTACAAACATCTTTATTTTATTAAATAGAAATAATTTCCCATCCCTCCCCACTGAAATGCATTCACATTTAGGTGATACACAGCAACCATACAGTAGTATGCAACAGCTTAGGACATACAAGAAGTGATTTGTACTTTCAAGGAAGATCAGGAAGAGATTGTTGGTAAAGAATATTATATCCTTCCAAACAAACAAAGGGTTTTTTTTTAAATTACGTCACATAGCAGGGGTCTACATCATGCCTCAATATTTTATGTATTGTGTTCTTGACAATATTTCACTATGGGCTTTCACAAACTCTGAATAAGATTTAGTGCATCTACCGTCAGAGTAAGAATATGGTCTTTGCTTCTCCATTGCTCTAGAGGAGAGGTAAGTTGCACTGTCCTATACCTGCTGCAACTTACCCAAACCTCTATCCCTGCATACCCACTTCTCCATCTCTGTGTGAATGAGAGTAATGGAGGCTGCTCTCCCCTCTCATGCTGAAACCACAATATGGGAACCTTGTGCAGGGCAGTAAAGGGTTGTTTGGGAAAATGTAACACAGGTCACAATTGTTCCTAGCTGAGATGAGTGAATTAGATTGCAGTGATACGCATTCTGCATAGAAGAATCTTCAAATAATAAAGACTCTCACTTCTCCTCAGTGCACAGCAGCTTGGAATTTTAAGGCACATATCTTTTCTTACCAAATCACCCAGTGCCACCCTTGCTCCCAATGAGTCGTACTTTATTCCACAATTGACACCAGTAGCACTATTTGGATGACTGACTGCTCACCAGTGAGAATAAGGGTTCAAAATCTAGCCCAAAATAAGTAAGTATGTACAGCTCCCCTTTAGAAAAGTGTCCTAGATGCTTAGAAGCAAAAATAGATACAGTTTAGCAACTCAAAGACAACTAAAATAAGTATTAAATCAAAAATAAGTATCTGATTCCTATGCTGAAAGCCCTACATTGACTTCAGCAGGAGTTTTATTAGAATAAGATCCAAGTTCATTTTGTTTTAAAAAAGTTACATATTTTTCAACCTGTATAATATAGAAAGGCCCCGATGATACAGTGTGATCTATCTTTATGTACACATGAAGCTACACTGAAGTCAAAGAGGGTCTGACTACACTGATCTATCTGCAGGATCTAGGCCTAAATTAGTCCAGCATTAGCCCCCAATCCCATTGCATGGAACTGAGGCTTTTACTTAGCACAACAGGACTATTATAAAATCAGAACTGTTAAATAGCAAACTGAAAATCAGAATTTTAAATGCTTTACTTTTCAACATCATTTTCTTTACATTTGACCTTATCTAATACAGTGTGCATCAAGCAAGCAATTACAGTAGCAGACTAACAAAATCAAGCAAACAAACATTCTTAGACATTTTCAGTATAAAACTAACTGGTTCAACCCCCAAAAGAACCCTATTCCTCTCCTTTTTAGATGTGACCATCTGCTGTTATACCCAACACTTTCCAGTAGAAAGCAGAAGCCTGGCATCTCTCCAAAAATCAGATTGGCAACATTGCACTTAGACTGCAAGAACCTCACCTGAGCACCTCCATACATCCATCACCTGCCAGCCAACACTTGCAAATTGTTTACAGTCAGCTGAGAAGAGATATATAAACTTGCCCAAACGAGGAAGATGTTGGATTTATACAGACAATTGACAAATGAGTTTGGAATGAGAATATATAAGAATAGCCTACAGTGTGCCATTATGTCATGACATAAATATATGGCACCTACCTCCAACTGACGCCTGAGGCAAATGAACTGTGCTACCAACACTGGAGTAATTTCTCATATATTGCAGACTTTTTACTTCATCTCTCATTCTACACCAATAATATAAAAAAGTTCCTTATTATAATGAGCACTTTGTATTGTGCAATATGTATTCCAATGCAACAGTCTGATTACTCTAAACATCTATATAACAATTTAACATGTACCATTTTTCATGAATCAATTTCAGTGCTACTGGTCTTACATACTAATATACAAAATAGATACTCTTTCCTTACAATGTACTGTGTGGAAATACGCATAATCTATCACATATCACAATCTAAAGACATAAATTGGAGCAGCCTCAAGATTGCTCTAACTTGCACCCAGGTTTCCACAGCCTGAGAGGGCTATCCCAGCAGAAAAGAATAGCACACCACATTTTCCTTGCAATGTCCAATTGCGGAGCTGCAAGGAAGGTGACAAAGTCTGCAGCTTCATACCACCCAGGGATATCTCCTACACTGGAGAGGAACAGCTAAAGCAGTTTAAGAACACCTATGTGCTACAATAGTAGCACAAAGGAGACATTTTGCAACCAAAAATTGAGCCAGATAGGATGTATTTTCCTCTTGAGCAACAGATATAATTGCTATTATCGTATGGGAATTGGGTTTAATCATTAAGTAGAGACCACTTCACAATTAAGAGGGTTGAAAGCATAACTACATTTGAATAATTGATGTTAATTTCCATTTGCAGAGAAAAATATCATACCACTGAATCCAAATACTGTACATTATTTTAGTCTTTTCTCTTCCATCTTATTGCCATGAATTGCAAGATGATGCTAACCGGAAGGCTTTGCACAGAATTTCTGTACGGATCATATCTCATTATACCTCTAGGATCAGGAAGAATCCATCCTTGCATTACTCATTCTCCTGGTGCAATTTCTTTCCTTATTGGGTTATACAATTAACTTAAATGAAACTGAGTGTTATGCCTTGAAAACAAAACTAAATTAAAATGTAATGCAGTCCATCAATTACAATGGGACAACCAATGGCTTGAAATAGTTTGTACAAGAGTTTCTAATTGGATTAATAATCTCATTAATGTTATGTACTCACTATTATAGTAGTCAATAAAACATTGTTTTAGTTATTCTCTCATTGTCATTGATGGGAAAGCATAGCATACGCAAAATGAATATTCATCACAATATCTTGTAATGTGTTGTCTACATGCGGTGGTAACCATTAAAAAGTCAGGATTGGTCAGTTACTACAACAAAGTGGTTTTTGAGATTACTATAGTTTCCACTCCCCCCCCCCCCACCCCGCACTTATGTTTAGCAATCACTACAGATACCTCCTCTTATGACTTTTCAATAGCTTCATCTGTACTAAGGAGAAAAATGGACAATTGATTTTTGTATAAATTAGATAGGTAGACAGATGGATCTGAGTGATGACACTAGCTAATATCCTCAGAAAGAAAGGTAAATAGTTAGTAAACAACCCACGAAGAAACATAGCTGCCTGTCTTATGAAAATGAGAGATGCCTTGGTTTCCCTGTTGTAGGACATGTATAGCTGTTCAATGAATTTGGATTATAAAATTTTCTTCCAATATTATGAAAAATTCAAGGACCACACCTGCCTGATGCAAGATTTATGCATGCCATGTCTTTTACTATCAATAGGCACTCTTTCTACTTACTTGCATTAAACCCTGAATGTATGCCTTACAAAATTATATAGGCTTGTTTACAATTAAAACAAAACCCATTCAATCTAATGTATACACAACCCATGCAGCATTTCAGAACTCTCATCCTTGAATGAGATTCTACAGGACACATCTGCTTCACAGTTGTTCTCAATATTTATATTTAGAAGGGAGAACTAAACTCAGTAGAGAAAATCATATTGATGCCCAAGGCATTTGGGACTTTAAGGCCCCACAGTCCATTCTTTTAAATATCTTCATATCAGACAACTCAACAACTAAGGCAATGATTTATCAGTTGTGTAACATTTCCTACCAATTTAAAATGTGGATACATCATGGAAACCAAAGCCTTGGTTTCATATGCTCTGTGGTTTTACTTCAAGAAAGCTGGCTAACCTATGTAATGTGCTGTGGGAGAAAGGTTTAAGTATGTTTTCTGTAACTAGAAATTGGAACAAATAAAGAAATCAAATAATAACTCAAACATTCATATTGGCTGTTTCATTCAAAAGACCCAAATATTGTGGGGCTTGAGGGAGCAGAGGTTTCCCACCTCAGTGGACTCTGCTCATTGCTGCCCAGCATGCAGGAGAAGCTACTAGCTGCTGAACTTCTTCAGAAGAGAAAAACTGCTCGCTGATGAGTAGGAAAGCAGGACTATGGCACTAGCTCCTCTCTCTTTCATCCCACCACCTTTAGGAGTGTTTTGTGCACAAAGGCTGCATGCAGTGAGCCAGCTGGAGAGCACAGGAACTGCAATTTTCTGCTATTGCTGCAAGCTTTCCCAACCCCCACAGGCACACACTTGCAGATCAGCAGGGCACAATTCGGTCTTATAGACATGCAGCACCATAATATAGAAGTCACCTCTAGAGTGAAGGCAAGAGGTTTATCCTGAGTTAGTTAAAATAGGAGGTAGGGGAAATGTTGGTCATGAAGACAAAAGGAACTATCTTCTCTTAACATAGTATCATGGGATCTTTAAAGTGCACGGAAAGGAGACAGGACCTCTGTTTTTCAGATCTTATCAAAGGACCACACAAGGCTCAGTTCCATTCTCAATTAAATTAAAGGAAGTTTTCCCATTGACATTAATGAGAGCTAGACTGGCCCCGCAGTGAGCAGCATGACACTCAATTTATTTGCCTCTGAAGAGCGAGGAATGGATGAGTCAGCAATATCATCGCCTCTTTGAAACAGGCCTAGCTCAAAGCACTCCAGCAAACTGTTAACACATCAGCAGGATGCACATGGACTGTTAGATAACAGCAGGCTAGTGCAGAGGGTATAATCACACCCTACCTTGCTGCAAACTAAATGTCCATGTAGACAAGCCCTGAGAGAAAAGATTAAAACATCTGCATAGGCCTGAGCCTCCATTTACCTTGTGTTGTCATTTAAACCAGTACAAAAAAAAGAGTGGAAAGCAATTATAGAATAATACCATTCCAATAGGTTGCATTTTACACTCACTTAGCACTGGTATAAGTGACTGGATGCCTTCCAATCATACATTAAACAAGTGGACAAGCACTTGTGGTTATTTCTCCATTCCTTTCTCCAAGAGGAAAAGGTGGGTGTAAGGTTTCTTGCGGTGGTCGGGAAGCTGGTGTTGCATCTGAATCTACAGATTGGTGTAGAAACATCCAGAACAGAGAGAGTAATTATTATTGCACAAATAACTAGAAATAAGAGGATCAAATCACGAATGGGAAAAATGTAGGCTCAATATCAGGATAAAAGAACAACTATCTGGAAGCGAAGTCTATTCGGGGGCAGAATCGTCTCCCTTAAAGAAGGTGCCAAAAGACCTATGACTTGAGATATTTAAAGTTAGGACAGTGTGGTTGAGAATGTACGATAGGGAATGTACTGCTCTATCATCCTCATTTATTATGAAGGATTGCCTGCTGTTATTATACATGGCACTATGCAAACACTGGAAGACAGCCCCTGCCCTAAGGTGCTTATCCTCTAAATCAGACACAGGTAATAGAGTTCAGACACATAAAACACCAGTTGAGTCCAAAATGGAAGCTCTGCCAACATTTTTAATAAGATGGAGGTACTCTGGTTAAGCTATCCGAGGATTTGGGCTTCTCTTTAATGGCTTATTATTTAGGTTCTTCACTTAAGAATTATAAGAATTAACTAAAGAGAGACTATTGATTTTACAAGAAGACAGAGCTACAAGCATAATGAACTCCAAGCAGAATGAAGAGCTGAGGAGTACTAAGTATACTAAGCTAAACTGCTGTGCACTAACTTCCCCACGTAGACAAGCTTTAGAGACCAAGAACAAATGAGAACAGAATGATAGGTATTTAAGCAGGATCCTTTGTCTGTCTTGGCTATTTACACTGCAGACTCTTCGAGGCTCTTATTATATGTATGTACGGTAGAGCTGGTCAAGGATTTTCTGTCAAAATGATTTTGACAAAAAAATGCAATTCCCCCCAAATCAAAATTTTCTGTGGAAAAGTTAAAATTTTGTTCATTGTTTTTAATTTTCAATTGAGAAAGTTGGCTCATTTTGAACCAAATCAAAAATTTTCCATTCACTGAGCTAAACTGAAACACAAAGCTACATCTGCTTAAGGAGCATGGTGCCTCATGGGAGTTGTAGTTCAGGTTCCATATGTCTACATTCTTCCCTATGGGCAAGGCTCCTTGGCCAGACAACATCTCCCATGTATGGTGGCCTCCCCTCTGACAGAGTTGCATGTATATCATCGGACTCAAACCTTAGGCAGATGCAGTTCAATCCAGCAACCCAAAACAAAATACTTCCTTCAGTATTTTGAAATTTCACTTTGTTAGAGATGTCAAAATGACACATTTCAATGCTTCCAAATGGATTTTTTTCATTCTGTGAAAAAATTTCCTTATTTTGACTTGTTATCCAGATTCAAGATGAAAACAAATGTAAAAATATCAAAATTTCCCAAGGGTTGAAATTTAGATTTTTCATTCAGCTCTAATGTACAGTGCCTACCATAATGAGTCCCTGATTATGGCTGAGTTTCTACCATAATACAAATAAATAATAAAAGTTCACCTAACTACTAACAGCTAGATTCTGGCTTTTTAGTCACATCATGTTGTACTTTGCTCTACAATTAGTTTCACTGGAATAAATAGGACTACTTGATGAGTAAGGTGCTTCTCAGGGCAAAGTGTAGGAGAATCTAGCCATAGCAATGTAAAAAGTGAACGTGAGGGCTGATTATCTTTTTAAAGCCCCATCTCAAATAACTATCATGCTAAAATAATGGTAAAACAGAAGGAGGCAAATCAAATTAAGAAATCAAATCTAAAATAGCCCTCAAAATTGACAGGTCCCTCACAGAAACGTAGTATCCTCAATAAAAATAACTATTTGTCTGAAAACTAGTATTTATACCTTTATCTTAAGCTTAATTTTAATTGTGAATTGCTATTTCATTTTATTTATGTATACCAGCCTGTACCCAGATACATAGAGCACTGCATATATGGGCATACACAAAATAATACATCATCAATATTTTCACAGTTATGTTATAACTACAAGATGGAATTTGATCAGCTATGGTCTTCAGATTGATTACAAGATTTGTGGATTTACTGATAACTGACAGATTGATTATCAAACAATCATTAGTGACAGTGGTGCATGTATGTGTGTACAGCACAGAGGAAAGCATCCAAGTTGGTATAAATTTTAATATTAAAAGTACTTACATGTAGAAGTTATTTCTTAGAGTGAGCTTTTCATGCCTTTTTTATAAAAAATATAGTGTTATTACATAAAACTATAAATGGCCATATAATTGCTAAAAATATTTTCACAATGATGACTCCGAAGTCCAAATTCTGCTCTCATTTATGCAAACACAACCCACCAATGGGTGTGAATGGCCCTTTGGGACCAATTTTGCTATTTCTTCAAAGATTTGAGTGAAGCAGGTGGATCACTCCTTGTCCTAGGGCAATGGGATTTATTACGTCACTTTCTTGAGCAGCACTATGTGCAGATATCACTATAACTGGGGTCTCCCTCATGACAATATAATTGTTTTTCTTGACAATATAACTGTTGACCCCATACCATAAAGTACATAGACCCTCACATGAATCTCTGCTCAAGCATCTTTCCTGGGGAATTTTATCTTCAACACATCTCTCTATTTCTGTTTATAAAAATATTAAATCTGGGAATTCGGAAGACATTTTTTCTGAATAAGAGGACATTGGACAATTTTTTTCAAAAATTATTTTTGATTCTCCTGTTTTGTTTCCAACAGTTTGAAAATGCTTCCTTGAAACCAGACATGTTCAATGGTATAAAACATTAGTGGAAGTTATTGTAATTTTTCAAATATAGAAACCTTGAATGAATTCCCCTTCTCTCTCTCACACACACAGTCTTCACATTTTTCAGCCACCTCTGTTTAATTATAGTGATATTCTGATCGTAAAGAATCAATATACATATAACCGCATCAACATATGTTGCTTCCATACTACTCTTCCCAGAATTCTAGAAGGACAAGTGTCAACATAATACAGACTCAGGGTACTGAAAGCCTAATTTGTCACATTGCACAGTTTCCAGCTGTATGCAGTATACTCATGTATGTTAAAGGCAAATTTTCATGGATGTAACTTGCCATTCTGTTGCATAATATTGGGAGAAACAAAGAGAAGATTCATTTAAAAATATCACTAAGCAGTTTTTACAACATGTTAATTCACCTGGACCATCTCTGACTCTTACAACTTCTGCTTTTACTTATGTGAGTCATAAGAAATGGCTTCAAATTTTATGTAGTAAGGGATGAAGTTTCAGATTAAAGTGAGCAAACAATTGATTTCTTGGTTCAGTGGCTGAACTGCAAACAAAACAAAACGAGGGCAGATTCCTTTTGAACCTAAGATGAATTTTGTGTGTTTTTTTACCCCTAACTAAAATAAAGAACTGAAAACATTTTATTTAATGTTGAATGAAACACTTCAAAATGTTGTTTCAAAACAACATTTCCAACCAAATGGTTCATTTCTAAAAGGAAATGTTGACATAGTTTGTTTTGAAAAAGTTGAACCAAATTCATGAATAGTTTTGGTTACCCTGCAACCACATTTTCAGCAAAATTACTGTTCGGCTAAAAAAATCCCAGCAAGCTCCCCCCCCCCCATCCAGTTTTTCTGAAGTGACATGCTGTAATGGGGTAGGCTCTGTTCCCATCATCTGAGGCCCCAGAAAACCTCTCAGACACTGTCAGTAGGTGGCAGCTTTGTGTGACTGTATTTATATTCCCACCACCAAACACCAATATGGCTTTGTGCAGCAAAGTATTTACAGTGTTTCTTGCCCTATAACCCTTTCTCTAATGGCCAGAGAGGAACAGAGGTCTCCCCTTTCTTGAGATCTCAGTGCATACTAGGCTCAACTATCCCAGGTCCTCCCACCTCACTTTCTTCTTATGAGGTCTTTTACACTCCTCAGTTGATGCCTAACTAATCAGCTAATTAGTTGCTGTCCTCCCAGTCAGCCTCCACCAGGGGAACTGATTGGTGCCTCAGTGATCAGAGTGCTTGCTCACCTCTTAGCTTCCAGCACTCTGTCATACACTGCTCCAGTGGTCTCCAAAGTGGGGTGCGCGCACCCCAGGGGGTGCACAAGACCATCCCTGGAGGTGCGCAGCAGGAGGAGCGCTCCTGGACTTTTGATTCTTCAGTGGCAGCTCTGCTCTCCCCGCTCCTCGGTGGCACGCTGGCGGCAGCTCAGCTCTCCCCGCTCTGTCTTCGGTGGCACGCCAGTGGCAACTCGGGCTCTCCCCACTCCTCCTTCGGTGGCACGCAGGCAGCAGCTCTTCTCTTTTTTGCATCCCTAGAACTGGCCCTGGGGGTGCACGATCCAAAAAGTTTGGAGACCACTGCGCTAGATGACAGCAGGAATTTGCTGCGGAAATAGACTAACTACTGTGCCAAATGAGAGAGTGCTAATTTTCCTCATCAACAATATCTGTGGCCGAGAGGACAAGTACCATATCAGTTTAGAGGGATAGACAGATGGCTCACTGCCATTGGTCCTTGGTCTACGGATTATGGCTCAGGAGCAGTCCCAAGGCAGAAGGAAGACTCAGGAACATTGCTACAGTTTATGGCGATATTGGATTCAGTGACTGTTGCTTTTGAGCACCCTACTCTTTGTTAGGGAGCAGTAAAATCTCTCTTTTGTTACATACGTTTCATCCACCTCACACTGAAGTCTATAGTAAAACTCCTACTGTGACTCCACTGTTAGCAGCATCAGACCCATAGACGGCTCATCTTTGATAATGTTTTCATTTGCATGGAAAGTTTCATTCTGAATGCTGTGAAAGCACAACAAACATGAAAGCAAGTGAAATTCAAATGTTTTAATTGCTGGGATTAATATTTTGCATAGCTTTAAAATTACTAATTTAAATGACTAAGTCAAATAAATGCTTCCTCTGTTGAAGAAGATACAGAACCTGAGCCTGATCCTATGTTAGTGAGTTAATAGGAGCTTTGCCATCGACTTCAATGGGTACAGGATCAGACCCTTGTTGCGTAACATAATTCATAGAAATATCAAATCAAATATATTAGTAACGTGCCCATATACTTAAGTGTACATTTACTGCATAACTAATACAGTCCTCAAATGAAATACATGCAGTGGCAGTGCTTGAATTCAGGGAATATTCAGTAGGTAGTTTCCCCATACTATACCCTCTCCTCTGAGCTCTGGTGACTGAACAAAGTTGGCAAAATGTCACAGGAGATGCTCATTTTTAGGAAAGAGACCGTCACTTTCTTTGAGTAATGCAGAATTCCACACAAATGTAATCTTTTCTGAAATAAGTACAATAAAGTAAACTTGTTAAACAGTTTTTAAAATATGATCAGCAACTTGATCAGACACCTCATACAAACCACAAATCAATTGTCCATGAGACTGACATTTTATTTGCAACTAGAATGAAACCAGTATCAAATAATGGATATGCTGCTAACTACAGAACAGCTGCCATTTTGCTATGGCTGTTGACATAATTTTGGAGATAAGAAGACTCAGAGATTTTGTTCATGTTTTTGAGCTAAACAGAGACAGGATTATAGGTTTAACTTTAAACATAAGCCAGATATGGCCTTAGCATAAAGTCTTATAGCAAGGATTTTCTAAAAACATTCAGAATATTCTATTCTACTTTTAATCCATTGTAGCTGTAATATTAGGGATACTGCTGCAAAATCCTCAACCTGGCTTGTCTGACAGCAAGGATAGCAGAGTGTATTCTTCAATAGGTTCAACCATGTTATTAAGGTGTCAGACTACTAGTCCAGGGGGAGAACAACTGTTCTCCTTCTTGAGGTTGGGTGCTAGCTAAGTTGAGGAGGTAAACACACCACTGACAGCATAGCCAGCGGGTAAATGAAGAAATGGCTAAAACAACACGAATAAATGGGCCCCAACTTCTTGTGCGTTCCTCGATCCATTCTACAACAGTGGTGGGGAGTTCAGTTGATGAGAGGATGTTAAGAATCTCAGGGGCAAGAGAAAAAGGACTGCCCTTTTAGTGCGCATCTATAACTGCAGGACACTGACGAGACAAGATTTGATCAACCATCTAATGGAGGAGAAGGCAAGGACAGCCTGCAACATCCTTGGTCTCTGCGAAACATGATGAAGAAAGGAGATGGAAGTGAAGAGGAGAGACAAAAGTACCATCATATTGGGAAAAAGAGAAAGTGCGAGAACCAGTGGAGGAATTGGCTTCATCATCAACAAGGAATGGTCTCCAAAAATCATCTCCTGCAAGTTCAAGTCATCACGCATCGGAGTGCTACATAGTCAACTAAACAAAAACGGGACCCTCAAGATTATTCAGATCTATGCTCCCACAAGCACAAGCGAAGGTGACAATGTGGAAGAATTTTATCAGGAGCTCGAGGAAACCTTTGCTCAAAAATCCGCATATATAATCACAATGGGAGATTTCAATGCCAACGTTGGAAGAGGAAAAGAATGTGAAAAGTTCATTGGAAGGTATGGCCTCAGCGAACAGAATCCAAGAGGACAGCGACTGGCAACTCTGGCAGAGATGAAAGAAATGTTCATTGATAACATCTGGTTTAAGAAGAAAGCCAAGAGGAGATGGATTGCACCCAATGCAAAGACCAAGAACGAGACTGACTATATTCTTATTGATAAGTGGTGCATTGTACAAGACATCTCAGTAGTACCATCATTTAACACCGGTAGTGACCATCGCTTGCTCAGAGCAAGGCTCAACTTCAGCAAAAAGGTGGAGGAGAAGAAAGCACTAGAGATGGTAAATCAGAGACAGCAGCCAAAAATATTCAACAAGGAAATCTTGAAAGCAAACATTTCCAAGGAAGACTGGAGTCTTACAGATAACTGTGATGAGGATTATAAAAACTTCACTGATAAATTGAGGCACTGCATGAAATTGGCTGAGAAAGAAAGACCAAAAGGAGTGAAAGGAAGAATCTTGGAGGAATAGCAGAACTTGCCAGAGGAGGAATATGAAGCAAAATGATGGTGACAAACTTGAATACTCCCTCCTCTGAAAGTTGATAAGAAGACTAAAGTAGGACTTTAAGAAGTACCGAAATGAAAAGCTCTTAAAGACGGCTGAAGATCACAGAAGCCTCAAAGATGCAAAAGGGAATTGACACTGTACAGGTCAGCAATAATAGCACTGAAGAACAGGGACAGAAAACGAGTAATTGACAGAACAGGGATGGAAGCAGTCTGCAACAATTTCTACACCGATCTGTTCGCATCTCAGATAAATATCCCAGTACCAACACGTCAACAGACCAATGAGCATGTACTCCCTGTCCTTGTCAGCGAAGTTTGACATGCAGTTCACTAAATGAAGGAAGGAAAGCCCCAGGTAAAGATGTACTGACAACTGAAATGATAAGAGCTGGAGGCCAAGACCTCTGGGAAACCCTTGCTCAGAGGTTTAGTGGTTACTTGGAAAGGCAGAAGATACCTAGCTGGAAGGAGTCCAACACCATTCTGCTGTACAAGAAGGGCGATCGTGAATATCTAAAGATATATCTCCCAATATGCCTGCTCTCACAGGTCTACAAGCTGTTCACCAAAATAATAACAAACCGACTCTCACAGAGTCTAGACGAGCAGCAGCCGCCAAGAGAGCTGGCAGGCTTTCGAAGGAATTTCAGCACAATGGACCATATTTTCACTATAAACCAGCTATTGGAATGCTCAAGGGAATACAAATTCCCTTTATGTATTGCCGTCGTCGACTATGAAAAAGTGTTCAACAGCGTAGAGATCTATGCAACGTTGAAAGCTCTTGCAGAGCAGGGAATCTACACAAACTATATCAAACTATTAAACGAAGCAAATTCTGACTGCACTACAGATAACATTATTTGATATCCCCTTTTGCATCCCAGTTGAGAAATGTGTGAAACAAGGAGACATGGTTTCACCAAAACGCTTCACAGTCTGCCTCAAAATGGTAATGAGACGGATGAATTGGAAGGGTAGAATCAATATCAATGGAGAGCAGTCAAACCATCTCAGATTCACGGACAATACTGTGTTGATCACTGAAAATACTATCAAACTACAGAAAATGCTGCGAGAACTCCACACAAAAAGCAGCCAAGTCGGACTGAAAATTAACCACTCCAAAATGAAATGTATGCAGTTTGATACCTTGCCAAAAGACCAAATAACAATTGAGGGAGAACAAATAGAAGAAGTTGAGCAACATGTATATTTGGGCCAAGAAATTAACATGCGCCATGATCAGGAAGGTGAACTCTCATGAAGAAAGAAAGCAGGTTGGTGCACATTCAATTCCATCAAGGATGTCCTCAAAGGAAAAAAAAAAATCAACAAGGCAACAGGCGCCAGCCTCTTCAACTCAACAGTACTGCCAGCAATGTTTTACGGCAGCAAAACATGGGCACTGATGAAGACAGAGAAGCAGCAACTGTCTGTCACAGAAAGGAAAGAAGAATTCTGGGAATTTCAATCCGCGATCGAGTCCCCAATGAAGTGATCAGACAGCAGAGTGTAGTGCAGAACTTCATTGTTGAGAGCAGGCATAGTAAAATGCGATGGGCCAGGCATATACCGAGGCTCATCGATGGACTGCAGCCGTTGCCGAGTGGTACCCACAGGAACTGAAACAATGACTTGGCCAACCTAAAAGAGATGGGAAGATTTTATTGTGAAAAGACATGGCAGCACATAGAGAAGGAAGGCCAGAATACGAGAAGAATGGAAGACATGTTGTGATCGGCGCAGTCTATAGGAGGGCTGAAGGACCGATTGATCAAGGTGATTAGGGATACTACAGCCAACGTTTCACCATCACTTTCATTGTTAACCTCTATTTTCATAGAATTGCAAAGCAGCCAGAAAATATGACTTCAGCTTGAGAAATTTATCATATAGAGTCTCAGAGTCAGAGCATTTTTTTTAAAAATTAGATAAATCATTTTTAAGTTTAAGTAAGTAGAAACTATGACAGGTCATTTTAAACATTTAAACTCCTTTAACTAAAAGGAGGCTTTGTTATAGTGACATTTGGAGATCCAACATCCATAACACAAAAGGCAAATGCCAATGAAGACAGCTGGCCAAATTCATTCTTGGTTTATAGGGACAACTCCACTGATGACAATGACATTACATCTCTTTACATCAAGGCTAAGTTTAGCTCAGACACAAGAATTAAGCATCTTACATTTAAAGAATCATACTTGACAATTTCACAGACACTCATGGGTCCAATGTAAGAAAAATATCAAATTCCAGTGCATCCTCTCTTTCAAATATTGCATAAGGATTTCTAGTTGCTGGTTAAAGTAAGCAACCCTATTAAAGGACATGCTAGTCATGTGAACAGTATTCAGATCCTGTATTTCACCTTTTATTAAATTTTTGCAGTTTAAAGCTTCTGGTTTGAAATATGGCACTCACCAAACAAATAAAAACATACTATGGGCCTGATCCGAAGCTCACTGGAGTCAATAGAAAGACTCCCACTGACTCTGGTGAGCTCTGGATCAGGGCCTATGGGAACTTCTAAATACCTCTTCCTACAAAGCTTCTGGAAAAAGAGATATTACAAGCTTTCGTAGGACACCTTTTTGTAGGGTGTAAATAGAGACACCATGCACCATTGCTGCCCTCAGCTTTGGCCAGAAAGCAGTTTTCCCTCAGACAAGCTGACAGATAAGATGATTATTTTGCCTTTTCTTGGACATCTGTCAATCTCTAACTCTGACCACATAGCTGCTGTTTGTTCTCAAAACAGTTTCTCTGTAGTGGCTGATGCAGTGGTAGATCTGCCAACCTGAGTCGTGGACAGGCAGAAACTGTGGAAAAACAACATCGCTGGCCTCATAACCTAAGTCATGCAGAAAGCAATGCCACCCACAGCCTCAGAAACAACCCTGACATTATAATCAAAGAGGCTGATAAAGGAAGTGCTGTTGTCATCATGAACACGTCTGACTACCAAAAGGAGGCTGCCAGACAACTCTCCAATACCAAATTCTACAGGCCACTTTCCTCAGATCCCACTGAAGAATACACTAAGAAACTGCACCATCTACTCAGGACACTACCTACACTAACACAGGAACAAATCAATATACTCTTAGAGCTCCAACCGGGATTATTCTATCTACTATCCAAGATCCACAAACCCGGAAATCCTGGACGCTCCATCATCTCGGGCATTGGCACTCTCACTGAAGGACTGTCCAGATATGTGGCCTCTCTACTCAGAACCTATGCCACCAGCACTCCCAGCTATCTCTGTGACACCACTGATTTCCTGAGAAAACTACAATGCGTTGGGTGATCTTCCAGAAAACACCATCCTAGCCACCATGGATGTAGAGGCTCTCTACGCTAACATCCCACACACAGATGGAATACTAGCTGTCAGGAACAGTATCCCTGATGATGCCACAGCACAACTGGTTGCTGAGCTCTGTGACTTTATCCTCATGCACAATTATTTCAAATTTGGTGACAATATATACCTCCAGACCAGTGGCACTGCTATGGGCACCAGCCCAGCCCCACAATATGGCAACATTTTTATGGCTGACCTGGAACAACACTTCCTCAGTTCTCGTCCACTTACGCCCCTTCTTTACCTACGCTACATTGATGACATCTTCATCATCTGGACCTATGGGAAGGAAACCCTGGAAGAATTACACCACGATTTCAATAGCTTCCACCCCACTATCAACCTCAGCCTGGACCAATCTACATGGGAGGTCCACTTCCTAGACATCATGGTGCAAATAAGTGATGGTCATGTTAACACCACCCTATACCAAAAACCCACCAACTACTATGCCTACCCTCATGCCTCCAGCTTCCATCCTGGACATACCACACGATTCATTGTCTACAGCTAAGCTCTGAGGTACAACTGCATTTGCTCCAACCCCTCAGACAGAGGCCAACACTTACAAGATCTTCACCAAGCATTCTCAAAACTACGTTACCCACATGAGTAAATAAGGAAACAGATCAACAGAGCCAGACGTGTACCCAGAAGCCTCCTGCTGCAAGACAAGCCCAAGAAAGAAACCAACAGAACTCCACTGGCCATCACATACAGTCCTCAGCTAAAACCTCTCCAACCCATCCTGGACAATGATCCCTCACTTTCACAGGCCTTGGGAGGCAGGCCAGTCCTTGCCCACAGACAACCCACCAACCTGAAGCATATTCTCACCAGCAACTACACACAACACCATAGTAACTAACTCAGGAACCAATCCAGGCAACAAACTTCGATGCCAACTCTGCCCACTAATCTACACCAGCAACACCATCACAGAACCTAACCAGATCAGCCACACCATCACCAGTTCATTCACCTGCACATCCACCAATGTAATATACGCCATTATGTGACAGCAGTGCTCCTCTGCTATGTACATCGGCCAAACTGGACAGTCCCTATATAAAAGGATAAATGGACACAAATCAGATATTAGGAATGGCAATATACAAAAACCTGTAGGAGAACACGTCAACCTCCCTAGACACACAATAAAATATTTAAAGGTAGCCATCCTGCAGTAAAAAAAACGTCAGGACCGGACTTCAAAGAGAAACTGCTGAGCTTCAGTTCATTTGCAAATTTGATACCATCAGCTCGGGATTAAACAAAGACTGTGAATGGCTAGCCAACTACAAAAGCAGTTTCTCCTCCCTTGGTGTTCACACCTCAACTGCTGGAAGAGGGCCTCATCCTCCCTGATTGAACTAACCTCGTTATCCCTAGCCTGATTCTTGCTTGCATATTTATACCTGCCTCTGGAAATTTCCACTACATGCATCCAACAAAATCATATTTACCCACGAAATCTTATGCTCCAATATGTCTGTTAGTCTATAAGGTGCCACAGGACTCTTTGCCGCAGCCTGAGTCTGTTTTTACTGCACCTGGAGTTTTTCCTCTGTGTGTGACTAGGTGGTGGGTTTTACTTTGGGAAAAACTGGATGCAGCCCTACCCAAACTGGGACAGCTGCCAGTTATGTAAAAGACAGAGCAGCTGTGGGCATGGAGTTGTTTATGATTTGCTCCACTGCAGTGGAGAGTAGTAAGCATAATACAGCATTCCATCAGATACTTTTTGGAAGTATAAGCTGGTGGCCCAACTCACCAGGCAGGTCATCAAATATGACCCCCCAAAAGGCAGGAGTTCAGACCCTTTCTTCAGGGGCCAGTTTATTTCTCAAAAACAGTCCAATATCAGTTAATAGATAAACCATATTGTTCTGCCTGGACCCTTCTCTGTCCTTTCTCCTGACCTGAGTCTCATGCAAGCATCTACCGGATCTCAACAGGTCTCTACAAACTCCTTGGCCCTTTACCTAAGAACCAGGTGATCTGCAAGCTATCACAGACCCATCATGTAAGAAGCGGCTCATAAGTCACAGGTGGGCCAACTACCTCCCTTAAAGGGCCATCCCAGACAGAAGCACAGTTCAATAGCTTCCACTGAAGTAACATCAACTCTCTCATATGAGGTATATTGCTTCTCTCAGATCAGCATGAGAGATGTCAGCTCTGATTTTCTGCTAAACCCAACATGAGAGGATCTTTCACTGATGTCCAAAGGAGTTCCACACATGCAGTTAGAGTAAAATTGAGGAACACGATAAAGATGACTTGTACTTCCAGTAAAGGTTATCATACAAAGCTAATTTGACTGTCAAGTTCTGTTTATCTAAAAAACAAAGGAAACTTTTGCTATGGGGTGGGGGGGAAGGGGGCGAAAAATGTTGAAATTAGAATTTTTTCAAACAGCTCTTTTAGCTAAAAGGAGATTTCTCCCAATGTTGCCCAAATCCTGGGCAGAAGTACACAGCCCAAGTAATCTGGTCTGGGAGGAAATTTCCCCAAAAGGCTATTGAGGTGCTCTCTAATCTCCAAAAGCCCCAACATTCTCCTTCAGAAAGAGGGAACTCAGAAGAATCACACAGCAGAGATCCACTCTTTCCATTGGCCCTGTGCATACTCCCGAAGAGTATTCTGGACTTAATTCTCAAGAAAGAGAAAAAAAATCTTATTCTACAGAAGCCTCTAACCATCACTTTGCATTAAGTCAGATAAACAGTTAAGTCAGAACACAGCACTATGGAATTCTTCATAACCTGAATGATTGTGAGCTCTTCAGTGTTCTTTATGTTCTGTGTTTTTGTACAGCACCTAGCACAATGGGGCCCTAGGTGTGATTGCAATACAAATAATTAACAATTGTGTAGCAGGCCTAGTTGGCAGGCCATAGCTCAAAAGTCCTCAAAGTCCTAGGATAGCCTTGTTGGACATTCTGTGGGTCTGGTGACTGTGTTACAGTCCATCATTTCCCAATGTTCCACACACTCTCCCAGCCAGATGGGGAAGTGGGGGTGAGTTGGACAATAGGGAGAAAGAGAGGAGGACACAGCCCAGGGTTCAAGTGGAAGGGTCAATGAGTGTCTCAGGCCCCTCTTGCTGATATACCAGACCAGCTTCCCCTGAGCCACTTCCTACCTCCCCATGCTCTATTCAGTCTGGGGCATGGTCTCTACCCCTCCCTAGCAGAGGGTTCCCAATCAGTCTCAATAGTTCAAAATAGTCAATGGGTACTTCCCAGCTTACTTCTCAGAATGCTGTTATTCTTCCTTTTCAGGAAGCTGGTCAGGAAAAATGGTCAGGGACCCTGGGCTCCCACTTGGGCCTTACCCACAATCTAGACCCTTCTCCTAAATCTGGATAAATCTGTCTCAGAAGTTACAAATCAGCTTCATCCCTGCAGATAGCCTCTCCTGCCATTTGCCTGTCAGTCCTGTTTTAAGTAGATCCTCCATTTTTAGCTGCTGACTGTAGCCTGACTCCCTTAGGCTTTGTGGGGGGTCTGTAGATCCCATCACAGAGTGTGACAATTATAGTACTAATAAAATAAATACTTGCGATATCTATTTCAGATATGCTCAGGGTTTTTTTACTCCATTCTCACGGGTAGGATGTGGGTCAGTTGAATACATTTCTGCTCTAGAACACCACAAAATAGAAGCCTCACTATGCTGGGCCAATGCACTATGCAGTGTAGTGATTAAAATACTATAAGCAGGTGTTTGGCATATGAAAGGTTTGCCTAGGGAGAAGTCCACTTCACTTAAAGGGCCTGATCATCACCTGGTATAATTCAGCCTACTGCCATTGAAGTGAATGGAGCTGTGCTGATTTACAGCAATCGAGAATATTAATTGTTCTGGTTTTAATGTTCTTTCTGGATTGTTGTTCTTTTAGTCGCATTTTTTTCCATTTCCCAAGAAAATTCTCCGTCCTCAATGTGATTGTACCATCACTAAGGCTAGTCTTTTGTCATGGGAACCACAAATTACAGGATGAAATATATATATGTCAATGATTTCACTTTTGGTGACTTGTGAATGAGCAGAAATATTGCACTGAAACATCACAGAGCCTTTAGAGCTTTAAATTTGTAACTATGAGTTCTATTAAACGCTAATGGAGAGCAAGCGTTCAGGGACATTAGTGTGGCAACACAAAGATCAGTGGACTCTCATATTAAGAGCTCTAATTCTTGTAAATAGCCATGAGGTTCCCCTTTTTCAGAAAGTTCAAACAAACAAGGACATTTCTTTGTTTAGAAGCAGAGAGCTGGATTTGGTTTACAAAGGTTTGTCTGACTGCTGCAAGGCATGAATGTGATTCCTAGAATTTTTATCCTGACTATCCTCTGATCTGCATGAGAGAGGTCAGCACCTTTTCATAGAATTCAGTGACTTACCTCCATTCCTAAGCCTTGCAGAGTGGCCAGAGGCATTAAGGCTGGGAGATCTTTTCTGGAGTAGAATTGGTTTCAGCTAGACACAATTGTGCTTATCTGAACAAATATGATTTAAGTTTAGTATGGGCCAAAAGATTTATGAATTACACAAGTAAACCGTGTAAAGAAAAAAAATGTCAAAGGAAAATTTTATCAAAGTTCAAAGTTAAAAAGCAATTCAGTTTTCAGCTTTTGCAGTTGTTATGGGAGATCAGTATTTTTGCTCTTATGTGTTTAATGTGCAGGAAGAAAGAGGGGAGCATATTGTAGAGTTCCCAAAACTAAAAGACTTTTTAATGTGACTTAGGGCACCCTGGGAAATAAAACAATTATCTTAGTTCCTCATGCCTACTTTGCCCCTCCTGATTGGATAAAGCAGTATATGGGCCCCCTGTAAAAGGGCGCTGGCCATTTAAGTCCTGAGGAGATAGTTACCCTGTTCTCTGTGCCCAAGAAAAGTGGATGAAGGCCATGAGCAGTCATCTGGAGACAGGAGGTTGGTCTCGGGAAACAGTCAGTGTCTGGAAGAGGGAAGGTGTAGGAAAAGCCCAAGCGCCTTTTAGAGTGGATAAGACAAGGCTCTGCTCTCTCCCAGCCAAGCACAGACAGGTGTTTGGGGTTATTAGAGCCATCTGGGAAGGATTAAGTGACTGACTAGATGACTAGGCAGGTGAATGAAAAGGAAGTTCCATGACAGTCAGACACAACTGCAGGGGAAAAAAGAAGTCAGCCAGAACACAGCCTCAGGAAGGAGGGTTGTGCAAGCCCTAGGCTTGAGGAGTGAGTTTCAGCCTGGGGAGGCCAGGACTGAAAGCAGTAGGAAGGACAGCCCCAGGAAGGACAGCTTTGAAATCCTGAAAGAGGGAAAAAGGCAAAAGGCCTGGACTGGGAAAACACAGGCCCCAAAAGGGTGGGCTGTGCAACCCATGAAACAAAAATTGGAGATTAGTAATCTGAATAAAGTAGACCACCAAGAAAGGGGAAATATTGTTTTAAAGACTCTGGGTATATATGAATTATTTTGAGTCTCAGAGGGAGAATGCTGCAGAGAACCTGAAGGACTACCACAGGCCACAAAGGGGTGCCCTGGGATGGCATCTGCGTACCTCACTAAAAGCCTTTGATCCATGCAGGGGAGAATTTCCCTGATGCCAGAACTGAGGAAGAGAGCCACAGGCCATCCTCTAAGAACTCCCTCACAAACATTGGAGCTGGGGGTGAGGCTAGGGGAGGGATGAGTGTCAGAGATGGGGCCGTGGCATACAATGCTGCTGAGAGTCCATGCAGCACTGTTGCCCATATACAGGCCAGGGAGATTGCCATAATTTAGACAGCTCAGATTCATGAGGACACACACGTGGCTTAAAGCTACCTTAGCCTCAACCTCATCCCCTGGGCTGAGTGATCTGTTCTCTGCTCCATTTCTAATTGATGCAGCACAGACTCTCCCCTCAACTGCCTACCATCTTGACCATATTAATTACACAAATGAAAGTGTGACCACTGATGGCATAGGGTAAAACAAACGTTTTCCTCACAACAGAGCACTATATTAAAAAATTATACTCTCCTGTTCAAGTCACTGTGATGAAATCTTTTTCTGAATATTTCTAAAACCAAAAACTAAACAGGAAAGTTGGACCCCCCCACCCCATATCACTGTATACACAGAGAGAGAAGATGTATAGATACACAACACACCCACATGCATCTCCACTCCATGTTGCCCAGGAGCAGAGAACAGAGTACAGGTGGCCTCATAATAGTGTACATAAAAATGACAATCATTGTACGCTTGTAAAATAATCTGCAATGTCAGATGCACCCCCATCTGTGTCACTCATTACTACTGCTTTCTGCAGCACTGCCATCAGCACTAACCCAGTGTCTCATTGTTGGAGAAATCACAAGAGGGGGAACTTGGCTGTGCAAGAGAGAGCTTGAAACCATTCCCGCTATCAACTCTGACATAAGCCCCTAGGCTGGACTAAGGCATGGAATCCAAATGGTGTCTCCTGCTGTTATATAATTGGAGACATATCTGAAGGGAATGCTGTCAACTGTTTATTTGTCAGTGGCCAATGTGCTGAAGTAACTCTCAAGGCCAGAAAATGGTTTGTGTGGCCATGAGGGGAGAATTAAAGATCCCATTGACTCAAGCTTGCTTGAAACATTCACCTCCACAGCTGTCATTGGCTTGGTATTCCACAAAAGCCTAAGAGAAAGGTTCCGCATGAATCAGTCACCTAGCCAGTGAACTAACATCTACAGCATTGACAGAGAACAATTATAAATGGGTGAAACCTCAGGAGGAAAAAAAAAAACCTCTCTCACTATTTGGTGAATATTATCCTTTCTGTTACAATTATCATAGCCCTCTAAATATCATAGCATAATATATTCTGCTTATCACTGAAAGGGGATTGAATGTACGCTGTGTAAAATTATAACTGAGTGCATTTCCCTGTGACTTTGCTGAAAACAGACAAGCTTTAAAAAAAAAAAAATACCAGAAAAAATTTCCTCACAGTAACAAGAGCTAGTGAAGAATGCTTCCTGGTAACTAAGACAGGCTCTGGCAGCTTCATTAGTAAGTGATAGACCAGGGCCCATTTTCCTTTCTTTATTGTGTGCAACTTTATTTTAATTATGAAGGAAAAGTTAGAAGAAGCCACTGCAGAATAACATTAACAATTATGAATGAGTTCAAATGCTGAAAGCCTTAAAGGCGCTTCAATTACATTATTTTGAAATAAGAGAAAAATTTCATTAAAGTAAATACCAATAATATGAGTAGAAAAGATAGCTTGTTACAAATATGCTGTCACCCTTTACCCTGTGCTACATGTGCATACAATACTCTGCTTGCCAGCCAGCACATCTCTATTAGCACAGTCAGGTGAACAAAGAATTGGAGTGATGATTATAGATTGAGAGTGAGCTACACAGGGCCCTACCTGTCCAGTTTCACATTTGTGAGGCCCAACAAAATCTAGGGATGGTTCTGTACAAATATGGTTGTTTCAAGAAATATCTGAGGTTTTTCAAACATAGCATTCTGACATACCAATGCCATTAAAACCCTAGTGACCAAATGCCTTAATTTGTATTTAAGCAGCAAACAGAGTCATCAAGCAGGAAGAGGGAATGGAGAAACTAATGTGGGGAAAAACGACAACAGGGAACATCCTTCCACACAGACTCTGTGTCTCAGCTGGAAATGGTTTTAAAAAGAGAGACTAAAACTTGAGCAAACACACACCCCAAGACACGTCTCCTTTCTCTCCTGACAACACAAAAGAAGCAGCCATTAGACTCTGGGGAAGAGGTCCTGCCCTGAAGAGTTTGGTCAGTAATGCTGTTGGAAGCATGTGATGAGAAACTTTGCTTTAAATCTAATATAGTTTGTTAAGTTTGGCACTAGAAAGTGTTTCATGTTTATTTTTCTTGCAACCATTTCTGACTTTTATGCCTTATTAATTGTACTCAAAATGTCTCTCTTTGTAGTTACTAAACTTGTTTTATCTAATCTGGTGTATTTAAGTTGAAGAGTCTGGGTAACTCCATTTAAAAGGTAAGTTAGTGTATATTATTCGCTTAAACTTTAAGCCTTAAAGGAATAATGGACTTAATATATTTGGACTGTCCAGGAGATGGCTGGGCAGTACAAGACATACATTTTGGGAAGGAAATCTGAGACTGGGATTGTGTGTGGTCACGCTGCAATATAACCTAGGCTGGCAAAAGCCAGAGTGTAACCCAAAGGAGACTGGCAGATTGCAGTTACACACAGACACTCAGAATGTGGCTTGCATGCTGTACAGGTGAGCAACCAAGTGGGGAGTTACTGCAGCAAAGCATTGTAAGGCACCCAAGATTGCAGGGCAGGTGACATTGTCCCTCACTGGTCCGGATTTTACCCTGGTATGACAATCAGTTGAAAAGAACAAGGGAAAATGTAAAGAGATGAATGAGTTTTTTTTAAATAATATATCATGTAATTAGAGACTGCCTCACAATGCTTACACAGCAGTAGCCAAATTCAGATTGCACAAGCAGCCTAATTCTGACATTTCCTAACTTTTGAATGCTTGACTTTTCCACCTTATTAATGTTAGTTTGATGAAGTTTATTGTTTGCAATTATCTATTTTTAGAAAAGACAAACAGAAATTTCCTCATATGGCAAAATATTGACACCCACATGGGTTATCAGCAGGGTTTGAAACCTTTAGATCACCATACATTCGTACCAAGCTTACAGTAGTATGTATATCATTGAGCTAGAATAATTTGCTATTAAAATCGGTCTGTTACTGAATTATAAATTTAGCAATACATTTGTGTCGGCATTACTGCTACCAGCATGGGTTTTCAGGAACAGATTGACACCTTGACTAAGTCCATAAATTTCATAGTTTGAGTTTCCATGATTTGTCATGCACACTGATTGGCTTGACACATTGGCAAAGTGCAGAATTGTTTACATGTCACAAATTGCATCTCATGGTTTTTCATGCGTAATCTGAACAATTGACAAAACACAGCACGCTGGCTGAGCTCATACTCACCAGTTTTTAGTCTTTGCATTAGCTGCCTAGGAATGTGCTAGCAATCATCATTCAGACAGAATAATTTTGTTATGATCTTGAGGCTTTATGAATTCTCCTCTTTGTGCTACTATTTTTTTCCTTCATGTATTTTAAAAAAAAGCTATTAACGGATTATATTGACCCTGCAGGTAAAGTCAAGATTTCTTTTAGATCTTAGTGCAAATGTGTTTCACATCTCCTCATACATGCTGTGGGCTAGAACCTGTGAACTGCTGAGCATCCTCATGCCCCCTGATGGCAGTGGGAGTTGAAGGTGCTCAGTACCTTGCAGGATCAAGTCCCTGATGTCTAAAAATGGAACTACATTTATTTACACCAGCTGAGAATCTGAACTTCTGAGTCAAAATGACATTTTTATTGTACTGTACATGCTTCCTTGTGTAAACAGGATTTACCATGCTCAGAGTAGAGACAAAACAGCAGAACAAAAAGAGGATTGGAAAGAAGAGAGGGGAGACAGCAGAGGAATGGGAGGAAAGAGACATAAAAGTGGGAAGAGAATGAAAGCAATAAGGCTAGTTTAAACCAGGGCTCTCACTCATACATAACCATCCTCCGTCCACTTACAACAGAATTCTAACACAGCATTCCCTCCCCTCATTTTCCCCAGGCACCCTAATTGCAGGATACTTCTGAATGCTTAGTGTAATGAAATGTTTAATAATATGATACAGTTAAGACACTATGTGGCACTGCTTGTAAAATAACTCATTTAAACTAACGTCAGCCATATCTGGCAGAGCATTAAGGGATCTTACACTGAACACATCTGATGAGTATATGCAAGCTCTGTAGAAAGTCCATACCTGGTACAGGAGCATGACATGGTGGCAGGAGTAAACTAAGAACAGAAACAGAAGGAAAACAGCAACAAAGCTTGCAGGATCTCAACAACATATCACTCTTCAATGCCCCAGACAATTTCAGCAGTGACAAACTTTCACAATGGACAGACTGGAAGCAGTATTTTGCAAAAGAAACACCACAAAGAAACTGGAGATATAGAGCTATCATCTTAAACCTATGCTATGGGGAAACAGGCAGAGCATATTTTTTAAATTCTCTGACTTTACTGAAGACAGGCACAAAGATGACTTTATACCTCAGCAATATGTGGTTTATGAAAAAGCATATTTTCACCAGAGAATTCAAGAACTAGGGGGAAATGTTGACTGTTTTCTAAGAGCTCTGTATACGGTGTCTGAACATTGATTTGGGGAATGCAAACCATGAAAATATCAGAGACAAGCTGATTTTGGGGTTAACAGATTAAAAACCTTTCACAGCAGCTACAATTGAAGAGAGAGCTAACCCCAATCACAGCTACCCACATGGCAAAGCAGGCAGAACTAGTGAGACAGCAAAACCAAAAGCAAATTACCTGTGAAGGGGTCAGTTTACCGCTTGGCACCTCCCCATGGTCAGGTGTGCCTTCACAGCTCTCTCATTCTCCCAAGGACTGTGGCCACCGGCTGTTCCACCTCTGCGGTGGCCTGCCTTCTTTTTGGCTTGGCCCTCTGGCCAAGTCACTTCCAAGTCCATCCCCTTCCAGGGTAGTCCATAAACAAAATCAAGGGGAACTAGCACAGAGTTTGTATGAGAGAGGAGGAAATGCTTCCATCTCAGGTTGTACCAGGGAGTAGCCTTCAGGCAGTCATAGCCTTCCCTCAGCTGCTGCAAGTTACTGATCTTCCCTGGTTACTCTTCCCTGGTCTACCCACAAGTAAACTGCTCTTCTCCCCTATGAACTCCTCCTCCAGTCTGTGTGTGTCTTACAGGTGGGGCAGGGTGGGTCTCACTGAGCCCAGAGTAGTTCCTTAACCCCTTATTGTCCAGTGTGGGGTTTGTACCCCACACATCACCAAACCTGAAAAACCTCAAAGGAGCTTAGAATCTATAAACAGACTAGGGCTGTCAAGCAATTAAAAACAATCAATCATGATTAATGGCATGATTAAAAAAAATTAATTGCACAATTAATCACACTGTTAAACAATAATAGAATACCATTTATTTAAATATTTTTGGATGTTTTCTACATTTCCAAATATATTGATTTCAATTACAACACAGAATACAAAGTGTACAGTGTTCACTTTATATTCATTTTTAATTACAAGTGTTCTCACTATAAAAAGACATAAGAAATAGTATTTTTCAATTCACCTAATACAAGTACTGTAATGCAATCTCTTTACCATGAAAATTGAACTTACAAATATAGAATTAGGTACAAAAATACTGCATTCAAAAATAAAACAATGTAAAATTTTAGAACTTGCAAGTCCACTCAGTCCTACTTCTTGTTCAGCCAATCGCCCCAACAAAAAAGTTTGTTTACATTTGCAGAAAATAATGCTGCCCACTTCTTGTTTACAATGTCATTTGAAAGTGAGAACAGGTGTTCTCATGTCACTATTGTATATACTGTACTATACAGTTCAGCCAGTAGGTGGCACTGTGTGTAAAAGGCCTTATTTAAACGAAGCTTAGCCATACCTGGCAGAGCATTAAAGGATCTGATGATGAATATAGTCAGTATATAGAAGCAAGCTCTGTAGCCAGTCCATATACGCTACAGGCGCATGACGCTTACTGATGGCTGAAAATCCAACATTTTCAAGAGGCTGATTAAGTCTCCATTCCTGCAGCCATTATTCCATTTTTTTTTCTTGTAACTCACTTCAATTATGTTTGTGAATACCCTTTTGCTTTCTTCTGGCTACCCGTCATTGAACATGCCCCTCTAACTTAGACTCAGTTTCATCCATGAACCAGAATAGTTTCATCCATGACACAGAATAGTAGCTGAGGCTATTCATTTTCTCCTTTGACATCAAGAGAGATTTTTCTGTAGATCAGTAGCCCACAGCAGAGGATTTGGGAGGATAAAAAGTCAGTGAGATAAATAGCATATAAACAAATGCAAGCTGAAGGTGAAAGGACTCTGTGGCTGTGATAACTGATGCATCTAGGTTGTTGAAGTACCATTGGTAAGCGGGCTTGTTGAGAGAGGGGATGTGGCAGAAAAGCAGTTTGCTCAGACAGAATGTAAAATAGTGTGTTTATATATGCACAAATACTTTTTTATGTTTTCTCTGTGCAACCTGCTTAATACAGGGCAAGACTGTGCTTTAAGGGTCAGCTTTGTGTTAGGGGTGACTCTGAGTTGCCACCTCAGGGGGAAAACCAGAGGCAGTCTCCTGGAGCTCTCTAGTGGCCAGAGGAGAGAACAAAACATTATTACAGCCCTCTAAATTTGGACCATTTCTAATTTGCTTTTCAGTGATAATTTAGGGTACTCTCTTGCTTATGAGATGACTGCATCCTGGGCTAAATACATACTAAAGTCAAAAGTACAAGCAACAATTGAAAATGTTCTTTTTTCTCTTACGTCTTTTCTCTATTTGGCAACTAGAAAGTTATCAACTGACTTGTTACTGCCCTCAGAACCTCCATCCATATGTCCATGATAAACATGCCTGCTTCAATTTCTGATCCCATTTCCACTCTGACAACCTCCTGATGCTAGTCTCCCAATATCTCTCTCACCCTGTTCCTCCTTGCCTCATGATGATGGACTAGTGCTTCCTACCTGTCACTGCTATGTATAATTCCTTTTCAATATTTTAGTGGAGTAAGGGGGAAAGACAGAATGACCAGCGCCTTAGAACATGAGGAAGCCATGCCTGTTGGGCATTTCAATGGGGAGACTAAAAAGCAAGTTCCAGTCAGAGTGTAGTGGCTGACAGTAACCAGAGTGAAGGGAGATGCATAATCACTGTGGTGAATGAGGAATGATCATGCTGTCACTATTCAGACCAGATCTCCTCAGCCAAACACAGTGCAAGGAACTACATAACTGTGAAATAAGTATGCAGTTATGGGCCATTAATTCTACCGTATCTTCACTCAGTAGCTGACTGGGACAGTACCATTTTAGTGTAATGTTGAACTGTATGTGATTACGGGGAGGATTAGGTTTCAGATCATCCTGGGTGATTGGCTTGTTTGTTCAGTATGAATGAGCCGGTAGGACATTGGGGTTCCATTGATATATGACGCTGACATGTTTCTTGTTTAATGTAAAATTTTATCATGATAAGTGTTGCTTTCAAGTGTTTCGTGGGATAATCTGAGGGAGGGTGGGACAACATACTGAGCAGAGTATCTGCTAGTTCACTGACAACCACCCAGGATGGTCTGAAACCTAATCCTCCCCTGATCACAAGCAGTTACAAATTACACAGAATTGGCACTGACAAGCCATTTGTCCAAGTACTATCATGGCCAACAAAGTTGGGCTTAGGGATATGCCAACAACACGGTGCACATGGCTCCCGTTTGGCCAGGGGCTTCCAGAGATTGCCATAGCCTTCGCTTTTCCCCTCCAAGCCTGTCAAAATATAATCAACTCCTGTCCATCCTGATGTCATCATTATGTACTGAGCCAGATTTAGGATCTGAGATGATTTTTTTGCATACACCCCACCCCACCCCTCCTCCTCCCAACTCATTTTGTATTTAAAAAAAAGGAAGGGAAGGATCTTTGACAATTGCCATCATCCTACTTCAGGAGAAGAGAAGCCCAACTGCTTGTGCTAAGGTTTGAGCATACAGTAGTTACTGGGTATGCAATAGCCACCATTAAAAATTAAGTTTCAAGGAGTAATTCTCCATTCCAAACAAACGGGGCAGGAGGGAGGGGAAGGGTGTGAAGGCCCGAGTCCCTGGAGCACACTTTATAGAAACACACCATTTAGAGCTATTTCTAATGCTCCAGGGTTTCAGAACGAGTGGGAGGTAGATGTTATCTGAGCTAAAAAATTGAGTCTGAATGCGAACTTTCCCAGATTTGGGGTGTTCTTATGTGGGGTTTTAATTCAGCCCATTTTGGAGGTAGGCATTGGTAATAAAGCTGAGATCACGATCTGAATTTAGATCCTAACCACTCCAAAACCAGAAATATTTGACTCTAAGGTGCCATTCATTTCAGGTGCAAATAAGGCTACAACTACATTGAATTCTTAGGATTTTAAATTTCTACCTGCTGTATGTAAAAAAGCACCAGCAAATGAAAATCACCCTGCTACTGAGACTTGCACATAATCTTCCAGTTCGTACGAGCACGTTTTCCCAGCTTCAAAGCATCCATTACTGGTTACTTTTTGGACTATCATGCAACGAGCCACAAACATTTCCAACTCCCTTATCTCCTGTATCCCACAGAGGAAGACAGCATCTTTCAACTCTAGATGCTGGGTTGTGTTTCTGAAGTATTGCAGTGTGGTGATGGCTCCACAAAAGCCACCCATCACCACAGCCATGAAACACAACCCTCCACATAATTATTCATCAACAATAATAAATCATCAGCATGTCAATTTTTAATGTCTCCTCAGCACTGAATCGGAACCTCCGCCAGCATTTACTCCTGTCAATCACTCTGAAAAAATGTTGCCTGGAAGCAGAACTGATTCTGCTCAGCATGGAAGCTGCAATATTCAGCTACAAGGCACTTAGTGTTAATACACCACCTGCAATCATATTAAAATAGTGCAGAAGTTCTGACAAACAAAAGCAAAGTAATTGAAAGTTAAGGCTGTGACAAAAATATGTTGGTGAAATGGATCAATTAGCGTATGCAGCGTGCACCCACCCACACGCCTGAAAAAATTTACATAAAGCTGTTGTCCCACATTTCAAGGTATAGCGAAATACAAGTATGATGCTTAAAGTGTCTCAAAGGCATGGCTGGCCCTGGAAAATCTGAACCCTTTGTGAAAGCCTAGCTTCATGGATCTCAGAAGAAGCCACTATATTCTATCATGACAATTTGTAGCATGAAGATTGTATTTAATAAAAATACAAAGGCATAGGATCTGGTCTGTCTTAAGCTTCAAGAAAATCACAGGTGGATCATAGACACAATATTTTCAGAGATATTTCAACCTGTCAGAGATTTTCTTGCTGTGACTCAGTCTACATCCAGGAAGTCAGTCCAGCCCTGCCTTAGTGAAAGACACTCTGGTGCTCTAGAAACTACACGGCATGGGGTCTTCACATGGTGTGGAACTCCATGGGTCTTCCTCGGTGGCCCCATTGCTATGCCCCCCCACTTGGAATGGGAGTATCAGGGGGACACATTTCCTCCAAGACTGAGCTTGGCAGCAGCATGGGGCCTCTTCAGTCCCCAGGAGTGGCAGCAGATCCTTTTCCTTTGGAAGCAGGAGTCCCTTTCTCTACACTCCAGGAGGAGAAGGAGTGTCAGAAAGGGCCCCCTTAGTTCAACAGCAGTTATTTAACCCAGCACTTGCAATGCATTGACTTAGGTGGGTAGACTGGACAGCATTGCACTGTTCTCCTTCTCCTCTGAGGGGTGGCATTGGTACGGCCCACAGAGTGATACATTTTGGATGTAAGACCCCATAGACATGCAGTTCCTCCCACTTCCTTAGTTATAGTCAGGTTATGTTTTCAATCTTTACTTCACAACCATGAATGCTAGACAGTCACTTTAAACAAACTTAGCTTCTGATGTAATCACATGACTCCAGGAGCTGGGACCTAGGCATAGGGCTATAGTTTTTATGCCTTAATCCAGTCTGGGGGAAAACTGACCCTGTATGCATAAAATGGAGCCTTGATACTATATGGCAGATAGTTAATAGAACAGAAATATTTTGCAGGTTCAACTGTTAGCACATGAGAAACCCTCATTTCGTTGTGCAAAACAAATAATTGGGAGCAGAAAACTGCATGCATAGAGAGGTAGTTGGGCATTTTCCAGGTGCACATTCAGATTGCTGTATATGAGTTAACGGAAGCTGCTTGAAAATTTGGGCCTAAACCACAGATTATTAGAAGCCAAGTTTTAATTAAAAAATATGAGCAGCCAACCAAAAGCAGTCCTTTCTCCTTCAAATACATGGATAGTTAGCTAATAAAAATGACCAAACCAGTTTTATTCAGAATAAATAAATATAATTCCCTCCTGGCTGAGATTTTGTACTGTATACCAAGTTTCAGCCTAGAGCAAATTTTTACAGCTGAGTCATAAACCCTTGAAAGGCAGCATTTATAATGGAAATGATGACAGAACCGTTACTCTAGGTATAATACAGTCATCTCAACCATTTAAAATAATACTGCAGCAGAGAAAATATAAAATTGCCCTAGCAGATGGAAAAATCAAGTGAACAGAAGTACACGTAACCATAGCATCAAACTGAATTGCATACTCTGGGGTAAATATTTGAAGTGCTGCAAAGGGGATTTAGCCACATGATGCTCAGTGACATTAATGGGACCCCATTAAATCCTGCTATACTCCTACCCCCATATTTCTGATAGGTTAATTAAGCAATAGGATATGGCAGTGTGTGAACTGTGTTGTATTAATTTATGCCTAGTGCGTTAAGCACAAGGACAGAGGCCAAGTACTGTCAAGACTACTAGGCTTGAATTAATAATACACAATTTTTGCACTGCTGCACCTTATTATAAGTAGAAAATGCTAATTTTTTTAAAAAAATATATTTATATTGTTAATTAAGTAATGAGGTTCTGAGCTGTGACTGTAATCAGCACTATTCAGTGCTTGCAAGTTCAGAGCCGTGAATAGCACTGATTAGTCAGGGATTGGAATGCTCATTAGATCAGCAGATCACTCAATTGCTCTTGCCCATTTTATAATTACTTAATGATGCAGTAAATGGAAATTTCACCCCAAAAAATGTTCCAAATGATTTTTTGTCTTTATTTTACTTGGTTAAATTTCTGTTTTTATATCCAGAAAATTCACAGGATCAATATCGTCTAGTGCTTTCCACTGCCTTACAGTAGGGAAGAATTAAACTCAAACTGAGCAATAATGGGAACTATGTTTCTTTGCTTTAGGTTTTAATCCTACCTTGAATATCTCCTGTGATGACATGTTTAGTGTGGGTATTGCTCGGTTTTTAGAAGTCATCCAGTGTTTTGCAGCTACACTCTTTTTTTTTTCTAGTGACCTTTATTAATCTGGTTAGTTACTATTCTATTTAACCTTATACCAGAAACACACAGGCACAGTACAAAGGCCTCCTACCTTAATACAGAGGAGTCTACAGGTGTTTTCTAAAATCTAAAGCAATTATAAACCTAACATATCATGACAACATAGAAATTCCTCAAGCACATTAAGAATAAAATAATCTCATTTACCTAATTGCTAAGTAGGTAATGCATATGCCTTTCCTATAAGCACAGGTTAGGATGTGGTAGTGAAATGAAAGCATTGCCCTGCTAGCTTTAGAGCATTCAAAATGCTGTTTTAAGAGTAATTAATGTGCCATAACGCATAGGACCACAGGCTTTACAGTACAAAAGCAGGTGATTTGTCTATCAAGCCCAGTATCTTGCCTGCTCTAGGGACTGATACCAGGAAGGTGAACAAGTCTCATAATGTACCGTGTCCAGTTGTGTAATACTCTCTATATAGAGGCAAATATCCTTCCTGACCTAGGTGGCAATGACTTTACACCCAGCAGTTGAGTAAGGCAGGAATGTTCTCCTTGGAATCCAAACTCGCTGGTCTGAGGGGACTCAACACATAAGTCAGAGAGAGGGAATGACGGGGGGGGGGGGAATGGAGTGAGTGGGGTGGGGCCTCAGAGAGGGGTGGGGCAAGTGTGTTTGGTTTTGTGCAATTAGAAAGTTTGCAACCGTATGATGAGGCCTAATTTTACAACAGGTGAGTCTTGTGGAAGTCTGTAAACGTAGCTAAAAATCATCTCTGCACTTCCCTGATGCTGCTGTCTGCGGGGTCATTACCCCTGTACAGTGCTATTAAAATCTCCCAGATTGCTTTCAATAGTTACCGGGAGATTGATGCCGATTCTGGGAGACTCCAGGCCAGTCCTGGAGGTTTGGCAACCCTAGCAATGACCCCTTTTCATTGTTACACTGGTAGCAGGGAGATTAAGTGACATGAGTGAGCCCTTACTTCAGCTCCTTGCCATCTTTAGGATGGGTGATCCCCCTTAGGCCTGTTAAGAGAGATTTTATGTACTGAAGAAACTAACCCCAAGATATTAGCTAGATTGAAGGTGAATGGAGCTGGACAAGACCAAGGAGTCCACTGGAGAAGAAGCATCTATCGGGAATGGAGGAGAGAGGGTACATCTAGAGATGACAGGGAAAGCAACTGTTGTGGTAGTTAAAGAGAAACTACAAATATGCTCCTAATGGTTATTTGCAAATCTAGAAACAATTGCACTGTATACACTGCCAATCTTCGAAGCATTCTACTCTCATTCCAGGTCAACAGCCAAACCTAAAAAGTAGCCAAGGAATAACTTGCGCCATCTTCCATGAATGAAACAGGATTCATTAAACAGATAATCCTGTATTTCCTTTAAAGTGAACTGCACTACACAACAGCACAAATTTCCAGGTGTGCTTTCAAGTGTGAAAGAGTGATGTAGAGAGGCGTTAGTGTAACTGAAAACCTGGGCTTTAATCTTTGGATTATATTAGTTTGTGTTTTTTTAAACTAATAATAATATAAAGGTTAACAAAGTACGGTATTTCACAGCCTGTAAGTAAAATTGAATAGATATTATGTAAGGAAGGTTTTTCGTCTTATATTCCTTAGCGTGTAGGGCTACCACAAAAATATTGTGATGAAAACCTGTTCACAATCTGAGGTGGCAGATACCCATTTGATTTGTATTTATTCTTTGTTAGTGGATATGGTAAAGAGTTGAGACAATTTACCTTGAATGGGGGCCATGGCAAGGCATGAGGTAAGGCCAATTGGACATGTGTTTTGCCCTGGCATTACCCAGTACTAACTGGGATGTATTTCTCAAAGCATAGTATCAATTATTTGTACTACCTGAAGGTAAGGTATATGAATTTGAATATGGTTTCTCAAGTATTCATTATATCTTAAGATGGTATGAAGCACCCAGTAAATCTGAAACTTAGATTGCGATAGAAAATGTTCCAGAGAATGTAATCCAAACAAACAAAAAATAACTAATCAACCCCAAAAAGGTCATTGCAATGCTAAGCCCTAATTATGCAAACACTTACTCATGTGCTTAACCTTAAACATTTGAGTAGTCCCAATTACTACATGAATTGTGTCTGGTAGCCCTGCCTTTAGTTAAGGTTGCTTTACATTTCCCATTGTTAAATCCTATTTTCATTTGTTTATATCTTTACCAAACTTTAAACATTAGCACTGTAATTTTCCATGTCTGGTGTCTGCCATGGCCTGAATTGTTTTGGAAAGTTTCAGCTAAAATGGTTTCTCCATTTCTGAAAATGAGTTTGGGGAAATATATGTTGTTTTGCCACGTTAAAATAATGCCTACCACTATTTAACGGAGACGTTCTAGTGCCTCCATCCTTTGGAGCTGGGATTTGGCAGAAGAATCACCTTGGTGTCAGAGAGAGATGTGCCTTTTCCATTCACCATAAAAATCTGACCACATCTGGTCAAGTTATAGGCCTTCAAAAAATCTCAGTTCACACATATTCAGTAGAGACTTTCTAGAGTTGGCAGCTAAAGACTCTGAAGATTCGGTCCTCACTGAGCATGCTCCAGTCAGGGACTGCAGCGGCTAAGCAGGACTTTTCCTGAAATTGCTCCTACCAGCTGCTGGGGAGTGCTTTGGTGCCATGGACTAGAACTGAGAGCAAGGAGACTGTGCTCTGAATGATCTCCTGCTGGTACCCAGGCAGCAAGATGGAAAAGAAAACAACTTGACATGAATGCAGTGGTGTGAGGAATGGGGTAGGAGGTAACAGGATCCAAAGGAGTGGGGTGGGGGGGTTAGCCAGGAGATGGTGAGGTACATAGAGGAAGGGGGGCAGGTGCTAAGGGATGGGTGATTAAGCATCCTGGGGGGAGCAGAGGGCGGAGTAGAGGAAGGAAGTAGGAGCAGGGGTGGGGTTTGCATAGGAACAGGGGGCTAAGAACCAATTTGGGGGTAAAGTTGGTGGGAGCAGTGGAAGAGGGAGGCATGTGAAAGAAAGCATAGAATCAAATGAAGTAAAAATCTTAAATGAACCAAACTGTACCATAGAATTTCTATGGATAGTAATTCCATGCTCGAATAATAAGAATATGGGAGATGGGATATATTACCGACCACCTGACCAGGATGGTGATAGTGACTATGAAATGCTCAGGGAAATTAGAGAGGCTATTAAAATAAATAACTCAATAATAATAACAATAACTCAAAAATTTCAACTATCCCCATATAGACTGGGTGCATATCACCTCAGGACAGGATTTCTTGACACCTTAAATGACTGCTTCGTGGAGCAGCTAGTCCTGGAATCCACAAGAGGAGAGGCAATTCTTGATTTAGTCCTAAGTGGAGCACAGGATCAGGTCCAAGAGGTGAATATAGCTGTACCCCTTGGTAATAGTGACCATAATATAAATACATTTAACATCCCTGTGGCGGGAAAAACACCACAGTGGCACAACACTGTAGAATTTATTTCAGAAAGGGGAACTACACAAAAATGAGGAGTTTCAGAGTAGCAGCTGTGTTAGTCTGTATTCACAAAAAGAAAAGGAGTATCTGTGGCACCTTAGAGACTAACAGGTTTGTTTGAGCCTGGGTTTTCGGGGGCTGCAGCTCACTTCATCAGATGCATGCAGTGGAGAGTGCAGTGGGGAGATTTTGTATACAAAGAGAACATGAAACAATGGGTGTTTTTTTTTCTCTCCTGCTGCTAATAGATTTAGTTGAGGATTGGTCCTACTTTGAGCAGGGGGTTGGACTAGGTGACCTCCTGAGGTCCCTTCCAACCCTGATATTCTATGATTCTATGAGCCAGGGATTGATAGTGGGGAGTGAGACAGGAGCCAGGGGTTCGGGTAGATGTGGGAGGAGGAAAGCACAGCTAGGCCGTGGCACAGAGCCTATAATCACTAGAGAATACTCTCCAACAGATTCTGTAACTGAACGCAGCTGTCTACAATCTCTACATTCCTCTCTTGTCAGCAAATAGCTGTGAAACCCATTGAGAATGTGTGTGTCTCCTCCCATCCCTAGAGAATGGTCCACGTACAGGATAACATCTGACTACTGCTACCGGTTATCCTGTTAGCTCAAATGATGGAGGTCTGTGCTGTGGATCTATAGGTCCAAACTGGAGCTGTGTGAATAAGCAACTCTGCCTGACGTGGAGTAGAGACTTCTACCCGGGTCTGCCGCCTCACAGATGAATGCTGTAATCAGTAGCCAATGAAGTATCCGGGGTGGGTCTCTCTCAGTATCCCCTCTTGAAGCTGTGCCACTTTGTACAAACAATTAAATCTGTGCTTCTCAAACTTTTTTTTATTGGCGACCCCTTTCACACAGCAAGCCTCTGAGTGCAACTCTCCCTTATAAATTAAAAATGGGGGGGGTAATTTAATGGGGGCTCAGGGATGACAGCCCCCACAGATGGCTGGGCTTGCGACCCCCATGTAACCACCTCGCGACCCCCAGCTTGAGAACCCCTGAATTAAATAATGGAGGAGAGACTGGAACCCATGTATCCGCGAACCCTCAGGCTATAGAGTCATTCTCTCACACTCCCTCTCTCACGCTTTCTCAAAATATTCAAATATTTCATGAAAAATGTAACATCATCAACAGGAGAGATGGAGAGATGCCTGCTCCCACAATACCATGATGATTAGGGTACTCCAGTGCTACGTAGGTGATCTTGGTTAAGTTCCTGCTCTTTTTTTTTTTTTTTTATCCAAAATTATCAGCAAGTTCAACACAAATTTGAAAATCGTTTTGGGTTGGCCACAATGGTATTTCATGGCAAATAAACCATTTGTCTGAAAAAAATCATCCAGTTCTAGTTTGAACACTGCTAATGATCCAAGACATGAATTTAAGTCAAAGGAACTTGTGTACTGGGGTCCTTCCCAGTATGAGTAAGGGTATAACCATCTGGCACTTTTTGTCCTTGTTTTTCTTGTCTTTTCTTTTCCTCTTCCTTATAATTATATAGCTCAGTCAGGCTAATACACAATGGTTGTCATTATACAGGCAGGATTAGATCATCAGCTGGTCTAAACTCACTCAAGAATGAGTCCATTCAGCCAGGGTGAAGCAAATGGAAAATTCAGTCCAATTAGTCTTGCTTGGTGCCTTGACATGCCTCCCATTCAAAATAATTATCTTAACATTGACTTCAATGGAGCCACACCAGTTTACACTAGCTGAGGATCTGGCCCATTGTGATGACACTCTGGAGCTGGAAAATGCTTTGGCTTGTCCTAATGTCAGTATCATGGCAGCTTCCCTTTACTGGGAACCACTATTCTATATATACATCCAGTTACAAATGTAATTTGTGGAGCTGTTGTGGCAGTTTAAGGGAAGAACAGAGGGATTTACAAAGTGCAGTTTGGAGCCCAAGGATAAATGGGGATTGAGATTATCTGCTTAGTCAGTCCTTGTCCCCTACAAATCTTTGGGTCAAAATTATTCCATTGGTTAACATTCCTCCAGATTGTCCAATATTCCTTGCTATTAAGAATAGGGAATATTGTGAATCCGAGGTAACCTGTTCTGGTTACCAAAGTTGCAACAATTTTTAAGAGAACAACTGCACAGAGAAAAAGAGAGAGAAATAACAGAAATGGAACCTTCCTGACCAGAGTAGAAAAAGATGAAGGAAAGATACTGATATGCTGAGATATTCGCAGTATGCTTCAGGTACTCATAATGCTTAACTACAAGTGGGTGTTATATAGATAATAAATTACATAGTAACAATGATACATAGTGACAAGTGGAGGGTAATAATGCACAACCACATCACAAAAGGGCAGACAAGGCCAGAAAAAAACAAAAACAAATGGAAAACAAACTCCAGGACTGTTTGTGAAGTGAGGGGATAATGGGTGTACAAGAAGTGGTTAAGACACCTTTTCATAATGTACACCAGTTGCTACTGAAAATATTAGGAAATAGTGAGAGGAAACTTTTCAGTGGGCTGACCTTAAGTTTTGCTTGCACAATCTGCATCTACAAAAATTGATCCAACATGTTTTGCAACCACACTGTATTACAGGTGAAAATCTTATTCTTTACACATCTAACTCCCTGATTATTGGTTCATGTAGTTATATCTGCAAGTTCTAGAATGCACAGCTGCAGTTCATTTGCAGGTTTAAAAAATTAATATGTTTTAAAATTTGTATTATGGCAGCATCTACACACCCCAAGGTAGACTGAGTCCCTGCACTGTTGATTGTCATTGCTGAAATGTTGATTGCCTACATTGTGCAAGGCATTGTACAAACACAAAAAAGACAGTCCTGACCCTGAAGAGTCTATCATCTGGAAATGCAGGCATAATTTGTGACTGCCCACAAGAAAGACGCTTGACCTTGGCCTGCCTGAAAATTTACTCCTTAATGGTTAAAAGTAAAATAAAACCCAAGGCCAGATCAAACCTATTTTGCAGTAGTGAATCCTACTGTAGGCCACTTTTCTATTAGCATCAGTTTAGACCTTCACTGCCCATAACACAGCCTCCCTCATCTCCCTTGTGACTAGTGAGACAGATCAAACATGCGGTATAAATTAATAAGCTGTAGATATGGAAAGATATATTGTATACATCCAAACAAAAGACTGCTGGTGATGGACAATTTATTGAACCCTCATTTCATTCCAAAAGCTGAGAGGCAAAAAGGGCAACTGCAGATCTATCAAGTCTGTATGCATTTAATATTTAGCTTAGTAATGAAGAACAAGTGCCATGATGAAGACTCACTACTACAGGAGAAATTCAGACTGTCAGTACCACAAAATGAAAATTTTATTGATGGGAGCTATAAGCCCCAGAAATCATATGTATTATTTCGCCAACCCAACTGATTTATAGCTAGGGCCCTACCAAATTCACTGCCATGAAAAATGCATCATGAACCATGAAATCAGGTCTTCTCCCATGAAATCTGTGTGTTTTGTTTTCTGTGCGTTTACCCTGTACTATATCAATTTCATGGGGGAGACCAGAGTTTCTCAAATTGGGGGTCCTGACCCAAAAGGGAGTTGTGGGGGGGGGCGGTCACAAGGTTATTTGGGGGGGGGTCATGGTATTGCCACCCTTACTTCTGTGCTGCCTTCAGAGCTGGGCAGCCAAAGAGTGGCCGCTGTTTGCCAGGCACCCAGCAGCACCCTGCCAGCAGCAGCACAGAAGTAAAGGTGGCAATACCATAACATGTCACCCTTACTTCAGAGTGGCCAGGGAATGTCGGCTGCTGACTGAGGGCCCAGCTCTGCGGGCAGCAGCGCAGAAGTAAGGGTGGCAACACCATACCATGCCATCCTTGCTGCTGCTGGTGGCTGCTCTGCTTTCAGAGCTGGGCTCCTGGCCAGCAGCCACCACTCTCCAGCTGCTCAGTTCTGAAGGCAGCACCACGGCCTACAGCAATGCAAAAGTAAGGGTAGAAGTACCACAACCACCCCCCCACACACACACACCCCGTGCCCTTACAATAACCTTGTGACCCCACCAACTCCTTCTTGGGTCAGGACCCCTACAATTACAACACCGTGACATTTCACATTTAAATAGCTGAAATCATGACATTTACTATTTTTAAAATCCTATGACTGTGAAACTGACCAAAATGGACCCTGAATTTGGTAGGGCCCTATTTATAGCATATGTGAGTGAATACTAAATGATGAGAATATGTATTTTTGCAATGTCTAAGAATAAGGTGCTGGCCAGAAGAAAAGAAAAATGAGGATTTCTTTAAAAGCTAGACCTCAGAAAGTGTCAGAACCAAAAAGACAAGAGAAAAATGCACTATAAGTAAAACACATTTGAGCTGTTGTAGTGAACAACACTGAATAGTTACACATTCATGTATCTATTGTTTAATGCAATTTACATTTGCATTATACAAAATACATTCTATAGGGGTATTAAGACAACCATGAGTTTTTTAGTAGTTTATATCATTCATTTGTTTGTTCGTTAATTGCCTGGCATTACAAATCAAGAGCTGCCTTTTGTTTTATTACTGGCAGAGCTTTCTTAGAGATTATTTTGTATGGCAGTATTTTATTATCTGATATATTTTGATTTTAGTAAGGTTTGCACACAGTCCCACCTGATAGTCTCATAAGCAAACAAGGGAAATTTGGCCTAGATGAGATTATAATAGGATGAGTGCACAACTGGCTGAAAGAGCAGAGTAGTAATCAATCATTCACTGTCAAACTTGGAGAACATATCTAGTGGGATCCCACAGAGATCAGTATTGGGTTTGGTACTACTCATATTTTCATTAGCAATTTGGATACTGGAGTGAAGAGTATGCTAATAAAATTTGCTGATAATACCTAGATGGGAGGAGTTGGTAGAACTTTGAAGGTCAAGATTAGAATTCAAAATGACCTTGACAAATTGGAGAATTGGTCTGAAATCAGCAAGATGAAATTCAGTAAAGACAGGTGTAAAGTAATACACTTAGGAAGAAAAAGTTGATGCCTAACTACAAGCTGGGGAATAACTGGGTAGGCAGTAAAACCATTGAAAATGTTCTGGGGGCTTAGTGGATCACAAATTGCATATAAGCCAACAATGTGTTGCAGCTTAAAAACAGACAGATATTATTCTGGGCTGTATTAACAAAACTGTCATGTGTAAGACACCAGATATAATTGTCCCACGTACTGCACTGGTGAGGCCTCATCTAGAGTTCTGTGTCTAGTTTTGGGTGCCACACTCCAGGAAAGATATGGACAAATTAGAGCGAGTCCAGAGGACAGCTACAAAAATTATAAAAGGTTTAGAAAAGGTGACCTAAGAGGAAAGTATTAAAAAGTTGGGTGAGTTTAGTCATGAGGAAAGAAGACTGAAGGGGAGCCTGATAACAGCCTTCAACTGTGTTAAGGAGTGTGATAAAGAGGACAGTGATCAATTATGTTCCATGTCCACTGAAAGTAGGTCAAGAAGTAAATGGCTTAATCTTCAGTGAGGGAGATTTAGGTTATATATTAGGAAAAACTTTCAAAGTATAAGAGTAGTAAGAGTAGTCTACAGTAGTGTAGACTTCCAAGGGAAGTTGTGCAATCCATGTCATTGGAAGGTTTTAAGAACAGGTTAGAAAACATTTGTCAGGGATGATCTAGGTATAGTTGTTCTTGCCTCAGCATGGACTAGACTCGACTAGATGACCTCTCAAGGTCCCATCCAGCCTTACATTTCTATAATTCTGTTATTGCTAATAGCCTGGTTGAACATATAGATAGGAACAGACAGTCCCTTGCTCCGCACAGTTTTCCTGGTTGAACATATAGATAGGAACAGACAGTCCCTTGCTCCGCACAGTTTTGCTGAGTACCCAAAACCCTATTAAAGTTAGTAGGAGCTTATGTGTGCTCAGCACCTTTGAAAATCAGGCCATACACTCTTTTTAGTTGTCCTTGACCATCAATGCACTGATCCCATGTGTCCTCTCCTCATCTGTAATCCACATTGTCACTTGGGTATACACATGACAAGTGATGGATAGGTGAAACACCTGATGGCTGACAATAGTGAATACTGTGTCGTGAGTCATCTCAGTCTCAGGATAGTTATTTAAATCATGCTGAGTTTGGTGTGGGGCAAAAAGTATTCACCATCTCCATAGAAACATGTGTGAAATGATACTTATCTCTGAATGTGTTTTTAGATAGTTAGACCACTGTGAACATCTGGCTTACAGTTGGCTTGGAAGAGTTAAGTATTTTCCATATGAGTAGTTTGCATTCATCGCAGATAAAATCACTCCAATTCTGAGTCAGTTGGCTGCATCAATGTAGCCAGATCCATACTTGGAGGAGGACAAAGCCTTGCCTTCTCTGGTGGAATTTCAGCTACATTTACTTGCTATGATGCTAGGCTTACTGAGCATACCTGTGAATTGCCAAGTCGTGGCTGGGGGAAGTTATGTGAAACAAAGACTCAAAATGAAGGCTACACAAAATTAGTTATGCAAGAAAGTTAAAATGCACGGGGTTCCTTCTGTTTGTGTTAATAACTCTTTTTATTTCCAACAATAAACGTTAACGCTAAATGTATATGTAATGAAGATAACTTTAAGACTAGTGTGAGGGACACTTGAAGAGGCATGGGACTGTGAGCACTTTGGTCTGCAATTTATATGTTGGACCCAGATCCTTTTATATTAGTTTAAGAAAGCAGGGAGGGGAATTGGGTCTGTTAGTAGCAATAACTAGTGCTTCCTTAAGGAAGGGCAGAATACCTGCTTCATTGAAGCAAGCAGTCAATAGTTTCCTGCTCAAGAAACCATCTGAAGACATTAATGATTTTTTTCAACTGTTTAACCTTTGCATTTACAGGGGAACAGAAATTGTTAGACTGGTGGTCGGTAACTCTGGTATCATCCTGCATCCTTGAATTTCTTTATTCCTGATCAGTGAGGTTTCAGGAATGTGTGTGGGATTGAAACTGCTTTGTATTCATAGTGATGAAGAGATATTAGGTGTGTCTGTTGTTGAGTTTTTTAGATTAGTCAGTGGCCAATACCAGATTCTTCTGAGAAAGGTGCAAGAAATCACATAATCTAAATAGAATAACCTGCCCATAAGTGACTAGAGCAAAATACAATATTCCAGATGAGGAGATACCATTGATTTATGTAATGATATTAGTATTATTTTCCATCCTACTCTTTCTGGTCTGGCCTTTCAAAGGTATCCAAGAAGGGGCTGTTGAGTCATTAGTCAACTACCCCAACTGCTCTTTCATACGTGTAACCCAATGTTCTTTTCTGTAACCCCTCCTTTCCACTGTATATGTAAATCCACTGAGGAAGGTAGTGAGATGCTTTGGGTTTCAGCACCATTAGTGGAAAGCAGCTTGAGGTCTCTTTACTCAAACCTGAACAATATCCTATTAATGCTTTCCTAGTTCCTTACTGAGTTACCAACTTGGATGGAAGCAAGTTGACTCACTAAAATGGTGTCGATGCTAGTTAGTTGGGGAATGAAGTTTGAAAAGATGGTGGTCTGGTATCTGACCCTGAAATAAGAAGAGGTTTGTCCATCCTCAGCAATGAAATGTGCAGGTTAGAGATACTGTGGATCCCTGATTGTTCCTCTGACTCCCAGGTGCCATCAGTGACCAGGAATGCTTCCCATAAATCTGTGTTTATCCCATGTTTTTTCTTGAATGTGGATTTTGTCTTTGTCTAGATTGTCAAACTATATTCTGCATATGGGGCTTGCTTCCAAATCCTGTGATTCACAATGTAGCAGCTTGTTTGCTTGGGAGTGCTGGCTCTAGGAAATACATTGTGCAAATGCACCAAAAACTGCACTGGCTTCTTTTTTTACACCTTTGTGCAATTTTAGATGTTGACTTTAATATTTAAAGCCCTACATAGCTTGAATCACAGTTATCTGAAAACCACCATGACTGCCTAGATCTGTTTACAAGTGTCTAGATTTGAACACCTCTGAGGGCTTGTGGGAGGGCATTTTAATTAGAGGGGACTCAACTCAGAAATTTGCTTCCCTCATTCATCTGATGGAAGAGGCTTTGTTTACCCTCCAGGCATCCCGTTTGGCTGGGGCAGTACCCTTTTTAAGCCCTGTCCCAGCAGTTCGGACTTTTGTCAAAAATGTGGGGTGCAGAGGATCCGTGCAGGGGGTGAATGGAGATGCCAGCCCTGGGCACAGCCTCCAGCAAGGGGCCAGCAGGGTTCTAGTGACCAGTGAGTAATGACAGCCTCAAACCAGGGTGGGTGGGCAGTAGGGTTTGAGTGACCATTGACAGCCTTGAGCTGGGGGCCAGCAGAGTTCAAGTGACCAGTGACAGTCTGGGGGTGAGCACCTTGGGCGAGTGCTTGGGGCCAGCCCCATGGGAGGGGGCTTGGGCCAGCCCTGCATGGTGTCCCATTTTCCCTTTGGGAAATACGGTCACCCTACCTCCAGGAATATTGCAAAGTCCTACTGTTTTCCCAGATATTTGACAGATAGAGCACAGGGAATGGGCTGTTTATGTGATTAAAGGATGGAGTTCGGTGAACCCAGAGACGTTTGTAAGAGCCTATTTTTTGTAAACGGAAAAATACATAAATGAATAAGAGTGAACACAGATGGCTGCAGGATGGTGATAGTTTATAATTTGTGGGAATGGTTATCTTATACAAAACATTTTAAAAAGCTAATCCTGCTCCAATTGATTGAAATGGCAAAATTCCCGTTAATAATCAAAGGAAATGAGTTTCGGCTCTACAGCTCTGAACCTGCAAACTGATCCCTTGAATGCTGGACATAGGCATGTCTTCGCACAGCACACAGCCGGAATGTGGCCTAAATGACAATTAGCAGGATTAACATTGCCAGGTTTGGGTGTGGTGTTCAGAAACTGTTATGTTGTAGAGCTGCAGGTTTTTTGTAGCCATGTGGATCCCAAACTCTTAGAAAGACAAGGTGGATGAGGTAATATCTTTTATTGGACCTTCTTCTCTTGGTGAAAAAGACAAGCTGGCCAAGAGGTTAATTATAGCTGGTTGAAAGTTTTTGATTAAAAAAAAATCCATTAAAAAAATGGCCTTGTAATGGTCACTCCCAAAATGTGTTGCTTTTGATGAAACCTTAAAAAAAAAAATCCCAGCTTTGTTTTTAATCTGATGTTTGGCCCCCTTTTTTCTTTCGCTTTCCCTCCCATTTTATGGAAAATATGGAAACAAAAGGGGAAAAGTTAGAGAAAGGGAGGAGGAACACAGAGAGAAAGTGGGTAGGGCGAAGGGAGAATGTGAAACCAAAAATGAAAACCCCAGACGTTTCTATAAATATTTCCAGTAAATGAAAAATTATTCTTTTTTGAAACCTGAATGATGAAAATGATTTTGACAGTTCCAGAATTTTTTGGAACAACCTTTACCATTTTTTGGTTGTGTATTGTAAAAATGTCTTCAGCACAGTGGCTTATGTGTTGTACAGAATGTTATTTACAAGTTATTAATTTTCTTGAATGCAACATTTCTAATTCTAATGACTGGCTTTGGAAGAAAATAAAAACCTTTCTTATGTCATTTAATCTCCCAATTTCTATTCTTTGGAACTCCCACACAATACAACCAAAAAGAATTAAAATTCAATATACATCTAATAGTGAGAGATATTAACAGCTACTTTGCATTTCTCTTATCATCAGATTCAAAGTAAAGTTGCAATAAAAGTGCTGTAAATATTTATCAGGGGTTCCAAAGACTGCTACTAATAATTTAGTGGGAAATTATCTATTTTTGATGTTAGACTTAAGCATTAAATTTTATATACTAGTGAAGATTAACAACCACAGACAGATGCAGCTGCAATGGGAAAGTGTTCCACTGAACAATGAAATAGTCGTTTCAGTATTCTGTGTCAAATGCCTCTTTTAATTAGCTACATGAAGACTGTAAGCAAAAAGCACCGACTAATCCTTCAACTGTCAAGGATAATAAGGAACTAGTGGGACACAGAACTACGGTATGTAGGCAGGGAGGCAGCAGCAAGAAGAAACAAATACTTTAAAAATCTGAGTGATAGTAAGTAGTGCTGGGGTGGATTAGATGAGAATAGGATATCAGGGCATTTATTAATACATTTCCTTCCAGAAGACCAAAAGATCAACACTCAGCTTGGTAATGCTGAGTTACGGAAAAAGTAAAGATACCTTTCCCTCCTCTGATCCTGGGGACTCCAGTTGGTGCAGAAGGACTACTCTAAATTACACCACTAACAATAGCCCTTGGAGCCACTGCTCTAGCAAGGATGAGATAGAACACAGAGTACTGCCTTCACCTCCATCCTGTACCAATACCTGCCCTTCAACAGGAAGTGGGGTAGCTAGTAGTGTAAGCCTTGTTAATGCCACCCAAGGATTTCCCTATGTTAGTGAACTCTGCACTGTCCATAGGTGCTGGAACTAGGGGTGCTGCCGCACCCTCTGGCTTGAAGTGGTTTCCATTGTATACTGGGTTTACAGTTTGGTTCAATGATTCTCAGCACCCGCCACGACAAAAATTGTTCCATAACCCCTGCAGCTGTCTGTTTATGGCAGCAATCTGGCTGCTATGCATTACCTGAGCAGTGTAAAGGAACTGAAAACTGGGTTGAGAAACTGGCCAAAAAAATTATGAATATATTTCCACTTTAATAATGATAGGAGCATATCATCTAGCCCTTAATTAGAACATACCCTAAAAGTCAGGAATGGCATAAAGAAATGTTTAAGATTTGAATTATCAGAAAAGTTGTATCTTAAAATTGCCAAATTTACACCAGCTTTTAACAAAATCACATCCCAATATTTCTTAGAAAAGAAGGTTTTATTTATGTTAAAATTTAAACTCAAAAACAAGTAGATGTTAAAAGCCAGTTGTCGTGCTACCTTTCATCAGAAAGTTAGCTACTCTAATATTTTGCCAGTGCAAATCTCTGCTTCTCTGCTATCTGTATGTATTACCACAGGTTCTTGCATTGATGTATGATCATGGAGTAGAATAAAATACTGCATTAGTACATCAACAGTTACAGAAAAAGTTCAGTTCAATTTGAAGGGTAGTTCCTGGAAGCTTGAAATATTGTCATAGTGGTCTCAATAGGTCTCTGTCTGGCCAGGCTGGAAGAAAGACTAGAGGCAATGGCTGTGGTTTAATCAGGCTGCAACTTTATTTACTTAAAATATCTGGGTGTACCCAGCAATAACTTGAACAGTGCAGGTCATCATTATCCTTAATTGTTTACACCTGTTGGGGGGGGGTGGCATCAGCCCTCTCCCTTTCCAAGCTGTTCCTAGCCAGCCCAGTGCGGGGACCTTGCCACTCTCTCCTTGTGTAAGGATTAAGAGGGAAAGCGGGGTTAGCTTCCCACGCTAGCAGACATCAGAAGCCCCAAACCTCCCTTTCCCAACTTCTTCAAGGGATGCTGGAATAAAGCTCTGCAACTGCACCGGTTCTGTACTCCTGACACCCGAATGCATCAGCTACACTGCCTGACAGACGGCCTTTCCTGATCCGCCGAGAAAGCTAGCAGACCAGTTCCTAAGCCCAGCTACAACAGTAGCTCACTGGCTGCTCAGTGTACTTGCCAATGGATTCTATGCCTCCCTGTGCTCATCTCTCCTGCTTTGCTCCTCCATAGCTGCAGTCCAGATCCTGCCTTGCACCCAGCCTCCTTCCTGCCTCAGAACCAGCCTTGATCCTGCCTTCCCTGACTCCGCATAATCCAGTTCCAACCCTCAGCTCTGCTTCCTGACTCCAACTCTGTCTCGCTCTTGGGTTTGGCATTCGGACTCTGAACATGAGCCCTGACTCCCACTCCAAACCAGTCCACTGACCACTAAATCCCCTTCCAGTCCATTTTTATCCAATCACCATGTCCCTTCCATAATGTGTACCTGCACTACACATCTGCCACCGTTTTCTTTTTTAGTTGTGCTGTGACACTTTAACCTAATCTCCCTGCCCATCCCACTGAGTCCCTGAACCACTGTGCAAGTACAAGAGGCAAAAAACCCCACCCTGTCTCTTTCAATCACTGTGAGGAAAACATTCCATCCCAGCCCCAAAGGAAAATGTGCAACTGTGTAATGCCCACAGTAGATCATGAAGAAACCAGTTCTACTCGGATTACATGGGGCGGGGTGGAGGGGTGTGTGTTGCCAGCCCAATCACAGTGAGACAGAGCTTCTCTGAAACTACTCAGGGTATAAATATACCCTCTTCCAGTTACCTAAAAGGGCAGTGCCTTTTCCCTTCCCTCCTCCCCCCACTGCCCCCTCCCACCTCCTGGCCTGGCTACTTCCTGTTCCTTCTTGTCCTCTCCAGGGAATCTTTCCCCTCCTTCCCATTCTGCCACCAGTTGCAGAGGGAACCGTTATTGCGATGATAACCCCAGACAGCCAGACAAAGGACCCATTGCACACAGTTGCAGCGAGCATATTACATAACTAGACTTTGGCAGTTAAGTAGTCCTGGGTCTATGACTAAAAACTGTGCTATCAAACTTCCAACAAGGGACCTGATTCTGCTCATACTGACACTTGCAGAAGAGTTCCATTGAAATCATGGTCAGCACTTTAGTTCTAAGTCAGCATTTTCAAACTTGGACAGAAAACAGAATTTCTGTTCCATTTCTTTTTGTTCTGTTTCAAAATTTCTGGTGAAATGGAAATTCTGAAAACATTTTGCTTTAATCATGCCAAAATGCATATGCACATGCGAATATAATGCTTAGTACAGCTATAATATATCATATTTAAATTAATATTTTAGCATGAAATAAGTCAAAACGAAATGAATCACAGTGTGAAATCAAAGCCATTTGTTTTGATATTTTTCTGACTAAAACTTCCTCCAAATTGACATGTTACCAGTAAATGTTTCAATTTTGACAAAATTGCATTTTCCAATAGAAAACTGTTCAGTCAAAAAAAATTCGACTTACTCTAATATAAATGAAGGCAAATGTGAGTAGCACATGACCATAAACTCTGTAAATTAGGCCATTTTCACGAAGGAGCCTAGATAAGAATTTAAGTGTAGAACTTTAGATGCTCAAGTGTAAAAGTTTGGGTACAGACATGAAATACCATCTCAACATTAATAATAATTTTGCTATTCTAACCCTACAATCCCTTCCTGTATATCAATTTTTATTGTATATGGACCACAACAACACAGCATAGAAACATACCTTTGTTCTACCTAAAAAGTAGAGATCCATACCCATAAAGCATTGCTTCATTTATGTCAATAGAAGAAAGAGTCTTGCATGATATATATGCCCAATACACACAGCAGTTGGTTGCTTAAACAGAGCAGCTGGAACGAATAATTCTTTTAGACAAGTTTGTGTTCTATTTTTTTCTTATCCTGAAGGACAACATAAGATGTAACTTTGCAATTTCATTAAATATGGCACATGTTGCTACAAGCTATGCTCTTGCAAGTACTGCATTTATGCCAAGTATGAACAAGAGTAGAGTCATTAGGGCTTACTTTTTACATGGGGCATGTCAGGCAGCAGACGAGTTTCACAAAGGGACTGAGAGCAAGAAATGTTGAAAAAAAGAAAAGGAAAATATGGGCCAGAGGCTTTACAGCTCACAGCTGGCTAAAGTGAAATTGGAAAGTCTTTTAATGACAGTGGGCCAGATATGTCAAGTAAAAAGAGGTTACAGTTTCAGGCCAAGCTGCCAAACCTGGCAACATTTTCATGTTGCTGCAAGGCAACTTCTCCAAGACTTGATAAGAGAAGCCTTCTTCCAAAAATCTGTGTAGGGGCTCCTTGGGTAATAGTTTCTTTTGCGGAATGAATCAGACTCTAAGTCCCATATGGGGCGGGGGGTAGACATGAGGGTCTGGAAGCTCATTAGCATGGTGGAGTTGCCATCTTAAATTGCTTTACATCTTTCATTCTACAGCGCTTATGATGCTATTGACAAAAAACATGGGAAATTAGCACATTTTGATAGTGTACAATTTTGAAAAGTGCCTAAACAATTCAGGCCTGGTCTACTCAGAGTTTTTGTACCAGTGTAACTATTTCAGTTAGGGGTGTGATTGTTACCAAAATACTTACACCCCTACAGTGGATGCAGTTATACTGGTATCAAATCATCTGATATTGGTATAACTTCTTCCCTTTCCCATATAGGAATAAGCTAAGCATCTTTATACCGGTATAACTTTAACTATACTAATATAGTTGAAGCGATACAGCCTGTATATGAAGACAAGGTGTCAGGAGCCTAAGTCCCATTGAAAGTATTTAAGTGATTTAGGACCCTAAAGCCCATTGACTACGTTACTTAAGTGCTTTTGGAAGGGTTACCCATTTTTCTTTTAAAGTTATATTTCGTGTCATATGTGGAAAATGTAAAACCTCGAAGAACTGAATCCTAATCAAATGGAATCAAAGCAATTTGCACCATTCTCTAACACAGTTCAAAGCCTTAAGATAACAAATTTGGAGGATAAGCTCCGTTGCCTTGAATTAGTGCATTGGACTGCAACGTGAGGAATCTGGGTTCAAGTTCTAGTCTTAGATCATGATTTTTAAAAATGAATTGCCCACAGTACAGTTAGGTTTCTAATTCCCTATTTAGTCACTTCAATAAAATGGCCTCACTTTCTAAAGTGCTGCCCATGCAGCAGCTCCCATTAAGGTGAGGTCTGTTCTCTTCTATTATAGTACTGATGTCAGTGGGAATCTGTTAAGAGCCCTGTGCTTTTGAAATTCTGTTCTCCTCTTTAGGTGCTCAAATATGGACCTAGGAGCAAAACTATACACCTCCATTTTTGAAAATGTCGGACTCAATGTCTTCCTCTCCAAGTTGTTAGAAGGTGGGACTTTTGTTGCAAAATATTTTTAAACAAACAACTATTTAGGGTTTGTTCAAGTGTCTAACACAGTAATTATCTTCTGAGTCTAATTAATAAAGTAGGTTAACACAGTAGTCTATGACCTCTAAAGACCAGGGTTGAAAGAGAATCATGCATGCCACAAGTAAAAGTAAACTACTGATACTGCCACAAGGCAAGAAAGAAATGGTGAACAATGATTACAAAAGAGTATTGGGTGATAGACGTCCTGGATTCTACCACCAGTTCTGACAGTGACTCAAGTTTTTTTTTCCTTGAGCAGGTCAGTTAACCTTTCTGTTTCATCATCATCATCTTCCAGTTCCTTCATCTACACAATGGAGATAATATCACCTGTCATAGCTGATGGGATGTTCTGATGGGAGGTTAACTTAATTATTTACTTAATATTATTTACTCAATCCTCACCTGCCTCTCCAACTACTGCTATCTCTTCCTTCATCTCTAAATTCATCTAAAAGGTTATTTGCAACCATTGACTCAATTTTTCCTCCTGATACTCCATCCTGGATCTTCTATTGTATGGCTTATGCCCTCTCTGCTCCATCAAAATTGCTTCCAGCAAGTGTGATGGTCTTTGCTCTTGGGGAGCATTGCCTAGTGGTTGGGGCTTAGGTCCTTCAACATACAGAGAGGAGCTTTCAGTATAGAAGCCCAGGCCCTCCCACTCCACCAGGCTTCAATCCAAGACCTTGTGAGGGCAACAAAAGGGTCTTCCACCCAAGCACACAATAAGGCTGCCTTACTTGGATCACTTCCTACCACCCTTCTATTATCCGCAGTTCACAATCTCTCACAGGAAAGGGGGTAAGCTCACCACTTGGCACCTCTCCACAGCCAGACATGGCATGGTATCTCTCTCTCACTTTTGAGGCAGTGGCTGCCTCCTCTCATGCCTTGGCCCTCGGGCCAGGTCACTTCCAAGTCTCCTGTTTGGAGAGTCTCCTGTTAGTCCATAGACAAAATGCAGGGATTCAACACAAATAAGTTGGGTTAGTATGTGAGGGGGGGGGATGCCTCCCTCTCAGGGTCTAGCAGAAGCAGGTCCTCCCTCCCCTCAGGGAGGAACCTTCACTCAATTGTGGGTGGAAGAGATCCTGCCTTCCCTCAGCCCTTTCCTCGGGAGCTGCAAGGTAAAAGTCCTTTCTGTTCCCTAGATTGCTCACCAGTAAGCTGTTCTACCCCATTTTTAACTCCTCTAGCCTGCGCATCTCTTGCAGGTGTGGTGGGGCAGAGCTGGCTAAGCCCGGAGCAGCTCCTTAGCCCCTTGTTGCTTAGTGTATGGTTTGTATGGCTTGCTACTTGCTACTTCTTTCTCTATAATATTTCCAAGATCTGTCTTTTTCTTTTGGTCCAGAAAGTCAGAAGACTCGTCAAGACCCACAATGCCATTCTTGGTTACCATAACCTCCTCCTCTTTGGCCTTCCTTATATCTAGTCATTTAATGCCAGCTTGGATGAGGGGTGGAGGCGGTATTAGTTTAAATTTGATTTGTTTACATTTTTTTTAAATTGCAAATGCATTGCATGCGTAAATATTGTTTATATTTTATTGTATCCATCTAGGCACACCCTTTGTATGGCTTGTGTCTTAGGGCCAGATTGCTGAATTGACTCACATTGAATAATACCTTCCACCATGTGTAGTCCCACCAAACTCAATGAGGCTACATCGTGGAATAAGGTGCATGATTAGGGGTATTATGAGTCAGCTTTTAGATTTTAAACTCTTCAGACCAGCATTACATCTGGATAGATAGATAGATAGATAGATATTTGTGCAACACCTAGCTCAATGGCACCCCAATCCTGACTGGAGCATTACTAATACAGATAGTAAATAACAGTAATTGTTACAAGAGTGCTGTATATATGTAAATGCTTAAAAGATAAGATACTGCTAAGTGGTGCTGAAGAATATATTGCATAGTTCCTGTATTTTGTAGGATGCATAAAATTTGTCATGGAAAATGTTTTTGTTTGTGCAGTTCTTTACACCAGTTCTTAATAGTAATAAATGTCTATAAACTGCTTTGAGATGCTGTGATGGAATGCACTGTAGAAGTTCAAAGTCTTTATCATTGTTGTTATGTTCTAACTTCCAGAAAGAACTTGGAGCTGAACTTGGCTTTGGTAGCAAGTGCTTTGATTCAAGCCAGGAGCATTGCTGTTTTATTTGCTGTACACATTTTTCTCATGATAATCAGTACTTGGACAAATACTTCAATTTTTCTAGTTTCAGTGATGGATTGAAAGGAGAATTCCTATTAGCGAAACACATGGTATGAATAATTCTTCACAGTTTGACTAGCTGGGGACAAGTTATCTTCAAAATTATCTTTGGGAAGCACAAGGTGTATTTGTAAGAATATTATAGATAAGTAATGTACGTCTTTGCTGGTTTCAGAAACACTTGTCCCTTCTTCAGCCCGTTTTATATTAATTTATCTCATGGATAGGCTTAGATTTCCCAAATGACTTATTTATATATTTATTTAAAATCTCGGCTCTATTGCTTATATCCAGACATACTGTGAGGGGTGCCTCAAATATTATCTCACATGCCTTGTATGATGACCTTTTTCAGAACTTCAGGCATCTGAAATGGAAGACAAAAGACATCAATCCATATTAGATCCTCTCAACTGAAAGCTTTAACATTTCAATGGATTCTTGTCCAAGATTTTTGTGTGTGACAAATCTGAGCATGTACAGCACATGGCTATCAAAAGAGCTCTTGCCAGTAATATGTATAGTTATAAGCCCTTAGATCTCTCAGATGTTTGCTCCATAGCACAGCTTTTGGATATCACACCTGCAACTGATCTAAGATACCACTGTGACCAGTTAGCAAAGATTATTTTCCCTTTAATTCAGGAAGCCTTTATTCAACTTTGCAGTGTCTGGGGCGGTGGGGGAAAGCTGGCACCAGCTTGTCCAGTAAAAAAAAAAATTGGAATGGCAGCATTAGCCAGAGTCTGCAAGTTCATTTGTACTGATGGGAAGATAATTGAAAGGCACGCCAATCGTCTGCTGCCTGCTGTCCTTTTCCACGTGAACTGGAGCAGGAAGTTTTGGTAGAGCCACCTTCCTCTGACTATGAAGAGATTCAGACAGCAGGGAAGGCACCAGGGGTTTATAACACCACCCTGAGTAGCTGAAGACAGGTGGGAGTATTATTGTACTCTGGATGTATAGACTCTTCCAGACTATCCAGTGCACGAATATCATCCTCACTGACTGGAAGAAGGATGTAATTCTGCCTCTGCTCAAAAAAGGGGACAAAGCCAAGTGTAGCAACTATAGAGGTATTACACTATTGCTGGTCCAACGGAAGGTCTTTGTCTCTGTTACTGTTGCAAATTAGGGATGTATTTTTGTGGCCGGGACGGTCAGTGCAATTTAGACCTGGCCATTTCACCAGTGACTTTTGAGACAATGGCTGAATTTAATAAACCGTGGACAGCCCTTTTTATAGACTTCTGTCAGGTCACTGATTCAGTGCCTCGAGCAAACCTGTGGCATCCGATGAGGTGACTCGGCAGCCTTGGGACGATAATGTCATAGATAGGAGAGCTCTAGAATGGAACAGAAAGCTATGTCTGAGTTAATGGTAGATACGTGGCATGGTTTCCTGTTTCCAAGGGAGGTGGCACAGCTGCATTCTGGTGCCATTGTTGTTCAGTATTGGCATTCATTGGCCAATGGATAAGCTTGAAGATGATTTTTCTTTTAAATAGTTTTTACTTACTGCATTTTGTAAATCTAATTTTGCAGGCCTTCGAATTATGTTTATCCTTTTGACCATGGGCTACAGTTACATTTTTTTCTAGTTTATCTTGAACAGTGTGAGAGTTCTTCTTGATTCTTTTTTCTAAATCAAACAAATGGGTTTTTGAAAGTGTTTGACTGAGCTGTTACGCTCTGAAAGAGATCCAAATGTTGGGAGCGATGATTTTCACTGCACATTTCTGGTATGTATCAAAAATTGACCTACCTCCCCCCCACATTGCTCCATCACTGAGTAAAGTAGCAGCCATTAAGAATTCTGATTCTACAGGAGGGAGTTACTTTTTTTTCTGAAATGTTTTGTTTATGATAGAGTTAGAGCTGGTAGAAAAATGGGAAACCTTGTCACAATTTTTTATTTTGTTGTGAAATAGTCATCCAGTTCACTGAATTTCAAAATTTTGACTTATGTTGTTGAAAAATTGTAATTTTGACCAGCTCCAGGTAGAGTATCAAAATTTCTGAATTTCCTCCAGTATCAAGGGCCAATTCTGTTTGCAATAACACACACACAAAATGTTCAATTACGTGAGCACAGTCAGGGGGGCTGGAACAATTTTTATAGTAGGGGTGCTGAGAGCCATTGAACCAAACTGTAAACCCTGTACATGATGGAAACTACTTTCAGCCAGGGTGTGCTGCAGCACCCCCCACATCCCTAATTCCAGCACCAATGATCACAGTAAATTTGTCTTTCTTCCTTCCCCCCCACGCCATTTTTCCTGCAAACATGCTTGAAACAGCCAGTCTATTGAATATGCCTTTCACTGATGCTAGTCCTAAAGAAACAGTTGAAAATTTCATAAATGAAATAGGTTTCAGTTAACAAAAATATGGATGAAATGCTGTTTTAAATCTGATGCTCTCATTCTGCAAGGCACTAGTTGTTAGCTATTTTCTCCTGGCAGAAATAGAAGCAGTCTGAAAGCTGGCTAATGCAGCTTCAATATTTAAGGCTCATTCATTTCCCTTGCCCCCAGTTCAGCTGGGATGGGAGAGATACAATTGCTTCATTTTTAAATACTCACTTCCCCTATTGTTAGTGTTAATCAGGTTGGAGGAAAGGGCAGCTGCATAGCTAGATTTCTCTCTCTCTCTCTCTCTTTTAAGACGTTCATTCTCCTGTTTCAGCAGAAGCAATCACTGGAGTTGCACAGCTTCCTAAGGATCTGTTCCTGTGAGGTCTTGTGCTCAACATCTCATCAGATTTAACTTTTCATTTTAATACTAATTATTTTGCTTTATTTGTATTACTGTAGCAGCTGCAACTGAGTTTAGGGACCCATTGTACTAGGCACTGTTCAAACAAATTGCAAGTGACAATCCCTGCCCAAAAGAGCTTACACTCTAAATAGAAAAGTCAAAGGGAGAAAGAAAGAAAGAAAGAAAGAAAGAAAGAAAGAAAGAAAGAAAGAAAGAAAGAAAGAAAGAAAGAAAGAAAGAAAGTGTTGTTTTAGAGAAACTGAGGCTCATCGACTTTCAGGTCAGAAGGGACCATCATGAGGCATAGAGAGAGATTAAGAAACTTGCCCAGAATCACGTAGGAAGTATGTCGCAAATCCAGGAATTCAACTCAGATCTTCTGTGTCCCAGTCCAGTATTTTAATCCCATGATCATCTTTCCTCTTTAATTTTAAATTGTTCTCCATCCCCTTTATCAACAGAAAGACACATCAGCAATCACATCGGCAATTTTGGAAGCTGCTTCAGCAACCTCTCGTCTCCGAAGGAACAAGGATAAAGCCATTTTATTAACATTTTAAAGGATTTTAAGTTAACACATTTCTTCTCCTTTTATTATTATGTTAAATATATATGAAAAGTGACATAGCTATATAAGTACTTAGATAACTTATCTATATAGCTTTGGCACACATTACACATAATTTAGCATCCTGTAATGTTTTACACATTGAAATAATGTCAAGCAAATGAACTAGAGTTACATTACTTAAATCAGACAAAAACCGGAGTGAGCTTTACCTATCAGTTGCCTCAGCTTCTTTTATTATTTTAACAAACATCTCCTCTTGTTGGGCAATAGGGAACGTCATGGCTTCCTCAAATGATCTGAAGATATAGGAATGGCCTCTTTATTCCAAATGTAATCTGAGTTCAAAACTATCACTGGTATTCACAAAGCATAGATACCCTCTTTAGTTTCGGGCAGGCGTGGTCTTCTCTCAAGTACTGTGGGTCTGTAATCCGTGTAGTCCGATGTGGGAGCTCCAGTAGTCAATACTGTGTGAGAACTTGATAGCTCTTCAGATTTGTTTTTTTCTTTCTATACCTGAACACATAATGTAGATTGTTCTGGCTGGTAGAAGTGGCTTTTCCTGCAATTCAAAGGAAAGCTGATGTTGCTGAAAAATGAAGAGTTAGTAAATTGCTTTGTGATGTCTCAAAAACCATTTCAGTATATTCTTCTTCAGTGTTCTCTGGGAGCAGGCACAAGTTTGTAATTCTCATTTTATTCTATAGAATGTCCAACTTTTCAAAGCATTATTTTCAACCATCAAACTAGAAGAAATTATCTTCTTACCCTGAAGTCATGGTCTCAAGATCTGTGACATGAGACCCCTAGTAATTTAGAAGAAATATTTTCTACATTACCTTCAGTAGTATTGGGAGAGAGGCCTTTACTCCCTCTAATGGCTCTCTCTGACACACTTATTTAGACATTAATAACAGTCATTGTCTGAGTCAAAATTCAATCCTTTGTTTCTGATTGGCAAAATATTATCTATAGAGAGTACAATTAAGGAGAACATCTGTCTTATTTTTTCCCCAATCTTCCTTTGATTCTCTAAATTCCACAATAAAATTTGAATTGACCTCTTTAAAACTTGATTGTTTGCTTGAATTAATCCTTTTTGAGTTAATAATATGTGCTTACTGCCAGCTAGACTAACACTTTGCATTTATTTTTTTCCCTTTAAAAAGAAGGAAGCTTATTTTCATGCATTTTTTCCTGGAATACGGAAGTTTGCATTTCCACAATAGGGGCCTGATGTCAAAATGTAGTGACAGTGTGCATGCATCCAAGCAATGAAGCCTACAAGCAGTGAGAGGGAAAAAAAGAATCCACATAAAATCACTTTTTTTTTGTTTTTGCTTTTGTAACACAGATTTATTTCACTTCAATGATCTGGTTAACTAACTAAATAAAATCTCTCCAAAAGTTACTGAGACGCCATCTTGACTATGATCACAAAGCAAAATTGTCAGAAATACTGCTGCCATTTATGGCTTATATAGAGATTTTCATATTCAGAATGCTTGACAGATATTAAATTAATCCCACTGTATCTTAATTCTAATTGTCACAGATTCAAAATGTTGTGATGCATATCTACTGACAAAGATACGTGTCTACCGCATCTTTTTGTCACAGGAATAGCAGAGTTAAGATTTAATTTGTCATTTTAGCTAGAGACTAGTCTTGTCAAGAATGTTGTGCCACCTTTTGAAAAGTGACACAAACACCTGTGTGCTAACAATTGTGCTGGCCCACTCCCACAAATCAGGGGTGGCTGAAATTTTTCATTTGAAAGTTTACCATTTTTTTCAAAAATGGAAATTTCCACAGGAATGTCATCTTTCAATTAATTTTGGGGGGAAATTTTAATTAAAAAACAGGGGGTTGTTTTTGGCAATTGCAAATTTAAAAAAGCTCGTTTGTTTTTTGGGATTGTTTATTCAGTGAAAACCCATAAACATCTGAATAAAAAATTCAACAATGAAAACATGTTTGTTTCAAAACGTTTTATCAGAACCAAAGACATTTCCCTGTCAGGCCTCTGACTTCAAAGTAGTCCCCTTCTTCCCGATACCCTCTAGCCACAAACTACGGTTGTACAGTTGCTCTCCTGCCTAACTTCTCCTTTGAGGCTTGGTGGACACCAACAAGCAAGAGGTGAAAGAGAAGGAAGGTCAGCTATCTCCTTCTCGAACAGCTTTTATGAAGTACCAGGAGTGAGCTCAGCATTGTACAAGACACAAGGGAAAATAAGAAGCCTGCAGTCAGCAGGTTGGACTCTGAAACCCTGACTCACACTGCTGAGCACTTATTCATAGAGGTAGAACCACAGCCTCAAATGAGGAAGGACGGTCCAATGATTATGGTGTCAGTCAGAGACTCAAGTTCAATGCCCTGCTCTGCCACAGAGTTTGTCTCTTAATCTCTCTACATTTCAGGTGTCATTCTGAAAATATTGCAATAATAGTATTTCCCTACATCACTCGTGTGTAGTGAGGATAAATACAATTAAAGATCAGCCACAATGCGGAAGGGTTCCATGTAAATAATGAGAATGCTCACCAATGCGTGTCAGGTGTTTTACAGTCTGGCTATCTGATATGAGCCAGATAAACAAGCAAATGAAGATCATTGGAAGCAAGTTATTAACAAGACAGAGGTGATTATTTAGTAATATGTAATTTTAAACTCTTGCTTACAAGCTTCTGGACTCAAATTATATACCCATGACAACGTTTATATATGTACTTGGGCTAAAGTCTGCTGCCCTTATTCATGGTGAGCAGCACCTTACTCTGTGAATAGCTTGATTAAAACAAATAGGTCTACTTATGGAATAAAGTGCTATTCAGGTGTACTAAGGGTGCTGGAATTGGACTCTTTGTGATTGAAATTTATATATAAGGAGCTTATCATAGACACTTTTGCTATTGAAAACAAAACAGGCTGTAAGGAAATCTAAACAAGGAATATAAGAAAAGAAAAAGACATAATAGCAAGAAACACTTGGATGGTAAATACAGGAGGCACATGTAGCAATGCCAGGGACAGAACAGGCACAGGGCTAGGGCAGAGGGTTGGGAAGTTTGAAGGGACAGAAGGATTAGTAAGCAATACAGTCCAGTCCATTCAGAATCTGGAATAGAACCCAGGCATCCTGAGTTTCAACATTCCTCCACTGTCAGCGAATAGCTGTGAAACCCACTGGCAAAATGTGTGCCTTTTCCCCTCTAGAAGTGTCTGACCCACGAAGAAGATAAGAACCAGTGTTGGTAACTGTTAGCTCAAGGGTTCCACCTGATGATTTTGCAGGTTTTTTATATAAAAAAAAAACCCTTGGAAATTATGTTCAAAAATACGTTAAAAAGAACATTTAATGTTGCAAAGTCAAGAGTTAGGAAATACCAGAATCAAAGTTGCCAGTGCAACTTTAATTAATCCCCTTTGTGCATATTCATTTTCCCACAGGACCCTACCCCATTGAATGCATAAGATGGATGATACTTTGTGAAAGTATTAGGGTCAAGAAGGCTGTTGTCTGTCGGACCCCTTCCCCCCACCCCCCGAACGCACACCTCATTTGATACAAAAACTGAAAGGTGTATAGTGCCTGAGGCAGGAAATGGCAAGGAGAAACAGGATGGTCTTATGGTTACGGCAGTTGAATGCCATCCCGAAGAACTGGATTCCATTGCTGCCTCAGAGTTTCTATCTGATGCTGGGCAAATCACTTAAACCACAGCGGGCATTGTCTGGGTGCCTGATGGCCCGATTTGCAGAGGTGCTGAGCACTCACAGCTGCAACTGAAGTCAATTCATGAGAGCAGAGCTGAACAAATAAAGTGCCATATAATGCTAAGGTCTCTGAAAATCTCATGTCAGGCACCCAAAATTAGAGTATGTTTTTGATATTAATGTCTCTCACTCCTTCTCCATCTGTAATATTACCACCCGCACCTCACCTCACTGGGGTATTTGGAAGATAAATTCACAGAGGTTTGTGAAGCGCTTAGGTAGATGATAGCAATGTGCACCAAAGAAAAGCCAATACGGAAACTATTAGTTCTGTCTTCAGAGCAAAGTTTGAACATTGTGCAGTAAAGATGGAACAATGAGGATAAGACAAAATATTGAATAGATGCTCAGTATGTGAGCACTGTCCATTCTGTGACCTGAATAAGGCAGGAAATTTGTGACAAAATAGTATGTGACCATGTTATTAAAGACTGATAATGCATATTCACATGAGGGCCAAATTAAAGTTGCATAAACTAAATAATGTTAAGGTTGCAAGTCTAGTTATTTTTAATTCATAAGGCTAATGGCAGCAGAGCATCCTACTGAAATATTGCAAAGACAATGCTACTCTGACAGAAGCAGTACGTTTTGCATGTCTCTCCCAGATGCATTCTGTAAGACTGTGTTTAGCTTGAGGAACCGAAGGGACATAGTTAAAGCCATTTGGAACTCTTGTATTGGTTACATGCATCAGGTAGCGGCTGTCCCCTATATGCTTGGAATTCATTGACATCTTCCATTTCATTTTCACAAGTTGGTTAGTGAGTTGGGTTTTTGGCAGTTGAAGCTTTCAACATAGTTAAAATTGCAGGGCATAAAGATGAACTCTTAGTTCTCCATCCCCACAAACCTTGATAACAACCAGCTGTTGCTATATCTGCCACTGCATTTTACCATGATGGCTAAGTATAATAATGTTTGTTATTTAAAACTATTCAAGCGAAAGAATTATGATATTTTAAATATTACTAGGATTCACAGTAAACCCACAGTTGAGACCAAACCGACTGTCCACACCTCTCAGAGCTATTGTTTAAGGCAGCGATAACAGCTCTGTATGGCTTTGCACTCATTTTGGGTTGGGAGGTTGTCTTTGCAACCATATAGGCTACAAATGTAAAGTAATGTCAGTAAAAGCCTAGATACTGTGGTGCTGGAATTGCAGGGACTTGGACATTATTTTCACAATGTCCAGATATTTTTAGGGAACCCTGTTGCTTATTGTTTGTAGAAAGATTTTTTTTTTGTCCTCCTATTTTCTGTTCTCCTCGCAAGCTTTTCCTGAAACAGAGAAGCCCTTTGCTACTGACTTTGTACCATAAGTATCTCTTTTAAAACTGATAGGAAACCAGAAAATAAAAGTCAATACAAAATATATTTATTTTATATTTCATAGAAATCATAGAATATCAGGGTTGAAAGGGACCGCAGGAGGTCATCTAGTCCAACCCCCTGCTCAAAGCAGGACCGATCCCCAATTAAATCATCCCAGCCAGGGCTTTGTCAAGCCTGACCTTAAAAACTTCTAAGGAAAGAGATTCCACCACCTCCCTAGGTAACGCATTCCAGTGTTTCACCACCCTCCTAGTGAAAAAGTTTTTCCTAATATCCAACCTAAATCTCCCCCACTGCAACTTGAGACCATTACTCCTTGTTCTGTCATCTGCTACCACTGAGAACAGTCTATAGCCATCCTCTTTGGAACCCCCTTTCAGGTAGTTGAAAGCAGCTATCAAATCCCCCCTCATTCTTCTCTTCCGTAGACTAAACATCCCCAGTTCCCTCAGCCTCTCCTCATAACTCATGTGTTCCAGTCCCCTAATCATTTTTGTTGCCCTCCGCTGGACTCTTTCCAATTTTTCCACATCCTTCTTGTAGCGTGGGGCCCAAAACTGGACGCAGAACTCCAGATGAGGCCTCACCAGTATCGAACAGAGGGGAACGATCACGTCCCTCGATCTGCTGGCAATGCCACTATTTATACAGCCCAAAACGTCATTGTCCTTCTTGGCAACAAGGGCACACTGTTGACTCATATCCAGCTTCTCATCCACTGTAACCCCTAGGTCCTTTTTTGCAGAACTGCTGCCGAGCCATTCGGTCCCTAGTCTGTAGTGGTGCATTGGATTCTTCTGTCCTAAGTGCAGGATTCTGCACTTGTCCTTGTTGAACTTCATCAGATTTCTTTTGGCCCAATCCTCCAATTTGTCTAGGTCCCTCTGTATCCTATCCCTACCCTCCAGCGTAGTCAAGGAACAACACTTCCACTGCTTTCCCTTCATCCACAGAGCCAGTTATCTCGTCATAGAAGGCAATTAGATTAGTCAGGCATGACTTGCCCTTGGTGAATCCATGCCGACTATTCCTGATCACTTTCCTCTCCTCTAAGTGCTTCAGAATTGATTCCTTGAGGACCTGCTCCATGATTTTTCCAGGGACTGAGGTGAGGCTGACTGGCCTGTAGTTCCCAGGATCCTCCTTCTTCCCTTTTTTAAAGATGGGCACTACATTAGCCTTTTTCCAGTCGTCCGGGACCTCCCCCGATCGCCATGAGTTTTCAAAGATAATGGCTCTGCAATCACATCCGCCAACTCCTTTAGCACTCTCGGATGCAATGCATCCGGCCCCATGGACTTGTGCACGTCCAGCTTTTCTAAATAGTCCCGAACCACTTCTTTCTCCACAGAGGGCTGGTCACCTCCTCCCCATGCTGTGCTGCCCAGTGCAGTAGTCTGGGAGCTGACCTTGTTTGTGAAGACAGAGGCAAAAAAAGCATTTCATGCTGCTGCTGTTGCTAAAAACATCTTAGATCTGAAAAAAACATTCAATACATACAATTATCATCACGACTTTGATTGTCATACTCCAAAAAAATCTTCAAAGCACTTGGTTCCACTTTCGTGTCATATATAGAGATTAGTTCTGAGTAGGCTCAATCCTTATTTTCTGATGTGACAAGAATACTGAATGGCATGGTGAATTAAAATCCTACCTTCCACTTCTGCTAGCTGAAAACAGCCCATTTGATTATGTCTGTTTAAGAAAGAGATAGGGCAATAGACACATGCAACAAGGATTCAGTTCACTTTGGCAGTATTTATCCCACAGCGATGTCTATTTTGTTTACCAGTATTAGAGAGGTAATTAACTCTTGGAATCAATGGGAATTTTGCCATTTTCATTGGGGCCAGAATTTCAGTCTTAATTTCCCCTTCTAATACTTTGAGCAGTTTCACCCTTATCCCACTGTGTTCCCCAGATTTTCATAATACTGTATTTTAGTTCCTTCCACTCCCTCTCATCTTTCTGCACCTAAGTCTGTAATTTTTTTTCTCATCTCTGTCTATTATGTGCTGTCATCATAGAATTTAAGATGACCCTGTAGGTATAGTGTCATCGTGAATCTCATTTTCCTCTATCTTTTAAACAATGTTTTAAATGGTTTCTGATAGCCAACACACACTGACCCAGGATAATTTCTTTAGAAATATATTGTTTCAGAAACAGGGTAATCAATCTTTGTAGGCCTGTTAAACATATTCTGGGCCTAGAGTTTGCTATCTTAAAAACTGGGTTTTGGGGGGTGGGGGGGGAAGAGAGAAAAAGCACAAGACAGTGATTTTTAATTTTTTTAGCCTGAGTAAAGATTGCAGCCATGGGGGCGTAATTATCAGCAGTTTTAAGGCCCTACCGGTCATTCCCATTATTTTAGGGAATAAAATAATGCATGTCCAATCTCATGCATTTTTATAAAAAACCAAATTTTTTGAAATAGGTGAAAGACCCTTCTTGTAATGGAAGATGAAGTCCATGGTGAGGCTGAACATTACATGGGAAGTTACTCACCTTGTGCAGTAGCAACGGTTCTTTGAGATGTGTGTCCTTATAGGTGCTCCATGTGGGAGTGCTTGCATCCTTGCACTGCTGATCAGAGAACTTCAGTAGCAGTGTCCATTAGGCTTGCACATGTGCTGTCTCACTTGGAGAGTCTTTGGGCTGATATTGCTGAGCCTTTGGCTCTTTTCACTATGGAGAAGAAAAAGCCTAAGGGACTCGTTAAATCCTTCATCCTGCCCTAGTAGAAGACTGGGGCTCTCCTTACATCTAGTGTAATATAGCTTCCCTGTTGTCTCACTGAGGCTTGGGGTAGAAGGTTGGAAAATGAGTCATTTGGTTCATGTGAAAAGGGGAGGTTACCTTTGGAATGAATTTTGGATGTGGCCCGAGCATAACCTTGTCCCAAAAGAATACACTTCAGTGGGGATGTGCCATCAGAGCCGCTATTTCCCCTAGCCAAGGTGATTGCTGTCAGGAAAGCCATTTTCACTGAGAGGTATGTAAGCCATGGGTTTGAAGGGAGGCCTGGTTAGTCCTTTCAATACCAGGTTTAGGTTCCACGTGGGGGTAAGGAGTTGGGGTTTTGAAAAAAGGTTTATTGAACCCCTGAGGAATCTTTTGGTAGTTGGGTGTGATAGCACTGATCTTCCCTCTACTGTCTGGTGGAAGGCTGCGAAAGCTGCTAGACTCTGAGAGAGCTGTACATAGTCTAAGGTCTGTGGAAGAGCCACAGATGTCAGCGAGGTTTGCTGGGAGGTACACCAAAGGCAGAACCTGGCCCATTTTTTGCAGGTAAATATGATGTGTAGAGGACTTCCTATTGTATAGTAATACCTCTTGTATGTCTTTTGAACAGAAGTTCTCTAGGCATTGAAACCATGAAGGAGCCATGCCTTGAGGAGACGAATCCTCAAGTTGGGATGCAGGGTGCATCCTCTGTTCTGCGAGAGGAAGTACAGAGTGGACTGGAGAGAGATAGGTGGGCATGTTGCGAGCTGAGAGAGGTAAGGGTACCAGGTCTGTCTTGGCCAAATGGGAGCAATCAGTTTGATGTGTGCTCCATCTCTTTATTTTCAATAGGACTTTTCACAGTAGGGAAAAGGGGGGAAAGGCACAGAGAATGTCCCTGTTCCAGGGGAAGAGGAGAGCATTGCTTGTGGAGCGTTGTCCTTTCTGTGCTCTGGAGCAGTAATGTGGATATTTCTTGTTCAGGTGCATGGCAAACTGCTCTGTGGTTGGTGTCCCCCATCACCTGAATAGGTGAAGTAGTGCTGGATCTATCTCCTGCTCATGGTTGTGTGGGAATTTTAGACAGAGACTGTCCACTATCGAGTCTTGTGTGCCTAGGAGTTAAGCCACTGACAGTATGACATTGTGGGAGATACAGCAGTTCCATCGCCTCCGCACAGAGGGAGGGTGACCTTGCTCCCCTTTGTTGATTGATGTAGTATGTACAGGCTATGTTGTCTGTCAGGATTCTTGCGTGAGATCCTTTGATCAGCGGGAGGAAATAGGCACAGGCATTCCTGACTACCCTTAGGCTCAAGGAGGTTGATATGAAGGGATATCTCCATGGATGACCACTTGCCTTGTGCCATGAAGCCATTTAGTGTGTGCCTCACCCTATAAGTGATGCATCAGTGGTGAGAAGCAATGACGTGTGGGGAGGAATTGTGAGAAGGGTATCCCTTTGGAAACATTGGCTGGATCTTTCCACCAGTCTAAAGAATTTTTGACCCTGGTGGGTAGTAATAGAAGTTTGTGTCGTCCGTCTCTGTTTCATCTGTAAACTGAGCTGAACCACATCTGGAGGCACTGCATGCGAACCCTGGTATGTGGAACCACCACTGTGCCCACTGTCATATACCCCAAGAGTTGGAGGCAGTGTTTGGCTGATATTTGGGGGTTGCTTTGAACGGTCTGAGGGTTGCCAAAGACAGGAATTTGTGTTGAGGTAGGAGAGCTCTGGCTTGTAATGAGTCAAGGTTGGCGCATATGGATTCCAGGTGCTGGACTGGAATGAGGGCTGATTTCTGGGTGTTGATCTGCAGGCCCAGTTCTGTGAACAAGTCTATTGCAGCTTTGGTAACTCGGCGAGCCTCTTGGAGAGACTGGGCTATGAGGTGCCGTTTCTAGCCAGTGGGGGGTGGGGAACGAACTGAGGGGGGTTAGCCCGGGCATGCTAAATAGTCTTGTGGTGGAGCACGAGGAGGGACAGCGCATGTGTGGGCTGTAAGAGACACTACTTCCAAAGTTCTTAGATCAGAAGCACAGGGACACAAGTGCACCTACAGGGGACAACTTGAAGAAGAAGAGGGGAGCTGAGAGTATGGAGCGTATTTTTAGCCTCTACCTTCATCTAAGCACATGGAAAATTGTACATGCACAGACACTTTCCTTTTGCAGATGCCAAAGTCTGCATTAGAGTTGCCAACTTTCTAATTGCACAAAAAAACCCACCCTTGCCCCGCCCCCTGTCCAGCCCCTTCCCTGAGGCCCTGCCCCATGCTCACTCCATTCCCCCTCCCTCTGTTGCTCACTCTCCCCCACCTTCACTCACTCCTCATTTTCACCAGGCTGGGAGTATGGGAGGGGGTGATGGCTCCAGCTGGGGGTGCAGGCTTTGGGGTTGGGTCAGAAATGAGGGGTTCAGGGTGCGGGAGGGAGCTCAGGGCTGGGGCAGGAGGTTGGGGAGTGGGAGGGAGTGCAGGCTCCAGGCAGCACTGACCTCAGGGGGCTCCAAGAAGCGGCAATGTGTCCCTCTGACTCCTTGGCGGAAGCGCTGCCCCCGTCCGCAGGTGCCACCCGCAACTTTTGGGCATGGTTCCTGGCCAATGGGAGCTGCGGAGCTAGCACTAGGGGCGGGGGCAGTGTTCTGGTCAAAAAACGGACAGCTGGCAACCTTACTCTGCATACATAAACATAAACAATAGCAAGATGTTTTTTCCTGCTACTAGACTCTTACAATTTTTTTTAATTGTTCACAAGAGGAAGTTTAATATACTCAACTCAGTGGTTTTATTTTTCTTAGGTGATCGTAAAGCTGATGATATGCAACTCTCTTGGCAGCCTGAGGTGGTGGTGATTCTATGTGTACAGATATGTGGCTTAACTCCTAGGCACACAAGACTCTGATATGTGTACAGATCCTGTTAACTGAGAGTACTTTCATCTCCAACCTTTCCTAAGCCACAACCTATCTGCTATTCTCCTGCTGTTGCCCTACATATATTACACTCAGACTCAGACATTATCTTAGTTCTCCCAAAACAATTCATGAGTTCACAACTGAGAATTCAATGCTGACATTGACTACACTAATATAAGTACACTGGTTTATTAGCACAGTGATTAGCTGGACTGAGATTTGAGTCGTTCACTACACCAGAAAATAAACCTTGTACTTTAAAGTTAAGAATAGTCTTAAAGTCTTACATCTTGGCATTCTGCTTGCTATGTAAAATCTCGGTCCCCTTTTACTTTATTTATGACAACCTATGGCATTGTATTTGGTGGTAGAAAATCATGAAGACGGCACTTCATGTAAAATATCTTCCTGTGCTTAATTTAAACAAATAAATCATTACAGAATTCATGCCACTACTATTTTGACAGTAAATTTTCAATTAACTAGTTAGCTATTTTATCACTTAAATTGTGGTTGATGGAAAATAAGAGTCAGGGTTCTAAACAGTGTGAATATATTTACATTTGATAAAGAAATGCATAATTTTAGATTTCATTAACAGTGTAAAATCACCTGGTACAATTAACTCAGGAGTGGAAAAAAACTGTTTTCAAATACACGTAAGGGATTCTCTCTAACAACCATGTTTATGTGCTATTGCTTTAGTATACCCTCCCTTATTTTTCTAATAGTTAAATATATTCCGTCACAGGAAAATGAATAGAAATCTGAGGCTAAAAATTGTAGCAAAGCATCTTTTAAAATTGTTATGATAGCTTCAGTGTTTTAGTTGATTTTTCAAATCACATTCATGTCTCTACTGGAATATTATTTTTATCTGATAATTTGACATTTTATTCTCAGTACAGAATTTCATAGAAAACACCTTAGGGTTAGTCAAACTTCTATACATAAGGCATTCACTCTAAATACTACTATTAAGGATTTTTTTCTGACCTTTACACACTATTTCTTCTTACTGAATTTAGAACACGAGAAAATATTCCAGAACCTTTGAAAAGTGTTTTTTTCTGCTATGCTGACTTCCCAGCCAACGAACAATTGTCAATTTATGTTAGCAATGCAAGGATGACCTTGTTTTAGTACATATGAATTCTGAAAGATGAGATCAATTGTCTTTCAACATGGATCAACAGCAGTAACCATTTCTGAAGCTCAGATTGCAATATATATCTCTTCCCTTCACTGTTTTGTGCATTTGAATATTACTGAAGCCCATAATGTATTGGAAAAGCAGTGCAGACAGAAGAAATCTTTGCAGTTACATTGTTTGTGCCTTTAAATTAATCAAAAAGTCCTACCAAACCATTATATTACTTCCAGATGTGACCATATAAAACAACAAATGACATTTTTTATGGACAATGACTAAACCAGTTTAGCTATTACTAACCAAAATAATTAAATGGGAAAAAAATTTCCTACCTCACTTACACATTTGGGGGCTAGAACTTCAGCTGGTGGTTGACTTCAATCGATCTGCACAGATTTATATCAATTGAAGAACTGGTCCTTGGTTTCTTGTATTTCTCTGTACCAATGAGGAATGAAGTAAGCTCCAGTTACATCTGGTACCAATGTCCAATCAAAGATGAAGTTCTCCTTTTGCCCTCCAACTCTTAGCTTTGCCAACTCATCCTTCAGTTCCCAAAAGCTCCAGTTTCTCCAGTTCTAGAAAACTCTTTTAATGCTATTGGTCTGAATCATGCTAAACACTGAACCATGTAGAAAAAAAGACACCTCAAACACTGTCCTAACAGAAGCTTTCTTTTAAGCTAGCAGGGTTGTGATGGTGTTGTGTGTAGAGAATATGACTCTTGGATAAATTTTCAGGGAGGAAATTTTAGGAGACAGGGAGATACCATACACGACAATGAATATGGTGGAGAATTGGCATAGCTTTAATTAGTTACAGGTTTTGCTGGTTTTGATTTTTCATATTTTTAAATTGAGGTAGAGGAGGCAGGGTGAGGAATGGCAAGAATGGGGTAATCAGAGTAGAGTAGAAAAAGGAAAGAAGAGGAAAAAGCATAGTCACAGCTCAATTACTGTCCAACTATGATCCACAGGCAGGATTTTGTAGACATCACAGTAGCACAGGGATGACTCAGGGTATTTCTACATTTGAGCTGGGAGGTGTAATTCTCTGTGCTAGCGCTGCTCAAGCCAGCATGCTAACAATAGCAGTGTGGCCGAGGTAGCACAAGGAGTAGCTCAGGCTAGCTGCCTGAATACATACACGTCTGGACCCCAGGCAGCTAGCTTGAGCCACTGCCTGTGCTAACCTGGATACTATTTTTAGTGCACTAATTTGAGCAGAGCTAGTGCATGTATGTCTACACGAGTTGGAAACCACACCTCCCAGCTCAAATGTAGACGTACCGTCAGAGTGAAGGGGTCAGCAGTATGCACTCAGACACCCCGTACTATGTGCAGTCCCTAACAAATGAATGAATCCCAGCAAATTCTTTGGCAAGGCTGGGAAGTAGATTAGCAAAGAAATTCCCTATCATTGAATTTGGAGACTCTTACATCCATATCCTCCCCCAACAAATGTGTCTCACTTCTCCGGTCTACAGTGTTATATGTGCATGGGTTAGGGACTGGACTTCTGTCTTCAGCTCATTTTGGAAGTTAGCATGCTTTTAGAGATGTGATGGTTTACCCTATTAGAGCTGCTAAAATATTCATGAAGCACCCAGTATTTGCATCTTTATGATTATCAGAAGTTATTATGCAAAAGTCTAAGGGCTTGATCCTGTTGACTTCAGTGGAATAATATCTCAAGTATATTGATATAAATCATATCATAATCAGACTCTAAAAGTTAGTTTTGAGTAAAACAAGAAACTTTACAAGACAAGATGCTGTATTTGAGAACATTTTTAATAAATAATGTGACAAAAATTACTTTCTGATTATTGGATCCTCAGTATGCAAAATTATGGCTAAAATATGAGGTTTCTTACATGAACATAATGAAAACATTAATCACATGGATTGTTCCCTTAGTACTGCACATCCTTTCTATGTAACCATTTTTTTAAAAATTAGCTAAATGAAAAATTTCAGTCCTTGGTAAACACCAAAACACTCTTTTTTTTTCCCATTGGGGCTAGTCCTGATAGCTGTCCATAAACAAACACACAATTTTCCATTAGCACCAATGACAAAGAAATCATATAATTACAGAAAAGATGATAAAATCTACAGAGAGAGGACATCATTTGGCAAAATTCAACACAACTAATGCCTCTATTTCAGCTTTTATGAAAATCCAATGTTGAGATAGGCCACAGCAAACTTGAGAATGTTCCCCAAGTCCAGGAAAAGTGAGAAGTGTTCTGTTTATGGCCCACGTGTGGGTATGTTACTTTACCATCTGTCATCATTCAAATATTCCAAATACAAACAGAAAGCATTAACAAAAAGATGAAAAAAGTCCCAAACAAATGCTTCTTAACATTTTTCAATAAGACAAAAAAGGTTAATAGTTACAATGGTTTACAAATAAAGTTTAGTGATTGTGCTTTTAAAACCAAAAAAAAAAAAAAGCAGTGCATTACAAAACAAACAAACCCCAAGATCAAACAAAACATCTTTAAGTGGCACTTCTTTAAGGTGAATTGATATTACGAGTAGAGGTCTGAGATTTGGGCCAGTCACAATAACTATGTCCTTACCCAATTATTATTAAAAATGTCCATCATTTTCTTTGCTTATTTTTATAAGTGTCATTTAAGTTGAAAATTAGAACAAGTTTCTAATAGACTTATTCATGCCATGACTAGACCACCAGAGTTCCTACTGGCTTGGCTCCTGCCTATCCCAAAGGACATTTTCAATAAGAATGTACTTGAACGATGAAAATGGGGAAGACAAATTAAAGTACCACAGGGGCTTTAAAATGAGTATATATTTACAGTATGAGCCACCCTACCCCAAGTTGCTTCTAGTTGCATTTTAAAAAGTAATTCTTTTGCTGCTGCAAAGGGTCATTGAGAAACTGGCAGGAAATAAAAGGAACAGTCCATTTTGAAATGCAAGTTACCATTTGCACGAACTGCAGGCTATAGTAAAGCCACTACATTAGAAGAACCCTTTGCACAAATTTCACTTTATGCAACTTAGTATTTTTAATCAATGCTATATTACACAGAAGATTATCAACTGACCCGGTGCCGTATCAACTGGCTTGGTGCCGCCTGAAGGGTGAAAACTAGGAATCCCAGGTTTTGGCACCCTCTTCTGTCCAAATCCTGAAGTGACAGTTGGTATCCACACCAGGAAGAGCAGGTTACCTGCCTTCTGGGCAGAAAGAAGGTGATACACTTAGCGTTATGCAATAGTCAGGGGCTGTTCATAATGAAAAGGGGTTAAAAAGAAATAGTAAAAAAAGGCTAGCGTTCTGATGGCATGAATAAAAATGAAAGTTTGTACACTCTGATTGCACTGAACATTATTTCTGGCGTCAAACATCATCAGACTCGAGGCATCTTAAGTGATATTTTTCTGATTAGATTTCAAAGCCTGTTACAGTACATCTCTCGTCCTCTTCAGCTTTCGGTTTCCTGTAAGAAATCAAAATAATTGGCTAGGTGTTAGCTTGCTTTTATTGTTTAAAGTATTTTCATTCTAGCCTTAGAGATTTTTACCCACAAACAACATATAACCATGCTATTGTGCATGAATTTTAAGATAAAGGCTGGGATTTGGTTGACACTAGAGGATGACAACAAAATATATAATATGTCTTTAAATATCTATTTAGTCTAATCTAGGACCAGAGACTCTAAGATGTGTCATGAGAGGGTAGAGTTAAGGTTGTTTTGGGTGCCCTATATCTGAAAATGTTTGTATTATTTTAAATTTAACCTTTATTTTGAATTTCCTCTGCTTATAATGCTTGGTTTTGTGATGGATTTTGTTGGGAATAACAACAATGTACAGAGAAGAGCAACAAAAATTATTAAGGGTATGGAACAGCTTCCAAATGAAGAGCGATTAAAAAGACTGGGACTGTTCAGCTTTGAAAAGAGACAACACAGGGGGATAGAGGTCTATACAATCATGAATGGTGTGAAGAAAGTAAGTGTTATTTACCCCTTCACATAACATAAGAACCAGGGGTCATCCAATGAAATGAATAGGCAGCACATTTAAAACAAACAAAAAGAAGTACTTCTTCACACAACACATAGTCCATCTGTGGAACTCATTGCCAGGGGATATTGTGAAGGCTATAACTATAACTGGGTTAAAAAAAGAACTACATAAGTTCATGGAGGATAGGTCCATCAATGGCTATTAGTCAAGATAGTCAGGGAGGCAATCCCATGCTACGAGTACCCCTGAGCCTCTTACTGCCAGATGCTGCAACTTGACGACAGGGGATGGATCACTTGATGATTGCCCTGTTCTGTTCATTCCCTCTGAAGGATCTGGCATTGGCTAGTGTCAGAAGACAGGATACTGGGCTAGATGGACCATTGGTCTGACCAGTATGGCCATTCTTATGTTCTTATGTTTAATGAACAATTAAAATAATTTTCCTAGGTTAAATATTTCCACTTTTGAAATGTGCTTTCACCTTGCTATCTATCTAGGTCCGCAAATCATTTTCCAGTGACAAGGGTCTATCATATGCATTGTTAATAGTGCCATTGCAGTTACCTCTAATTCTTCTTCTTCTTCTCCTTGGTCATATGCTCCCAGTACTTGCATTTCTGCAGCATTTCTTCGGCCTATATTGGTTTGATCTGCCCTTTGTCTACCTCCTGATCCTCTTGATGACATAGAGCTGGAGGAACTGGGATCTCTTGGATTATTTGATGTTGGGAACGTAGGCCTACAATATGGTAAGATGTCCTCTGTGCAATGAAATACATACATTGTTATGTACATTTATATGCTTTAGTATAATGTACATCTGCAAAGTCTGCATACATACTTAATGTGTGCAATTTTTAAATGGCCACCCAGAGATTTAGAGTGATGGCTGGTAGCAGTATGAACTGCTTCACAATTGTTTCCATAACAGAGTAAAACATGTTATTGAAGAAAAGGTAATAGTGAGGTTAGAAATATGGAAATGAAGAGAAAGAAGCAACAGAAAGAGTGATCCATGATTCACGTCCACTTATGACATGAAACTTATGATCCCTGCTCTGTATTCCAGCAGAAAATGGAGAAATGAAGAAAACCTCTGCTGTATATTTGTCAGGTATGACCTTGGAAGTGGAGGGGACAATTCATCCTTGAGCTCTACTGGAGTTGTGGGGACTCAGCACCTCTGAAAATCAGGCGCACCATATCTCAAGCTCAACATTCAAAAATGTAGGCACTCAAATTTAGTGGAAAAATTTGTTAATCTGGGCCTGTGTCACTTGGCCAGGATCCTACAAACAGTAGCAGACTCAGTAATGCACTTCAGGTCTCCTCTCTCCATAGCCATTAGACCATTGTTTCTCAAATGGTGGGTCCTGTCCCAGCAGTGGATTGTGGTAAGGCGCTAGAGGAGTCGCCATGCCCAGGGTCAGATTAACCCACCATTGGGCCCTGGCCTAGGCAAACACACATTTCTCTTGGCCTGAGGAGGATGGGAGGCCATGAGGGTTGGACAGTGAGACTGCCTTGCACTCACCCTGCAGGACTGGGCCTAGCTCCCCGCTCTGGACATTGTAACCTGGTACACAGAGTTTCACCACAACTCAGGAGGCCAAGCATGTGACCCCAGGTACTAGGTCACAACGCCTGGAGCAGGATGTTGATTCCAACCCCATGGGACAGGAGCCACTGCTATTGGGTGAGTGTGGGGCAGACTCTCTCTCCAATCTCTCCTGCTCACACAAAAAAAGAAAAACGTAGTGAGTGGGTTGCCTTAGTAAAAACTTTGGGAATCACTGCACTAGGCTTACACTACAGTCAACAGGATGTGCAGCTGCTAAGTTAACCTCTGAAAATCAGGTCCTTTGGGTTGGTTTCAAGTCGGTCACAGAAAAACAGACACACCCAAAATTAGTTGGCATTTTGGAAATCTTTGGCCTTAAAATTCCTTATCCCTCATTTTTGATTTTGCTTTGAGATATATGGATGAAAAGCAGTATACCAGAGCTAAGTATTTTTATTAAGTAAATAATAATTAGAATCAGTAATAGATACTGCAAACCTGAATGCTTCCATTCCTTTTATTGTCAGTAAATTTCATTTTCTTACTCAGTCACACGTAGGCTGCCTTATGATTTTAGAACTCAAGTACATATCTATAAATCAACACACAGACATCTGCCCTAATGTTTTTAACTGTTTCTGAAGGTGAGATGCCCCTTAAATACTAACATTGTTTCCAGTTTTACTGTCATCAGCAAATTTTGCCACCTGCTCGAAGCCATTAATCCATAAATTGAAAAGCAACAGCCCCAGAACCAACCCCTGAAGTAACCCTCTAATGACTTCTCTTTATTGTGACCCACTGCCATTTACAATGACCTCTTGCTTATGTGCCCATTTAACCAATTTACTGTCCAATTTCTATTCCCCTGTTTTGTATCCAGGCTAGCTAGTCTAAGAAAGAATCAAGCGTTTGCTTGATACTTTGCCCAAAGCTTTCCTGAGGGCTAGATAGATACTGTCATATGAACTCCCTTTATCGATAGCCTTACTGACCTCCATAAAATAAGAGATTAGGTTGGTCTAGCATGATCCTTTTTTGTAACATCATTCTGGTTACTATTTGTAACCTGTACAACTTCAACCCATTCTATTGGTCTAATCTTCATTATAGTGTTCTACTTTTTAAAGGGGATCAAAGTAAGACTAAGTGGTCTTTGAAATCTGGGTTGCACCTTTTTCCTTTATAAATGTAAGGTGAAAATGAGTCAACCTTCAATTCATCAGTATTATTACTAAATATCTGGGTTACCTGAGCCTCACTGAACTCCCTTAATAAACTGGGGCAGAGGCAGGAGGAGATCACACAAGTGACAAATGTCCATAAGGCACTCCAAGAATGCCTCTCCAGGTGTAGCTGTAATACGTAAGGTATGCACATACAGCACTTGTATTGATCATACTACCCATGTGGGGCATTGTAGAACGGCTCCTGATAGCCAGTAGCAGTCAATGTAAGCAACACAGTGTCTACACTGGTACTGCATAAACCTAATTACGTCGAAGGTGACTCTATGCCATGCGGGGAAGTGGTGTTACAACATTGGCATACAGAGGCACTTATGTCAGCAGGAGCCACATTTAAGTGAAGACACTTCCACAGATAGTTAGATGCAAGGCAAGTTACTTCAATCTAACCCCACAGTGTAGCAGGGGTGGTAGAACAGTTTGTATAGTGGGGGTGCTGAGAGCCATTAAACCAAACTGTAAACCCTGTATATGATGGGAACCACTTCAAGTCAGGGGCTGTGGCAGCACCCCCAGTTTCAGCACTTATATAGCATCGACCAGGCCTAACTTCTCAGGCCTGCTGTGAATTTGATCGGGAGGTCTGTGGACCAGATCCTCCTGCTTAGCTATGGTATATATTTCATTAAACTCAATGCATGTCAAAATCACCTTGGAGAAGATGAGTTTTTGCTTGTGTGCCTTCTCGCTTTGCTGCTTTGTTTCCTCGCAGTTTCCCATCATTTTGCTGTTCCTGCAATTCTCTCCGCTCTCCTGAATTTGTCCGCACATCAGAATGCTGTCTGCCATCTGCCCCTTCCCTCCCTTTGTAGCTCACTCCTTTTCTTTCCGTGGACCTGTCTGTTCTCGGTTCTATAGAGGCGAGTTTTGGCAACATGACAGGCCGCACCTCCAGCTGTGACTTGGACTGGGCAGTAGGAGATTTAATAGCAGGAGGTGGCACTGGAGGCGGTGGCAGGTCTACAAAGTAAAAAAAAATTACATCAGGCATTAACAAAATTAAGGAATAGTATTTTACTTCCACTGTGGTAACTCATCATATTTTTAGGTCAATTTTCTCACAAAAGAAAATCGTTAACTTAGAATTAAGACTGCTTAAGTGTTCAGCCAACCCAAGCATTAAACCGTCAAAAGTCAGACTTTGCCCCTCCAATCACAAGATGAACTCAGAAATCATTATTTAAAAACAACAAATTTATTGTGTTAAAATTTTGCCTTCTGCTGTTTGAGCCCGTAGGAGGAAGTAGTCACCCTGAGATCATTTCCAGTTCTAAATTCAACCCTAAAAGTAGCAAAAATGCAGGCTTCCTAACTGGCTGCTCAGAGAGGGGCTTCACCTATTCTTTCCTACCCCTGGGGTGAGAGAGTTCATTCTCATTCCTCTCCTTTGGCTTCTTTATCACTGTCCCTTCATCCTCGCAGCCCTTGAACTCATCAGCCTCCCTCTTGCACACCATACTTCTCTCCTCCTCAGTTTTCAGTGCAGCCCCACATCCCTGTCTTTCCTTCAGTCTTCTCGACTCCCCTTCTGCATCCTCCTGCTCCACAATCCTCAGCATCCCTCTAAGTCCGCCTTGCTCCCACATCTCCATACAGCTCCCCTGCCCAGTTTCCTCCTGCCTATCTCTGTATCTCCTTCTAAGTTCTACCGCTTCTCAGTCTCTCTTCTGCTTCTTATCTTCTCCTGTCTCCTCACACTTTTCTATAAGGCTCCCTAACCACAGAACTGCAGCCATTTTCCTTGATGATAGTGTGACTTCAATCCCAGGGAAAACAATGAGTGCTGGTGGCCACCTTTAGTAGGCACTTTTCTACACAAACAATTAGTTCATGGCATGCTGGGGTGTGACTCTACTTTGCAATAGCCTGTCATGGAGTAACAATCCACATGGACCCTGCTGACGTGCATGAGCAGTTTGTTAATGAACTTAGATTTCGTCCTCTTTGAAGTGGCACCAATCAAAGTGCATTAATAAATTAACACACACCAGCAGGGTCCATGTGAACAGTTACTATACAGCAGAATAAATTCATACTCCAGTTTGCTGCAAAATAAATGTTTGTGTAGACAAGTCCCAGGGGCAGCCTCACTTTCACATATAGACACTGTTAACATCGTTGCTAATTTGCCTAATTTCAGCCCTACTCAAAGTCATGGGAGGTCATTTTGAATAAGGGCAAATCTGCAAAATGGAAGACAGCAATAGAGAGCATGTGAAAGTTGAAAAAAATCAGAATATCATGAGCGAAGCAAAGTAGTAAATAAAGGCAACACTCACCCATCAGAGTCCCCATCTCCAACATTAACCCTGCTATCATTGTGATGCCCTATCTTACAACACATTTCAAACCCTTATTCACAAGCTCACTTTCAGATTAACGATACTATTGCTCTCAAATATATTTCATGTATCGCGAAGTATTACAATCACTGCTCTTGACCGTATGCTAGTGTAAAATAATTCTTGCATTCCAAGCGACGGAACTACATTTCCTGCGGAAACAATGACTGTGAATGTGATGTAGTGGCAGACATCTCTCAGTGAAAGAGAATACATTTGCTAAATTATTGACTTCTAAAAAGAAAAGGAGGACTAGTGGCACCTTAGAGACTAACCAATTTATTTGAGCATAAGCTTTCGTGAGCTATATCGATGAAGTGAGCTATAGCTCACGAAAGCTTATGCTCAAATAAATTGGTTAGTCTCTAAGGTGCCACAAGTACTCCTTTTCTTTTTGCGAATACAGACTAACACGGCTGCTACTCTGAAACCTGACTTCTAAAAGAGACCTTGTAGCTTCTGAGGGAGTTCCATGTTGAATTATTGTAATGAATATTGGTAATGTCATTAGATTTTATGAAAACAACACAGACCAAAATGTTCAGTAGTTGGTGTTTAATAATAGAGTCCAAAGTCCATGCACACCATGTCCCCCTAAACGTTCCAGCTTCCACAAATCCTACTGACTTTAGTGGGAACTATAAGTGCTTGCCACCTCTGAAAATCAGTCCACTTTTATTTAGGTTCCCAAACGTGGATTTAGGAGCCTGACTGTTGTCACCCAATTTTTAAAAGTTTGGGTATGCTTCTTGTGGATAGTCATCTTCCTTGTTGAGGTCCATTCACGAGAAGAGCAAGCTTTTGCTATAGTTGTTCCGGACCTGAAATGTACTCAGTTCTTTGGGAGGGATATGGCTATTACATGAGAAACGTTGCTGATAGCTACCCGAAAAGGTAATCTAGAAGTACTAATCATTCTGTTATTTTTCAGAATTATAGGATGGCTCACCCAACGTCGAGTAAAGGAAATATATTCAGTACTGGTCTTTGTAGGCACACCATATGTAACCTTTTGCAACCTTATGTTGAAATGCTCCCAATTAATATCACTATTAAGATACAAACCAACTTAGTTTTTAGGTTCAAGACTCTAGGTCGGTTACAGAAAATTTATTTAGCAGAGGACTGCTAGATGATACTTTGAATGATACAATTAAACTTTATTCAAAAGAAAAATGATTAGTTTAGCAAATAGGCATGCAATTATCACTTACACTCAAAGATGAAATAGTGTATTAATGGCTGATCAGTCCACTGACAATAGAATGAAGTACAGCCTTATAATCATGAAACCTAACCGTACCCGTCTGATGTTAATTAGAACTCTTCTGCAATTTACCAAGGCTACTTCTTTTATAATCTAATACCAATTAACATTGAACTACACCTTACCATAATTATATTTCCACCACCTCCTTATTTGTTCTTTACATTACACATTATTTAAATAAACATCTGCACTAATGTCCTTCCCAGGTTTTCATTATAGATAGTATTTTAATCAAACATTCACAATCTTCAAAAACACTCATTAAAAACCTTGCTCAAACCAGTTATAATCAAAACATAACCACAACATAACCTGGGGTCATGTCTTTGCTGACTTTAATTTTCCCACTTTACTGACTCCAACTTATCTCAGACTTTCTCATGTTAGCAACTTCAATTTTCCATACCCCTGGAAAATTAGGCTAACTTAGGCCCAAAACCTAATTTCTACTTATTTCTTAACCTAAACCATCCTATAGGCTACACACAGCATATATACAATTCATTCATACAAGCTAGCCTGAAAGACAAGGGTATTTAAGACAAGTTTTGCATTAAAGATCGCTTTCTGTACTATTTGAGTAGGTCGCATTATAGAACCATAGGGTTAGAAGGGACCACAATGGTTGTCGAGTCTAACCCTCTGCCAAGGTGCAGGGTTTGTTGTTTCTAAACCTCCAAGACAGGTGGCTGTCCAACCTCCTTTTGAAAACCACCTGTGAAGGAGATTCCATGACTTCCCTAGGCAGTCTGTTCCAATGTCCTACTGTTCTTATTTTTCTGAAGTTTTTCCTAAGATTTAATCTAAATCTATTATGATGTACTTTGAACCCTTTGCCTCTTGTCCTGCCCTCTGTGGCAAGAGAACAACTTTTCTGCATCTTTTTTATGGCATCCTTTTGAGTATTTGAAGACCGCTATCACACCCCCCCCCAATCTCCTCTTTTCCAAACTAAGCATACCCAGCAGTTCCTTCAGCCTTTGTTCAGATGGCTTGCATTCCATCCCTTTGGTCATCTTTGTCACTTGTACCTTTCCAGTTTCTCTACATCCTTTCTATACGTTGGTAACCAAAATTGGACACAGTACTCCAGCTGAGGCCTAACCGGTGCTGAGTAAAGCAGTACTATCCCCTCCCATGGCTTGCATGCTATACCTCTGTTAATGCAACCTAAAATTGCATTCGCTTTTTTCGCAACAACATTGCATTGCTGATTCATGTTGAGTTTGTGATCCACTGCAACTCCCAGATCCTTCTCAGTGATGCTGCTGCCAAGCCTGTTGTCCCCAATTTTCTATTTATGCATTTTTGTTTTTCTTCCCTAAATGTAGCACCTTCCATTTGTCTTTGCTGAATTTCATTTTGTTATCTATAGCCCAGTTCTCCAGTTTATCAAGATCCCTCTGAATTTTAGCTCTATCCTCCAATGTGTTGGCAACCCCTCCTAGCTTTGTGACATCTGCATTTTTGATCAGATCTTCTTCTTGTAGGTATGCATTATGCAAATAGGACACAAATTCTGCAAGACATTAAGTGCTTCCTGCAAGACATTTCAGAGATGTTTGAAAATAGTTGACAGCTAAACAAAGTACTGAAGAAGTTGGTAGCAACTGAGGATACTCGGCACAGTCATAGAATTGAAGCCCCAAAACCTAACATGAAGACTAATGAGACTGGTCCATTGAAAATAGTTTTATAACTTTTCTCTTCCATTTAGCTTGTGCTGCAGTATCGAATGTATCCCAACACGGCAACAATAATTATTCATAAGGTGCATCTATGCTATTTTTCTCTCTTCCACATTAATACTTAACATTTTTAAAAACAGAAGGGGAAAGCTATCAGTCAGTTATCATAGCACACAGCTGTATTATAAAAGGTGAAGAAAAATTTTTAAAAGCTCACATACTGTAACTAAGATACAAGGCTGCTTTCGATCAAGGCTACAGGAAACAAACCATAGGCATACATTAAGTAAACAGGTGAAGAAAATGTGCATGTGAGAGGTGTAAATGAGTCAGTAATGCATTCATCCCAAGTGCATCTATTAAAGAATGAAGACCACTGAACATTTTAAAATCCCTGCTTCAGCAATTTGCAATGAAATGCATTCATTCTATTTCCTCTGAGACGATCTGAGAGAGCTTTCAAAATCTCAGAGCAGCTGCGTTTTTTCAGCTATCACCTCTGTACATTCAGATAGTTCAAGGTATATTTGTGCAGATGTACATTTGAACTGAAAACTGACTAAGCTGGTACAAGAAAAGTAAGGAGATGAGTTCAAGATGACTAAAAACTGGAATAAAAGCAGAGCTTAAATTCATCCAGAGCTGTCTGGAAAGGATCTCTGGTAAATATTTTCAAATCCGCACACCCCACAGGGCAGAAGCCATGAGCTCTGGCACCCCACAGCTGAAGGGGGTAGGGGACTCTGGGAAATAATTTCTGAGAATTTAAGCCCTGAGTACAAGTAAATGGGATGATGAGATATATTCCTGGCACTAGCAACCAGAACGCTGTCCTGTGGTGGCCACTTAAGATTCCCTCTCAGGGGCATTGCAGGGATGTGCCATAGCTGAGGGAAAGGTTGGAATCGTGCATGAAGCTCTACCTGAGCCTTAGCTGGCACAGTGGTCCATGTGGAATCACTGCAACAGGGCTAACACACAGCAGTCCTTCACCTGCTTTAAGTTATGCTTGGGTTCATTTCAGCCATTGGCTGGCCCAGAATCAAGGGAGTAGAAAGGTGGTTCAAGCTACATTTCCTAACTTTGGAAAACTGAGTACTTCAGGTAAAAGAAACCAATAATGCCCATCAGCCTCACCATGCACTGGTGATAAAGACCTGTCCATCTTAATTTATACATCTTCCAAGCACCCTCCAGGGGCAAGTCTCACACTTTGGGAACTAGAAAAGGAGTACTTGTGGCACTTTAGAGACTAACCAATTTATTTGAGCATAAGCTTTCGTGAGCTACAGCTGAAGTGAGCTGTAGCTCACGAAAGCTTATGCTCAAATAAATTGGTTAGTCTCTAAGGTGCCACAAGTACTCCTTTTCTTTTTGCAAATACAGACTAACACGGCTGCTACTCTGAAACCTGTCACTTTGGGAAATGTTTCCCTCTGTTCCCCTTATTTGCATCAAGTATAAACTGGGAATCTTTGTAAGTGCAATCTTTTTTCTTCTCCCCTGCCATAGGGTGACCAGACGTCCGATTTTATAGGGAAAGTCCTGATTTTTGGGTCTTTTTTAAATATAGGCTCCCATTACCCCCCACCCACAATCCCGATTTTTCATGTTTGGTGTCTGGTCACCCTACCCTGCCATAACATTGGGAATTTTGTGGGCATCAGTTTGGAAAGTAATTGGAATTATCTGAATATGGGCTGCCGCTATAAACTTCTTCATCAGAGGCTTCTGACTTCTCAACCATTTTTAGACATTACTAAGAAATGTACACAAAGTCATCGGTAATTTCAGAAATCAGTCAGTGAAGTATAACTAACAAACTTTTCTCCCCCAAATCCTAACCAGTTACAAGTTAAAGTGGGCAACGATTAAAATGATTATTTAGGTAGAATTAAGGCATGGTAATAGAAGAGAAAACACATCCATATAAAAAACTTTTGTAAAATTGCATTAATACAACAATAACTACAGAAAAAGTGATCGTCTCTTCAGAGAGAGCTTTGTCATACCCTGCAGGAAACTATAAAAATCTTCATTATAACAGTGTTCCTTGCTGAGAAGAATCCTTTAAAAAGAAAAAAGGAAACTTTTCTGAGGTCAACACTATTACACTCCTGTGGTGTTTATTTAACAGCTCAAATCACAGAGAAAATCAAAACTCAATCTACCTCCTCTAGTACAAACTGTTATGTTTCGTTATTAAAAAGAAAATGGAGGCCTCTGTAGCGAGAAATAAAAAAAGTTAATAACGAGTGACATCAAACCAATATAAGGAATTCAGAGGTACCTAGTAAAGGTCAGCTGCTCTCAACTGTTTCATTTGTGTCTGCATATAGGTGTTGTATTATTGCCCATTTAAGACAAACAATTAACAGATGCCATTTTATAACATATTTTACAGGGGAAATCTTCCATATGTGCCTTTTGAAAACGGTGATTATAATTTTCAATAAGATTATAAATGAGAGCATACATAATAATCATGGGGAAAACAATTGCAGAAAAAAATAATCCATCCACTAAGCAAGTTTTGTACTAAAGTGGAGAAACTGAAAATAAACATAAAAAAAGATCACTCATAAGTAACGATGAATGAAATACTATTAGGAATCTTCTTTAAAAAAATTAAACATATAAAGCCCAAGATATCTACTATCATATCTCAGGGAAAAACAGTTGATAGTTAAAGATTGTGATATGCTATGTGATATGATATGCTAAATTACATGAACAATAATTGAGCGAATGCATGTACAAAACCCCAGTACAATATATAAAGGAAAAGTTTTTTTTCCAATGTGCACGTTTATATAATTACAACTTACACATAGTAAAAGCTTTTCAACTCACAAAAAAGTCTCAGTTTTAAGGTCAGTATCCCCAGATGCCTCAGAATAGAAGCAGATGCTGTGTCCTATGCAAAAATGCTCTACCCTGGAATGTCACAAGAAACTGAATGTTCAAATTATAACATCATTTTATAGAAAAAACGATTTTTGGCAATTTGTAGAAATTGAAAAAAAATATTTAGTTATAATTTTTTCTCTCTTTCTGAAGTTGCACAGTTTAGACATTTTGTATCATCAAGGCAGAGAGACACAACAATACAGATGGGGCTATAGTGGGGAGAGTCGGAAACATTTTGGAATTGTTTGTCATGTCAATATCTGGCACAGCCACCTTTCCATGTGTGAGAAATGTTGCTTTAATAACCTCATCATTTATTGTGGGTGCAAATGACAACACTGAGCTCTTGACCTGTTTTTCAGGTAGTTAGTTAGCTACCTACATCAAATTGGGAACAAAAATGGAGGCTGGATTTAAAAATCAGGCACCGGATGTTGATACTGCCAATGCCAGAATCTGTATGGAAAATCCCAAAGACTATAACTCACTGCAGAAGATTTTCACTTCGTTTACCTAAATGCTTACAAGTCTGAGGGCTTCTAATTAGTGATCAATCAAATCAAAACAACGATTCAAAAGAGGCTTGCAAATGTATAATTTATGACAAGTACGGCGCAGAAAATATTTTTTAGACTTGATTTTTAAATAAAGTATGTCAATAGATCAGAGGAAGTTGGGTAGGGGAGAAATGCATTTGTTAGTAGGTTTTAGTAACGCGCTTGCTTGTATTTAACTCTCTGAAAGACTAGACAAAGAACAATTAAATATTCATACATTTACTCCTTACCCTCCTTTCTCAGCAAAAGATTTTTAGCAACAAATATGGCGAACATTTCACAATCTGGATGACTGTCAATGAACAAAACAACAGAGCTGAAAGTCTGTTCTACATTCAGCAGAAACTGATCTGAACTAGTATCAGGCAAGGATATAATATAGTCATTACATTACCCTCAGTTTGTTCAATCTTATACAATGCACAGTAAACTAAAAAACATCCTGTGTTTAAGAATAAGCAATGGAAAGCAAACACATCTCCTTTCATTGCTGCATTATGAATAAAAACTCTCTGAAGCAACAATAATCTACTTCATAAACCATTCAGGAAGAAAGAAAACAAAACCAGAATTTTTACAGCATATGCATATAATGCTGCTGACAACATTCTTGGCAATTTCAACCAATCATTTGACACCTGAATTTGCTTCCATATTTTTTATCATCCAGCTGTGTAAATCCTTCATGTCACAGATATTTCATAGAACTGCTAGAAAATATTTATTGAGCTAATGTAGCCAAGTAATTTGGGAATAGTGAAAAATGCTTCTATGCTACATAAGAAATAGCTGTTGTTTAGCAGTCACTTGTGAATGTAGGTTTTATTGAAAAGATAGAGAAACGATGAAATAATTAATCTCTTCTCCCTTTTAGTATTTAACAGCTCCAACCAGGGATAAAAGTCCAGGTTCAGACCATAGTTTTCTTCCACTGTAAACTAGGCTGCTCACTCATTATGGGAAAAACTAGAAGCTTCTCTAGTAGTAAGCAGTGCTTTATAAAAGAAATAAATCACAGTATGACACCAAACCAATGGAAGAAATGAAGAGGTACCTCGAAAGGTCAACTGCGCTCAATTGTTTCTTTCATGTCTACACATCGCTGTTCTCCACTTAAGGAAAATAATTATTAGATATCATTTTACAGATTATTCTAAAGGAGCAGCTTCTATATGTGCCTATTAAAATGAGTGACTATAATTTTCAGTAAGGCTTCAAATATGGCTGTGCAAATGGATTGGGGCAAAAAATAATAACACAACAAAACTGAACTGGGTTTTATTAGTATTGCAGAAAATAGAACAAATCCCTACTCTCTGACCAATCACAATGTATAGCAAATTAATTATAACACAGAGGTTAGCGGAAAATCATGTCTTATTAGAAAACATGCTGAAATAAGCATCTGCTCGAGCATACAAAACAAATATTGATCACAACTGTCAAATCTGTTACAATTTTTAACCACAGTGCTGTATGGTCTAACTTAGTATAATTACTTTTACAAAATACACCAAATACAGATCCCTCACTTATTTATTCCTGTGCTAGAGGGAAAGAAATGGCCACATACAACTCCAGTCCAGATTTTCTTTCTGATGTCCTAGCTACTGTAGATGTGATTATATCAAGGTTTGATGTTTAGCCAATTTTTCAGTTAAGAGCATTCTCTTCAAGATAATAAAAGCTGATAAAATGTCCATAAAATCTTGTAAAATGCCATTACAGAGGTCCCATAAATGTAAAATTGCTAGTATAGTTTTGGGATTTACACCCTGTGTTGTCCCTTTCACAGAAGCAAACACGCACAAAACCACTGTAAATAACCTCTTGAAATCAGATAATATTCTGACAGCTCAGTTTCACTGACAAAAGGGACCTGGGCAGAAGCCAAGAGGCCCAGGTGCACTGTGTCATGCCAGTATTTAATGCAGTCGAATATCAGATGGATGCTAGTGAGAGAAAATACTCAGAATAAAGTCAGATAATAGCACGGACAACCACTCATTGCAAAATTACTTCTGCTCATCATGCTGTGAGCTTTGTATTAAATTTTTCTGTCAAGTGGTAAGACTCACAGGGAGAAGTGGCTCAAAAACCCCTTCTTCTAACCCTGGATAAGGATCTATAATATTAGGCTTTCATATGATAATGGCAAATGATGCCCCTCTTTGAAAAATTTCTGACTAGTAATGAAAGTCCTAATCAGATTGTTGTTGCTGAGAACCAGGAGGTGGGGAATGATGCCTCTGACACTCCTTCGTTCCCCTCCTCTTTTAGCGAATTTAGCAAACTTGACAAGATGGGCAAGTCTTCAAGAATTTATCTTACATGAATTTCCACAAAGCCCTTGAGTTGTTTATAAAAAACTGGAAGGTGGTGGTTTAATAAAAGCTGGGCCACCTGAGGCATTTTCATTAAAGGCTTTCTCTAGACAACATCACAATGTTTGCATTATCCTCCTATACTCCCCAGAGAATACAAGCATTACCTTTTCAGCAGGAGTCGATATTGTGTGTGAAGGCATGAGAGAAGATGATTACATTTTGCCTTTTGGTGCACAAAGTAACTAACAATACTCGCATTCGGATTAAAATTCAGCTATTTTGTTGGTTACCATCTGAATGCTAAATTGTTTCTGTGAAAAAAACCCTGACACTTTGGAGGAGTTATTGTTCCATTATTTTAACGAAAATTTTAATCCCAGGCACACATTATTTTCAACTACTGTACCTATATGTGCTACCTTTTCTCTTAAATAATGGCAGCAATTAGCCTATTAGGACATGACAGAAAACAGGTGCAGCAGAGGCATCCATAAAGACTACCAAGTATGGAAATTTAAAATGATTAATTTGCTCAACATATTTAGCAATAGCAAACACAAATCACTGATTTTTTTTAAAACATAATGTTATCTCTGAGGAAAACCTTTACACACTCAGCATATATCTAGAGCGGTTCATTGACACTTTCACCTGTTTCAATGGACTTACTTACCATCTGTGTAGACTTCTCTGCGCAGATGTCCTGGCTGGTGTTTTTGCTTTTTGGCAGGTCGGACCTTTTGTATTACAACAGCACTCATGTTGCTGTCAGTAGACACAGGGCTGGTGGGTCTAGGGCAGTGTGATACATGAAAATGTCTACGGCCTGAAAAAAATAATTACAGAACAACAGAACGTTGTTATTTTTCTCTCCAAAATAAGATATTATATTCCCTCTCTTTTTAAAATGAGAATCATGTGCAGCCATTCTAAAACTGAAGTTATTTAATTATAATATTACATTAACCTAAATCTTGTAATATCCTTATTGGTGATATGGTTTACAGCATATTTTAACAAACAATTGAAGAGATACATTAATCTTCATATCAATAAACAGGCGGACTTAGTTTCCCAGAAATTATACAACTTGTTTGTTTCTAGTAGGTGCCCTGCAGGAATCTGAACTCTGTGACCAAGCAGGAATAGAATATTTTATCAGCCCAATAGCAATGTCCATCAACAACAAAATGCATCACTTTCACAATGGGCTTCAGATCCTCTGGCATGGACAATGCACAGGTTCACTCAAAAATGTACCATGGCAGAACAATGAGCAGGACCTAGTTACAAATGCATACAGCACTACACTGCTTGAATCATTAACAATAAAGCACTGTTTGTGAAGTACACCAAATTGTTCCTAGATCCAAAATATGACAAATCCCTGTATGATGGGGTGTTCACCCCACACCAGCCTGGGAGGGGTTAATAAGGCTGAGAAGGAATTTTGTGGCCTAATTAATCCCCTGCATGATGATGGTGCACAGCTGAGAAGAAAGAAGCAGGGCTAGGATAAAGCCAGGAAGCTAGCAACAGAAAGGAGCTGCAGGGAAGTAGTCTAAGGGGTGGAGCCAGAAGGTTGGTAAAGCCTCAGAAAAAAGGCAGTAAGGTTCAGAACAGGACAGAACATTCGGGACCCAGACTAGAGGGTGGGCCTAGTTCCTCTACCAGCTACTGGGGAAATGGCACTGGCTGGGCAGTGAATGGGAAGGCTGCCTGAGCCTGTTCGTTAGCAGAGACTCTGATACGCTGGAAGGAGAGGATGTGTGTGATTTGGCTGGATGGCCAAACCACAGACACAGAGCAACTTGCCTCACGGAAAGCTAGGAAGAGAAGGCAGAGCACACGGTAAGAGGTGGAAAGGAGGTGTCAGACCTGAAATCAGCTAATCGCCAGAGCAACCAGGAGGTGACCGACCAGCAGTCCCTGTGACACCCTGATTTGCATTTCCTAATACTTCATTTGTACATGAGCAGTGTCACATCTCCAGTGTTTGTATTCAGGAAAATGCAAACACAAAACAAAACAAAACCCCCAATTCATAATACTCTTTTAAATGTTGCTAAGTTTAATTTTTTTTACATCAGTAGTATGTAAAAATATCCATTCCAAATAGTTATACAAAAGGATGAAATTGGGGCCCCATTTAAGTCAACGCGAGTTTTACTACTGACTGCAGTGAGGCCAAGATTTCACTCAAAATAACTAAACTACCTCCCTTTCTCTTTCTTCATGATGAACAGCCATGTTGAAACAAAGGAATGCTAAAAGTCAGAATGGAAATTAGAAATGAGAAAGGAATCTTGCAGCTCTGTAGAGTGGGTGAAGACAAAACTACAGTAATAGAATCCCAGTGTTCTGGCTCTAGTGGCTATAAAGGGTTGGCAAGATAGTCACAGATCTCTTCGAACTGTGGCAGTCCCATTTATCAGCTGAAACATGACACTAACCTATTTGGTAAGCATGAAGCCTACTCAGATCACTGGTTATTCATATTCAGTTAATCCTGGTAGCTAATAGTGCTTGTGCTCCAATATGAAATATTTATTACATATTGAGTGTTGACCAGCAGAAAAGCCAAGTGTAGTTTGTTTGTAATCTAAGAGAAGTTTCTGAAATGACAGGTTATAAATTATGATGCCAAGTCAAGGGCAGTTTGTCTCAACTATGCTCCAAACAGAGATTGATGATGTTCCCCAGTATAGTAAATGGCAAATAATTATCTTAAAATGTGATTAAATGTATTCTTAAGCTTACAAAACCTAGAAAATAAAGTGTTAAAGCTGAAACACTATACTTTTCACATTCCAGTAAACTAAAACTCTCATATGAAGAGAACAAAAAGATTGGGATCATGTACTTTACAGGGAGGACATGAAAAATATACAAAATAATGCATTTTAGAGAAAGGGCCAGCGGGAAACTTCTGTTCACCCTGTCTCATAATATAAGAAAAAAAGGCATTCAATTAAACTAAAAGGTAGCAAAATTTCAAAATCAGTAAGAAGAAATAACAGTTTTATATAACCTTTAGGTGTCATTGAGGCTAAAAGCTTAACAAGAATAAAAAAGAAACTGGATGTTTATATGGATAACAAGAATATCCAGAGTTATAATAGCAAATTCTAAACAAACAAGAGTTTTTGAAAGGGTCTAAACCACCATGCTTCAGGGAATAAACCAATTGTAAGAACCTTCCCTCAGGACATGTTATCCCAAACTGCCTGCTTCTTCTGGACTTCTTATGCCTTCTCCTGAAGCATTTGGTACTGGCCACTGTAGGAAACAGGATACTGGACTAGTGCAGTATGATAATTCCTGTGTCCTATACATATGATGTTCATAGGGGTGATTTTGCACAAAAGAGAAATTTAAGATTGAACTTTCTATGTTTGATTTCATTGCTTAGATACACACTATACCCTTACATCTTTATACTGTAACATTTAAAAACAAAGACAAAACTGTTCAACCATTTTTAAGTTTGCAAATGGCTCCCAAACTGAGTTCATGTAACTGCATGTATTTTCAGTTCAGAGCACATTAGAATGCCTGAGTTACAACAGTCAAAGAATATGAATGTTGTTTTTATTCTTGTTTTTCTTCCCCTCTGACAGACCACTGTCCACACGAGCCTTTATCCTTATCACCGACCTGCCTCCCATTCCTCCACTTCTTCACCAAACTCTACGGCATATCTACACACTCCCGTTTGAAGAGGACTACATTAATGCAAACTAGGAACCTTTTAGTTCATGCCCACACCATCCACATGGGGAAGTTACAGTGCAGCCGTTTGGTGTTCACTGCTATTCACACATATTCCAAACTGTGGAGCTGTATAGACAAGACCTAAGAGAACAATAATAATTTCAGCTGTATTTGAATTTTAAATCAATTAGAGTTCCCCCCGCCCCATGATTTAGCACACAGGTTTCATTTTTACGGCCACATCTCCGACAATTGATTTGATGTAAAACAACGTTTAGCAGCAATTAAATGTAATATAGTGAATTGGACTGTTTAATTTGAAGTCCTTCCTCATCCCGCAACCTGGAGATCTTAAGCAGCGTTAACTGCCTCCCATTTCACTTCAACAAATAATACATTACCTGCTGGAAGAGCCAGAGCATAGGAGATAATTATGTGGGCATGCAAGTCAATTTTCTGAGCGTGCTGAATTTGTACAAATTGGAACAGCAGACTGTGATTCATTGTTAAGTTATTTAAGAAATTTAGGGACAACCTTTGGATAAAAGACACCGCATGGTGGCAGTTTTTCTTTTTTCATCCCCAACCAAGCACACCGTGCCTTTATAAGACCTCACCTCCTGCTGCATCCTGCACTTGACGTCTTGCTACTTTAAGACCAGCATATTCTGCTGCTGCAGCAACAGCTTGTGCAAAATCTGCATCAGTAAAAAACGATCCATCAGAAGAGCTAACACTGGACCGTCCACTTGAGATGTTGTCTTCTTCTGAGGCTGAGCCCCAACCATTAATCATGGACCCCGTTACAGAGCTTTCCAAATCCCCAACACTCGAGGCAGGTGTCTGTTCAAGGCCACGCAAAAGGAGCCTTCTGTTCTGCATCTTGGCAACCTCTATTTCTGCCTCATCCTCTTCCTCTTCTGGTGCATCAGTATCCATATCTGAGACCAGGGGTCCTGAAATGTACCCATAGGTGTGTGGTGGAGAAATAGGCCTTGGAGGGGGTGGAGGACTCACAGGCTGACGTCTGCATGTAAACACAATGTTAAAAATTGTTATTTCAGATGCACAAACTAACCAGACCAAAACAAAATATCCTGGAAAAAACAGTGGAATATTTCTCTGACATGCCAACCAATTTGTTTTGCCATTTTAAATTCCCAGGATTTAGATTTGAAAGTAGCAGGATTTTACTTTTTTTCTATAATCACAGATGACCGACAGCTATGAAACCAGAAATCAACCAAAAAAAGAAATCGGCCGTCTCTTATGGTACCTTTCACTCCAGTTTAATAAAAATGTGCTCGCTTATGTATAAATCTCCTTATGTTTCATAATTTAGCTCATGTTCAGTTAGGAAAGGGGAGGTGACAGTTTAGGACACAGCTTAAAGAATTACATTAGGAAGTGCACACCTGTGAATGTGAGCAAAAGGTGTGATTGTATATGGCTTTTGAAGCTTGCTATTATCAGAGACAATAGGCATCTACACCCAAGCAGACTGCTCCATAAACATTATCCTTCTCAGAATTTTTTCCCCACTTATTCCAAACATAGGTTTGAAACTGGTCTGGAAGGTAATGTTAAAGAGAATTATTCAATATCATTTATATCTAACTTTGGGGAGCATCCAAATATATCCATATTATTCTTGTTCCTAAATAATCAGTAACAGAGCTGCTAGATTCAAAAGTTAAAGGACTGTGTCTGGGCATTATGGGATCAATGTTTGGTTCATTTAACATTTTGATCTGCGGAACATTTATCTTAATGTTGCAGATATTGTCATTAGTTTGTCCCCTGTGCTTTTTAGTTGTCATTTACCCAAAAGGAAGATATGCCTGGGGAGGGAATGACCAGACTTTTGTCTTCTTTCATCACAAAGGATATCTGCTGTTTGCGCTTTTGACCAGAATCTGGTTTGAAAAATTTCCCAATGTTTTCTATTTCTCATGGTTTCCAACCCATCAATTTTGCTTTATCATCACTTCAGCAAAATGGCTAATCTTTACAAACTTGAAAAATGTTAATTTTCCTATTTTTGGCTGGCTTAGTTTTACCCACCCACTCCTAGAAATGGGCCAGGTTTTGCTTAAAAAAGTTATGTATCTAAACAAACATTTTCTTTTTTAAAAAAAAGCAAGTGCTCATCTTTCACAACAAAATGCAGAAATCCTTGAACTGAATAATCTACCATTTCCTTAAAAATATTGTACACACACTTCTACTGGTTGTCTTAACTACGGAAGGCCACAGAAGCAGTGACAATTAGAGATATTTTATCCAAATAATCATTTAATAGAAATGACAGAGCCATAGCTGAGTGAAAAGAAGCTTTATTCGCCTTTATATAGTGCCCCATCTTGGCTAAATTATATTGGTTTAATGTGGGATCCTGGCAAGATGTGTCCTTGTAGTATATTTGTCTACTAGTCTTCCTGTTCTCTGGATTTTGTTACCAAGAGACAGGCAACTATTTACAAAACATAGAGAGGGTTCTTGGAAAATCAGCTTGCTCACTAACCCATAAGGTAGGATCACTGAGGACATGGGCATATTCATGGACATATAGCAGCATTTCTTCCACTTTATACAGCCCCATACTAGATTACAGTGACTCTGGCTTTAACATTCAGTGTCTCCTATCTCACTGTGCTTTTTACATTCTTCCAGAGCAGAGCTTTCTATTTCAATCTGCTGTAACTGTGGCAAGCTGACTGAACAGACAACATTACTGAACACAATCATCATCGCAGAGAGCAATTTCCAGCTGCCTGGTTCCTGGGGCCCACAACACGGAGCATGGCTGTAGAATCATTACAGAAAGCATTAAAGACTGGAGAGGAGGGAAGAGGAGGGAAGAGGAGATGGCCCCCTCTGTTAAGTAACCTTTCCATCTTCCAAATGAACTGGAGTTCAGAGAGTAAAGCTCTACCAACCTTACAGATACATTTCAGATAATAGCATTTTAGATATAATCTTCAGTACAAAGCTACATGCTCAACTTATTTCTCTGTCAGATACTTTTATTATTTGTAACAATGAATATTTTCAGTTAATCAAGAAATCTTAGTACTTAATACAGAAGTATGTGTCATTTGAAATAAGTGTTCTCAATTAGAAAGCCTTCTCATTCTCCAAGTGTAAACTTCCTTCCAGAATGTACTTCAAGTGCTGAGCACACAACAGCCAACTCCTCAACATAACATGTCATAACAATGCCAGTAGAGTGGAAAGAAAAGGAGTACTTGTGGCACCTTAGAGACTAACCAATTTATCTGAGCATAAGCTTTCGTGAGCTACAGCTCACTTCATCGGATGCATGCAGTATTTTCTACTGCATGCATCCGATGAAGTGAGCTGTAGCTCACGAAAGCTTATGCTCAGATAAATTGGTTAGTCTCTAAGGTGCCACAAGTACTCCGTTTCTTTTTGCAGATACAGACTAAAACGGCTGCTACTCTGAAACCTGTCATCAAGCAAAGTAGAGTGGAAGATGCAGTCAGGCAAGCCTTGCTGATCATGCAAGAGAACTTATACAATACAGTGGCTTTATTTTAATAAAAGAAACGAACATATCAAATAGATAAGAGACAACACTGGAAAAGCTAAAGACACATAACCAAGATAGCCCAACTACACTGTGTTTCTTATTAGGGCTGAGTCACTAGCAGCTTTCCAAAGAATGGAGGCAATGGCATTTATCCGCTAGTGATGTTTATCTAACTCCCTTTAATAACAGCAAAAAGATGTGTAGGATATTTCTTCCATCCCTTACATAGCAATTCCTTATACCCTAGCAGTTCAGTGGTGCATCCTTATAGCCACATTCAATCATATTTCCTTAAGTTTGGTGATACATCTGTGGTGGCCATCTTCCACTCCTTGTGCTGAGGGAAACATCCTAACTGCCAGGCTGTTGCCCGCTGCATCCTCTTCTTTGCACACAGGCTGCTGGCTCGCTCAGTGCACCACACTATTCAAAACAGAGAAACTGAGGGTCTGGGAAGCGACACCCAAAGGAAGATTGAGTGGACACCCCCCCTTCTCCATTGGTGTACATGGAAGGGAGAGAAGGAATGAACGTCATGAGGAGAAAGAAAGAGGACAAGATGCAGAACATGACAGAGGGTAAAAAATTACAGAATACTAGAGTAGAGAGGAAGAAATGGGAACACTGAGGAAACATGGGGGATAAAGTTAAAAGCAGATCTGAAGCCATTTTCAAAAAGCAAGGTTTAAAGTACCAGGCTTGGCTTTACAATAAAAAGGGGCAAACTTAAAAAAAAAAAAAAAAAAAGATACTTGACATTCTTTTTCTGGGAAACACACCTATAAAAAGCTACATTAACAAAATCAACTTCAAGCAATTAATTCAGCAAGATGACCCTTTAGAAAAATATTGCTTTGAAATAAGCCCAGGAATAAGAAATATGAAAAATTAAGAAGTGCTAAACTGATCTTTGGAACAATAAGCCTAGAAATTCTTGAAAATAATAAAAATTTTCAAAAAAAATGACAGGAATATTAAAAGTCTAATGGTTTATCATAAATTCAATATATATAAGCTAATGGGGGGGGGGATCTACAAAGACTATGTTCCTGGGACAAAAGTTCTATTATCGCAACAAAACAGCAAGCTAAACCATAGTCACATTTAGTCAAAATTCACATTTTTTTTAATATATATATATAGAGAGAGCAGAAGCTGCAAGGGTACAGTAAACTCAGAATGGAAGCAAAATGTCCCTGGAACAAATATAGATCTTTTTAATGTCCGTCTTTATTTAAAAAATGAGGGAAGGTGGGAACATGAAGGAAATTTCACAAGCAGTAATTTACTGCAGTAGGATTTATGAAAGGAGGAAAACCTATAGCTTATATAAATTATATATTTATATATATTCATACACATTGGTGACAAGTTAATTGCACAGTTACTGTGAAATAGTGCAAGCTATTTTATGGTAATAATGCAGTAAATCTATTGGAAACAATGGAACTGTAATTATATGGTAAATTGTGTTAACGATACCACTTTAGTATCCTGATGACTGTGCATTTAACTTGTGTCAGCATTGTATGTAACACAAGATGATACACTGCATTTCCTTTCATGTTACAATATTAAAGCAACTTAATTACCTAGCTCTAAGAATATACATAGTCAAATCTTCCCAATTTGTAAATTAAATATAAGCAGAGTAAATATGTTGGGTGAAATCCTGGCCCTTTGAAGTCAATGGGAGTTTTGTCATTGACTTCAGTGGGAGTGGAATTTCATCTGTTGTCTCTGCATATTTGCGGCAACATACCTCCGGTCAGGTTGGTGTTGTATGTGTCCTATTTCCTCTTGACAATCCTGTAACATGGGCTGTAGTTCTTCTTGGGGTGAGGGTGTTAGAGTGGCAGTAGACTGGTGGCTGTAGGAGACAGCTGCGGGAGAGGAAGCTGCTCCTCGGACTGGAGGAGTAGGACCTCGCTCATCATCATCTTCTTCCTCTAGCTCATCTTGCTGTAGATACATCCTTGCAGGTGGCACTGGACATGGAATTTCTTGGTCATAACTAAGAAATAGTTTTTAAAAAAAATGAGGACTGTAGCTTAAATTAAACTTGTTTGATGCAATAAAAATAAAGGGCTAGGGGAAAGATCCTGATCCCACTGAAGTCAAAAGGGCTTTGCCATTGACTTTAGTGTGGCCAGGATTTCATTTCCCAATTGTCCCATGAGATCTGTAGGTGTCTAAATTAGCTGCTAGGTGACTAAAATGGGTACGAGGGCAAATCAAAGACTTAGAAAAATAATATTTGGTGAATATATTATTCAGTGAATATTATTGTGTGTCAAATAATTTATTTGACAAAGAGTAGTCAAGTTATAGAGCTGGTTGGATGCTACTAAACATAATTAAATTGATAAATTATTTAACAAATGACTGCAATATTTGTTAAATAAAATATCAGATGAAAAATATTCCACCAGATGTATTAAACGCAGATTTAATAAACATGAAGATCTGGTCCACAGCATCTACTATACGTTATTCTAGCTCAAATGGTCAGAGATTTTCAAACTGTAAAAAATTGTGGAACTGCTTGCTTGCTGGATCTTATAATTACAGGCGAAGTGTCAAGAACGAGGCAAGGTCATTTCAAGAAAATAACAATTTAACCGCCGGAATATTTGTATTTTATTTTCATTCTTTTAAGAATATTGAGTATGTTCACTTAAATCCAAGGGATAAAATCCTCGCCCTATTATCGCAATGACAAAACTCCCATTGACTTTATAAGGAGCCAGGATTTCCTCCCAGATCTCTAGCTGTCTACAAATATAGAACTGGTCTAATCTAATTGAAGATTACTGTGCTGTAGAATTTATTCAACAGGTTGTGTATTATACTGCTAAATATGGCCCCTCATTGAGTACAATGCAAGCCACTTCATTCCCCCATGGAAAAAAAGAAAAAACACGCTAAAATCCAAACAACGCAGAGCATCAGTTTCAGAACTGGAATAACAGTTGGTAAAGATGCATTGACAGAGGCACAATCCTCTCAAAAGCCTTTTTTGTATTTTAATAATACTGTATGTAGCTCATGAACATCCAAAGTGGATTGAAGGAAAACTTCATTAGTACGTTGCCAGAGCACAAATTAAATTAAATCAATTTGAGCTATCTTGTCAGCAAAATGATAAAAGGATGATTTGTTCGGTTTTCTTACCTTTCATCCACAGAAAGACTGTAATCTTCACTATTGCTGTGGGGAGGAGGGTGTGCGGGGGGAGGTGGAAGTAGATCTGCCCAGTTCATGCCAGCCTGTTTGGGTACCTTAGGGGTGCGGGCACCCTTTTTGTGTCCTTGACTCCCTAAGAATGAATAAATAATATATTTTTAAAAATGCTTTTAATTATCTCTTTTCACCTAATTACATCTCCCCTGGGTGTGTGTGTGTGTGTGTGTGGGGGGGGTCCGTAGGAATCAGGATTCATTCCAGCTCGTATTGAAGTCAATGTGGATTTTACCATTGACCTGACTGGGAGCAAGTTCTGGTCCTTCCTCTCTGCATACATAACCTCATAATTACAGTTGCATTGTAAAACCAATTATTCCACATTTTGCTGCAGTTAATTTTAACCAGAAACTTTAATACAACTAGGACAAAACACACTGTATTCATAACTTAATAAATAGCTAAAATGCAATAAAACCATAAATGAATTTTACAAGCAGTATCATTAAGAATGATCCTCCAACAGCTATTAATTACATTATAGATTATGATCTAAACCAAATGAGCTGTAGACATATTTTCCAAAGTGCCTTTCTGTTATTTAATTGCTGGAACCTAAAATACAATAGGATACAGATATGATCTATTAAAGTTCCACTGTTGCATTAAGTCACTGAATATATTCAATTTGTATATGTCCACTGAAATGGTTTAGGCACAATGAAATTACTAATTTTAGTATGAATGGCAGGTGGAGTTGAAAATAATTGCTGGGAGAACTAAAATAACTAAAAAAAAAAAACAACCTTGATGAAGTATGGTGTGAATGTTTTCAGACACTGTTAATGAGAAATTATGGCTTATAGTAGAACGATGTAGCTTTAACAATCCAGCTTTACTCATCAGTTATTCAGGTGCTGAATTTTGACTAGAATACTATCTGTAATCAAAACTAACTCTACATTTTCTGTGTGTTAATTTGTATACTTTGTCATTTTTATTGTTAACTCTTTGAAAACAATTAGTAGTTTCATTTTTTTTAAATAATAGAAATTTTAAAATGATTCTTCTTCATATTAACTTCCTTAGGAGAAGCAGAGTTTTTCTTTTAATATCTAGCATAGTTTACCCTGTCCACATAATGAAGGATGTTGAAGTTATTGTGTAATTGTGCCACTGTCTCCTACATTGTGTTCCTATGGACAATATTTCAGCTCATTATTGCTCCACATTGACTGCTATGTACCAGTATATTTTAGCTGTTCACTATTGTTTTACTGGTACATCAGTACCATATTGTGTCAAGCAAGACCCTAATTGTCCCAAGGAGACCATAATCTGCATTTTGTTCTTTATCCTCCAATGTATATATACTAGATTCAGCACAATTAATGTATTGCTCTGGTCACCTTGTTTCATTCCTGCTGGAGTCCTTGGTGTAGGGCTATAATTTGTCATTCTTATGAATAAACATATTAAGTGTCAGCACAGTAAATAATATGCCCCCCCACTCTTAATTCACATGGGTTCATATCCCCTGAGAGGCATTGCTTTGCGTTTCAAGTCTGAATACTGTAGAACTGGGATTCAGCATATCCTGCTGCTCTAGAATTGGGCAAGCTGCCCACGCCCAGAAGGTTCTTTCAGGGAATCCTGGAGGTTTAAGAGGCTTGCTATTTTTTGGGGTATATCATTATACCCCAAATAAACAGCTGAGAATACCAGGCAGACCTACCTGAAGACAGAAAATACAGGGCCTCATTTACACTAAAACACATTTACATTGCCAGAGTAGTGGTAGGTTAGGATAGTTAGATTAAGATCAAACACAGGTTAGGAAAAAGGCAATTGGGCCATCCTAGGTGAAAGCAAAAGTTAAGGAAGAACAAGGTTTCTTTGCAAGGAAATCTTTTGCAAAGGGCTCTTGGATACTCTGCATATGAAAGGCACTGTGAGAAACAAAATTCTTTAATTCTCTACTGTCTAAATCTGAGTTATCAGTAAGATTAGTTTTGATAAATATTCACTGAGTCAGTGTAAATAAAAACAGAGGAATTTTTTCAGTTCTTTCAACAAAATTGTATGGTATCAGAGTTAAAAAATTACAGATGCAAAATTTACTGAAACTAGTTTTGTTAGGTATAAAACAAATGTTCTGGTGTTTTCAGTAAGTGCACTATACAATAATAAAGTAGGGTTTTTTGGTTGGTGCCTAGGGATGGGAAGGGAGTCTGGTGCCTTTCCAGAAAGGGAAGTATGCGGGTTTATATCCAGCTTTCTTTGAAATTTCTGAGAAAGACTTTTGTATAGAATTGGCTGTTGGGAGGCCAAGATGTCAAACAGTGGAGGACCCAAGTTAGGAAATCCAAAGTATACTGCAGTATATGGCTTTCACAATTCTAGATGGCATTAATCAACTAGCTGATGCTTTATTTTAAGCAGTAAAGAGGAGGCAACCATAGATTATGGAAGTTAATTCTGACCCAATAGAGTTGCCGTTGTATTTCCTCCAATGGGAGATCTGGATGCGCAGCAGTTCTGCAAATCAGGCCATTAGTACTAAATATGTATACAGTTTAATCAAATATGGCAATAATAATAGAACCATATTTTATTTTAGCAGACTGTAGCTTGATATGAATATACTCACCAGATGTACTACTGCCCCGATCTGAACTGTTGTAGGACCCTCCTGTATTCTGGTCATATGACTGGTTGTATGGAATAGTTGGAGCATTATTGTCATTTACTCTGTAATCTGTAGGTTTAATAATACAGTTAATATTCCCTTCACATAAACTATTTCCTGTATATTCCTGCTTCATAGCACACAATAAGACCCACTGAACATGTTATGAGGAAGCATGGGTGGGGGAGAAATCTTTTAACCCTCCCCATATTTGTTTTGCTCCTGTCTTTTCCTTTAATTTCTATTACCCACAGGTCTCCAGAGTTTTAGGGCAACTCAGTAGCTACACCAAGAAAAGGTCCATGGTCATTAAGGATATGTCTGCACTGCAACTGGACACCTGTACCTGGCCTTTGCAAGCTGACTTGGGCTTGTGGGGCTTGTGCTAAGGGACTGTTTAATTGCAGTGTTGATGTTTGTGCTCAAGCCAGTGGGCTCTAGGACCCTGTGAGGCGGGAAGATGCCAGAGCTCAGGCTGCAGCCCCTTAGCCCAAGCCCTGTGAGCCCAAATCAGCTGGCATGGGCCAGCTGCAGTTGTCCAACTGCAGTGTAGACATACACTTAGGGTGAAATTCAACCCTAGGCACAGTGCCTATGCCCTACTCAAGTCCCAAAGCATACCGAGGCTTATGCCATATTTCTGCATGGAAGTGAGTTTAACCCTACAAGAGCCAAATTCCACTGAAGTCAGTTTACACCAGCAGAGAACTTGGTCCAATGTCTCTATAGTATCCAGGAAGACTGCCAGATAGTGCTGACACAGTTTTTACTATTAACAGCTACAATAACTGGCCTATCCAATTCTAAAGGTTTGGATGAACATTTAATTACAGGGATTTTATTTTTAAATGCTAGATTTGGCAATCACAGCTACAAAAATTTCTCAGGGATAAAATGTTCATCAGACAATATAATGTTTTCTTGCTTAAGAAGTGTGTATAATTTACAGAAGACTAGCAAGGAGATGAGTTGCTCTTCATAGACCATATAAAATAAAGACATAAACAGAACCATTGGACATAAAGTACTGACAATGAAGCACAGCATGGAACTCATCAAAATGGTTATTTCTCATTATAAAAGCTATAGGTAAAATTGTCAGCGAGATGATTTTGACTTAGGAAATAAGAAATCCAAGATCAGACTATTGACTCATAAAAACCCCCACACAGAGTAGCTAAGAATCCAGTCCCCATCTGCTACAGACATGCTTTTGATAATGTAAGCATGGGGAGAAAAATAGGAGCAAAATGATAAATCCCACACCAGAATGTATTCTGTAGTCTAGCTGCATTCCACACTTCATGATGAAGCCCTGCATTCCATGTCTGTTTACACAGAGGATAAACAATAAATCAACACTGAAATATGTATATATGACTGTTAGCGGACAATGCTTTAATGGGGTCTTTTCATAGCACAATATGCTAGAAAATGTGAAGCTGTAATATATACCATCTGAAAAAGACAATGTCTTCTTGGTAGTAAAATCCAAACATTTTAATTCTGAAACTGAAATGTAATACATAAGGTCACCACAGAAAAGTGAGCGCATACGCATAATTACAAAAAGATAAAACCCCTCACACGACAGCTTGGAGCCAGAAAAAAACTGAATTTTTCCTTTGACTTGGTTATGTCAAAAGGCGGTATCACATTTTATACGGCCCTCTCAACTACTCTGTGGGTAAGTAGGTCAGGTAGGAAACAGATGAAATCAACCTTCTGTAATGAAATGTGTCTTTTTGCTAGACATCTTTTCAATATCACTATGTGATCATACAAGTTACAACGATCTGTTCAAAAAGTTCATAGTTAGAATGGATCCAGTTCCTAGGGGCACTGCTTTGCAAATCAGGTTATTAAAGCAGGTTGCACGGTAACCAGAAGATTAGCAAGAAATCACATACCTATTTCTTCCAAGTCCCCACACATCACATTGGAGTAACGTGCCCCTAAGGCCACAAAAGTACATTCTGATGTTTCAAGTTTACACCGAAATCAATTTATTTTTAGCTTCTGAACCCACAAACTGCAGTCAGAACAAAGGAAATTCAGTATCCATAATTTTTTTCCATAGCATTCCCTCTGAATATGTGAGTTGGAGGCTTGCTAGGTATAAAGCTAAAATTAATTGGATTGGTCCATTTCTGTCCCCAGTGTACAACACAATATAATTTTACACAGCTTGATGTGCAAAAATTCCATTTGTTTACATGAAGATGTAGATTTAATTAGCCTGCCTCCATCCACAACTGATAAAGGATGTTGATCTATTTAAAATTTAAGGTAGAGTATAATGTGACTACCATGCATTGGTCTTATGAATAAAAGATATTTTATTCTCTGTCCTAACCAATTAAGCACCTACTATTAAATTTAAATTAATCACAAAGCCACATGAAAATATATTTTATTTAATTCTCTTTAAAGTTGCAGCTAGTTATTTGTGATAATAAATTCAATCTTTGAAGGTTATTGTAGTGCTAATTAACTCTTTGACACTGGTTACTGGGAATTTCTAAATCTACAAAGGAAAAAGCCTAGAAGCACCACAGAGGTTTACGTTTACTAGTCCTGACAAGCTTTGGACTCCCAGCACCAGAAGGCTGACAATCATCTGATGAATAAACAAGAGTAAAAAAGCCAAAAGCTCTTCACCTTTGTTTAATTTGTTTTGCTCCATAATGTTGTACTGTACGGGTGCAACCTCTTGTTTTTGCTGAACAGAGGGTTTCCAGTGTTTCTCATTTGTATCCCCACTGCTGCTGTTAACATTATTGCTGATGCTTGACTGGATGAGCTGAGTGGTTGCATAAGGAGTGGGCTGCCCAGGTTGGTTGACAAATCTTCCATCCTTTAGATTTGGGCTATTGAAGGTTTTCATCTCATTGATTTTGTTGCTCAAGTCCACATCACCATAAACAGTTGACTCAGGCAGCATCAGGTTTGTTTGCTTGCTTTCCAGCTGGTTGTTGTAATTTGCTATACAATCAGCTAAACCACAGGGGGAAGGAAAAAGAAAAGGTCATTCTGTTCAGTTACTCACTATATCTTCATGTGCAATAAGCTTTACAAATATTTTTGTGCACAACTATATGACCTGATTCTGTGAAGCAGAAATGGGGTTGTAATAATATAACTTATAAATAAATAACCTACTGAACTTTATTTACCTTTTAGGTTACTGTACAAAAACATGGGTTCAGAAAATTTTGTTAGTTCTCACCTATTTCTCCATGCTATACAATTCTCCAGATCCAAAGTAAACTCCTCTGTTTGGCTTCTCTATAAATTCAGTTTTGCTAAATTTGTCCCTAAATAATGCTTATATCTTTTCTGTTGCTCTTAGGTTGGCAATATAACCATATTAATTTTGGGGCAATATTCTCAAAACAATTTTGGCATCTTAATAATTAAAAACACAATTGAGCATACAATGTGTGTGTTTAAATAAAAACACTTAAGAGTTGGAGCAAAAATACAAAACAACTGTCTCATGTCCACATTCAACACACAACATTTTAAACCCTGTCAGACTTCAGAAAAAGAAAAAGAGGTCTTTATGGATTCTTCTGTGCATGTTTTTTTTAAAAAGAATGGCCATACAGAGATAGAAATAATTAATGAAGAGATACAGTACAGTGTGAAAGGGGTCTCAGAACCTGTTTAAGAAGACTTTGATAGAATACTGGATTCTAGCACAACAACATGTGTGAGCTTCAAAGAAAAAGATAGGAAAGCATTCTTGGAAGGGTTGCAGAACATGCTAATCATAATTACTTTGGGTCTTATTAATCATACATACTATTGCCTCTGGCACTTTATTCAGTATAAAAAAAAAAGTGAATTCACCCTCCTAGTAGTTACCTTGCCATGAAGTTAGCACTCAGGGACTGTCTCCCAGTTACCAGGCTTGTGCTGACATTCTAACCACAATTCTAGAACTCAGCTCTGGTATTAAATGCTGGGTCAGCATACTTGTCCTTCAGGAACCCCATGTGCTTCCCTGTGACTAGCATAGACGTTACTTTCATAGCATTTGTTTCCCCTCTATATCCAATCCACCAAAAGGGTGTTGAGTGCTAGTAACAGAGTTAGCAGACCTGTATATATGGGGTTATTAGGAAACCAGCACAGAATGACCATTAATGTGTGTTATCATTTACCAATTTGTATATGTAATGATAATTACATAATTACCAAGAAGATAGTTGCTCTTTTTTAATGAAATGTAACTGCTGTGTGGTAACCTAGGGACGAATCCCAATGTCCTTAGTGAGGGCAAACTCCAGCCAAAATAGTGAGTAAAAAATTAAGTAAGCATTTTAGGATTTAGCCTCTAGAGTCTATGAAATGAAAATGTAAACTTCCAAAACATTTTCTAACATTCACACTTCTTTCAGGAAAACTTTTCTGTGTAAAAGCAGTAAAATACAAAAATAAAATCATTCATTCCCATTGTAATGGTTAAGGGATGTGAGCACTACATGGCATTACATACAACTTATTCACTGCAAACTTCATGTCCTTCAGCTTCAATTTTTTTTAAAAAAATTACCCTTTGATCTATTTTTCTTTCACATGGGAGCTGTTATTTATCCCTCTACATACTCTTCAACTTCTTGACTTTTTGTTACTTATACCTTTTCATTTTTGCCTTTCCCTTTACTTTTTTTCATGATCACTTAGAGCAATACTGCCATTCTTTCCTCCTCTTCATGCAACTTCCGCCTTCTTATGCCTCCTTTGTTACCTTCCCGTATATCCTTTATTACTCATGCCTCCTCCTCTATTTTGATTTTCTTTTAAGGGCATTCTAAAAAATATTTGTAATTGCTTTCTTCTTCTGCTGGATCTGATTTTTTTGCGAAGGGCAATAATCAATATAGTACATACTACTGTAGGTCCATTCATAAGCTATACCTATCAGGATGTCTTCCTAGAAAGTATCTATCAGTACAAATGTCAGCTTCCCTATATAACAGAAAATGTATTTTATCAAATGTGAATTTTATATTCCCCACTACTTTTACAAAGAAGCTGTCCCTATAAAGTAAGGTTCCTATTCAGTACTATACTTATAAGATTATATTAGAAATATACATGGGTAATTAGTTACATTTTTATATATAAGGGACATAAGCCTTTGTGCTTCAGGGCATAAGACAACTACAAACTTAAGGGGTTAAGAAGATTCATAGATATTAAGCCCAGAAGGGATCATTATGATAATCAGTTCTGACTTCCTGTATAACAAAGGCCATAGAATTTCACCAAATGATTCCTGCATCAAGCCCATAACTTCCAGTTGAGCTAGAGCATATATTTTAGAAAGATTTAGATTTAGAGAGATAACTGTGATTTAACGATAAAGTGATAGAGAATCCATCACATTCCTCAGTCAATTGTTCCAGTGCTTATTACCCTCACTATTAAAAATGTGTGCCTTATTTCTAGTCTGAATTTGTCTAGCTTCATCTTCCAGCCATTGGACCTTGTTATGACTTTGTCTGCTAGATTAAAGAACCCTCTATTATCAGAAATCCCCTTCCTATCCAGATACTTATAATAATGTAATCCATGTGCACATTATTCCACAAGTCTCTAATTAGAAATCTCATACCTTCCTCTGAAGCATCTGGTACTGGCCCCTGTATACTGGACTAAATGAATGACCATCATCAGTTTATGGCTGTCCTTGCAGTAATTACATTTGACTTAGAGGGAACACCATGTCTCTGCAATGCTTCCACATTGCAGGCAGTCATAACCTGACTGCAAAGTGATGGGGAATGCAAACAGTGTTACTGGCAGTGCTCCATGCCCAAAGAGGGATGTGCCTACTTGGGTAGGGAAGTGGCCCAAGATTCCCACTTCTGACTCACTGGCAAGCACTAATTGGGTCAGAGTAGAGATTGTCAGTTCCATTTTTTTTAAAAATGTGCAGCAAGTGCTGCTTTGCAGTGTAGTCCACCCAGTGTGCACCACAGGAGAACAGGAGGCATTATTCACCCATAATGTCTCCCTCTAAAGTGTTCAGCCACTGACATGCTTTTGTTGCCCTCCTTATGCTGCCCTTGCTCCCAAGAGCCTCAATTTACCCCTGCTTTTTATATTTTGCTTTTCAGATTCAACAGAATTAGTTGTTCTCTATAATATAATCTTTACAGACAAACAAACAAACAAAAAATACAACACCCAGTCACCCAAATGAAGGAGTTTGGCCTAGCAGTGAGTGAACAACAAAAGGTTTGAATGTGCAAAAGTAGACTGGAAATTTCCTATGAGCAGACTTTGATATGATAAGGCATTTCTTGTTTCTCATCAGCCAGGAATACGCATGAAAACCTCTCCAGTAACACATTGGCATTTCTACCTATGGTCCTAGCCAATATTAGGACGTGCAGATCTGCACCAAAAATAAAATATATTTGGACTTTTCAAACTCAAGAAATGTTGAGTTCAGTTTGAATTTGGGGAGCTAATTCAAGTTGTTTCTTATTTGTTTAGAACAGGGGTTCCCAAACTTGGTTTGCGGCTTGTTCAGGGTAGGCCCCTGGCGGGCCGCAAGACACTTTGTTTACCTGAGCGTCCGCAGGTACAGCCACTCGCAGCTCCCAGTAGCCGCGGTTCCCCGTTCCCAGCCAATGGGAGCTGCGGGAAGTGGTGGCCCGGCCCGTGCCGCTTCCCGCATCTCCCATTGGCCAGGAACGGCGAACTGTGGCCATGGAGAGCTGCGAGCAGCCATACCTGTGACGCTCAGGTAAACAAAGTGTCTCACGGCCCACCAGGGGCTTACCCTGAACAAGCTGCAAACCAAATTTGGGAACCCCTGGATTAGAATGAGTTCATTCATACCTAGTTTAGGTCTTCCATGGACTAAACCAGGTCTGTATCAATTAATAGACCCCTTTAGCTTGTGTTTAAGGTGCAGTGATTTTGGGGGCACCATAATGGAGAGGCAACTTGGAGGACAAACGTAGCAGTAGCAGCAAGAGGAACTGGGCTAATAAAACCATCTTGAAAATCAGCCAAACCAGGTTTAGCAGCTGCAGCTGTACAGAATGAACTGTGCTGGCACATAACACAAAGTGTAAAATTATATGTGGTATTGTAATCTACTGGTGAAAACAGGTCCTCCTCCATGCCAATACAAGTTATTACTGCCTCTAGCTACAGAGTCTAGGCTCTTTAGCTCAAAGTGTAGCATCTCATGCTTTTATCTCTGGAGGACCCCAGTATCAACCTCTGGGCCAAATACTATAGCTGTCACACCAACACATAGCATTTTATGGCCTATCCTCAGTTTGATGAAACTCTGGACACAGTCTGCTACAACATGCATAATAAGGGACAAAAACTGTAACTCTGTAGAAGTATGAATGAGACTGGTTGTAAGAATTCAGGCTTCTTGTTAACTAGTAAAAGTATCTAACCTGGTCGACTGTACGTTGTGAGGTTGCTATCACTGTTTCCATTGGCTGAGGTGCAGCAGTTGATGGAGCAGTCATTGTGGTTGTTCCCAGTGTTGGGCCATGTATCTGCTAGCCATGGTTGAGGAGCAGGTTCACTGATGTTTAGAAGTCCTGGTCTTTAAAAAACAAAGTATGGTAATTTCATAAATTAAGGAACAGTGTTATTAAACTGATTCCTATGCTCTCCTCAAAAGGCTGTCTAACATTAAAAAGTTTGCACTGTGAGTAGTAAAGGTTTAGGCAATACATACTTATAATCTCTCTTATAACATATATTTTAATTGGTATATGTCCACTAATCTGGACTTAGTTCTTTGAACATTGCTAATCACTTGTCTTGCCTTACGAAAGAAGAAGAAGAATTGGTATATGGAATGATTCCCAGACATTTCCATAAAGTGTTGATATTCTTTGGTAAATTACAGTAGAGAGAAACCAACACAATGTTTTGATCATCATATGGGTATTAACAAACAGTAGGCCTTGTTGAGAAAGGGTAAGAATGTTTCTGTGGAAAATTTAGAATTTTATTAAGTTTTCTGATTTTTCATCAAAAATCTGAAAACTGAACTGTAGGGTTTTTCAATTTTTCCCCAATTTTCAGAGGCAAGATGGAAAAAATGGGGAGGGGGAATGGCAAAACAAAAAGAAGTGGGGGTTGTTGAAGGGAAAAAAAGGAAGAGGCAGGAGGGAAAACAACAATGACAAAAACAGGGGTGTTCTGATTGAAAAATTGGAAAATTTCTCAAAAAACACAAGCAGCTCCTATTGAAGTCCACAGGAATTGTGACTGCTCAGCACCTTTGCAAATCAGATCACAAGTCTGCACTGCTGTATGTTGGCTGCATATTGGATGATATTTCATGTCATCAGCTAAAAGATTTGTATTCCAGTTGCATGGTTTCCAAGTTATTGCAGGTTTTCTAGTGAAAACTAAATAAACTTTGATGAATGTTTTGTTGAATCTCCAACCCACATACTGTTTTTAATTCTGACAACATTGTGCATATTACAAAGCTTCACAAACAGTAGTGACCCTTAAAAACCTGACAATTGCTTCTAATAACTAAATAAGTATTTGAAGTTAGGTAATCTCAGTCATTGCTGTGTTCAAATTATTTCCTATAGTAGGTATACAGAACTAGAGGGGAAGACTTCAGAAACAAAAGGAACATATCTATTTATCACAGGCATAATGGGCAAATTTTAATGGCTACCACTGTAAACAGCACAAAAATTAGTCATTGAGTTCAGAAAAAATAGGTATCTATTGTGAAAATATTGGATATAATGCTTTTTCAACTAAAATATGTTAATCCTTTAAAACTGGAAATTGAGTTACGTTTATTTCTAAATGTTAGAAGACAGCACCTTTTATACACTGTATATATTTATACACTATATATGCTGAGCCTCCCAAAAGCCTTAAAAATATATTTTATGCAGGGAAAGTGGGAGTCTGAGCCTGAAGGTTTGGAATTCAGAGTACAGACGCTCCCCGGGTTATGCAAGACCCGGGTTACGCAAATTCACTTACGGAAAAAGTTCCATAAGCCAGAAATAGGATTTGCGGAAATTTGCGGAAATTTTTGCGTAACGCACGGGTATACGTTTCCGACTTTTGCAAAATTCGAGTTACGCAAGGCTTTCTGTAACGGAACGATTGCGTAAGTCGGGGGGGGGGGGAGGGCATCTGTAAAGATTTTATGCCAGAAACTATACAGCTTCAAAAATTGATCAAATGTGTTTCCTACGCTCCCAAGTATTGTGCAACATACTATATGCTCAGGTGAGCAAAATAAATGAACATATGGCACAGACAGGATTTCCTGGCTCGATCACTTGTAAAATCTGAACTGATGAGATGAACATATATCAAAATAAGTATGATGCACCTCTAGCCCTAAAAGGGGGAAGGTTTTATTAGCGAGATTTTAGGTTATGGCATTTAGCTACCAAACTGGGGCAGCACAGAGCCACACTGCTCCAGTGGGAGCATCAGGGAGATTGTATATGATACAGAAACACAGTTCCTCAGTGCTGCTCCCAGAACGTGTATATGTGCATAATGGTCTCTGATGTGCCAGGCCAGATCTGCAGGCCAGTACAGAAGGGAGAAGAGACACTGCCTTGCCTCCTCCCCATGGCTCTTTAGCTACTTTGCTCTATAGAGGCATGCAGTAACATTTATTAGCATAGGGAGGGCAAGGACTGCGATTGTGTTGAACAGTCATGCAAGGGAAAAGAGAGGACCCCTCTGCAAGGGCAGCACACAATCTGGCCTATAGTTATTTACAGGCTTGTCAATTCAAAAATATTAGAAAACTGAATGTTAATCTTCATGTCTTCATATGTCTAATCTTTATCACATTTTGGTACATTCGTGCATGGTAAGGACTACAGGGCAGTGCCCGGAGCAGAAGGGAGGGGAATGTATTTATCTAGATGTTTGCTGAGATTTAAAGGCTCACTACAATACCTTAACTCTAATGCTGAGAAAAGGTGTGCTGGAGCATGATTTAAAAAACAGGCTGTGCTATTGAAATGACACATGCATGACATGGCCTCCCTACCATCACTGCTGCTCTGTCCTCTGAAGAAACATAGAAGGAAATCGGGGATATTTTGTGTTCCATTGACATTCATTGGGCAATAAACTAAAACAGGCAAACACATTACAGTGATGTCCTCAGTCTGGAACTGAACTAGGTTCTGAGAGCAAAGAATTATTTATTAATAAGCTACCAATTTCTCTTTATTTCATCAATGTATTTCTCTCTCTCACAAGTGATGATTTAACTGTTTTGCATTCATTGTAAGATTAAATACAATCACCTTGTGTGCTGCTGTCTTCAGCAAGTTTTTCCCCATGAATGTTTTTTTCTTTTGTCGTATCTGTGAACCTGCTATATTTCTTAATCTTCATAAATGCCACAGTTTAATTACTTTAACTCCCTGAATCATCTGCTAAATCAGTAAACCTTGTATTTTGAAGTCAAAGTGCTCCCTCTGCTGTTTGTTTTTGGGTGTATTTTTCTACAGATCAACAAAGCAACTCAACTGAAAAGGTTAAGATTTAATGTTGAAAATGAACCAAAAGCTACATTTCAAAAGCCATATATTTTCTCAGTGAAATCTGTAAAATCAGTGACCTATATGCCTAAAATGTGTCAGTATACCACCACTTACAAATGTACTCAATGTATCTAAGTTTATTTGTATCCAACTTGTAGTCTGCAAAATAAACCATGTCATTACCTGCCTCCACTGCTTACAGCTTCTCCTCCTCTCTGATAGGTTACTAAAATATGAAGAGATAAAAACAGAAAATAATTTAATAGTCATATTGGACTTTCTAAATAGCACTGTAAAATCTCTTTTTGTTTCCTCCTAACCAAATCTCTAAATTTTGATTGGTTACGTTTTAATACTAAGTCTCACTCTTTCAACAGTCATTCCTTCATTTGCAAATCCATACGCGATACATTGGTCACCTGACTGGTGTTACTTTAAGCCCCACAAAACCTTTATATGTCAGTTCTACCTAATTATTGTTGTGTCTCAAACATGGAAAAGAATGGTGTAATGCATCAGGCTAAATTCATCCCTGATGTAACTCTACTGACTTCAAACAAGTTACTCTAGGGAAGAATTTATGTCGCTTTGTTTATTTCATGAATGAATAGATGATGCTAAAGATGTTAAAGCTTTATTGTACATTATCATCATCTTGCTAACATTAAATGGGTACCAAGATTTTGAAGCTCAGACATTATTTCCAGTGTAAATGATGGTTCATTATATCACAACCTACTGCAAAATCTCATGTTGTATTTTCACATTAACAGTGTACTAAAGATCTGTGTGATTTTCAGATGTTCATCCTTATAAAAAGCCAAATGGAGTGTGATGTTTTACTGACAGACACCGTATTCTACTTAGGCATCATGCATATTTAAAAAGTCCTTATAAATGTATTATTTTCTAAAATTTTACAATTGGATTTTTTCTAATACTTTTTTAAATCTAAAATTTTAATGCATTCATTGTAATAAATAAATCAGTTTGTCTGACTGGTTTGAAATTAGCAGGAAATTTTTGTACTAACACTTCCTAAGAATAAAAAGGAATATAGCCAGAATGCATACAGATTCATTTTTTAAATGTGTGTTGATATGAATGGCATGTATTTTCCAGAAAGCATCATGGTTAAAAGTTAGTTTTTAAGAGGCATAAATCAACAGTTTCAAGAGCTATAAATTTGCCATTTTCAAGTTTGCAGTGGGTTAGGCAAAGGGTTAAAGAGATTAGCTTCACTGCAAATTCTGATGGATTCATATTGCTATGCATTTCCTAACTAGGAATGTGTTTAAAAAAGCAGCCAAATTCTGCTCTTTAAAAGAACTCCAAGCTGGGAGTCTGCAAGGGAGAGATAAATGCTTGCAGTGATTACAATAACAGGATTAAAACCTTAGCAGGCAATGCTACAGGTAAATCTTTTACTAAAGGTAATGCTACAGAAAAAAGGCTGTTACCATTTAAATTGAAAAGAACTAACTATTGAGACTCTAATGTATAGAAAAAGGAAAGATTTTTAAAAATCTTTTACATTGTGTATTTCAGATTTCTTCTTCTAAATCCCTTATGTTGTTGAATTTGCAGCTATGACTTGCAATACCCATATGTTCTAATATTTTCTTTTAATGTCTAGATTTCTAACTGCAAAAATGTCTATCAGTTAATCTAAAACACACCATAGAGTTTCAGTAGCATGTTGCACTGTGATTGTGCTAGAAATTGTATGTAAGGCTAATTAAATAATAATAATTTGCATGTGTTTCCACTCTGCATGTCCAAGGACTGCGCAAACATTAAGGGCCAGTTCTAGCCTCACGTTGAGTAGTGAGTGAAATCAGTGGGACTAGTCGTGATGTAAGATACTACTCAATGTGACTAAGGGTATGTCTTCACTGGCAGAGTTACAGCGCCGCTCAGAGAGTACTGAAGGGAAACCGCTGTTGTGTGTTCACACTGTCAGCTGCCTGCGCAATATTCATGCTAGTGGCTCTTGCAGCGGTATTCGAAGAGGTGCACTTTGGGCAGCTATCCCACAGAGCATCTCTTCCTCTTCTGCCGCGAAGAGTTGTTGGAAGGTGGAGGGGGTCGCAGGGAATCCTGGGTCCTGTCCCAATGTCCCGTGATGCATTGCTTCACATCCCAGCAATCCCTGTGCTTCCATCTGCATTTGGCGCCATCTTTCAACAGTTTGTGTACTGTGTGCTCTGCTTCTTTGGTCTGCAGGAATGGATCCCGCACTGTTGACCAATATGCTGCTCGCTCTCACTAACACATCACAAGTGGCAGTGGAGTTATTCCTTAAACTACAAAGGCAAGAGCATTTCAACATTGATCTCGCCACATGTAGTAGCTACAACACGAGATTGCTTGTGGCATTGACGGAGGTGCTGACCACAGTGGAACGCTGCTTTTGGGCTTGGGAAACAAGCACTGAGTGGTGGGATTACATCGTCATGCACGTCTGGGATGACGAGCAGTGGCTGCAGAATTTTTGGATGAGGAAAGCCGCATTCATGGGACTGTGTGATGAGCTCACCCCAGCCCTGCGGCGCAAGGACACGAGACTGAGAGCTGTCCTGCCGTTGGAGAAGCGCATGGCGATTGCACTGTGGAAGCTGGTTACTCCAGACTGCTACCGATCGGTTGCTAACCAGTTCGGAGTGGGAAAGTCGACCGTGGGACTCGTGTTGATGGAAGTGTGCAGGGCCATTTATCACATCCTGCTCCGAAAGACCGTGACTCTGGGCAACGTGCATGACACTGTGGATGGCTTTGCACAAATGGGCTTCCCTAACTTTGGAGGGGTGATAGACGGCATGCATATTCCAATTCTGGCACCAGACCACCTCGCCACTGAGTACATTCACGGGAAGGGGTATTTCTCAATGGTTCACCAGGAGCTTGTGGATCACCATGGGTGTTTCACAGACATGAACACAGTCTGGTCCGGAAAGGTGCATGACGCAAGCATCTTTCGGAACACAGGCCTGTTCAGGAAGCTGCAAGCAGGGACTTTCTTCCCAGACCAGAAGATCACCATAGGGGAAGTTGAAATGCCCGTTGTGATCCTGGGAGACCCTGCCTACACCTTAATGCCATGGCTTATGAAGCCATATTCAGGGCACCTTGACAACAGCAAGGAGCAGTTCAACAACAGGCTGAGCAAGTGCAGAGTGACTGTTGAGTGTGCTTTTGGCCATTTAAAGGCCTGCTGGTGCTGCCTATATGGGAGCAATATTCCTATGCTTATAGCCGCGTGCTGTACGCTCCATAATATTTGTGAAGGGAAGGGTGAAAGCTTCACTCAGGGCTGGATCGCTGAGGCTCAGCACCTGGAGGTTGAATTTGAACAGCCAGAGACCAGGGCTATTAGAGGGGCGCAGTGTGGGGCCATAAGAATCAGGGATGCCTTGAGGCAGCAATTTGAAGCTGAAAGCTACTAATATTTGTTGCTATGCTCAGGAGTACAGTGCTTGTAATGCTAGGAGGTGATTGTGACTGGTGCAGACGATGCACTGTGAAGGTTTAAGAAAATTGCCTGTTGCTTTGCAGGGCTCTGTTTGCTTTCAATTAATGGAATAAAGATTGCTTTCAGACCAAAACAATTATTTTATTTAAAAACAACAACCGGAGAAGAGAGACAAAGAAAAAAACACAAAACAAACAAAAAAACAAAAACGCACTGAGGGGGATGGGAGTAGGGAGGGTTCCAGGAGGAGGTGAGGTCCCGGAATGGTTAAAGATTTGTGTATGTTCAGGTATCATATCCAATCTTCTCCTTTTGAGTACAGTGCAGCGGGTACTGTGCTTCAGCAGGGCTAAACTGCAGAGGGATGGGTGTTGAGTGCAGTGTGTAGTGAGAGTCCGCAGTGCTGGACTGTGGAATGCCACGGGTGCAGACTAGACCAGAGTGCATTGGCAGTATCTGGGGGGCGCATGGGAAAGAGTTTTGCGACAGTGGGTGCTGGGGCGGGTGGGCATGGAGCCGCTCAGTTTGCAGTGCTAGTAGCGCCTGGAGCTTGTTTATAATGTGTAAAAACCGCTCCGTGGCTTTGTTCTGGCACACTGCATTCTCCTTTTGGTCCTTCTTCTCACTGTCCCGCCACTCCTTCAATTGTTGTTTTTTGGACGCAGAGTGCATCATGACATCACGCAGGAAGTCCTCTTTAGTTTTTCGTGGCCGCTTTCTAATTCTGCGCCGCTGTTCAGCCGGTGGTAACAAAGAGGGAGGCTGGGCTCCCAAGGTCATATCTGTGAAGCCAAAATGCAACGTTTTACAGAAGCAGTATTGTTTGCAACACACCGACCATTGATTCAGTGATTTAAAACACAGCCACTGTTCACATACCTGTCACTAACTGGCTGACCCCAGGCAAGCACACGAGCCACAAAACCCCCAAAATGGTGAGTAACCACAGGGGCAGGGGAAATCAGTTTTCCAGGACCGTACTGTACACTGGGCACATGGCTCTTGGGGAGAACCAGCACCGTAGAGGGGGCCTCATTACTGTCCCCACATTTTCCACAGGCCGTGTTCATTATGGAAGATATCTTGCTGCTGAGGGTGACCAGCGAATCAGGGGAGAGTCTTCTCCAAGACTGAGGCTTCTGCCCTGGCCCTTATGCCACTCGCCTGTGTGCAGCAATGGTTCCTTCACCTCCACCACCACCACCACCAATGGCAGAGTAGCGCAAGAAAGTTATCTTTAATGGGCCAAGAAACAAAGCAGCTCTGCCAAAGAACCTGCGGCAGTGGATTGCTCATATCTCCATAAGAGTTTTGTGGAGATCTCTGAGGCAGATTCCCATGAAGTGAGGGTGTCAATCAACACCCTGTTCTGCCGCTCAGACTAGGCATGTGGTGGTATACACACCATACAGACACGAGCCTGCTTTCTGCAACCCTCCTGGTACCCATAACAACTCACTTCAGCGATTCCCAAAATCAAAGCCACTTACCAGGGGCCTCCTCTCCTGTTTCCACTTCGCCAAGCTCTGACAGCTGTGACTGGCTAGCCTCCTCCGGGATAGAGAAAAGCTCCTGGCTGCATGCATCTCTGACCTCTGAGTCATCCTCTGCCTCTAGGTGCCCTCCCCCTCCACATCATCGTCGAAGATTTCCTCCTCCTGGCTCAGTCCACTCTCGGCTGGCACACAAGCCACCGAAGTATCCACAGTGGCATTCACAGTGGAGGTGGGGTCGCCACCGAATATCGCGTCCAGCTCTTTGCAGAATCGGCAGCTCGTAGGAGCAGCACCGGGGTGGCGGTTTGCCTCCCGCTCCTTCACTTTGACCCTGAACCGCAGTGTGTCCCGGTCATGGCCCCTTTCTATCATGTATTGTGAAATCTGTCCGTAGATATCATAATTCCTAAGGCTGGAGCGCAGCTGGGACTGGACAGCCTCCTCTCCCCAAATGCTGATGAGGTCCAGCAGCTTGTCATTGCTCCAAGTGGGGGATCGCCTGTGGAGCAGGCATGGCCACCTGGAAAGATGCGTTGAAACCACTGCACGCGTCACTGGGCAAACAGGAAGGGGATTTTCAAAATTCCCAAGGAATTTAAGGGGTGGGGCTCACAGTTGGTCAGCTGAGTGCAGGGCAATAGAGTTCAAACCGATGACCAGAGAGGCGAGAACAGGCATTGTGGGACACCTCCTGGAGGCCAATCGTAGTGCTGTAATCGACCAGGGTGTCTATACTGGCACCATGGGGCTGTAGCCCCGGCACAGAAAGATGTATGCCTTTCGTCAGGGTGGCTTTTTTACAGCGCTGCAACTGCGCAGTTTCTGTGCACTAAGTGGCTTGGCAGTGCGTACACTTTGGGAGTTACAATGCAGAAAGCTGCTTTATTGTGCAGAAACTTGACAGTGTAGACAAGGCCTAAGAATGTAGCCCTAACTCATTAAGTCTCAGAACACACCTCTCATGCAAGGCACAGTATAAGGCCGGTGTATTCAGTCAGGTCTTTGTCTGAGGGAGATGGCTGAGGGGAGTATACACAGTTTAATGGCTGGCTGAGTAGCTATTCAACAGCTGTTGTTAAACTGTATGCTTTGTTGTAAACGTGGCACTTGCACTCAAAGACTATGGGCTTGATCTAAGGCCTACAGTAGTCAGTGGAAAGATTCCCATTGACTTTAGTGGGCTTTGGATCAGGGCCTATGTGATAGGCATATTTTATAAATTCCAAAAGAGAGAGAGAGAGAGAACGAAAGAAAGAGAATTATTTCAAATCCTTTCTTATTCCCCACATGAAATGCAACCTCTTTTAACTATCAGTGTTAACATTGTACAGCCAACATTATAGTTCAGGACAGGAAGCAAAGAAAAGCACAGCCAGTTGACACTGGGAGGCTGGGGTATTTAGGGAGGCAAAACGCAATTATCCAAGCTGAAATTTGGTTAGGAAACCAGAATTAAGTAAATATAAGTATGAACAAAATGTTCTGAGATCTTTAATGTCCATGGTCAAAGACTGCTTTTACACCTCTTCCAAAAAGTTGGCAACTCCTACAACATAATGCTTTCTAATATCATGCTGGAGCATTGGTTCAACACTGGTTTAGAGGAAAGAGTATCCCCTATTGATTCACCCACATTTCCTCCTCCAGCATATGCAATAGATGCCATTCAGAGGTTTCCTTCCACGTAGCGACCAGGGTCCTGATATTGTGTCAGGATCCTCTGGTGTGGAATTCTGCCCCTTCTCCCCCCCAATAAGTAGCTGCTTTAACATTAATGGGCTACCTTCTCAGTGTGGGCGTCAACACTACTGGATCCCTACACTACAAGATGGGAGCTCATGTTATCTGGTGAGAACTGAAAGGATCACACCACAAAGTTTATGGGTGGGCTTATATACACTGTCAAACTGCAGGATATGAAATGACATCCACAAATGGACAAAACCTCAACTACACATAGCAGTGATAATCTCTAAAATACGTGGAAGAAAAATAATAAGGAAACTACTTCATCTTAAAGAATACTGCAATGATACCTTGTCACTAGAAATAATTTGTGTTAATATTTTGTTTTCAGAACAGCTGGGCTGGTTATATCAGAAAAACAGAAACAGTATCACATATACATGCCAAACTAACAAAGGAGGGGGGAAAAGTGCAAATATATACCTGTTGGTGTGAAGGTAAAAGACGGGACTGAAAAATCAAAACAAAATACAAATTGGTTATTAAGCTGAAGAGAGAAAGGGAAACATACACATTAGTATAAATCAAGCAGACAGCTGAACTTAAAACAAATAACTAACCCAGTAGTTCAGTCATACTGAAGAATAAAACCAAATTTCAGAAAGAAGCTTGTCTTCACAGGTACCATTTTGGAAAAGTGTAACATTTTACTACACTCAAGAGGGGAACAGAATGTGGTTTAGCCTCTGAATGACCCTCAGTTTAGTATCTTGTGTTTTGCTGGAAATCCTAATATAAACAAAAGTTCTACACTATTAATCATTTCAAAACACAGAATGATAAATTCTTTAACAAGCTTTATCAGGATCTTACTTGACTCTTATCTACAGTTCAGTAAGTAGATGCTCATTACACTGAACTAATAGGAACACTTAAGTATTCAATAAAGGAACAATAGCCCTTTAAAGAAACAAAGAGAACTACAAAATAACTGTTTTAGTGTATGTTCACCAAATAATGCCCCACTCTTCATCATAACAACTGCACTACAATATGTTACAGCTGTAATATAATATTGTTTTGCTGTTGTGGAAAAGGAAGAAATAGACAAAAATCATAATGTATTCCTTCGCCCTCGCCCCCACACTATTTACATGAGCTAGCACTCCCATTGCAACTCCTTTCTACCTTTCAACCCATGACTTTAACAGGAAAGGTTAACAATGGAACAATAACACTCCCTGAAAACCTTCACTCTCACTGCACTATAAATCTTCATTGAATCAATAAGGCTTCTAATGCAAGTGTAGTGCACTAGCATCTACTCTCCCCAACAGGACATACTCCCCCTTCTGTTGAATTCTGGCATATAGTTTCTGTACGCTTGATGGGCTAAAGCTAAGGTTTTCCTCTTGATTCCAAGGAAGACAAAGAAAAATATGAGAGATGTAATAGAATATTCACTAAAAGACATCTTAGGATGGGAATTTGGTTAGCAGACCTGCCATACGAAGATAACGTGCTGGATAAGAGATTTAGGTGCTCAAACAGCTTAATATAATTTTTACATTGCAGATAGTTCTGATGTCTTTTTTCAATTCTCTTTTTAGAATTCACAGAGTTTCTTTGGGACCCAAATGTATTAGTTAGAGTGTGCTGTATGTTTTTCGCTTCCTAAGCCAATTTATTTCCAAGCATGTGACATTGAATAAAACCGGAAAACCTCTGAGCATTTTTGCCCGTTGCAGGCTTCATTTGTAGCACAGCTGTCTTTATCTCAGGAATTCTATTGTGTTTTCTTTCAGCTAGGCCTTTTCACATAGTCAGTGTAATTTAGCTACATTCAAAAATACAGAGCCATAGTAACAAGCTTTCATTTAAAAAAAAAAGGTGCATTTAAAACCAGAGCTATTCAAGGAAGAACGAAATGTCTCCACATTAATTTGCAATCACAAGGACAAGAGAAAAAGATGAATAGTCCTTGTCATCACTTTTCTGTGAGCTAACTACTAAATCTAGCTTAGTTTTTAGGGAATTGAGGATCAGATGAAAAGAGGTCAAACTAAATGAAATCTTTACAGCTAGCAAACCAAAGAACAACTTAATTCTTAGAGCTTCCATTAATAAACTGTTCTGGGTGCCTAGCAGTGCTCGTGTAATAAGTAAATGTGTGGGTACTGAAGTATTTTAACAGATGTCAAGCCTGAAGCTAAATGTTAAAAAAAAAAAAAGTTAATAAAGTTCACTATTACTCAGTGTGCACATTCAACATTTATGACAATATACTGCAGAGTGGTAGATTATCTCATGATTTCTATTTCTCCAAAGATGCTGATTTTACTTCAAGTGCAGTTGGGAACACAGACTTGAGGCCTACCTTTCTGAACGTTTCTATCAAAGGCTTTTTTCCCCTCTGCGAAGTATTGAGAACTATACATGTGGTATTTCTACAGAAATTCATAATCCACAACAGACTGGAACACCACCAAATGCCAATATTATTATTATTATTTTAAAATTTATATTGTTATGGTTTTTCCTTAACCTAAATTCAGCCAACAGCATAGTGATATTAGTTTGAAAGCATTTGTGGAAAGACCGTATGCAGCATGCTATTAGTAAAACGAAAAAGAGCAGGTTAATACATTAGGGCATACAGTTCTCTCACATTTTAACATTCTCAGAGAAACAAAATCAAAGGTGAAATTTAACCCTCATTTCCATGGCTACATCTCCATTGAAATTACCAAGCCTAAATTTTGCCAATCAATCTATTGCTTTAATAGCATGGAAGTCCTCAAAGACTCTGTGTTGCCAAAAACAGAGAATTCTTCTCTAGAGCCATTTCTAAAATGATAATGGCCAATCTTTTCTCAAAGACAGTAAGAAACAGGTGTTCAAAAAGAAGACCATGTTTGTATTTAGGCTAGAGGCCACAGTGCCTGTGTTTACATATGATTTCTCCCACCCCTCAAACCATTTCCATATGCCTGATCATCTTAATCACTATTTTTTCAAAGCAATAACTTATTTACCATCTTTCAAAAATATGTTTGTGTTATCTGCCTCCCTGCCCACCCCCAGCATACATTCACATCTGCAATGACTGAAGATGCAATCTTTTGCCTACCTTTAACAATAAATTAAATGTGCCACTTTCATGCCACCTTTTAGGCCCGGCTCAGTCTTTTAATTATCTAACTTCCAGCGCCCTCCTTCTCTTCCATTAAAAAGCTACCGGAAACTCACCTATTCTGAGAGAGGCATTACAACTTCTATGACCTTCAGACTGCAATTGCCTAAATGGCACTGCTTTGAGTTGTAATGCCTTGCACTGTATTGTACCCACTTGTAACTTTAGGGACCAATCAATCCAAAGCCTATTGAAGTCAATGGAAATCACACTCCTAGGCCAGAAGATCTTCTGGACAGGGATTCTGTTTATTTTCTATCACTGTGTCCAACTGTAAAGCGCTGTGCCCACCTAATGATGCTACATCATCAACAACAACAAGATGAAAGTGAGCATGGCTGGAAGCTAGAGCCAATACTGCCATTTTGGATGTACAGTGAGTTGGAATACAGGCTTCAGGCAGTACCCTTGAAGATGCATTTCCATCAATTCTGCTTCTTCAAACAGCCACCTTACCTCTCACCCACAACGTGTGGGAACACGCACGCACAAAAGCACTCTATAACTAACACCTATAGCTGACGTTGTTAGCATTCTCAGCTGAGGGCAATTGACTGACTAGGATGAAAAAACAGTTTCCTACCTTTCGTAACTGTTGATCTTCGAGATGTGTTGTTCTTGTCCATTCCATTCTAGGTGTGCACATGCCCACGTGCGCACCCGTCAGAGATTTTTGCCTTAGCGGTATCCATAGGGTCGGCTGTAGCATACTCTTGAGTGCTGTGCTCATGCGTTGGTATATTAGGGACTGCCGGCCCTATGCCCTCTCAGTTCCTTCTTGCCATCAACTCCGACAGAGTAGCAGGAGGGTGGGTCATGTAATGGATATGAGCAACACATCTCGAAGAACAACAGTTACGAAAGGTAGGTAACTGTTTTTAACTCTTGGAGTGTTTACTCACGTCAATTCCATTCTAGGTGACTCACAAGCAGTATCCCTGGTGGCGGGCTCAGACTTCATGGTCATGTGGCTTACAACACAGCTCTGCCAGCATCGTCTCGAGCTGGGTGAGCACATAATGAGATGTAAACGTGTGGATAGATGACCAGGTAGTGGCCCTGCAGATATCCTGAATCAGCACCTGGACCAGGAAGGCTGCTGACGAAGCCTGCGCCCCAGTCGAGTGGGCAGCCACTGCCTGAGTGGCTCAGCAGTCCTGGAGCCAGCTGCACCAGCCACTGCAGAAGTCATGGAGGTCACGGAAAGTCATAAAATCCGTGATTTCTAGACCTGTGTAACAGACACACAGCCTTATCCGTGAACCATAACAGTATGAGATTCAGGTCCTAGGGAGGGATGGGATCCCTGACGTGTGGATAGAGATGCTCCAGACCTTTCAAAAACCGGATCGTCTTGTCATGAGCAAAGACCGATGTGCCCTGGAACGGAGAGTGGATGGCCGAAGTTGCGGCCAAGTGGACTTTGATTGATGACTGGGACAACCCCTGGAGCTTGAGGTGTAGAAGATAGTCCAGGATCACCTGCAGTGAGGCCTGCTCAGCCCGGATACTTCGGTCCAAGGCCCAGCACCTGTATCTCTTCCACTTGGCCAAGTAGGTTGCTCTGGTGAAGGACTTTCTGCTACCCAGCAAGACCTGTTGGACCCGGGCCGAGTATTCCTGTTTCTGCATTTAGCCATGCGGAAGGCACACTGTCAAGTGCGGTGCCACCAGGTTCGCATGCAGAAGACTCCCGGGGTTCTGCGACAGCAGGTCCGACCAGAGAGGCAGCGGCTACCGAAAGGTCCATAAGTGTGCCGAACCAGTGCTGCTGAGGTCACGCAGGAGCTATCGGGATCACTTTCGCTTTGTCCTGTTTGATCTTCATAAGGACCTTGTGGATTAGCAGCACCAGTGGGAAGGCATACATCAGAGCCCCTCACCATGGAAGCAGAAAGGCGTCTGATGGGGATGCACTGTCCAATCCCTGGAACAAGCAGAACACGTGGCATTTCCAGTTCTGTTGGGACGCGAACAGATCCACCTGGGGAGTCCCTCACCTCCGAAAGATCACACTGACCACCTCTTGGCGGTGCACCCACTCATGGCAAGATGAGAAGGTCCTGCTGAGGTGATCTGCTACCACGTTCTTGGCTCCAGGCAGATGTGTGGCCACCAGATGGACAGCATGCCACACACAGAAGCCCCACAGGTACAGAGCTTTGTGGCAAAGGGCCGACGACCTGGCTCCACCCTGTCTGTTGATGTAATACATTGCTGCGGGATTGTCCATCAGGACTTGTAGTACCTTACCCTTCACATGAGGCAGGAAAGCCTGACAGGCCAGGCGAACCGCTTTGAGGTCCCTGACGTTTATGTGGAGGGACAGATTGTCCCGTGACCAGTGGACTTGCGTGCTGAGCTTGCCCAGGTGAGCTCCCTAGCCCAGGTCTGAGGCATCAGAAACCAGGGTCAGCTATGGGGCAGGGCTGCAAAGGGAACTTCCTCCAACACCAATTCGGGGCTCAACCACCAATCCAGGGATGATCAGATGTGAACCGGCACCCTGACCACCCAGTCTAGATTGTGTCTGTTGGCGATGTAGACCAATGCCAACTGTGCTTGCATTGGCTGGAGATGGAGCTGGACATGCTGGACCATGTACATACATGCGGCCACGTGGCCCAACAACCGCAGGCAGGTGTGAGCAGTGGTGAGCAGCTAGTTTCTCACGTGGGAAATCATGTCTGATATGGCCTGGAAACGCACCTCTGGAAGGAAGGCTCTGGCTTGTGTGGCATCAAGAACCGCTCCAATGAACTCTTTTCGTTGCACTGGCCTTCAGACGATTTCTTTTTATTTACCAACAGGCCCAGGTCACGGCAGGTGGAATGAATCAGATCGAGGCTCCTTTGCACCTGTTCCCCAGATCTGCCCTTGATGAGCCAGTCATCGTGATATGGGTAGTCCTGAACCACTCGAAGCCTGAGGTAAGCGGCCACTAGTGGCATACATATTGTAAACACCCTCAGGGCAGACAAGAGGCCAAACGGCAGCACCGTGAACTGGAAATGGTGCCCACCCGTCACAAAACGGAGGAATCATCTATGACCTTGGAAGATGGAGATATGGAACTAGGCATCCTTCAGATCGAGGGCAGCGTACCAGTCTCCCGGATCCAGGGAGAGGATGATGGAGGTCAGGGAGACCATGCAGAACTTCAACTTTTTGAGTGATTTGTTGAAGCGCCACAGGTCCAGAATGGGCCTTAGTGTCGTTACCCTGCCCTCTGGGAGGGTCTTTACAGCTGGCTTGCCCTCAATGGGAGCTTTTGTCATGACCTGTGACACACTTGGTGCCGGCGGCGCTGGTAGAGGCCTTTGCTTTCTGGGCGCCAGGAGAGCCTGGGAAGGCGTTGGCACTGCCACCAGTCTGGGTCCCCTACTACTCCCTGGAGTCGGTGGCGGATCCCTCAGGGGACTAGGAGGCTCCATCGAGGGAGTGTCCCCATGTGGCTCCAGTGTTGGCTGTCGGTCAAAACTGGGTTCTTTGCCCATCTTGCTCAGTGCTGGGGAGTAATTTTTCTTCGACCTCTTCTTAGGCACTGGTGACCAGGAGAGATACTGGGTAGAGCCCGGTGGTGGGAGTGTGCTGTGTACCGAGGCCAACGTGCTCAGGGCAGAGTCTGGCTGGGAAAGCTTGGAACCTGGGTGGACAGCAGCCTCCTTGAGGAGGGCCCTCAAATGGATGTCTCACTCTGTGTTCTCGGACAAAAGTTCTTACAGATGCGAATGCGACGCTTCTCCTTCACATGTGATTCTCCCAAGCATTTGAGGCAGCTGCTATGGGGGTCACTAACAGGCACAGGCCTGTTACATTCAGAACAAGGCTTAAAACCCGGAGACCAGGGCATGCCCTGCCTGGGGCAAAATCCCTGCTGGGACTCTATCTCTAACTACACTACTTAACAACTACGTATTAACTAACTACTGTAAACAAAATATTTACAAAGCCTTAAGGCTAAAAGAGTGAAGTAGAAGAACGCTTCGCCCTTGTGAGGCAAAGGAAAGGTGCTCTAACTAATCACCATGGGTGAAGGAACTGAGGGGGCATAGGGCTGGTGGCGCCTAATATAGCGACACATGGGCATGGCACTCAAGAAGGTGCTACAGCCAACCCTACGGCTATCTCCGATAGCCGCGCATGTGGGCGCACGCACACCTAGAATGGAACTGACATGAGCAAGCACTCAAAGAATACTGAACTACCATCCAGTTGAATCTTTTTTCAGGTCAACCATGTGGCACAGGAAGAGGAAACTTGCCCTGCTGCTACCCTATTCTGTAAACATATAGACAGCTGTCAGCACTAAATTCACACACACACACAAATGAAAAGCAAGCCTGGGTATTTTGATTAAGGTTCTTAATGAAAATTCACAAGTACTACATTATCAAAATTTTCATGTGTTCTCTGTTTTGGGTATCTGATGCAAAGCCCATCTAATTATTCAATGGACAGACCCCAAGTATTCAGTGGGCCTGAGATGATCGAGATCTCTCTAATTAAAAAGCTATAAAAGACGAGTAAATATGCATTCAACAGTTAACAGATCAAGAGCTGTAATTCGGCACCTTTTCTGATACCAGCATAAGTACTAGTGAGTCCATTTCGCTTCTTTCGGTGGCGGTATAACCAGATGCTGAAGACCATAAGAATAATCCAACAGGCTGCACCAATGCCAGCAATGAAAGCTGGCTGTTTTACAACATCTGAAATCTGCTGGGCTAAGCTGACTTGGTCTTCTGGTGACACAGGGTTTCCATGGGAATCTAAAAAAAGGAACCCAAAATCTCTGATTAATTTGGATGTGCAGTTCTAAAAACCAAATGTACTATTATTATTGCTAAGTAATAATAATTGTAGACAGTGATTTAAAAATACTATGGCCCAGATTTTCAAACCTGGGCACCTAAAGTTGGCCTTTTAAATCCATATTTAGGCACCCGAATAAAATTGGCCTGATTTTCAGAGGTACTACACGACTATTATTGTTACTTATTATGTGTACTGTTGTAGCACCTAGCAGACTTAGGCATGGACCAGGAGCCCATTGTGTTAGGTGCTTTACAAACACAGAAGAAAAAGATGCTCCCTGCCCCAACTCCTGTGAACTTCAGCAGGATTGTGGGTGCTTAGCGCGTCTGAAAATTAGGCCCCTTTTATTTAGGTGACTAAATATGGATTTAGAAGGCTGACTAAGTCCATGGTTTAACATTTTTGGCCAATAATTTTTCATCATTTCTGCAATATAACACAAATCAAATTATTTCAGATTAAATTTAAAAATAAAAGACAACAAAATCACCACAAAAAAACTAAGAAGGAATGTGCTGGAGAAGTCTGTTTCCAGAATTCCACTAAAGCTTAGAAACAAGCTACATGAACACACACACAGTTCCCCAGAAGTGAAAATCATAGAAGCATTACAGATTCAAAACACATTTATAGAAGGTGGATACTAAAAAGATGTTTTTTAAATTTAGCAGTTTCTGACAGGCGACTTGTATCTCATGTTACACCATCTGGTTTTTTTCGGAGTCTTATTTTGACCTCAATTCAAGAAGACTGAAAATTCAAGACTAGCTAAAGAAGAGAGTGAATAAAGTAACTTGATTCTACCAACTTCGCATGGCTGGACAAGCTAGTCTTTAAAATTATAGCTATGAGAAGGCAAGAAGGGATATTAAATATGCCAAGAAAAGGTACAATGCACTAAAAATAATCAATAGGCCTTCCTAGTAGTGGAAAAAGCAGAGGCCTCTTGATCAACTACTTCAATTTAGAAATCAGAACAGAAACAAAGGACAGCTGAAAATGTTTTCACTAATTACTAAATGTATAAGAGTTTTCATTTTTAATATACAGGGTATTTATTATTTTAACCTAAATTTTCATTTTTCTTTCCATATATTATGTCTGTAAATATTAAGACTATTTCAGACCGGTCTACTCACCAATATCCTATAATTGCCTTGAGGTTGCTCAGCAAGAAGACATTTTGCTAGATTTTTATCATCCGGGTACATTGATTTTTAGCAGTAAGAGGTGCTCTTTACAAATTTGTGAGCTAAGAGATCTGTATTATTGCTCCCCGAATTGAGGACCAGATTCTGAAACCCTCATTCACAATGTATAATACCTTACATCACTCACACTGTGTAATACCTAACTTTTTGATCAGTCCCATTGATTTCAGAGTAAATAGTCAAAGAATTAAACACTACTCAGTGTGAGTAAGATAGTAGAATCTGGTCCTGAGATTGGTCCTTTTAGGAGAGAAATATGTTGTTTGCTCAGGTGGCCTGATCAAATTCTGTTATTGCATACTCACTAAGAAATGGAAATCAGTTCACTTAAAAGACAACAGCATTAATGCTCTAAGCACTAACCAGTGAACATGTTAATACTCTTAATCATGACACCACATCCCCCTCCCCCCCCCGGCAAAAGTATAAATATATATAAAAGAAACAGTGGCACTATAGACTACAGGGAAAACAAGCCATATTGTAGAAAAACAATTGCTCTGGGAAAGGGACACCTTTATAGATTGGAAATGGTTACATTATCAATAGTTTTTTTCCCTTGGCTTTTTCTTCCACGGAATTTCAGATTTTATTCTACACTGCATCCAGGCTCAATACCTATTTTCACAAGCAATCACTACCTTTGACTGTTTGTTGACTGGAAGTTTTATTTCACATAACAAGCCCTTTTATCTTCTGTGATCCTAAGAGCACTCATAGTCTGAAAGTTCAGCAAGCAGACCTATTCTTTTCTTACCAATACACCCTTTGTGTCTCCTAGATTTATAGATTTCATGGCTATTTGTGCAAGGTTAAATTGGGTTGCTTCAGATTTTATGGAGACAGCCAAGTGAGGTTCCATGCAAGCGGCCAGATGGGCTTCACTGTATAAAGTGTACTGTGACTAATGAATTAAAATTGCCACTCTATATCTCATCTTTTGTCTCACAGCAGCTGAGGCTGTATTAAGATATTGGAAACTGCAATATCATTCTAATTTCAAAACAACTACATTTACTTTTTTTAAATGCTGATATTATTTGAAATTGTTTTCTTTGACAGAAAAGTGAATTTTCATTGGAGACACTGTTCACCTATTGTTCTGCGTATGATAACATTTCTTTGTTATTTAAATATTTCTCTTTCATACTTCTAATGAAGTATTTACAATAAGGAAAAAGTTACCTTATTCTCCCTGGTCCCCTCCCTCCCCCCAAAAAAGAATACTACAGCATAGAATCAATAAAATTTATGAAGCCCTAAGCTGTGCATAAGGAGCCAGCAATGTAAATGATTCTGTAACACAAACAAATACAGTGGTAGTATTTATATAGACACACACACACACAAATGTTAAGTGCATTATTCACACAGTGCATGTCTCATGTACAAAATACTCCATGAACCTTTATTTTTCTAATCACTCACATTACGAGATGTGACTTGAGAACTAATTAGCATGCCTTTAGTGATATTCTGTTAGCCACTAGAAATACCTGTATATTATCATAATAAATTGTTGTATTTAAAGCACCAAGCCTGAAATACATTATGCATGTGTGGACTGCTACACCTGCACAAAGCCTCATTTTTCATATATATATTTTACACCTACACACACACACACACACACACACACACACACACACACACACTTTCTTTCTCTCTTATTCTTTAGTTTCAGTCATTTAACTGACTGACATACATATTATATATCTGTACACACACACACGTATATGACTATATATTCCTTTATTTTAATAATAGAAGCTAAGCTAACCGCTAATTTTAAGGGAAGCTGGTAGTGACCCATGTGTTTATGTTGCTAACACTTTCCATTATTAAAGATTCTTGCAGCCTTTTTTTTGTTCTATCACTTTGTTGTTTGCATCAGGCCTTTGAAATTAGGGGAAAAGGGAGAAAGCCCTTGGGCTAGAAAAATGCCTTTTCTTTGTGCCATGAAAATCCATTCAGGTTTAGCCGACACATAAACTGTTGAAAATCACCATATCACTGCTGTTGTTTCTGGTTCCTCCAGGTAAATGTTGGCAGCATACAAAATAATAAGGAACTGTGAACATTCTAAGGTCACATTCACAATGCTGACAAAGCTTTGTGAAACACACATAGTACTGAGAATACCTAGGAGCTGCTGGAGAAGGCTGACTACCTCACTCCCTGGAACTGGCATATTTCCTGGCCCCAAGATAACAGACTTTCCCTGCTGACAGTTAATGCAGCTAGATCTGTAGTTCAGATACTAGCAGTCTGCGGTGCTGTGTGGAAGGTTCAGGGCTTAAACGCTGGTGATATAAGATACGAGGTTGTTACAGTTGCACATAACAATTGGTTTCTTTCTTTGTCCTTTTCAAAATAGACTAGTAAATTACATACAAAAACACTATGTTAAAATAAAGTTATTTAGGTTGCAAATTCAAGAGTTATGAAATGTCAGAATCATGGTGACCCGTGCAAATGCCTCCATGTGCATGCATTAAGATACAGTCTTTAATGGTACAATCAGGTACTGTTCCACAGGACTCCTGCCTCATTCAGTGCACAAGATAGCTGGTCAAAGAGAAGTGAGAATTAAGGTTGCACGGGCAACCATAAATCTGGCATTTCCTAACTTCTGAGTGCTTGACTTTGCAATAACTCGCTCCCCCTTCCCCCTCCCCCCCACTCAATGTGGGTATATATAATGTAGAAAGACAATTCTTTGGTCAGAAATCAACTTATGAATATTCTCTTTTGCCTTCTTTCTAGTTATATACAATGTCATAAATGGAGAAGTGTCACTTTTAGGCTAGAGCTCTACAGTGTACTGCATGTAAGTGCAGTGCATTGCCCATGTGGAGCCTCACTGACATCAATGGGGCTTTGGGTGGGCAAAGCAGGCCACCTTTGAAAGTCTACTGCAGGCCTGAAAAAGACACTGTATTGTGTTGGGCAGCTTACTTGCAGTGGCTGACAGAATGATATCCCTAAAGGCATCCTAATTAGTTCACAAATCACATGTCTTAATGTGAGTGATTAGAGTAATAAAGGTGCAATAAGAGTTTCTTGTATTTTGTACACTTGAGACATCCACTGGTTGAAAAAAACACTTAACATTTATAATTATTTTACAGAAACCTCTTAAGAAATAAGTGCATAAAATGTATTCACTCAGGTTAATATGTTTATTATGAGTAATATTAACTGCATCTGAGATGCCTCATGTGAATAGTACACTGGACAGAACATGCTGCAGGATGTACCAGGTAATTCTCTATTGAACCATCAGCAAACCAATGGAGTGTCAACATTTCAAAGCTGCCATCCATGGTACTCCATCGTTGTACAGAAGCTATGGTGGAGATCAGTATCAAAGGGATTAACAGTTCTCTGGGGTAATGTTCTGTAGCCCTTGAATGGTTGCAACTTACTTTTACTCACATGCTCAGCCAAAGGTCCACATACTCATTTCTTGGCATGAGAGAGCATTCAGAGCACTCCAAAATCTGAATAGCCCTATCTGTGCAGGGGAGGGGTGTGCTGTGTGGGGATTTACTCAATGTAAATCCTAAGGGGGAAGTTTTAGAGCTAGTCACAATCTAGCCCTCAATTTTTAATCAAGAATTGTTCAGAGTAAGATCTAAAGCTGATTTAATTGTGAGAGACATTCCAAAATTTAAATGAATATACAAATCACACAGTATATATAATATGCACACAGGGAATTTGTAATCAGTTTAATAAAGGTAGCAGCATACTAATTCAGAAATCAACATCAAAGCAAAAGATTTAAGTTTCCTGGCTCTAAGAAGGAAATACAGATTTCTCAAATTGGTGATTGCAGGAATGCAGTTCATCTAGCATATAGATATTGGAACTAGCAATTCCCGCCAAACATTCTATGAATAACATCCTTACCCACCGCTAAACACAGCCCCCCTCCCCAAAACCCAAAAAGGAAAAAAAAAGCCCTCTTTATCTAAATGAATGTATTGCTTTTGGAAAGTACTAGACTGATGGCATCAGCAATAAGGATAAGTTTTGTATCCTCAGAACAGCTTCTGGAAAACAACGGTGCTATCTATCCCTCACTGCTTTACTTCTTCTCTGGGAGCACATCCAAGAACCAAGGATGAGATTCTATGATTAGCCTCTAAGATGCACAAGCACAGAACTCAGGGTAAGGTAAGGAAGTTTGAAGCCACTTTACCACTCTCACAGTCCTAGGCTACTCTGGCTGAAGAGTTTCCTTGGGGGTAATTTAGGTAGCCCTAGGGGCCTGTTTGAGTTATGGCACCCCTCCAGGATACCCTATGGGCCACAGTACTGCTCAGAATCTCCACAGTGTGTTCCCCACAAATGCTTTCTGCTCCAGGGCTTACAAAGGGGTCCTCAGAAGGGAGCCATACAGCTGTCTTACACTGCATCTATGCCAAGGGAATCCTTCCAACAGCTAGTTACAAGGCTGTTAAGGCCCTTTACGTTGTTCTGGTCCTTTGACCTGGTGTAAAGTGGCAGTAGTGGGACTGAGGATCTCACCACAGATTATATCTGATCCTTTATGGGTACAAAAAGAGGAGAGGGAGCTGAAGAGGGCACTAGAAAAATCCTTTCTTTTAGGGAGCACAAAGTTTGCTTGAGGCCTGTACTCATAAGAGTGCTAACGTCCTTGAAAGGAGGCAAATGAGAAAGAGGCTTTGCGCCACTTCCTTCATCACCAGCCAGCACAGCTTGTCAAGAGATGGGCACCTGGTGTGCACTATTAAAGGTCACAGCAAGGGACTCTCGGGTCAACGCTTCTTCAGTGTCCCCAAAGGCAATGTGCTTACATCAGAAACAGTGTTTCTGAGACCTCCCACTGGGATGATGTACTACCACCACCCTGTGTGGCACAGGGATGTGTCTCTAATGTACATTTTAGCTCTGGGGAGTGAGATGGTAGGGTTTTTTAGAACTCTCATACAGTGTAATTATTTCTTTACAAAATGCCATAATGCTCAATCCCTGGCTTCCGCTGAGAATGTCATTAAGGACATTAACTCTCATGTTACCGTCTGTCCACTAGGGATTGGACTAAGATCACGAACCACTGAGGCCACTAAACAGCAAATGATAGCTTTTGATTACTGTAGATCTCAGGTGAATCAGAAAATATGATCTGGAGGAAAGAGACTTTGGGCAATATTTTCAAAAGCACCTAACTGATTTAGGAACTTAAGTCCCATTTTCAAACATGATTTATGCACTTAGGAGCCTAAGTTCCATTTATTTTGTGAAGCACTAATCAATAGCCTTAGGAGAAGATTTTCAAAGACGAGGCACCTGATTCCTATTGACTTTCAATAGGACATGGGTATCTAACTGCCCTTTGCCTTCTAGTGAAGTGTCCACACATGCCATTGCTGGAAGCAGGCTAGTGGCCCTGCTCAGTCCTGGTAAGGCAAATGGTCAACTATGTTCCTTTTCCAAATATGCTAACTGGAAAGGCAAAGAAGGGAAACTAAATAAGTCATGTTCTTGTAAAACTGGCGTGTATTTAGGATTAATTTACTAGCAGATGGATTAAGGAAAAATGTTACTATCAAGCCTGCAGTTTCAGACATCAAGGCCTCTTCATTAAGCTGGTATCTATAACACTTAAAATTTCAAGGTTTTCAAAATATCAGCAGTGAAACAAAAACCCTGATTCTTGAGAATGGAAAATGAGCACAGAAAAGAACATGCCAATGAGCACTTATAGGTACTACATTAATGAGTCATTTTAAAAAGTTCTGCATTCTTGCTATGCAATTTCTATTACAATCAATGGGAGTCACAAGCCCAAATTATAAGCAATTCTTTGAAAGTTCCCTTAATTTCAATGGCCAAATGTAATTTTTTGGTATTGCAGCAATTGTTCACTCAGAATAGGGTCCTTTTTTCATTCTCAGTAACTACCTATTTTTAACTGTAAAATCACATAACTGGACAGGTCTTTTGATGATGGAGACAGAGAAGGGCACAAGGTCAAAAGGAACACAGTAAGGTTCTATTTTGGTCTGATGGGACAGCATGTTTTGATTTCATCATGCTAATAAAGAGCAGCATCACTATATTGCAAGGCATTTTAAATATTGTTCTCTAAACCAGCAGTAATCCCACATCACTTCCAGACATATCCATATCCTATGACCCCCAATTTTAAGCTGTGTCAGAGGAATGGTTGGTGCAGATGAGGAAAAAAAGAGTGCAAAGATCACTGTTGCATCCCTTGCCCTGATACTGGTAGGCCAGAACTAATATGAATGTAGGAAACTTGGTGGCTCAGGCCCATCTTAAACTGTTGTGTTTTTCCTACACCAGTCTTAAGTATCAACCACTTTGCAAAAATCAACAGCCAAAACCAATAATGAATTGTGACTCTTTGTTTAAAAAAAATGCAGCAACCATTATACAACAAACCTTTGAGAGATGCTGTTACAACACTGTCTTTAGAATCCAGTTCCAACACATGTCCAAAAACACAAATACTAATCTCATGTTAAAATTCAAGCAACACTCTGCATTCTGCCTGACTTGTAAATATTTCTGGATCCATAAAAGGAAAAATAAACACGGCACTGAATTTATACGCAAATTTACCAGAAGGCTTACCTAATTGGATAAACTGTGGCTCACTTTTCACTCCGGGTCCTGCCGCAGTACTTGCTGCTACTTCCACACTGTATCGAATACCAGGAACTAAGGAGGGGATGACTACAGAAAAGGTGGAACCATCTACGGTCTTGTTTATGTGGTATCTGCTTTCATTGCCCAGGCACCAAACCTGTAGGTAAATAAAGTACATAGCACATGTGTGTGTTAAAAGTTAAAGCTAAAAGGACAGTTACATGATATGATATGGTCCTTTCTGCTTCATAAAGGGAGCCAAACTAGATTATAACTGTTATTTATTATTTGTATTGCAGTAGCACCAAGCAACCCCAGTCACAGGCTAGGTGCTGTACAGACAAAGAGCAAAAATATGGTTCCTGCCACAAAGAGTTTACAATATAAGATAACTTGTTAGCTCCCTTCTAACCCTCTAACATATCAATCCAAGACATAAGCACTAATAATGCACTAATGAGCATTGGTTGCACTCCACACATAATGGAAGAGAGAGAAAGAACTCTCAATCATTCAGTATGACTAAAACAAGGGAATTAAATTTGATGGTATTTGCAACTCTCTTTTTCTTGAATAATTGGTCAGGCTAGGTTTTGTTCAAAGACATGTTTGGGGAAATTTGTATTTGCATGAATTCATACTTTTCCATGAGGACAGGTATTCATGCTGGAAACAATAAAAATTATAGTAAACCAAACAGGGATTGGATGCAGGGGATGATGCAGTGACACCCCATTTTTAACTAAGAGTTAGGTCACAATGAGAACGTGGCACATGCCATTTTTAACTAAGAGTTAGGTCACAATGAGAATGTGGCACAGGTAAAAGCTAGGGGCCTGAGACTCAATCTGGAGAAGACTCAGGTGATATTGGCTGGTTAGGGGAAAACAACTGGATGAGATGGGAGATAATGTTGTCCCCTCTGATTCAAGGGGCTTGCCCACCATTTGTGAGTAGATGCACAACGGAGGAGGCTGGATGGACTCCTAATTGGTATTAAAAAAGCAGGTAGCCAGTAGCACCTACTGTTAGATCACCTATTTCTCAATCTGTACTTCCAGGAGGTTGCGTTACTTTTGTAATCTGAACTTGCAACTGTCTTTGTCACCTCCAGATCAAGCTATTGCAATGAGCTCTATATGCAGCTACTCTTTCAATCTACCTCGAAATCAAAAACGGTGCAGAATTCAACAGCTTGTTTGTTATGAGGTAGGTCCTTCTGGGAACACATGAAACCAGTACTTTTGGATCCACACTGGCTACCTATTAAACACAGGGTACAATTTAAGGTTGTGGTCTTGACCTATAAATAGTCTAAAATCTTGTTATCTGAAAGACTGCTTCACTCTCCCTGTACCAGTCTTCTGCATTTGAGATCTGCCTGAGCTGGAACCCCAGCCATAAGGGAGATCGAATCAACTAGCACAGCACTTTCTGTGAGGGGGCCACCCTCAGCTTTGAACTCACAAATATTCCTAGTACATTGGCTTTGTGAGCATGCACACATTTGTGGCAAGACATATTTCTTCACCCTAGATGTAAGGGGTTCAGAGGACTCTTGTGGAGAATTATAAAGAACTGGAAGATATTTTGCTGGATTATTATATATGATTACTGGGGAAAGATAAGGGGTAAATGGAGTAATCCATTTTAATAAACATAATTGTGAAATGGGTCAAGGAATGTCCAGAGCATAGGATAAGCACTCACTTTTTACAAATGAGTACTAAATAAATGATATAATTTTTATTAGTGCCACTAAATTCTAGACAATGATCCATAAAACCTGCAGAAAAGTTATAGAATGATCGTATAAAAATGATAAGACTGCATGTTTTAGAAAGCTATTAATAAGTCAATATAGGGATTTGGAAAGGGAACAGTTATGCAGCCTTCACAAGAGCAGTCACAAACCCTTGTGCCACGACGCACACAGAATATAAAGCTTAACATCCCCCACAACCCACAAACAACCTGTATTTAATGAGCAAGAAGGAAGTGACACTAAGGAATAAAAACTATGCCGGGCAATAGATAGTTATGGTTTAAATTTGTTTTCTGCTTAATTTCTCACAATCTTTACATAGAAGTGACTACAGTATATGATAATGATCCATTATACAATCTATGTAGGGAAGTTTGAACAGATAGAAGATGCTTGTTAAGGAAACAAAGGGGAAGCCACTCCTGAACAGATGCATCACGGAAAAAGAAAATGAAAAGCATTGTAAGCAGCCCTGTAACTTTATGCCAGAGGTGTGACAGAATGGACTCATTTGAACGTTGTTGTTTTTTGTAAAGTGCTATTCATACTTCTGTAGCTGTGTCAGCCTTTCCATTATAACCTATTAATACATTCAAATTTTCTCCATTCTAAAACTTAGTGTGCAAGGTGTCAGCCAGCCTGGGTTTTAATTGTTTTGAAAAAATAAAGAGAATCCACTTGTTGAGAAAATAACATGATAGAATAATCATTAATTCCTTTTTGTATTAAAAAAAGGGATTTGAATTTCAGGGTTTTTTTCCGGGTTATTTGTTCCTAACATTGACTAGTTGTTTTTGTTTTTTTAAACAGAAAATACAATTATGCATGCTTTCATGATGCCTGTTTTCTATCCATAGGGAAAATTATCCACTGACCCACATTAAAAAACAGTGGCAGCCCCACAGCTGCATAGGCACTAAGAGATGCCTGCTCATAGCTCACTGCAACCTATTGTACCCAGATGCTAGCAGACACTGTATAGCATATTCCACACTCAAATGTGAATTTCCTCTCTTTTATTGTTTTGTCCTCACAACCCTAACATTCTTTTAATACAGTTTCTGGTGGGTGAATAATACCATCTCTTTAGTTCAAGGTCTAACTGCCTTTAAATAAAACTTCCTTTGTGAATATTTTTTTCAATTACATCTGAAACTAAGCCACAAAATGATTTTGTACCAGTCAATCAGGTTCTGAAAGGCATTTTATTATTTTAAATTGACCATGAAGCTAAGTGATCTCCACTCTTTTTTCTTTTCTACAGTGTAAAGAAAGAAATGAGTGGAATGAGTTTTGATGCTTAGGAATAAATGCCTACACTATGGTATTTTATCTTAAAAAAAAAAGGCTAAAACATTCTGATTTAAAAATCTCTCTCAACAATGCCAATTTGCTATAGACTAGAGCAAACCATCCTGCCACTAGTGGCTATAAAACAACCTTGAAATCCATGACTAGACACTTACAACATCTCAGCCTTGCTTAGGCAATTTTAGCTTCATTTCTTTTTTATGTAATTTATTCACAATTTAAATTACTCTAAGATAAAAACAGTATGTTGCTACAGAGGCCTTAAATAATAAAAACTGTCTCCTGAACTTTAATAGTATACTATAATATATACTATAATATATATAGTATAATGAAAGCTAGAATGCAAAGATAGATTTGTAAAAAAACAAAAAAAATTGCTATAAATATATTTCATCTTACACTAACTCTCTTTAGATGGAAAGCTTTTCCATGTTTTTAACTATCCCAGATGAATAGAATAGTACACTTTACTCAGAATGTTACATAATAAATTATGTCGAAGACTTTCAAATGATTGGACCCATTTATTTCCTCAAATTCCCTGTTTTGATCACAAAATGGTTCTTAAACTAGTGCATTTTTCTTTGTGTTTTGTGTATGTAATTCTCATGTTATAGCATAGACATGAAGTTGCTTATTTTAATTATGAATTTTGACCTTTTCTTTAATTTCCTGCACTACCATCTTCCCATTCAAATTAGTAGGCAGTTTTAATTGCTTTTGTACATGTAAAGATGCCACAGACTAGATAGAATTCCTAAATAAATGGTACTATAAAAAAAAATAAACTGAGAAATATTTTTTGATTCCACATGCTTTTGATTTTTACCAGTAGATGGAGCCAAGTATCCACAAACAATTTATCCATCAATAGCATGCCAATACTTTGCAGTGAATAAGAACTCTGCATGTCACCTTATATTCTTGGACCATTCCATTCTGGGTATCCTCAGGGGGTGGCTGCCAGGTAACCACAATTGCAGTCCCATTCCCATCATTCTTAGTCACTGAAACACTTTGAGGTGGAGCACTAGGAGCTGTTTGCGGGAAGAACCAGATGGTTAATTTGTTGCTGTATTTCTAATACAATGTTGCCAAATGCTTTTTAACAAGCTGCTAGTGCTTGATACATAAACGGCCCATTCTGCACTACACAAATGTAATCATAATTTCTTGTTTCGCCATTAAGGATGTTTCTGTCTGTCAAGGTAAACGGACGTGAGAGAGAAAATATGGTCTAGTAATGTGAAAAGGTGTTGGGATCCTGGGTTCCATTACTGGCTCTGCCACAGACTCACTTTGTCACCTTGACCCAACACTGAGATCAAAATGTTAAAAAGATTCCACTAATTTTTGGTGCCTAACCTGAGACATGTAGATCCTTCCTTTCAGAACTTCTGAGCACTCAAATTAACCTAACAAAGACCTTTGGGTGCTCATCACTTTAGAAAAACCAGGCTGTTGGTGTGCCAAGTTGGACACTCAAAATGTAGGCACCAAAAAGTGGATGTTTTCAAAAATGTTGGCTTTAATTTCCCTGAGCTTCAGTTTCCCCTTTTTTGTAAAATAAAATAAAATAAAATATGTACTTCTTAAACTCCTGTTATTTGTAGGTACTTTCAATGAGAAGATTTTTTTTTTGGTCCATTAGAGTCATCCTAAGATGTTCTGGGTTCAGGTGCTGCTCTTTTGAGGCTGCTTCAGAGGCCTAGAGGGAAGGCAGTGAGGGTCATCTGTTCAACTAGTGCAGCCAAAATGTATGGTGCAGGTCTGGGCCCCACCAATGCACTGAAATGTCTACTCTGAGGCATTTTGATTATGTTTGACCTTGCAAGTAAAAATGCTATGGTGAGGGAAAAGGCTTTGTGAACCCTACCCTCCTTCTAGCACATGCACAGAGGAAGATGCATAATTTAGTCCAGTGTATTTGTTGCTCTCACTCATCATCTTTTCATTTTGTACCAGTGATGGATCCAGATATACAAGCGCCCTAAAAATGTGGTTTCCTTCCTTCAGCTACAATACTTTGATGATTTCTGCGGTATCTGCTATTTACTTTAGATAGTGATAAGTATGTGTTTGAATTTGATACAAGTCACTTGTGACCAGACCATGAACTCAGCAGGGAGGAGAACACACTGCACTGGAGATAAAAAAAAAAACACATTTCCCTTTTATGTTCTGGAGGGGATTTCTGCACATGCCTCTCTCACATGCAAAGTTTTAAATATTTACTTCTGTGCCACCAAACAAGTCACATAATGATCAGTCCAACACACTGACAGTCTCCTCAACTGTGCACTGCTGTGTTCTCATACAGTATGCACTTCAAACAAAATCAAATGATGAATGTATCAGAGAGAAACCGGCCGAAATACTCCTTCAAAAAGAAAAGATGAAGACAGACTTGCTGGTACTTGCCTTCTTCTAGGGTTTTTGCAAATTTCACTTCGCTATCTGCTCCTTGAAACTCGTTAAAAAAAGGGCGGGCCTTGATTTCATAGTTTACACCTTTCTTCAGCTCTGGAATGACGACGCTATTTTTGGTTGGTGTTCTCACTTCAAAAATTAACCATTCAGATTCACCGTGGGATGCAGTGGTAGGCCTGTACAGAATTTTATATCCCTGAATATACTGGGATTGCTGGTCCACCTAGCAGAACAGTAGAAACACATGTTAGTGAACGCCTAATGGACTGTTTAATAAATACAAACCATAACATTGCGTGTAGTACTATGCAAAATACTAAGAACTATCCATTTATTTTATCCAACGTAAACAATGCTACTGAACCAGATAAAAATTCCTGGGAATTACAGCAAATTATGGGCCTTATTCACCACTACATTAATACATTTTTAAGATAGTCTAATGGCACTGACATCAATGAAGGGATAACAAAATGGTGAATCACGTTCTATATTTTGTAAAATGAATAACCCCGATGCCAAGGGGCTCCAAGCAGGGCAGGGGTTTGCCTAGGTGGATCTGTTTGCCGGATTGGGGTATATATTTTAATAGTTCAGATGATGAATACAGAAATCAAACAAAGAAACAGGTCAACCTTCCTGAGGAGTGGAAGCCTCCCAGCTTGCACAAAATGACCCTTGCTTCCTCCCCACTTCCTTGTGGACAAAGTGGATTTTAAAGGGCAGCCAAGTGGCACTATCTACATTCTGATGATTATGCTTGACTCTGTCAAAGGCCAGATAAATCCAAACACTTCCTCCATTCTCAGTGACTCAGCAGGGGGCTACTGTGCTGTAGAACTGGTGCTGTTTTAAGCAGCCACCAACAGGGCCAATAAAAATCAGCGTTTTAAAGGAAGGAAGCGACCAATAAAGGTGGATCAAAACTGCACTCAGTTGACTGGATTGTCATTTGCAGTAAAGCCACTTTATGTCACTTGGCAGTGTACAAAGGCCTTAGTGTAAATAAGAACCAGGGTCAATATATTTGGGGATACTTGAGACAGGAGGTTACCTAATAGAATCGGTGTCTTGTGCAGCTTTCAATATATTTTAGTCACTGACTTTGATAAATGATTTCTGATGTATAGGCAAATTTGAAAATAAAAACGTCTACTTAAAAACATTCAGATTTGTCCCATTTAAACTATTTTATCTGGTGACATAATAAAACTGTTTGTTTGCAATGTAATACCCAAGCAACATGTTTTGTTTCAAATAACTGACTGATGAATGGCTGCTCGCTAAAATTGAGGTAATGCTTAATCTTTGAAATTGCAGTCAGAGACCACCCAAGAGACCAAAAAAATTGGCTGCCTGGAAAAGCTTGTTCTGTAACTAAAGGTCAAACAAAATCATGCTTGGAAGTTTGGTGATGTTTTTAAGTGGTCAGTTGAAACGGGAGATTGCCTGCTGCAGGTGGTCCTTACTGCAGGTTTCACTGTAAATACTGGGCATCACAGCAGTCAGTTTCTTTACAGTTCTTGACTATGTAAAATGCTTTCTTTACAAAGTTACGCCATGCTAGCTGTAGCATCTTGTGATCACTTCATTATCATGAATCTTGCCCATATGCGCAGGGTTTAGCTGATCGCCATATTTGGGGTCGGGAAGGAATTTTCCTCCAGGGCAGATTGGAAGAGGCCCTGGAGGTTTTTCGCCTTGCTCTGTAGCATGGGGCACGGGTCACTTGCTGGAGGATTCTCTGCTCCTTGAAGTCTTTAAACTACGATTTGAGGACTTCAATAGCATAGATATAGGTGTGAGGTTTTTTGCAGGAGTGGTGGGTGAAATTCTGTGGCCTGCGTTGTGCAGGAGGTCAGAGTAGATGATCATAATGGTCCCTTCTGACCTAAATATCTATGAATCTATGAATCATGCCTGTCAATATTTTGAGTTGATCAGAAGGGAGCCCAGATGACAGTTTAAAGCTCCATTCCCTTGGGATTAATTGTCTCCAGGAGTGGAGTTGCCCCTCTCTTTTCCTGACCACCTAGTTGATATTGCTTAAAACAGCTGTTCGTTCATTTACATTGTCTTATATCTTTCCTTGAATAGACTTATTCCTTTCTCATACTGTACTCTCTTCCTTTCTTTTTTCCTTTCTCCTCATCCATCCCCTTCATGCCACAATTTATTTCCCTGTATTCCTTCAATTTTTCTAAGCCCCCAATCTTCCCATTCTCTCTCCTTGTCCCTCCTCTGTATCTCTTCCTACCCCTCTCCCTTGGGGACTCCTATAGTATCTTTTTCTTTTCTTGCCCTGGTTTTCCTCCTCTTCCATCATAACCTCCATACTTCTGACCTAACTGCTACTGACCAATGTGATTGTTTCCCATTGTGTTTTTCTTTCCCACCGCAAGTGTGTTCACTTTTAAGCTAGTAATTGCTGTGCTGTAGGAGGAAGTGCATTTCTCAATATCTGATCTGGGGTGGGTGGGCATGGCAACTACCACATACCACTTCCTGCAACTCTGGTTGATAGACAGAGGAGCTATTGTGTTATCTCAAACATGACTTAGGGCCTGATGCACCTCTCACTGAATGCAACGGAATGGCTCTCATGAACTTGACTTTGGATCAGTCCCTTCACCTCCTGACAAAGGATGCTGAGCACCCTGGATATGGCACAGCACTCTCTGTAGAATGAGAAGATAACCTAGGTTCTGATTAAGACAGGCACAGTCAGGGGAGTGCTGTAAGTGCCAATACACATGAAATGATTTTCATGTACAACAGCAAGCTATTTTCATAGCTTCTTGATATAGTTTAACTCCACCATCAACAGTGCGGTGTAGTATTGGGATTTAAATAAAAGTTTCCTTTCTCCCTACCCAAAACCCACCTCCCATTTTATAACTTTTACTTACTGTCCAATGAACTTCAATTGAGGAAGAAGAAAGGATAGTGGGGTTGTGAAGATGCAGAACCACATCCCCGAGCTCTCTCTGGACCTGTTTGTGATCCACACCCTGGCTTGTAGGTGGAACATCTGGAACAATGTAAGAACCCATTCTTATAACTGAATTGAGTCTTCCAAGTACATAACTTGATTGACAAATAGGCTTAATCACAGTACCCACTAGAAGAGCCCAAATGTGCAGGAAATAGAACTACGTGAAGCATTTTCACAGCAAAATGGCCAAAACCAATCTGCTTTTTCAGTGGAAGCAATGTGGGGAGAGGGAAGAAATGGGTGGGTGGGTAGTGGGTTGGGAGCAAGGAGTAAAAAGAAAGAACAAGGTCAGGGATAACTATGGTAAATTACAGCAGTAGCATCACCTCTCATCATGCAAATATCTCTTTCCTGCAGGGAAGGGGAATCTCCTACAGCACACTCCAAACACCATAGAAACGAGGAAACAATCAAGGAGGGGCAGAAGAGTAGGTGTGTCTAAAAATAAATTCAGTAGCACTCTAGCAAGTGTTATTGTTGGTTTTTAATTACCTATTAACTGTAGTATAGTAATTAAATGAGGGGAAATGAACCACACAGATACAAGGTCTTCCAAGGGCAGGAGACTTCAGTGAGCAGGGGCCAAAGCGCAGTTGCCTTCTGTCTCCCTTGATATTTGCAAATCCAATACTGGTCTCTTATTGTTGAAAGAATTGTTCATACATATGAAAAGAGGAATTCCATTTGATGTGTTCTATCATTTGAGCTGGTACAATGGGGTGAGGATGTTTTCCATGTACAACTCTCAAAAAGCATCTTGGGCTGAAAAGAAATGACTCTCCCCATATGATACATTTATAGTGCACTCATCACCATGATATCTGAAGTGTATGTGTACCATGGATATCAGAGTACAGTATTTTTATATTCATTTCATAATTTCCCTTTTTTCACTTCATTATACACAAAAACTATGTTGGCAACAGAGAAAATCTCAAGCTCGGAAATTCACATGAAATGAAAAGTGCTGATTTTTTTTTTAAACAATCACAGATATGTGTGAGCATGTTACACACACTTCGCTCCATGATACTACTCTCTCAGTCTAATCTTTTCTAGTGTTTAGGCAAGGTTATGAAATCTACAAGCATTCTTCTTTCTGAAACATTCAGTAGGATTCTTGGCAATTTCAATATCTGCCTGTTCACAAGAATGGCCAGAGAGGGGGCATAGAGGAAAGGTGTATGTGCATATCCATGCCTGCAACAAAGCCAGATCCATGAGTTTGTTGCAAGTGGGTAGTCCATCTGAGGAGTGAAAGCGGCAGAATGTTGATGACCTCCCTATGGAAATTGCTTATATAAAATATGAAGGGGACACATAAAAAAGTGTAACTTTTGAGGGGATAGTTACATTTCCAGCCCATTACCCAGTGTATTTTTAAATAATTCACTGAGCATCAAATTAAGAAATTATCTATCTATATATGTACGAAGTTACTGGCATGTGAACAAATTCTTTATCCAGCAACACAGTCCACATTTGAGACTGTCAGAGCTATGCCACCTGGCAATTTGTTATACAGCTCTTCCAACATATTCATAAGAGTGTGGGATTATTTCAAAACTAAATAATCAGCGTGTGGCCTATGTGCAACCAGTGGGTGACAAATCTGTCTGCTTAGCCATGAAGACTGATTAAAATAAATACACCATTATGCAGCTACTGTATCCAAATGAAAAACATTCTGCCAAATTGTCCACAAATCCATGCATCTTTTCCTCCTTCTGATACTCTTAAAGACAGTAACTTCTGCAACTTGGATTTGTGTAAATCTCTGACCATCCTTTTGCCTGGAGCTTAAAGGGAGAGTCATCTTAATAATTAGCAGCCTAAACAGAAGATGGCACAACAGTTGAGTCACCAACAATATAATAAACGGTTAACAAACCTTGTCATTCATACCTGTGAACTACACCTTTGAACTACTCAGTACAGCTTATCTACTCTTTGGCTTTCTCATTTCAACTTTCAGCTTTCCAGAGCAAAGACTGTCAATATTCTGTATCTGAACAGATCCAAGCACATTGTTCAGACTTTACTAATACTAAAACGGCAATGGCTGAGTGAGAGGGGGAGAAGGGGATTGCCACATTTGAACTATATTTAGCACAAGATCTCTAAAGCAATCAGCCTCCATGACCAGAAGACAATTTTGACCTATTCTGGCTTGAGAGGAGTTCATGTGAGAGTGAGGTGATACTGGGAGGAAGAGGGAAATGCTTTCAAGAACTAACCTCTTTTATAACATTTCCCACAACTGAGGACATATGCCCTGAGATTGTTAATTTGGCATACAGGTTTAATGCCATTTTGATCTCCTCAATTCTACTAGAGATCCAAATAGCCACGAAAGCAAAAAACATCCACTTCCATCTTCAATTAACCAGATTATTTTGTCTCATCTTATAAGAAGCACACTAGGCCCCAGTGATATATGCATTTGGGAGTTTCAGGCTTGATATAACAACTCAGATTTAGGATTGAAGCCACAAATCCTGAAAAACTTCAACTGGTATAGAACACAGCAGCCTGCCTGCATAGCAACACGGGTTGCCATATCGACGAAACTCCAGCGAATTGCCCCTACATTGACTTCCCATAGAACACAGAAATCACTTCAAGGCCTTGTTATTTACACCCATCCATGGGATTAGCCCTAACTATTTGAGAGATCATCTCTCCCTCTGTGACCATGATCTCCCATGATGGCTATGCTCTACTGGAACAATGAAACTGTCATACAACAGGGGAAGTTTGTGGGTGCAGAGGATGGAACTTTCGCAGGAGCTTGAGCCAAATCGTGTAATTAATTCGCACAAGAGAATGACTAAAACCCAAGCAATCTGAATTAAATGTAAAACTCATTTCTTTGATTTGCTTTCCCTCAGGAACTTCTTCAGGGTACGTCTACACTGCAATCAGAGGTGTGACTGCAGCACATGTAGCAGCTTTGATCTAGCTGCTCAAATAACAATAGAAGCAAAGTTGTGGCAGCATGGTCAGCAGCATGGGTTGTATAAAACTTACTGGGACCTGCGATATGCACTCCAGCAGCTAGCCCACGCTACTGCAGCTTCACAGGTATTATCTGAGCTAGCTCAGGTATGTCTTCACATTCTGCAGTCACACCTCTAATTTCAGTGTAGATATACTCACAGACAACAATGCATGTCCTCACGCGCACACATAGTAAACTAATAAAACTAATTCTCCTGTAGGCTGGTTAGTAAGAAATTGAGAGTTTATCATTGTTAATTCTCTTCTGAAATACTTACTCCTGGGGGGATGCTGCACCAATGCGGGGATGCAGAATTCATAGGGCCCGTATTTTTCGGTACCCCCATGCTGAAAAATGCAAAAAAAGATCTGCAGGGGGACACGCGCCTCATCTCCAGCAGCCCAGGCAGTGCGTCTGTTCCAGCATGCCTGGAGCAGTCTCTGAGATGGGGAAAGGCACTGGACGTGCATGCCTGCAGGATCACCATTGAGGGGGTGTCTATTTATTATGCACGAGGCAGGCTAAAGACACAAATTTTTACTCCTGGGGGGATTCTGCAGGACGGCACGCCCACAGAAAACGGCATCACTGCACATTTCCTGCTTTTCCCTGCAGAAAACAGCAGGGAAGCAAAGGGAAGCCACGCCGGCGGGAGGAGGGGTGATGACGATATGTGCAGTTTTTTGGGGGGGGATTGCTCCCCAAACAGAGGCGAGGCATGGGGTAGGCACACAGGGTTAGCAGGGGTGGTGACTTGTATGGGCTCGTAGTGCCCGGGCTCCAGCAAATTCAGGGTCCCCTCATGCACTCCAACCCCTTGCCCCAGCCCAGAGCCCACACCCAGGACCCAAACTCCCTCCCACACCCAACACCCCCTCCTCCCCTGCACCAGCCCAGAGCCCAAACTCCCTCCCAGAGCCCACACCCCTGCCTCACCCAAACTCTCTCCCAGAGCCTGCACCCCAACTTCCCTTTTGCACCTCAACCCCCTGCCCCAGCCCAGAGCCTGCACCCAGCACCCAAACTCCCTCCCAGAGCCTGTACCCCAAACCGCCTCCTGCACCCAAACTTCCTCCAGAGCCTTAGGCTATAATTATTGTGTGCATAATTTTTAATTTTTTGGCACAGAATTCCCTCAGGAGTAAATACTTGAAAGGCACTCAGATAATATGGTGATGAGGAGAGAGAGAATTTTGCTTTTAGCATAAATAGCATATTGTGTTAGATTTATGTATGTGCATTTTCTCAGGAATGTTTTATAACATCTGATGGCAAATGGGTAATTTGCCTATGTGACAACTAGTGTTGTGAGTTTAGAGGTAGACTGGCCATCAGATTAAGAACTTCCCCGTCTGCACTGGTTCACCTTCAAAAGTTTTTCACATCTGTGTTATTTTCTCAATCTTTGATTCTCATGAATTCAATAAAGTTATCAGATTGGAAACACATGAATGCACAGTTCTGACTGCACAGTGCCTACGTGCTGTGTCACAACTTCATTTGTTTTCTATATTAATCTAAATTTATTACAATTTATTATAATTATATTACTGGGCCCATGACTTCTATCTGCCCGAGGAATAGTGTTTGTATTTCACATGATTCCTTACTCATATTTATGCAATGTTATTATAGTAGTGTGGGGACATTAATTCCATCTGCTTCACTACAGGGGTTGTGGCTTTACTGAAGTCTCTTTTCCCGCACTGCACTTACCTTTAATAGTAAGCATTTTGCTGAGGATTACACTTTACTTGTGAAGTGGTATCCTGATCCTCCAAATTTTTAATTTCTCTGCTTCCCCAATACAACATACAGCACATAATACTACATGCTCTCTCTCTGTGAATCCTAACCACAGCTTGATTCTCCTTTTAAATTGATAGTATGAAAATTGTGAAATTTCCACAGAATTTGGGGGTTTGTGTGAAAACTTCACAAAGCCAAAGACTAACAGTGCTGCTAAGACGGGTCACTCAATTAGGTGTAACTATATTTGGATAAAAATTATTAGGGTTCCCTTATGTCAATGTGATAACCTTTTCAAGTAGCTTTTAAATAAAATGCAGCTTCTGAGCAATGTAAGTTTACCATCTAGTAGATGCAGTGACTTGTAGACATCATTTTGAAGTTAGCATAAATATGATCACCACATCTAACATTACTCTGTAATATATCATTACAGACATTGTGGGGCCTAAATGCTTCAGTAAATAGGTTTACCTTGAGTTTTCACTGGGTCAGATATCTGGCTAGGATCACTAAGTCCATATGCATTAGCTGCCCTCACAAGGAAGAGGTAAATTGCATTAGGTTTCAGCCCTTTAACTGCAAAACTTTCAGTTTTCACATTTTCTGCTACAGTTTGCCAACTGCTACCAGATGCATGGCTAAGGATAAAACACACAGAACAGCAGGTTAGAGTATGCTAATTGAACCATATATAAACTGTAAGTACAACCAGGTCACATGAGAATCCTAATACCTGAAGGCCTCTATTATATAAGACGTTGGAGTTGCACCTGAATTCAAATTAGGTTGCCATGACAGTGTTACTGTATTTCTGCTGACATCTGTAACTTCAGGTTTTGAGGGTGCACTAGGAATCAAGTTTGGGTCAGTCGGTCTTGGCGGTTGCACTGGAACTCCAAATTCTAACAAAAAGGGACAAATAGCTAAGTATGGATAGAAAGTAGGTGGGGGTTCAATGATGTTCACATCTGCATTATCAATTTATTACCAAGTTAGATAAATGTTGCATGTTAATTTCTGATTTTCGTCAAGCAGAGAAAACCTGATTGATTTACCTTGGACCTCAATATAAGCACTCCAGGTTGCTTCGCCACTTGGAGTTGAGGCAATGCAGGTATACCGGCCAGTGTCACCGAGCTGAATGGGGAGAGAGGAAAATAAATATTTGGAACAATCAGGCACTCGGTGGGCAGGAAAAGTAACTACAAATCTGTATATCACCAAGCATATGGATAAATACATTAGAATTTCCCTACCAGAAACTTCTCATGTTAGAAGGCAGGCCTTCACACACTGCTAAGTGAGAATCTGTACATACTTCTTCCATTCTATTTAAAGGCACAGGAAAATGCCAACACTTTTTAATGTATTAATTCTCATTCTGTAATGAACGAAACTGCCAGACAAATCACTAAATCACTCCTTACCCTGCCAAACTCCCACTGAAGTCCATGGGGAGAAATAAACTCAGAAAGCCCCATACAAGGGCCTATGCACTACTTAAACTCCCACTTAAGTGGTGCTTAGGGATTTATGCAGGGCCTCAGGAGTAAATTTCAACCTTAAAACAGGGCTTTTCAACCTTCACTGGGCCATGTACAGGTTGGGTTCTCTGGACTAGGGTGAATTTTACTCTGTGGCAGACCAAATACAAGGATCCCCATATACTATTATAATCCAAATCTGAACAGTGGATTATTTGTCCACCTGTGACTTAATCACAATTCAAAAGAGTTATGGTCAAAGAAATGAGACTATACTCAACTATCAGCACCAAAAAACAAAAAGACAAAAAACACGCACAATACTCAGAAATGAACGGTCAGAGGTTCAAATTCTGCATTGGCACAGTGCATTGGTGTTTCCTGTGACCAGGTAATCATGACATCATCAGGTAGCACACTGCTGGGTGAGAAGTCTTACAAATGATTTTATTTTATTACTTTGATTTACCAAGGCGCAAAGACTCTACAGATAACCACAGATGTTCTAGAGCAGTACAATATTTTAAGACATCATACCACTTGTCTGGAATGAACAGCAATATTGGCCAGGTATCCTGCTCCAATTCCCCAAGGAAGTCATCCACACAGAGCTGATTAACCACTTTAAATATTTTATATATATGTCAAGATCTACCTTCCATACACTTTGTACCACATATGCATGTGTAATCTTGAACCAAAAAAGGCATAAGAACAGGTACTATATAGGGACAGGAAACTAAACCCTGAATTTTACCTGTGAATCTGGAAGAAAAAGTTTTCCTCTTTTAACACGGTAGCTATGAATGTATATGGTGTAAGGGTATTAACATCATGGCTTTTTTGGTTTTTTGGCTTTCTACACTACTCTGCAACTGTGAAATCCTGAACTAAGGTGGCATGTTTGTGTGTGGAGATTTAGATTATTTTCATATATTACAGAGCTGAAGCTTTTGGTCCTTTACAAACAGTGTAAAGATTCATTGTCATTTCAACCTACCTTGGCATATCGGATCTGTAAAGCTCCTGTCTCCAGCTGCTTGATGCGAGAGTCCTGGGTAGAGATGAGGACCCCATCCTTTCTCCAGAGGATTGTGGGCATTAGAGTGCCTGTGGCCACGCAGCTGAGTATTAACGTACCATCCACAGCTACAGTCTGATTCACAGGACCCTGTCGAATGACGGGGGGAGGCCGGTCTGCAATCACTGCCAGAAGAAACAACAGGCAATGGATTTTTGCAAATGAAAGCAATTTTCTAATCAGCTAAGCAACAGCAGTTGCTTGAGGCTTTGAAACAAACTGAAGATAATTAAGCAAGTAATTAAAGTATGAGACATGCATTATTCCGGGTATATTAATATGATGCACAGCTACAGAATATTAACATGATATACAATATATTATTTTCAGAGGTGAAGGGGTGTCAGAAGTTGTGAGTTGGCATCTTCTAGGCACACTGAGTTCCATAGTCTTTAGATGTGATAATGAAACAAAAAAGGATTTCTCAGTTTCTTTGAAAAGGCACACTCTTTACTTTATATATACACCTTCCCATGTGATGGGTCGGTATAATTTGGGATTTGGAATTTGAACATTCGTTTACAGATAACTAAGAAGGCAGATGGGAAGGGAATAATTCAGCAAATATGCAGACACACAGTTTCCTAGTATGAAGCTGACTAATGGTAGGGTGGAATAAGTACAAAGCTGCTGTCTGGAAAAATATCAGCTTTTTCAATTAAAAAAATGTTTTGCAAGCATTTCCTTATACTCAGTTCTGTGAAAAATTATCTGACAGTACTGATTTGAAATCATAGTAAGACTCTTTCACAGTATTTCTAATAATTTTACTGCATCTTACACTCAACATAAATTAGCTATCTGTGATGAGTCATTTCAACGCTGTATTTAAATAACGGCACAAAGTACTTTTAGTACTTATGCAAAGGAGAAACTATTGTCTATGTGTTGTGTCCACCAGAAGATTAGCAATTTTCCCAGAAGTGAAACCTATGGTACTGTACTTCAGTAGCTTCTCCTCCTAGCTCAGGGATCAGCAACCTTTGGCACGTGGTGCGCCAGGATAAGCCCCCTGGCGGGCCGGGCCAGTTTGTTTACTTGCTGCGTCGACAAACTCGGCCGATCGTGGCTCCCACTGGCCCTGGTGCGCCACTCCCTGCAGCCCCCATTGGCCTGGAGCCTATCCCTGTCCTAGCTCATAATATCCTGAGATGTGCTGACACTATAAAATAACTGCAACTTAAAACAATATCCATTCAACAGCCTAATGGGAGCAGATGTGACTTGAAACCTTGTTTGTTAGCATGAAACATAAAACTGAAATCCTGATAATTTGTGATCATTAAAGATCCCATGACACTTTTCACAACCAAAGAGCATTAACAGTGATATTTTGGCCAAATTCCAACTCAGGTAATTACATTTGCATACCTAATTGCCACCCTGCATTTTCAATTGTGTGATTTATACTTTACTTCCTTGTCTTAACCTGTTCTGATGTGTTGCAGTACACTGTTAAATCTCTCACTCCGGAGATGGCTGAAATGATCCCCAGTGTAGTTGGAAGTTCAATTCGTTAGGTGTGTAAAGTGTTTGGAGGACCTTATGGAGAAAAGATGCTACATAAATGTAGGCTATTATATTTGGTTTGGAGGTAATTTTCTGTATAATGTATATATCTATAGGCTTTATATTTAGGTCTTACTTACTTGCTATTTAATTTAAAATAAATTATAAATTGGCATTTGCATAGTTAACAGCTGTGGCAATATCCTGATATGATACCATGGATGAAAAATACTTAAAAAACCTGTATATCACAGATAATATCAATATGTCTCTAATAATCTCAGCTATTGACCAATCAGGATTTTCTAATGATATATTTTTTCATGTAGCCATTCACTCAGTTTGTTAGTTGACCCAAGCTCCATGGGTAAAATCTTAGCCCGTCTGACGTCAGAGACAAAACTTCCACTAACTTCAGGTGGGCCAGGATTTCACCTTATCTGTCCTATCACTCAGGATATGTCAAAATAGCAGCTGGGAGGGTGCTCCCCTGAGTGGGTATACAGACAAGCTCTAGCTCTGTTTGAGCTAGCACACTAAAAATAGCCATGTGGATGCTGCAGCATGGGGAGCAGCTCAGGCTAGCCACCTAAAGACAATCCCACCACGAGCCCCTGGGTATGTACTTGGGCAACCAGATCAAGACACCTGACAATATTGAAGTCATGCTCTTCCACTGCTGATGTTGTGGTTTTAAATAAAATTGATAACTGTAAAATAAAAGTATCTTCACTTTACCATCAGTAACTTCCAAGTATGCTTTTGTTGTGATACTTCCTGCAACGTTTAAAGTCTGGCAGATATAGTACCCAACGTCAGACCTCTGGACACTTGTGATTGTGAGGTCACCAGTCTGAGAGACTGAAAAGCGGCTGGATGACTGAGGCGGCTGGTATGAGAAAAGCAGATTCTAGAATATATATATATATATATATAAGTGTATATATATATATAATTAGGAGAGGGAGAGAAAGAAATGGGTTAGATAGAATGTAACACATCTGCAATGTTCACCTTAATATCCCTAAACATGTGTGAGTTTATTATGCTATATATTCACATTATGCACAAAATATCTCTGTTATATATATATATATATATATATATATATATATATATATATATATATATATATATATATATATATATAAGCATTTCATTATTGTATACTAATTATGGGACCTGTTTTTGAAAAAAGGTAGGCACATCTGTGAACTCGTATTTGGATGTATCTTAACAGGCCTGATCTAACGTCCATTGGAATCTAGAGCAGACATTCCTTTAATTTAAATAGGTGTTGGAGAGGTATTGATATTCACAGATTCCATAACTGTGCAAACAATTGTGGTTTTTCTGCATACTGCAATAGTAATGTCCATGCAAATGTTCACACAACCATCTTTCAAAATCAAGGTTGCAGCATTTCTTGTAGTGAACTAGATTTTATTTCAAAAATGTATAAAAAGATGCCAGTTTACTTATTTGTGTTTAAACTTTAGACTGCCAAAGAATGGAGACAGAAATGTTTTATAGGTTTCTTTTTAAACAGATGTTTTAGTCTCACTAATCATAATGTCTGTTCTATAACCAGTACTACATTGTATAATAAAGTCCTATGCAAGTTTTCCTTGACATAGTTTTGGTTTGAAGTTAGATGCTATGGTACCAACAGCGGCCATGAAAGTCAGAGCTGAAACCAAAATAACACACATGCGTTACATCAAATACCGGTTTCAGATTTTTGTCTATGGCTTAGCATTTTGAGGGGAAAATATTTGAAGTTCTCTATACTTTATGGACACTATTTTTATTGCTGTCTCTTGTCTGACTACATTTTGCTTTTCCTAAGAATGTCTAAACAAAGAAGATAGAGAATCATCAATTACAATACAAGTGCAGAAACTTGTCAATAATCTTTTCCGTCTCCATTTCCGGCTACATACTATTAGCCACTCAGTAAAGTCAAAAGGGACTCAGTGAAACCAAGAGGTTTTGCATTAAAAACCAACAGCTCTACTAACCGCCCCCCCAAAAAACAAATAAATAAAAATGCACCCAGTGTAGCAGCCTACTTATATCACGAACTAACACTAGCGATAAACAGCTCAATTTTTGTCTAGTCACATCATTTAGTTTGATAGATGTTTAACAAATAGAAAGAAAGGAGCCTATCCCAAGCTCTGTTTGACTTTGACTATTGTTTAGAAAAGTGTAACTACCCACCAAGAGCAATAGGAACCAATCAATACTCTCAGTAACAGAAAAATGAGAAATACCCTATCTTCACTGAAAATGATCCCTTATGCAACTTGTCCCCGTCAAAAGTCCCCCCCTAAAAATGATATGTTAGGGCATTGAATAACAACGACTATTTTTTATAACTATCTGAAGAAGTGAGGTTTTTACCCACAAAAGCTTATACTCAAATAAATCTGTTAGTCTTTAAGGTGCCACCGGACTCCTTGTTGTTTTTGTGGATACAGACTAACATGGCTACCCCCTGATATCTTTTATCTTGTGCTTTTCTTCATCTCAAAGCATTTTACAGGAGTGGGTCAGTATCTTTACCCCCCATTTTACATACAGGGAAACTGCAGCACACGGAGGGGAAGCAACTTGCAGTACTGTACACATTTGAGTTAGCCAAAGATACATAAACACGATGAAGTGAGCTGTAGCTCACGAAAGCTCATGCTCAAATAAATTTGTTAGTCTCTAAGGTGCCACAAGTACTCCTTTTCTTTTTGTGAATACAGACTAACACGGCTGTTACTCTGAAACCTGTCATAAACACGGCAGGTTATTTTTCTGGATGAGTGCAAGCCACAAAGCCCAGATCCATTTTTTTTTTCCAAAATGTGCTAGTGTTTGGACATGATGTTGTGGTTCAGCCAACTACAGTGCTAGGCCAGGATCATAATTCTTGGGACTTTCGGACGCAGGGTTTTGGTTTGGTCCCATCTCTAATTATTCTATAGATATTACATCAATTTTTCTCAATAGTGAAACAATTAATGAAAATTGTGAATCTAACAGCACACTAAGAATGTACTCATCCTTTCCAGCTTGTTACTATACTGACCTTTAAATTTTAGGAAAAAGACAAGTCCAGTAGGGAGAACACAGTTTTCCTTTCCATTTAGTACACAACATACAATATTTTTAAACTCACATGGTGTATTACAATAATGCAGATGGGGTCCAGCATTTGCAGGCTTAGCAGTTATCTTCAGCGGGTAAACAACTGCAGGAACTGCCATCCTCTATCTGGCATTATTGCTTAAAGAAACTGGCATGAAACAAGAAAAGAAAGTTGGCTTTACCTGACTTCCCTCCCTCCGCCAAAAGATGGCTGGTTGAGGGTTTCCAGTTGCTTCGCACTGAAAAGTCACCGTCCGTCCCAATGCAGCCACCTGGTCACGAGGTTTCACAACAAAATGGGGAGGTTCTGAGGGAGATAAAAATACACTAAAATCTGCAGTCCAAAGTTCACCCCACTGAAAGCCAAGTGGCACCACATTTTATTTGTTTAAAAAGGTAGTGTGTTATAAACAACCTGTACTATGGTGCTGTGGCACAGAGACTGCAGCTCCCAACATTCAGTGCTTCACTTGACCCAAGATTGATTGTTCTTGTGCTGCTCCTCCCTATTAAGATCCTGATTGTGCATTCCTTATTCAACTTTGTGAGCTTTTAGCCAACCAAGCGAGTTTTAAGTCTCATTGACTTCAGTAAGCTGCATTGCATGAATAAGCATTCACCAGCATGATCACAGGGGTCACAATCAGGTCTTAACAGAAGAGAGGGGCCACAGATCCCAACAGAGAAATCTCTGGGCTGCATCTGGCTCAAAGGCCACACTTTGTCCACTTCTGTACTAAATGCTATGGAGTAACTGCACATTCAGGTTTACATATACAAAAGTCACCCTCTTTGATTTAGGAAATCTCAGGAGAAAAAAACCGACCTTTAGTCGCTTTTATAAGAACGATCTGATGAAGTCAGGGTCTCAAAAATTTTCAATTTAACTCAAAGGCCCCAGAAATGCTACTGTGCAAATGATAACCATTTAAAACCTTCAATCCAATTATTGAAAAGGAATGAATTTAAAGTAACAGTGGGGCTGAATTTCTCCATTTACATAAGCAAGGGCATGTTCAAATAAAATATATATGTAAATGAAGGCAAATTTGAAACATCTGCTCATCCTAACATTATAAATGCTGCCAGCATTGTCCAAACTGTTTGATTTACACTGACTTAAATGGCCTCTTCATCTAGTAGTAAACACAATGTCAAAAATTATGTCAGCTACATTAAAAATAAGTTAGAGCACTTGACAGCATTAGATACACTGATGAGGTTAGCCCAGAAAAAATAGAATATAAAGTCTGCTAGGTGGTGTCTTCTTACACCTGGAAAAATTTGCATTAAATGAAAAGTCCTTTCACTTACTGTTTACATTTTTCAAATTCATTTCTCATCAGCTGTCTAAAGCATTAATTATTCTCCCCTCTTGTCTGAGTTCAGAGTGAAGTGAATGCTTTGAATCAGACATTTTAACAATTCTATATTCTTTTCTTTGAGTGCTTTTTCTTCACTTAAAACACCTTAAATTACTCATGTCACTTAGGTGGTGCAGCTTAAAATATATTCTGTGACTAAAACAACTGTGAATATCTAGATGAAACCCATGGATGCCAAACGTCCCTTCTGGACAATTTGTTTTCTTTGTTAATCCAGGTCAATATTTTCAGTTATCCATTTATCTATTCTATGACTATGCCCCCTATTTAGATCAGAATAAACACCAAATGTTCCTTTTCAGAATTTATAAGCAAAATTTTGGGGTGATTTATACTTGGACACAAATGTTAACATTGGTTGAATGACCTAACTAAGAAGCTATACAAGGTAAAGCCCCACATAGATGTTCCAGTAATAGAAATAATAATAGACTCATAGTGATCACCATACCTTTAAAACAGAAGACCTGGATACATTTAATATCATGAAACGGGGGTTCTGGAGGATTTTTGACATCTACAGAGGGGATTTAATTTAGTATTGCAAGTAGATTGGGAAACGGAGTTTGCCACTGGGCTGTGGGGAAAGATTAGGAAACTAGTTTTAGGGGGTGCTTGCTTATAGTTTTCCAGTCTCCCTATCCTGCCTGTTGGGCTCCCATCCTCTGCACTGACCCTCCTTACTATAAAGGTATATTTAGGGCCTCACTGCCTCTTTAATGGATATTGGCACAAACCCACACAGAGTAGAGCCCTGGGTTTCTAAATTATATTCTGCTGCACTAGGATACATAGTGTTTGAGAGCTTACATAATTATAATTATAAAGGAAGGACTACAATGGTGCCCATCAAAGAGGCAGTGGGGTCCTTGTATTTCAACTTATGAGGAGAGTTGTTCAGGGAGTACTGTGCAGACGGAGGGAGAAGAAGGAAAAAGTCAGTTGGTCAGTCATTTACAGTGTGATTTACAAACGCACTTGCGGTGTTCTTCCAATTCTACTCCCATGAAAGTAAATAGCAAAACTCCTGATGCCTTCAATGGGAATAGAGTTAGAGTGCAGCTGAGGGCTTTTGGAAATCCCACTCGCAGTGTTCACTTCACTGGAAAAATTTTAAAAAAAATTAAAACACTTTACAAAATATTAATTTAAGTTTGCTTTCTTAACTAGGGTAAAATGTACATGTGTGGCATGTCATGAATATTTATCTTTATAGGACGCTGCAGCCGTTAGCTACTAAGGAAAAATAACTTCTACTGTCCTTGGAATCTTTAAACTAAATTGAATTGATTATACAGGAAAACATTAAGTATGACTTGTGTAGTAATAGGGGGGAATGAAATCAGGAATCAGCTTGTACATTATTTAAAAACAGACAAAAAGTTAGCAACCCATTACCTTTGCTCTTTGCCAAAAAGTTACCCATACTTCATGCAGAATCTATTCTGTGCAGTCTGTCTTGTCAATAACAAGTGAAACATGGAAGTTGATTGGTTGAAGGACATGGAAGGGTATGGATGGAAAGGGTAAGAGAAGTTCCAGTCACAGTGATACGGTGATTAGAAGATGGCCAATAAAATTTCAACTTACCAGACACAACTAAAAACAAAACAAAACAGAAAGAAAACATGGAATAAATAAAATTAAACAAACAAAACTAAACAAAAAGTAAAACAAAAGAAAAGTAACAGGACCTTAGAAAGCACAAATATATTCTGATATATGAATAAATATGCAAAAAACTATGCTATCCCATTGATTTTTAAGCAGGATTCCCCATCAACTTTTTAAGGGGAGGCTGCCTGGTAAAATGGATAGGAAACTAAACTAAAGTAAACTATGAATCAGGAGACATGGGTTCTACTCTGAGCTCTGCCACTAAACTTCTGTATGGCCTTGAATAGGTTGGTTCAATTCTCAACTTCCTCATCAGCAAAAATGCAAATATGGATACTTATCCTTTCTACAGCACATTGAGATCTACAGCTGGGAAAGGCTTTTTTAAACCTAATGTCTATTAATAGGGAGTTCTGCTTAAAAATCAGTGGCATGATTTGTCCCAATTTGCAGCTTAGATATAATGACTGCATGCATCAGAATCATAATTCTCAGTCTAAAATTCTGCAAGTAAACTAAATGGCACATAATGTGATAATCAAAACAGATACAAAAAAGCCCACTTGTTACTCTTTTTCCCTCATTTTATCAACTTATCAACATATTCAAAGCACAGAGTTAATGTAAAATAATATAGATATCAACAGCCAATTATGTGAAATACATACATGGATTTTTTGTTCATATTTGAAAATTATCATAATCCTAGAAATTGTATAGTGCCTGGCTGATTAGTTTTACTTATTAAAGAGTAAGCATGTTATGAGGAACTCCAGTACCAAGTAATTGATTTACTGATGTATTCTAAAAGAAAAAATTGGGCATTTCAAAAGCCAACAAAAACAACAAAACAACAACAAAAGACTCAAATCAAACACAGCAATTGTTATAAAATGAATAATTGCATTATCTTCAATAGATGTGAAGGCTTTTTTTATATATATCCTTTTAAAAAAATATTATATATATATATATATATATATATATATATATATAGTCACAATTCCTTCAACACCCTCATCTGGTTTTACCCTTTTACAGAGAGTAAAAATAACTACTGTTAAGCATGAGTACACTTTCATAATGAGCTAGTAAACACCTGCAATATGCCATCCTCCGATGAAACATACTGAAGAAACTAATAATATTCAGCCTGTCAAAATTCATTAGGCATGGGAATCATGGGCTTACTGCTCAAATAAATGGAACATATTGTGGACTGCAGGTGTGCTACGAAAAATAAGTAGACATAATATGCAGTTATAAGACCATATTCAAACAGTATCTCTTTTGGACCAGGGTATAGCCAGGAAGCTGTAACTGAATATAACAAAACTGGATGAAATACAGCATACATTGCAAATAAGTAGGAATAACCATTTTAGGAGGGGGTGTGGAAGAGAGATGAAGAGAGGTGTGTCAACTGAGGTTTTCAAGTTTTTATTTTCAATTTTGCGAAAATAAGCTGAATAGTAGTTTTCACGTTAATATTTGGGCTCACAATCTGGTATTTCACCACTTCCATGGGTGGGAGGGTGGATGCTGCTCCATTTGGTCCTGGTAAAAGAGAGCTTTTCCTGCCTGGCATGTACTTATATAAACTCCCCTCTATTCCGGTCAGCTGAGTGGATCAGTCAGTATCCTCACACTGACTTGCTCTGTGGCTGCTGCAAACTCACTCCGTGCCTCTGTAGCCCTTAAAGAGGTACATACCTTCCCCCAGCAAGCCAGACAATGCCTTCCTCTCACCCCCCTGCACCAGCTTCATGTGTGGTGAGGTCATTATGGCAGAAGTGGCCAACTGATGGCGTATTGGGTTTGGGATGCAGCTCCACTCCTCATCTCAAAAGCCGAACTTCAGGTTACTCTTGATTGTACTACACTACACAGCATCACTCTTTCTGAACAGAACAGCTCTCTGCCCAAAGCATGTGAAAATACGATCTGACACATTCTGGAATTTTCAGAGGATCTCTAGTAAAACAACCCAACAACTCGTATCCCACATCAGAAGACCCTGATAAAAGAGATGAACAGAGTTCAAATGAATGTTCTTTAAATTCTTGCACTTTGGAACTCACTCTGAAGTACCACTTTTCTGTTTCTTTACAAATACCAAAAAGGAGAAAAGTTTAGCTCTCGCTCACAGGAAGAGGAGTGGCTCCAAAAAAAGGAGGGAGATTGGGACTAAAACCAAGCAGTGATGTGTATAAGGTAAGGGCAGAATGGCCTGTTCCTTGCCAGGCCCAGCGCCTGCTCCAGCCATCAAGCTCTCCACAGTAAAGTTCATCTGAAACCTCCAACAGATACACATCTGTCTTGGTTGGTCAATTACATTCCCAAAAATCAAGTTAATTTATAAGTGCTGACATTCCAACTTTTTTTTACGAGAGGATTTTGTTATTGTATGTCAAAAATAACTCCATCAAGCAACTGAAGGTTTTTGTCCACCTGTAAAAACACAGGGGATACTAATGTATGAAAATAAATCCCTCTAGAAACAGGGCATCATGTCAGCTACAAATTTGTGGTGAGGGCAAAGGGTGAGTTTCATATCAAAAATGTAAGCAAGTCTGTTAAAGAGGCATCATGTGCTTAAAAAAATTGGACTCCTGAGCTTTATTAGTCTTCTCTTGATAGTTAAAGTTGTTATAACTGAAGAGAAGTGAGAAAAGGTATCTTTATTATTACAGTTTTACATCTGACAGCACTTTGCATATAGCTTTTAATGAGTCAGTTACCACTATGTCTGTGATGGTTTGTCACATATCAACAAGGGTAAGAAAACACTAGTTTTTAAATAGGAAAAATGTTACTGCGAAACCACAAAAACTGGCAAAGAGACTCAGGAAGAGGTGTGGTACCTGAAGCTTTTTTTAACATTTTTTAAACTAACTCACTTTCAAGTAAACACTGTCTTTTAAACATTAAGTTCACATTGCAACAGAATTGTGCATTTAAAAATTAAAATTAAAAATTACAAAGAGGGAGCAACATTATTGCTGTTACAATTATTTTCTTAAAATGTGAGATTTACAGTGAGAGAAATGAACAAAAAATGGTGAGCAAAGTGATTTACTGATTAATGACAATCTTTTAATACTTTACTCATGCCATCAATCCTATCTGTCTCATTGGGACTACTGATGTCAATAAGTCTACTCACTAGAGCAGGAGCTTGCTAGTTCCCACCCCAATGCTGCATACCAGTACAAGTTGCGGATGTCAGAGAAACAACTATTGTGCTTGACAGATGTACAAATGTGATCAAGAATAGCTTCAAATACACAGATGTAATGCCTGAATTTCCAAATAGCATGTTATTTTCCCCACAGAAGTGTATGCAAACGTAGATCTAACGTTTCATTGTCTTTAGTCTGATTTTAAAAGTTATAGCTTAAGACATGGAGTTAGGTAGTCTCAGTTACTGGCTTGGCTTTACTTCCCAATCAGGACTTGGACAAGTCACAATCTTCACGTGCCTCAGTTTCTCATTCCAGAAAATTGTGATAATACTTATCTACCTCACAAAACAAAGGACTAAGGTGATAAGAAACTTTGTTCATTTATATTTATAATGTGCTGTTGAGATTTCATGCTGGAAGGCACTAAAGAAGTGCCATGTATTATCATATTACTTATTCATTAATTGTCAGTATAACTATTACTGTTTGTGAATTAGTGCCAGGTTCTCAGAAGGTACCTTGCTATTCAGCTGAGGCAAGTTGAATTTATTTGATCAGAGCTCTGAGGGTTTTTTTGGGGTTTTTTTTTTTTTGATCTTTCAAATAAAATCCATTCTAAAACTTTAGAACCATGGATACTTAAATCTTTATTTCTTCATCACCTTCTTGACACTTCTCTTCTATTGCACTATATATGCTAATATAAAAGATTCAAAACCATATAATTTATACAATAGGAATCAAATAATTGTAATCTTCATTTATGTACTGCTTCTAAAAAACTTTAATCCAAGAAGTTTTAAATGAACTGGTATTTACTTGTAAATGCCTGTCAAAATTTCAAGTGACTGGTAATGGGGTTTCCACTTCTGTTGCAGGGAAAAAAATATTTTCAGAATGTTGCCCATATTTTATATATCCTCTGAATATCAAATAAAGAACTAGCTTTATGCCACATTAATCCTCTTTCAAGTGAGAAACAACAGAGGTTGGACAAGCCTACAGGGACAGAGACTGATGGGAGATGGGATGCTAGTGGCAGCTGTGTGTTTATGTATGTTGGGGTGGAGCAGACAGGTAGTTTGGGAAGGAAAAGCAGATAGGTAGGGTGACAGGCAATGGAGCAGGCACAGAGCATTTAAGATGCAGTGGGCCAGTCAGAGAGAAGACAAGAAATGGACATAGTGGAGAAGCTGCAGAGCTGGCCAAGGGGAGCAAGTTCTCTGAAAAGAAAGTGTTGCAGTATGATGGGTGTGTTGCAAACTTTTGATCCCCCAGTTCTTCCCAGTGTGCTACACCGTGTGGTCCATGACTAGGGCTCCCATGGTAATCCAAACAGCAGCAGCAACTACCGGAGTGGCTGGACTAAAGGGCATAGAAAAGTCTGTGTGATGGGTTGTCAGTGCTTAATGAGCTGATTGAGCTTTGAACGCTAATTCTTTTGGAAAATCAAGGGGGCCTTCCATTACTTTTAAAGTAACTACTCATAAAAGGGCTTCAACCCCACAGAAATATGTTCCAAACCTGACATCACTAAACAGTCAAATATAATTACACACTTTTTATTTTTAACTAAAAAATAAATAATTAAATTATACAGACTCCAGTATGTAAATAGCATAACATTTCCTTTTTACAAACTGATTGCCGATACTGCGTAGTTGTCGTGCTTGCATTTTTTAATACATGTATTCTTAAAAAAGGTAGTCTAAGTCCATGTGCCGTATTCCTTTTCTCCAGTGGTTTCTCTTTGTAAATTGCTCTGATCTTATCAAGGCAATTTGAAACCCTTAGTATCCTCAAGATTGACCATTTCTCATGCAGTCATTTGTGTAAAGTATCATTTTCTACAGAGCAATAAAAGACTACCAACATTTCCCGCTCTAAAAAATTTAAATACTGCCATTCATCTGTGTGTATGCCACAACTAGGAAGAATATAGGAAAATAATACTAGGTACATTACAGAAGAATTAGGGTATCCCTTTTCACCCTTGTTCTTTGGTCTCCATGTAGAAATGCTATTGTCAACTGCTGCTTATTGCTATTCAGATACATACATAATTTGACCTTTTTTTCAAATATTCTGTTAGAAATTATCTTCCTTTAAGGCCTCACTGGATACCCTTACTCACCAAGAACAATAACTTGCACCATAAAGAGTCCCATTGACTTCAGTGGAGCGCCTTGTGTGGTAAGGTGCTACTCATTGTGAGTACGAGTATCACAGTCTAGATCCATATGGGGGGTACACCTACAAGTATGTGGTTCAGCAGGAGTTTTGACATTTCTTTGTAATATCTTTCTTAAATTAACATGGTGATTTGTGATTCCAGTTCCTGCTAGAGAAACGATTAGATGTAATTATGCTTATGAAGATTTGAATACTTCCTCATGTTTCAGATTGTGAGCTAAAGTGTTTAAGTGAGCTAACGTGAACAAGTTATCTTGGTTATATAGAGAAACTGCATGTAATTCTACTTGCTATGAACCGCATCTTATGTGCTGACTAAGATGGATAGCAATCGGAAAGAAAGAGAGAGGATAAAGACCAAGGAGAGAAAGAGGGGGATTATTTAGCATAATAATATTGGATATAAGTAGTCACCATCAAAAAATCTTTGTCAGAGTAAGATCTAGTAGCATAGTACAGTCGCCTGAGGGAAGTGGTGGAATCCCCAACAATTTCAACAATAATGCTTCAAATGCACAGCAAGAAAAAAAAAGGAAGTGAAATGCCACTGAAAAGTAGCTGTCAAGCTCGTTAACATATATCATTCAAGTTATAAATACACCTCAGCTAGTCAAATTCTCTTCCTAGATGGACATTTGAATAGGTCTCTCCAAAGTGGATTGGTTGGAATTCTCTGCTCCACCTGAAAGTGCTACTCCCACAATACGCACGGATTGTGCTGTAATCGAGACATCTCAGGAAAGTAGCACGGTCTCACAGGAAGTGGGTGGTGTAAGCAAAAGTTTGATGCTACCATTTGGGAAAGACAGGTACTGTACTGGTACAAATTCAATGCTGAAAATTTAATTATGCCTAGAGCTAGTTGCAAATATGGTGTGAAACATGCATGTGTGGGTAGGTTATTAGGACACGTTATCAAAACTGCACGGTATGTCATCACCACATATATTGTGATAGTTTAGCAGCATCACCTCTGAAGCCACAAGTAACAAGAGGTCAATTTAAATAGCAAAGATTCAAACTCATAACTGCTTTCTGCATTTCATTGAGCAGCCAGACACACATGCAGCTGGAGCTCTGTGATGCATGTGACAAACAATTCTGTGTTGGTGTTACCGCCAAGATGTCACCAGCCTTTTTAGTTGGCACAGGAAATACACACCAGCACAAGGCTGACATATCATTTAAATCTCCCTATTTTGTTTTCAATGGTAGTTACTGGCTGCTGAGCTCTTTTAAAAATCTGGTCACTTCATATAGATGCCTACCGGGGACTGAGCCCTGGAAAAGCTGGCCTCCAAACTGGGGGTGCTGGGCACTAAAATCTGGCCCCATCCCCACTGTGTGACTGTGTCTCATTTGTAAAATCAGCATTGTATTAATATCTGCCTTATATGGAGTTGTGAAGGTTACTTTTAAAGTATTTTGAGATCCTCAGATGAAGAATGCTATTCAGGTGAAAAATACTGCAGTGAAGTGGCCTTTTGTGGGAGGAGGGTGAGAAAGAAACTTACTCAAACTATTTGTCTCTATTGCAGACTTTACTGAAACCAACTATGAAATAAAAAAGTTGATTAAAAAGGTTTTCATTACAAAATAAGAAAAAAAATGAGAGAGACCACCTGCTGTGTGGTTCTAAAAGTCAGCACTTCTCAGGTTAAAACATGCACGATTTTCCGTTTAAAATGTTTATAAATTCTGTAGTCATTGCCTGGGGGTGATATAAACCCCCTTGGAGAATCTCTGAACTATGGAGGGGGTGTGTGTGTGTGTGTGTGTGTGGATATTTGAGATAATCTAGTCCTTCAACCTGTTTTTCTCCCAAAGAAAAGACAAAAAATAGGCATATTAGAGATTTCTAGCAGAAAACATTTTATAAACCAGTGACAATTTAGGGAGCACAGATAGGACATGAATCCCCACTGTGTTACCCCAGATTTACACTCCATTCATTTCAAAACAGAAGCAATGCCATAAATGAAGCATTTTTTTTTAGTTCTGCACAGCTCAGAGCAGGAACTACGTCTTCTGCTGTGTTTAGAAAGGACCTAGCTACTATTACAATCTAAGTAAATACTAATGCCTTAAAAAAAAAGCCAGTCAGAAACTGTAAATAAGCTTACTGAATAAGAGTATAAAAGACGTGATGATAGCCTAATGCAGTTGGAACAACTCCTAGGAACCATCAAATATGTTTTGTTTTGTTTTTTTAAAGAGATAATGGACTCTGAATTTTCCTCAGTCATCTGGTTTTGGCACCACAGTTCTTTTCTTAGGAAAGATTATTTAAAACCCATAGAAAATGTTCTCTGTCTTTCAGAAGAAAATCTGTTCGGGCTCCGTTGCAAAAGCTAAAACTAAACTGTACAATTACGGATTAACAAATGGAAACCTTATGCTGACAATACATTAAAGCTATTTGGGAAGAGCAGGGGAAGACTCCATGATCAATGGCTACAGACAGACACTCAGTAAAAAGGAAGGAAAGTAAATCACTACCATGAAATAATGTTTGAACCTTAGAAAATGTTGTCTGTGTTACCTGGTAAGGAATACTGTCAAGTGAAACAGATACAGTTTTAAAGAGATCTGAATTAAAAAAACCGAACATTGCTATCAGTAAAAATAAAAAAAACGGAGTTCACATATGGCAGACCTACTGCAAAGTTGTTTTGGCTTTTAAACCCATAAAACAAATCATGAACTATCAGGAACTTCTAATTACAGATAGTAAAAAGTGACACAAATATAAGAATCTGGAATTAACCAGCCTGGTTACGCCAGTATCAGCAACAAAACTTGGCTGTTTTCCTGTTGGTCGTGGTAGAAAAGAGCTGCTCAGGGAAGGAACCACATCTTTGGGAAGAGAAAACCCTTTGATTTAGTTACTACTGCTCTGTTTCCAGGATATATCAACTTAGCCTGGTCAGAACTTCTGCCCTGGATTTACTGAGCTGCATTTCAGAAAGTGGCAGTATTGAGTGCTAACACTTAGGAACTCAATGTTTTCCCTTAATTCCTGTCAAAGGACCCTCTCTGTACTTAAACTACTGGTAGGCTGGAAGGAGGGGAAGAGACAAGGCCATAAAATACTTCTCAGAAAGGAGAATTCATGGAGACAACTCTGTGGAACCTCTTGATTTGCATAGTGACAGAAGCCCGGGCCTTCAACATGCCGTAGACCCTCCTGTAGTGCCATCAGGGAGAGCTGGCAGTTAGCTTGGGGAAAAGCCAATACAAAAAGGATTATACCTGCCTTTGAAATATGGAATGAGAGCAGAAAGCCCATCATATTCGCACTGAGAAGCAGGGGTACCCAGTAAGAGAAAGAGAAGCAGCAGGATGCATGATGTAAGCCTCAGTAGTATCACGCGGTGGCAAATGAATCTTGTAGGATATATTGTGCATGGCTGATGGGGCATGTGCCATAAAGAGAAGGAAAATGTTTGGACTATAATCTTGGGAGTGCCTTTGCAGTCATTCACAGCAAATAGAAGAGGATACCAATAGAAGTAAGTATATTGCTCCTGCAGGAAGCAGAATTTACATGTGCAGTGTACGTCATTCAGGCCTGCAGCAACAAGATTTTTCTTGCACTGGAGGATCATGACATAGTGCCTAGTTACATGCTGTAGCTTGCACTATGAAGACTTTTAAGAGTACTGTATTTATCCTTAATTTGTCCCTCTAACTTCCCTAGCTATTATTCAACACATAATGAAAGAGAATTTTAATGCCCAAACATACCAGTCGCAAAATGGTATAGTAAACCTGCTCCTTAGCAAAACAACGTAAGAGTGCAGTGTTTACTGTTGAAAAGTCAGCATTTGTCACCAGTTAGCACACATGGTGTCTAAGTTTAACACATGGTGTCTAAGTTTTGTAAGGTTGGGCGGATGTTCAGTGCAGGTACTCCGTAGGGAGGACAGCCAGTGACCAGATAAATGGCCTGGTAAAGGACTTAAAAGGAGGTACTGGATAAAGGAACAGAATGGGGGAAGGTGTTAGGGACTCCGCTGATTGGTACGGCAGGGGGCCAACCCCCCCACCCGTTCTCACAGCCCTCCTTAACCCTCTTACGAGGGTGGTGGATGATACGGGCCAAGCCATGGGTCGGCTGGGGGACCTGGATGGAAACAAATGGGGGCTGGTGGAAGCCCCGAAGAACTAATTTGAATAAACATGGATTTGCCTCCACTGTACACTTTATCTGTCAGGTAGGTCCCAGACATCTATATAATAAAGTCGCAGCCTGATTAAAGCCCATAACAAGTCTCCTGTCCTTCTTGTGGTGTACCCAGACAATAGAAACACAAATACGGTGCTTTGCACATTCTTGTGTTTTTGTGCTGTGGTTTCTTTAAAAATAAACAAACAAACAAACCCCAAAAGACTTGCTAGCTAGTAAATCTGCTGCTGTGAAAAGTAAACATTTATATGTTTGTTAATATCAATTTTCACAGCAGAAGACTTACTAGCTAGCTGGAAGGCTATTAAAAGTGATATTAGTAAACGGACAAATATCAATTTTCACAGCAGATTTATTCAGCCTTGGCAAGACAGAGGACAAATTAAGCCCTGGATGGGGAAGTGGGTAGGGAGACAGCACAACCGGGGCCAAGGGCGACGTGTGGGGGAGTGTAAACTCAGGGCCCGCCCCGCGGCCCAGTCCAGGGCCAGAGCCCGAAGCCCTATGACTGGAGCCTGCTGCCCACCACTCCATGGCGGAGGCCTGAAGTCCGAGCCTCACCACCCCAGGAAGGTGGGGAACTCACTGGCTGCCTCTGGCGTTTGTGGATCCAGAGGGGGGCAGGACCCACCCCCTGATGGTGCTCCCCCCCACCCACCCCCAGTCACTGCCCAGGAGGCTGTGGCCACAGGAAAAGCCCCTGGTGGCCGCATGCAGCCATGGTGGCCACATTTGAGAAACACTGTTGTAGATCTTCTGTAAAAAACAAATCAGGAGTAAGCAGAAAAGTAAAGATTACCTTTATATTGGTGTTTAGCATAATTTCATATAATCCAAGGATATTTCACAATCAACATAAAATATACACAGCTGTTTATGATCCAACCAACCACTGGATAATATTGTCACCCCATTATCAACCAATTTCATACATATACACAAAAATCCCCCAACAGAAGAAAAATTGAGCAAATTGAGAATTGTAAAATTATATTTTCATCCATTCTGATTAAATTATTTAAACACTAGCTTTAGAATAAGAGCAACAAAACAAAGTCTGCAACAATGAAGACTACTACATCAGTTATCAATTTTTTTCCTAACCGTAAGGCTTAGGAAATTACAGCTATTAGAAAAATAGTCTTCAATAGCTCTATTTATATAAATATTCTTTAGTTGGTGATTAAAAGCCATTGTTTTCATGTTTTTTACAGCACTGATAAAAAAAATCGGCAAGTTGAAAACTCCTAGCTTTAACATATTTTTAATATAATACTTCTTTGGACCACCGCTGGTCCACAGCACTTGGAATGATTTCCTAAGAGGCAGCTGGTTTCCTTCGTTGTTTCCAGTAGCTAACTTGGATTCAGAAACTTGACATTAAAAAAAAAACAAAACAAAAAAAAACCCTTTTCTAACATTACTTTTTCCCTGTAAGCATTTGTTGTAGCTATCATGAGATGTTGTGCAGTTACTACTGAGAGGGAACTGGTCCAGAAGATCATGAATTGTAGGGTAGATAATTAATGAAATAATCTATTAAAATGTGGGTCACAACATGAAAAAGTTTGAGAATATCATAGATCATAATTTCTTAAAGCCCCAATTCAAAAATGCATTTTTTTAAAAATTAGGAGTGGTTATTTATTAAGCTATGTTAAATGGATTTGAAGAGCTCTGTGTAAGCTTGAAAGCTTGTCTCTCTCACCAACAGAAGTTGGTCCAATAAAAGATATTACCTCACCCACCTTGTCTCTCTCAAGATTTATATCAGTTCACTTGAAATAGTGGAGGCAACAGATCACTGATAGAAATCTCAAGTGCTGTCATAGTTATGGCAGTCATTAAGGGTAAAATGGCTGTTCCTTAAGCTATAAAACCACAAGTGGTGCTTTCCCTCATTTGTCTTTTCACAAATTTGTTAATAAAGAATCACTACATTTTACAGGACACTCACTTGTGGCTGACTATTTTGTCTGTGTTTTGATTGGGAATTATAGGCAGGATATGACCTAAGAGTTCTAGGAATAAAAAAAAATCTGCTTTCAAAAGGAAAAATACATTTGAATTAGAGGGGGACTCAAATCAGGACGATCAGATCCAAATCAGGAACCCAACTTCAAAATTCAAGGGTGTTAAGATCCAGGGATTTGTTTGGGTCCTTCTCTAATGTCAATAGTGGGTTTGAAATATCACACTATTTTTAAAGCCACATGAAAAAAATCAGAATTTTATTTATTTTTATTTTGACTCATGAGCTGGAGATACCCTCACAGGAACTGTATTTACAATGAAACTCAGTATCACCCCAAACTGCATAAAAATGAACATCTCATTTGATAAATAAAGCAGCAAACTCCTTGTGTCCTCTGCCCCCTCCAAAATCCCTATCAAAATGATGATTTTTTGCAGCATTCCTTGAGGGTTAAACTTGACCTATTTTGGACCAATGGGGGGGTGAGGGGGGAGAGAGACTACAAAGCAAAGGTGCTTCTCCCTATCTTATTAAAACTCTGGCTCCTAGTTTATCTAAAGATTTTGGTCACTATCACCCTTGCATAGAAGCATGGATCATAGTTAGCCTCAAGTGAACTGCCACTACAAGCAAAAACACAACGGATCCCTGATCTAACCAACCTTACAGAGCTGCTAGAGTCACATACTCCTCCAGAATAGTATCGCTGTTCCTCCCCACTCGTCAACACTGAGTACCTTTACTAGTATTCTAGAATCCTTTGCACTTGTTCTTCAAAGCTGATGCTCTGTGACGAGTGCACAGGATTCTGGGGTGCATCTGAGACTAAAGAAACCTGATACACATGAGTATGCAAAGGATCCTTGTTTTGAATATATGAGACTGTAATCCAAAGACCTCTGGATGCCAACTGCAGAGGTACAAGGGTTCCCAGGGGTACAGGGATCTCCTTAATTCACCAAAAGGGGCCATGTAAGGTCTCTACTGAAAGCCAGTGTCACATTAATGATGTGAAATGTATTATGGAAATTACATGTGGAGTGTTGACCATTGACCCCTGACCTGATCTTGAAGGATCTCTAGTTTTGGGTTAAAAAAAAATCTATCTGCTAAGCATGCTTGTAGAAATAATAATGAAAGTTATAATGCAAGTACGGAAACCATAGTGTACGTATATATACCAGTATTGAAAACAGGCTGGCTATAAAAAAGTAAAAGTATAGTAAAGAATGCAGTTACCATAAGATAGCATGAATGATATATGCTTGACCTAAGGTTATGAAATCTAGTAATATGTATCTTGTGATAATTTAGCAATGTGTCTTGTGATAACCCAGTAAACCACAAATGAACAAATAACAGAATTTGAGAGTCTTTTTCCAACAGCTGTATTGATGAATCAAAGTGATGATTAAAGGAACTGATGGAAATGGTTTGGGTAACTGTTGAAAATGTAATTATGGTCTCCCAGAATGCCAGATATGGTCCCCTGGAACACCAAGCACAGGCAGGGGGTCAAAACCTAATCAGATTTGATCTTGGATGTATGTGTATGGGCCTATTCCAAACAAGCATTATGGTATTCTGGAAATACAGCCCCACACCCATCCCCCTTTGATCCTGTAAACATTTATGCAACTAAGTAATTCTACATATTAGTAAGCCCCTGAAAAAAATAGGAATACTCAACATGTGTACATTTATTCACCTGCGTAAGTGTTTGCAAAACAGGGGCCATAAATTATTTCCGAAAGTGTAGCAGCAGAAATTGTAGTCACAAAATTAGCTGCTTTAATAGTAGCAACATTGGTTTCAAGACTAACAGTTGATCTTAGGATCAAATCTAACAAATTGTCTTGAAAATAATTTGAATTGTTATTCTTTCACTATTTTGTTTGTTTTTGTTTTTAATTTGAGAGTCCTTAATTAAAGAAAATGAACACAGGAGCTAATGATTTTGTGGACATCAAGTTCCTTATCTCATTTTCTTGTCTTAGTACCAAGATGTACAGAAGGATAAAACACCTCCAAAAAGCCTGGGGGATTCGTATGAGAACTTCACAGCAGAAGTATCCCTTTTCAGCAGGGCCGGCCCACAACATTTTGGCACCTGAGGCGGGGAGCTCAAATGACGCCCCCATGCCCCCTCGCTTGGGTCAAAACTTTGAAAGGTCTCAATTCTGCCTTCTTCCTGTTCTACTCCTCTCATGGTATTGCTCTGCTACCTACCCCAATAAAGGAGAACTAACAAATTAAAATGCAAAAAGAAAAGGAGTACTTGTGGCACCTTAGAGACTAACAAATTTATTTGAGCATAAGCTTTCGTGAGCTACACTGCTGTAGCTCATGAAAGCTTATGTTCAAATAAATTTGTTAGTCTCTAAGGTGCCACAAGTACTCCATTTCTTTTTGTGGATACAGACTAACACAGCTGCTACTCTGAAACTTAAAATGCCTTGTTCAAAAATGTTAAGTAATACTTAACTTTCAAACGCCTGAACAACAAATGTAACTTTTCTTGTCTGCATAGTAAACACTGATTATTCAAACAGATAAAAATGCCAAAGTGGTGCTTTCCGTGCCTTACTTGGTTGCAAAGATTTGAACTGCTTCCTGCTGAAGGTCCACAGTCTGGGCCAGCTCATGCTCTATTGAGATGCTTGCAAGGCCGACCAGCCTCTCCTGTGTCATTGTGGAGCGTAGATGTGTTTTTATTAACTTCGGCTTGGAGAAGCAGTGTTCTCCACTGGCAACTGTTACAGGAAGCGTTAGAAGTATGCACAGAGCAACAAAAGCACTTGGAAAGAGGGTAGTCATCTTATTTGTGCACAAATATTCCAGAACAGCCGTTGGAGTTGTTCCTGCTGAAATGTATCTTGAAAGGTCTTTCAGTTCATCACATAATCACTCGCATCAATATTGCACGTCATCATGTGTCAACGCTGTCTCTAGTGCCCTGCATTGCTGGTGTATAGTGAAGAGTTTTGGAATACCATACAAAATCCCAAATATACTGCTGTGTTCCTTGAGCTGCATGAAACGTTCTTCAACTGACTTTTATTGCACAATCTAGCACCTAGTTAAAGAATTCAACTTTGAATTGTTGTTTGGGGTCTCTTATGGGATTATCCCGTGCCTCATAATCAAAATGTCTTCTTCTTCAGTGACTCTTGTATTCTTGAATGGGTGGGAAAATAGCTTCAGTGTGAAGTTCCTCTGCCAACTTCTGTGCACTCTTCAGAACATTTTGAAATCCCTCATCTGACCGGTAAGACTGTAGGTCTGACTTTGCTTTGTCCAGTTGTTCCATTGCTCCAGATATATCAAGGTCAACACCTTGGAGTCTCTTGCTTACAACATTTATTTCGAACAGTACGTCATGCCACAACACTAAGCCACACAGAAATTTGAAGTTATGTATGTTTCTGGTGATTCAATTTCCCTCTGCCACTGTTCTCCCACAAACAGTTCTTGTCATAGCATTATCCTCCATAATGGCAACTATGGCATCATCTATCTTCCCAATTTGGTGTCTGATAGGCTTTATTGCCTCCACTTGACTTTCCCATCATGTGGCACTCAGTGGTTTCAGTGTCAGAGGATTTCCCAGATGTTGCTTCAAAATTTGCCATTGATGAGTTGATGCAGAGAAAACTACATAGATGCTTTGAATTACATTAAAAAAATTCAGCAGCCTCACTAGAAGCTGATGTTGCATCACTGACCACCAAGTTCAATGAATGAGAACTGCATGGGACAAAAAAAAGCTTGAGGGTTTAACTCTCGGATCCGTGTCTGCACTTCTCTGTTCTTTCCTCTCATGTTGGCACCATTATGGTAGCCCTGACCTCTCATGTCAGCTATTGCAATTCCCGTACCTTCCAGCTTTTTAAGAGCACATTTGTCACCAGCTCCTGTAGTATCATCAATGTCAATAAATTCTAGAAAATGCTCTCTGACAGTCACCATTGCAGGGACATTTTCACTAGGTTCTGTTGTTGTTACAAAACGCACCATTAAAGTAATTTGTTCTGTATGGCTGGTGTCAGGTGTGCAGTCCAGAATAACAGAGTAATATCTTGCTGACTTCAGATCTGCCACAATCTTCTGTTTGATTTTTGTTACCAGTAACTGTATGATCTCATTTTGAATTGTTTTTCCAAGGTAGTGGTGTATGTACATTTCTTGAGTGGCGACTCTTCTTAGATGCTCCTGGAGTACAGCATCAAACTCAGCCATCAGCTCCACAATTTTAAGGAAGTTTCCATTGTTTGGCACATACAGCTGATCTGAAGTGCCATACAGTGCTAGGTTTCTCACAATGGCAATGAGACTTTTCAGAACATTTTGCCAGTAAAGAGACTCTGATGAAATCTTCTCTTGATGCTGATCATCTATGGTGGCCTTTAAACTTAGTCTCATCTCAAGCTCTTTCCACCTATGGAATGCTCTCTGGTGACTGCTGCCTTCTCATGGCATGCCAGTTTTCTAGCCAGATTTTTCCAGTCCTTTGTTCCTGTAGACCCCAATGTGGCTGGAACATTAGACTGGAAGAGTTTGCAACAAAACCAGTATGCAGCATTCTGCATTTTTGAGTATATAAGCCATGGCCTCTCCACTTTGTCACCATTGGGGATTTCACGCCAGTAATGTGTTGGATGGAAACTTCTGTTTTCATTGTCTTTGGGGAACATGAAGTTTTCCACTTGCTGTGGCCCATGCAGTACAAGGAAGTCCCTCAGGCTACTGCTCAAGTGGGTTCCCAGTCCTGGATCATCTAGACTTAAGGAACTAAACTCAGCAGCAGCTGTTTCTTGCGCCTCCACCATACTCTTCTCTGATCTACACTTTTTTTCAGGAATGTGCATGGTTACATCCATAGATGCTGTAGTAGCTGCCACGTCACCTGCACTCTGACTAACTGGAAGATCAGGCACCTCCTCACCACTCACATCCTCACTGGGGCCGGAAGGCTCACTGTGAACACTTGTGTCTGTGTATCTCAGGAGAGCTCCTTCCTGCTTAGATAGAAAAGCTTTCTTTCCTTTCTTTCTTTTTCTGAATGTTGCCCAGAGGGGCGTTTTCTTCTTTCACTCATGACTGCTGTTCTGTGCCAGCTATAGTGGCTCTCAACACTTAGCTGAAGAGGACAAATAAGCAGGCTGGTAGCAGGGCCTGAGTGAGGGAAGATAGCAGCATATTAAGGGCCTAACTGGCTCCTACTACTTCAGTTGACTGCCTGTTCTCCTCAAGTGCGTTAAGGGAAGCAGCAGGAAACAGGAAGCTCCCTGAGAAGCTGGTGTTAATCAGGCAAGACTCCTGGGGATGCTAGAGAGGTACATAAGAGGCTCCTCCTCTCTCTCCCTGCAGCTCCTGCTGCTTTCTGTTATTCCTTCTCACCTTTTCTCCTGCCTGCCTGTTATGTTTCTTGTGCCCTTCTTCCTCCAGCACAGCACTCCACCATCTCTGTGCATCTAGAGCAGAGAGAATACATATGCACCAGCGGCAGACACAATTTTCTACACTCTGGGTCCTAGTGGCACCCCACCCAGTCTGGCACCTGAGGCGGCCACCCCAGTTCACCTCATGGTAAGGCCAGCATTCTGCTTAAGAGCCACAAATGGCTCAGTGTTGAGAAAAGATGATAGCACCAAAGATTTCTGGAGTCAGCTACTGGAACAAGCTAAGCACTTTATGAGCAACAACTTCATTGCTATGGTAAATGTGTCAAAATAAGAGTTTGGTACTGAATAAAATATTTTAAGCCCATATTTCCCCAGAACTCCCTCCTGCTGAACAGAGAAAAGGACAGAAGGAACATCATACCCACTAGTTTGGATGTGGAAAAAAGCATCAATATGACATCATTGGCTGCCTGCTAGCTGAGAAAGGAAGAGAGGGATTATCTCAATGGTGAACATCTGGACTGTGTATAAAAAGGCAATGAAGATTTTTTTTTTTTACACATAGTAAATCCTTCAGTTCCCCTTGATTTTTATCTTTCAAAGGAACAGTAGCGCTCCACTATGCTTTAATAGATTATTAACATGAAAAAGACACGGAAATTGTATTGATCTGGTTTAGTGTATTAAATGTATGTATGCATATACTGTACACACACATCTGTGGTTCACTAGCTGAAAAACACAGTTCACTGTAACTAATCTCACCATACATGGGAATCACCAGACAGGATGTATAAAAAACAAATTGATTTTATCACTATCAACTGTAGGTATACAAAACAGTGTTAAGAAGGTTAAGGTTATGCCAAGTATAGATTCTGGATCAGATCATGGATTGGTATTGATAAATCTGAATATCAAACTGAAAAAGTTACAGAAAGCCAAAAGCTCTCTAGGATGGAAACTTGAACCTCTGACAAATCATGTGATACAAAGTCACTACCAAGAAAAAGTGACTACTAAGCGACTTGGGAACAGCTGAAACATGCTATCAAAGAAGCTGCAGATAAACATGTAGGGAAGAAGTTTCTAGCTAAGAAAAATCCATGGGTAACAGATGAAATCATTGGTCAGATAAACAAAAGGAGGGAAGTAAAAGCACAAAGATCAACAGCAGAAAGAGAGGAATACCAAAGACAAAATCAAAATTATACAAATGCAAGAAATGCATTTATAGAAATGCAAGAAATTGAACAAAGTGAGATGTATCAAAAGATAATAGCCTTTAGCTACAGAAGAAAGGAGATCAATATGACCCATAAGGAAAAAAATGGACACTCTCTGATAGACTCTAAAGATAAGAAAGAGAGATGGCGAGAATACATCATAGAACTATATGGTGATGATAATCCTCAAAAACCTAAAAAAGGGATTGATGAATTAAGCCCGTCAATAATGGATGAAAAAATCACAGTAGCAATAAAAAGACTTCCGAAAGGAAAAGCACTAGGTTGTGACAGAATACTAGCTGAACTGTTAAAAAGCATAGGGGAATGAAGGCTTGAAAGCTCTGTCAGATGTAATGAAGAATAACTTTGAGAATTGCCCGAAGATTTTACAACCTAACTGGGTATCCAAATCCTTAAAAAGAACACCACTGTGGATTGTAAAAACTACAGAACAATTGACCTAGTATTGCATGCCTCTAAGATACATTTGTGAGTTGCTCAATACCAAATTAAAGGAAAAATTGATAAGGAAATAAGCAAACAACAATACAGGTTCAACTGTGGAAAGGGCACAATCAACGCCATTATGAACTTGAAGCTCATATTGGAAAGATCAATTGAAATGGGGAAAACAGCATACTTGTGTTTCACTGACTTCCAAAAAGCACTTGACAGAATCTACCTCTACAAATTACTCAATGTATTAAGATCTGTGTGGACTGATGGATACAAACTCTGAGTAATAAAACAATTACACTGAAATCAGAAGGTAATTATAATGGGAGATGAAAATGAAAATCTAATAGAGATCAAGAGAGAAAACTGAGACAAGGTGATCAACTTTATTCAACATTTATAGCGAGTGCTTAATTAAATTAATACAGGCAACAGAAGAAGGTATTAAGATGATACCAAGGGTAGGTCATGCCTGACTAATCTGATAGCCTTCTATGATGAGATTACTGATTCTGTGGATGAAGGGAAAGCAGTGGATGTATTGTTTCTTGACTTTAGCAAAGCTTTTGACACAGTCTCCCACAGTATTCTTGTCAGCAAGTTAAAGAAGTATGGGTTGGATGAATGCACTATAAGGTGGGTAGAAAGTTGGCTAGATTGTCGGGCTCAACGGGTAGTGATCAATGGCTCCATGTCTAGTTGGCAGCCGGTGTCAAGTGGTGTGCCCCAGGGGTCGATCCTGGGGCCGGTTTTGTTCAATATCTTCATAAATGATCTGGAGGATGGTGTGGATTGCACCCTCAGCAAATTTGTGGATGATACTAAACTGGGAGGAGTGGTAGATACGCTGGAGGGCAGGGATAGGATACAGAGGGACCTAGACAAATTGGAGGATTGGGCCAAAAGAAACCTGATGCGGTTCAATAAGGATAAGTGCAGGGTCCTGCACTTAGGACGGAAGAACCCAATGCACAGCTACAGACTAGGGACCGAATGGCTAGGCAGCAGTTCTGAGGAAAGGGACCTAGGGGTTACAGTGGACGAGAAGCTGGATATGAGTCAGCAGTGTGCCCTTGTTGCCAAGAAGGCCAATGGCATTTTGGGATGTATAAGTAGGGGCATAGCGAGCAGATCGAGGGACGTGATCGTTCCCCTCTATTCGACATTGGTGAGGCCTCATCCGGAGTACTGTGTCCAGTTTTGGGCCCCACACTACAAGAAGGATGTGGATAAATTGGAGAGAGTCCAGCGAAGGGCAACAAAAATGATTAGGGGTCTGGAACACATGACTTATGAGGAGAGGCTGAGGGAACTGGGATTGTTTAGTCTGCAGAAGAGAAGAATGAGGGGGGATTTGATAGCTGCTTTCAACTACCTGAGAGGTGGTTCCAGAGAGGATGGTTCTAGACTATTCTCAGTGGTAGAAGAGGACAGGACAAGGAGTAATGGTCTCAAGTTGCAGTGGGGGAGGTTTAGGTTGGATATTAGGAAAAACTTTTTCACTAGGAGGGTGGTGAAACACTGGAATGCGTTACCTAGGGAGGTGGTAGAATCTCCTTCCTTGGAAGTTTTTAAGGTCAGGCTTGACAAAGCCTTGGCTGGGATGATTTGATTGGGGATTGGTCCTGCTTTGAGCAGGGGGTTGGACTAGATGACCTCCTGCGGTCCCTTCCAACCCTGATATTCTATGATTCTATGATTCTATGAGTGGAAAAATTGGTGAATAATTTCTTCTATGCAGATGACAGTGCTGATGGCTGATTTGGAAGATCTCATGAAGTTAGTAGAGACTGTATATGAATATGGCAAAGAATATGGTCTAAAGTGGAACGTGGATAAGACAAAAACTATAGCACTACACAAGGATCCTGGGAAAACATGTAAGAGTCCAGTGAATGACACAGCCATACAACAACTAAGAAATTATTGCCACTTTGGAAGCATCATTACAGAAGATCAGATACTGAAGTCACACCAGACTAGAAAGACACCAAAAGAGACATCTGGAAGAATAAACATCTGATGAGATTGGTGATTATTGTAATTTAGCAAATGCTATTAGAGATCTTATTAAAAGAATGATTCAATTTTCAGGGCACATTTTAAAAGGGTCAGTGGCATGACGTGTTTGCAGGTACTGGAAGGGAAAACTGATAGCAGAAGAACACAAGGCAGAAAAAGATCTTGGATGAATGATGTGGTATACTGGGTGGATCAAAAGGAGATCAGCAGAGGATCATACAGAATGGACTACCATGGTTGCAAACTTCCACTAATAGAGATGCCACATAAGATGTGGATGAAATATCTGGAATCTAAATCTAAATATCTGGAATCTAAATATTCTGGAATCTAAAAAATGTCAACTTTACTACTTTAAATAAAAAAATCCAACAGATACTTGAAGTCACAATATTTTTATCCAGTTAAAACAATTTGAGATGATACCAATCACAGAAAGGATAAAAAAAGTTCTCCTATGGAAGTTCAAAATACATTCCCTTCCCTCCTAGCACTGAACATTAATTCTTTTCACACTTATGAAAAAAATAATTGAAATGCTTCAGTAGTTTAACAGGGCTCAAATAATCAAACCAAAATGATTTTTCTGTATTTTTTATAACATAGCCTATCACATTAAATATTAATTATGGTTCTATTAAAGTTAGTGCATAGAAAATCAATTTTCTTTCCTTTTTCTGGGGTTAAGTATTATATAAAGAAACAGCTTACCTTGAACTGTTAGAGTTGCTGATGCTTCAGCTTTTCCAACCATATTTTCGGCCACACAAATATAAGACCCCATGTCTCCTGCCAAAACTTTCCGGATTTTCAAAGTGTGATCATCACGGATTTCATACCTTAAATACATATAACAGCAAATGAGCGTGACAGTATAAATAGAAAATAATATTGCCAGTTTCTTTAGTGTATAAAGGGTAAGCATAAGAAGTTTTTGCCTTCAAATTCATATGTTTCTCTGAGATATGAGCATATTTAAGCAATACATGAAACATGCGTATTGCCTTCTAACTATGGAAATTTTTTTTCAAAACAAACACATTTGAGAGCTTAATCTGATCTCACTTACAATGTGAAACTCAAGAGCATCACTAATAAAATAATCGTAAATGGTAAATCTGGTGTAAGTGACATTAGACTTTGGCCTAAAGACTTTTAATTACAATACATTTAGTAAACATATTTAATGATATTTCTAAAAGAAAAAAAATAATCCATATATTTTTCTTCATTTGCATTTGGGAAGATGTAAAAATCAGGAGCTATAAGGTTTTAAAAGATTAAAAAAGCAGCATTGTTCTTTTGAACATAACCAAAGACCATCTTAAAGTCAAGCTAAAACATAACTCATTCAATCATTTTATAAGGAAATAACATAGCCTTATAATATTCTCTCCAATTTCATCACCTTTTACTCATCTTTGCATAATGTAGCCAGTGTGTTTCTAGGCCTAGAAAGCAGTTATTTTACCATATATGCAGTAGTTTTTAGATAAATTATAAACTGGATTAACAGGAAACAAGATGTGGCTGTAGAAGATGAAGGGACCCAAATGTTACAGTGTGTCCTCTTCGGGGGAAAAAAACCATCAATACTTTAAAAACTGATGATTAGGAATTTAAGCAAAAATGAAAAAAAAAAAACTTCATAAAATGTGTTTCCTTTTTACAAGGCTATTTTACTTTCCACTCTGTTAGGCCAATGATGGAAGAGATGTGAACTGGAGACTTGATAACAAAAAAAGCAGGTCTCCTAAGAGCAGCACTATACATTAGCAGGCTGCATCTTGCATCAATTGCAATTCCATTATCCACTTCTTGGTGCTGTAGCCTAATTATATTATCTATTTGACATTTTATAGTAGTTTTCATAATTACAGTAGGTACTTCAAGTACAGAATTCATTCATGCCATACATTGTTGTTTGAACTTGATACTTTTGCTGTTTTTGTAGTAGGTTGGAAAGATTTTAGTTCAAGCTGTTTCTAAGTTTTCAACACAAGTGAATTATATCTGTAAGCAGAGGACCACGGGATTCAGAAATAGAAGAGTCCTATTAGATCGCCAAGCCCATCCATACAAGCACAGGAATTATCCCCTCTTAGATATCAAACTGATACCCGCACTTGATCTTATCCAAAAGGTAACTTAACATACTGCACCTTGCTTTTGGTAATTCCCCATCATCTTTTCGCCATCTTACTGTAGGTACAGGGTCGCCCCGAGCCTCACATTTAAACTCTGCACTGTCTTCCACAGTTACAGCCAAATTACTGGGTCTCTTCACAAAAGATGGTCTTTCTAAAGTAAAGGAAAGAAACACTGGATTACAGCTAAAGGCACAGCACTGCAACACCTGCAGTGCCTCAGGGTGGCTGATGTGGGGATTCCAGAGTTACCTGTGTGCAGCCAGGTAAATTTTGTTGTAAGAACAACAAAAATCAGGTACACAATGTAGATATGCAAATTACATCAGACCTGACTCTGGGCTTGTCTACACTACTGCTTAACTTGATGTACGTTATGTCGCTCAGGGGTGTGAAACGCCCCCCCCAGGGACATAAGTTACATTGACTTACAGCGGTGTCCACACCCACGCGCTGTGGGTGGGAGATGCTCTCCCACCGACATAGCTTCTGCCTCTCGTTGAGGTGGAGTAATTATGTCGACAGGAGAGCTCTTTCCCATCGGTATAGTGTGTCTTCACCAGACGCAGGTCAGCGGTGCAGCTGCATGAGTGCTGCTGCACCACTGTAGCGCAGTAGTGTAGACTAGCCCTAAGTGGACTCAGTTTCTCTTCAGCAACAGAAACAGATCTGCTGCAAGGCACCAAAGCTGACAACGGGCATCACTATTTTATTGTACCTTTAACAGAAAGCACACATTAGGTATTGCCTCCGCAGAGACCCTGATGCAATGGAGAAGTACTGAAGATATTCTGAGGCTAGTTAAAGCCACCACCGAATCTTCGGTATGACTGTACCTTGTCATCAGTAACAGTTTGTGTTTGATAGAATCATTTCAAGTGCAGCAAAGAGAAAAGTGATCCTTTTCTTTCTCACCAGCACAAAGAAAAAAGAAAATTACTTCTCTATAATTTTTGTTCACAGAAGTCGCTGTTATCACAGGTCCATGCTCATATCACGTATCAGGCAGGAACGTCTATAGGTTTTGAATTTTTTCACAGCTAACCTCAACACACATGAAGTGGAAGAGAACACCTCGCTGAGCTCTAAATGTAAGTTGCTGAAAAGGTTTTATTCATATATTTGAAACATGCACTTTCCACTCTGTGGATAAGGTGGGTAGAGGAGAGTGAACTTATAACAACATACCCCTTACAGGTAAATATATTTTCTCTATAACGTACAGTAGAAATTATAACAGAACCTCACTCCTGGAGTGTAAAAGTTATCATGATTGCCTCTACAAGAGCCCAAACAATAGGCAGAGGTTGTTATAAAGGAGCTACCATCACAAACAGGTTTAATGCAGCTAACTGGCATAAAAAAAAAGTATTGGTGCAACAGAAGCAAAACACGTTTACTTGCACAGTTATTTAGAAAGTAATAAAAATCCCCAAAACCCTCAAGGCATGTAGGTGCAAAAAGGTTGCAGGGAAGCCTGTTGGGCACTCTGAAGCCAGTACATGAAATTCTGGAAATGGCGAGCCTAGATTTATTGAAGGAGAAGAGTCTAGATAATGATGTTTGGCAAAATTATGCAAAAGAAAAATTATTCTGACCTAGTAACAGTGACATGCCGGACTGCTAGGCAATACCGGTGAACATGGCAGTCATGCAGTTCTTTAGATCCTATAGGAAGGTTAAGGATGAAAATGATATATTAATAGTCCAAGAGTTTCTGCCTACTTCAGATAGTTATTAGGGTGTTTTCATAATAGACAGTCAGTAAAAATAACTTCAGGATGTATGAGAAGGAAAGGAGAAGTTTGGCTGGATAAATGTCAAAAACATCATCTCTCCAGTTGAAAATACTTATCTATCTATCTATAGGAAAATGAACCTGTTCTCTCGAGTCCTAGGCTAGTGCCCTACCCAATACACCATTCTTCCTCTCCAGAAGGGAATCTTTTTTGTTCCCCAGGACAAAAATCAGAGATAAATTTTGAATTAAAGAGAAACAAAAAACAAAATGAAAACCCTTGAAGATTCCTTCTTCCTATAAGTCTTCAGAAAGGAGAATCAAACTAATACTTTCCAATAAGGCAACTATAACTCATCAATACTACCATTCTTGGGATAATGGTAAAAAGATACTGGTGTGGGTAATTAACCAATGCAGCTGCATGGGCACTTAATATAAGAACCATACTCATGCAAACAAAGTTTCTTGTAATTTCCAGACTTCACAAAGATGGAAGTCCTAACAGTTGACTTGACTTAAATTTACCTCTAAACCAAGTGTTTCCAAGGCATCTGAAATAGAAAATATAACAGCAATATACAGGAAAATATCCTGAGCTTCCCCAAAAAATCACCACAATGTCTTGCTGATTGCTGAGAAGATGCCAGCATAGTTTGAGATGCTAAATACTGTCAACTTATTAAGGAACTCCCCGCCACTCATAAACACTGAACAGGATTTCAAGATGTCCAGCATCTGAATTGGACTGAAAACAAATCAAATCACTGAACATTGAGGAGGAAGTGCCTCAAACAGAATAAAATACCACTGCTAGAGACAGGGCCAGCACTGAGGAACTTGACCTGAATCCAGCTATTTTCGAACTTCAATGTTGCTGTGAAGTTTCCAAGCTCATGGGTGTAAACCCTGCAGTCATAAAGTGTTTGTTCCCAGGATAAACAGGGTTAAGCTGTTTCCAAGCCTTATACTGCTTTGAAGCAACATTTCACACTGAGAGTCCAGAATCAGGATTGCACTGAAGATCCTGAAGCAGCCATGAAATGCCAAAGATATTCTGAGGCTGCACTGCAGACATCATAGGGTCTTGTCTACGAAGACAAAAAAGGTGTGGTTTTTCAATCAAGGTAGTTTGAGTTAGCTTAATTTGACTGAAATTCCCCTTTAATGACTGATTAGACATGGTGTAATGTCGCTAGGATTATTTGAGCTAGTTGTGTGGTAGCAAATTTATGCCACTCAGCAAGTCTCAAAGTGCTAGCCCACCTCCTGTTTTACTAGGTCAATGTATATGTATGCAGATAACAGATCTATCCATATTTTAAGATTTCATTACATAAATGATTCAGTAAAGTTTCCGAGATTATATTAGTTTCCTCATGGAAGAGGAAAATGATACATATGCTTGTTATTGAAGTTAATTGAAGTTAATTCTTGTTTTGATATTATTTATAAATATTGTTATGGTCAGTGCAAACTGGAATTATCTGCAGTGTGAAAACTAAGTCAGATCTGACTGCATAAGTGAAAAAAAACCTATATTTTGTGTTCACAAATCAGCATAGTTCACTGACTTGTGTTCATTATTTCCTCTTTTTCCTCGATTTCCATCCTGTTCTGGAGTAACAAACCTCTTTATTTCAACAATATTCCACTATGTGCTGAAGAACCGATATTGATCATTTATTTTCTGGAATATGCCATGAGGCAGATATCCATGACTGTCAGAAAAACACGCCCAATATTAACATAGCAAAAGAGCTGGATGATAACAAAAAAAAAAAGCCCTTGCTATAAAACTGCTTCTCCCCATACCAAAAAATGAAGCTGTATTAAATACTAGCATTTTCACTAATGAAGTGTCACACAATGGAGTCTCTCTTACCTAAAACAGTGAGCTCCGCCACTTCACTCTCTCGTTCTCCCACCATATTTGTTCCGACACAGACATACTTGCCAGCATCATTCTTTCTCGTGTAGGTAATCATGAGCTTTCCTCCTCTGATCTAGGACAAGTCAAGAATAATAAAAATTACTTCTAAAATAATCAATTAGATAATGTCTGTAAAGTGTTTTAAAGATGTACTGTGCTATGTAGATGCTATGTATGATTATGAAATTATGATTAATTTTGTTGGGGATTGGTCCTGTTTGAGCAGGGGGTTGGACTAGATGACATCCTGAGGTCCCTTCCAACCCTGATATTCTATGATTCTATGAAACTCTAATTGCTGACTGTAGACTCTTGCTTGGTGCATCTCATTTACTGCGCATCTATTTCAGCAATAGAAACCATAAAATACAGAATACTGAGCAAATTTTATTTGGACTTCCATCTAAAATTAGAAAGTTTTAGTCTCCAAAGCCTTTTAGTTATGGATAACAAACAACCGTATGAAATCATGCTTTAGGAATTTGAGGTTGGGTGGAGAAACAAGGCTAATTAGCAACTTTGACACCAAAAGCATTTTGTTCAGCTTATTAACTTTATATGTTTTTATTTCTGTATTTTAAAACCTCTTCACTTTTATGGATCCAGAAGATACTCCACTTCAATCTGTCTACTACCCAGTAGTGGCTGTTCCTTGCTTCTGTTTAATGCTTGATAGATACAGGTCTATTTCCTTTATACTGTTAATATATCAGAATCAGACACATCTAATATGGTCTTTGCATACAAATTATTTCAATGTCTTTCTGCTTGGTGACAAAAATATATTTAATTCATACCTTAGAGACAAATTTGTCATTCAGCGCTGAGTTGTGGTCTTCTTGTTTATAAACTATGAAAGGTTTACAACATCGGAAACCCCTCTCACCTGCATCAGAACTTTACATTTAATTCGATTCCACTAACCATAGAGCGGTTAAGTACCTCAGCAAAAAAACTGAAAATCACTATTTAAAAACTGCTTGTCAATTTAAAAAAAAAATCTGACTTCTGTTCACATGCACCACCAAGAGCGTGGGTCTGCTTGCTTATGCCCTCCATTACTGATACTGGTAGAGTAAATAAATGATGCCTTCTCCCTAAGATAGATCCTGATAGAAATACCATACCTCACAACCTGTGTACCAATAAGATATATTTATACCATGATTTTGTTTTAATGGAAGCCTAACATTTTGCTCCTAAATCCACATTTATACAAATAAGTAAGAGTCTGATGTTCAAAAGTGCTGAGCACTCAGGTAGAGGTATACAGAGCCTATATTTGGCAATATTTGGAGTTAGTTAGCTAACTTCCTGCTCTTATTTACCCCAGTTCATTTCTTTGCAAGTTAATGGAGTTGAACCAGTATAAGCAAAGAATTCCCCGCAGATGTTTCATAGTGAACAGCGCTACATTTTACTTAAAATAGATTGTGAAATATAAGCCAAAAATCTGATTCCCTCTTCATTTAATAAAAGCCTTGGTTAATTAAGTTTTTAAACTTCAACAAAACATGTTCACAACAGAATGAATGCATACATTAATCTGAATAAATCTCCTGTTGCCTGCAATGCCACTTAAATATTCTTTAATGATTTTTGTAAGTTAGCATAGGCTTAAAACTCAGATCACATATGATAATAATTTAAATTGAACTGTAGCGGAAAAACAAAAGGTGCCTATAAAGTTACATTAAAAGGCCTAATACAATCAGTGACTAGCCAGAGAATGTTCACAATGTGAAGTACTTTGCTCAAGTTGCCTGCAGCTAGAAATCTATCCCTGAGAACTTGACATCTTGAGCGGCATTGGACTCTTATTATCATTGTAAGACATATACACACAATGATGACAGTCAGTTATTGAGATAGATGGACATGGACTTATAATGTAGATAGTGTTGAATACAAATTTCATGCTTTTGCCGTTGGCGCACATCATTTCAGAGAGAAAAAGCAATGTCCTTTATCTAGCAATGATGAAATTTCAATTGGAATTTGAAGCATGTCTAATGGAGTATTAAAGGTGACCTGTAAATATTTTTTTTAAAGTAAGGTAAATGTGTTTTTACTTGCTGATAGCCTCAAACAGCAAGAGAAAATTATGAAGTACATAACTAGATTTTCATTTCATATCCCCCAAAGTCATACAATTTAAAGGACTGCAATAATAAATATTATCAAGGTGTTATATTATTCATTGTATGTGTGCATATTTGTATAACTATTTCTAGATATACATACACACATCTCTCTCTCCCTCTCCATATCTATATCAACGTTGACGATATGGTCGTGAGAAATAAAAGTTTATTGGCTTACCTGAGGGTAGTTGAACTACTCACTCATCTCAAACTTAAGTAGATGAAAGGTGGGATTTCCACATGTACCTCAGTGACTTAAGAGCACAAGTTCCATTGACTTTGAATGACACTTGAGCTCCTGGTTTGACATTTATGAAAATCCCACCTTTATATCAACCTTTTTAACATATCACCATACATTCTGTATGAACCATAATTTACAGAAAAACAATATTCTAGGAACAGTTTAGAGAGCTTAAAAAAATGTTATTGGAACAATCTCTTGTTAGACACCTGACTTTGCAGATGGTTTCTCCCCATGAATCTAATTGTACAAAGTTCAACTGGAGGTAAATGTTAAAACAAATAAGTAAAACAACTCAAAATTACCTAAAGTCACTTGTCTATATCTTGGGTCCTTCCCGGTTAGACATGAGTGCTGGGTCACAACAGGAAGGAGTGATATATGTATGAAGATCCACTTTCTAACCCTCAAGGACCTTCAGACATCAGATTTAAAGCTCTGACATTTTTATGATTAGAAAAGCTGGTAACAGTCTCAAGGCTCATTTTTGTATCTCCTGGGCCTCAGGCAGTATGGTAGTTAGTTTTTAAAGATGACAGAAGCTGCAGAGAGGTCAGGAATGTTAGAGTAAGTTCCTGGGCTGCTGGCTCAGTGGGCAGGTGATACAATCACAGGAATATGAAAAATTGCACAGGTTTATGGTATGTTTATCACATAGATATCATCTCCCCATAAATATGGTGTGTACACACATACATGCACAGAGTACTGTATGTATCCTCAATGAATTATTCAGTGTTGACTGATTGAAAATGTACTTCCTTTGTTGACTGACTACATACGTTTCCCATTACTTTTTAGCTATTAGCCAACTCCCAATTGAATGGGACAGATTACATCACCCTGTGTTTTAACATAAAAAAGCTTTGCCTGAGGAAAGCTGTAGCTACAGTAGATTTGTGTCCTATATTCCTTATTCTTCACCCTCCCCTCCTTTTCTCTCAAGCATGAAGCTCTGAGCAATGGCAGAGAGGAGACTCTGAAATAGGTGGAAAAAAGGATTTGATGTAATTGTAGGTATATGTCTGAAAAACATGGATGGATCTGTCTGTGCGTATAGGGGGGATAATTTACAAACTGAGATTTTCCAACATATTTCTTCTGTTACTGCTGAATTGTAAGCTGCTATACAATAAGGTGGGCAGCGAAGAGCCAAATCTCTTCTTTGTGGGCAGTAACTGTTTTAAATTACTCAAACTAAAGTTACTCAAAAGAGTGGAGAGACTTATTAGCTGTCAGTGGTTTTGCTATGAATATTTTAGCTCTCTTTTTCTCATATTGTGTGTGTGTGCATATCTATATATAGATATCTATCATCTGAAATTTAGAGTACCATATGATTCTTTGGGTTAAAAAACTAACGGCATAATATAATACCCCAAACCACAGGACGGGGCATTTTTTTGTGCAGTAGGGGATCCATTTTCAACCTAAGGAGTAGTAGTTTTTTCCTGACAAACAAGAAATAATAGCCTCTGTTTTCAAAATATTTTATACTACCACTTCCCAGTGAGACCCAGTGTTTTGCTTCTAGTCTTGGAAAGATCCAAATTAACAGATTTTAAAAGTCATTATGTTTTATACTTATCGAAAATAGAATTGAAAACTTTAAAAAAAAAGATTTTACGGTTCTGACTAAGCCCTTTACAGTTGAACTCCTGGTAACAAAAGACACCTGGCTTTACAAGTGGAGGATACAAAATAGACCCATTAAAAGTGTTTACAGCTCTGCAACTGCTGGGAACTGTCAATGAAAAGATGTGGACTCACAGCAGATCACAGGTGGCCTAGTGCTTTATAGCAGTTCTAGAATATTCGTAAAAGCAGTTTTTCTGTAACATATGTTGTGTATAAAGAATACATGATATGATGGCATGTTATACAGCCTTTAACTGACAAGTCATTTTGCCATTCATGAGTACTTCAGCCATCCCAATTTCATTTTATTTATTTAATTAAACAACAAAAGATGTCCATACAAAAAGTTATAGGAATCCTCTCAGTTAAAGTTAGAATGTTAAATTATGACCACTCAGCAGCAAAAAAGATATACAAATAATAAATCAATTCATTCAACCAATAAACCAAAACCACAAGACATTACTCAAAGTTACACAATATCATATATTCACTACAAACACACACTATATTTTATATATATATATATACACACACACACACACACACACACACACACAAACATATATATAGAGAGAGAGATTTATTTATTTTATAAGGACTGTCAAGTGATTTTAAAAATTGTGTGATTAAAAAAATTAATCATGATTAATCGTACTGTTAATAATAAATACCATTTATTTAAATATTTTTGAATGTTTTCTACATTTTCAAATATATTGATTTCAATTACAGTGCTCACTTTAAATTTATTTTTATTACAAATATTTGCACTGTAAAAAACAAAAGAAATAGTATTTTTCAACTCACCTAATACAAGTACTTTGGTGCAATCTCTTTATCATGAAAGTTGAACTTACAAATGTAGAATTCAGTACAAAAAATAACTTCATTCAAAAATAAAACAATGTAAAACTTTAGAGCCGACAAGTCCACTCAGTTCTACTTCAGCAATTGCTCAGACAATCTCTGCCCTGCACTTTAAGCAGGGGGGTGGTTTGTCTCGCATCAGTGTGTTGCTCTTTTAAGACTTGAAGACTTTTAAGACTTGGAGAAAGAATGCTCCACACCTCGTCCCTCTCAGATTTTGGAAGGCACTTAAACCTTGGGTTGAGTGCTGTAGCTATTTTTAGACATCTCACATTGGTACCTTCTTTGCATTTTGTCAAATCTGCCGTGAAAGTGTTCATAACCTGATGGGTCATCATCCAAGACTGCTATAACATGAAATATATGGCAGAATGCACATAAAACAGAACAGGAGACATACAATTCTCCCTCAAGGAATTCAGTCACAAATTTAATTAACACATCTTTTTAACGAGCATCAGCAGCATGGAAGCATGTCCTCTGGAATGGTGGCTGAAGCATGAAGGGGCATATGAATGTTTAGCATATTTGGCATGTAAATACCTTGCAACGCTGGCTACAAAAGTGCCACGTGAATGCCTGTTATCACTTTCAGGTGATATTGTAAAGAAGAAGCAGGCAGCATTATCTCCCATAAATGTAAACAAACTTTTTTGTCTTAGCGATTGGCTGAACAAGAAGTAGGGCTGAGTGGATTTGTAGGCTCTAAAGTTTTACATTGTTTTGAGTGCAGTTATGTAACAAAAAAAATCCACATTTGTAAGTTACACTTTCACGATAAAGAGATTGCACTACAGTACTTGTATGAGGTGAATTGAAAAATACTATTTATTTTGTTTATCATTTTTACAGTGTGAATATTTGTAATCAAAAATAAAAATATAAAGTCAGCACCATGCACTTCGTATTCTGTGTTGTAATAGAAATCAATATATTTGAAAATGTAGAAAAATATTTAATAAATTTTAATTGGTATTCTATTGTTTAACAGTGCGATTAATCACAATTAATTTTTTGAGTTAATCGCATGAGTTAACTGCTATTGATTGTCAGCCCTAATATAAATATAAAGAATAAAAAAGTCTATGAAGTGTGGGCATGGAGGAAGAAAAGAAACCCAGGGAGAAATGTTTGAGAAATCCAGCAACAAAGACCACCAAATGTGTTGATTTACAACTCGTAGTTATCATTCTATTTAATACATAAAACCTACAATGCATTAATGCAGTGGTTCCCAGACTTGTTCCGCTGTTTGTGCAGGGAAAGCCCCTGCCGGGCCGGGCCGGTTTGTTTACCTGCCGCGTCCACAGGTTCGGCCGATTGCAGCTCCCACTGGCCGCAGTTCGTGGCTCCAGGCCAATGGGAGCTGCTGGAAGCAGTGCGGGCTGAAGGACGTACTGGCCGCCACTTCCAACAGCTCCCATTGGCCTGGAGCAGCGAACCGCAGCCACTGGGAGCCGCAATTGGCCGAACCTGCGGACACGGCAGGTAAACTAACCGGCCCGGCCCGCCAGGGGCTTTCCCTGCACAAGCAGCGGAACAAGTCTGGGAACCACTGCATTAAAACAATGCTAAGGGGTAACTTAAATCCTTAAGGAAATAAAACTCAGATTGACAGATGAAACTCTGTCCTCAATTCACACAACATTGTTGGCAGTATGTATGGCAGATTGTAATGTTGTGTGTGTTTCAGTATTGTCACATTATTATTATTTGTTTAGCACCATGCCTGCAGCACACAACATATGCATAGTCAGACGTTGCCCCTGCTTTGAAGAATTTACAATCTAATTTTGGAAAGAAAGACATAAATGGTTAAAGCACGAAGGTGAGGACCCACAGAGTTGTAGGAGATAGGTGTCAGAAGAAAGGCAAAAGAAGTGGGCTTTAAAAAAGAGATTTGGAGAAAGACAGGGAAGACATATGAATACCTTAGCAGGCAATGTTACTTTAAAAAGCTGCATGCATTTTTTGTTTTAGATTTTGTGACTCAGAGTGTAGCACTGACCATTCCCAAATTAATATCCTTATAACAATGACCAAGAAAGGTTTTAAGTCTCTAGGTGAGTCCTTCCCCCATTGCATGACAAAAGTATGCTCCTCTCCCAAAAATGTCACACACAAACTGAAAGCAAGATTAAAAGAAAACATTCTTGGACTGAGATCTTTCTTATACCATGTTTTTGCTCATAGCAAAATCTAAGAGTTGAATTGTAAACCACCTCTCTCCACCACATAAACCAACAAACAAACCCCTGTGATGGTGGTGGGCTAGGGATGTGGAGCTGATAACGAGCACAATGGCTTATCTATAGCAGAACTGCTCTACTTAAAATAGTCTTGAGGACGGAGATATTGAAAGAACATTCAGCTCCTACATGGTGCTTTTGGCATCCATCCCAGCCTGTGCAAAAAATGTGAGCTTCAGAGTTAGGCTCACTTTTTCTCTTCAAAATGTCTTACTGTCTCTTATAGCCAACTTCATTAAAAGTCTAATCCTGCAAGAAGATGAATATCTCCAAAGTGTTAAATGCTGTCAGCTGTCCCTGGAGCTGTTTGGTAACTTTAATTGTGTTTTGAAGGTGCTCAGTCAGCACTTGACACTATCAGGCACCAAACATCAGAATTGCCCCAACACTTGGTATTTCCTCCTGATTAACAGAGAAAGTGGAAGCAGCCAAGAGACACAGTTTGTGTAACAAATAATCTTGATGAAAGAAAATCCAAAGCTCAGTGTATTTCTCTTTTAGAAGCTTAAAATATTAAAGATTCAAAAGTTACTTAAACTTTCTTTTACATTTGGTTCCTCTGAATTACAAAGGCAGCGTGGACTGATGACAAAGCCCAGACTAGTCCACCCCTAACCAAAACTCATTTAGAAACAGTGGTGCTCATATGAAAATACTTGAACTAGACAAATAATTGTGTGAAACATTTTTCATGCTACTATTCAAACCTCAGTGGATGGTATGTTCACAAAATATTTACTATGCAGTATTTTCGCTGTGATAATCCATGAATAAAACTCCTCGCATAACAAAACCATGTTATTACTCCTCCACTGTATAAGAGTCCTCTCTCTCTAGACCTTTAGAGAAATTGTAGGGAATCCTTTTCTGAAGATCTAAGTCTGCTTTTTGTTAAGTAGTTTACTGAGCAACAAAGAATACATGTGAATGCTGAAAAACACTCAGGCTATATCTACACTTCAAAGTTAAGTTGACTTCAGTTACGTGGACGTACAGCCACCGCTGTAATTAAACTGTTGTTGCATGTCCACACTACACTCCTTGTGTCAGTGGAGCACATCTTGCACTTGACAGAGAGAGAAGTGCACCATGTGTAGCTATCATAGGTGCTGACTCCATAGGTTCTCTGGGGCTAGAGCACCCACGGGAAAAAACAGTGGGTGCTCAGAACCCACCAGTGGCCCTGCTGATCAGCACCTCCCTCTCCCCCCCCCCAGCGCCTTCCACTCCCCAGTGATCAGCTGTTCAGCCTGCTTGCAGAAGGCACTGGGGAGACAGGGAGGAGTGGGGGTAGGAAGAGGCAGAGCGAGGGCATGGCACACTTGGAGGAGGCGGTGGAATGGGGCGGGAAGAGGTGGGGCAGGGGTAGGGCCGTGGGGTAAAGGGTGGATAGCTATCCCACTGTGCAACTGGCCACAGGGTGTTTTGGGAAGGGTTTGCAATGCCTCATGTGGGCAGATTCAGAGACACATAATGCAGGTTTCTGAATTACTCCATGGGCACCGTACTAGGTTTCCAGCCACTTTTCAACCACCCTAGTAACCTGCAAGCCAGCCATCTCTGTCAGAAAGCAAGGGTCCTGCACTGCTCTTCAGTACTGTGCTGCGCGTTATGAACACAAGGCTATAAGAGGAGCTCAACGGGGAAGCTATTTGGCTGAGGGAGACCTTGAAGGAGCATTTTAACACTAAGCCACAGTAATGTGTGTTGTTGTAGCATGCTGAGTCTGTCATTGTTTGCACTGTACTATGAACCTTCTAATGATTGCTGTGTGTGCCCGACTATAACAGTGCACATGCACCTATTACTATTGTCATGAATGTTAGCAGCAGGCACGATGTGATGGAGAATAATAAAGATAAATTACGTTTCCATAAGCAGTATGAGGAGTACAGAGAACTCCCTTGTGATTCTCTCCCCCTGCCACCCTACAGCAATTTCTCATTATATCAGGACTTGTGCGCCTATCCAAAGAGGAAAGGATTTGATCCCCTATGTTTATGACAGGTTTCAGAGTAGCAGCTGTGTTAGTCTGTATTCGCAAAAAGAAAAGGAGTACTTGTGGCACCTTAGAGACTAACCAATTTATTTGAGCATAAGCTTTCGTGAGCTACAGCTCACTTCATCAGATGCATTCAGTGGAAAATACAGCGAGGAGATTTATATACACACAGACCATGAAAAAATGGGTGTTACCATACACACTGTAACCAGAGCGATCATTTAAGGTGAGCTATTATCAGCAGGAGAGCTGGGGGGGGGGAACCGTTTGTAGTGATAATCAAGGTGGGCCATTTCCAGCAGTTAACAGGAACGTCCGAGGAGCAGTGGGGGGTGGGGGAAATAAACATGGGGAAATAGTTTTACTTTGTGTAATGACACATCCACTCCCAGTCTCTATTCAAGCCTAAGTTAATTGTATCCAGTTTGCAAATTAATTCCAATTTATCAGTCTCTCGTTGGAGTCTGTTTTTGAAGTCTTTTTGTTCCAATATTGCGACCTTTAGGTCTGAAATCGAGTGACCAGAGAGATTGAAGTGTTCTCCGACTGGTTTTTGACTGTTATAATTCTTGATGTCTGATTTGTGTCCATTTATTCTTTTACGTAGAGACTGTCCAGTTTGACCAATGTACATGGCAGAGGGGCATTGCTGGCACATGATGGCATATATCACATTGGTAGATGTGCAGGTGAACGAGCCTCTGATGGTGTGGCTGATGTGATTAGGCCCTATGATGGTGTCCCCTGAATAGATATGTGGGCACAGTTGGCAACTGGCTCTGTTGCAAGGACAGGTTCCTGGGTTAGCGTTTCTGTTGTGTGGTGTGTGGTTGCTGGTGAGTATTTGCTTCAGGTTGTGGGGCTGTCTGTAGGCAAGGACTGGCCTGTCTCCCAAGATTTGTGAGAGTGATGGGTCGTCCTTCAGGATAGGTTGTAGATCCTTGATGATGATGTAGATCCTCTAAGGTGCCACTAGTACTCCTTTTCTTTTTGCCTATGTTTATGATTTCTCTGCAGCTACTAGCTCTTTTCATTTCAGTACTACTACTCCAATACAGAATTGAGGCAAAAGAGCATGTCAGAGCAAAAATAACCACAGGTGCAGTGAAAAGACAAAAATTTTTGAAACTGGAGGCATGGGTCCAGTTCTTTTCTGAAACCTCCCTCTTTTCCTTGGCAGAGGTGAGAGTCCAAAGGATACCACTGTGCATCTGTGATCACTGTGGAGGTTTGAGACCCAAGTCATATTGTCCAGATAACAAAAGTTCATTCCAATTTTTAATATGTGCAATGTAATGGAAATATTGTATTGGCCACATGACACTGACTCACTTTTAATAAAGCTGCACTGAGCCATGCAACACAGCAGTTTATTTTAACGTAATGTGTTACTAAAGTAAAACTGTCTTGAAAACTGGGTTTTGTTTTAACATAAAACCTTCCTCAGGAGAAGTAAATCTCTCTTCTTTAATGAATAATCTACAGTAGGTGTACAAAAACGGTACCAATTTCCCACCCTCCATCAGTAATTTAACCCTGCGCAGTTTACATCAATATGAAAAAATTAATGCCAGTAGTATGCACTTTTACTTGTCCAGGGAAAGTTTTAATTCTCTTTTCTTTTCATTCTTCCTTAAAACTATGTTCCCTTTTTCCCCCAGCCTGAGTCTAAGCACCCTGAGCCCCATCTGTGTACCACCACTCTGACCCGTTTCCACATTCCCCTACTGCCCCCCCTGACTGCCCCCCACCACCCTGACCCCAGTGCCCTCCTTGTAGAAGCAGCATGTGTGCAGCTCCACAACAGAGTGACTATTTGCCTTCTGCTATGCCTGCCACAGTTCTTTCTCTATTATTATTATTTACACAGCACTGCTGCATGTCCCTATCATAACCCTTCTCCTTCATGCCCCGAGCAAGTTCCTGCTGAAGGGGAGCAGTGCCTGCACAGCCTCTTCTCCCCACCGACCCAGGAGATCCACCACCTCCCAAGTATTCCAGACAGGAGCGCATTTGCTGCATGGAGCCGGCCTGCTCAGCTTGGCAGTAGCCCTCCACACCGAGCAAACAGGAAGAGCAATTTCAAAACTTCCTGGGGCTTTAAAAGGGGAGGGGTACATACCTGTGTACCTGCCTGCAGGGCAGTGGAGTTCAAACCAGTGACCAGAGAGGTCACAGTGGGCATTGTGGGACACCTCCTGGAGGCCACATAGGGCGACACAAGCAATATGGTGGCTAAACTGACACTGCGTTGCTCTATGTCACCCTAAGTGCTATGCCTCTCATTGAGGTGATTTCATTATGTTGGTATAACAGCTAAAACGGCAGGAGGAGCATTGCAGTGTGTATACCTCCATAGTTAGGTCAATGTAAGCTGAATTATGTCGACTTAACTTTCTAGGGTACGGAAGCCCTCAGTCTTTTGTGACCTACTGTTGAAAATCTGCATATCTAAATAGTGTTTCCTCAATGTCTGAATATAACTGCCATGAGCACTATGTGTATGCACTGAAATTAGGACTGTAAATTTAGCCCATTGTATGAATATATTCTGGATGCATTGTCATATATGTATCTTTCGCTCTAATCAGTGACTGACATCAGAAATAAAAGTGAACTTGAACTGAACTCCGTGTCTGGTATGTCTGCGGTTCTCTACCCTTAAGCAAGTCAGACGGTTTGAAGTATCTGTTACACAGGAATTTTTTCAAAGCATCTCTACTGAAGTGCTGTTCACACACCTCTAAGGTTAAAATACTAAACCAACTGGGCCTAATTATCTCTTTCAGCCATACACAGGATCCCTTCTGGTTTTAATTACATCAACCTAAAGTATCAGAGAAAAAAGCTTAATAAGCCACACATATTAAGACACAGAAGATTTCTAATGGCAAACCATGAAGCAGAGACTATATCCTTCTGATTTTTTCCTAAATATCTAGTTAACTTTTGTTTGTTATGTAATGCAATTCAATTGAGTAATGGAGTGAAAGAGTGAGCAACAGTAGCAGCCTTGTGTAGTCAACAGCATACTACTGCCCTCCACTTCTCTGAGACAGAAGGAACTAGAGAGAAAGAGACAGACTTTTTTTGTACATTAGACACTGTGGACCTGATTCTTCACTGCATTACATGCATGAGTGTTACACTGGTATTTTTCCACTGAAGTTACAGTGATGTAAAAATGGCATGTATAGTGCAATGAAGCATCAGGCCCAGTGTGTATAAAGAGATGGAATGCTGGCTACAATACATGGGTTTTCTGCCATGGTTTTGAGAACTGAAAATGGATTTCTGATTCCACCTTCAAAGGCATTGATTATGGAGAGAAGACACTTCACTTAAACTTATTTCCTGAAGAATGACACTTCTAAAAGTGCAGCACCTCTTTTATACTGTTGTGTCAGCACATGTTATTAATCCAGGTCCTGATATGAGAACTGAATACAGGATCTTCTTAACAAAACTGGTCCAAAAATAGAAATGTTGTTCACAATTTTTATTTTAAATTTTTGAGTAAAATTTATCCATTCTTTCACTGATTATTGTTTAAATATCCAATCAGCTCTACTTCGGAATCAGAAGCACCAGTATTACCAACTCAGCAATACGCACACTTCTATATTTTATAAAACATAACTCTGAACAAATAAAACATTCATCCAAAAAATTGCTGCTTCTCAGACTTTTGACTAAGATTAAGTATAATGCAAATTAAGACCCCAATTCAAGAAAACTCTTAAGCATATGATTACATGCTGCTGACTTGCATGGCACTGTACAATGCTGTGCAATGCTGATGACTTGCTAGGCACTGTACAAACACATACAAGAGATGGTCCCTGTCCCAAAGGGCTTACAGTCTAAGCAGACCAGATAGACAAGGGATCGGAAGGGAAACATGGCACAGAGAGGTGAAATGACTTGCCCAAGGTCACCCAGCTGGCCAGTGAGATGGGAATAGAACCTAGGTCTCCTGATTCCTAATCAGTGCCCTATCCACTGGATCACACCTCCTTTCAGTCTAACTTTCAAAATATACTTAAATTTATAGACCTAAATATTCAAAAGTGGCCACTGGTTTTAGCTGTCTCTGGCCTGGTCTACACCTAAATCATCACTTGAGAAACATGGGCCCACACTCTTACTAATAACACATACTTTACACAACAAAGATACAATAAGTCTGCTCCTCACGTGTGAGCCTTTACCTTCAGAGTAGCAAACTGCTCAAAGCACAATGTGTAAATGTCAGTGATTACATTATGAATAGTGGAAGAGATTGAAGATATTAAAGTAGTAGTGAATGCTCTCCCTCCTTGTCTTGTCTTATCTGTAGTGGCTCTCTTGTCTGCTCTCAGTTGGCAGTTGACCAAGTTGTCGAAAGGCCTGTGAACGCCTACTGGGATAATTGCTTCCTCTGAGGCAGTTTCTTGCTGTTTCTCTCTGATGCCATGGTGTGTTTAAACTTTTGGCTCAATTCTTGTTGTTAGAAGGGTATTGTAAACTGCACCATAACAAAAAAAAAATGGCAGGGAGTAGGGAGAAACTGCTGGAAAAAGGAAATCTTAGCTGTCTAACTTTTTCATGAATATTTCTAATGTAAATAAAACAAATACCTGGCTGGCCATTATAAATCACGGAGATGGTTTGTTTTTGGTCGAGAGGGAATGGAAAAGACTCAAAAAAATTGGGATTACAAAATCAAAAGGAGGACTGACTTTCCCGCTAGAGAAAATGTTTTAAGCATTTCTACAAAAAAAACACAAAACATTTGCTTGACTGATATTATTCTAGTGTCATAGCCAATTTTGTTTTCATAAGCGCTTTCTACCTCATTGCCAGTGCAGCTTAAATAGTATATGAAAAAACATAAGAGGGAGAGGCATTAATGACAGATAAGCAAGTGTGATATATTTGAACGTTATCTTCAATATGAAAGTCACTATTTAAAAGAGATCCTTGTTAACCTCTCTGCATATTAAAGACATCATAAAATGAGCTTCCCAAGTCTTCCTAGCTCTCTTCTCAACACTCACAAGAGCAATGTAATTAAGCATCCTGCAATATGTGGATACACATCAGTTAACTATTACTAATGCAGAGGCACACCTCTCCTGATGAATTCTGGGCATTACAGTCAAAAGTTCACTCCATATTATCGTAATATATTTGTATCTATGAAGGTCCAATACTTAAGTTCAGCTATGTCCTAAAAAGTGCGAAGGGATGATGTCTGTTCTCTCTTACTTGCAAAATCATTGTTTAAGGAAAATTATCACAGGCATTTCAAACTCAAAACGTCACAGGATTTTATTTGTTTGATTACATATGTTAGTAAAGTAATGTGATGGGTTGACAATTTTTGTTGAAAAATAGACTTTAAAAACATAATAATTGCTAGCTATTCTAAACAACACTTTGTTCAATATTCCATTGTTATGCAAATGGAGGTATGCCCTTACATGCAGAACAAAAAAATCTCTCTATTGAGAATCATGTCTCTAAAAACCAGAAGTATTAAAATAATGAATATTAGCACAGTAAATTTAATGTAAGACAGGCTAGACATGGTCTATCATGGTAGAGTTTCCTTGACCTGCTACTGATCCCAGAGAAGAGAATTGTATTTGGGGCTGGCAGAAGTAAACAGAGTTCAATCACAGCAGGGCTAAGACTAGTTAGCATTGAGAAAGGAGACTTTCAAATGATTAACAAGGGGCTGTGGGAAGTGGTGTTAACAGTTCTGGAGTTGGAACTCTAGTGCTTAACTAACGTCTTTGATGTCCTTCATGATGTATCCTTTTGCATGGCGTGGCTATATAGGTACATAAGGGGCAACTTATTTCTTCACCTGTTTTTTAACTGCAAAACAACAAGGATAGCTATTTTGCCCTATGGAAACTGAATGTGTAAGAAACCACTGAAAATTTCACATCATCTTCTTAACTTATTAAACTGTGAAATAAAAATGTTGCATGTTCAAAAGGAATCCTCTTGACTTGATGTGAAATTAAATTTAATTACTCAGTGCATCATATGCCTTCTTCATTTAAATACATTTTGAGTTATTTTATTCATTTCCCTTCCTAACGATAAGATCAATAAAGTAATTAATATCATGCAGAGAAGATGCTTCATAAAGAGATCTTGACCTAATTATATATGATAAAAGCAATAGAAACAAAGTAAGAACAGTACCTAAATGATAAAATATAAAAACCCTACTGTAAAGAAAACTATAGGTTGTAGCATAAACCAAGAACACTGATTACAATCAACTTCAAAGCTAATATTTTCACTTACACCACAATGAAGGAAAATAACCACCACACTAGTGGGGGTAAGGTGAAAAGCCCTAATTTTTCGTTCCTTTTGTTGTGTCTGTGTCACAGCTTTAATATTTAAACAGTTGTATTTCCTTTATAAAAGGAATCTTTCATGGCGGTTCTTTTTTTTACAAAAGGACAATAAGCACCTTTCTACATGTTCAACAAACTTCTTCCACAAACACTGGGTTCCATAAAATTAGCAAACAAAAACTATGTTTATTGACAGTTCAGGATGGGGCACCCACCCAAAACTTTAAAATCAGAGAAATAAGAAGGTAAGGTGAAAAACGTATGCATTCCTTTCCAACTTAGTATTATCTATCATGTTGATAAACACTATCAACAACACACTAACACTCCATACATAAGGATTTCATATCCAACAGATAATAAAAAGGAATAGGTACCCCAACTTCAAACCTGCACTGCAATGCAAAACCTTCACAGGGACCTGATATGCCTTTATGAACAGGACATGTGACTATCACACATTCCATGCCTTTGGGAAGTTATTGTGCCTTAACACTTACCAGGTCACTGTTAAAGTTTTGTTCTCGAGTGCAAGTCTGACCAACCTCCAAGCCTGCACTGCTGACCTGCTAGCTTGTCAGTGTGCAACACTGTTGTTCTGCCTGTTTGGACATGAAAATGGCACTGTGACCCATGAAGAGTCACATTTGCCACAAATGGGACCTGGAGAGAAGGTCAATAAGTTAAGTATATTAAAGTATAAAGAAATATTTCATTTTGAAGGTTGACTGTGTAATACAAACAAGGGATGGAGCAAACCCCTTTTTAAAATTCACACACATTTTAATGTATCAATGTACAAAACAGGAACAAAATATATTTCTTCTAAGAACAATCAAAACATGTGTCTGAAGGAATAAGATGGCAATGGGATAAAGAGGATTTCATCTGCAGCTCAGTAGTTGAATCCAGCCCAAATCAGTAATGATCTAACATGGACAGATATCCAGATTAAAGAAACCAGCATCACAGATTGTATTTATTTGTTAACCCTGTTGACAGCGGGGTCAAAGTTCAATTGGTATCTCTAGAAGTGAACCTTCAAGGTAATAACTGGGTCACATTTACAAGACAGCAAGAGGAAGCTTGCCCTGCTGCCCATGATGTATTTGTTACAAGTACAGGGAACTTCAGTTTCTGGCTTCTTTCATGGACTCTAAATTCACACTCAATATATATTAGATATATTAGGGATGTCAATTAATCACAGTTAATTCATAATATTAACTCAAAAAATTAACTGAAATGTCTTAAATATTTTGGAAGTTTGTCTACATTTTCAAATATATTGATTTCTATTACAACACAGAATACAAAGTGTACAAATTGTACAGTGCTCACTTCATATAATTTCTGATTACCAATATCTGCACTGTAAAAATGTTAAAGAAATAGCATTTTTTCAACTCACCGCATACAACTGCTGTAGTGCAATCTCTATTGTGAAAGTGTAACTTACAAATGTAGATTTTTTTTGTTACATAAATGCACTCAAAAACAAAACAATGTAAAACTTTAGAGCCTACAAGTCCACTCAGTCCTACTTCTTGTTCAGCCAAACACTAAGACAAACAAGTTTGCTTATGTTTACAGGAGATACTGCTGCCTGCTTCTTATTTACAATGTCACCTGAAAGCGAGAACAGGCATTCGCATGGCATTTTGTAGCCAGCGTTGCAAGGTATTTACATGCCAGATATCCCAAACATTTGTATTCCTCTTCATACTTCAGGCAACATTCCAGAGGACATGCTTCCATGCTGATGATGTTTGTTAAAAAAAATAGTGCGTTAATTAAATTTGTGACTGAACTCTTTGGGGGAGAATTGCATGGCCCCTGCTCTGTTTTACCTGTATTCTACCATATATTTCATGTTATAGCAGTCTCGGATGATGATCCAGCACGTTGTTTGATTTACGAAAACTGTCACTGCAGATCTGACAAAACGCAAAGAAGGTACCAATGTGAGATTTCTAAAAATAGCTACAGCACTTGACCCAAGGTTGAAGAATCTGAAGTACCGTCCAAACCCTGAGAGCAACGAGGTGTGGAGAATGCTTTCACGAGTCTTAAAAGAGCAACATTCCGATGCGGAAATCACAGAACCCGAACTACCAAAAAAAATAAATAAATCAACCTTCCGCTGGTGGCATCTGACTCAGATGATGAAAGTGAACATGCATTGGTCTGCTCTGCTTTGGATCGTTATCAAGCAGAAGCCGTCATCAGCATGGATGCATATCGCCTGGAATGGTGGTTGAAGCATGAAGGGACATATGAATCTTTAGCACATCTGGCACGTAAATATCTTGCAACACCGGTTATAACAGTGCCATGCGAATGCCTGTTCTCACTTTCAGGTGACGTAAACAAGAAGCAGGCACCATTATCTCCTGCAAATGTAACCAAACTTGTTTGTCTGAGCGACTGGCTGACATAGGACTGAGTAGACTTGTAGTCTCTAAAGTTTTACATTGTTTTATTTTTGACTGCAGGTTTTTTTTGTACATAATTTGACATTTGTTAATTCAACTTTCATGATAAAGAGAATGCACTACAGTACTTGTGTTAGGTGAATTGAAATATACTATTTCTTTTGTTTTTTATGGGGCAAATATTTGTATTCAAATATAAATAAAAAGTGAGCACTGTATACTTTGTATTCTGTGTTGTAATTAAAATCAGTATTTTTAAAATGTAGAAAACATCCCAAAATACTTAAATGGTATTCTATTATTGTTTAACAGTGCAATTAATCCTGCCATTAATTGCGATAAATTTTTTAATTGCGCAATTAATTGTGATTAATTCATTTAATCGCTTGACGGCCCTTGTGTGTGTGTGTGTGTGCGACACACCACCACCACCACCACCACACATATTTAGCTATATTTTAGACCTCTTTCTGACTAAAACATGGAGGACCCAGTCCTGCTCCTATTGAAGTCCCAAAGATTAAAACATTTTCAAAGGTTACGTTCTTACTGTTTTCAGACTAGGCATATTAGACTGGTGTAACTAAGCTGCATTAAAGGATTTTGCAAATATGTTCCTATATCCTACTTTAAATTTCCAAGTTTCTTAATATATTAACTTTTTTTTTCCTCCGAAGTGCTGTGATCATCTACATTTGTAAGCTTCAGAATAAGAGCCTTAAACCATAAGATAATAATTTCTTAGATGTGTAAGGAATTTCTTAAGAGAATGGAAGAATTATTATTCTACAAAATCCCTCAATTTTGGAAGGATAAACCTGAACTCATCAACGGTCACCTGCAGATTGGTAGTGGTCTTATAGATAATTAACATTTAAGAATGAGAAACTTCCATTGACCTCAGTAAGGCCATGATTTCACCCTGAGAATACACCATATATGAAAAAAAACACTTTATAATGTGAGCTAATCATGCAGTCATTTTGAATACAAAATTCCCAGTGAGTTCAATAGGAGTTATAATCATACAGAGGATCCAGGAACAAGCAATAGACTTTTAAGATCCATGACTCCAAGTGCAGATAGAAGTTCTAAAACACCTGTGCACTTAAATCTTCCACGTTCAGCTACGAGAGCAACTGCCCAAACTTGGATGTTTTCTTTTAATGTAAAGTGAGATCTAAAAACATTTACAATCTAAGGGCTTTATCCTGTAAACATTTACACATTTGAGTGATCATATTAAACTCAGTGAGACAAAATTCACATGAGCCAAACTAGGGAGCTCCACATGAGCCAAAGTAGGGAATTCCACATGCAAACTTACAATATCACAAATATACTTGCATTACAAAATAAAATATTTTTGAAAACTAGTAAAATCACAAATGCCAACAATAGTGCAGGGAATGCTGTTTTAGAGAATAATTGCATCTGCTGTTATAGGGGAAATATGGAATCCTCAATTCAGGTCATGTTATATAAGTGTAGACGTAACAGTTTTATTTTAACACTCTGTCTACATATAGAATCTGTTAATGATTTAGGATTTAATAATAATACTTTGCACTTCTGTAGCACTTTCTTTTCAAGGATCTCTAAGTATTTTACAGGCATTAATGAACTCAGCCTCACATCATCCCTGTGAAGCTGGTAAGTATAATCATACCTATTTCAAAGATGGAGAATCAGATGCACAGAGAGCTTAAGTGATTTGCTGAAGAACATACTGCAGAGAACATAACTGCAACATAGGTGGAACTACAAGAATACAGCTTCCTGACTTGCAGACTTAACTGTGCTTCAAACACAAGACCATCCTTCCTCACCTCTAAAACTATTCTTCCTTTAGAAAAATGCTTTGCAGTTCACTTTTAAACCATATTTTCAATTTATCTGCACTCTTGTGGTGAGAGACATCAAAATTTTAATTCTATGCTATGTAGCAGGGCTTTAGAAAAATGAAATCATTCATTCATTCCTAAAATCTGAAACAGCTAGCATGCATTGTAAAATGACTCTAACAAGATACTTTTCAATAGCAGCATCCAAAGTAACAGTTCCAAATTGAACTCAATGCACATTTCCATATGGCAAAGCTGAACGGAGCCCTGGTTTTCATCAGCCCTCCTTTGAGGCCGGACTCTTACAAGTCTTAACCCTAAGACAGGATCATAGACTGAACACCGCAATTCAAAATGGTTTAAGGAGCCACAGGCCATCAGATTAAATTTTAATAAAATCTGGACATCTACAAAGGCAAAAGTTATAAAAAAGAAAACAAACAAACAAACAAAAAATCCCTCCTTCTCATTCAAACATTCAAAACATTCATTATAATATGGCATAAGCCACCACTGGGAAAGCTATGACACAAAACAAAAATACCAAGATAAAGTAACCTTGAATCAAAATCATTATTAAGGCTGTATACTCTTTTAAGGAATCAAATTGCATATTCTGTGGGGCAACAAACATATCTCTGCATGACCAGTATCAACCAAACCAGTGCTGGAATTATTTCAGTACATTCCCCAGAGAAGTTTTCACTCATGTTTTAGAGCTTTACATTTTTAATAGTACCATTGTCTCTAGGAATTCTCTTTTGTCCTAAACTTGTTGCAGGTTTTATTCCATTTTCCCTCAGACTTTAGCAAAGCTTTTGACACGGTCTTCCACAGTATTCTTGTCAGCAAGTTAAAGAAGTATGGGCTGGATGAATGTACTATAAGGTGGGTAGAAAGTTGGCTAGATTGTCGGGCTCAACGGGTAGTGATCAATGGCTCCATGTCTAGTTGGCAGCCGGTGTCAAGTGGAGTGCCCCAGGGGTCGGTCCTGGGGCCGGTTTTGTTCAATATCTTCATAAATGATCTGGAGGATGGTGTGGATTGCACCCTCAGCAAATTTGCGGATGATACTAAACTGGGAGGAGTGGTAGATACGCTGGAGGGCAGAGATAGGATACAGAGGGACCTAGACAAATTGGAGGATTGAGCCAAAAGAAAACAAATTGGAGGATTGGGCCAAAAGAAACCTGATGAGGTTCAATAAGGATAAGTGCATGGTCCTGCACTTAGGACGGAAGAACCTAGTGCACAGCTACAGACTAGGGACCGAATGGCTAGACAGCAGTTCTGCGGAAAAGGACCTAGGGGTTACAGTGGACGAGAAGCTGGATATGAGTCAGCAGTGTGCCCTTGTTGCCAAGAAGGCCAATGGCATTTTGGGATGTATAAGTAGGGGCATAGCGAGCAGATCGAGGGACGTGATCGTTCCCCTCTATTCGACATTGGTGAGGCCTCATCTGGAGTACTGTGTCCAGTTTTGGGCCCCACACTACAAGAAGGATGTGGATAAATTGGAGAGAGTCCAGCGAAGGGCAACAAAAATGATTAGGGGTCTGGAACACATGACTTAGGAGGAGAGGCTGAGGGAACTGGGATTGTTTAGTCTGCGGAAGAGAAGAATGAGGGAGGATTTGATAGCTGCTTTCAACTACCTGAGAGGTGGTTCCAGAGAGGATGGTTCTAGACTATTCTCAGTGGTAGAAGAGGACAGGACAAGGAGTAATGGTCTCAAGTTGCAGTGGGGGAGGTTTAGGTTGGATATTAGGAAAAACTTTTTCACCAGGAGGGTGGTGAAACACTGGAATGCGTTACCTAGGGAGGTGGTAGAATCTCCTTCCTTGGAAGTTTTTAAGGTCAGGCTTGACAAAGCCTTGGCTGGGATGATTTGATTGGGGATTGGTCCTGCTTTGAGCAGGGGGTTGGACTAGATGACCTCCTGAGGTCCCTTCCAACCCTGATATTCTATGATTCTATGAAATATGAAAGGTTTATTAGCCCTTCGGCCAGATTGGAGTTTTTTGTCTTTAGCACAGACTCAGCTGGTTACATAATCTTTGAGATAGTTTGGTCTTGTCAACAGGGGATCACGCTGGAAGAGACCTGTCTCCGTCACCTATTTCTGAGTCTAGCAAACTCTTTTTCTGTGGAGTCTCCTCATGCCCTGTGGGGTTGGCTTAGGAATGGTTCTGTGTCTCTCTTTTCTGTGGTGACCACTGTATCTCTGTAGGCTCTATCTGGATGTTGTGTCTGCTAGCTTGTAAGTGCCTCCTGTTCCTTCAGATCACTAGTCCCTCTTTCACAGTCATTTCATACGACCTGGGTGCCACTGCACCCCTCATGACTCCTTTTGTCAACTCCTTCTGGTGTCCCTCAAATGCTGAATCCTCATAGGTGTCTCCAGGGCCAGCAGTTCCTCGGCTGACCAGTTGTGCTTTAGCCAAGTCCCATTCTACATGCCTTCAGTACTCACATCCTTACTTCAGAAAGATTGCTCTCTCAGCCGCACCCACACGTCTGTGCACGTGGAACCAGAGGAAGATTTGAATACTTCATTTTTCATGGTAAACAGTCATTGTAATGTTTTCTGTGAAGTCTGTGACAATTCTGAAAATACTGCAGCCCTAAAGAGGAGTAATTCACAAAGTTCCAACAGAAGAGCATAGGGTAACCAGACAGCAAGTGTGAAAAATCAGGACGGGGGGTGGGGGGCAACAGAAGCCTATATAAGACAAAGCCCCAAATATCGGGACTGTCCCTATAAAATCGGGACATCTGGTGACCCTAGAAGAGCATGTCCATTTTATAAGCCTTCCCACACACAAGTTCCAACCTAGCCTTAAACTAATATTGTCCTGAGAAATAACAGATGTATTACTTCTCTTGAAATCTTAAATATACTATATGACTTGTACTCAAATCTATTAGCAGTCCTGCTGGGCACAGGTATAGTTTGTTCAGACTCACATTGCTACTTTACTGGAAAGAGGATCTTTGAATGTTCTGGGCCCAGTGTGACACTGCACCCCATATTCTTCAAAGTGATATAATTATGATATGATTATAGCATAATTATGATGTATTTTATGCAAGACGGGTCATGTAAGGTATCATTGGAAAAGTTATGATTTGCTGAATATTATCCTATTTGTATGCATGTATCATTTTTGTATATGAAATTATATATACTGACTATGAATCTGCATTTCAAATGTAGTTACACCTGGGTAATGCCCACTAGACAAGATGCTTTCAGGATATATAGCTGGCTGGGAAGGGCCTATTCAGGGCAATGAGCCATTAGGGAAAACAACAGGTCTGAGGAGAAGCTTATCTCCCACCTGGTGAGTCTTCCTCAGAACACTCCAGACAGCCTGTAAGTTATTATGGCTGCTATGACTCTACAAGGACATGTGACCAGACCACATGTCTCTAGACTCCATCTTGGGATGTTAGTATTCTTTTACAAACTGGTCTGGGAGCCAAGTTTTGAAACAAAGGGTTCTTGCCTTTCTTTCTAAGTCATCCTCAATGATTTGCTTGCAAATACTGGTGAAGAACTAAATCTCATTCTCAGAATTCTCATAGTTTACATCCTCAGAGTGTCAAGCATGCCTCTATGTCTTTGCTGTTGAGACTTTTCAGTTTCTTGCTCTTCAAAAAACAAACCTTCTTCTGACTCCATAATATTTGCGTGTCCTATCATTCTATTATTTTAATACTGTGTCTAATACAGGGTTGAAAACCTAGCATTCAAAAACTTTTGGGGGGATTTGATGACCTTTCCTCCTTTGAAAATTTGCCTGGCATTACTTTCCTCCTTTGAGATCATTTCTCTTTGAACTGGGTGGATATTCCTAACCTTTCTGCATGTGAAGCAGCAGCTTCCTTAGATGCAGCAAACCCAGAAGTCCATAATTCCGATAAAGTATCTCAAATGCAACAAAGTGAAAGTCAAGATCCGGAGTCTGCAATTTTTTGCTCACAATATTAATTTTTGATCAGCTAGCACAGTATACCATATCTCAGCCAAAACAAGAACTGAAATCTCTGAAGTCTTTATTAGTTTCTAACACAAGTTCTGGCATAACATTTTGTGAAGCTTTGTTCCCGTCTAAAGCATCAAAAGCACCCTCAACATGATTGCTTCTATCCTTGCTGACCATCTTGTTGCACTTTGGCATTTTAATGTAATGCTAATATGCTTTTTCAATACACCCCGACCACTAGGAGAAGCAGAAAACAGGGTATACAGTCTTTGGACAACTTCAAAATATATAACTACTTGAGGAACAACCACTGCAGCAGCTTCTCCAACAAGATTCAGTGAGTGGGCAGCACATGGACAAAAGATACATACTGATTTAACTGCTGAATTCAATTTTTCACACCTTTGTATGCGCTAGTCATGTTTGCTCCATTCACATAATTCTGTCCCTGCAATCAGCCATATCTAAACAGTCTTTTTCTGCTCCTCTAAAATAATTTCCATAAATACCAATCCCCTGTTTGGCATGAACAACAATGAAGTCTAAAAGGTTCACAACAACCTTCATCCCATCTTTCAAAACCTCAACATACCTCTTAATACTTGAGACATTTATTCTGTTTGGGAGAGGTCTGAAGTGCACTCAAACATAACAGAGAAGTATTTAGCTTTCTTAATGTCATCGAAAATAACCTGCCACACTTTTCTTTCAATCTCACTGATAAATTCACTTTGAATTCAGTTTGATAAGTTTTGCAATACTGGCCTTACTAGCTTCCACATGATCCTGCAACACTGTGTCTTACTTATTAAGTAATTCAAGTAAACCCAAAAAAACATTACAAGGACTATTTAATTTCTTGTCTGAATCTCTCAAAGCTAAACACCTCTCAATGGAATACAGAAAAAATATCCAAGAGATGTTACAAACTACTGCAATCTCATATCCTTCCTTTATCAATTGTTCAACCCTTTCCAATAGTTCTGCAACTTACATTCAGATTGCCTCCACGTGTTCCTTTGAATGTTCATATTGGCACACTTGCCTGCTAAAGTGGAAAAAGTTTGCGAACCCAGCTTTATAGTTTGAAAAGACAAAGATGAAGAAGCAAAAGAAATAGAACAAGGAGGCAAGAGTTGAACTGTACATCAACCAAGACCACTCATGTAACTTCTCACTAGGAGTTTTGACAAAGAACCATAATTTTAATACTTGCCTTCCTTTGGGTTTCCTGGGTGAAAAGTTGTGTTCCAAACTAACAATGGGAACATTTTCTACTTAAAGATAGCTAACAGAATCCATCTCCTGTGGCCAAGTAGCCAGATCTGCCTTGTCCAAGTCAAAATTCTACCCATGCTTTCAATAATCAAACCACTTTCAGTGTCTACATCCATAACAACCATACTGACAACCAAAGGGCAACTCTTTGTCTTTGAATCAGAGACCCCAGGGTCCAACAATTCAACACCAAGCTCTGTGCTGGCATCAACAAGCCTGAAAAACCCTAATCAAAGTCCTTATGAGCTAAGGATAGCTCAGAGTGCAAATAGTGGAACCATCCACAGATTGTTCACAGGAACATAGCTGAACTTTGCATGTTTTAAGAAACTCTGAAGACCAGTTGTACTTTTCTGACCTTTATCATTGGCCTAGTGCAGCCTGCCCTTTTGAGCGCTACTCTTGTGCTTGTAGGTATTCATGGCAGAAATCCCAGTTGAATTCAGTAAGGATTCACCCACCAAGCGCTTCACGAATGAATTGCTAGGTTTTAAATTACTGCGGTAGTGGGTGAAAGATATGTATCTGTTAAACTCTGGGAGAAATCAGGCGAAAGGTCATAACAGGTCAGTGAACTGTGCTTAAAGTGTGTGTGTGGGTTGGGGGGTGCACTGTGGGTGCAGACCCCCTTGCAGTTGATTTTTTTAAGGTAGAAATGAATCACTGAGACCCACACACAGCTTCTAAGAAAGCTGTTGCCTCACAGAGCTCCCTGGGCTCCTGCTGCTTCATACACCTGCCCAGGTTCAGTTCCACTCCCCCACAAGCAAGCCCTGCCCACTCCGTGGCCCATCCTTCAACACAGCAGGAGTGCAGTGCAGCAGTAGGAATCTGCAGAGGTAACAGCCCTGGGGGAGGCCAACACAGCCTAGAAGCTGGGGAGAGGTCAGGAGAAGCTGGAGGAGTCATGGACTCTCTCTCACCAGCCACCCAGCACCTTCTGGGAAAAGCTTTGAGTCAGGCCAGCTGGGAGGGATGGGACAAAGAGCAGCAGGGATGGGAGAGTAGAGGCAGCAGCCCTGACACAGACCTCAGAGACTCAGAGAGGATGCCCCATCCCCACTGTCACTGCACCCCGAGAGACCCCTGGGACCCAAGGACAGAGGTAACAGGGGTGCATAAGGGTTACAGAGATCCCCTGAGTGTGGTATTTACGTTCTAGTTCACCAAAGAGTCTCATGTAAGGTTTCAGCTGAAAGCCTGTGTCACATGGGTCATCATAATCTTTGCAAAAGATTAGCTGACCATTGTGTCCTGTGTGTCTTCCAACAGAAGTCTATTAGCATACTGTGCCAATGCTAATTAGGGGATTGTGGGGATTTCGAAAGACGACGAGATGGAAGAGATGAACAGCAGGGAAGGAAACCGTGTTTACAGGTAAAGAACAAAGGACTAGTTTAATATATAGAGGAGTGTAGAAAGTCACCCTAGCATCCTTCATCTGGGGAAACAGGCCTCCAATGAGCTTGGGCTCATGACAGAAAAGCCATGAGCCCAAGCTGGTGGTTTCAACCTGGTTGAAAAAGAGAAGGAGTTTAGGTAAGCAGTACCATATTAGATAAGAGGGCATTTTGTTAGTTAACTTTAGGCTCTAGAACATGTGACATAATTTTATATGTACCCCTTTGTTCCCAGTATTTCTGTTTGCTATCATATGAATCTCTATTCTTTGGTAAATTAACTTACAGTTGCTTTTTCTATAGATAAATGTAGGTGCTGTGCGTTAAGCAAGAACTTTGTTCTAAGTGTAACTAAAAAGCTGAGGTGTACTGTTCCTTTGGGAACACTGGATCTGGTAATTCTGTGAGTGTTCACTGGTTAAGGACACCACAGCGGGATGCTCAGAGGATTGGGGGTTGGTGTGTCCCTATTGCTAACCTGCATGAGGGACAATGAAACCTCCTGGATTGAGAGGAGAGTGATTGTGTTGCCTCTGGCAAGGAAAGTCAGGGTGCTGATCCCTGATAAGTTCACACACAAGGCTACCTCATGCTAAGGGCAAGTGGTAGCAAGGTACCTCATAACCCTGCATCCTCTTGGGAACTGTCACAACCCACTAGCTCACTGCACTGTCACTGCACCCCCAGTCCCAGAGAGACCCCACATCCCATTGAATCTCCCTGAACCCTCAACCACCAGACACAGGAAGACCCCAACCACATGGAATCTCACTGCACCACAATCCCATATGCCAGAGAGACCTGCAAATCGTAGAGAAACACCCCCGATCCCAGTTAATCTCACTACAACCCCCACAGAAACTCCCAAATCTGAGTGAACTTCCAATTCTTCAGACCTTCACTGCACCAATATTCCCAGACAGACCCTCCCCTGTTTTGGTCTGGCTGTCAATGACATACACAATGCATTAAATAGGGCCCTGAATACATCATTCAGGGTACTGAATAGGAAAGGCCCATGACAGAAGAAAAGAATGAGCAATTAAAAAAAACAAAACACACACAAAAAAACAAACAAACAGCATCAAAAACAGAGGCCCTTTAAGAGCCCTGGCCCAGTTCCATTGGAACCATTTGATCCCCTTTCTTTGCACAGCTCTGCCATGTGCCACAATATAATCTGGGTAGACAGTGACTCTTGAAACCTGGGAGGAAAAAAATTCCCAATCATCTGCTAAATGTTGTACTAGCAAGTAGAAACAAATGACCTGTAGCCATTAGAAAGATAAAAGTATCATTTGGAAATGCTGAAGTCAGCTAACCCGATATTAAATTCGGGGACATGGCAAAAATCAAAAACTCAGATAAAGAGACAAAACAAAAATCAAAATCAAACTGCTACTCTGGATTCCCATTCTCAATGTTTTCAAGAAATACCATTAATCTTAAATTCCAATCCAGGCTTTAGTCTCCAGCTCCAGGTGAGTTTATTTTCCAATGTCTTGCTATTTTTCATTATTTTTCTGACATAATGATTTCAAGTTGCAAAGACGAGTCCTTCTGCCTGGTTACCCAAGTCTACAAACCATATAATTTGTGACAGTCTCTCAACTTTTTTTGTCTAGTCCTACATAGGAGTCTTGGGTATCATCCAACCAATTCTATGTCAGTTCCTTGCTTTTGCTCATTGCACATTTCAGTTCTTGGCAGAAGTCTGACTAGAGGTAATTTAAGTGTATTAGGACCAGAAAAGACAGAAGTATACTGCTGGGTCAAGAAAACTCAAGAACTGAAAAATTATTTTTGAAGTACTGTGCTTTAGATTAGACTTTTCATATGACCAGAAGCATCTCTGGAGATTTGGTAAAGCAAAACTATCCACACTAGCTGAAATAAGCAAAAATGAAGTAGCTAGAACTTAAGAAAAAAAAAAGGGGGGGGGAATCAAAGCAATCCAAACAAGGGAGCTTTAATCATTCACATCTGTTCCAGGCTCCAACCGTCATTCCTCTATTTTTATTTTACATTTTTCTTCTTTTGATTATTAGACATAATATTTGCCAACTCAGCACATTGATTGTTGAAGTTTTTTAAAACATATTTTTAAAGTTAGTGTCATTTTTACTTTACAAAAATAATTCATAAAAAGCAGGATATGCAAGAAAGCTTCAGTTAGCAGATATCTGAGATTCCCATTTTAAGTGACAACATGTGGTCACTGCTGTCAGCAAGTGACAAGGAACAACAAAAATGCCAAGAACATTCAAATATATACTGTCTACTCTTGCTCAAGAAAAAAAAAAAAAGAAATCCCTTCCAGAAGGAATGGGCTTTGCTGTTTGGAAAGGCAATGGGATGAGGATTTTGGTTGATTCAGTTTATAGCAGGTTTCAGAGTAACAGCCGTGTTAGTCAGTATTCGCAAAAAGAAAAGAAGTACTTGTGGCACCTTAGAGACTCACCAATTTATTTGAGCATAAGCTTTCGTGAGCTACAGCTCACTTCATCGGATGCATACTGTGTAAAATACAGAAGATGTTTTTATACGCACAAATCATGAAAAAATGGGTGTTAATCACTACAAAAGGTTTTCTCTCCCCCCACCCCACTCTCCTGCTGGTAATAGTTTATAGCAGATATAACTTAAATATAACGACTGCTGTTGGATACTTGCTATCTCTCTCTACGTCTGTATAAATGGAAACAAATTTTCCCCCTTAAAAACAAGAGCTAAGTCTAGCACGTGCTTAAGTAATCTCCTGAATCAGGGCCTATGTTTGTAGGACTCCCAAGTCACTAACAGGAATAGCAGAGATGACATTCAACACAACTTGATGCCCTAGTAGTTTGACCAAACTACTCCCAACAACCAAACAGCAGATTTATTCAAATAAAACACAAATCAGATTCTGCCTACAGTATTTATTCATAGTTCCAAACCACATATTGAAGACTAAATGAAATACTATTTTCAAAACAATAAATTCACAAATCAGTAACAGAATATGATAGATATTTGAAAGTCGTAATAATTTTTTTCTTCTTTTACCTAGCATAACCTACACTGCAGTCACTCAGAGGTCTTGTTGGGCAGAATGCAGGTGCCCATTCTGTATGGCAGGGCATCTTGCCGAGAGCACATTACATCTCTGCTCTGCATTTGTTCCAGGATGCAATTAAAGGTGTTTGTTTTAACCTAAAAAGCCCTTTACCGATTGGTTTGTGGCTCCCTTAAACATTGTCCCTCTTCTCATTGCTTTAACTCAACAATTGAGTGTGGTTACGTAGGGTGCCTGATCCAATAGTCCCTAACAGGAATTGGGAAAGGGCATTCTCCATGGAAGGATTTAGAGTCCAAAACTCACACCTGCTCTTCTACAACACAAAACTCAGTTTTCTGACCTTCTCAGCCCATTACAAAACCCCCTATTCACTCAAGGTTTTCCTGAAAAAGACGGGGGGGGGGGGCGTGATTGAGAAAGACAGATTTTTTCATTTGTAAAAGATACGGCAGGCAGAATACTTTCAGCGTGAATATTTTTGTCAATGTATTTTTTAAACACTGTAATTTTAAACGTACCTAGGAGATATATAATAGATATATGATATGAATGGAAATAAAGACCTCAGTTTAGGGTTCTATATTTCTCCTGCAACATCTAATCATACTGTATATACCACTGAGCATGCTACACAGGCAAATAGAGCCACACTCTAGATTCAGATAATATAGCAGTCTTGGATACAGAAAATAGAGTATTACCCTTATCCTGTTTCTCTCTCAGATTTGCTAACATGCTGGTCCACACATTTATTTGCTTCCTTGGAGGTAGAAAATACATTGGGTGTGCTTATTAACACTAGTCTTCAGCCTGACTGTATATAATGTAAACAAAGTCTCCTGTCAATTTCCTGAATTTTCCAACAATTCCTAAACAATCTTCTCTTTTTTAGGAAGAGAGAATAATTTTTTTAACAAGCAATTTAGTTCTTGACATATTAAATCACCTTCGCTTCTGGCCATTCACAAAATACAATCTTGAATACTCTGAGTATCACAAGTAACCCAGGCTGAGAGAACAACCATCTGTTTCTTTCAACTTCATAAGAGAGGGAATCCTCTTCCAGACTCCAATTTTATCATTTCAGATTGTCCCTGAGTTTCAAAAGTCTCAATAAGCCTCTTTAACAAGAAAATCCTAATATCCTCTACTCTCAAGTCCTATGCAAGTCTCAAAGATCAGATATCTAACATATTTTATTTGCTACATAATCTAATCCGAGCTGCAGGCATTTATTTTCTTTCTCTATCTAGGTTATTAGTTCATGACCAGGGACAAAAGAAATCTGTGGAGAGCTGTGGCACAGTTTAGGAACCTTCAAAATTCTTTCATATAAGCAGAGTATATGCAAGATAACTTATTCTCTCCCCATTCTTCTTTGCTCTACTTTTATATTTTAATGCTATATATCACTGTAAAATGAAATGTTCAAAATATGTATTAATTTAACAAATAGCATGTTTTTAATAGATTCCAAGGCCAGAAGGGGGCTATTGTGATAAATCTACACTGACCTCCTGTGTAACACGGGCCAGATAACTTTCCCAAAATAATTCTTAGGGCGTATATTTTAGGGGAAAATATTCAATCTTGCTTTAAAATATGTCAGTGATGGAGAATCCACCATGACCCTTGGTAAACTACTTTTGTTACTGCTGGACCAAATATAGTAATATGGAAAAAAAAACTGCAATATACTGGATGTTACACAATACAAATGTCTAGCCCACTTTGGATGGCAGCTACAGAGTCACTACTTCTATTCAATCTATTTTTTTTAAGAAAGAGAAAGTATCATAGTCATCCAGAAATCACAGGAATATGCAATCACTACATATTGAAAACCTGTAGCCTACGGAACACATACAACTAACCATAAATGAAGAAGTGACACACAAATCCAGCCACATGGAATAAGTGATTTACTGGTTAACACTGTTAGCTGCTAAGTAGTTATAATTGGCCTTCTCATGTAACATTGAATTACGATACATGGAGGAAATTCACACTTTTCCTAAAGCTGCAGTTTCAATTTGTCTGAATGCAGACTAGGAAAAACAATGAGTTACATTGTTAAGGCATATCTTTGCAACTAGAGTTCGTAGGAGGTCAATTTTGTTTTAAATGAAAAATTAGACCTTGTCAGATTCAGTAAAAATCTGCAGGGAATACCCCGAAATTCACACAGTTCATGAACTCTCCATGCTGATGCACGTTGTCCTGCATCATGAGGCTCTCCTCATCTAGTTCTACATGGCAATATTTCATCTTGGAGATCCGTGATGAAATGTCTCATGTTTTTTGGTTATTCTCTGCTGGTGTTTAATCGCCTAGTGAATGCTTCTTTAATGTGATGTATCATGCCCGAAATTATCATGTCCGAAATTATGCAACAACCTGTTGATTAAGCTCAGAGTGAACAACGGAGCATTTAAATATGGTGGCAATTCTTTCTACTGAGTAAGATTCAGAAATAATATCTAAGACTGATATGTACCTGTTTAAAAAATGTGCCAAAGTACTGCAAGAAAGTTACCTTCCCTCCACAAAACTGTCAAAGAAAGTTGATCATAAGAATCAGGAGAACATTTAAAAAGGCAAACCAGCAGGGGGAGAACATTATTATTATTGGCTCAGATTTTCAACCCTAATTCCCTTTAGCTTCTTTGAAAATCCCAACCATTATTTTTAGCTGCATTGAGGTAGCACCTAGAGGCTCAAATCAGGATTGGAGTCTACTTGAGGTAAATACTATAGAAATGTGGAAGAAAAGTCAACTCTGCCCTGAAGAGCTTAAGGTCTAATTTGAGACAAGATGTAACAAGAAAGGGGAGACAGGAAGAGGAAAATGAATATCAGACCACACAAGCATTAAGGTAGTTATTGTCCAAACTGATGGCAAAAAATGAGAGATAATGATGACTCTGAACTAGAGCTTTAGCATTGTGGACAGAAAGATGATGTCAGATCTTGGAAACATTATGGAAGATGTAGCAGCAGGATTTGAAACATCCTCCTCTACCTTCACTGTTATTAGTTTGATCCCAAACTATTTTCCAGTCTTTACACTCCTCTACATTCAGCTGCATATTAATGCCTAGGGCGGCAAATTTGCAGGGGTGGCAAATTTATAATAGCAGCCAGAGGCTGCTTCCCCCCGTGCTGGTTCTTGCCCTCCGCCCCCGGCCCTGCCCCAACTCCACCCCTTCCCCGCCCCCATTCTCCAGCCCCTCCCTGCCCCTGTTGTTCCCCTTCCTCAAATCCCCACCCCAGCCCTGCCTCCTCTCCTGAGCGCGCTGCGTTCCCCCCCTTCCCTCCCTCCTTCGCGAAGCTTTTTCGCGCACAAGCACTGGCAGGGAGCGAGGAGAAGCAGGACCTGGCGGCGGCTCAGGGGAGGAGGTGGAGGCGGAGCAGAGGTGAGCTGGGGGGCAGCAATTATTTCTGGGCCTAGGGGTGGCAAAATCATTAATCCACCACCGTCTACAGTGGGTGACAAATTAACAGACATAACCTTGGTAATATTTTCAGCAGAAGCAATGTTAAAAAATGTAAGAAGAAGTGTAAATCATTAACATTGATCCTCAAGGAAAGCAGACAATAAAAGTATCGATCAGCAGAGGAAGAAAGATGTGGAGAGGAGAGAGGGGGGCCAGCCATTTCAGGAAGTATATGTGAGGGGGACTTAGGAGGAAGGATGCAAGGAAATAGTCAGGCAGGGAAGAGAAGAGAGGCATCAGGAGAACAGCAAATGGTTGTATATCTGCAACTGATGCCTGCCCTTTAAGCCCTTCTAAATTAATTAATTAATTAATTAATTAAGATGAAATAAAATACTTGCTTGTGATTTCCTTTGCCCCATTCCTTTGTTTGTTAATGTACTTAGGACTTAAACCCACAAGCACTTCTGCATGTGAATGTTTTCATTATTCAGTGAGTAAGCATTTGCAGGACCAGACCACTGAAATACAAGGTCTTCGGACTGGGGGCTAGTCTCTAAACCACCTACATGTTTCTGGGCACTAATAGATTCACAGATTCATAGACTTCAAGGCCACAAGTAACCACTGTCATCTAGTCTCAACTCCTGCATAACACAGCTAATAGAACTTCCCAAAAATAATTTCTAAAGAAATGAATAAAAAGATAGGAGGGAGGGGGAGAAAGAACTGACAGGGGAGAGAGTGAAGGAAAGGAGACATGTACCCACAGCATAAATACAATATTGCACCCTAACAGTGTTTTAGAAACTTAGCCTAAGGGAACACTCAGTATCAGAAACCTAGCACTTAACAGGTTAAAAGCATTACTCCCAAAACAGACAACGACAAACTCTACTCCATCAATTTGTTTCCTCCTCCTTGATGCCCCTTTCCTGACTGCAATTTATCTTCTGAAGGAAAGGCTCCTCTGGATAAAGACGGGAGTAATTTCTGCCTTTTCTTCCCCCTGATCCCTACATTAGAAACTAATCTATTTTTACTGATATGCATAACGTTTTCTTGTTGTTGTTATGACAAAGATCACCTTAGGATCCAGCTACTTCATATATTTTTGGTCCTGTTTAAGCAATGATGCTGTGAATAGTCTCAAAACATTATTCATAGGGCTCTTTTCCAGTAACCTAATTAATTAACACGAACACTGTGGCAAACAAACAAAATGTTTCTGAGTGGATGGTAGTTTTGATGGAATCATTCATTCCACAGCAGCATATTTTTGCATACTATCAGGATTTCATCACTCAGTTATGAAAAATAATATTTTTCAAAGCACACAGAATGTTTCATCCCTCTGATATGCTATCGAAGGGTCAGATAAAAACAACAATAGAGAATTCAAGTTACAACTTATCTAAAACAAGAGTTTGTCATTCAAAAATGTTTATGTTACAAGGCAGCCACACACAAAGGGGATGGAAACCTTGTATGCATTATTCATCCTGTAACTTTGATCTTAAAAGCTCAGAATCTTGAACATAGAAAGATGAATAAGATCTCAAAGTTTTTCTTTCAAAAACTCAAACGAGGATGATTCCGGAAAAATGATAGACAAGAGTTAATATGAAAGGGGAAAAACTGGATTCACAGTATTGCACCCAAATTTCAATACAAGAGGTCTGCTTTTTAAAATCAATTACAAAGGTATTTTAACGTATTACCATCCCCTTTCATGTATATGTAAAGGAATTCTTCATATTACATTTTTTATGTTCAGTGTTCCCTCTTTTTTCCACCATCCACGTTCTTATTTCATGTGAACAATTAAGGGGTGTTTCTGAGGCTTAGGCTAGGGGTTGTGGGAAATGAACAGAAGCTGGAAAATCTTGACCTCTAATCCTGGATCTGAAACAGACCTGTTTGGGGGCTTGTACTACCGAGTAACCTCTCTGCATATGTTTTACCATATGAAAAAAAGTGATAATAAGACTCACCCCTACTTCACTGTGCTTTAGTGAGGCTTAATAAATTAAGGAGGAACTGCTACTGACAGAAAAAACAACCTAATGGGTAAAAGAGCTCATCTGTAAGGAAACTGGGACCAAAATAGTTTGTAATTCACAGTTTTAGTTATTTTGGTGCAAGTCTGTGTGGACACTCTTAGTTCAGAGTAAAAATGCTCTATTTTGATGTAAACTGAATTATTTTGTTAAGAAAAAGAAACATGGGCCAGTGGTGAAGGCACTTCCTTGGACTCAGGAGACTTGGGTTCAATACCCTACTCTTCCACAGACTTTCTGTGTGACCTTGGGTAGTCATTTAGTCTCCTGGACATAGTCTGGGGGAGGGCAAAGGCATTGTCCCCCAAATTGCAAGCCTCAGGCAGGCATGGAATTTGCCCCTCCCCCCCACACACACGCAGCCTCATTGGCGCTGCCTGCCCAAATATAGAAGTGAAACTATGCCTACGCTTAAGTTTCTCTGTTCTTTGGCTCCCCACTGGTAAAACAAGGATACAGCACTTCCCTACCCAAGGGATAGGGCAGGGGTGAGGATTTTAGTTATAAGATGATTGCGTGTGTTCAAATCCTGGTGCTTACATAGTTTCTTCCAAAATCACAAGGAATGTTTGTGAAGACAAACTTTGCAAAAGGAAATTGTATTTTAAAAGTGTTCAGAAAGTGAAACCACAGCTATTTACCTAGCTGTATTTAAGCTTAGCTGTTAGGCTCTCCAATGATACAGGAAGGATTTTTGATTTCCAAGAAGTCCCTTATAGGGAAAAACATCACCAGTTTTGCTCTGACACCATGACAAACATTTTTTGATGCAACAAATTAAAGATCAACATTTGCCCCACACATTAGACATGCAATTCAGAAGACACAAACATGGATTAACCAGATTTATAAGCAGATGCTTTTATACAACTGAGTAAAGAATACACTTGAGGGAAATCATGATTAGCTTTAATACTCAGACAACTGCTTTTGGTCACATTTCTTTATAAAGTAAGCAAAATGTTTAGACTGTGATTTTTCACACACACACACACACACACACACACGGAAAACGTGTATAGTGATCAGCCTACACAGAGGCTGACCTGAGCCAGAAACTGCAGATCCCAATATATTTGTGGTCAATGTGGATGTCTGTTTTTATAATTCATCATTGATAGCTCAGTCTACCCTTATCTTTTTCATATTTGCTCCATTTACTATACTTCATGACTTGATAAACTTGTATTATTATTTCACTGTAATACCTATTTACTCACCACACAAATGGACAAAATTATGCAAAGGTTACTAACATCAATTTTTCTTGTGTTACGTAATGAATGTATCAATTTCCTTAATTCTATCGGGACAAAAGAATATTTTCTGTTTATTGTGCTCTACAGGAAGTTGTACCTTAACCTGGATCTAGTTTAACTGTTTTGTTTTGTTTTTCTTCAAAAATTAGATTTAAATTAAGCCGTGCAAATACAAACTCAACAGAATCTGCACTACAGGGCTGTATGGTGTCTCAGTCTTTTGCCTTCGATTCTGTCTCAGGAGCCAAACTACTGCCTGTGTTCCTTATTCACCTTTCATCGCCCACAAACCTCGTATGAGTTGCTGGCTGTGAAGTCTCACACTAACCAGCCCAGGCCTGGCACTGTTGTTATTAAAGAGAAAGAATTCTTCAGATTCTGGAAGAATTTAATAAGTGGATTGTTTCATGGGTCAAGCCTTCTCTGGAGGCGGTCCATCTGGGTGACATGAACCAACCCACAAACCAAAAAAAGTGTGATTTTTTTGACTGTTTATATCTTAATCACTTGTCAGCACATACCATGATTTCAAAAATTCAGATGCTGCAACAGTATTTCCCACTTCTAGTTCTCCTAAAATGGCAAGAGATTTAAGCTATTAAATTCTGAAAGTCTTGTCAATATCAAAAATTTGACATAAACTTAACTATGGAGCCACTACTATCAGCATTCAGTAAGTTCTCAAGTTAATAAGTTTTATACATACACACACACACACACACACATCCACCTATTTTACCCTTTGGCTTCCATGTGTCTGCAATTTCACTGAGTTTAAAAGTGGCAGGTAATCCCAATCTTCTAAAGTTTAATGGGCAAAATTTTAATGGGTGAAATGGAAGTTTGGCCATTGACTTCAGTGGATCCAGGACTTCACCCAACATGTGTGGAAGCACAAATATAAGATGCCAGGTAAGAAGCGGCCAATTAAACCTGACAAATGCGTGTTCAGATGTTGCTTTCAAACCTATTCCTTCGCCATTATTTTAGTCATCTTAATGGTTTCATCCTTTCTGACTCTATTCTTGGATGAAATAATGCTACATAAAGAATTCTGGTTTATATGTACCTCACTAAATTAAGTTTTCCAAATCTTTTACTTCTCTCATTTAGCATGCTGTCCGTTCCTGGTCCCATTCTCCTTTGTCTCCAAAATACCACGAAAAAAAAAAGAAAATATCCATTGTTAGTGCACAGCTGCTAAGACATATGACTGAATGTGTATTTATCCTTCTTGTCAAGACTCCTTTACAGCTGTATAGAAATGGGAATCTGAATTATAATGTATAGTTTCAACCTCTTGCCTATATGAGAAAGATGCCATGTTATTAATAGTGCTGGTTAAGACAATGCCTGGTAAATATGATGTAAATTCATTCAGTGGAGTTTGCCATCTCAGCAACATTAATTTATACCTCTGAATACAAAATGAGCATTTCAGCACAAGGCAGTATCTGAATCAAGTTTATTCCTAGACCTACATCAAATCCCGCTTCTTGTTTGTTTGTTTTTAGAAAAAGCAAACTGAAAATACAAAATGATTCTGTCAGGTGGAGTGATGGAAGAATGCTAGTTAAATAGGCACAGTATATAATCATCACAAAGCAAAAACAAACTTAGGTGCTATTCAACCACAACAAGCACAGATTTAAGATAATCAAATATACAGATGGTGTTTCCAATTAATGTATGTTTCCTTTGTTCTGGGTGTATCTTTGTTCTCACAGGTGGGTGAACTGCACTTCTAAAGTGCAACAAGAAAATGCACCACATTAAACAACACTGAAATTCCTACAACAGAATGAATGGTAGCAATAAACAATACACGCTTAGAATGCATTTCACAGAGATACCTAATATTGCTTTAATCTTCTGCTTACCTAAATTCAATAGACTGTACACTGCAAGGAAATGCAAACACACATTTTAAGTTAAGGGGATTTCTTTCGAAACAACTAATAAACATGGGGCTAGATTCACAAAGAAACCTAGGTGTGCTGACAGTAAGTGTTGCCACACCTAACTTTCAGGTGCCTAGAAAATCACCGCAATTCACAAAGCCTTAGTTAGGTACCTAGACTCCCTATACAATGACTGGGGAGAGATAGGTGCCTTAGAATGGGATTCACTAAAGCAGGGGTTCTCAGAACAATTTTTTTGGTGGCCTCAGAGTGTGGCCACCAACCCTTGCTGGTGGCTGCTCTGAAATTTTTTCAAAACTGAGCCCCGCTGCCCTGGGCTGAAGCCCAGAGCTGGAACCCGGAGCCTGAATCCCATTGAGTACACACACTGGCCCCATGTGACTGCAGAGGTGCTGCCCAGAGCCCCCAGGAGGCTGCGTGGTGCAGGCCTCTGATCTGCTGCTGGCGGTACCAGCAAACACCAAGGCATCCAGGAGCAACAGCTGGGTGCTGCAAGGAGGGTCTGCTGCTTTGTCCCACCCCCATCTCCATCTCCACCCAGGAGGCTGTCGTGGCTGAAGAAAAAATACCCTGGTGGCCGCATGCAGCCACAGTGGCCACATTTGAGAAACGCTGCACTAAAGCCAGCATGCTAGATGGCTTCTCACCTAAGCTAATCAATGGGAGGTGTCATGGGCTCCTCCACCCCCAGCCCCTCGCCATTTTGTGTAAGCTCATCTACAGGGGTTCATCTACAGTAGACAAACTGAACACACTTACCAGATTGGAACCGTAGACGAATCAGGCACAGGAATACCTATCTTCCCCCAGTTAGGTTTTCACTCTGAGATTTAGGTGTCAGGAACCTGGCCTGGTGCAGCAATGCACAGGCTCAGAGGCAGAAACATAGGGATCTTTAAATGCAAACATTTTAGGGACCTACAGGATTTGGCTGCAGCTGACCGGGGGTGGGTTGTGAATCCCAGTGGGGCCTGAGTCTGGGATTCAGGCACAAAGTGGCAGTTAGACATATAAGTCCTTTTGTGAATCTAGCCCAGGTTTCTATAAAGTATTTTTAATTTTATAGTTATGTGGTTGAAAAACATCCATGATCATACACAGCTGTTTCATGGTTTGTATATCTATGTACTAAATACAGAAGAAAAACAAAAACAAACAATTTAGATCTCAAAAAGGAGCAGTCATTTTGAACCTTAGTTGCTGGGGTTTTGTGTGTTCATTTCCTACAGTAGTCATTCATTTCAGCAGGTGTTTAAGGTATAAACAGCATATCTCCATTTTTTTACATCAGCTTAACAGTAGTAATTCACACAATGCAGAGATGATCTTATAAGTACATTTTCAGATGTTGCTATTTCCAACCATATAGAGTGATGTCTTTGCAGCATATAAATGGTTTTTTAACTCTTTATGCATTAGCATTATTAAAAGCCAGTTAGGCTCAACTGTTTATGGTTTTGCATGTCAAAATTAAAAGAATGATAGCTTTCTGATTTGCTTTTACCATACTCGAGAATAACCCATGCACTGCAAGCTTCAGCCTACACAGGCATATGAAAACACTTCTAATGAGAAGAGAGCTTACCTCCAGAAAGCAGAATAAGCTATTATCTCCCTAAAGAAATATGATTTTGTCCCAAAAGCCTTATTATACTTTCTAATCCATTCCATAACTCTGCTGTGGGAAGTATAGCAGAGACATTTCAAAGGAATTTAAAAAATGGTTCACCTACACTACTAATGGTTCACCTTTACAACTGAAGTATTACTTAGCTTGAAAGAAAACACTATGGAGCCTAGGTACCAATAGTAATCAAAAGAGAGAAAGATTATGTGACAGTGGAAAATGTGATCAATTTTATTTTCACAAGCTACAGATTGCAACATAACTCTCAAGTGGAACTGGTCAGACATTTCCTTTAGAAGGATTTTTTTGACAAAAATATCTTTTTCTGAAAACTCAAATTTTCCACAGGAAAATTTGAGTTTTGTTGAAAATTTTCAATTTTCCACTGGGCAAATCAAAATGGCAGCTCCCTGGCTGTCCACCTGCAGAGACTGAAACTGATGAAAGTATCTAGGTGAGCTACCATGGTGAGGTCACTTAGGCACCAGCCTCTCAGCTCTGGCAGCCTGAGTGGTACAGAACCCAGAGACTCAGCCTCCCAGCCTTCTCACAAGTCTGGCACCCAGAGAAGTAGAGAGATGGGGAACTTAACTTCTCTGGCATCCAGACTAGAAGAGTCGTGTCAGTCTCACTTTGCATGTTCCCTTCTCATGAAAAATATTCTGGTTTTGGCATTTAATCCCAGTTCGGAATGAAAATTGTTTGCAAAAATGCAACATTTTTCTTAGGAAGGGATTTTCATTCTCTGGCCAGCTCTCCTCTCAAGCAGGGGGATGAAGTGTGTTGCACATGATCATTCCAACAAATAGACATGCAAAGCCCACAGTTAGACAGTGTATGTCTGAAGTTAGACAGGATACATTTCCAGCTTTGTGCAAATGAGATGCAACATTTAGGGAAGGCAACAGAGGGGCAGGAATGCAGAGGGGCTGAAGTTCTGCAGCTCAACACACTGAAAATGGGTAGATAAGTGTTGTTCGCTGAGGAATTATGTGAATGGAAAGGGGATAAGTATTCTCAAATGTCAGGTTTTTACACTTACTGTAATTCGTTCATCTTTGTCATCCAGTGGGGACCCATCTTTTTTCCATGAAATAGTGGGTTCTGGATGACCTCTTGGGGGTTGGCATTCCATCACGGCAGGTTCACCCACGGCTACCATTACATCCGAAGGGTTCTGTCTGAAGTCATCTCGTAATACTGAAAGAGTAAAGACAAAAAAAGTCATTACTGACACATCAGTTCACACTAGACAGCAAAGACCTTTGGCTTCTAATGGCCACTTTAACAAGTCATTGTTTTTGTTAGGGCTGTAAACAATTAAATCATGTAATGATTTAGGCTACCAAGGAGCTCTCCAGTGAATAATACTCTTCTTGAACTATGCTAGATAGGTGTTAGGTCTAATCTAAACTTAAATATCTCCAATGATGTTTTTTTCTGCACTGGCAGCTCTCCCCATTACCTTAAGCCCTATCCACACTGGTGAATATCCATATTTGGTGAAGTCATTTTTAAAACTCACTCCAACTAACACAGTTTCAGCATACTTTCCAAAGTCAATGTTATGCAAAAGCACGTTAAAACCAAAGAACTCTGTGGCAGTGACAGTGGATTTGTTCCACTCTATTTGAAGTAATCTAGTGTCAACAGAGGACAGGACCTCAAGGCTATGTCTACAATGCGCCGCAGTTCAGAACATAGGTGTGTGAATAGTAGTGTGCACCAAAGTGCTGTGCTGTAACTCCTGTGTGTGGATGCTGTGGGCGCAAACTAAAAGATTCCTAGTTCGCGTTAATGTACAGTCCTCTTTAGTTTGTGATCAGAGTGTCCACACAGGGAGTTACAATGCAGCACTTTAGCATGCCCTGCTATTCACACTCCCACAGTCTGAACTGTGGGCAGTGTAGACAAGCCCAAAGAAGGATCTGCAGGAATCCATGCACCAAAACCCATGAATCCCAGATATGTTGCCATTGGTTACTACCTAGGACTTAGGCTCTGTGACACCTTGAGTGACTTTACAGAGAGTATAGGATTAATTAATGCTACTTCATGCAGCATTTACTAATCATGTTTTATACTCTGGCGTTAGTGTGTGTATGGAGGAGAGAATTGAAGGGGAAGGCATTCTGGTTACATTGCTTTCTTGAGCACTCTCAGGCTTCACAGAGCTTTTAATGAGTGGACCATGATGCCTATATCCGGTAGAGTGAGGGTAAATGGTAAGACAGATCACATAGCTGCTTTCCTCCTCTGCGTAGTATGCTCAGGGATGGAGTAGCAAAGAATGGCTAGTGTTTTTAGTTGGCTTTTCAGATTTGATTGACAATTTGTTTAAAGGAGAAAACAATAAAATCTATTGGCTGAATCTGTTCTGTTGTCAAAGTCTTATCTAGTCTAGAAAGTGGATTTCCAAAGAGATATTACTACCGTGTTCGTCAGTCTGAACCAAGAAAGCATACTTGGCCTAAATCGATAGAACCCTTTCCCATAAGGTTCAGCTAAAACAGATATTTTCTCTTTGTGGACTTAGAAACAGTGTCACAATTTTTCTACATAAAAATTCACCCAGGTTACAGCTATCTGTTTTCAGGGGAAGAACAGGTCATTTTTATTTGTCCAAAATGGCAATTCAAGGACTGATATTCTAGAGCAGCTCGTTATCTCCTCTCCAACTCCCAACAACTTTTATGATGGTAAACCTTCAGTAAGTTCAGTTGCTTTTACTGCCACCTCTTCTCTTCTTTGCCCCTCATAAGACCCTGATTATTTTTGTTTGAATTTCCACCAGTCAGAACGAGGTTATGGAAGCACCAAAATGTCTATTAGCATGGTATAAAAGCTGAATGTGTATGATGGGTTGAATGTGGCAAGTAGGAGTTCGGAAGCTGTTTAGCATTCACTCTTAAAATCCTACATAACCCAAAACCTTCTGTACACACTAGATGTGCAGTGTAATGGACTAGGGCTGGATATTGTTACTGCTGAAATCAATGAGAATTTTTGCCATTATTTTAATGGGAGGTGAATCTGGACCTCTGTCACTTTTCATTTTAGAACCTGCTTCTTTTTCCACCTCTCCAAAGAAAGGACCATAAGGCAACAGAAACAAAAAGTTACACAATTTTTAAATTAAAACTAACTTATAGCCCTTATTAACAACAAGGTATGAAAATGCAGAAGAGTTAATTTGCTATACCAAAGTTCTATTACATAAGAACGGCCATACTGTGTCAGATCAAAAGGTCCATCTAGCCCAGTATCTTGTCTTCCGACAGCGGCCAATGCCAGGTGCCCCAGATGGAATGAACAGAACAGGTAACCATCAAATGATCCATCCCCTGTAGCCCATTCCCGAGCTTCTGGCAAACAGAGCCTAGGGGCACCATCCCTGCCCATCCTGGGTAATAGCTATTGATGGACCTATCCCCCATGAACTTATCTAGTTCTTTTTTGAACCCTGTTATAGTCTTGGCCTTGACAATATCCTCTGGCAAAGAGATCCACAGGTTGACTGTGCATTGTGTGAAGAAATACTTCCTTTTGTTTGTTTTAAACTTGCTGCCTATTAAATACATTTGGTGACCCCTAGTTCTTGTGTTTTGAGAAGGAGTAAATAACACTTCTTTATTTACTTTCTCCACCGTAGTCATGATTGTATAGACCTCTATCATACCTTCCCCTTAGTCATCTCTTTTCCAAGATGAAAAATCCCAATCTTATTAATCTCTCCTCATACCCCTAATCATTTTTGTTGCCCTTTTCTGAACCTTTTCCAATTCCAATATATCTTTTCTGAGAGGACATAATATAAGATCTGTACTGAGCATCTCAGTATGGAGGCTTTTTTTAGTTCCCAAGACTATATCACTAGTATAAAGTGAAGAGATAGTTAAACTTATGTGCTGTAAAATAAAAAAAAAATCAAGTGAAATGATCTTAACAAACCTTAAGTGCTTCTCAAGTCTGGAGGAGCTCATAAATCTAAGATGAAAACCTATTACATAGCACCTTGGATGGCTTTTAGCACCTTTGAAGCAACAAAGAAGTCCAATACTTGCCTAATAAAAGCAAATTACTTGAGTAATTTTCTACATTTGTTAGGCTTAGATCAGCTTTACAAGTGCAGTACCTGCTCTGTAAACTGAAACCTTTTCACAAATTAACCAACACATAATAAAATACCTTAGGAGGACATCAAAGGTCCAGGCCATAGAAACATCAAAATATTTTTTTCCATTTGCTATGAATTATTTTGGCTCTAACATTACATAATGAAAAGCTAACAAAAAGTAATCCATTAAAGATTACTTCACAGATAGCGGTCATGTAATTATTTTTGCAGCTGTAAAGTAGATACATACTCCAGTTTTGCCTCAGGTCCTGGCAATCTTGCATAAAGTTATAAATTTAAAGACTTCATCTCTTGCTGAAAAAGCAATTTTTCTTCACTGTCCTTTACAGTCATGCCTCACTGTAAATTGAGAATACATTTCCTTTTGAAGATATATTAGCAGTATACTTTATAATCCAGTACAATATGTGCTTTCAGTTATCAAAGGGTCAAATTTCACCATGTGCATCTCATTTTCCAAGAATAAAATCATTTGGGAAAAAATGACTAAACTGAAACAGAGAGATAATTTTAATACATTAACATGTAAAATCTTTATGAAGACAAACACATGCCAGAATTTAAGAAACATTATTGGTGATTTTCATTCATATTGTACTTCAACATTTTGTTAAATACAACAAACAATGGCTGTAATCCTGTGCTCCTTGCACAGCAAGATAACTCCCTTTGACTTCACTGGACAGCATGAGGTTCTCTGAAGTTACTTGTTGAATTTAATCAGTGACAGGAACTGCTTTGAGAAGTCTAATTTCAAGACAAATCCAAAAATCTTGTATTTTGTAGTCAACAAAACAACTACACCTCCTGTATAGAATCTATCCTCTGGCATAACCAATAGAAACATAATTAGGAAGCACTTGAGGGTAAATTTTTATTGACAGCCAACACAGTAAGTAGAGGCATAATATATTTGTGTAGGTCCCAAAGACATCACCCATTATTTTCTTCTCAAGCTTTACTCCGATTACTAGAGCTGGACCAAAAAATCATTCCAAATTTTTTTTGGTGAAAAAGGTAGATTTGGCAACACTTTTGCAAATTCATGTCAGCTTCACCAAATTGTGTAAAAATTTTCAAAAAAATCAAAATGTTTCATTTTGACATTTTCCAAGCAAAATGTTTCCATTTTTCAGTTTCAAATGACTTAATTTTGAAATGTGCTTAAATTTTATTTTTAATAAAATCAAAACACTCACATTTGAAATGTAATTTAGTATTTTGGGTTAAATGAAACCTGAAAAACATTTCATTTGAAACAACATTTTTTTTTTTGCTTTTTAGTTCATTAGAAATTTTGAAAAATATTATTTTCCAGTCAACCTGAAATTAGTATTTTTTTCTGATTTTTTGAAACTGCCAGCCAACCCCCTCCCCCCCCCCCCCCAAAAGTTACTCACAGAGCTCTACTGGTTACACTAAGCAGGGGGGTGTGATATTAATAGCGAAAATGGTATGTAGGGTGCTCACGCAATGAAATGAGTCTGAGATTGTTTTCTAGAGTGTAGATAGCCTCCGCCAAACAAACTAAACAATAGTCCAGTGGTTCCCAATTATAGTCCAAACTTCAAAACAACATTTGTCATCCCAGTGCTGGCCATTTGATTCAAACCTGAAGTGGCTAACACTCTACTCTCAAAGAACTAGAGGAAGCATCCTTTACTGGCGGGTTTAACTAATGTCCCATGGCATCGTAATGCTTCATCATCAAGTGGTCCATGCTGGGAAGCACCTCCCTTCATTTAAAGCCTGATTTGACTTGAATTTGACTCTTTTGGAGCTACCCATTACAACATTTGCAAACACATATTAAAGATGTGGGTGAATACATATGTGTTGTGACCATTTAAGAAAGACTGTGACAAAGCCACATCAACAAATACCTGTGCGCTTGTAGCAATTCACTGTTACCTAGTTGAAGAAAAAAATAAAAAGAAACTACGATCAATTAGTTCAAAGAACAAATTGATAAGAACTTGCAGCATCACAGAAAACCACCAACTATAAACAACGGACATCATCCATGGTTTGGCAGGTGGACAATCTTCCCAACCTCATGCTTATTCTGCAAACATAGGATGCAGCCTTCTTAGGCCACTGGCCAATAAGTGGGCCCTTACATTGGAACTACTAATCAACAGGCCCTGTGTAAGGCAAAGGGCCGTGATTGGTTCAGGATGCCCGGATCAACCAATATGTCCTGCCCCCCCTCCTCTGCCACCAAAGGGCAGACAGTGGTCGGAATAGATTACAAAGGAGATGGGAGGTGTGAACCCTCAGAAATGCTACTTGGTATGCAAGTCCTCTACTCATAGCAAAAATATCTCTTAACAATAACAACAAAAAAAAGGATCCTAATGACTTCATCTCTTTCAAGGTGGACACTATAAAAAAAGTTCCTTCTACTGTGGCAAAATCCACAATTTGATTTTAAATTATGAAAATATAAATCATAATCCATATTCCTGATTAATATGATTTTGCTTTCCTTGTAAAGTCATCATCCTATGTTCCTACAAAAATAGAAGTCTGCTTTGGATTATTTAAGAATCATTTGGCAATTTAACATGGAGAATTTCTCTTCACTAAAATAATTGGTCACTCCCTTACCAATGCTTTTGAAAAGAAACAGATCTCAGCTAACAAGCAGGTTTCCTCAGCTAAGACAAAAATATGCTAACAGAAGCTTCACTATGTCCAAACAATACAATTTAAAAAATCCATTACACTGCTTTGTGTCAATATGGCTTTTTTATAAAGCTTGTCGAAGTATGTATTTGATGTTTAAAGTCTTCATTGTTTTATTTTTTATTCTTGTAACATTAAAAACAATGCTTCATTTTACATTTTCTTCTGATAAAACTCTGGTATATATGTGTATTACCAAAAGTAGTTTCTTTTTGCCTCTTATGTGGAATGATAAAATACTACATGAAACAAAATGTCAGAAACAAGCATAATTTAATGGGAAAAAATACAGCAAGATTAAGAAAATCTGTTTACTCTTAGAAGGTAAACATGTACAATGCTCAAGACTTTTAAACAGATAACTTCATTAAGAATGATTAATAATAATCAGGATTGAGAAATCCAATATCAATTATTTATCCTGAGTATTTTGAATCTGTTTTCAACTTTTGCACCAGAATCTTACAATTTTCTCAAATGTATCAGTATCTAAAATCATTCAGGAACAATTCCTATAAACAGTTATTGGTTTGTAGGTTGTTTATGAGCAGTCCATTGTGAGTAGTCAATATGTGATCTATCTTTGTTTGTTTAAGGATTTGTCTTCACAGATAAAAAAGCTGTTTTTCACCTTAGGTAATTAACGAGTCTTAGCTAACCTGAAGTAAAAAAACAGTGAAGATAAGGCACTTTAAGTTCTACTGGGAGTAACTTGCCAAGGTCAACCCCTGGCTAGGGTATAGGGCTGTTTACTTCACAGCAAAACTAAAGTGCCTGGTCTTCACTGTGTTTTTACCTCTGGATTGCTAACGGACATTAATTACTTTGAGGTGAAAAACTCAACTTTTTTACCTGCGAGGACATTTCCTTAGACACTCTCTAGATTGGAGAGCAATCACCTCTCTCTTCCCCCATTTTCCTTTCTTAGGGGCCAGCAATGATCCGCACACTTACCTACCTACCTACCTACTGAATGTTTTACTATGCTAATTTTCCAGCTTGCTGAATCCCAAAAGGTGTCATTTCTGACTGGGTTGAATACATCGTGACATCACTCTTGTCAGGTGCCGCAGCACTTCAAATCAGATGCTGCACCTATTGGTGCCTCCAGAGTTCAGGATCTCAGTTCAGCAAGGGTATTTAAACACACACACAACTTTAACACAATTTTTCGATGGGGCTGCTCCCATGCTCTGAGCTAGACACGTTTAGGTTCCTTGGTGAATCAGGCTGAAAGTTGTTGTCTGTTATTGCATTGCATGTCACTACAAATAAGGTGCAATGCATCGAAGGAATTCCAAAGACTTCCAGAGTTGTGAGATCCCCAGGTCACATGTTAGCACCTTTGAAACTCTGCATATGTTGGCAAAGAGAAGTCTAGAGCATTTCACGATCCTAAATAGTAGTAACCTAAATTTAGTCACTTGTCCCCATTTTGACCAAAAGTTTGACATTTAAAAATCCAGGGAATATCATATTTTGAAACTAAACTACAAGGATAGTTCCCTTCAGTAACAGAGAGTTAAAGGGAAAAAAACTCCCTCAAAAACACAGGGAAATGAGAAGGGGTAAAGTCTTGAAACCTTTGAGCTGTTCAAGTGTATGGAAAAAAAAATCTCATTCCAATTTTGCAGGAAATGACATAATGAAGTATGTAACAGTGGATTTTTTTTCTCTTCACAGCAGTATAAATTGGGAGTGAATTCACTGAAATTAATTGTGTGACATGGTTGTTACCATGGAATGGAAGTAAAAGGTTTGATTAGTGATTCATTATTTTAAGACCATTATAAGGACCATTATGATTACCTAGTATGATCTCTTACATAACACATCATTTTACCTAGTGATTGTTCTAATGCCCAACACCTTGTCGTTGTACTAGACCATGCCTTTAGACAGGGTGTTGATTTAAAAAGCCCAAGTGAAGAAAAAAATACCACATCACATAGTAATCTGTTCCAGTGGTTAATTATCCTCATTATAAATGTGCATCTTATTTCCAGTTTGAAGTTTTCTGACCTCAACTTCCAGCAGTTGGAAGCACTTTACTATCGGATATCTGATAAAGGTGTGTCTTCCAGACCACTCGTCTTCTTTGAACCCTCTCCACACTTCAAAAAGGAGGTTGAAAAACTGGACACCTGAATTCCATCTGTGGCCTCACTAATATCACCCGTTATATACATTATAGAGGTTATAGAGGTAATATCACCCGTTATAGAGGTAATATCACCCGTTGTATACATCTAAGGATTGTGGTAGCCCTTTTTGCCACATCACTGAATTAGGAGCTCACACTGAGTTGGTTTGCAAAACCATTTCTCTCTCTGCAAGAGAATCTATTTTCTTTGGTTATAGAATATCAATTTTTAAGCTAATGTTCACAACATCAAACTTCAAGTTTTTTAAAAACAAACATCTGACTGGTATTCAGACATATTAATTCTCTTAATATGAATTAGAAATATCATCATGCTGAATCTTTACTGCCAGCAGCAGGGTCAGCACCAGATCACTGTATAAGCTTATGTTTTAGTTAAAGACTGTTCTTCAGGCTACTAAAGTCAAAGTTGAAACATACTGCAGCAGCAAAAGACACCATATTGGGTTTTTTCCAATTCTGCCACCACAGTGGCCAACCAACTCAGTTTAAACAGTTGGTTCATAAACACTTCACCCATGGTATCTCTATGGAAGAAATTCTAGGGTTAATGAATACAAGAAGAGTTTCAAATAGAGCTCTAATTTTCTTTCGAATTTGATGCTGAACGAACTTAGGAGCTGTCTTCTATAATTATATCCTTTTCCACTCCAGCCTTTCATATAACATGCAACATTTTATTTTTAAACTTTAAATTACACCTCATTAAAATTCTGGTGGAAATTATAATGTGCATATAGTAAGATCACTTATTTTCTTAAAATACTAGTAGTTTTTTAAGTCTTTACAGACCTAAGTGTTACACTTCTATGTATTGTATTATTTCAGCTTTTATATATCATATAGTTTGGGGAAATGGTACAATAGCTTTAATTGCTACTTTAATTGCTACTCCCTTGAGAAATGTACCTACTCGCCAATTATTCAACAAAAGAATAAATTTTCTTCACAGTGCAGATGCTCAAGCAACAAGTTTGTGGTTTAGCATACAAAAGTACTTGCTCTAGTATAGGTCAATTAACCCTTTACTCAATCAAAATGGAATCCAAATTGGGCGCTCTCCTTAGAGCTGTGGCGAAGTTTATTTAGCATAGAATGATATAAAAACTCACAGTGTTTTAGGGTCTGTTATTAGCAGTGTATAATATGAACAAACACACACTAATTTTCTAGACAATCTGGCAGAACTACAGCATTTATAAATCAAAGCCAGATTTTTCAAAAGGGCCTGGGTACCTCATTTTTGGGGTGACCAACTTGGAACAACTTAAAGGGATCTGGTTTTCTAAGGATGAGTGCTTATAAATTTATGAAAATCAGACTTCGTTAAGGTGACTCAAAGTCAGGTGACTCAAATCAGGCACTCCAAAACTCAGACATCCAAAATCATTACTCTTAAGAATACAAACCATATTATGTATTGTTTATCAATCATCAGTACTGTTCACGGTTACCATAACTAGGCCATCATTTCCAATTAATAAAATTATTTCTTATTTTAAGCACAGGGTAAATAAACATGCTTAAGTAGTGGCAAACCTTCCCAGTTATTGGAAGCTATGACAGCTGCCAAATTTGTCAGTTCCCAACAGAAGTAGAAAACAATACTAAAAATACTGTTAATATAGCATTATGATAAATGCACACTACTACTAATTTAAAATTGATTTGTAGGTATTTGTGGGGAGGGCTGGAATATACACTAACCATAGTATTACATGAAGAATGTCCTAAAGAAACAGGTGAGGAGGAGTTCATCACACCTACTAATTTAAAACATACCTTATCTATGCCACTGTAGAACAACCACCCTGAATACTCTGGGTATTCAGAGGATAAATACTTTGAACCCCACTCTTAAAAAAAATACCCAGAGGACTTTTTGTAAGATTCTTGGGAGAAAGTTCCAGATGATGGAGACAAAACACAATAGTACCTAGTCAACCAACAGGTCAGTCTGGTCTTAGATATTACTTGAACACTGAGGCTTTGAGTTTGTCCAGACAGATTTTTGGACAAATAAGATGGTACTATCCCACTGTGTGGGAATCAAAATGTTTAAATCAATTAGATGATGAACTGGGAGCCAATTAAATGGCCATGCATGAGAAGTCATATAAGGAGCAGATATAGCCCCTGCAAGATGTATACCTGATGTGCTGAAAAAGACATATTGTAACATTGGGAATCCTAATTAAACACCGAAGTATCTGTGATGCCTGGGGCAAGGGACTGCATACAGAGACAAATCCCTTAGGTCGATGACAAAAACAGAAAATGGATAAGGAGTACAGCTCTGATTATTAACTTGATTGACTGAATCTAAAATGCAATTCCTTCCAATACCGCCACATTCTACATGTTACGATCTAGCATAGGAAAGACTGCCCTTACTTTGGCTTAATATCTAGGGTTGCTATTTTCTTTCTTTTTGTAAAATTGGTAATTTAATTTATTTTACAAAGCTTCTTTTGGAATTCTTGTATTGTTTGTACCTTTTTATATTCAAAAGAGAACATTTTTCATTGTGACCATAAACAGACAAGGTGACAAGAAGGCCAATTTACACTTTTTTGGGAACGTAAGGATTATGGTGGTTTAAATAGTGGAAAATAAGTATTGAGCCACAACAATGGGCCCCAAGCATAAACCATACAAAGAAGTGGAACAATTTTCAGCTGAAACTTGAAGTTTCCTGTGAATTCTCCTATCTAGGAAGGAGCATGATTTGTATCCTCTGAGACAATTAAGGAAGTCAGGATTTCCACCCCCACAACCAAAGGATCTTTGGGAATTCCTCAAAAAAGGACATTCTTCCTCTGAATTGTGGCCCAGCTACCTCCCACAGCCCCTCTCCACAGCATGGCTCCTGTAGGATCTCAGACACCAAGTTCTTCACTAACTGCTAGCTACCTTGGACTATCATCAAAGTAGGAAGGGAGAGGAGAGAAAGAGGTCCAAGCTGGGAAGCAGCTTAAGTTACTGAAGGCCTCTCCAGTCCTGCCCCCTCCATTAGATGGGGCTACCGAAGGATAAAGAGGTAAAGGGTGAAGAGGAGTGCCACCAAGATGGCACTGCCTGTCTTACACATTCCACAAGGCCAGTTCCATGAGTAAAGAGCACCTTCTGTGTGAGAAATAGGAGTGGATGAGGGCTCCCAACAGAAACACCATCATACATGTGTATTTTGCACTATTAATAAAAAGGAAAAAAAATCCCTTAGAACAAATGTGAGAAAACAACAGTGTCAAAGCCACTAGGAAAAAAGGGAAAGTGAGGATTATCTACGCATTCTCAGGTGTAGTTAGATAGTTTGAGTTATTTTGTTTGCACATTAGTAGTTCAAGCAGTAGGTCTTGATGACAAAATTAATGTTGCACTGGGCAGCCCTAACTGCCCTCTTGTGCATATGCATTATGATACCATGCTGAGAAGCCCAATCCGCATGCACTGAATGCCTGCACAAAAATTTTCACTCTGCAGCCATTATAGCGTTGTACTTAAGTTCAATGTGCAAATTTCAGTTGTTCATAATTCCACCTAATAAAAAGCAATTTATACCACCATGATCAATGCCATTTTTCCTGAAAGAGGACTGTTTCCATCCTATATTTTAACTATCTTCATTCTGGTGCTAAAGCAGTCCAAAAATACTATATTTATTACTTTAATATAATGGGGAAAGTATATTTTCACTAGCATATTCAGGCAGCCAAAATACTTTTGCTCAAACTTTCCCCAATGTCATCTTTAGCCAGAGATCAAGCCTGAACTGTCAATCAAAAAGCGGAAGTTTCAGAAAGTCACATGAAATGACTGGTCTGAAACCACCCAACATGTCAATGGCAGAGCTAGGACTAGAATTCAGATGTTCTTGGCATCTAGTACTACGGTCAGACGACACTTTTCAGAAATGTTGCTGAACTGTTACTTTCTCATTTCAAAAGTTTTGTCTATTACAGGGGACTAATAATCCCACTAGACTTTGGTTTCTCACCACAGCTGTGGACAATTTTAGCGGAAAATATTTTAGTTCTATAGCAGACTTTTAGTTCACTTATAAACAGGAAAGTCCAATTGCATGGACACGTTGTCATTCTAATAGTAGTATTATCTTGTTTTTTTGTCTTCTGAGTTCATAAAAATGTACATTAACAACAACTGGCCGAAGAAAAATCCTTCAGTGAAAACAATTAGACAAACCTGTGTCAAAGTCATTTATGTCATGTACTTTTTCAACTTTTTATACCAAGTTTAAAAAAAAAGGATTTTGTCTAATTTCTTTCTCTTGCTGGTTTAGATAATAGTAAAAGATCTTCTAACCTACATATGTACACATTAAAGAGATGGGCAATCTATCAAACAATTACAGTACTTATACAGAAATCTTTCCATTTCATCCAAAACTCATATGGGACATTGCATGATGCTAAGTACACAGGGCTAGACAGAGTCTGCAGAGAAAATGGAAGATATGTCTTTATACAGGTTTCAGATAAGAGTGGAATATTTGTGCTAGAGAAAATAAAGCCCCCATGTAATGCAATTAACTGTTCTGCGTTAGATTCCAAATGGTCCAGAAGAATGTTTGTTCCACTCAGTCATATTCTAAGGTATGAATCTTTGGTGTTTCTATGTAAAGAAATAATGCTCAGTCTGATGCATTTAATTTAGTATTGTCCAAAATTTGAAAAAATATGTGAACAAACATCTTCATTATTTAAAACAAAAACACTTAAATTTAAACCCAATCATCTTGAAAGGGGATTAATTTGAGGCATTACTACTTATAAGGATCAGTGTAGTATATTGCAACAAGCAGTGAAGTCACTAGCTGCAACAACAAGAAACTGTGCTATCATGCACTGGACATCACCAAACTCACCAAGTCTGAATTTAGAATTGTGACCCGCTCACATTTATATCCTTTGGCAAATGGTACAGGACAATAAAACCATAAGGAAAAGTTCTACTCCAGCTGGATTTTTATTCTGGCCTCCATTACTACGAAACATTCACAGGCAACCCGCCAATCAATCAGTATGCTAGCATTTAATGTGCAACAAATGCTATTGAAGACAACTAAATAGGCAGCATTTCCATTAGCACAAGACTCCTTATCCTAAGCAGAGAGGAGCAGAATAAATTTTGGATTACGCTGTGTCGTAAAACAGCAGCGAGCAGTCCGATTCAGAATTAATAAAAGGAAACAAAGAGAAGTGCTCAGCATGAATACAAATATACATGCAGATGACCAGATTTCATTACTGAAGATTTTAATTTTGATTTAATACTTCTGTTTATATTATATTAGCTTCATTGTCTTCAAAGCTTGTATTTTCATTAGTATTCTAATAGATACAGAAAATTAAGTTGCATAACTTCAGTATTGTTGCTAAAGATAACATCTTTCATAACAATAACAAAAGAGGAGAAGGTGGCTTGCATTGTTGTTCCACCAAATAATGCCATGAGTCACATTTGGCTGGCATAAATCTTATTGCCAATAATACAGCATGCTGTGTCTGCTGTCACCAGCAAGTTAAATAATTAATGAATGATATTAAGTCTCTTTAAAAATGATTGTTTTAATGAATTTAATTAATGAATGATTGTTAAGTCTCTTTAAAAAAAATGATATTAAGTCTCTTTAAAAATGATTGTTTTAATGAATTTAATTAATGAATGATTGTTAAGTCTCTTTAAAAAAAAAAAAAAAAAGGGGAAGCTCTAACCTATTCTGGACAGACTAAGATGACATAATGGAACTGGAAATGAAAGTAGGGTTGCCAGGTGTCTGGTTTTTGACTGCTGACTGGACACTAAAAGTCCGGTTACCGGAGTAACCGAAATCAGCCTCCCGGTCGAGAGGGTGAAAGAGCAGCATCTGCTGATGGTGAGAACTGGCTGGCTCCCAGACATGGCACCAGCCACTCCAGCAGAGGGGTGCCCAGCCCACGGGGGATCCTGTCTTCTGCCCTTTGGCCCCGTTGTGCCCTGATTTCCCCTACACTGCAAACAGTGCATGCCCCCCTGCTGCCCATTACTGCCTCTCCCCACACACTCACACACCCCACATCCTCCCCTGCTGCCAGTTAGTTGTCCCCCAACTCCAGTGCTCCCTGTCTGCCAGTTAGTACACCCACCCACAGCATGCCCCTTCAATTCCAGTTAGCCCTCCCCCCACAACCCATCAATGCCAGTTACTGCTCCCTCCACACTCCCAACACTTGCTCAATGACACTTACTGCTCTCCCCAAAATCCTAGTGCCTCGCACAGCGCCCCCCCCCCCCGTTAGTGCCTCTACAATCCCAGTGCCCCTCAATGCCAAATTTCTGCTCTCCCCCCCGCATCTTTGGGAAGTAGGGCAAGGGTACTTTTTTGTGAGTTATCAAGTGTGGATTACTACATTTCTATTCAAACAATATTCTCAGATGCTTATTCTAGTGACAATTTTTAAAATAGGTTTGATTTAAAATATAATTCTTTCTTAACCAGCCAAAAAGCATTTGCCAGCTTTTCACACAATTATTTAGAAACCTAAAAAGACTTAGTTTCTATAAAACAAATCTTACTGTGCATAACATGCCAGAAACCACAGAATTTGTACCAAATTTAAAGATTCTAAAACAGAGACAAGATGATTAGGACTATGGAAAATGGGGCGGGTAGCTAGCAGCAGCCTGGCAAATGGGTGCTGCATTTTATAGCAGAATTACATGTGCTGCCGGGTTTGTTTGGCATTATCTTGGGATATTATGTTTTAGCCAGGCATTCTTGTTTGTATAGCTGAAACTTGCCTTTTCTAAGTTTGGGGAACTTCTCATTCGCTATAACCCCGAGGAAATACTCACATTCCTGTATCGTTTGGTGTGTAGTAACACATAGAAAAGAGATGGGGTGAGTTTTTAACCAAGTTATAGGAAGCTATCTAAACTTTATTATTGCATATTAGTGGTGGTGGTACTTCTCACTTTTTATCGATGCACTTAAACCTCTTTAACCCTCACTTAAATCAGTTTAGTTTAATTTAGTAATTTACTAGTATATGCTAAGCAAAGATTAAATGGGTTTAATCACCTATTTAACTACACAGACTTCAAATTAATTAGTTAAGACTGTACAACTTTTCTAATATAGACAAGCCCTAAGTATTAGGAGGACACAATGGTAAACAGATACACATTGGGTAAATGTCAATATGTATTTGTATAATACCACACTGAATCTGCTCATTAGGTTTGCTTCCATTTGAATGTGCAATCAGTTTTCCCTTTTAAAAATAAAAAAGTCCCTGAGAAAGTGTGTGGGGAAAGCGTAGCTACAGAGCAGGTGAGACATTTAATGACACTCCTAAGGCTAGAGGGTTTTTCTACATGATTTTTCTGCTGAGAATTCTGTTGTAGAAAGGAATCAAATATCAGAAAAAAAGTTTTCCAAAAGGCAAAGAACAAATGCTTCTTTTAAACCTCATGCTGTTCTAGGTCTCATGAATCAGCTCCATCTTGCTGAATCACACCAGCTTCTTGGTTAGGGGGAGACAAATGGGGGAGGGGCTTTGGGGGAAGTGGTGGGGAGGGGGCATGGCCTTGGGGGAAGAGGCAGGGCAGGATGTCCGGTTTTCAGCAATTAGAAAGTTGGCAACCCTAAGAAAGCCTAAAGGAATCATGGCTCTCTGTGGTAGGTGGGCATCAGTTTAAGCTGCACTCAATGTCATGTGAGAAACTGCAACACAATTGGACTTCTTTAAAAAAACCCATTATACCAAACTCCACAGCCAGAAAGTTCATGAGGAAGGGAACATCTCATACTAGAAACAAGCAGTAAAGTATATTTTTATTTTTTATAATTATATTTGGTGTTTCTGATCCCACTGTTTAAGTCTCTATGAGTAAAAAGTGACTTCATTTTTTATCCTGGGAATGTGGCAGTCCAATATCAAAAGACTGGATGTTGGGGTGGGGGATCTCTGTCATACTTTTGCCATCATAAAGTCATTTTTGTAAGTTGGAGGCTTGGCTGGACCCACGGCTGCTTAGAACACCTTCTTGATCACTTGATGATGTATCAGCTGAGTTAAGCCAAGATTGGTACTGCCTTATTTTACAGATGTGGATTTTGGTGATCAACCATCACCAATACCTGTATCACTTCAGGTTTAGACTACTGTGCTATACATATACCTACCACTCAAGCCTATATTGAAGCTGAAAATGACACAGAAGTTGACTGTCAGCTTGATAAGTGGAACATTGATTCGTGTGAGCACATGAAATTAAAGCTCTGTAATTTGCACAGGTTGCCGATAAATTTCTTATTCTCTAAGGTGCCACAAGTCCTCCTTTTCTTTTTGCGGATACAGACTAACACGGCTGCTACTCTGTAAGGTGCTTTTGTTGACCTAAATCCCAAAATGGTTTTGGTAAAGCACCAAATGGCATGGAACTGGCCTGGTGAAAGACCATAGTTCCCCCTCATTAAATACTAACTTGGCTGCAATCAGCAGAAGAACGTAAGCTGGATTCCTCTTCCCAGGACAAGCAGGAGTGGAGTGCTGGCCCCCCATCAGGGCCACTCAAATCTGGAATTCAATTCCCTCTAGTTCAAAGCAGCCCACATTAGTTAACTTTCATGGCATGTCACAGGGCTGATATGTTTTGGGGGCTTTTGAGGAGAAGCAGGAGATAGACAGATGGGATATGTTATAAGATATGACGTGGTATTTGTTTGATCAGTTTATCTCTGAACTGTGATTTTAAGTATATTAGCAGGGTGTGCAGACCATTGGCTTGGGCTCTTCTTGCATTCTTATAAAAAATGCTAGTATACTAAGATTAAACTTGTTATGAGGATTAGTGCTGTAAAGTGGTTGGAAGATCCATCTACACAGCACTGTATAGCAGTATGTAAGTGCTAAGTATTACTTTAAATAACACCCCATTTTTTAGGACAGCTTTTGAAAACAAACACATTGAGTCTATTCTGGTGAATGGGGATCTGAAGTTATGACTATTAAAATACATACGTACATAAAAGATGATGGGTAGATCCTACCTGCCTACACGTGAGTGTGTAAAGGGATAGGAGGAAACAAAGCTCTTTCCTCCCCCACATGTGCCCCTACACCTGCAGGAACCAAAATCCTGGTACTTATGTTTCTTGTGTATCACAAAAAAAAAATCATACCTTTTTTGTTATAACATCATTATAATTTAGTAGTCAAAAAGTGTCATTATTCTAATGATACTAACCTTTGTAAAGCACTTTGAAACCTATTGATAAAAAGCACTATAAGAGAGCTAGGTATTATCATCATCAAGTCATCTTTAGCAGTTCAAAACTCCCTTTCCCCACTGTGTTCTCTCACACACAATCTACTTAGTTACTGTGTGTGGACTCTGTTGATACTCCAGCATTTCTATTTATTTTCCAGGCTGCATATTCTGTATATCTAAATGTTTATTAGATCCTCTCTTTTATGCATAACAGCATCAGTTCTAGCAAGAATAGCAACAGAAATAACATTCATACGAAAATCCTGAGCTCCAGTGGAAAACCCTGTGGAAATGAAGCCTTTGTTTGCATATCAGATTCTAAAACACAGGGAAAAATTCTTACTGCTTAAGAAAGTGCTTGGCTGTTGCTCTTTACTTGAATGAGATTGATTGGCCTCTTGCAGTGCTTCACAATTACAAGTGATTGCTTAGAATCTTTCTTGAATTTTCAAGCTGAGACCTTACAGCTAATTCCTATACAGCATATTTCTCTGTAGAAAGCCCTTGAAATTTATATGAACTGTAAAGAGCCTAAAATTACTAATTTTTCTTTATTCACTTGAACATTTTCTTTCACAATGAATGAAATGCATGTCTGAGATTCTGATTATTCATATTAAAAATGAAATAAGTAGTATGTGTAATATATTTTTAAAAAGCCAGTGTATTAAAGCTGAATTCAACAACTATTTATGCATATTTTAATTTTTCTCTAGAATATTTTTCTGTTCATATCAGAGACCTGGAATAAAGACCACCAGCCCAGCCACATAATTATAGATCAACCATCTACTACACTACCAAACCAATTTATCTAAAACCAGCATCACTAAGGAAAAGAATGTAATTCAAAACAAAAAACATATGTGATTGCTTCTGACAACAAATGGAAATCAACAATACTGTATATCATCTGTTCTAATTCTTTTGTGCCAAACTCTTGGCTTCACCGTATCTCTATGTGAATAATATCTAGATATTTATTAATTAAAAAACCCCACAAAACCTTTCAATAGACAATATTATGGTGATTCTGTTCATATTAAAAAGTAAAGAAAGGTTAAAAGTGATAGCTCTACAAGCACTCTTTAAAAAAAAAAATCTTAACCAGAAAATTCCATCAATGATCATAGAATCATACATCTTATGGAAACAGCCCATTATCAAAATATCTGGAGATTTAATTAACAGAGGAACCTTACAATAAAACAAGACCAATGATACATAATCAAAAACAACAGTGCTATAAACAATGGAAATGCACATTATTCCAAAACAGTATAAATAATTAAAGACTTCCACAACTGAAATTAATCTACATACCATTTGAAACACACACAACCACCTATTTGGACTGAATAATAAAAGCCAGTGAAAAATGTGGAAAATAAAAACTAAACCTTCTGGGTGGGAATACACCAATGATGGTAATAAGCAAAAAAATGGAAATAAGTGTCAAGGAAATTCTATTACCTGCATATATTTTATATGTTTTCTTTTCATAGGAGAAAGGGGAATTTTCACGAGTGTGATTGGAAAGTTAATCTGCTAGATCCATCAACATTGAACTCATTAGCTCTTTAGCCCTTTGAAGCTCTGATATTTTGATGGGGCATTATTTGCACACAGATTGAAACAATATGATTTGCTAGTATTTGAAGTGGGTGTTCTTTTGGTCCCCACTGCCAGAGAAGCCATACCTTTTCTTCCCAAATGAAGTCTCAACAGCATACTTCAAAGGGAAAAAGATATTCACACGGTGTCTTAACCTTTCCTTTGAAACTGAATCTCTACATCCAGTATCATCTAGCAAGGCTAATTGCATAGTATGCAAGGGAGTTGTTATTATTTCAATATACCCTACCATAGAGAAATGATGAAAGCTGAGACAGTGTTGGAACAAGCTTTACATAATAGATAGCCCTGCAAACAAATCAGCAAAGGTGAACATCTTACACAGGTAACAACAGGAGACTTTGCACACCATCTTTATAACTTCAACAATTACATTCTAATATCAGCTTTCTCATCTTTGAGAAGAAATTTTAGGAGGAAAACAAATCCATGGATAGGATTATGAAGAAGATATTTGATTTCATAGATAGAAGTCACTGTATACCTTTGATCTTCAGTAAACAAAGACATGTTAAATTCACTTTACTCTTTATGTACTTTACATATCAACATACAGCAAGTTCACATTTACTTTGTAAAACTGATCTGAAGTAATAATCTAAAATCAACCAGAAAATCTGAAAACCAACTGAGAAACCAGTAAGTGAATGGTAAACCAGAAAATACACAGATAAGAAGTTCTTTTCCCTATTAACTATTGATATTTGAGATTGTCTATTCATCTAGAAAATAGGGTCACATATTTAAAAAAACCTAATGACATCAGTCAGAGTAAACAATTATAACCTTAGTATGTTGCTGTTGGATTACTTCAACTTCTTAAAGGCTTTGAACTTTAGGAAGTCAATTCACCAACCACAGAAACTTACTAGAGTCTGGAGACTGTCATAACATATTTCTCACAAATTTATAAGGCTAAATTTTCAGTGAGACTTTTGGTTTTTTTGTGGGTGTCCTTTTCTACCATTAATAGCTGCATATGCAGTTAAGAATAGTTGTAGACACAAACCCATTCGGACAACTGGAGTTTGCACTTTCAAACAGTATTGCTTGTGTGTCAAGGTATTAGTACTGGAAGAATGCATACAGGTGTGTTGCATTAGTGCTAGAAGAATGCATGTGTTGCATGTGCATAAATGGAGCCTAGAATTTTTATTGTCTGTACTATCTGAAACAAACAGCTAATATTGCAATTACGACAACAAGTATGAGTGACTAATACATGAAAATTTAGAAGTTTAAAAATGGGAGTTAGAATTCACTAGTTTTGCACTTGCTTTGAGTATTCCATAGTCAGGATAATGAATGCTGGATAGACATGGCATCTTCTTGGGCCCCGTTTCAGGAAAGCACTTAAGCACATGCTGAACAGGGATGACTTAGCACACACTTAAATGCTTTCCTGAATCAGGCCCCAACCCACCCGTGGTCTTGCTAGTAAATCTAGAGAGCAGGAAGACAGGTAAGGACCCAAACCATATGAGACATTATGGATCAAACGGGACACATTGAATAATACCCAGAATTGGTGTTATTTGTTTCCACTAACTTACACTGATTTACAGGTGGGCAGTCACATTTCATACCACCTGTAACACCCAAGTAGTCTCCAGGTATAGCCCATTCAGAATATACTGTAAGAATTTAATCGAGAAGACATAAAGACATGGACTACTGTAAGAAAAAATGGTTACTCACCTTTTGTAACTGTTGTTCTTCGAGATGCGTTGCTCATAGCTATTCCAGTTAGGTGTGTGCGTGTGCCGCATGCACGACTGCTGGAAACTTTTCCCTAGCAGCTACCCATCGGGCTGGCTGTGGAGCCCCCTGGAGTGGTGCTGGTATGGCGCTCTATATACAACCCTGCCGGCCCGACCCCCCCTTCATTTCCTTCTTGCCGGCTACTCCGAAAGAGGTGAAGGTGGAGGGGAATGGAATAGATATGAGCAACACATCTCGAAGAACAACAGTTAAAAAAGGTGAGTAACTGTTTTTTCTTCTTCAAGTGCTTGCTCATATCAATTCCAGTTAGGTGACTCCCAAGCCTTACCTAGGAGGTGGGGTCGGAGTCAAGATAGTGCTGACTGTAGTACTGCTTTACCGAAGGCCGCATCATTTCTGGATTGTGGATGATGGCATAGTGCGACGAGAAAGTATGCACAGAAAACCACGTTGGGGCCCTGCAGATTTCATGGAGAGGTACTTGGGCTAGAAAGGCTGTCAACGAGGCCTATGCCCTCATGGAGTGAGCTGTAATAGCAGGCGGAGGAACTTTTGCCAAGTCATAACAGGTGCGGATGCAAGCGGTGATCCAAGAGGAGACCCCTTCATCCATTCTGCTATTGCAACAAACAACTGAGTTGTCTTTGGGAACGGCCTTGTTCGATTGATGTAAAAAGTGAGCGCTCTCCTGACATCAAGCGAGTGCCGCTTTTGCTTTTGAGAGCTGTTGTGCGGCTTTGGATAAAAGTCAGACAGGAAGATGTCCTGGCTAATATGAAAATGGGACACCACCTTGGGAGGGAAAGCTGGATGAGGCCTAAGTTGCACCTTGTCTTTATGGAAAAGCATGTACAGGGGCTCTGAGGTGAGGGCCCGCAGCTCAGACATGCGTCGTGCCGAGATGATAGAAAGTAGCTTTTCTGGTGGCTAAGAGAGGTAAAGAAGTGGACAGGAAGCTATGGGCTCAAAGGGAAGACCCATGAGGCGGGTTAAGACTAGGTTAAGATCCCAAGCTGGGATGGGGTGCTTTATCGGGGGACGTACCTTCTTCAGGCCTTTCAGGAAATGTCCCACAATGGGATTGGTGAACACTGAACCACCAGAATTACCTGGATGAAAAGCCAAGATGGCCGCGAGGTGGACCTTGAGAGAACCAAATGTAAGATGCTGGTCCTTTAGGTACATGAGATAGTCCAGGATACAAGGAATGGAGGCCTGGGATGGGAGCACCTGCCTTTGGGCTCACCACCTGGAGAATCTTTTCCATTTCACCCTGTATGTGGCCCTAGTAGATGGTTTGCAGCTTTCCAGAAGTACCTGCCTCACTTCACCCGAGCAGGCAAGCTCCACCTGATTTAGCCACGGATCCTCCAGGCCGTGAGGTGGAGAGACGGAAGGTCTGGGTGAAGGAGGAGACCGTGCTCTTGCGTAATGAGGTTGGGAATGAGAGGTAGCTGTATTGGCAGCTCAACCAACAAGTCCATGAGGGTGGGGTACCAGTACTGGTGAGGCCAAGCTGGAGTCACCAAAATGATGTCTGCCTTGTCCCTGCAGATTTTGAGGAGCACTTTGTGGATCACTGGAAATGGTGGGAAGGCGTATAGCAGCTGCCCGTTCCATGGGATCATGAACATGTCTGCGATCAAGCCTGGACTGTGACTCCTGAAGGAGCAAAAGGTTGGGCACTTCCTGTTGGCCCGTGTGGCAAACAGGTCGATTTGGGGAAACCCCCAACTGTGGAAGATGGAGTGGGTGATGTCTGGGCGGATTGACCACTCGTGTGTGAGGAAGCGTCTGCTCAGCCTGTCTACCAGCACGTTCTGAACGCCCGGCAGGAATGAAGCCTGGAGGAGAATGGAGTGGGCTAAGCAAAACTCCCATAATAGTAGAGCTTCCTGGCAGAGGGGAGATGAGCGGCTCTGCCTTGCTTGTTTAGATAAACATAGCCGTGGTGTTGTCCATCATCACCGCTATACAATGGCCCTGCAAGCGAGACAAGAATGCCTGGCAGGAGAGGCGGATCACCCTGTGTTCTTTGATGTTGATATGTAGGGCCAGTTCCTAAGCCCTAAGTTGTTAGGCTCCCGAGGTGCACTCCCCAGCCCAACGCGGACGCATCTGTAACTAAGGTCAGGGTGGGTGAAAAGGAACTCGGGCGCCTACTGCGTGAGGATTCACTGTAGCAAGTTGAGGGTGTGCCGAGGAATGGTTAACAATGTATCCAGACTGTTGCAGCCTGAGCGATACACAGACACAAGCCACGCTTGCAAGGGTCTGAGTTGCAGCCTGGCGTGTTGAACCACGTATGTGCAGGCCACCATGTGGCCTAGCAGCCTGTGTCACTGCCTTGCTGTGGTGATGGGGAAGCTGGAGAGACTGCTGACGCGTCTCTGGCAGGAATGCTCTCGCTTGAGTCGCATGCAGAACAGTTCCGATGAACTCCATTCTTTAAGTTGAAGTGAGCATGGATTTGCTGACGTTGAGTATGAGACCTAGTTGATCGAATGTGTCTCTGACTATATTCACCCATGTTTCCACCTGCTGATGGGAGCGGCCCGGAGGAGCCAGTCGTCTAGGCAGGGGTAGACATGTATGTGGCAGCGACGGAGAAAAGCTGCTACAACAACTGCCATGCACTTGGTGAAGACACAAGGTGCTGTGCAAAGCCCGAAGGGAAGGATCGTGAACTGGTAGTGCACCTTGTTCACTACAAAGTGAAGGAACTGTCTGTGAGCCAGCATGATGGATATGTGAAAACAGGCGTCCTTCATACTGAGTGCAGTGTACCAGTCTCCCGGGTCTACGGATGAATGTGCTCAGGGAGACCATGCGGAACTTCAAGCTGACTATGAACTTATTGAGTTTCCGCAGGTCCAAAATGGGCCTGAGGCCCCGCTTTGCTTTGGGGATGAGGAAGTATTGGAAGTGAAAACCCTTGCCTCCAAATTCCTGAGGGACCTTCTCCACCGCTCCCATGGCGAGAAGAGCCTTGACCTCCTGGACGAGGAGTTGCTCGTGAGAGGGGTCCCTGAAGATGGAGGGGCAAGGGCATGTGGGAAGGTGGGGAAGAACAGAATTGGATTGAATATCCCGCCTCTACCATGTGGAGCACCCATTGGTCCGATGTGATAAGGGACCATGCATGGTAGACGCGGGATAGACGGTTCAAAAAGGGAGGAGAGGGAACCGGGAGGTCGACTGGTATTCAGTCCTTGGGCACACCTTCAAAAGGGGAGTTTGGGGCCCAAAAGAGGCTTGGACTGCCCTTGGCCCTGCCCAGATGGAGAGTGAGATGGCTTCCTCCAGCTGTATCTGCTTCTCCTACACGAGAAGTCCTGTCTGGGTCTGTGGGGGAAGGACCACTTCTGAGTGGCCTGCGGCTTAAAGGGCTTTCTTTGGGTCACCAGAGTGTGCATGCCGAAGGACTTCTTTGTATTCCAGGAGTCCTTTAGGCTATGCAGCCTAGAATTTGTCAGACCCTGCCCATCAAAGGGGAGGTCCTGTAAAGTCTGCTGGACCTCCGGGGGAAGGCCAGAGGACTGGAGCCAAGCATTGCATGTCATCGCTATCCCCAAAGCCAGAGTACATGCTGCAGAGTCTGCGGCATCAAGGGAAGCTTGGAGGGAAGTCCGGGTGACTGCTTTACCCTCTTCTGCAATGGCTCCCAACTCCCAGTTGTGACTCAGATGGCAGGTGCTCCTTGAATTTAAGGATCAAGGACCAGGAGTTATAATTGTACCTACTCAGAATCGTGAGCTGGTTTGCAATCCTGAGAGAGAGACCCCCTGTGGAATAAATCTTCCTGCCAAACAAATCAAGGCATTTAGCATCTCTTGATTTGGGTGCGGGGGCCTGCTGACCTTGCCTTTCCTTTTCATTCACCGCCTCTACTACAAGAGAGCATGCGGGAGGATGGGTGAAAAGGTACTCATATCCCTTGGTAGGAACAAAGTATTTACGTTCAGTCCCCTTGGCCACAGGGGGAATGGAGGTAGGTGTTTGCTGTACCATCTTGGCATCTGTTTTCACTAACAAGGTCAGCTCCCAGACTGCTGCGCTGGGCATCACAGAATGGGGAAGAGATGGCCAGCCCTCTGTGGAGACAGAGGTGGTTAGGGACTATTTAGAAAAGCTGGACGTGCACAAGTCCATGGGGCCAGACGAGTTACATCCGAGAGTGCTGAAGGAATTGGCGGCTGTGATTGCAGAGCCCTTGGCCATTATCTTTGAAAACTCGTGGCGAACGGGGGAAGTCCCGGATGACTGGAAAAAGGCTAATGTAGTGCCAATCTTTAAAAAAGGGAAGAAGGAGGATCCTGGGAACTACAGGCCAGTCAGCCTCACCTCAGTCCCTGGAAAAATCATGGAGCAGGTCCTCAAAGAATCAATCCTGAAGCACTTACATGAGAGGAAAGTGATCAGGAACAGTCAGCATGGATTCACCAAGGGAAGGTCATGCCTGACTAATCTAATCGCCTTTTATGATGAGATTACTGGTTCTGTGGATGAAGGGAAAGCAGTTGATGTATTGTTTCTTGACTTTAGCAAAGCTTTTGACACGGTCTCCCACAGTATTCTTGTCAGCAAGTTAAAGAAGTATGGGCTGGATGAATGCACTATAAGGTGGGTAGAAAGCTGGCTAGATTGTCGGGCTCAACGGGTAGTGATAAATGGCTCCATGTCTAGTTGGCAGCCGGTGTCAAGTGGAGTGCCCCAGGGGTCGGTCCTGGGGCCGGTTTTGTTCAATATCTTCATAAATGATCTGGAGGATGGTGTGGATTGCACTCTCAGCAAATTTGCAGATGATACTAAACTGGGAGGAGTGGTAGATACGCTGGAGGGGAGGGATAGGATACAGAAGGACCTAGACAAATTGGAGGATTGGGCCAAAAGAAATCTGATGAGGTTCAATAAGGATAAGTGCAGGGTCCTGCACTTAGGATGGAAGAATCCAATGCACCGCTACAGACTAGGGACCGAATGGCTAGGCAGCAGTTCTGCGGAAAAGGACCTAGGGGTGACAGTGGACGAGAAGCTGGATATGAGTCAACAGTGTGCCCTTGTTGCCAAGAAGGCCAATGGCATTTTGGGATGTATAAGTAGGGGCATAGCCAGCAGATCGAGGGACGTGATCGTTCCCCTCTATTCGACACTGGTGAGGCCTCATCTGGAGTACTGTGTCCAGTTTTGGGCCCCACACTACAAGAAGGATGTGGATAAATTGGAGAGAGTCCAGCGAAGGGCAACAAAAATGATTAGGGGTCTAGAGCACATGACTTATGAGGAGAGGCTGAGGGAGCTGGGATTGTTTAGTCTGCAGAAGAGAAGAATGAGGGGGGATTTGATAGCTGCTTTCAACTACCTGAAAGGGGGTTCCAAAGAGGATGGCTCTAGACTGTTCTCAATGGTAGCAGATGACAGAACGAGGAGTAATGGTCTCAAGTTGCAATGGGGGAGGTTTAGATTGGATATTAGGAAAAACTTTTTCACTAAGAGGGTGGTGAAACACTGGAATGCGTTACCTAGGGAGGTGGTAGAATCTCCTTCCTTAGAGGTTTTTAAGGTCAGGCTTGACAAAGCCCTGGCTGGGATGATTTAACTGGGAATTGGTCCTGCTTCGAGCAGGGGGTTGGACTAGATGACCTTCTGGGGTCCCTTCCAACCCTCATATTCTATGATTCTATGATTCTATGGACTGAATGGTCTTTATGATGGATAAAGCCACCCTAGAGGGGCCCTCTGGTGCCAAGATGTCCACCACTGGGTCCTCCTGCTCAACCACCTCTTCCACCTGAAGGTTCATATATTTAGGGCTACTCAATGGAGGCGATCCTGCAGCGTCCTATAATCCATGGGTGGCGGCCCAGATTTTGAGGTGCCTGCCACTGCCTCATTGGGGGGGATGAGGAGGAAGCCGCCGGAAGGGTTGGTTCTGTAGAAACCACTTGTTCCTTAGGGGTTGGGTCCCCATGGGCACTGGGCATAGCCTCAGTTGGTGAATGTGGCGCTGGAGCTGGGTCTTAGGAAGGGTACTGGGGTGGGCGGCTGAGAGTTGCCTTTGGGAGGTGAGGTCCTGAGGAAGATGGTGGAGGGATTCTGGGTGGGGCACCCTGGGACTGACGGTATGCTTATGGGGTCCAAAACTGCCTTTGCGGCGGCCATTGGGATGCTGAAGTGTCCTGCCTTGATCCTGGACCCTTCCCTCAGATGCCCCCGATGCCCTGCCTGAGTGAAAGGAGGGTGACCTTGAGTGGGATGGCCAAAGGGGAGCGCCGTGAGACTGCACCGGAGATACATCCTCCTGAGAGGGGGAGTGATGGCTGTCTGATGGATGGGATTGCCATGAGCCGTAACTGTGCCGCAATGCAGAGTGGTGTCATGATGGGGAACGATGCCGGGGTGTGGAGCGGTGCTGCGATCGAGAACAGTGGCGAGGTAGAGAGCAGTGTCCCAACGTAGAACGGTGTCGCGAGTGGGAGCAGCGCCACGGTGTGGTGATGCTTGGAAGCTGAGCGGCACACGGACTGAGACCGGTGCAGGGACCAGTGCCACAAGGTCACAGAGCGGGACCTGGACCTTGAACGGAACCATGACCTATATGCCGACGACCACCTCGAACGGGAGTGGCTCCAAGGGTTGGGGCTATGGGACTAGCGCCGCAAGTCAGACCAGTGCCACAGGTCAGACCGGTGTGGTGCATGGGCGCAGCGTTGGGACTCAGAGTGGTGCGGAGATTCAGGTCGGGGAACTGATGGACCCAACATGGCAGGCTTGCCCTGGATGGTGCCATACTCTGAGGGAGTGGAGGCTTGTCCTTCATAGTGGGAGACTTAGGTGCCATCCTCTCAATGAGGCCCCTAGCGGCTTCAAAGGTGTCCAGGGTGGAAGGCATCATAGCTTCCCCCACATGCAGCCACGGAGAGGCCAGGAGAATAGGACTCTCTGGAGAGACAGGGACCCATGCTGGCTGTGTGCGGCCCGAGTGTCTGCCGGCAATTGGTCCGTTCCCTGCACGGATCCCTTCTGAGGGTACAGTAGTGGTAACAACCTGCAGAGGGGATTTCCCCTTTGCCTGTTTCTTGTGGGCAGAGGAGAATGAGAATGGTGCCAAGGAATGAGAGCGGTGCCGGGGATAACGTTTCTGGGGACTGGGGAATCGGCGGTTCCTGGGTTGGCGCACCGGGTTCTTTTGCGGGACTGAAGATGGGACCGCAGGAGGAGCGCTCCACATTGAGGCGCTCGGGGCCGGGTCCTACTGAGGACGGAGGGCTGACTCCATTAGGAGTTGCTTCATACTAATGTCCCTCTCCTTCCTGGTGCAAGGTTTGAAAGCCTTGCAGATCTTACACTTGTCTGACTGGTGGGCTTCTCCCAGACACCAAAGACAGGAGTCGTGGGGGTCGCCCGTGGGCAAAGGCTTCGCACAGAAACGACAGGGTTTGAAGCCCTGAGACGGCACGTCTTGAGTCCACAGTGGGGTGCGTGCTGGAGGGGGATCCCCCCCAACCCGCTAAGTAGCGAGACTAACCACTAACTAAAAACTAATAACTGTTAACAATTAACTAAGAAGGCGAACTATTTACAGAGAATAACAGAGGAGCTAGGGATTAGTGGGACACTTGCAAAGCAAGAGACCACTGTTCCAACAACCGTCCCACTGGCAGTGAGAAGGAACTGAACGGGGGTTGGGCTGGCAGGGCAGTATATAGAGCACCATACCGGCCCCCCTCCAGGGGGCTCCACCGCCGGGTAGCTGCTCAGGAAAAAACTTCTGACAGCTGTGCACGCAGCGCACGCACACACCGAACTGGAATTGATATGAGCAAGCACTAGAAGAAGGTCGTCCAGTTCTGAATGATGTGGCAATGACCAGACATACCAGAGATTTAAAACAAAAAGAAAACACATTGTTAACCACTGATACCACCTCATATTCAAGGGGGAAACAGTGAATGAAAATCACCCCAAACTGTGACCCTGTCTTTTAATCAGTATTTAGCATATGAAAAATATAAAATTTATGTACTGTTAATGTAATACAAAAATGAACACTGTGCTTTAGTTAAGTTTATTATCCCAGTTGCTTGAAGATACGTATTGTCTTTCATGCTGAACAGCGAACATAAAACTTATTTAGATACAGTACTACCCTAAAACAAAATAAATCTAGATGCCATAATTTCACTGTAGGCAATTTAAATCAATGCATTATACTTTTTAAAATAAAAACAAAACAAAACTTCCCATTAGCTCAGAAGATTTGAAATATTTAATGACTTAGCTTGATTATTATTTACGCGAGTCAACATTAGTAACATCTATTTCAGCAATTGTTAAAACCCAGGGTATGTTTCAAAGAAGTCTGTCCGAGATGTAAAAGTAAAGCACTGTAATTCTGAACAAAAACGTTCTTGAGCAAGAAGCCATACAAGAGAGCAAGTGAAATAAGGTTACTTGTAATTAAACTGGGCAATTAATGTCTAGTACAAAATATCCCATTATTAATGGGGTAATTGAAAATATTGTATTTTGCAAGATAAATAGTTGAGCAAGCCAAAAGGATATGGCCTTATTTTATTGTATATTTTAATAGAGGGCAAAGCTAGTCAAACAGATGGCATTCAAGATTTCTCAATGAATTCAGCATCTGTGTGTACATGTTGTATAAATGCCAATTAAAATGTGTCCGAGTAAATTTAAATCCCTTGCTGATAGAATGTAAGCCAATCTAGCTGGCTCAGGATCAAGGTTAAACTTAATAATCTGCTGAACTTGCAACAAATTGCTCTCAAAGTGTACAGAAATTCCCAGAGAAATAATAAAAACAGAGCTCCTATTGATTTGTATTTATTTACATTCATAACTCTCCTCTCAAGCCTTGGACTGAAGCTCAAATGAAAAAGTTACTTATGGTTATGGTTTGGTTAATCTTTACCCAACAAATACTACTTTGATTACAAATGTTTCTGCACAAATGTTCCTAAACCCCTCAAGAACTTTTCCTTAAGACAGTTGTATGTAACAATTGCCTTTCAAATGTCTTTTTGTTATGTCTAAACAAAAACAAACCCAAATTTTTTTCTGTATTTTTCTCTATCTACCAATTCTTAATATTTCATATTAGGTTGCCCTGTTCAGATAATGTTGAGTATTTAACTTCCTGCTGGGATGCATTTTCTTGAATATGAAAATGTTACAACTAAATAAATACACAACAAAATGTACATGCAAAAGACAATATCCAAAAGGCACAGGAGTTTGCTATTCTAGACTGCAGTAGATTCAGTCCAATTTGCCTCTGCACATGTACATTAAACATGCTGCTACGAGCTCTTACAACAAAAAATTATTAGTGATGCAAAAGGAAATATTACATTTAGTTAGTGCAGTTTGAAAAAGTTTGGTCTAAGTGCGAAGGGTTAAAAATCAGAGGCCAGGAAATAATTGCACAGGAGGGTTGCAGAACAAGAGAAGAACCTCTGTGACATGCTCAGACTACATGGAACTATCCACAGAATTTCAGGATGGGGGTGGGGGAGCAATGAACTGGATTAGTGTACAGCCTACATAGGCTGCAGTTATTGCTCTCACTGAAAGGAACTGGGGATTCCCTAGGATGTTAATACAGCCTAAGTCTGTATTAAATGTGTATTGCATTAACTCTATGCTGTGGATTCTCCTCCCCAGAGCTGCTTCAACAAAAGCTGGAGTTCTCTGCAAAGCTGCTCCACAACTAGACTCACTATTCAGCCCCAGAATACAAGCACACAGCCTTCTCCTATGCCAGCTGTGTGGTGATTGAGGGAAAGGGCAATCACGAACTGTGCAACACAACAAGAGTCAAAGTCCAATGTAGTCAAGGGCAAGATAACACACAGGAAATATGAATCTGGAACTACTCATACACATTTATGCAGTCTACATGAACTTATGCCACTCAGGAAGATGACCAAGGTGTCACTAGTGAAAGCTCAATGAAAACCTCCCCCTCCCGCGGCTGCAGGTTTGGCAGCACTATCTGAACTGCTCTTGAGAGTGGGAGAACCAAATGAAGTCATCTTTTCTCTGGTTTTCCACACAGGAGAAACAAACTGACCCGAGACATTCAGCAGCAGAATCACACATTAGAGATAATGTCTATGAATATCCTAAGAGCGTATACATTATACTGGATTTTGAACAGCATTTTACTATTCAGTAGAATCTGTTTCATTTCAGGCATGTCTCAAACTAGATTTGAAGATAATATAAGGTCCTTTATAGAAGACCAAAATTTGAGTGCTGAAAATAACTACACCTAGAGGGCCTACTTTCAATGGTGCTCAGCACTTCAACTGACTTCAACTGGTGTTTTCTGTGACCATGCTTTTAAAAATCAGACCCGTAACTATCAGTTAATAAAAACGGATAATAGTCATGAGCAGGGAATTAATGTGAGCAGTTAAAAATCAGGGTTCCAAGATAGTTATATTTCCCTAATAAATCATCAATTTAAGACACACTGGTATCATCTGCAGAATTTCCAGAAACACTAAAATGTAGTGGTTACATTCTCCATTGCCCTGCGGTCATTTTCATCAGTGCAAAGGGAGTGTAAACCATTACTATGCTGATTTTGTCATATTTCACAGTCCGTTTGCATAGTTGTATATGACTATACAATTTGCAGACCACTGGAGAATCTGATCCAACACCATGAACAGAAAGAAGTGTCAACTGAAGTTTCAGTATCTAAACAGTGAAATATAGTAAACTATTTTTTCCCCCATGACTTCCTGAGAGCAGGCACCATAGAGCACAGAATCAGGTCAGGTTTAATTGGGCTAGAAAGGGATTAGCAGATGGATAAGCTAGTTTGGCAATATAGAAAAACATGAAGTGGATTGCACATAGGGTCAGTGCCCGGTCTCAGGTAAACAATTGGTCTATTCCACTCAGCTTCTCTCCCCACTTTGCCCAGGTCCTTAGGGGAAAGGCTATAAGAGGGACTGCTTAAGTCATGTAGGAGGGGGAGCTGGATGGACTTTTTGGAAAGTCAGGGTTCCAAATGTAAATGGACAGAGGCTGAAACCCAAGATGAGTTGTCTAGTTTTTTTTGTTTTTGTAATTTGCTTATCTCACTTTATTTTGTTCTCTTGCTATTATCACTGTTCCTTAAGAAAGAGACACTGCTGATTATAATTGTGTGGTTGTGGGGGGAGAAATCGGGGCATGATTTTGTACTGAGAAACTCCTCCAGCTTACCCAGGAGCTTTTCGGTCCTTGCATTTAAAGGTTCTATTTAAGACCTGACAGGCAAATGCCAATGAGACAGGGTTGCTGAAGAAAGTGGTAACATGCTTTTGAAAGCATCTCTCTTGGCAGGGAGCTTACATATCTCCTATGTGTTACCCCAGTCCTCCAGTGTAAAATCCGAAACAGGATATTTTCAGTAAAGTTCTAACCTTTTCCCAGAAACAAGCTCTACAACTGGCATTTGAGATGCAACTGTCTCTTAGCCCCTGGAAAATGTTAGGGCCCGAGCCAAAGCCTCATTTTCTTTCCTTTGATTTTAATAGTATTTGGATCTGGCCCACTGTGCTTACTGTAGCTTGCAATGAAGATTATGCTGATACTGTAATTTAGTTATTGCTGTAATTTACTTCAGTTGCACACACAACAACATTTTAAGAAAAGTTCCGTAAAGCAGCTTTGCTTGTTTTCAAAGTTAAATGTCTCCCTCTTTACTCAGAAGAGGTGACCTGCCAGTAACCTTGCTTTGTGGGTAGGAATGAATGGGAAATTTTGAACTTGACCTCATTCTGTAACCACTATGAAAAGAATTACACTGCAGTGATCTTGCATCTTGAGGTCAACATGCCAGATAAATATTTTATTCAACTGCTAACTAGAAGATGTGTTTTCAAAAGAACCCCAAAGCTGAATGCATTTTCAAAAAAATATTACTAAAAGAAGCAACAATGAAATTTGCAATATTGAAATACATTTGACATTTGTGAAATATTGTACTCATTTGCTCCAGAGAAAATGAATTATGCACAAACAAAAAAACTCTATCTATGAATACTACATTTTTCTAATGCCCCCCTTTTTTTATAGGCACAATGTCAATTTGCACCTAACCTAAAACAAAGCTAAATTATAGGTAAACTATCTAATGCATCCCTTACTACCCTTTGGCACCCTTAGTCTAATCAGAGTTTTTCCACTAAATTACCCAGATCAACAGAAACCCTGCACAATTATATCCTGCTATCTAAAACAGCACATGATCTTTGCTCATGTGGGTAATTGCTAGGGTGGAAAATTACAGCAAGGATGATGGTACAGATGTTCTTTTTCAGTTGACCAGACAGAATGAAAGAAAACAAAAAAATTCTGCTCCATACTGAGTTCTATTTAAAATTTGCTGCTTTTTAAAATAAATTGTGAACTTTGAATACATTTTTTTAAACAGGGGAGACTTAAGGGTGTCTGCTCAGATTTTAGGAAACAGTTGGGACATAAGGGGAGCAAGTGTTCAAAACACATCAGCACGTGAACACCCCCCCTCCCAAAGTTACATGCTAGCAAATGAAGGAATGAAATGAAAAAAATGACATATGTTATATTAGACTAATTTAGAGTTACTGGAGAGGTTTTCAAGACAAACTGAATGTGGGTAGAAAAATCGAGTGCTCTAGGATAAATCTTATTACAATACTAAAACAGAAGAGAATCCACTACAGTACAGACTTTGGTCTATACTCTTATACGGATCTCAAGAAGTCTGCTGGGAAAGAATGGGTGTGAAAAAGAATCAGTCTAGCCTGTGTACAATATTTTTAGTTACATTTACCAGCCCTCCTTAAAGACCAGTTGAAATAACTCACCACACTTCTCAGATGAAGGCTAGTCTTCAAGAGGGCAGCTGTCTTCACTATCAGTGGCTTTGGACTGTGCACACCCTATGATATTTGTTATCCCATCCCGCAACCCAGCCCCCTGCTTGTGTGTCTCATCCCACCTAAAACATCTTCAACTCTGCTGATAGCAGCAATGCCTAACTGATTTAGGAGCCTAACTCATTTTAAAAGGGGAATTAGACCCTAAGGAGCTCAAACACTGTTGATTTTCAATGGGATTGTGGCTCCTAAGTCTCTTTTGAAAATGAGATTTAGGCTCCTAAATCAGTTAGGTGTTGCAACACTGTGTGCAGCAACACTTAATTAACCTTAAACATCTGTGCCCAAGCCCTATGGGTAGAGCCCTCCAAAATTCACAGTCCATTTTGGTCAATTTCATGGTCATAGGATTTGAAAAATCATAAATGTCATGATTTCAGCTATTTAAATCTGAAATTTCATGGTGTTGTAATTGTAGGGATCCTGAACCAAAAAGGAGTTGGGGGGGTGCCGCAAGGTTATTGTAGGTGGGTTGCAGTACTGCTACCCTTACTTCTGCACTGCTGCTGGCATTGGCACTGTCTTCAGAGCTGGGCAGCTGGAGAGCGGTAGAGGCTGCTAGCCAGGACCACCCATGGCCTGCAGAGGTGGGCCCTCAGTCAGCAGCCGCCATTCTCCAGCTGCCTAGTTCTGAAGGCAGTAGCATAAAAGTAAGGGTGGCCACCCTTACTTCTGTGCTGCTGCTGGCAGGGTGCTGTCTTCAGAGCTCAGTGCCTGGCAAACAGCGGCCACTCTCTGGCCACCCAGCTCTGAAGACAGCGCAGAAATAAGGTGGCAATGCCATGACAGCCCCCCTAAAATAACCTTGGGACCTCCCTGCAACTCTCTTTTGAGTCAGGATCCACAGTTTGAGATTCGCTGGTCTCCCCCCATGAAATCTGAATAGTATAGGGTAAAACCACACAAAAGACCAGATTTCATGGGGGGAGACCAGATTTCACAGTCCGTGATGCTTTTTTCATGGCCACTAATTTGGTAGGGTCCTACCCATGGGGATTGCCATCTATTATGTTTGTACATACCTGGCATAGTGGGGCCCAACCTGGTTGCAGCCGTTAGGCATTCTCACAATTAACTAACATATATAATCAACAAAATTATTTTGCAGTGTTAATTGGGGGGGGGGAATTCTGATGAATCTGCTCCCCGTTTTTTCCTAGAAAACCCTGCTTATTGCTTTGTGTTGTTATCTATTAACCCACTCCTGTTTTCAATTAATGGCAAAAACCCATTAACTTCAGTGGGCTCAAGATTGTGCCCTCTGTTGTTGGGAGGGATGAGGCAAGCAAGGGGAAGGAACAGCCACACGAGTGGGGAACAGCAGAAGTTGCATGAAGGTAGAAGACAACAGACTGCTGCTGCATAACAGACCATAGTTGCTTCCATCAAGAACAGCAACTTAAGATATACAGGGGCAGGGAAAGAGTAAGCACAGAACTTTTGCCAGTTCCCAAAAATCTGGTGGCCAAGAGTAGTAGTGACAGCCACAGGGCTTTCCTCCACTTACAGAGAGAAACATCAGGCTACAAGTTCTCTCACCACTCACCAATGCACCTCATAGCCTGGAGGGATTAGAGTGAGGCTCAGAAGAGAATTGTGTTGCCTTACACTCCCCTGCCACTCCATCTCTCACCCAGAAAAACATTTGCATAGGGGGAGAAGCAGGACAAAGAATTTAGCAGTTGGGACTGGTAAAGTGCACCTAAGTTAATAGATGTCTTGGGTGGGGCGCAGCTTTGGGGCCTCATCCCTCCCCCCCGTGCCCTCCAGCTCTCTCTGTCTTTAGATGGAAGGGGTGCAGGAGAGCTTGTTCATGTGATCCCTTGGCCACCAGATTCCTGGGGAGGGGAACATATGTTGCTCCTTCTTCTGTATATCTTAAGCAGCAGCCACCTGTCTCAAGCAACCTCTTTGCCCCCCTTGCTGCTGCCTGGGACATGCTACTGCTGACATAGATCTTTCTTGTCCAACATGTATATGAATGAGGCTGTTGGGAATGTTAGTAAGGCAACATGGACAACAGTGTACTCAGTATGCTGGAGACATTCATCTCTATGTGTAAGGGGACTGTTGCCCCCTTACTAACATTCAGTGGGGGTGTTTTAGTTGCTAGCTCCCCAGTACTAAAAAGGGGGAAGGGTCGATGGGGAATCAGGACCCTGAGACTGACAGCCCCCAGGAACAAATGGGGAGAGGCCAATGCTCCACGTCAGCCTGAATGACAGGGCAGGCTAATCAGGGAGTCAGGAGGCCAGAGAGGGCCCGTCCTCCATGTGAGCTGGATTTGCCTGGGTCAGACAGACAGGGTGGGGCCGAGCTAAGGAGAAAGCATTGGCCCAAGCTACGCTGGGGAGCAGAGCTGTGCCAGATTCAGAGGGACCAGAAAAGCAGCCTAGAGAGAGCAGACCCTGTCCTGGGAGCAGAGCTGCAGCCCCAAAGCCAGAGGCACAGCTCAGAGAGAGCAGACTTGCCCTGGGAGCAAAGCTGCAGCAACCAGAGCCAGAGGGGCCAGAAAAGCAGCCCAGGAAGCAGGTCAGTGCTGGGAGCAGAGTCACAGAAGCAGCCTGCAGAGCAGACCTGACCTGGGAGCAGAGCTGCAGCAACCAGAGCCAGAGGGGCCAAAAAAGCAGCCCAGGGAGCTGGAGGCAGAGCAGCAGCAGCAGTGCAGAGACAGAGTGGCGGAGCTGGGGCTGGAGCAGTCTGGAGCTAGGTGCAGTGAGCAGCTGGGGAGACCGAAGGGGACCCTGGGCAGCGGCCCAGCACAGGGAGACACCTCAGCCAAGAGGCTCGGCAGGCCAGGCTTGGATCGTAACCCTGACAGGGCAGGGGTGACACTGTGAAGAAGGGTTCTACCACTTAGAGCCTGTCATAAATATAAAGGGAAGGGTAAACCCCTTTAAAATCCCTCCTGGCCAGAGGAAATCTCCTCTCCCCTGTAAAGGGTTAAGAAGCTAAAGGTAACCTCGCTGGCACCTGACCAAAATGACCAATGAGGAGACAAGATATTTTCAAAAGCTGGGAGGAGGGAGAGAAACAAAGGGGGTATGTGTGTCTGTCTACATTCTGTCTTTGCCGGAGATAGACCAGGAATGAAGCCTTAGAACTTTTAGTAAGTAATCTAGCTAGGTATGTGTTAGATTATGATTTCTTTAAATGGCTGAGAAAAGAATTGTGCTGAATAGAATAACTATTTCTGTCTGTGTATCTTTTTTGTAACTTAAGGTTTTTGCCTAGAGGGGTTCTCTATGTTTTGAATCTAATTATCCTGTAAGGTATCTACCATCCTGACTTTACAGGGGGGATTTTTTTTTTTATTTCTATTTACTTCTATTTCTATTAAAAGTCTTTTTGTAAGAAAACTGAATGCTTTTTCATTGTTCTCAGATCCAAGGGTTTGGGTCTGTGGTCACCTATGCAAATTGGTGAGGCTTTTTATCCAACATTTCCCTGGAAAGGGGGGGGTGCAAGTGTTGGGAGGATTGTTCATTGTTCTTAAGATCCAAGGGTCTGGGTCTGTAGTCACCTAGGCAAATTGGTGAGGCTTTTTATCCAACATTTCCCTGGAAAGGGGGGGGGGTGCAAGTGTTGGGAGGATTGTTCATTGTTCTTAAGATCCAAGGGTCTGGGTCTGTAGTCACCTAGGCAAATTGGTGAGGCTTTTTACCAAACCTTGTCCAGGAAGTGGGGTGCAAGGTTTTTGGGAAGTATTTTGGGGGGAAAGACATGTCCAAACAGCTCTTCCCCAGTAACCAGTATTTGTTTGGTGGTGGTAGCGGCCAATCCAAGGACAAAAGGGTGGAATATTTTGTACCTTGGGGAAGTTTTGACCTAAGCTGGTAAAGATAAGCTTAGGAGGTTTTTCATGCAGGTCCCCACATCTGTACCCTAGAGTTCAGAGTGGGGGAGGGACCTTCACAGAGCCTGAGAGCATGTGGCCACCACCAGAGCAAGTGTCCAACCCACAGCATCCCTGCAGCACAGCCAGGGCCTGAGAAGGAGGCCTGGGCCTTACAAGGAACAGACTGTGAACTGCCCAGACATTCCAGAGACACTGTGATGTTCCCTGCCACAGAACGGGGTGATGTGTTTCCTTTAACCTTTCCCATTTTTCCTTATTCTTTTTAAAATTAATTGTTGATTAAATAACTTGTATTTGCTTTAAATTGTATGTAATGGTCAGTGGGTCAGAGAAGTGCCCAGTGCAGAGAGAGTACCCCGGAGTGGGGACACCCTAGCCTCTGTCCTAGGTGACCACAGCAGGGTTGGGGGTCGAGCCCCCCAGGAATTCTGGGCCCAGCCTTGTTGGGGTTACGAGAACTCTGCCAGACAGGAGAATGGAAGGGGAGTCCTCAAGGGCAGGAAGGCTACTGGGTAAAGGAAGTGGGAGCGAGGACTCAAATCCTTTCGCTAGCCCACTTCACCAGGGTAGTGCAAAAGCCAGGAAAGTTCCCTGCTTACATATGTCTCCATCACGTCTGATCCTGCTGGTAGAGAGGGAAGACTGACACAGTGTATGCATGAGACTGGGGACTGAATGAGGAGTAGCTGGCTGAGGGTCAGTCCTCGCAAGAACACGGTGATGTTGCTAGGTTGAGGAAAACAACTGGAAAAAAGCTGGGAGAATTATATAAGCTCCCTTGATGGAAGTGATGCAGCAACCATTTGTGGCACATGTTCACAATTTAGGGGTCTTCCAAGAACTGGGGCTGCTGCTTGTGATCCAGATGGCAGGCACTGCCAAGAGCAGTTTTTCATCTGTCCCTAGCATAGCATTTCTTTCAGATGCACACCTTGTTACACTGAATCATGACTTTGTCATCTTGAGATTAGATTACTTTAAAGCACCCTGTATCTTGAGACCACTCAGAAGCTGAAGATGAGCCTGACTTCTTACTGCATGGGCCTTCCTATGTGTTAAGTTCACATAACACACTGGTGATCCATAAGCTGCACTGGCAGTCTTTAAATTTCCTGCTGGAGTTTGAGGATGCTGGTTTTATTCTTTGAAAGCTCCTAAGTGTTTGGGATACTCGGTTACTTACAGATCCCCTCGCCCGGTGTGACATCACCATTATCACAGTTGCAGCTGGCAGAAGAACTCAGGCTGGAACACCCTCAGTGTAAAGCAGGAGGGAGCGAATAGTATAGTATTCTCTGTGAGGCCCCTTGGCTTTGGAATGCTCTCTCCCCCTGGTAAGCCAGAGGCCAGATCTGTGAACCCACTTGGATACAGTTTCGCACAGGTGCTTACAGAAGGAATGACTTGAAGGTTAATGGGTTTTCATTTTGATGCACACTGTTGCTAACTGGCAGAAGCTGTATTTACTTATATTTGTATTAGAAATTGTTGTGGAAGCCTAGTCTATTATGTTTTGTTGTAGTCATTTGATAAACATATTTAAGATATGATGTTTTAACTATTGTGTGAAAGTGCCCAGAACCACTAAACAGGTGATGTGATTTTATAAATGGTTCTAAATAAACAAATTAAAAAAAAGCAGCTTCTGGGAGGGGAAATAAAAGAGGACAGGTTATTTGGGAAGGTGAAGAAGTCTAAAATGTTTTATACATACATTTTATATATACACTTAAAGATGGCAAATGTTGACTCTTCATTCACTCTGCCCTTCCCGTTTGTGAAAAGTGACATCCCCAAAATATTATTCCAGTCATCAAAGTTAACAACTTGTTAAAATCAGTACTGCTGGACTATTAAATTGAACACAGTGAAAACCAAACAGGCTTCCTTTCCAAAGATGGTGCTTTGGAGTTCAAATCTGCTCTCATTCAAGTCAATGGAAAAACTCCCATTAATTTCACTGGCACAGGACAGAGTCTGTGAGTGTGGTGTATATGGCTACATTTTTGCTATTAATTTTACTCACCATATATAAAACATAGAGGGGACAAGCATTACTGTATGTTTCAAACTTCAACTCCATTGATCATGTGACAGGTAAGGCAATTTCCTGCAATATCCTGGACTAGCCTTCTTGAATTACTTTAAGTATCTTAGGAGATCATTATATTAAAAATGCAAATGTTTATGTGTTATTGCAGAATTGTGTGGAACTTATCTAGGAGACATGGCTAATGTAAATCTTGTGAGAGTCAAAGGACTCTTAAGTAATGGGCTAGAATGAACAAGAACAAGAATGAACAGTGAGTTGAGTAGGTTTCTTAGAAAATACTTCAGAAGAGGGGAAAGCAAATACCCATCCTTAAGACCTAATCTTCTGAATCTTTACCCAGAGAAAGAAACTTTGTTTATGAATTACTTATTCCCAGGATCAAAAGGGCCAAACAACATAAAGGAGTCACTCTCAGATTCATGGGGTGGTTCTTCTAAGCAAAAGGGGTTAGGAACTCGTAACCACAGAAAAACCTATTGGTGAGGTTTGAAGGACTAATCACCATACAGGGCCCTTGTTGGAGTGAAGGGATGATCTCTGATAAGCTTAGTAGCTGTTTTCAATGTGTTTTCTCTCAAATGCTTTCACCTTAACAATAAGTGTGCTTGCTTAGAAAGAACTATGTGGTAACTTAACTGTGGCAATTATACTGCATACCATTTCTGAGGAGAAAAGTAAAGCCAGCCTGCTTAAGCAGTCTGACTTTGTTGGAGAATTCAGAATGTAGGCAAGGAGCTGTGCAGTCTGGAAATACCCCAGTCAGGAGGGAGAGATACACGTGTCTCCACCCAAAGATGACGACGGCTGGGGAGCCAGAAACCTAAGAGGGGGTGCCCTTGCTGGACCATGAAGGGCAAACACCTGTGCAGTTGCCCTGAAGTGTGGCGCACATTATTCTGGATGAAGAAAGCTTACAAAAGAAAGCTTACAAGAAGTGGAAGGTTGGACATATGACCAGGGAAGAGTATAAAAATATTGCTCGGGCATGTAGGAAAGATATCAGGAGGGCCAAATCGCACCTGGAGCTGCAGCTAGCAAGAGATGTCAAGAGTAACAAGAAGGGTTTCTTCAGGTATGTTGGCAACAAGAAGAAAGCCAAGGAAAGTGTGGGCCCCTTACTGAATGAGGGAGGCAACCTAGTGACAGAGGATGTGGAAAAAGCTAATGTACTCAATGCTTTTTTTGCCTCTGTTTTCACTAACAAGGTCAGCTCCCAGACTGCTGCGCTGGGCATCACAGAATGGGGAAGAGATGGCCAGCCCTCTGTGGAGATAGAGGTGGTTAGGGACTATTTAGAAAAGCTGGACGTGCACAAGTCCATGGGGCCGGACGAGTTGCATCCGAGAGTGCTGAAGGAATTGGCGGCTGTGATTGCAGAGCCCTTGGCCATTATCTTTGAAAACACGTGGCGAAGGGGGGAAGTCCCGGATGACTGGAAAAAGGCTAATGTAGTGCCAATCTTTAAAAAAGGGAAGGAGGAGGATCCTGGGAACTACAGGCCAGTCAGCCTCACCTCAGTCCCTGGAAAAATCATGGAGCAGGTCCTCAAAGAATCAATCCTGAAGCACTTACATGAGAGGAAAGTGATCAGGAACAGTCAGCATGGGTTCACCAAGGGAAGGTCATGCCTGACTAATCTAATCGCCTTTTATGATGAGATTACTGGTTCTATGGATGAAGGGAAAGCAGTGGATGTATTGTTTCTTGACTTTAGCAAAGCTTTTGACACGGTCTCCCACAGTATTCTTGTCAGCAAGTTAAGGAAGTATGGGCTGGATGAATGCACTATAAGGTGGGTAGAAAGCTGGCTAGATTGTCGGGCTCAACGGGTAGTGATCAATGGCTCCATGTCTAGTTGGCAGCCGGTGTCAAGTGGTGTGCCCCAGGGGTCGGTCCTGGGGCCGGTTTTGTTCAATATCTTCATAAATGATCTGGAGGATGGTGTGGATTGCACTCTCAGCAAATTTGCGGATGATACTAAACTGGGAGGAGTGGTAGATACGCTGGAGGGGAGGGATAGGATACAGAAGGACCTAGACAAATTGGAGGATTGGGCCAAAAGAAATCTGATGAGGTTCAATAAGGATAAGTGCAGGGTCCTGCACTTAGGATGGAAGAATCCAATGCACCGCTACAGACTAGGGACCGAATGGCTAGGCAGCAGTTCTGCAGAAAAGGACCTAGGGGTGACAGTGGACGAGAAGCTGGATATGAGTCAACAGTGTGCCCTTGTTGCCAAGAAGGCCAATGGCATTTTGGGATGTATAAGTAGGGGCATAGCCAGCAGATCGAGGGACGTGATCGTTCCCCTCTATTCGACACTGGTGAGGCCTCATCTGGAGTACTGTGTCCAGTTTTGGGCCCCACACTACAAGAAGGATGTGGATAAATTGGAGAGAGTCCAGCGAAGGGCAACAAAAATGATTAGGGGTCTAGAGCACATGACTTATGAGGAGAGGCTGAGGGAGCTGGGATTGTTTAGTCTGCAGAAGAGAAGAATGAGGGGGGATTTGATAGCTGCTTTCAACTACCTGAAAGGGGGTTCCAAAGAGGATGGCTCTAGACTGTTCTCAATGGTAGCAGATGACAGAACGAGGAGTAATGGTCTCAAGTTGCAATGGGGGAGGTTTAGATTGGATATTAGGAAAAACTTTTTCACTAAGAGGGTGGTGAAACACTGGAATGCGTTACCTAGGGAGGTGGTAGAATCTCCTTCCTTAGAGGTTTTTAAGGTCAGGCTTGACAAAGCCCTGGCTGGGATGATTTAACTGGGAATTGGTCCTGCTTCGAGCAGGGGGTTGGACTAGATGACCTTCTGGGGTCCCTTCCAACCCTGATATTCTATGATTCTATGATTCTATGTCTTTGTAATAGTCATGCTCTAAGTCAGCCACATGTTGTTTGACATGATGCAGAAGTCAGTGGGTGAAATTCTACGTAGTGTTATGCAAATGGTCAGTCTACACGGTCATAATGGGCCCTTCTGGCCTTAAAAAAAAACCAAAAAAATCCTATGAATCCTTGACATATTTCTTAATTAACAAGGAGAGAAACTCCTGCAAGGAAGAGACTGCTTTATGTAATAGTTTTTATTATACAGTTCATTTCAGTGTTTTGTGACAAGAGGTCAGAATAATGCAAATAAACAAATTCTAAACAGGAAGTTACTTAAGATTTGTTTAAAGTATATTTCCTCTACAGAATGAACTACTTAAAAAATAAGTTCTGGAGCATATTTACTGGCATAACCGTTTCTGTTCCGGGAATTAAAAAACTGGGGAAAATCAGTAACATTATCAGGAAGTGACTGACTTCAGTCATGGATATTTCCATTATTGAATGGCTGATCCTTCTGGTATTGCTCAGATGGATCTGTTTTTTTTTATAACACATTTATGGGATACATATTTAATGTCTTATTCAGTTAATGTGTGTCTGCCTTGTTTGTCTGGTATCACATGTCATAGGGTTCTCTTGCTCCAGGGGGTTTGCATATTGATGGAGAACAGAACAAACAATTATACATACTGTTAGATATGCATATTACTGTATTATCTGTATCCATGAGTGGGATGATCATCCTGCTGTTAATCACAGATATGTATGTGTGTTATTCATGGTGCTATTTAAAACAACAAACAAACAAAAAAACCTAACAAACCTCTAACACACAGAATTACATATTGTATATGGGAAAGGTAAGTTGTTTCCCTGGTAATCAGCATTTTATAGGAGAATTTTAAAATGAAGATTAGCATGGACAAACTGAACCTTTCCTCTGCAGAGCACACGCCCCAAATTAGAAGCTAAGTACACCCTCTATTTGGGGTTTGGCTTTACTGGTAACTCAAACAACAACAAAACATACATTTTGGTCTAAGATACTTCCCTCAGCCTGGATATCCTTATGGTTTCTACCTAAAATCACCTTTCTGCTGGGTTCCTACTACCCTCTCTCACCTCTTATATATTCCAGGTCAACAGAACTAACTCGAGTTTTATGCAAGGTCCAAAAGAAAACACCGAAAGATTCCTGACATCCTGTTACAAATAGATATTTCTCATCATTATATTCCAGACAATGATCAAATAGAAAGTTTTGTTCTATGACACCATAGTTCATTTACTAACTTTGAGTTCTTGATGTGATCTGTAGTTTCAGACCTAAATCCATTTTTGATCCAAATACACAGCTGGAATTGCAACAAAAGTCACCAGAGCACAGCACAACCTGATCCAAGACTCACACATACCGGTTGCAATGGGATATAATGGTAAGGAGAGTCCTGCCCTCAAATCTCATTCTGACTGGCAATGGTCAAGTCTTTGCTAGCAGCTGACCACCCTTGTCTCTCTCTACAGCTAGGCTCCCTTTTTCACCATCTTCTGACTGTGACAAGCAGAATAAGATGCTTCAGCAGGGGAAAGTGTCAAGGCCTGCTCCTCTTCCTGGACTTTCTCCCAGTCTTTTTATATCTATCCTTCATCTAGATTCCCTGATTATGCTCATAGGAGCAAGCAAAGTTAGGAAGCAGGTAGCTGAGTATGAAGGGAAGGGCAAAGACTGACCTAGAGAGTAGGAGCACTACGGAGGAAATTCCCTGAGCCTATATCTAAGAAAGACTGGTGTGAGGAGGGGAAAGGAAGGGGTAGAGAACCACTTAAGAATTTTGTTACTCATAACAGATGGTGAGTTTGCATAATGATTCTCCCCATTTACAAACAACTCTATTGTATAGAGCTTTTAGCTGCTATCTCTGTGACACAGGAAAGTGTTTTTTCCCTTGCATTCACCACCTCTATCGTCACTGTTAAAATTGGTCATTATGCTGTATGGACATGATCGCCTACTAGCACGTGAAAAAGTAGAGGAAACATAGGTACCTTTCAGAGTAGCAATGGCTTGACAACTCCAAGAGAATAATCAGGTTATTAATTTCATATCACTGTCATTCTGCCCTTATTCATAAACTCTTTCCTGCATACGAATTAGGCAGAATACTTGTGTAATTCTGGGTAGTGTACACATAACAGTTTTAGGCTTCAAACTGCTGTACCTGTCTGGTTAAAAAACAAAGGGCTGTTTTATACTGATACTGTCAAAATAGTTTCCTTCATCGAACATCTTAAGATTGTATTATGGAAAGTAATGCTTGTAGTTAATCTTGAAACTTCTGACCATGGCTCATGGGCTAAATTGTTGATGCTGTTTCACATGGGAACAGCTAAAAATGTACGCAATTGAATTTATCTATATCAGAAGGTGCTCAATCAATAGAGTCTTCAGAACAGTTATGAAGAATCAAAGTAATTAGTACTTGAGAGTCAGATTGCTAAGGTCATTGTCAATATAGCACACAATCAGGCAAATTCTGAGTGGCTCCTTCAAGGTATCAGGTACTTTCAAACTTTTACTGAAGGCCACAGAGGCTGAGGGCACTCAGAAGTTCTCAGCATCTAGCACATATGTATTTGAATTGCCTAATACCATACTGGTAGGCTTCCTTCCATTTCAGCATTTTTTGCCACAGTCATGCCCAATTTTTTAAATTGTTCTATTTACAATCATTTTAAAAAAGATCAAGAATCCAATATTTGACAGCATAAATACAACTGTCCTAACTACCCCAGATCCCTCGGTTTCCTTTGGACTTCACCAGGCAGTTGATGTTACTGAGGCAGTTTAACTTGGTATTGAGGAAGCTTGCAAAATTAAAAAAATTAGAAACTGCGCCAAGAAAGGAAGGATTGTCCAGTGGTTATGGCACTAGCCTGGTACTGGGGAGAGCTTGGTTCAATTCCCTGCTCTGCTACAGATTTCCTATGTGCCCCCACACAAGTCCCAAAAGTCCCAAAATGTAGACCTTAGTTCCTTTATGCATCAGTTCCCTGTTTGTAAAATGGGATGAATAGATAAAAGATTGTGAGGCACTCAGATATTGTGGTGAAGTGGGCCACATAAATACCTGTGAGAGACAGATAACAACAAGAGATATATGTGAACATCACCAAATTGTGAATGGATTTAGAGCAGTTTGGGCCCATTTTTAAAGACAATGCTTAACTTTTTAAAACCCCTTCCATGCCCTCCATGATGCATATAAATGTCCTACAGAAATGTATTAAGAAACTCCATCCTACTGACAATGTTAGTAGCTTTCTTTATCTGAGGTCACATTTTTGCTGCTAAAAAACATGCAGATCCATCTAATTTTGAACATACCTCAGCATACTATAGTGTAACAGATCAGTGACAACACAATCCTTCTGAATATGTTTAATTTAATTTAAAACAACAAAGCATACACTTTGGTACTTAAAGGGATCAAAATCATATTGAAGCTGTACATGGCAGATTTTGTTTAATTTTAACAAGCATTATCAGGACTGTACGCATGAGATGGATCTCTTATTATTCATTGGCCCATCACAATGTGAACCAGGGTCTAATGAAAGACGCAGATTTTAAAAAGAACAATAGTACAATAGTTTCGAGTTTATTCTCTCAATTGCTGTCATGCTATCAAGGCCTGCAGAGTAAATGGCTATCCAGTTCCTGGGGCAATATATATTAAAACTTTACATCACCAATTTTTATTGGATAATGAGGCTGTCAGCATATATAAATCTGGATTACAGAGTTACAACTGTGCACTAACTAGAATTACAATTTAAAGAGCTCCTTGTAGCTCTGCTTAGATTGTGCATGCTCTAATTATCGTGCCACTTTAGAAGTTACAATTAATCATTTTAATTGAAATAAAAGTCAAATAAATAATTAAGGTTCAGTGATCACTGCAAAGAAGAGTACAGGAAAAAGAAAAGAAAGATATTCATATTTAATATATTCAATGGATGGATTATAAACAATCACGGAGCTCTTTGGTAGATACCAGGATGTTTCCATAATGCCTGGATTTGATTATTTTAGGTAACATGATATTAATCATTAATTTTTAAATTTAATTATTTCCATTAAAAGACAATGCTAACATTTTAAAATATGTTTAATTAAAGTCACTGTTTTCTATAATCCCTTCCATGACTGAAACTACAATCTGCTCTTGTATCAAACATTATTCATTTGCAGTAAGAAGTAAATTGTGCACTGTTTTCTCCCATGGAGGAAGGATCCTGACTACAATAGATACCAGTCTGCAGGAATTGATGAGGTTCATGCAGGTGTACTCCTCTCCCTTCCCTCCCTCCCACACACATTGTAGAGTCATAGCACTGGGATCTGCATTTGTTCCTACATGTACATCCTGATTTGATTTGATTCAGGATGCGAGCTGTTCACTCAAGGTCAGGCAAGATATCTTTCCCACTGCCCCCATGCAACTACTGCAAAATGGACTTCGATATTGTCAATCTCTAGCACTCAAAAATCATGACTCAAGCTCCCCAAAATCATGAGACGGCCTAAATATAGTAATTTTTTATTCTTTTTATTTGCTTCCTTATTTCTGAGCTTTCTGGCTGCACTCCATGTTTTCATAAGCTTTTTTGTCTTCAACCATGAGGTTGATTAATATTTTTTTAATGTAAGGTTAAGTGGAGATTCTTATGCTATCTCATGTTATCTCAGCAGTTGGGGGCTGAAGAAAGTCACCAAATATTGCAAGATTTGTGAAAAAATTGCAGCAGTTGGCAACACTGAGTAAACGAGTGGTCAAACACAAGGGCATGCAAAGGTAGAATAAAGCTGTCAACAGTAGGCCAAGATCTTTCTTCACGGCTGCTGCATTTGACACAAGAGTTCCAAAATAGGAACACATTAACCACCTTAAACTTCTCTAGCTTCCGTCATCTGGAAGGGAGCCTACCCCTTCAGTAATCCTTCCTGGCTAATATGGAGAGACCCACAATTGCTGTTCCTTGACCCCGCTTGTCTTCTACCTACTGTTTCTACCTAACAGGTAGGAAGCCTTATATCTGGCTTCTTGTAGGTCACATACTTGGGTAGTAGGTCACAGGTGGTATCAAGTTTTCACACTGTTTGAATCCATCCACAGCTACAGAGTTTGTTTGCTTGTAGCTTGAAATGGTTTTAAAAAGAGGTTAAAAACCTGTTCATGGTTACATGGCTGACTGCACTTGTATGTAATAATGTGCTTAATATCTAACTATTGTAGTGTACCATTTTGTGTTAAAGGTACTTTCCAAATATTACCTGATCAAGTATAAGTCTGTTAATTAATCAATTATATGAATTCCAATATAATAGGATTGATAAAGCTTCAGACTCCGCTCTAAATTTGGGTTTAAGCTCAGTTATTTTGACAGTTTTTAGGCAAATGCCTCAGAATACTTATGTGGGCCAAAACAATGCTTACAGCTAGGTCAAATGAGTGCCTCCAGTGTCTGATGGCTACCCACAGCAGAACTTCAATGAAAGGAAAACCAAAAGGCAGAACTATGATTTATAGAACTGATATCCATTTCAGTGACACTAAGAAGAAAAAGGATTTATGAATGCCTTGTCTCTGTGTTGCTAATCTCATCAGGGCGAGGCTGAGTACTTAGAGCAGAAAGATCTGTTGTTACCCAAAATAATAAACCTATTTACTGAATCTGAACAAAGTGCTGAAGTTTATTTCTAATGAGTGTTGACTGATCTTGGCAAATCAAGTGAATTAGACCACACATAGCTGAGCTCAACAAGTCATCACTAGACAGCATGTCCCAAGAGGACAGAATGAATAAGAGCAAGTTGCTACTTAGTTTAATTTGTTAAAAGGAACACCACAAACTTATTATACCACTATCTTAACATTCTGCAAGAACCATACTTGCCGTTAATAATCCCTTTGTTATGTATACACATATTATTTTTTGTTTGGGAACTTTTTTCATTTAAAAAGGAAAAAAAAAAAACTAGAACCAACCTATCAATGTGTTTTCTTTGTATCCATCCAAGCACTTATATCACACTCATCACCTCAATATCTGTGAGCCTGGTATCTGAGTACTGTCACACCGAAGATTAGTGTTCAAGTCCTGAGGGATTTTGAGTGCTACACAGCACAGACGACGAAGAATTTCATCTCCAATCCCCTGTGTGGCAATCATAGGGAGGTGGTGCGGTTTAGTTAATAGGACACTAGGCTAGGAATTAGAAGATCTGGCTCTATTTCTAGCTCTGCTATTGACCCACTGGGATAACCTCGGCAAGTCACAAACTCTGTGCCTCAGTGTCCCCATCTGTAAAATACAGGTTCGGCTTCGAGAGCTATGGTTGGGAAGGTACATAAAAGTATTATCCTCACTCCCACTTCAGAGAGATGAACACCTATTGACAAATGCTCAAAAGAAACGCTGAATGTCTCAAGATGGAACTGCATCCAACCATTTCTAAGAAAGGAAAGTCACAACGACAGAAAATCTTACAATGGTGATGGTCAAGTTACAAGAGGATCAGAGGACTTTGAGCTAATAAAATACAGATTTGGGTATTTAGAATATTTTATTGCATTTTTTCAATTAGAAAAGGAAAACAGGAAGATTACTTTCTTTCTTTCTTTTTTTGCAAGTTTCATGGAAATCCACTTACGACTCAGATCTGTATTTCAACACCCAGGGACAAAAGTGGAACATCTGTCTTGCACATTTGTGCTCTTACCTTTAGATTCTGACCAGAAGAGCATACAGCTGAATCCTTTCAGATGTCTCTCCCCTTACAAAAAAAGTCACTTTCTTAAACCAGCATTGTATTGTTTCATGGATAGCTTTTCCAACCATTATCACTGCTTGATTTACTACAGCAAATATGTAGCGAAATATTTGCATGTGGGAGGTGAAGGGAGATAGCCAGAGAAATGCTGAGTGCCTTTTTGTTATAGAGTAATATGAAGGATAATGAAGGTTATCTATGTCTAGTATTGTCAAACAGATTAGGAACAAATACATTTTCTCAGAATTCCCACTCACTCTTCATGTAAATAAATAATACACTTACTATTTAGTTTAATTTTCTGTAAACAGTTATAACTTGATTTTTTTCATATTGCACTTATTATAGCTGTCTTATTTTTCTCTCAGGTGGAAAGTTTTGTAGTGATGAAATTTTAATCTTTTATTCTTCTATAGTTTAAATGGAGTTTCGAAAATATTTGACATGTATGGCACAGGAAGTGTAACACGTCATGGTGGCAAGACAAATCAAACATACTAGAAGGCTTTTAAGTGCTGAACCAGGGTGAAGGCAAGTTATACTCTGCTGAAATACTGTAAAAGGGCAGAAGCCCTGGTTTTGTTCCTTGTGTGCAACAGTTGCAGACTCCAAGGAAACACCCCTCGCAAAAAAAAAAAAAATGTTGGCAGGCACCATTATTAATGACAGATGATTTGGAACGTCAGCCTGTTTGGGAATAAGTAGTGCTATTGACCATATACCACAAAGGAAGTTAGAAATCTTCCTGTGATCTATCAAATCTTCAAAGGTTGTTTTAAAGGCATCAAAAACATTAGCGGTCTAATATAATTATAAGATATATTAAAAGTGCAACTGCTGAACATCTTTGTCCAATGAATGATAAGCTGATGTGTTCTCTGGAGACTTTCAGCAGTATCATATATGTGCTAGTATGATCATAATAAAGAAAATATTATCTGTGATGACTTTCTCTGAGATCATTTTAACAATGGCACTGAGCCTGTGATTACTGTGTTCCTCAGATAACTAAAACAGCTACAAATAAGTCTAGCATACTACAAACAATTCTTACCCATATTACTGTAGTGTAGAGTGGTAAATGAACAGTTCCTTGAAGACAAGCTATATTCAGCCTGGAAAAAAGTAGAGGCAATCTGATGTACCCTCTAATTGAAACTAGTACAGATAAGCCTGCACAGATTTAACCTTTGTTCTCCTACTACAAAGCTGTTCAATTACACAAGAAAAATGAAGCACAGTAAAACTTACGGCATCTATTCACACCACAGGAATCCAATTTAATTATTCCCACTAGGAGATATAAAGTATTTCCTAATGCAAATACTGGCCTCTCTCAGAACATCATATCAAGGACCTGAAGTGTATTTTTCCCCAAAGGGAGGAAGTAGGAAGTGTACTGTATTTTTCACTCAGAATAAGCACAATGTCTTTTAAAGATTCCACTATGCAATGAAGAATCTCAAAGCTTTCTATAAAGTCCTGGCAGATTCTATAATATGATAGCATAACAAATGATCACAGGATAAAGAATGTTTTTTGTAAACATTTAGTACTAACCTAGGGTAGTAAATTCAACACAAAATTTTTAAGCACTAATTTTGTTTATGGACCAGCTATTAAAACCAGCATTACAGACGCTGTCTGTAAGTAACCAAAATAGTTGGCAACCAATTCCAACAGCTGATATGTGGAAACAAATTGCTATAGTTTAAAAGACACTTGGTGATAAATTCCAAGTAGTTACTGGAAACCAGAATCAAGACCTTATTCTTCATTTCTATCAAATTATCTTCATCCAGTGGCAGTAATTTCAATAAAAAAAACAGCCATGAGAGGTGTATTTCTTAACTGTCCAATTAACAGCTCACAAGACTTTGGTACCATTGAATTCAAACCCAAGCCCTAGCCTAAACCTATTGCAGACTTGGAGCCAAACTCAGCCTATTTGTCCATCTCTAAAGTAGGCTTACATCCCTATTCCCTTTGCTCTACAATATTCCCATCTTCGACCACTTGTTTTGTCAACTCCTCATATGATTACCTCCATGCCTTCTTCCGTGTTCCTTCTGATGCATGGTACAAATTTCATGAGCTCATCTGTGAGGCACCTACCCTTTCTACATTTAAGTCTCCTTTGAAGACCCATTTGGGCTGTGCTGCTTCGAGTGAATCTTGCTGACATGTATATTAATGGAAAGGTCTATCTGTCTGCCAGTCCTTGGACTGTGAGCTCCTCAGAGCAAGGACTGCACCTTCTTGACTGTCTGGAAAGTGCCCAGCTCAGAGTAGAATCTACCATAACCAAATGACTAAATAATAATAGGTGTGGAATGGCCCAAAGACATGGTAACATCCCAGTGAATTTACATGTATTGGTATTTTTTTGGTTGGTTGGTCGACGTTACCAAAGACACATAACACTAGCTACTGCTCCTTGGGACGTCCCACACGTGCTCTAGGCTAGCAATATGGGGATCACCACAGAACTCAGCCGGAGCAAAGTTATGTGTTTTTTACACAATATAATGGAGTTCTGGAAAGTACATGTACATTTTCTATGCTTTGCAATAAAAAAAAACCCGTACTGATACAGCCAAGGCCCTAATCCTGCAAGCTTTTCTATACAGGAGGTCCTATGCATGTGCGCAGAGCCACACTGATTGCACTAGGGTTCAACATGGGTCCAAGGGTAGCCCTGTATTTATCAGTTGCAGCAGTTACATTTACTTTATTCAAGGGAATAATCAGACCTCTGCTATGACAGAAATATCTGCATGTTTGTGTGGAACAATAGTCTGAGATAAAAAAACGAAAAAAGATCTTAAAGAAACATTGTCCAGTAGTTCAGGCCCCATTTTTTAAAAAGTATTAATGTATTTATTTTTAAGTTTTTACAAAGCTTGTTTAAACTGATTTTTTTAAAGTAAGAAAAAATGAAGATATAATTTATTTTGATATAAAATTCTCCCTGCAGTGCTTTCAGTTAAACATTGCCACTTGTAGTAGTGCATGGAATACAGAAAGTGAAGTTGACTAGAAAAAGACTACAGTTACAAATACAAGTAAGTCTATTCTCATTGTTTGATTTCTTTTCACCTTAGTCAAACAAAATACCAAAGCTAAATTAGACTCTTATTTCAGTATTAGCATTCTAAAGTGCAATTACACTTAAGGAAACTTTATTTTTAATTTAAGATTTTTTAACTTGACTGCGTCCTTTCAAAGAAAACAAGTTGGACAAATAAAAGGTAAGAGGACAAACATAATATGTTCACCAGTTTAACTTGTGTACACAGACACATACATATGTTTGCCACGCACACAAGTTAAAATTGTTACCGCATGCCAAGTAAACTTTTACAGATGTTCAGCAATTGAGTTCAAAAGCAATTTCATCATGTCTTCTTGGATCTGTTACCAGCCAAACATACAGAAACACAGACATGTCAAAACATCAAGTGATACGACCAGTTGTTGATTTTCAGATAAATGAGATACTCATGACTGTGCTGCTTGTTTTCATGTTAATATTCTCTCTTGCCACACCTTAAACTGCATACAGAGAGAAATATTTGAAACTATACTCTGCAATTATCTTGCAGTCAAACCTGATATATTCCAGCTAAACCATGTCCTGTTTTAAAATGGCATTTTTTTCTAACTTTCAAAGGGAACGTTTCAACATTACAGGACACCAGCAGAATCTCAATTAGAACAAGTTTGGTCCACAATACACACATGTGCTATATACATAAAATATGCAGTTATATTACACATAGGTATACATACACCATCTATATATGTATTAATATTATATAAAAAATGTTTATGCGCACATACACTACACACAGACACAATATATATTCTGTGTTATTTATATAAAACATAGCTTACCACTAAAACACTTGTTCTGGTGAGATCTTTAATAGTAGTATTTGTTTCTTGTAGCACCAATAATGTGCTGGATATTGTACAAACACAAAAGGAGGCATACTTCCTGCCTCAATGACCGTGCACTTTTGTTGTTTTTTTTAAAAAGAGTAATACATTGTAATTGTACATAATAAACACGAGAATCTTGTGGTCAAAAACACCATCATCTGATAAGTTTACTTTATCATGCACTGTTGACCACCTCACCCTGTTATCCAACTATACTGAAAGGAGGACAGGAGACACATCATATAGTTTTAATCAGGCAGCAACTTTATTATTTGATGTCTGGACTATCCGGCAGATAAAACTGTGCAGTGCAGGTAACTCCATGTTCATTCAATATCTACCTAAGCATAGGTGCTTGTGCCCCTGGCTTGAAGTGGTTTCCATTATATACTGTGTTTACAGTTTGGTTCAATAGCTCTCAGCACTCCCACTGTAAAAACTGTCCCAACACCCCTGTACATGGGAGAGTTTCTGCTAGCCCCACTCTTTTTCTGTCTAGGTTCCCCAGCCAACCCATTGCTTTGACCATACCATCTGCCCCTAGAACAAGGGTTAAAGAGTCTAGTGTGATGCCCACAGCAGGTCCTGCCAAACCTGGTATTTTGCCATTTCAAGAGGAGAGAGGGTGGGTGCTGCAGCTTTTGAGCCTCACACCCCCGACTGGCTGTAAGGCGCTATTCTCTCTCCCCCAGCAAGCCGGACAATGCACTCCACCCTGCTTAAAGGTGCAGTACGGTCATTCTCTGCCCACTAATCAATCTCCCCTAAAGCCACTTCTAACATTCCAGACATTTCAAAAGCTTCGAAACAGTCAATGTTAACAAACACACACACGCACACACACCAACCCTACCAGGAAATGTTTCCTTCTTTTCCTCCATTGTGGAATTCACATCCTCCCCTCATCCCCAAACATCCATCCTCTACTTCAAATTACACTTCCCTAAGGCCTAGGATAGACAATAGTCAGTCCTGGAACACTGACGGGTTTAAAGTATAATATTTCACAGCCCATCAGGGCTGGAAACAGAGGCTTTTTTAAAGTGACTACATTATTTATGGAATAGCAATTTTAGGAAATTTGTAAAGGTTTTTAAAATTGAGGCTTGTATAAATGGACTCATTCTATTAAGGGAGTTTAGCTTTAAAGAGACAGCGAGAGCCAGAGAGATGAGAAATAATATCAATACAAATGAGAACTGCTTTAGTGAGTTTTACTAAACTATTTTTCCCATGAAAAAAATGCATGCTGGTATAGTGCAGTAAAAAAGGTTTTACTTACATTTTCCTGGGATGATCTGTATGACCCATTCATTGCTTCACCACTGAGTAACCTGGGCATCCCAAGCTCATATAAATAAAATCTTTATACCACACGATTATGCATTTTTACTCTCTAAACATAAAATATTTCCACATATAAATATCATAGTATTATATTGCTAAATACAACTTTAATTCATGTGCAATATTATTAAATAAAAACACTCAGTTAATATTTGTAAAACAGAAAACAGATATCTTGAAATATAAAAAATGACATAGTAATAGCATTTGTTAACACATTGCTATTACATGAAAAGCAACTGCATGAGAATTTCACAAAGCAAACAAAAGATCAAAACACCCAGGAAGAAACATCCTGTAGGGTTGCAAAATATTTATATGCCAAGTGCTTCATGTAAAGAAGATAATTAAGCTATGAATATATTTCTAGATTCAGGTTTATAAAAGGCATATTCTTATTTGCTCTGGGTGACATTCTGACCCCAATGAAGTCAATGGAAGTTTTGTTATTGACTTAATGGGGTCAGGATTTCTCCCTGTGTCTCAGAGTACATTTACAAAAGTAACATTTTTAACATTCTGTGCACAATTTTATATATATTTGGACACTCTCCAAATTTACGACTACAATAAGTATGACAGAGAATAATCTCAGTCAATATGAGAAACATCTTTAAAAGCTTTCCATAGTTTTCCACAGCCCCACACCCGTTCCACAAATCACCAGCCTCTCAAAGACACAGATGTGCTTTCATAGTGACCAGAAGATTAACAAGCTTGGGCATGAAAGAGGACCAAAGTCAAAGGCCCACCACTGGAAACACCCTGCCCCATTATACCTCCAATGGCAATTTCAAAATTGCAATATAGAATGGGTTATCTGTCATCATCTTCTGCAGCAGTGCTCAAAAACAGACAACCTCTCATGTATCAAGGCCCAGACCACAAATGGATCTGTAGATCAACATCTCTAATGGTACTACTCAGATGCAAACAGGACAGTTACTATTGTTACACATATATCCTGATGTGGATACTGCTCAAGAGAAGCTCCATGCTTAACACATTTCAATAACCCAGTATGGAAGTTAAGAAGCATGGATGACAGACTCATGAGAGAGAAATGCATAGATGTAAAAAGCACTCATTGACCACTACATAGAACACACAGGGATTCAAAAATACTCCTATATTTTGAACCACTTTAATGAAGGTGCGAGTCTGGTGATGTGCTGAGCGTGTTAATAAAGAATTCATAAAATAAGTAATTAAATAGGCAAACAAATATAAAATGATGACTACTAATAGTTGTACTTCTTGGATCTACTATTAGTTGCAGCAGTAACATTTAATAATTCTAGGAGCAGCCACCATTTCACCATCCTTGGCTCACTTTTAGGTTGCTTCTCTCAACCAACTAGCATATTTCTCTCTCTTGTATGGACTACACCTCAGTCAGAATGCTCTCATCCGAGTCATTATCTCTGCCAGGCACTGGGAAAGCCAAGACACCACACTGCCTGGGTTAGATAAAAAGGAAATTAAGAGCGGCATGTCATCTGTGTATTGATGACACAACAGCCCCTCACAACAGTCCCTCAACTACCTCCAACAGTATATTCACACATACATTAAGAATGCACAATACCTGCACCCAGAGTACAGCTATCAAGGTTCCTTCCCCACTCTGAACGCTAGGGTACAGATGTGGGGACCTGCATGAAAACCTCTTAAGCTTACTTTTACCAGCTTAGGTTAAAACATCCCCAAGGTACAAACTATTTTACCTTTTGTCCCTGGACTTTATTGCTGCCACCACCAAACGTCTAACACCGGTTACTGGGAAAATGTTCGTTTGGAAACGTCTTTCCCCCCAAAATCCTTCCAAATCTTAACCCCCCATTTCTGGGGAAGGTTTGATAAAAATCCTCACCAATTTGCATAGGTGACCACAGACCCAAAACCTTGGATCTTAAGAAAAATGAAAAAGCATTCAGTTTCTTAAAAGAAGAATTTTAATAGAAGAAAAAGTAAAAAGAATCACCTCTGTAAAATCAGGATGGTAAATACCTTACAGGGTAATTAGATTCAAAACACAGAGAATCCCTCTAGGCAAAACCTTAAGTTACAAAAAGACACAAAAACAGGAATATCCATTCCATCCAGCATAGCCTATCTTCTCAGCCATTTAAAGAAAACAGAATCTAACGCATATCTAGCTAGATTACTTACTAAGTTCTAAGACTCCATTCCTGTTCTGTCCCCAGCAAAAGCATCACACAGACAGAGACAGGGGCTTTGTTTCTCCCTCCCCCCAGCTTTTGAAAGTATCTCGTCTCCTCATTGGTCATTTTGGTCAGGTGCCAGCAAGGTTATCCTAGCTTCTTAACCCTTTACAGGTGAATGGGTTTTTCCTCCGGCCAGGAGGGACCCTAAAGGTGTCTATCCTTCCCTTCACACCCATGACAACAGCAAAAATCACTTCAAATGCCACACATGCATAGATGGAATACTGTACATAATCCAAATTCTCAGTTTCTGGAATGTAAGCAGAATACAGGTACAATACAAACTCGGTGAATGCCAGCACAATTATTATTATGTGGCTCAGTCATCTGAATTATTTTACAATATGTATTCTTCTCACTTCATTGGCTCCACAGATTTCTCTCATCACTGTTTAGTCCCCTTCAAAAGAAAGGTGTAAGCATGCCACTGTCAAAAACAAGCATAACATTTATACTTAAAAGATAAAACAGTATATCTGCTCTATTTGAATATGTTCATGAGATAATTGTCTATCCCTCTCAAATCTTTAGCCAGGTTTTTCTTACCGATAGCATCTTTGTGACAATACTGATACAAGCACCACTGTTAGATAAACTCTCCCACTGATGTGTTTTGCTTTCCAAATGTGACGTTTTTCTTTTATGCCAGGTAAAGACAAAATCGCTATTTCCCAATCATTTTATTTTGTTTCTTTCTCGCATTCTGAAACAGATGCAGCAGAACTGGGAATCTGATCAGGCATAATATTTCTGCGCAGCAACTATATACAGGTTTTTATTGCATCAAAACATTTTCCTCCATATTTTCCTGTGTTATAAGAAGTGATGAATTCATTTATTTCCACTTTAAAAATGAAACAAATAAAATGAAGTTCTAATTTTTACTAACTAGTTATTTTTAAAAAGCCCTTCCAGTCCGACATTCTGGATCTGCCCCTGGATCTGGCATATCCTGGATCAGTTCCCCAGCTCTTGTCTCCTGATTAGTTTCTGGGTGGTGATTGCTTCTGACATGAGCTTTTCCCCCTGGAGACCTTCCAATTATTTGTGGCTGCGGACAGCTCAGATGTCTCTGGGATAGCTTGCCTTCTTTAGATCTCTAGACCTTTTTACTTTGATTCTTGTGTCAAAATCTTACAGTTATGAGTTCTCTCACAACTCTTCCCTTTTCTATGCTATTCTGGCTTCTGAGCTCCCTCTGGCATCAATTTAGTGAGAACTCCTTTCCAACAATCATCAATCTGGTGTGCAAATCTCAGCACTGCAGCTCTATTCCATCTAACCCTCGACTGAGTGGCAGTACTGCATCCAAGATCTTTTGTAGGCTCCAGCTTTAAAAGACTGTGTAGGGGTGAGCATCAGCTTTGTTCACTTTTATCTGGTGGACAGATTCCTCAGATGTCAGTCTGAAGTAGGCTCTGCAATATGGATAGATTCTGTTCACTTTTCCTGCAAGGCTTCTAAGCCTTGGAAATGTAATGCAGACAAGCCTTTCATCTTACAAAGCGTGGATCTACACAGATACGGCACCTCCCTACTTAAAAAATATGGACTTGGTGTATATTCTGTGTCTCATCTGTTGACCCCAGTGACAATTTATACGCCTGTTATCAGTTCAGGAGCCAGGTACAAAAGAAGTGAACTGGATTCTATTCAGACCCAAATGTCACCTACAGACTTGCTGACTGAATCCCAATTTTGGAGCCTTATTCTGCCTTCAGTTACACCTGTGTAACCACCACAAAGAGGTGAAACTGAAGGGAGCATTTGCACTATTGAAACTGTATTACTGACGATGATGTATGAGCAAGAGGAACATAAACCTTTTCACTTGTATGTATTTTATTTATTGTAAGCTTAGCATATTTGATCTAGAATCATAATTATTCTAGAATCACTAAGATAAAATAAATCCCGCAGGTTTTACAGACTCACTTCTCAGAGTATAACAGCACTTTAAATACTGACCTCCCTTCCACTTAGAACAAAATTCCACTTGTTCTGGAAGCGCCCGTTTCATTGGTAGGTATATTCCATATTTAGCCATAAGCTCAATAAGAGCTGTTAAACTAAAATAATGTTTACTTACAAAGTTCTTCTCTGTAACCATTTAAGGCCCTGATTCAGCAAGCAACTGGATTACACGCTAGGGTTGCCAGATGTCTAGTTTTCGACCAGGAACTCTGGTCAGAAAGAGGACCTGACAGTGTCAGATCTACTGATTGACCACGCAAAGTCTGGTTACTGCCGGTGGGGGAGGCATCGGGTCATCACCCATCACTCAGCTGGGGCCACCTGCCACCTGCATTGGGCAGCTGCAGCTCCCAGACCTGGCTCTACAGGAAAGTCCTTTCTGACCTGGATGTTGGGGGGCGGGGGAAGGGCAGGAGAAAGAGGGGGGAAACAGCAAGTGACGGGGAGAGGGAGGAAGAGGAGCAAATGGGAGCAGGTCCTCGGGGGACTAGGTGAGGGAGGGGCAGGGCCTCAGTGGGAAGAGGCAGCGTGGGGCAGGTTCACTGCTGGAATGTCGTTTTTTTTAAATATTACAAAGTTGGCAACCCTAACACTAAGTTCAAAAGGACTATTCATGCTTGAAGTGTGTGAATTATTGATCTTTATGTTAGGCATGTGTTTAAGCATCTTGCTGAACTGTGGCCTAAACTACATTTGTTAATTAATTTACATATCGATCCTTTTAAATTCTGGTTGAGACTGTCAAAGCCATCTAGAGCAGTGGTTCCCAAACTAGGGGCGCCGCTTGTTCAGGGAAAGCCCCTGGCAGGCTGGACCGATTTGTTTACCTGCCGCGTCCGCAGGTTCGGCCGGTCATGACTACCACTGGCCGCGGTTCACCGCTCTAGGCCAGCACGTCCCTCGGCCCGCGCCGCTTCCCGCAGCCCCCATTGGCCGAGAACAGCGAACCGCGGGCAGTAGGAGCTGCAATTGGCTGAACCTGTGGACGCGGCAGGTAAACAAACCGGCCCAGCCCGGCACGCCAGGGGCTTTCACTGAACAAGTGACGCCCCTAGTTTGGGAACCACTGATCTAGAGGATTTAGACAGAATTCCATTATATTCCCCTACCCTACTTTGAAACTCTCTTTTAGCCTGAATCCAAAGTACAGCACCACAGTTTATATCCTGCCTTTTCAGACTACATTCTTTGTCACCTCCACCTCTTATTAAAAAATCTTTCAAAGGTTGCAGAGTAAACTCATCTTTAATTAATGGATTATTTCTTTACTCTTCAAATCTGCTGTGTCCTGCAAAGATGTTTATTGGTTCAGGATTAGAAAAATAAATATAGAATGAGATTTGAGTATGAAGGATATTTTCATATCAAAGATCACAATATATCATTCACTTTTTAGGCCACTATGTTGGATAACATCTCCAAATGTCCGACTGCTCATAACAATGACCCACCCTGCCACAGTCACTAAGATAATGAAGACTGCATTCTACCAAAATACCACAGATAAGATTTGATGAACTAGGACTTCATACTGGCCAACCAAGGTAAAGCCATGGATATTTTCCAAGAAAATACAGCAATAAGAAAGCAGTTTAAGAAACAAAACCTTAAACTGATGATTTTCAGATGCTTGAATAGTCTTGAATAAAATAATGATTTACCTGTACTAACTATCCCTCTCCTTTCACTGTTACCAACCTTTCCAGAGATACTGCTGCTAAATCAGGAACACGTTTTTTCCCTCTCTCCACTTTTAGAGGGAGGACGGCATTGCTAGAATGCATTATCTCAACCAGGATGGAACATGCAGGCTTAGAAAGAGCCTAGGGATGTTTGCTTTCCTGACCATTTCTTCAGGGGAAGTGACTGAGCAACATAAACTGTAACAGTACCCTTACTGGGCTTAGGGTTGCAAATTTTGGTTGGATGTATTCCTGGAGATTTCATCACATGACAATCTTTAATTAATGATTAATCTTCAATTTCTAGAGACTCCAGGCCAATCTTGGCGGGTAGGCAACCCTATTGATGGTCAACTCACAGAGAAGCAAAAGATAGTCATGTCACTGTAGGGAAGGCTAGAATTGAAACATATCAGAACAAATATATATGCTTGAAAAGTGTATGAGAAAGCATTTGACTCACTACAAACAGGCCTGACATTTTGGATGATATAAAGCACCTCGTATAAAGCACATGGTGCATCAAAGGGTGACAATAGGGATTTCATCCCTAGCAAATTATTTCAATGATTTAAAAATCATTTTGAAAACGAAATGAAGAATCATAAAAGAGGAGGTAAGCAGTGTAAGTGATACTGAGTCAAGGAATTAACCCTTCGAGCTCTACAGTCTGAGTTTAAAAAGCCAGTTATGTTTCAAGTTAAATTAAGTTGTTAGTCTGCATCTGGATATTGATTTAACAGTGCTGGCAAATCCTGCTTCAGAAAGGCCAATACTACAATAGGTAAGTTTCTTCAAGTTTTAACTGAGATGCAATGGAATGCAAGTATAGTTAAGTTTGAATAGATTTGCCAGCACTGTGTGGCTGACTTGAGCCAGTACTATAAGTCCTTCACTTCCATGTGTGCCAAGATAAATTCACCCAACAAATGCTAATAAATAAATTTAAAAAGGGGAATCTGATTAATCGATGAGGCTTTCAGTCAGAAACAATCTGATCACACTATAACTCCTCAAAATATTTGCAGCCTTGTCAACAGTTTTCTTTTAAATATGTATTGCTGGATCCAAGTAAATGCTCATTTCAAACATTGCATTTGGCAGGGAAATGCTACTTCTCAACCAAACATTGAGAATTGTGCCAACATTTCTTTACTAGTTTCAGTAACTCACAGTTGTATTCTTAAAAAGATTGTTAAATACATTACAAGACTCGTCATTCGCCGCAATGGTATCAAACCTGCAAGCAAAGAAGATTTCATCATGTAACAACTATTGTCAGCTTTCTTTACTGTATATTAGTGAATAAAATGGGATAGCCATGTGTTATACAAGTATAATTGGCTGATGTGAACAATTTGATTGCCTTCCAGTCATGTGGTTTGCATAGCCACACAGATCAGTGCTCATTTTCCTACTGAGTGATTAGATGTTAAATAATAGAACGTGTGTTTTAGGACTGACATTTTAAAATAATTAAACCCCATTAAGGTCAACAACCACTCATAGAAAAGCCAAAGGTGAGTGCGTTGCAAGGATTTTCACACTGTTTAAAAACCAAGGACAAAACTCCATGCAGGCAACTGCATATGATGTACAAATCATTCTTTAAAATGCACTGTAAAAGTAATTTTTTTTATGACTAGTTTCATATTTCAGCATTTAGGTTACACATAACACTCTCAGGTCTATGTGGGACAAATGGAAATTTGGATCCAAAAGTAATACATATGGTCTTAATTGCTTTTTGCAGTGAAGTCACAGTCCAGTGTAAAGAAATTTTTTCCAAACGCCAGCTTGCAAACTGGATTTTCATGTGAAACTTTCAATAATAATAATAATAAAAAGCAGCAGCAGATGTGGCTGTAGCTATTAACTTTCTTGGGACTCCCCCCCCCCCCCCCCAGTCTGCCCACTTCCAGCCAACTGCCATCTACCTCTTTCTAACTAGCATTGTTTTCATTTTGGGGCACTGGCGAGGCTTTCCTCACAAAACATGTTGCCACAAAGAAGCTGAAGTGCATAGGACAATGCCAGCTACTTAATTTTTTAATTAATGCCTGAAATACTGTCTCCCTCCAACCCACTTCTTTTGGAAGGATGGATTTGGTTTCAAATGTAATTTTTCTACAAGGCAAAGATTCAGTATATCAAACCAATTGCAGAGACAGCATAGTTGGCTGCTTTTACACTAATCAAAACAGCTATTAAGCTTCTATGTAATGAAAACAAGATTTTTCTGATTTGATTCCTGTGACTTGGCTACAGTAGCGCAGACTGTGAGGCACAGTAATCTTCTATTTAAAGAAGTCACATCCAATCATATGGTACAATTTTAATAGTCTCAGGGCAAGGATTATTCCTTCCACCAGCAAATCCACTTGAGTACCAGCTGTTACCCTATCCTACATTCCCAATTACCTCTGGATGTCACCACTTCAGTTCTCTGGCAGGATCATTCCTCTGTGTGCACGTGTGTCCTGAGATACTGTAATCAAGTCACTCTCAACAAATTAGCAAGTGAGGAATATTTTTTTTTTGTTGTTACTCGCTTTCCACCAGTGTTGATTGTGACATTCTAGGTAGCATTTTTTTAAAGATACAGGCAAACGACAGCTCTACAGAGGAACAAAACAGCATGGAAATGAAATAGGAAAGGGGGAAGTGAAAAATCAGCAGAGCCTGTTGATCCCAGATTGGTGGTTTTAGTATCATTGCTCTAAGCACTGCGTGGCTGAATGCTGTATTGGCTGCTACAAGCATGAGCCTGTAACTACATAGTACAGATAAACAGAGACTGTCATGTGCCTGACTTCCACAGTTTCTCCACTGAGAGGCTTCATCCTCTTTCTGCCTAGAAAAGTCACAGCTCTAGTGGAATGGGCTTTTCCTTTTCTACAACAGTGGATTTTTCACATTAAGTAAGCATCCTATATAGAGGATTTGATCTAGCTAGCACTAACAAATATAGATGCTCTGCTACCATATTTGGAACCCTCAAAAAAGAAACAGGAAAAGGATTTTAAAGACTAGAAAGAGATAATTTGGGAGAGCCTTGTGGATAACGAAGAAGTGCTATCTATGGCTAAAGATTAGGTCAGAAGTTGGGAAGAGAAAATTTAGTTAAGTAAGAATACAGAAGAATTAAGTAGTATTTAAAACAATTAAATAGTGAGAAAGATTAAAAAGATGCCACAACTTTCCCAGCATTATTTGCAGTGTTCATGTAGCTGTCTTGATCCCAGGATATTAGAGAGATAAACTTGTCTCTCTAATATATTTCCCAACACATATACATGTATTTGGAAAAACAAATAAAACAAACAAACAAACAAAAATTGGGCCTGCCAGAATGGTATCCTGCAAGTACCTTGTATGCAGCTTTTTAAGCAACCTTAAAAAAAATGGAAAGTAGGCAGAGTTAATTTTATAGCTGATCTATTTTAATTGCATGGATAAAAATTAATGTTTAAAAATCAAACAGCTTTTTAAAAAATAGTTTTTTTTTAAAAATAATCCTTCTTAAAATTAAAATTGAATTGACAACCAATGTTAAGGCCTAAACTATTAAAATCATTTAAATTACTTAAAATAATAATAAGCAGTACATGTTTGCTGCTAAATTCTTAAGAAAGGGAAACCACTGAACTGGTGGGAGACATGCAGTATTGCCAACTCTCAAAATTTTATCATAACTCTACCGATTTGGGGGTGTTTTTTTAATCAGACTCATGAAAACATAATGAAAGGCCCCAACTCACAATTTTTCCTTTATTTAAAATGGCCACCATCTCCTTTTATTCGTAATAGGGCTGAACACAGGGAGATGGCCACCATTTCCCTACAGTTTGTCTGCATGTGTAAGTGGGGCTGCCCTTAATAAAGATGGCTGCCACCTCCCACTGTTTTCATTGAGATTGAAGCCATGTCCACATCAGGCAAAACTGATGTCACTCTAATGTTCAGGGGGCTAGATAGGAGACAGGGACTGTGAGAACCAGCAGAGATGGTGGATGGGAGAAAGTTGAAAGAGAGCAGGAGGCTTTTTAGAGATTCCAAAGGGCTGGGATGAGTGATTGTGGGCGATAGGATGCAGGGGGTATAGAACAGCAGGAGGCAGAGGAGGAGTGTGGGGAGTGCTGCCCAGTCTCAGATAGATAAGTTGGAGTGGGGCAGAGGTCAGGGAAGTGTTGCTTCTTGAAAAAGGCTAAACCAATCCCATATTATTTTTTTTACTGGGATTATCACTTATATGAATGATTGGTGTAAGTTTAAAGTTCTTTAGGATATTCATCTGTAATTCTTCAACCCTAAAAAGTAATATACATTCTGTGTGTTTGTGAATCATGACGCATTAAGGTCACTTGTTTTCAAACTATTTCAGCCCTTTTTAAAAATCAAAATAAACAAAGTAGGAGGGGAGAGAGTCAAGAGAGCAATAGGAAATGGCAGGTCCCCTATTTTAGGAGTGAGGGGAGGGTAACTGGAATCTACATCTGAGCAGGGAAAGGCATGCATTTCTGTGGGCATTAAAAGTTGACTTTTCAGCCTGAAATTCTCTCTCTCACACACACACACACACACACACACACACACACACACAGATAATAAAAGGAAATTAAAACCTCAAAAGACAGACTAAAAATGTGTTTTGATGGCATTTTTAATCTCATACTTGGGGGCGGGGAGAGAGTCTGACTCGTGATTTCTGTTCTCTTGAGGGGACTCCAATTCATTATTTTTGATGTCTTGGGGTTGGCAGTACTAGTCACTGGCTAAGAACCTGGAACCAGAGTTTGCTTAAGTGTCAAACTAGCTTTTGGCAGCAGTAGTCTCTTCTGTAGCTTGTTTTTCTCTTCCACTCTGTGAATAAAAACTAGGCATGAGAGGATGAGATCTACTAGTTCTAAAATGCTGAAGGAAAAGATCAGAAACAATAAGTTCAATTCACTAACTTTAGAGTTCATTAATTCTTCCTTTATTTCATAAATAAGTTAATTTTAAATGCAAAACATGTTTGATAATTTTTTTCTTCTATATCCTGCACATTTAAGGTTTCATTTAGCTACTGTTACTACTGATAAAATTTAAAATGCTGTTTTGCATATTTGAATTGATTTTAATTTCCATCAAAATACATCTTAACATAAATCACAAATAAAAAAATTAATCATAATCTAGTAAAAGATTAGTAAAAGAGATTAAGGAGAAAGATTATTATAGGTTAAATGCACAGAATGCAACTAAACCCCCCAGTTCTGCAGCTGACTGCATGCGTGCTGTCAGACGACAACGTCCATGTGAAGCCCTGCTGCAGGCAAATTTGTTACTTGTATTTACAGTGCAATTACTGATGTCATTGATAAAAAAAATCTGAATCACAAAAAAGGGCAGCACTGAAGAGTGTTCCAGTGCATCAATACAAAATTTAGCAATGAGTGGTTTGTTTTTTTAAATTATGATCTTTATTAAACGCCAAAGAGAATGAGAGAGAGAATGATAAAAAATGAACAAATGTTGGAGATGTAATTTAGAGAATGCCAACTTAATACACACATAAAACTGTACAAGACTACAAAAATTCTGGGGACATATATAAGAAATAATGACAACTACTGAAACAAAATGAATATTCTCAACTGTATCCAAAGGTGATTCTCTCTCCCTGCTGAAAATGAAGATTCCTTCTGACAAACTGAATATTTTTTCCATGTATGAAATTTTACATATCATAAGGAAATGGAAATCAGAAAATGTCCCAAAGGTACATGAACTGATTCCAGTTTCACAGTGAAGATTCACTTATGACAGATTGAGAAACAATACCAAGACTTTTTTCATCCTCGATTACATACAATAGTATAAAATAGACTCTTCCATTGCTAGTGCTCCCTATGTCTCTGATCCTGCAATAGGAACCATGTTACCAGACCTCTTTGTGCCCATGCAGAGCACTGTTGATACTGAAGGAGCTCTATGAATGGAGAACTGAACTCACACTAGATGTAGCAAGAATCTCTCCACAGTCCTTGCATGCTCATTTTGAGAAAGACATAATTAAAATCCACAGACAGATTTTGAAGAACAAGGTTGAGGCTCAAAAAACAGATTTAGAAGCTGAGTTTTTGCTTCCCCTTGTAACCCAGAGCAGCAGGGACATTTAAAGGGGCTGCAACACCTTTTCCTTCTGCCGCCCAGACAAAGGCCCACCTCATTCGGTTGTGGCAAGCACATTAGGAAGTTGTTGGACTCACTAACCACACACATTGGAGTCCTCCTTACATTACTGTGGTCTACTTGCCATGTGTGACATAATGTCCTAGAGCTAATAGGGAGGAAATTTCTAGCATTGATGAAGAATTAAGATTAGTCTCTCCCTATCCGTGTAGTCAGAAGGATTTTTATTTATTGGTACAAAAGCAGTAGAAGAGACCATTTATAACAAAATGAACATTTTGCTTTAACTTCAGTTTACATTCAACTTACTTTCCCACAAATTGTTTGCGGCTGATTATTGGAGGTGTACAATGTTGATTTGTTTTTCAGTTTTCTTTACAGTTTCAGTTTTCTTTACAAAACAAAGCTAATAAAGTTTCATTAGAAAAAAAAAATGAAAATCACCAAAGCTAAAAAATCTGCATACACTTGAGACACAACATCAAAAACAACAATCACCACCACACCACTCTTTTAAAAACAGTGGAATTTACTATGAAATAAAGTTTTTATAGAGGCAGGTTTGTCACTGGGTGGATTTCAGTGGCAGCAAAACCAGTCTTGGCTAAATGTCTTCTAATCTTGTACATTAAAAATATGTCATTCAGAGCATTCATTTGTACCATTTTTGAAAAAAATATCTTCATTCACAAAATAGTTGTGCCACTATTCCAAAATGATCCCCCCTGCTTCAATACAAAAAAATTTGAAAAGTTAAAGAAAAATTGGTTTTCATAAAGAGATATTTTGCTCTGCTGTAACAATTCTGACTGGAATAAAAGTGTGAAGAAAGAATGTAAATCATAGCACACATATTTATAAATATAAATTCTAAGACATTGCTGCCTCACTGAGATATAATACAATTTAACAAAACTTGAACAGCACATTTCTACTATATCCACCCTTTTGCTGTGAACATTTAAGTTTATAATGAAAGTTCACTGCATCTCATCTGGCCACATGTTCTATGACTGACAGAACTTATTCAGTTAAGTTATCAAGGAAATAAAAAGAGTCCACATGTTGAATTCACATAAAAGGTAAAATGATTAAGCTAGTAGCTTCTAATAATTTAAAATTTAAGTTTGCATGTGTACTAATTACAAAATACTATTTTCAATTTTGTGTTTTACAGCATTGACAAGCACTTCTGAGAATAGTGTTAAAAGTGATCTATCCAATATCTAATCATTGCTCTTACAAGTATAATTGGGATGGACAGGGCCTTTTCACAACACGTCTCAGTAAATCTGCTTTAAAGAAGTCTCCATGCTCAGAGTTACATGGGTTGTGCATCTAGGGCTCATACATGTGTAAGGGGACTGTTGCCCCCTTACTAACATTCAGTGGGGGCGTTTTAGTTTCTAGCTTCCAGTACTAAAAGTGGGGTTGATAGGAAATCAGGACCCTGAGACTGACAGTCCCCAGGAACAATGGGGAGAGGCCAATGCTCCAGGTCAGCCTGAATGACAAGGCAGGCAGGCTAATCAGGGAGTCAGGAGGCCAGGGAGGTCCCGTCCTACATGTGAGGTGGATTTGCCTGGGTCAGACAGAGTGGGGCTGAGCTAAGGAGAAAGCAGGGACCCGAGCAGAGCTGGGGAGCAGAGCTGTGCCAGATCCAGAGAGAGCAGACCCTGTCCTGGGAGCAGAGCTGTAGCAACCAGAGCCAGAGGGGCCAAAGAAGTAGCCCAGGGAGCTGGAGGCAGAGCAGCAGCAGTGCTGAGACAGAGTGGTGAAGCTGGGGCTGGAGCAGTCTGGAGCTGGGGAGAGTGAGGGGGACCTTGGGCAGCGGGCCCAGCACAGGGAGATGCCTCAGCCAAGAGGCTCTGCAGGCCAGGCTTGAATCGTAACCCCGACAGGGCGGGGGCGACACTGGGAAGAAGGGTCCTACCACTTAGAGCCTGAGTGCGTGTGGCCACCACCAGAGCGAGTGTCCGACCCACAGCATCCCTGCAGCACAGCCAGGGCCTGAGAAGGCGGCCTGGGACTTACAAGGAACAGACTGTGAACTGCCCGGACATTCCAGAGACACTGTTTGTGATGTTCCCTGCCACAGAGCGCGGTGATGTGTTTCCTTTAACCTTTCCCATTTTTCCTTATTCTGTTTAAAATTAATTGTTGATTAAATAACTTGCATTTGCTTTCAATTGTATGTAATGGTCAGTGGGTCAGAGAAGTGCCCAGTGCAGAGAGAGTACCCCGGAGTGGGGACACCCTAGCCCCTGTCCTAGGTGACCACAGCAGGGTTGGGGGTCGAGCCCCCCAGGAATTCTGGGCCCAACCTTGATGGGGTTACGAGGACTCTACCAGACAGGAGAGTGGAAGGAGAGTCCTCAAGGGCAGGGAGGCCACTGGGTAAAGGAAGTGGGAGCGACAACTCAGATCCTTTCGCTAGCCCATTTCACCAGGGTAGTGCAGAAGCCAGGAAAGTTCCCTACAATAGCGGGACTATTCCCCCACTTACACATACATCAAAAACTCAGTTCAACAATACTCTTTCACCAAAGACAACATTTTGATAAACATCAGGCAGTGGAAAGTGGAAGCCCACATCACCAAAACATAATCTGCAAAAACATACATAAGATTCTAAATTTGAATCCTGGACTCTGAAGCTAACTTAGTGGGAAGAGCGCTAAGCACGATTTTTCACCAATTGTCTGGTCTAAAAAATAAAATTGATAGCATTGCCTCCCAAATGCTCTACCTGAAGACAGTCTAAGTGATATGTGTACTCCAGTCTTTCCCCTCATCTGAATGAGCTTTGAATTCTGTTTTCCCAACCCTCGGATTAGAAAAGGAAATTCTCAAAGATCTTATTCACTTTGCCGTTTCTATTTCACTTAAGACCAGATGCATCTATGTGGTAATTTAACCTAGGTTTTTCACAATTAGTTATAATGTCTTCAAAGAAATCATATGGAGAAAGTCTGGGTAAACCTAACAATTATGTTGTCAACTACATATTTTCAGTCAATTTGAATGTATAAGTAGAACTAAACTAATTAATATGCTTCAGCATACCTTAAACTGTTGCTTACATAGGCTTTTTCAAAATAGCATTACTAATGACTAACATATTGTTAAAAGGATGCTCCTGGCTGTCACTGATTGGGTCATTCTTTGTCCTTTGGAGACTGCCGACATATATCTATATCTATATATCTCCTCCTGAACATTAATTTAGCGGGGAGTTTGAAAAAACAAAACAAAACCAGTTTATGGTCTATTTGCCAAAAACTAATTCTTATTGTAACAAGAACAAAAATGCTGTGTGGTTGTAATAACAGAGCACCAATGAGACAGTTGTGAATGCATTACCTAAGGCTGAGTGTATATAAAAAATTGTATTATTTATGGTAATTGCAAATTAACCTAAACATGCCAACATTCCAAATGAAGGTAACTTTTCCATTGTTGAGATGCATTACATGATATCTGTGCATCTGCAGATAGGTGGATGGCGGAGGGGATATTTTGTACCACAGCTGACACACATTCTCTTATAAGAGTAGGAACACATTGCATGTGTTTTTGTTACCTCTCACCCATTAACCAGCATATTCACAGACACAAATTGAACAAATACAAGGGGCATAATCTGAATTATAAATTACCCAATATTAAAATTTATGCCAGCTAGTATAATGAATACTTTACATTATGCTAGTGTCATCATAATGTTTTTTGTAATGTTATCTACTGTTTGCTATTTTCATAACATGGGGGAATATACAAATAACTGATTAAAACTATTCAGAGAGGAGGATCCCTTATATGATTATCCTTTCTTTTACCCAAGATACCAGTACAAACTGGTGAATATTCCCTTTTCCTACACAAGTTAGGCATTTAGCAACTAAAAAGAAACCAGACTTTTGAATTAACCCCTCAGCAGGGCACAGAACTCCTCTTTCTTTCTGGCTACTTTGATTACTTCCAGAGCTGAAACTAATTCATTGCAAAGAGCCACTGTACATTTTTTCCTTGTGAAAGGCAATGAAAGGGAAAGAATAGAAGAGAGCTGCTAATTCTTCCACGCACTTAGTCAACGAGAAGTCCATTGGTAAAGTAAATTTCCAGGACTGAATCTGCAGGTTAACAGAAAAATGACCAGAATTGATGAAGGGCCAGATTTAGGTTTACATCTGGGAGATTTGGACTTTAGCATTTTATTGTGGCTGCAATAAAAATAGTTTGGAAAATATTTTTGGACCTTTACAATTAAAATGCATGAAGCTGAATGGACAACTGCTGTTACATATCTGCAGAACATTCAAAGAAAGTCTATAATTAACATGTGCTTATAAAGATTTATATAAAAGCTTCATGTTTATATGTCATGAAACAGATGCTCTTTTAAATCCAATGCAAATTAATATTTATAAATTGTTCTTAATCTTTTTCTCTAAGTGTACAACAGTGCATTTGTTAATAGTGACATATTTATCTGGCCTTTCCCAGTCCTAGGAAAAAATTATGCCAGTTTTCCTTCAGACTGCTTTCCTATCCTGTCATACACTTTATTTCATGAAACATGAATCCAAATGTTCTGTTTCTTTTCAATTTCCTTTCACCACAAATGCCAGAATCCCCTACTTCACAACTTTTCAGTAACAATTCAGTCTTTCTGTTCTAAAGGCAAAAACTCAATACTGCTGTCTTTAATCAAGCTACTTTGGACATGTCTTTAATAATGAAGATTCAGCTCCTTATGTTAGCTACTTCTTCCCACGTCATAAATTATGCCTATGATTCTCCGTTATGTATCTACCTTAAGAGAAAAGACAAAAGCTTACAGGATGACTGAAAAATACAGAAAACTGGCACAAAAGTAAGAATTAATGGATATTAAAAATGAGCAGTTCTAAAAAAAAAGAATCACAATAATAAGGTATGCACGAACGTCTAGATGTCTCAAGGAACTTACTACTGGGATATGGGCCTTCCTCCTCTAGTTTGGTGCAAATGCAACCCAGATTACTTGTGACAAGAAAACAGGACCATTTGTGGAAAATTTCCAGAAAGCACCTTTGCTACATCCCCCTTCAAATTAAGCCACCAGTGATATGTTGGTTAAAACCTGATTGTCTGTATCAGAGGAGGATGATAGGTGATCTCGAGTTAGGACTTCATCTGTCAAAAAAGTAAGTATTAGAAATCTTTGTAGGAGCATGAACATGGCCCATTGTGCTAAGTGCTGTTAAAAATCTATACAAAGAGATGCACCTTGACCTGAAGAAATCCAATTAGAAAGTATCTAGCAGGTCGTGCAGGCAGAGCACAGGTTTGATATATTATTAGGAAGAAGTATTTACTAAGTGGGCTGCCCCTCATTCTGCACTAGCTGCAATTTCTGAATGGTTTGAAGAGGTATCCTATGGAAAGCAGAATGCAATAACCTGATCTTAGTCAGACAAAGAAATGGCTAAAAATTACAGCTCTGCAGTTAAAAAGGAAAGAATGGAAATTTAGAGCTAGATGTCATCCACGTATTGACAACATGTAAACCATACTTCTTCACTAATCCTCTTAATAACCATATGTACAAGCTGAATGGGAAGGAGGACATCATCTTACTGCACCTCACATGATTGCACACTTAATTTTGGTAAGCAATGAACCTTGAATAACCACTGGCATTTCTTTGTTGAAAAACAGTGAAGCCACTCCTAAGGAATTCCTGTTTTCTACCTCTAGGATCGATAGATCTGCAAAGTTACACGTTGTGTCAACTGTATCAATGGCAGATGAGAAGATCTAATAAAAATCAATATATATACCTTATTCTCTTCCCTAGTCAGAGGGTGGCCTCCAATGCTGTTTGAGTGATATATCTGGATCTAAAACCAGACCGGCCAGATTCAGGAAATCAGAAAATTCTGGATTCCCAATTACCTTTCCTAAAAATGCGAGGTTAAACACAGGTCACTCGGTAGAAAGATTGCTAGTATCCACTGACAGTCTTAAGCAGAGGTTGCACCAATGCCTCCTTGAAACATATGCCATCTTACTTTCCCAGAGAGGTAGTGCATATTTCAAAACAATGGAACCAGCACCTCCTCACTACATTAACCAGGTAGGAAGACATAGTTCTAACTTACAGATGATGGTTTTAGGTGCTTCCCATACTTCCAGAATTTATTTTGTTTGCTTTGTCACTATGAATTTATCATGGATCTGACAGGTTTCAGAGCAGTAGCCGTGTTAGTCTGTATCAGCAAAAAAACCGAGGAGTACTTGTGGCACCTTAGAGACTAACAAATGTATTTGGGCATAAGCTTTTGTGGGCTAAAACCCACTTCATCCGATGCATGCAGTGGAAAATACAGTCGGAAGATATATATACACAGAGAACATGAAAAAATGGGTGTTGCCATACCAACTGTAACAAGACTAACCAATTAAGATGGACTATTACCAGCAGGAGAAAAAAAATCTTTTGTAGTGATAATCAGGATGGCCCATTTCAAACAGTTGACAGGAAGGTGTGAGTAACAGTAGGGGGAAAATCAGCATGGGGAAATAGTTTTTACTTTGTGTAATGACCCAGCCAGTTCCAGTCATTATTCAAGCCTAATTTAATGGTGTCCAGTTTGCAAATTAATTCCAATTCTGTAGTTCCTTAGTTGGAGTCAAACTTCCTTGTGACTGGACTTTACAAAAATTAGATAAGCCTTTTACAACACACACTTTTCTTCTCTACAAAGGAAAAAGGACACTGAACTATCTAAACTACTACATGCCACAAGGGGCCACAACAGTGGTTCCCTTAACTCACCCAGCAAGATTGTTAATCTATCGAGCTATACTCTTAGCCTGGCAGAAGAGACTATCCTATCTCAGGGCCTCTCCTTCTACCTCTCCACCCCCACGAACATGATACAGTTTTGCAGTGACTTGGAATCCTACTTTCGACGTCTCCAACTCAAGGAATATTTCCAACAGCACACTAATCCACAGAAACTTTCCTACCAACACTACAAAAAGAAGGATTCTGCGTGGACTCCTCCTGAAGGTCGAAACAACAGACTGGACTTCTACATAGAGTGCTTCCGCCGACGTGCACGGGCTGAAATTGTGGAAAAGCAGCATCACCTGCCCCATAACCTCAGCCATGCAGAACACAATGCCATCCACAGCCTCAGGAACAACTCTGACATCATAATCAAAAAGGACATCATAATCAAAATCATAATGTGACATCATAATCAAAAAGGAGGTGCTGTGGTCATCATGAATAGGTCAGAATATGAATGAGAGGCTGCTACGCAGCTCTTTAAGACCACATTCTATAGAACATTATCCTCTAATCCCACTGAGGGTTACCAAAAGAAATCACACCATTTGCTCAAGAAACTCCCTGAAAAAGCACAGGAACAAATCTGCACAGACACACCCCTAGAACCCTGACCAGGGGTATTCTATCTGATACCCAAGATCCATAAACTGGAAATCCTTGATGCCCCATCATCTCAGGCACTGGCACCCTGACAGCAGGATTGTCTAACTATGTAGACTCTCTCCTCAGGCCCTATGCTACCAGCACTCCTAGCTATCTTTGAGACACCACTGACTTTCTGAGGAAACTACAATCCATTCATGATCTTCCAGAAAACACCATCCTAGCCACTATGGATGTAGAAACCCTCTATACCAACATTCCACACAAAGATGGACTACAAGCCGTCAGGAACAGTATCCCTGATACTGTCACGGCAAATCTGGTCGCTGAACTTTGTGACTTTGTCCTCCCCCATAACTATTTCACATTTGGGGACAATGTATACCTTCAAATCAGCGGCACTGCTATGGGTACCCGCATGGCCCCACAGTATGCCAACATTTTTAAGGCTGACTTAGAACAACGCTTCCTCAGCTCTCATCCCCTAATGCCCCTACTCTTGCGCTACATTGATGACATCCTCATCATCTGGACCAATGGAAAAAAAGCCCTTGAGGAATTCCACCATGATTTCAACAATTTCCATCTCACCATCAACCTCAGCCTGGACCAATCCACACAAGCAGTCCATTTCCTGGACACTACAGTGCTAATAAGCGATGGTCACATAAACACCACCCTATATTGGAAACCTACTGACCGCTATACTTACCTACATGCCTCCAGCTTTCATCCAGACCACACCACATGATCCATTGTCTACAGCCAAGCTCTATGATACAACCGCATTTGCTCCAATCCCTCAGACAAAGACAAACACCTACAAGATCTCTATCAAGCATACCCAGAAGTTACCCACTACAGGACAGGCCCAACCAAGAAAATAACAAAACGCCACTAGACATCACCTTCAGCCCCCAAATATAACCTCTCCAGCTCATAATCAAGGATCTACAACCTATCCTGAAGGACGACCCATCACTCTCACAGATCTTGGGAGACAGGTCAGTCCTTGCTTACAGACAGCCCCCCAACCTGAAGCAAATACTCACCAGCAACCACACAACAAAAACACTAACCTAGGAACCTATCCTTGCAACAAAGCCCATTGCCAACTCTGTCCACATATCTATTCAAGGGACACCATCATAGAACCTAATCACATCAGCCACGCTATCAGAGGCTCGTTCACCTGCATATCTACCAATGTGATATATGCCATCATGTGCCAGCAATGCCACTCTGTCATATACATTGGCCAAACCGGACAATCTCTATGCAAAAGAATAAATAGACACAAATGAGACGTCAAGAATTATAACATTCAAAAACCGGTCGGAGAACACTTCAACCTCCCTGGTCACTCAATTGCAGACCTAAAAGTAGCAATTGTCCAACAAAAAAACCCTTCAAAAACAGACTCCAACAAGAAACTGCAGAATTGGAATTAATTTGCAAACTGGAAACCATTAAATTAGGCTTGAAGACAGACTGGGAGTGGATGGGTCATTACACAAAGTAAAACCTATTTTCCCATGCTAATTTTCCCCCTACTGTTACTCACACCTTCTTGTCAACTGTTTGAAATGGGCCATCCTGATTATCACTACAAAAGTTTTTTTTTCTCCTGCTGATAATAGCCCACCTTAATTGATTAGTCTTGTTACAGTTGGTATGGCAACACCTATTTTTTCATGTTCTCTCTGTGTGTGTGTGTGTGTGTGTGTGTGTGTGTATATATATATATATATATATATATATATATATCTTCCTACTGTATTTTACACTCCATTCATCTGATGAAGTGGGTTTTTGCCCACCAAAGCTTATGCCCAAATAAATTTGCTAGTCTCTAAGGTGCCACAAGTACTCCTCGTTTTACTCATTACTCATCTGAGCAATTTTATCTGTAAACTATTTTAGAAATTCCTGATGAAAAAAACCTCAATTTTGTAACCAATGAATGCCTAAAATATTCCCAACCAGCTAAATAATATAGTCTAAACTTTCAACACAGCCCCTATCCAGTTGCCTTTTCCTTTAAGCCCAGTGTTACTTTTGACCTGTGTTGTTGTTGTCTTTGTTAAAACATTGAAATCCCTATCTAGCCAAAGTAATCCTTAAACTACAACTCTTTCTGCTTCCTCACCCTCCTCTCTTGTTCCACAAACTGGGGCCTCAGTCCATACCTGCTAACCGAACCTTCCTCTGACACGAGTATCTGTGTACAGGTCCCCTTCCCCTCCGGAGCTTTGCCCCAGTTGGTGCAGCTGGGGATTGGTGCTCCAAAGGGTCTTTCTACTCCCTCTGCTGCTGGCCAGGGGGTACGAATCCAAACAGCAGCATATTCAGTAATCAAATTATACAATATAGGCTGTGAGGTCATTGAGATTCTAGGGGTTAGGTGTGCTGCTTTGCTATTCCTGGCTGCTGCTTCCCCAGTGTCTGGGAGTCTTCCCTAGCCCACAAAACTGATGGGTGCATGGAGGCCTTGCATTCTGCTTGGGAAGTGGGGTATTCCTACAGGGAGAGGACCTATCTGCACTGCATACATACCTTTCACAATGCTGCTAGCTATGATACCTATATCTATCTAGCTCAGATATTGGCGTATCCATCTCCAACTGCAGATAGTTGCTTGAAGAACTGTGTCCTACAGATAACCTCAACAACAACACTGAAAATAGCATTAAGCAATGGATCTCAGGATGGTCCAACATTAATACAAAGGGCAAAGTTAGTTGGTCAAACTTTGTTTATTGTAGGGTATGTCCAGAAAGATCCAATGTTCAGTTCCAAAACATCTACAACTACATGATCAAAATTGCTCATTGTTATTAACAGCCATTTTAATTAAGATTATTAAGATGTTTATATGTTTGGATGGTTAACGTCAAATATCTAAGGGTGTTTCAAACATTCTGTGTTTGTGTGCTTCCATGTACATTCATCCTTGTGCTATGCTAAGCTATGCCTTTAAGAATGAAGATAATTTTCTGGATGTAACAGAAATCAAAGAAACCATCCGGAGATTTGTTTTACCATTATGAGAAACACAGTTATGTTCATTAAGACTGTTTTTTCTAGCTCATATATCCTCCTGGTGCCACATTACTACCTATTTGGAACACAGGGTCAAGGGTTTGTTACAGTAGGGTCTACATCTATGGGAGACTTACGGGAGTCATGGATAGAGAAAGCCTTGGAATAATGGTTAACCTAGCCCCTTGCACGGAGCCCTGCACTGGAACAGCAAGATATAAAAAGCTATCACAAAGAAGGATAAACCATGGTTATTACATTGCAGAAGACTAGACAACAGAAGGGGACATATGACGTCCTGGACTGCCCAAAATCAGAAACAAAGCATAAACAGAACACACTATAAGATGTCTGGTCTCGGAGATAATTCATAATGGTATATACAGGCTTTCACTTCAAACTCACTATTTTGCATACTGATCAGAGGTAAGATTGCTTAAAGTTCCTACCATCTGATGGCTGTTAAATTGCTCTTACAATTTGATGGTTGAATTTGGTGTTCTCATTATATTTGTCAAAAGGCAGACATCCTGTCCACAAGACAAAAAACTCTACCATATTTTTCATTAATTGGTACTATTATCTGCAGCCTCAGCTAAGAGCCTAAGGACCAAACAGTTAAAGGAACGGTCTTTAAGTCCAGGTGGCCTGTCTTGCTCTGGATTAAGACCACTAAGGAAGCCTAGGGACATTTGCACAGTCACTAACCATGGTGTGCATTCTCTGTTGTGTACAAATAGAGAATTTCTATTTCCAAGCCTGTCAAGCTCACACGTGTCAAACACTAAATTCTCTCCTCCCTCCCCCCCAAGAAAGAATCGAACACATTATCTTACAATTAAACAGGTGAATATGTATTGCAAAAACTATTTGTCCCTATGTTAAATACAATATAAAGCATTATGCTGGACATTTAAACCATTATGTAGTTTAATAAGAATATAAGAACATAAGAATGGCCATACTGGGTCAGACCAAAGGTCAGTCTTGCCCAGTATCTTGTCTTCCGAGAGTGACCGATGCCAGGTCCCCCAGAAATATTTTCAGGGTCTTATTAATTGTGAATTTTAGTACAGTAGAACCTCAGAGATGCGAACACCTCAGTAATGGCGGTTCTTCATAATTGAAATGTTCACAACTCTGAACAAAATGTTATGGAAGTTATTTCAAAAGTTTACAACTGAACATTGACTTAACACAACTTTGAAATTTTACTATGCAGAAGAAAAATGCTGTTTTAACCATCTTAATATAAATGAAACAGTTTCCTTACCTTGTCAAATCTTTTTTTTTAAACTTTCCCTTTTTTTAAAAAAAGTAGTTTACATTTAACACAGTACTATACTGTATCTGGGATTTTTTGTTTGTTTTTTGTCTCTGCTGCTGCCTGATTCTTCTCTTACTGAGAAGAATTAATAATGTACCTTTCAAAAGTAGCTGCTAGCTACTGCCATTAAAACTCTTGCATACTTATGCCAAATTCTGCTCTCTTTTACTCATGTACATTTGTAATTAATCTATTGTCATCAGTTGAGTTGCTCTGGATTTACAATAATGTAGCAGAGTACAATTTGGCCCCCAAATCTAGGTTCATTATTAGAAAAATAATCAAGAGGATTTTATCAAAGCTCATCAGAAAAGTTTCAAGATGAAGACAAACCAGAGGTTCCAATATGGATTCATTAAATATGAAAAGGGCAGCATTTCTAAGATGTGTAGAAGAAATATGAAACCAAATACATAATATTAAAATGGCAATATCATTGAACAATTAGTCTGTGCTGTATCTTTCGAGATTTCCCTTCATGTTTGTTTATGTTAAACCTAAGCTGTAACTGTCTGCTACACATTCAGCTGTGTTTTCTACAAATGCACGGTCTACTCCTGGGGGGAATTCTGTGCCACTGTGCACATGCATAATTCATGTCCCCCTGCACACTTTTTTTTTTCTCTGCAGAACATAGATTCTGCTGCAGAGGTACTGCAGTTACACCTTTCACCCACCAGGACCTGCTGTGGTGCCTGAAGAGAAGGCAGGCAGCCAGCGGAGAGGAAGGGGAAAGAGCAGGGCCAGGATGAGGAGACAAGGGATGGACAGAACAGGGCACACAGGGCTGCTGGGGGGTCATAGATTGGGGTTCAGAAGGACTAGTGGGGAGGACAGACTGGAAGTAGCGGGGTGATAGCATTGAGCCAGGGGCTGAATGGGAGGGGGCTGCAGAGACACATGGAGACAGGGGAGGGGGCTGCAGGGACACATGGGGATGGTGGGGGCAAGGACACAGAGGGACAGAGGCAGATGTGCTTGTCTGAATGGGAGAGACTAGGGGTCAGCCAGGGTCCGCATGAAGGAGGCTTCCCAACTCCCTAACAATCCCCTCATCCCCCCAAAAAACTGTTCCATACTTCTACCATCCATACCCAACAACCCCCCAGGTTCACTCCAAGGCTTCTTCCCACTCCCTCAGCACCTCCATTACCCCTGACTCCCCCAATCCTTTACCGTGCTTATCCTTACACCATGGCCACTGGGAGCTGTGGGGGAGCCATGCCTGCGGACGGTCAATGTCAGCAAAATGTCTCGCAGCCCGCAATCAGATTACCCTGATGGGCTGCATGCGGCCTGCAGGCCTCAGGTTGCCCACCAGTGATTTAGAAGGTAGAAATTAAGTTGCTTACATTATATATTACAGGGCTTAAAATTGCTTATAGTATTTCTAACAACATATATTTGAAGTTTTCTCTCATTGTACTTTTATATATGCAAAAATAAGGAGAAAAAAGAGAAAATAACTGATTTTGCCCTGTAAACTATTGAAAAACTATTAAAAACCTATTTAAATTGTGTACTTTATTTGATATTTTTTGACACTGACCTGCCATAAGCGCAGTACATCAAACTTATAGCACCAATGCACCACATAAACAAATACCTACATGAGGAGAAAATTTCTGAGGAAAAAAATCATTAATCTAGTAGATAAAAACATAACATCCTATCACTGAAAGTTAAAACAAGACAAATTTCAGACTGGACATAGGTTGTATATTTTTAACAGTCAAGGAATGTGGTGGATTTTCCATCACTTGAAATCTTGTAATTAAGATTGGATGTTCTTCTAAACCATATGGTCTAGCTCAGCCACAAGTTATGGGTTTGATGCAGAAATTATTGGATGAAATTCTATGGCCTGTGTTATGCACCAAGTCCAACCGGATGATCAGAAGAGTCATTTCTGGCCTTTAAATCTATAGATTTGTATTGTGATGAAAACCACTCTAAAAATAAGTGACATATCATTTGATTTCTGTGAATGCTGAAGTCAATGTATATTCTTCCGGAGAGGATGGATGGAAGAATATGAAGAATATGAAGAGACAGCCTATGTTCTCTTTCTTCCAAATGGAAGAGGATAATTTCCCTCTCTTCCCCATGTGGCAAGACTATAACAACTTTAATAAAAATAGAAAATATGGTAATACATTTCAAAGACCCAAATTCATTTTAAAAGGTATTTTCTTTTGTGGAAAAATATGGTATTGATTTAACATATTTGCCCTTTGTGTCACTCAGACATCTCAATTTACAGCTCCTTTTGATCTGCACAATAGTTTAAATAAATATAACACCGTAATTCATGATAAATGATTTCATTCTACATTAAACACCTACCAGATGAGTTTGCATTTTTGTTTTTATTAACTTTAAATAAAATGAAATTTAATATTAATATAAAGATATCAATTCACAGACCAGCTACTTTTTAATCCTCTCTATAGTGCTGGGGGATGACAGAGACTACTATATATTGTTATCAAAAATTATATCAACAAATGGAAGGGAATTCAGAGAGTACTGCTAAGGGCTTGTCTTCACTGCAGAGTTAACATGAGTTGTAATTCAAGGGCTGCCCTATCTCAAGTTCCATCCAAACACAAAAATCCTTAACTCAAGTGTGATGGTGCTTTCAAAACACCTGTTAATAGAGTATAGGCTAAAATTCGAGTCAGCTGCTAGGGTTGCCAGGTGTCCAGTTTTTGACTGGGACACCCGGTCGAAAAGGGACCCTAGTGGCTCCGGTCAGCACCGCTGACCAGACCATTAAAAGTTCAGTTGCGGCGCAGTGGGAAATGCGGCCAATGGGAGCTGTGGGAGCGGGGGGAAATGGGGAGCACGCCAAGCCTCCCTGGCTGCCCCACTCCACTGAGGAGCTGGAGGGACATGTCACCACTTCCGGGAGTCATGCACCCCTCACCCCCCCCCCATACCCAGACTACCTCCCGGATCCCGCACCCCATCCTGCACCCCAACCCTCTGCCCCAGCCCGGAGTCCCCTCCTGCACCTTGAATCCCTCATTTCTGGCCCCACACCAGAGCCCACACCCCCTCCCACACCACAACACCCTGCCCCATCCTGGAGCCATGTGCCACACTCTGAACCCCTTGGCCCCAGCCTGGAGCACTCTCCCGCACCCCAAATCCCTTATCCCCGGCCCCACCACAGAGCCTGCACTCCCAGCCAGAGCCCTCACCCCCTCCCACACCGGAATCCCCTACCCGAGCCCAGTGAAAATGAGCGAGTGAGCGAGGCTGGGGGAGAGCGAGCGACAGAGGAAGGAGGGATGGAGCAGGGGCCGGGCCTCGGAGAAGGGTAGGGGGCAGGACAAGGGTGTACAGTTTCCTGCAATTAGAAAGTTGGCAACCCTACCTGCTGCCACAATCCTTCTGTGCTGCTAAAACAAGCATTCTGTGCAGCTCCAGTGTTATTTTCCCAGTGTGGCTGTTCTCACTTGAGCAAGGCTGACTTAAGTGTAAATAACTCAAATTAACTCTGCAGTAAAGAAATAGCCTAAGAGTGATCGGATTAACTACAAAAAAAAAATTAGTCTGAATTTGAGGGGAAATATCCAGATAGCATCCAATTAGACTCTGGAATCTTTGCCAAGAAAAGTGGTGAAAGTCCCATTGGTTGAGTAATTTGAAACGGGACTTGTTTTTAACACTCTAGGGAGCAGTCCTGCATTAGCAATGGGATGGCTAGGTGACCTAATAAGCTTCTCTCACCTGTATTTTCTATGATTTTGTGGTAACAATGACACAATATTAAAATACTCTATTGCTAATGCAATGGCATTGTCATGTCTTTTAAAATAATTGCAATGTTAATGTTACTTCCTCCACAATGTTTACAAGTAACTAAAATATCAAAGCTGCAATTGTCACAGAATAAAAATTAAAAGCATTTTTTTTTCCAGAGTCAGATTTGCTCATTAAACTTCACAGGCTTTCTTATCTACTGCTGAATGATCATCCCTAACCTATCTAACTGAGATGGCCTAAGGGAGTTGCTCTTTTATCGGCTGAAATAGCAAAACTCTTTGAAGTCATTCTATTGTAACCTTAAGTTTAAAAAAAAACAACCACCCCTGCCTTCAAAAAAATACAGTATTTCATTTCCAAGAACATGATATAGTTTTACAGTAGTATAATGGTTCAAGAGTATACACATTTTTATTTTATTTATGATAAATTCATAAAGAAAAGTATTATTCTTCAAATGATGTATATTAAAATAAAATTAAGATCAAAAAACAACAATTTAAAATATAATGACAATTAAGAATAGGCTATTCGTCTGCTTGCAGTTCCATATAAAGTGTTACCTGGGTTAATTATTTACCAAACTATCTGTATGAACAGCTTACTGGGAAGGCTACAGAATATAGCAAATGGCTGAATCAGTCATGTATGTGGAAGCGTATACAAATTCTGTATTACATACGAGTTTTTCTGCTTTAACTAGGCACAAAATAGTCAAAATAGGCTGTTTAAAGTCTTATTTCTTCTTGTTATTTCTATATGTATTACATGGCTTGAGACTGGAACAATTTATTTCATTTGAATGCCAGTGGAATCTATGCAATTTATATTTGATAGTCTTAAAAACATAAGAGTGTTCTGCTTTCCAGAGAGGTCAAGGAAAACCTTTGTTCATTAGCAAAATGAATAGAAAAGTTAATCACTCAAGCATGGAACAAGTGGACAGGATTCTAGTGAGGGCACAGAAAAAAAAAAAAGAGTGCACTGTGATAAACTTTGTAACTTGTTCAAAAATCTCATCCACTTGCTAGCCTCTAAGATAGTGACTAAATGTTGCATACTTTATAATCAACTTTGCTAACACTTCTTTAAATTTAAAGAATATACAACAAAACCTATGAAATAGTGATCTCTACTGTTCACACTGCAATACTATCTTCCAATTTTTCTGCAGGGACCACTTAGCATTACCTTACAAAGCAATAATTTTCCTACCGGGAAATGATACACCCTGAGTGTTATAGAGGCAATATGTCTAACAGATTAATTACACCAACTTAAGAATGCCAAGTTGTCTGTATTTAACTGACTCGGAAATGTATGTTTCATTGTATTTCTAAATGTTATATTAATCTTCTGCATTTCAACTTAGTGAGACAGTCAAATTAAACATTTTGGAACAACCTAGTTATATACCTTGGCTTTATGTTAAAGCTATCCCCTGCTAGACGAAGACATACATACGTATCCATTAGGAATACAAATGAAATGGAAAAGGATAATTAATTTAAGGACAAAGGGCATATGCAATAAGTTTCGCTTTAAATCTCTTAGAATTCCATGTTTTTTTTAAAAGTACTACAAAGCAATGAGGAGAATTCACCTACAGTTTGCCATTTTGTTTAAATGAAGCATTCTACTGATTAAGCCAAACTCCCTTTAGGGCAATTAGCAATAAAGAACATAAGCTGTTCCAAAAGATCAATTAAGTGTTGAATGAGAAATGTTGTTTTACCATGTCAATTTCTTTACTGCTACTGCCTACGCCAATTTGGGTACGGCTGAAAATAATTTTATTCTATTCCTGCAGATGATTTGGACTTCTTCTGATATACTCTCCAACCAATAGCCCAGTTAAAGGAGTCACGGGAAGCAAATTTGAGTCTAAACTCTCTAGAACAGTGGTTCTCAAACTGTAGGTTGGGACCCCAAAGTGGGTTGCAACACCATTTTAATGGGGTCCTCTGGGCTGGCTTCGACTTGCTGGGGCCCAGAGCTGAAGCCCAAGCCCGGGCCCCACCATCCAAGGCCAAAGCCTGAGGGTTTCAGCCTGTGTGTTGGGACTCTGTTACAGGCCCCCAGCCTGGGGCTGAAGCCCTTGGGCTTCTGCTTTGCCCCACCCAGGTCAGTGGAGTCTGGGCAGGCTCAGGCTTCAGTCCCCACTCCTGTGGTCATGTAGTAATTTTTATGGTCAGATGGGGGTCACGATGCAATGAAGTTTGAGAATCTCTATTCTAGAAACTATCATTTCTATTTAGATAATTAATCTTGAACTAGTTACAAAAGAAATGGGAGAAAAAGCAACCTCAGAAAATAAGATATAAAAAGTTTCAGGCCAAAAGTTCCAAATTTGGGTATCTGAAGGATGGGTCCTGAACATATACTTATGCACCCAAATATAAGTGACTTGATGGTCAATGGGCGCCAACAGCCTATGAATCCCAGGGATTTTAGTGGGAGCAATATGTAATCAGCACCTATGAAAAAAAGAGGTTATTTTTAATTAGGAACCTCAATATGGGATTTAGGAAACTAACTTTAGGTTTTCATACTGAAAAACAACCTAGATATTCAAAAAGGGAAGGCATACAAGTTTATTTAGGGGGAAAAAATGCACTATTGAACACGAGTTCATGCCCACTTGGGCAGCCCTCCTTGACAAATATATGCCTGGAGTTCCAGATAGCTGCTCAAAAAAGGAATATTGCAGATTCCTCTTCATCTCCTCTATTTATTTACTTGGATTGAAGTAGGAATTTGGAATGTGCAAGGCATTCTTCAAACAAAAACAGCTTACCAAAAAGCATGTCAAGACTTTGTCAGAGCTCTATAATTAATTTAAAAACCCATGTTTTTTATTAGTATTTTGTCCAAAGTGTTTTTTCCCATCAAACAATAGTAGACTGACAACTGGAAAGCTTGTGGATGTTACAGTTCAGTGCATCTTTGATATATAGTAGAACCTCAGAGTTATACAGACAAGCTCTAGAAGTAATAAATAAAAATCATGATAATGTTTTGTATTTAAATTGTGTCTTTCATTCAGGGAACAGAAAATACTTTAAAAAGGTGTGCTAATCCCTCTTTTGCAGTTGGGGAACCTGAGACTCAGGAAGGTTAAGTAATTTGCCAGAATCACAAACCATGTCAGTTGCAGAGGCAGAATTAAAACTCAGGTCCCCTGATTCTCAGTCCAGAGCATTATCTATGGACCACATTGCCTTTAAGAATCTAGATCTTGGGAAACCTACACGAACCAAGGAGCATTGTAAAATTCACCACCTTCTGCTCCAATCTCAAGGTGCACTTGTTAGATATTAGCAACAACAATGAGGAGTCCTTGTGGCAATTTAGAGACTAACAAATTTATTTGGGCATAAGCTTTCGTGGGCTAAAACCCACTTCATGAGATGCATGGAGTGAAAAATTACTTTTTGAAGTGACCCACCCACTCCCAGTCTTTATTCAGGGCTAATTTGAGGGTGTCCAGTTTGCAAATTAATTCCAGTTCTGCAGTTTCTCACTGAAGTCTGTTTTTGAAGTTCACTTCACCCCCACCATCAACCTCAGCCTGGACCAGTCCACACAAGAGATCCACTTCCTGGACACTACAGTGCAAATAACCACCACCCATCAGCAGAGGGGAAAAGTAATTTCCCCTCTGCTGATACTCACACCTTGTCAACTGTTGGAAATGGGCGACATCCACCTATAAAATCGGGACATTTGGTCACCCTAATATTCACCTTCTTGTCAACTGTTGAGAATAGGCCACTTCCACCTTAATTGAATTGGCCTTGTTAGCACTAACCCCCCCCCCCCACACACACACACACACTTGGAAAGGCAACTCCCATCTTTTCATATGCTGTGATATATATATTGCTTACTGTATTTTTCACTCCACGCATCTGATGCAGTGGGTTTTAGCCCACAAAAGCTTATGCCCAAATAAATTGGTTAGTTTCTAAAGTGCCATAATGACTCCTCGTTGTTTTTGCTGACACAGACTAACACAGCTACCACTCTGAAACTTGTTTGATATTGTGTTTTCTAATACAAACACATAATAGCAACAAGTCTGTTTAAAAGACCTCACCACCAGCACATCAGAACTAAACACTACAAGACACACACACAATTGTCCCCGTAGAGCAGGGGTAGGCAACCTATGGCACTCATGCCAAAAGCGGCATGTGAGCTGATTTTCAGTGGCACTCACACTGCCTGGGTCCTGGCCACCGGTCCGGGGGGTTCTGCATTTTAATTTAATTTTAAATGAAGCTTCTTAAATGTTTTAAAAACCTTATTTACTTTACATACAACAATAGTTTAGTTATATATTATAGACTTATAGAAAGAGACCTTCTAAAAATGTTAAAATGTATTACTGGCACGTGAAACCTTAAATTAGAGTGAATAAATGAAGACTCGGCACACCACTTCTGAAAGGTTACCGACCCCTGCTCTAGAGAGAGGAAGTGAGAAGAAATCCCCCATACATTAGCTATGTCACTTAATGCTTCCTGGAAGGTTCTTAGACCCTATAGTGATGCGGGCTGTATAAAAAACATGCATAGAATAGAATAGTCTGAATGCTCAATATTTTACTTGTGCTGCAGAGACTATTCTTGACCTGCAGGATGAATTTTAGTAACAGTGATGTCCTGTATAAGAGGCACTCCCTTCCTACACGGTAGATGGTATTTTAACGATCCAGGGTTGTCTGGGCAATGCTTCTTTTTGATAGACATTTTTTTAAAAAGTCTTTCCTTGTGACTGTCTATAGGATCTGAACTTTAACAGCTGGAACTATTGATATCAGCATGAAGAGTACTATTCTAGAATGTCAAGGTTATTGTTTTGTAATGCTTCTGTGTTTTTGCCAGTGGAAATAGAGAACATGCTCCTCCCCATTCCTACAGTTGCTATATGAGGCTCAGTTACATGAGTCATTGAGACTATTGCTGTTCAAAGTCACTGTTGTATAAACATAAGGCATTTCTGACCTTCTGAAAAACACCGTCATCAAACCTATAAAGCTGTAACAACGTCTTGAAATTTAATGATATAACCATTTTATGCTATTCATGCACTGTAAATTATTTGGAAAATCACAGGGCAAATGAAATAAAGGGCAACGAGAGAGGTTAGCAGCCCCTTGCAATGCAATTACATGAGGGCATATCACAATAAATGTGGGTTTAGCAGAATTTTGCATTCTTCATAATTAAAAGCAGTAAATCATGACAGTTTGTCATGTTATATTGTTTTATTCTGAAGAAAAATGTTTTGACTTATTAGTTTGACACCTTCAACATCAATTAGCAACTGGAGCCTGGAAAAGGGCATTTTTTACTACAACATTCAATTTCAGGTCCACTCTAAAGACCAGTGACAAATGTCTTAAGGCTGAAACCTCACTTACAACCTACAGGTATTGTAGAGATCTCAGAATAGTGAGTGACCACATACATCATAACAAGTGCTGCAACAGCATGTTGTGAAAGAATATTGGAATTTCAGCCATGCTTTTTCTGCATTTCACATCACCCAAGTATGTTTATGCTAAATTTCATTTTAAATGTAATTAAGCAAACAAAATGAATGGTGTCATTTTTTGTGTGATTTAATACGCACTGAACTCACATTCTTTTAGGATTATATGTGAGAGGGGAATGTAATAACTGAACTCAAACACTATTTTGTAGGTCATGAAGAAGGATCATTTCATTTTTTCTTGGCAGCATGGAAACTTTTTGACCAGTTGTAGCTTATGGTATTGTTGTTTTGTAGCAGCTTTTTATTTAATTTGCATATTATAATTCTCTCAAACAGTTCGGAGATTCCATCATGACAAACACTCTGTACATCACTTAGAAAAATATTATGAACCTGAAATACTGTGGTAAATCTCTTGACACATCTCATAGACTTTAAGGTTGGAAGGAACCATCGTGATAATCTAGTCTGATCTCCTGCATGCTGCAGGTCACAGAACCTCACCCACCCACTTGTGTAATAGACACCTAACCTCTGACTGAGTTACAGCAGTCCTCAAATCATGATTTAAAGACTTCAAGTTACAGAGAATCCACCATTTGCACTAGTTTAAACCTGCAAGTGAACCATGACCCATGCTGCAGAGGAAGGCAAAAACCCCAAGGCTTCTGGCAATCTGACCCAGGGGAAAATTCCTTCCCTACCCCAAATATGGCGATCAGTTAGAACTTGAGCATGTGGGCAAGGCCCACCAGCCAGACACCTGGGAAAGAATTATCTGTAGTAACTCAGAGCCCTCCCCATCTAGTGTCCCATAATCAGACACAGGAGATACTCGCTGCTAGCAGTCGCAGATGACTACATGCCATTGTAGGTAGCCTCCTCATACCATCCTCTCTATAAATTTATCAAGCTCAGTCTTGAAGCCAGTTAGGTATCTGTTCCCACTGGAAGACTATTCCAGAACTTCACTCCTCTGATGGTTAGAAATCTCAGTGCTGCCTGCTTTGAAAGATATTATACAGCAGAAATTTAGATTTTAAAATATCTTATTGTTATATATGAGCAACTTTCATCTCATGTTGAAAAGCTTAAGATAAAAACTGAGATACAAAAACTTGTCAAGAGAAGAAAATTTATTTCAAGCTGCAAAAAATTCATGTTTTTCTATTTGAGCAAACACAGAGCTCATTCCAGTACAATAATGAGTATATTTTCAAAGAACTGCAGCATTTTAGTCATATGACTCTTGTCAAACTCAATGAAAGTTTTGTTGCTAAAATGCCAATTATGTCTTTGAAAATTTAGGAGCTGAAAGAGGCTTTTTTTCTGGCACATGAATCTATTTAGGATAACCTAAGCAGAGTTAAAGATAAGTTTTTCTTTCTTAAAGTAGGTTACTTATACCCAGACAACTATATAGCCATGGAATTTTAAATATTTTATATGAAACTTGTTTGTTTACTAGTTCATAAAAAGCTAAAGAAATTAAATAAATTTTGCTCCCAGCTACACTGTTTAAATCTGGAATAACTGAAAGTACTCTACATTTATACCAGAGTAACTGGGAGCAAAATTATCACTGCTTCTTTATGTTGTCTTCAATTTGAGCTGGAGTTTTCAGTGGTGCAATGCTCAAAATGTGGGGGAAATTCACTTAAATTACAGTGTTTATTTTAAAAAAATAAATAAATGACCACTTAAATACTCACCACTAAAAAAAGTGATTACAAAGAGTGAAGTGGATAATAGATCCATTACATTTCAGTAATCATATACTGGTTTCGTAAAGAATTCCTCAAGATCAAAAAATAACCATATGTTCATATTTTTGAAAAAAAAAATCCCCGAACCAAGAAATGAAGGTGATTCCAAAAATCAAAGCTGAACTTCACATCATTTCCTATTCATGGCAGATATTCTTTAATGAGTGCGGTGAAAGGCAATTCTTGAGAGATGTGGGACATTTGCACTGCGTCTCTGCCAATATATGCCAGATTTTGTATTTGTCTTGTTTTTACTGTTACTTGCCTTTAATGTTTTCTATTTCCAGAGCACTTAGTCCCAAATTAAGGTGGGATTTTCAAAAGCACTCAGTGTTGGCTAACTCTGCTACCATTGAAGTTAATGAGCGCCAGATTCACATATGGTGTAAATCGGCTTAATTCCATCAAATCTAGCCTTGAGAGATTTCCCATTGATTTCAGTGGGAGAAGAATTAGGCCACTGCTGTGTGCTTTTGAAAATCCCATGTTTAATTCTTAAGCACACAAGTTCAAAAAGAACAGGAATAAAAAAGATAAAATAAAACACCATCCAAAATGATACTATTAATCTCCAGGAGATTCTACGTTTCCTATCATAATTATCCCATTTGAGGCCTCCAATCACATGTTTCAGCCCAAAAGCACTGTATGTATACAATCATTAAAAGAAGCCATTGCGATCACATAGAAGAAAGTAGCAACATGTCCAAATATTCACAGCTAGCTACCCACCCATGAACTAAACATTCCCAAACCCCGCTAGCATTTAAAACCAGGAGGGATCAGCCCTATCCACAACAGTAATTCCTTTCTAGCAACCAAGAACTACAGTAAGAGCACAAGGCTAAACTTACTGTGGTTCTCATAATATACTCATCCTAGGATGCAGTTGTACAGCTTGAAATATTGTTTGAATTCATTATGTCAGCACTTTTAAAAACTCATACATTGCTTTGCACACGACCAACTGAAAAGTAAAGAAGGTTTATTATTATAGGAAGGGGGTGAGGAGTGGTCAAAGACACGAGTATAAACATTCTAAGCATCACACTTTGGTATGTTTTCTTGAAGTTAAAGAAAGATATCTTCCATGCACAGAACACCATATTGAAAGTTCTGTACCTTCTTTTTAAATCAAATTTCTTCAAACAAAACAAAAGCATATGTTCTTCTTTCATGACTACATACACAACACAGAGCTTTTCACATTGTAAAAGCACAAAATAGTATCTGAAAAAGAATCTGTAATATTCCTCCTCCCTGAACCCCATATTCTTCATGTCTCCATAGTGCAGTCCTGAATGGAGTTCTATCATATTTTTTGGAACACAAAAATAAATTGCTTCTGGGCTAAGACCAAGAACATTAAATATTAGCCTAAAACACACAACTTTTAGAGAAGACTATGCAGAACTGAAAATAGAAATGTAGGAGGAACTTGTCATCTCACCACTATTAGTTCAGTCAGACAACTGAAGAGTTCATTCGCTTCTAGTGATAGTATCTGTTCCTGTGGTATTCCCCATTCTAATCTTTATTTTCAAGATCTTTCATGGCTTAAGACCCTCCCTACCTGTCATCTGTTGTATTCTACAAAGATGTCAATCCCCATGCCTATTCCACCAGTGATGCCAATGTGACGTCATCTGGTTAAAATATGACTATATAGATCCATTGTTGCAACCACTATTATATATTTGCAACAAATCTTGTACAAAATGTGGCATGTAAGATATCTATGAAAAGGTTATGATTTGCTGGTTATGATTATGCTATCTGTATACATGTATCATTTTTGTATGTGAAGTTATGAATATTGGCTCTATACCTGGATTTCAAATGTTTGCTCCCAAGGTAATGCCCATGAAGTAGTTAGCCAGCACATCTTGGAAGGGCTATTCAAATTGAGCGGCTCATCCAAAGGACATTTACCTCACAATGGACCATGGGAGACGTCCATCTACACTGAGTGGACTGTCCTATAAACGTGCTGTCTGGAATATAGCTAATGGTTTCCTGCAATGACTTTGGAAAATTGGGCATGAACATGTGACTTGCCCATGTGACTCAAAACACTATCTGGCTTGGTATACCAAATGAAAGAATAACCAGCAGTTTTGGGTTGTGTTTGCCCTATTTCTCAGCAGTTCTTCCTGAATTTGACATCCTCAGTTGTGACCCACTGAGGCACGGGTACAGCCAGGATTAACTGCCCTTTACTCCAGTTTTCCCTCAAAAATCTCCATGATTTCTCCCTTGCCACCCCTAATGCATAGGAAGAGCTCTTCATAAAAATCGAAAAAGCGATTACATTCTCCTTCTACAAATCCCTCCTAAAAACTCACCATTGATGCAATGTCTACACACATCTCAACAATAACCAGTTTGTGGGAGTGCTATGACCACTGCAGATTATCATAATTATCTCACTGTTATCTTGTGCTTCCTCTGGTGGATTGCTGTGGCCACCTATCATCTCCTATCATATACTTAGACTGTAAGCCTTTTATGATGTGTGTGTACACATGCATGCGCTCCAGTCCTTGACTGGGGCCTTTACATGCTACCATAATACAACAAATAAATAATAAATAGCAATAATGATAGCAATAACTATAGGGAACATCACTGACACTGGGAAACTCGAAAACTGAAAACAACATTTTAGGTCCATCCACTTCACCAGAATCTCTTACTTACCAAACTATGGGGAAACCAGGTCAGAATGAACGAACAATTTGACAAACCTGAAGTTATATGTAGAGCAGGAAGTGCGCAGTCTACCCACTCAACATGTTCTTTCAATAGTATGAAACAGCCTAAATTTGTAATTCTTGGAACAGGTTACAAATCCATAGCCCTGATTCTATATTTGAGAAGACATAGAAAAATTAGAAAATGGGGTCTGGAGGCAGAATGTGGAATTTGTTTGCTCTACTGTTCTAACAATGATTTCTCTTTTGGGTTGATTGGATGAGCCTTTTGTATGATGTAGTATTTTAACTGATGTGCAGGCATTTGGTCCCTTTGGATGGGGCTTTTTTTTTTTTTTTTTTTTTACCGCCTTTGTTTGGATGATGGAATCTTATTTATCTATCCCAGGGATAGAGATTGTGGCAGACAATCCCTGATATAGGGGCAAAGGCCTGCAAGAAGAACCTTCCTTTGGCCAGAAAATAGTCCTCAAAATGTACTCCCTATGGGTAGCTCAGAAGCTAGCTCACATAACAGCTAGTCACAGATCTCTAAAGTTGTCCACACAAAGGTACCATGTAAGACTAGAGCAAGAAGGGAAACACTGATTCCGTTTTCTGCAACCATTTACCCTTTCTGTCTGTTCCAGGTGGTGTTGGCAAAATGGTGCTTTCTGATCCGAGCTACACTAGCAGTCCACATCATGGTTTCATTCAGTCCCTCAGTTCCTGTACTCCTTGGGAAAGTAGGCAGAATGATCCAAATGCAAAGGGGCAACTCTGTCACGAAGGATTCTCTAATGATTCTATGTTTGCTGCCCCGGAATCATTGCAAAATGCAGGATTTCAGGAGAAGACTTTACCCCTGCTTTCTGGGTGGAAAAATGTAACAACAATAAATCCTGCAACCAAGCATATAGGTACTTGTGGGAAAAAACCAGGACAATAATTAAAAACAAACAAAACAAAAATCAATCTCAGGCATTAAATCTTTAATCTTTGATTTTTGTCTAGCAAGGTGGCAGATGGGAAATCTACAGCTGTTATTAAGACCTCTGGTTCTGCACTGGCATCTAGTTACTCCAGGAAAAACAGAACTAAGGAGTTTGGAATACTAGTGTGATCTACCCTCCCAAGCCAAACCAGTGATGCCCAGCTAGAATTCCTTTTGGTATATCGATACTGTACATAATCACTTATCCTCAAGTGGTATTCTAGCATCATGGGACCTGGCTGCTATATAATCACATCTGCAACCTATATGTTGGCTTGTCACAGTATCCTATAAACCAGTGGTCTCTGTAAAAAGGAAAATCTAAAAAGGTACTAATTTATATTTACCTGCATATTTCTAGTACACCCATCAGTGCAATACCAAAGCACATACACTTCATACTTGTTATCTGGGACAACTACAGTTGTAAGAGTCAATGTCTCCTAGTCTTGAGTCCATAATGAAATATCTTTACAGCAGGATTGATACTGACTAACTATTTGATAAGCTGTGTGTATCCACAAGCATGCCAAATCCAATATTATATGGGGCTCGACTGAATCCTGCCTGAGAAATGCAAGGGTACAAGATGGGGCTTACTACATTAGAAGAACATATGCAGCAATCAATAAGGGATATTACCTCTCTATATTAGTATGCACAGCCTGCAGGCCTGATGTCAGGGCCTTCCTATATTATAAATTAACTACTGGAGATTCTCCCGGGAGAACACATTGAAATCAGTTGCTAGGTGCCTGAGGTATTAGAAAGTCTCAGTCTCACATGATATTAACGTGTGATTTTAATAACAGACTGCCATTAAGAACTGGCAGTTCTGTTTGATTGGAACAGGACCACATTTTTTACCCCCCTAAACCGAATACCAAGGATGACAAAAGGACATCTTCCTTATCTTTTCCTCACATCTACTTAAGCCTCTTGCTTTACTAAAGTAAACATAAGTGTTAATGGTGTTTTTCCCGTTCCAGAAAGAAAACAACTTTAAATAACCCAAAATGTAGCTCTGAGTCCATTCCCAGATGGATTTAAGAGTTCAACTTTGCTCTTAAATTATGTTCCATGCCATTCTACGTCAGCTACCCAAGTTTCCAGGAAATTCTACTCAGATTTTAATGGAAGTAGTTTTCTTTGCTGATGCTTGATTTTTCAGAAGTTAGTTATATATGAACTGTAAGAGGTTTAGCCACTCTTGGGACAGATTCAGCAACATGAGGTGGTTTTTGAGGAGCTGCAAGGACGTTAGCATCTTAAAGCTGGCAAAAAACAAGAACTACACTACAAGAAGGATGTGGAAAAATTGGAAAGAGTCCAGTGGAGGGCAACAAAAATGATTAGGGGACTGGAACACATGACTTATGAGGAGAGGCTGAGGGAACTGGGGATGTTTAGTCTTCAGAAGAGAAGAAAGAGGGGGGATTTGATAGCTGCTTTCAACTACCTGAAACGGGGTTCCAAAGAGGATGGCTCTAGACTGTTCTCAGTGGTAGCAGATGACAGAACAAGGAGTAATGGTCTCAAGTTGCTGTGGGGGAGATTTAGGTTGGATGTTAGGGAAAACTTTTTCACGATGAGGGTGGTGAAACACTGGAATGCGTTACCTAGAGAGGTGGTGGAATCTCCTTCCCTAGAAGTTTTTAAGGTCAGGCTTGACAAAGCCCTGGCTGGGATGATTTAGTCGGGGATCGGTCCTGCTTTGAGCAGGGGTTGGACTAGATGACCTCCTGAGGTCCCTTCCAACCCTGATATTCTATGATTCTATGAACTGGCACTGAATGCTCAGTGAGGACTGGGATCCAGATCCTCAAAGATATTTAGACACCTAAGTCCCATAAGAGTCAGCTGCCTTAAACACTTTTAAAAATCAGAGCCTAGCTCCATGGTAAGCCTGAAAATACTCCTTTTCAGAGCTATATGAAAACCACCAAAAAGCAAAACAGTTTTTTCATGGTCAGATCAAAAATTGTTTTGTCAAACTTTCTCTCTCACAAAAGCATACATCCAGTGGTGCTGGAACAAGATGGTTAGGGGATGGGGGGAGGAGGGGCCGCCACACCCTCTGGTTTGAAGAAAGAATAACACACACCCAAATACATGGTTTCCATAATCAGCACCCACCACTATAAAAATTGTTCTAGCATCCCTGCACACATTCATATTGGGGATGTCTATAAATATGAAATATTGCAGCCCAGCCCTCCCAGGATAATATTGCCAAAACGTTATAGCCATTAGAAAATAAGTACTTAATGCCAGTTCCCTTTGAATAGCACAACCTTATTAGCACTATACCATGACAAGTACTATCTCTTCATTCCACACAAATATAGATCAAAAACTAGGAGATGTCAGAACATTTTCATAAAATGGAAGATAATACAGCTTTGACACAAAAATCTGTATTATACACATGGCCATGTATATAAACATACACTAAATTTAATCACACTGTAGCCTAGTGTCCAGGAACAAACAGCTGCTATTCACTGTAATCCTGTACAAAGCTGCTTTTAAAAAAAAAAAATACCATAATTCATACCATACATATTGATGTCCATTAACAGCTTTTTTGCAAACCTTTTTATATAAACAAAATATGCTAGAAAGGAAACCATCTGTACAATTAAATGGTCAGTCAGCATATTTGTCTTACATAAGCAATAGTACAGCCACACTATGGTGCAGTGTAAACATTGACTCAGTGATCTGACATCCTAGCACTGAAAAATTATCTTTCATCTGGCAGAGGCTGGAACTGCTGTGGAGTTGGTAAACTTAGTCCTGGAGTGGAGGGTGAGCCTTGCATTATACTTCATCTACACTGAAATATGAAGAAAAGTGATAAGTCCCAGTGGGAGTCCAATCCATCCCTTCCAGATGGAAGATGTGACTAAGGTTTGCAATAGTCTGAAAGCGGCAGCTTAGAGATGGTGAAATATGCAGATCAGGACATTGTCTAACTTTTCCATGGTCAATATGGGCATGGGCGCAGAGACCCTCCATAGGTAAAAAGCAAAAAATGGGTGAGGGAGGAGGGAAATTATCCTTCTAAAATAATTCTGCATATTGTCTTCAAAAGAAACTCAACTAATCAACTCTCAGAGAGATTTTATTTATTTTTCTATTTTCGAATTGTCAGAGATTCTGATTGACCTTTAATTATTGACAATTTGTTTTCACTTCTGACAGAATTATTAGATTGCCTGATATATTCAAAATGAGTCCTTTGGCCTTTCATGTATGAAAGGGCTATTAAATACTAGATCTGAGACATGTATCATTATTTTTGTCACAACAAATAAAAGGTCAAAGGACCTGAGCTCAGAAATGACAGACTGGCTGCTCTGTAAATCAATGCTAGGCTTTGTGTTGACCACAGTGATAGGTTTATGGGCAAAGGTCAAATCATTTAGAAGGTTCAGGGAACAGTAAAAAAACCTTCTACTTAGACCCCTTTATCATTATCCACTCACAAAGCGCACCTGCCTTGAGCTACTGTTCCTGTGAATAGAAAGATGAAATGATAAACAATAAGGGGAAAGTTGTCATCAGTAAACTCAAGAAGCTCCTTGACACCAGAAATTAAGAGAGTCATGCCAGTCCCTGCTGGCCTAAAAGGCTGATTGCTAAGGCCATAAGATACCAGTTAATTTGGAATTCACGGTGAGATTACTAAATGGGTTGTCAAGGTTCCTTCCCCACTCTGAACTCTAGGGTACAGATGTGGCGACTTGCATGAAAAATCCCCTAAGCTTACTTTTACCAGCTTAGGTTAAAACTTCCCCAAGGTACAAACTATTTTACCTTTTGTCCCTGGACTTTATTGCTGCCACCACCAAGCATCTAACAAATATATAACAGGGAAAGAGCCCACTTGGAAACGTCTTTCCCACCAAAATCCCCCCAAGCCCTACACCCCCTTTCCTGGGGAAGGCTTGATAAAAATCCTCACCAATTTGCTTAGTTGAACACAAACCCAAACCCTTGGATCTTAAGAACAATGAAAAAGCAATCAGGTTCTTAAAAGAAGAATTTTAATTAAAGAAAAAGTAAAAGAATCACCTCTGTAAACTCAGGATGGTAAATACCTTACAGGGTAATCTGATTCAAAGCATAGAGAATCCCTCTAGGCAAAACCTTAAGTTAGAAAAAGACACAAAAACAGGAATATACATTCCATTCAGCACAACTTATTTTATCAGCCATTTAAACAAAACAGAGTCTAATGCATACCTAACTAGATTGCTTATTAGCCCTTTACAGGAGTTCTGACCTGCATTCCTGCTCTGGTCCCAGGAAAAACAACACAGTCAGAGAGAACTCTTTGTCTCCCCTCCCAGCTTTGAAAATATTTTGACTCCTCATTGGTCCTTTTGGTCAGGTGCCAGTGAGGTAGCCTTAGCTTCTTAACCCTTTACAGGTGACAGGGTTTTTCCTCTAGCCAGGACGGATTTAAAGGTTTTACCCTTCCCTTTATATAGCCAGAAAGTGAAGGTAGGCGGACAGAATCAGAAACTAAAGCATGTTTTAGCTAAACTGGTTAGAGAAGAAATACACTTCTGAAGTGAGCCATTAGCACTGTGATACAGCTGCAATTACACAGGGACAAGGGATGGATGGTAACCAATGGCAAAATAATCACCCAGGTGGCAGTGTTGGGGAGATAAATTACAACATCAGATGTACCCAACCAATATTTTCTAAATTTCTGCCCAAATATATCATTAGCTGTGTTCTGAGCCAGGTGAAATGAGAAGAGAAGTCTAGCGCTGGGAGGAAGATTTTACTTCAAAAACAAAAATTGTCCTGATAAAGCTGCAGAAGCTCTGACTGCCTTTTGCAAGTCAGAGAAACACTCATTATCTATAGAGAAAAGTGATAGCTACTTCACAAAAATCCTCCTGAATACAGACATATGGGTAGCCACCCTGATCATCTGGAGATAAGGTGTAGCAAACAATAACAATTAGATAAAACTCTTACAAATAAATCCTAGGAGTAAAATATTTAATTATATAACTTTCTGAGAATCATCAGACTGGTGGTTTCATTGATACAACTCTGGATCTGCTGTCACAGTGCTGATTTTGTGAACGAATTCATTCAGGAAGAAAGTACTTTTTTGATTGTTTCTGCTGATCTTATTAAAGTTCCATTAATTTCAATAGTTGCTTGCTATTGATTTAGCATTCTGATTAACTGGCACTGGGCTACTCCTTTCCTATTGCACCCAATTCCCTCAACTGTCGCTGAAAGAGCCCTCAAGTCAGTCTGCCATTGCTCTATAGGACAGGCTTACTGCAGTACTTCACACTGTCAATCACATTTTGGGATCCTAAAGAGAAGCTCACCTCTTCTCTTTCACTTTTCTCTATGATTATTTTTACACTTTGCTGAGGTCAGTTCTTGAGGAAGGGTAACATTTAGCATTTTGAACTAGGCTATAAAGATGTTTTTTAGGTGTATGTGTGAAGGGATTAAATTTGAAGCTAATTCTAGCTATCTACTTCTGTCAGAATCATCAAGTAGTGTAGGTAGCCTATGTTATCCGGCGGTCTTATTACAGGCATCCTCCCATTCTCCCTCCCACCTTCATTCCTATTGTTTGTTGCACCCATTTGTTGCATCTTTTCTCAAATGATGTTCTTCAGCACAGGAACCATGTCTTCCTGTTTGTTTTCACTATGCTTACTATGATTGTGGCTTTTGGAGAAAACAAAACAATTATAGTAACAATTATTCTCCACTGCTTTGGTAAATTAAAAGATAAATCCTTCGGGAAAATACCATTTCCCCTCAGAGGTTTATCTTTATGTTTTAAAAATTGTTCACACTCATAGACAAACAGGTCATCCCAAAACTATGCCAGCATATGCAATGTAATTTAATATGTAATTTTACTTGAAGGCCATGCTCTTCATACAACCATTTGAAAAAATTCATTAGACCTGTTCAACCCACAGCCCTTTTCTTTACCTGTAATGTGGCTAGTAGAAAACAATGCATTTTTCACTTTTTTTTTTTAAACAAAAGACCTTTCCTCTATTGTTCACAACTGGTATCATGCACTACCTTTAAATGGAAACATCCATTTAAAATGGACAGGCACTGTATTTTCTTTCTTTCATTTTTAAAGCCTTCCTGTGGTTTTCCAAAAGCATTCCAAAGAGGTTACTTACTTTGCTTTGAAATTGGTTTGAGTTATGAGTAGGCCACAGCCTGAGACCAGCAGCTGAGACAGCAACAGAGATGAAAGTTTTTTAGCTTTGAGATTCAAGGGGAAACACAGCTGCTACAGCTGGCCTTCTCAGATCTCAACACTTACTACAATGATCGAGAAGGCGATAATGTGCTGTGTCTCAGTTTGAAAAATGCATTAATAAAAACAATCCCTAAATAGAACAAAAAGTCAATTAATCAAACACTAGACTTTTGGCTCTGGAAATTGAAGTGGGCTATGTTTACAGAAAAGGATTCTGCTGAATTCTGAATTAGTACATCTACTCAAAATTGCCAGTGGTATTACTCAAAACTGATTTTTTTAAAGTAAGTTTACAGAACAGGAGAAATTGTCATCTCACAAATGTTTACGGATTTTATCAACATAGTGAAGAAGCAGAAATGCAAAAGAAACATATATAAATGAAACACCACTGGAATAGTTTTATTGTAAGATCCTTGACAAACAATTAATATAACTACATGTGGACCTGGACTTTTATAGCATATGCAGGACAATTTTTAAAATAAAATAGATACAGAAACATTAAATGGAAAGTACAGCTTATCTTTAAGACCTTTTGATTGCACTTGATAAACTCTGATCTCACTGCAGCTTTGCAGCAGTACACATCCCCCTTTAGGGCCTCTGAACAAAGTATGCAGTCCATTTGGTATATACTTAATACATTTTGGCAAAAGTATAAACAAATGTCCTATGCTGTTCATATCACTGCAGCCACATTGCTACTTGAACGTATTTGACTTTAAAGAAGAACTGGATTTAAAATGAAATATTAGCAGAAGTGTTAGAGGCAGTGTGAACTCAACTATGTGAGCCTCCTGGACTCAGCATGAAGAGGTTCATATTATTTTGGATGGAATTATTCGTATCCTGAATCTTAATGTAACTTTTGCCAGCCAGGGAGCAAAGGGCAAACCATGAAACCAAAACTCAAGACTGCTAGAGCCAGCTTTTCAACAGAGCTCAGTTCCCAGCTGCCCAGAACAATGAGAGCTGCTGAGCACTTTAAAAAAATCTAGTTACTTCAGTTTAGGAGCCTAAATGGGAGCTGAGTTCTTTTGCAAATCTGAGCCTTGGTGTGTTGCATTCTTGTTATGCAATCAGGCTAGTGAATTCTTTATCTAAATAAAACTGCATTCCATAGGCAGCAGTATGTTTATTCTGTGAATTATATAACACAGATTCATAAAGGAAAATGAACTTCAAGTTTGGCCCTTATTAATTTTCCTTATTTTCAAAAGTGTTTGGATTTTTTTTTTTTAGTTAATAGAATTATTTCTAGGAAGAGGAATCAAATATATAAACTGTTTAACCCTATGTTTTAATCAAAATCACAGGAATAAAGTTCATGCCTGACAGAAATATTATCCTACTCTTATAACCATGGGCTTGTCTACACATACATTGAGTTTGCAGCAAGCTGAAGTGTGACTCTGCCCTGTAGAAGCCTGCTGCCCCACTTACTGTGCATGTGACCCTGCTAACATACATTAACAGGTTTGATTTGCCCCGCTTTGTTTGGGTAGACAAGTCCTGAGCGATGCATTTAAAAGATGATGGTGCCATTCAGAGGGACAACCAGAAGCGGCCCAAATTACCTGCCTGGTCACCCCAAATTTGAGTAGCATTACCACCCCATGCATCAGGTCACAGTCCCACTCACTTCAATTTGGCCCGGATGGCCCTCTGTCCAGACCGGGGCGGCTGGCTGGGTCAAATGCTAGTAAGAGGCATTGCACCATGATGCATAGGATTACAATGCCACTTGCTTAAATTTAACCTGGATGGCCCTCCATCATGCAGTCAGAGACAAAGAGGGAGACCTGGAACCCTTCTCCCCCTACCAACTGTACGGCTGGTGCTGTAACACCAATCTAGTTAATAGTTTTTGCATCTAGAAGCAACAAACTGTGCCCCAAGAGCCAGTTCTGAAAGAACACGTTTTACTCTTCTTCAACAGTCTAAAACATAATTGATATAACACAAAACTGACTGATGCCATGTCAACAGCCAAAGCAAGAGCAAAATATTTTCACATAAGAAAGCTGTGTTAAGTGATCTACATTTTAAAGGTTTCAGAGTAACAGCCGTGTTAGTCTGTATTCGTAAAAAGAAAAAAGAAAAGGAGTACTTGTGGCACCTTAGAGACTAACCAATTTATTTGAGCATGAGCTTTCGTGAGCTACAGCTCACTTCATCGGATGCATCCGATGAAGTGAGCTGTAGCTCACGAAAGCTCATGCTCAAATAAACTGGTTAGTCTCTAAGGTGCCACAAGTACTCCTACATTTTAAAATCACTCATCACTCTTTATTTACTTTTGGCACACCCTGAATTCACAAAACAAACAAACAAACAAACAAAAAAACTGTCCACCAACTCCTTAGCCATACTTTATTGAAAAATAACCTGTTCCAAGAAAGAAAAGGCTGGAAGCAAATAATTGCTAACAACCAGATAGTCAGTTCTATGTATGTTGAGCTGGACAAGCCGAAGCGAGTGTAAACTAGAAATCCACACATTTAAACAACCAAGAAAACAGAAATGCTTTCCAATACTTCAGGTTTTTTAAGTGTAGTGCAATTAGTATTTTTGCCAAAAGAGAAATTTATGTTATGAAACACGAAAGGAAATTTGGTAGAACTGTCATTCATATTTCATTATAACTTAGTTTAAGAATTAAATAACATTAACCAACCTACGGTATGTTCCGTGTTTTTAGAAAAACTCTTAAAAACAGACCTTTAATCCTTCCAAACAGTCGATAACTGCATAACATCTACACCTATTATTATAACAAAAACTACACAACTTCGTATGTTTTTAATTATGCACTGTGCTCAGCTCTGAACAGAAATTTTCAGCTATATTTTAATTCCACAGCCTGAAGATGATATCTGTCATGGCTGAATTATATCTAACCTCATTTTTCTTCATGAAGCAGGTTTTAAAAATAATTTCCAGGAAGTCAAACCAGTTTTTCTCCTCCTCTGTAGAAAAGCTGGTACCCAGAAGTAAAATGGAGCCAGTTGTTCTTTAGATAATTTTACTGGAAAGCTTTGGAAGAGTTTTATATCTGCAGAAGGGTTACATATGTTTTACACTAAATGCACAAGAAAACCAACTCTGCATGGTAGTTAATACTGTATGGTTATGATATGCTTTCAAGTGTCAGGTGCAAGTACACCTCTACCCCGATATAACACGACCCAATATAACACGAATTCAGATATAATGCAGTAAAGCAGTGCTCCGGGAGGGTGGGGCTGCGTGATCCGGTGGATCAAAGCAAGTTTGATATAATGCGGTTTCACTTATAATGCGGTAAGATTTTTTGGCTCCTGAGGACAGCGTTATATCGGGGTAGAGGTATACTTAAACCTTTTGGTTTTGGGTTGTGGGAAGTGGTTTATTTACTTATTTTTTATTAGCCTATATTTAGAGAGGGGTCATCAGTCCCTATGTTCCCATATATTTATGGTGCAAAAACAAAACTGCAATTTTATATTGAAAAACAGAGTCGGGGGGAAAAATGACCAACATTTAAAGGAATGCAGAAGTAAGAGAGAAATGGTAATTTGCTTAAAAATTAGAGGTGAAATTTTGGCCTGAATGACATTGACGGTCAAACTCCCATTGACTTCAGGGAGGCCAGAATTTCAGAGATGTTTTTACCAAACTAACAACCTCCACTCCTATTCTGGACTCAAATTACTGTCCTTTTAAAGAAATCTGTTACTGCATTTTTGGATACAAATTTTTCAGGTTACTCAACATGTTAATGTGTAGCCATATATTTGATATTCCAATGGAGATGCGAAAGTTAAACCTCCACTGAAGGAGCATGCAGCCCTCACAACACAATAAGTCACCAAAGAAAGCATTATACCATCCATTCTAAATTATCATGATTTTAATTTCCCTAACAATAGACACCAGAACCCTAAGTCACTGTGCATACACACACAAACTTTAAAAATATAGAGAGATTTTCAGTTTGTCATTTAACTCTGTAAATCCAGTCATAGTTATAATCCCTGAGTGAAGAATAAACATCAAAAGCTAAACGTTTTAATTCCCAGAAGCACTGAGTGCAGTGAGCAATGGGAGCTGCTGGTGCTCAGCACCTAGAAGTCTAAGTTAATATTAAAAAATGTAGATTTTACACTCTATTGTGTGAACAGCTAAAAGAGAAAGGCCTCAAAATAATTATCTCTCTTTTCTAGTTTCCAGAAGCGATTCCTGTCCCATTTACAATCAAAATGCAGCTGGCTGTGGCCAGTGCGCGCGCGCGCGTGTATATATAATAAAACTGGTGTTAGTACAGGTCCTTGGGTGTTCTTCAACAGTGATACAGCTTTGAAAAATTGCTATTCAGATTATTTTACTTTAGCAGAATACTTAAGTTTTATATTCCTTCTGCAGAGTCCAGAGTTGCATCACTTAATAGAGTACTTAACCTACAAGCATTAACAAAAATCAATATATTTTCCCTTGGATTTTTTTAAAGCAACTATATTTCCCTACTTTTTAGGATGTGACCTTTGAGATACAGCAGAGAGTTACAATTTAGGAATACCAGTTGGAATTATAAAACAACAACAACAAAAAATAATACCCAAGGTATTTTCAGTGAAAGAACTGCTGCTTGAAGCAAAGTGGCGATGAATAGTTTTAAAACAGACAGAGAAATCCTCCTCCTTTTTGTATTTACATAATCCTGTTATTTTTACCTTTTAAAATTAACTTACCGAAGTGTACTTGGACTATTTCTTTTCACTTTGTGAAACAATGAGATCCCTAAAGAAAGTGATCTAAACTTATAACTTCTGAAGTCAGCGGGGTTGGCATGGTGTACAAGTTAGTGCAACCTTTGGCCCAAAGAATCTTGCTTGCACGAGGACAACTAGAACCTCCAGAAAGATCAGAAACAGAACTGGAGTAAGGACTTCATGGCTGAAGATACAAAAGAACATATCTTGGTCAAATAACAGTAGTCTACACGGCTGGCCATTTGCTCTAGTAAGTCATACATTATAACTCCCCCAATATTTCTTTGGGTTTAAGAACTGAACTCTGCGCTACCCTAGTCACAGGGTTAAATGGGACTGCACATGTGTACTGAAACTATTCATGTAAGGGATGCAGGATCATGAACAAATGCAGAAGACAGCCTGTAAAAGGACACAAATTTAAGTATTATTATGAAGGGCCTTGTCAAAAGAGAGCATTACATCCAGAGTTTCCCTGCCTCATTTAGGATTAAGCCAACATTTTCTGCAGAATTAATTTTTTTGTTTTAAAATAAAGTAGAAATATTTTCCTGAGTCTGCAGGCAGTTAGCACTAGTACATCTTCTGTTCATTGCTTTGCAAGCATCAATAGGGTGAAGTTAACATTCTGGTAGTTTCACTCTGGCTTTTTCAGAACCCTGTGGGCATCAAAGAAACTGTCAAGAATTATGCCAGTGCCATGCTATTGGTTAAATGTTATTATATTATGGTTATTATTTCCAAGTGGTCCTGTTATAGTTACCTCTTGGACCAGATCCTGCACTCTGTTCAGGACTCAATCGAGAGTTGCCTCTCCAGTCGTGGGTTCCTGTACCAGCTGCTCCAAGAAGCAGTCATTTAAAGTATCGAGAAATTTTGTCTCTGCATTTCGTTATGAGGTGACATGTACCCAGTCAATATGGGGATAATTGAAATCCCCCACTATTACTGAGTTCTTTATTTTGATAGCCTCTCTAATCTCCCTTAGCATTTCATCGTCACTATCACTGTCCTGCTCAGGTGGTCGATAATAGATCCCTACTGTTATAGTCTTATTACAGCATGGAATTGCTATCCATAGAGATTCTGTGGAACATGTGGATTCATTTAAGATTTTTACTTCATTTGATTCTATATTTTCTTTCACATATAGTGCCACTCCCCCTGCACAACCTGTTCTGTCCTTCCTATATATTTTGTACCCCGGAATGATTGTGTCCCATTGATTGTCCTCATTCCACCAGGTTTCGGTGATGCCTATTATATCAATATCCTCCTTTAACGTGAGGCACTCTAGTTCACCCATCTTATTATTTAGACTTCTCTCTGTATTGTCTACTTCTGGTAGTAAGTGTGTAGTACTTTTTTAGGGTGACCAGATGTCCTGATTTTATAGGGACAGTCCCGATATTTGGGGCTTTGTCTTATGTAGGTGCCTATTACCCCTCACCCCCTGTTCCGGTTTTTCACACTTGCTGCCTAGTCACCCTATAGTTTTTTCAAGCGTTAGATACAAAAGTACCATTTCTTTTGCAAACAAGGCAGCACTGTTCTGTAGGCGGAATGCTCCCAAGGCTTCCTTTCCAAAAGAACCCATGAACAATACAAATTTGTGTAATAAACAGTTGCCTATGAAGGTGAGTGCAATGAAATAACTGTGAGGGTAACTGAACGGATGTCAAGACTAGAAATGTTATAGGATCTGAATTCATTATACTGCTGTATGTGTTCATTCAAAATCTATTAAGCGTAATAGATTATAAAAGTAAGTGAAGAGGACAAAGCCAATTTACTGAAGACATTATTATTGCACTTCAAAAACGTGCACTTAGAGCTGGGGTAAAAAGCTTCAAATAAGATAATGTCAGGAGAAAAGTAGTTTTATGATAATTGTACGTCAGCCACATTTTTCCCTTTCAAACCCACCTACCTAAAATAGTGCGATAGGCTTGATTCCAAGATGTCTGAGCACCTGGAGCTGCAGTAAACTTTGTCCAGAATCCCTAAAATAATTTCAGAGAACTCCTGGAGGCCACAAAAACAGTAATGTTGCCTCAAAGTTAGTGAGTTGTACAGAAACCAGCTGAAAGACCACAGACTGTTTTAAAAAATCTCATCTCAGAAAGAAACTGTATGTAAAGAACTAAAACACAAAACATCTTAATGATTCACATTTGGAATTCATAACTTTTTTCTTTTAAAAAAGTAAGGTCTAGCCACAAGAAATATAAAAAATTTAAATGAGCATGTTCCTTTTATAACTATGTATTTCTTATAAATGTTATAATTAATTCAATACACTAAATGTAATACAAAGGGACTAAAGCCTAATCTTGTAGAGTAGCAACTTGAAAGGTCCTGCTAAAATACTGAAGTATTTTAATTTGGGGTAAGGAATTGGCAAATGAAACACCACCTCTGGTAGGCAGTCAGCTTTTTAATTTTTTTCTATCAATCTGTAACCAACCATGAAGCCATTTAAAATTCACATTTAGGATTATGGAGCATTAATGTTTAGGAAAAGTGTTTTAATATGTTCTAGATAGGGTTGAAAAGATGATTAATGAAAACAATATTTCACCACCCTGATATGTATTTGACTGATTCAGTAAATTCCAGTTAAGAAAGATTCATTAACACTCTGAATCTCCAAATTTATTTTAGCTGTTTCCTTTAGCTTTGTTCTACAAGAAACTTTTTGTAATGCTGTATAACACAAGTCTTATTCCTTACACAAACTTAAGAATGATATTTTCTCAAGTAAAATGAACCCTTTGTAGACTGTTGACATTAATATCCTATTCCAATCATAAAAGTTCATTAAAGTCTTTGGATAATGCATGTAATTTGACTGGAAGTTTGGAAAATCCCTGTACTTTAAGACTTATATTTTATTTTTATTTCTTTCAGTATTCTTCTGCTAACTACCACGATAGCTACCACAAACTGAAAACCTGACAAATGAGATACCTCTTTTCTCATTGCTAGCCACCCATGACCAAAAAGCTCCTTAACCATTCTCCAGATAAACACAATTGCAAACTGTTGGCACAAAGAACCCAAGTATCAATAAGTTCCTTCACTCAGAGCAATGTATACTTAATAATTACTTGCAAGTTAGAGAGTTCCCGTCATTACCATAATATTTTTGTAGCATCATTGTGCCTTGATCCTGCAAAGATTCGACATTATGCTCTGTAAATATGATCAAGTGCTACATTCTAAAACAGGCTTATTTCCCTCAGCAAAAGAATCCTAAATTTTAAACTTTTATATTGCAAAATGGGCCCATTTCCACGTTTGTAATAAGTACAGAGATACTGAAATTAGAGTAGCGTAGTTAAGCTTTTTCTTGTGGTGCCATCTTTAATCCCTTTTTAGAACTCTAAACATTAAAAATATGGGCCAAGAGACAATGGATAATGTTCTGTAATCTCTTTTGGCTACACTCAAACACTGAAAATAGCCTGAAATTTAAAACACATCTTGAAATTTGTAGGGCAGTCATGCATTTTGCAAGGCCAAATTTGAAGTACAATTAAGGAATCACAAATGTATTTTCAACTTTTCAACATGAAGACAATGAATGATAGAATGACAATAAATCAGCACTGTTGGCAGCTTGTCATAGTTTAGAGCACCCCTAAGGCTGTTCCACCTTACAGTAGATGAACTGGTCCACAGCTGATCCCAGAACTAGGTGCAGGATAGTGCTACACAATGGTGATGAAAAGCCAAGTTTGGTCTTCCTCTGCCACAAACTTATCTTCTGTCTGTGGTTCTTGGGACATGCTGGTACAACATCATTGTCTATGTGTTTACTGTTGGTGCATAGTAGAGAGACCACAGCTGTACTGTTATTATAAGAGTCCTAACAAGGGCAATTTTCTTTTATATTTCCTGCCAACATAGTTGGATTTAAATTAACATGAATGCTTAGCACTAAACTTATCCAAAAAACAGAGCAAACATTAAATCTTCACAATACTCCTACTATATCTCCAGTTTACAAATGGGTAAATGGAAACCCAAAAAGAGTTTAAAGTGTTCCAGTCCACACAGAAAATCACTAGCAGCACAGGCGCCGACTCCGTGGGTGCTCTGGGACTAGAGCACCCACGGGAAAAAAAATAGTGGGTGCTCATCTCCTCCCCCTTCCCCTCCCAGGGTCTCCCACTTGCTGGCAGCCCCACAGATCAGCTCCTCACGCTCCCTCCCACTGCCTCCCACCCCTGCAATAAGTTGTTCAGTGCCATGCAGGAAGTTCTGGGAGGGGGAGGCGGAGGAGTGGGGGTGAGAAGAGGCGGAGGAGGGGACAGAGCAGGGGCATGAAGGGACAGGGTGGGGTGGGAAGAGGCAGGGTGGGGGTGTGGACTTGTGGGGAGGGATGGAGTTGGGGGCAAGGCCTGGGGTGGAGTATGCCTTGGAAACTCCAGAAGCCAGCGCCTATGACTAGGAGAGCCAAAATTGTAACTGAGGAGATCCTGAGTCCCAAGCCTGTTCTTATTCCTCTAGAACAGGGTGCCCAACCTACAGCCTGCAGGTCATACATGGACCACCAGAGCATTTCAAAAGGCCCACAACTTGCTTTAATACAATATACAAATGGTCAATTCATTAGCATTTTTCATCATGTTTACATCATTTTAGTTTATACAAGTGTGTAAACAGACAATACTGTACATAGAAACAACCCATCTAAATACATACAAAAAAAGCTGAACTTAAAAAAATAAATCACTACAGGACACTTTACATTTTATTTAAATATGTAGAATCTCTTAAACCTAAGCACAACCTTGTGTGGGCCAACATGGCCCTCCTGAATAATGAGGTTGGGCACTACTGCTCTAGACTATTCTCTTTACCAGGGTGAAATTCTCCATTGTGCAGAGGGGCATATTCTCTGGAAATAACTACTTAAGGTAAATGCCTGAAGATAGCAAGGGTAAAGAAAGTTATGTTGTTCATTTTAAACTCTGCTATGTTCAGATAGGGTTATTTTACATTTGACCAAAAACGTATATAGCATGTTCCTAAAACATACTTTCAAGTTGTTATTCAGTATGGTAATATATGCAAATTATAGTACAGATATAATTATGTCCAGCAGATGCCATCAGTACACACATGAGCAATGTGCATGCCCAAGGAATCTTCTCTGTATAGGTAGTAAAACAAGAAACTTATTTTCTGACTAAGTAGGACTGGTAAATAGTTTAGTTATTTTACTGGACGCCAATCTACATGCAAAGCTGTACCTTTCCAAAATGGCCACCAACTCTCATAACCGTTTGTGGGAATGAAGCCAATTCCTCAGCTATTCCCTGAGTGAGGTGATTACCCTCAGCAAGAGGGTCAAGATGTTGCATTAACCTTTCTGGTTGAAAGTGAGGCTGCTCTCAGCCAAAATGAATGCCATCTCCCATTCTTTACCAATCATGCTGCCCTCAGAGAAGATGGTTGCCCCTTTTTCACCATGTGATGGCTAAGTAGTACACAGAAAAATGTGAAGATCCATGGAATGAGACTGTGGAGGCATCAAGGGATGTGTTACAGACAAGGACCCTCATTTTCACTTTTTTATTTTGTTTACAATTTCCTGGTCATTTATCAGTGTTTATTACAAAAATAAAACTAAAAATGGCTGAAAATCAAGTGCAAAAAACCCCAACTTCACAGTTTTTGGGGTCTATATTGGCATTAGTATTGGGGGATAGAAGGATAGAAAAAAGCAACAAATAGAGAAAAGTAAGAATATTGAAAGGAAAAATAGTTTAATGTGCTGGTGGTTTATTTCACAAAGTGTATTTATCTGTTTAATACCATACTAATATACATGCATCTTCATGCAATTAGAGTCATCTCGGCTCTCCTGGAGTCTGCTCAGGTTAACTGAGCCAACATCTCTCCTTCCAGAGTAGGAAGCTGGGTCCAGCCATTTTTTTTTTGGACTTGAACAGTGACATATACATATGCGTACGTGCGTGTGCGTACTACATTGTACTTCCACTACATTGTCTTATTTTAGCAGTTTGTTAGAAAACAGGACAGAAAACTATGAGGAATCAGAGGAATGAGAAGGAAGCAGGTAGCAGATTTAGGTGCTGCAAGGGAGCACGGGGTGCAGATGGAGGGGAGTGCAATGGAATGTGAAGAGCCGGAAGAGATTGAAGAGGTACAGGGGACTGTGCTGATGCAGAGAAGGAGGATATGATCAGGAGAAATATGGGAGACAACTGAATGTAGAAGATAGGTGGGGGCAGGAAACTGTGGGGTAACATGGAGGAAGAAGGGAGAGTAAGTGGGGGATAGAGAGGGATAGAAGAAAGTAGGGGGATTCTCCACTTCTAGGAGAGACCACATGTTTGGTTGAATTTTGACCCTGAAATGCACACGTTCAAGACGGGTGGCTTCTCCCTAAAAGGGAAAAAAATATTAAAGGCAGTACAAGTACAATGTGATTAATTTATAAATCACATTGTTATGAAGTCAATCTTATGATATGTTTGGGTCAGACGATTTTTGAACCTTAGGGGTCAGCAATGCTGAAAAAGTACTTGGATGGATTGATATCTATGGGACTATTGTGGCACTGATCAAATTAGCTCTAAGCAAAATACAGAAAACTCAGACAGACTTGAAAGGGTATAGTGCTAAGTAAAAGCTGTACAACAGTGTTTTCTTATAAATTATAATGTATCTCATGGCCAGTGGCCAAAGTGACTTGTGTGTTCTTCCCTAGTAAATGTAAAAATGCTGTGAATTCTGTTTCCACTTGAATGCAGACACTCAAACATTTGATTGTCATTATCAGTTAATTTAGAATGCTTAGAAATTATGAAGCATCAAAATGCACAGTAATTGTAGAAAAATATATAATAATTGGGAACATTAGTAATAGTCAAAGAATGGTGCTGCATTTGATCATCTCATAGTAAATTTGTTGTCACACCAACGGCAACAGAAGAGGATAAACTCTTGCAAAAATGAACTAAGGAAGAAATATTTCAGTAAAAGGAAGGAAATGTAAAACCTTACTAAAACTAGAGGATTCCTCAAGAACAAACTGGCAAACATGCTCCCTAAAAGATAACATGCACAAGTACTAATGTTTTAGTGACAGCTGGCATGTTTCATTGTAGAATAGCATTCATTTGCATGTTTCCCTTATGCATTAGGTGAAGCTGGAGAACACTGAACTGATTGTATTATAACAATGCTCTGGAGTGAAACAAAAAGATGAGGAAAGAAGGGGCTTATTGAATAAGCAGGTATTTGACAATAAGAGTAGCACCCATAATGCTAATATAATTTTGTTTCCACTGTAAACTGCAGAATTTTTATGTGGATTTCTTTTTCTATTTTAATATATACTATAGAGAATATAACTTGGCTATAAGAAAGTTTCTTCTCTGCTTAGACATGTCACATATGGTCATAGCTGGGAGAGAAGTGAATGATCAAATGGAATTTAGTTTAAATGTTTTTGCCCAGCTTTAGTTAATTTAAAGGTAAGAGAAAGGGAAAAATGGGGTTCAGAGGTTCTTGCATTCTTAATACACTTGATCAATTTTTTAATTACATGGGTTTGTACTGGCAGGTGTTTGGGTCAAGTTATAAAAAGGGGAAGCCTAAAATTAGTTTCTTAAACCTATATTTATGGACCTAAATAAATTACATGATTTTCAAAAAGGCAGAACACCAATTAGTTTTCATTGACTTTTTTGAGAATGGCTGGGTGCTCAGCACTTTAGACAAATCAGGCTATTTATAGAGGTTCCTAAAAAGGACTTAGGTGCATAGCATATTGAGATTTCAGCTCAAATCTTGAAAACCTTTTTGGCTTGCAGAGCAAGTGCTCAAGGACTGCAGGGTTTCCCCCCCAAAGATCAATGGTGGGCAATGTAAGGACAACAATGTCCCTAATAAAAACACCTAATCAAGGACCCATCAAAAAACCCAGTGACTTTTCACTCTCTCTGAAAATATGGTCCACTTTGAACTGCATTCACACATCATATGGCAGATGTGTCTATCTTCTCCATAAATGGGGATGGAAACATAATCCTATTGAAAAAAGAACAAGAGTACTTGTGGCACCTTAGAGACTAACACATTTATTAGAGCATAAGCTTTTGTGGGCTACAGCCCACTTCATCAGATGCATAGAATGGAATATATAGTAAGAAATATATATATATATATATATATATATATATATTTATTACACACACACATACACATAAGTTGGAAGTTACTATACAAACTGTGAGAGGCTAATTAGTTAAGATGAGCTATTATCAGCAGGAGAAAAAAAACTTTTGTAGTGATAATCAAGATGGCCCATTTAGACAGTTGACAAGAAGGTGTGAGGATACTTAAAGAAATAGATTCAATATGTGTAATGACCCAGCCACTCCCAGTCTCTATTCAAACCCAAGTTAATGGTATCTAGTTTGCATAATAATTCAAGCTCAGCAGTTTCTTGTTGGAGTCTGTTTTTGAAGCTTTTCTGGTGCAAAATTGCCACCCTTAAATCTTTTATTGAGTGGCCAGAGAGGTTGAAGTGTTCTCCTACTGGTTTTTGAATGTTATGATTCCTGAGGTCAGATTTGTGTCCATTTATTCTTTTGCATAGAGACTGTCCGGTTTGGCCAATGTACATGGCAGAGGGGCATTGCTGGCACATGATGGCATATATCACATTGGTAGATGTGCAGGTGAACAAGCCCCTGATGGCGTGGCTAATGTGCAACCAATGTCCCAAAGGATCATAGCTGGGTGGTGTTTTTGCCATCCACTCTGCATCACCCAAAGAAATCAATTGGATCTCCAACCTAGACTTGGACAGCTAACATTGCTCTTTTTAAGCCATATGAAAGTAGTAGAAGAATAAATGAATTATTTTTGATCATACAGTACGTTTTGTGCCCAAAAGACATTCTGGGAGACACAGTTTCAGAATCACAGAATGTCTTAACCAGTCCAGGAATGTGACAGCCTGCAGCAACTAATACAAATCATTTTATACAGTGATATAGTAGAAATTTGTCAGGAAATTCAATTGCATAAAATTTGCATATGCCTTCACAGATGGAAGAGGCTGACAGGAATGTGAAGCCCAAATCTTTTCTCCTCTTTCTGTCTGAGAATCCTTTGTCCTTAGCAGCATTGCAGTACTCAGAGAGGGGAAGAGTTGAACAAAACTGTCAACCCTGTATATGATGGAGACTACTAAAAGACAGGAGGTGTGGCAGCACCCCCTGCACCCCTAGTTCCAGCACTCCTGCACTAATGTCCCTTCATACTGCTCTGGTTGCATTTACACCCATCATGCAGCCCTTTTTCAGTGCTAGAACAGTGTAATGGGATCTTACTAAAAACAAGTCCTAAGTAAGAAATGGCCATTCACACCACCTAGAGGAAAACTACCAACAGTCGAGAGAGAGCCACTTTCCGTTAGGACAAAAAAAGGGTCATTTTTATTGACCACTCAGACTACCACCAGGAGAATCCTGCTATACCACAGATCAATCACACCAAAACCAGAGGCAGCTGGACAACCCACCTGATGCCGCATATCAGAAACTCAAATACATGTTGCCTGTCCTCATTGCTGCCTATAGGAGCTTTCATGAAGTGCAGGGATGTGTAGAAAAATTGTTGTGCTTTTTCTTTTTCGGGGGGGGGTGGGGGGGAGTGATATATTTGGGATCCAAAATATAGAATTAATGGATTTTGGCTAAGCAAAGCATTTAAAATCAGGGAATGCCACGTGGATCACTGACTGAGGCAGAAAATATTGGAAAGAGAGACAGCATGCTCCTTGTTAGCATTTTGGCTGCACATCACTGTATTTTCTGCCAGACGTGCAGTATGTAAGTTCAGAAGCTGAACTGGCATAACATCATGCTACACATTGTACATTGTGCATGTATCTTAACTGTGACTGGTCTTGTACAACAAATGGCATCTAAGAGTCCATGAATATCAGTAAACAAATCTAGCCTGCCATTAGCTTGGTTCTTTTTTTAACTGGCATTTGACACAAATATTGTCAACACATTTATACAGTTCTGGAAACAATGTATTTGCCTTTGGAAAAGGAAGATAGAAAAACAAAAGAAAGAATACAAAAAAAAAAGGAAGTTGAGCAATTTTAAAACACTGAACATACTACACAATAACTGCATATTGTGTAACTCCATCCTGGTAACTGATAGATTTTGTTCTACTAATCACACATAATCAGTTTAATATTTAACAGCTAATCTACATCAGAAAATATTAAAGATTATAAAATCTGAGTATGTTGTTTGCAACGGCTGAAATGAGACCCAAGATTATTTTTTTAATTAATATGTTTTCAGCTTCTTTGTAAGTGCTCCAAGCACAATACTAAGCACGCAAAAAGTTTAAATTATCATTTACTTTCCAAGCCACTGTTGAAAGAAAACAAGTTATAACGTATCTATAACCTGGTGGCAGGATTTTCCTATTGTCCTATCTGTGAGCTGATGTTGGAATCCTACAGGGAGCTGTAAATTAATTACTGCTGACTCAATAGGGCAGATGTAGTTCCTTAGACTTCACCCTGAAAATAAAGAACATGAGTATAACCCCTCTGGGACAAGGAGCTGGAGTCTGATACAAAGAAATCTTGGGAGAAGGAACATCAGGAACAGCCAAGCCTGTTTAGATGGCTTAGCCTGGGAGGGAGGGGATGTATGTAGTGTTATTTTGGAATTATCTTTTTGGTTAGTAAATCAGGCGCTTGGAGAGGAGACTGTGACCCTACCAAAGCGCAATTTAAAGTAGAGATTAGTCAGCATCATGTAAAGATTATATATACTGTATTTTTCAAACAAAATTTTCCAGTTTCAGATTCTGTTAATTTGCAAAACAGAAACTAGTTTGGCAAAAAATTACCTCTAAATGGAAAAAAAAGATATGAAACATCCTGTTAGTTCACCACAAACTATTAGAACAGCCTTAAAACATTTGAGGAGGAAAAATCACAATAAAGTTCAAAAGTTATCTGACTGCCCTAAATCCAGTACAACACACACTGTAAAGCCATGCCATTAATTCTTCAAAAGGACTACTGTAGAAACAATAATTTATGCCACCCCTCCAGTTATTCTGACATCTTCATCTACTGAGGGTGCAGTGACCCCAAATGTTTTGGACCTAGTGAGTGCTAACATATCAAATGATCAACAGCCTTTAATGTCTTTTCAGTGAAAAGAGTTCATTTAATCAGTCTGACTCTGATGTTCTCAGACAATGCATATTTCATAATATCAACTACTATTACAGACCATAAAAAGATTCCACATGGGTCTGAACACTGTGTAAAAGTAACTTTTTGCAGACTTTTATTAGAACTGTTTCTTATTTTCTCATTGTTCAAGGTGATGTGTGGAGAGAAATATTACCAAGCACAGTATTAGCACCTAAATAATAAATACCTATTTATATATAATATATATGGAAATTCTTTTCTAAAACTTTACAGTATGCACACTCCACATGCAATATCATCCTGTATCTGATGACTGCTTTTGATATGTTAGGTTCACAGTCTACTACTTACAGGGACTAAAAGGCTGAACATTTTGTATTGTATTACTTTGTCCATATGTTCAACATTATCTTGTTGACATGAGGACTTAAAGCAAGTCTCCCGAGATGGTATATGTTTGTAGCATAGACCTGAGTATTGAACTAGAAAGAAAGAAACGTAGATGGTGTAGCCTAACATCCCCATCTGTGATTAAATGAATAATGAAGACATGGGACATAAAACTGATGGAAAAAACTATAACTAATGTACAAAGGGCTACTGCTATTTGAACACTTCATTACTCTTTATAACTGAAGCAAAAAAAATCCATCTTACCCTAGTTTTCTAAGACATTCCAACAAAAGTTTATGATCAGATGTTAATCAGTTCAACTTTCCTAAAATGCACCTTTTCATTTAAATTAGTATTAACTAGTATGGGTTCACTTTATCTTATTCCTTGTGGATTGCTTTGTGGGGATGGGGAAGGAGACAGCCAACCAGAAAGCACAAATCAGTGCCACAAAAGCCTTCATTAAAAAAAATAATATTAAAAACCTGCTACTCATTGGACTATTCTATTCTAAGCACAGGCAAGCAAATTATACTTATTTCAGTTCATGTTTATTTTCATGGGAGTAAAACCTTAGTTGAAGCTTCACTTGCCTCTACTTGACACAAATGAAAGGTTAATGTTCAGCTGACTGATTTCCCATCTCACCTATTACCTGAACATTATTAATATGCTTCACTTAGACTTCTCTCAGCAAGAAACAGTATACTAAATGAAACCTTCCCAAGCTGGCATTGTTAATAAATCCATATTATTCAAAATACAATTGAAAAGGCAAATGTATCTTGCAGTGTATGCAGTAAGTAGTTTACCTTCCTGTGAACTCAGTTTGTATTGGATGATCATTTTGTTAACTCTTGTAGCCAAAAATGACTTATACCGGAACAGTTTGCCAAAAGGAAAACAAACATTGAATGCACCTCAAAAGTTCAATAATTGAAGAACAAGCAAGTACATATTTGAACTACATAATTATAGATTATTATTAAAATAGGCTAAATATAAAATATAAATATTTTCTACTAAAGTAAAATATTTTCCTAGTCATTTTACAGCTTACATGTGCCCATACTTTAAACACAAACAAAACAAAACCACGTTGCTCTCTTCTTTGAATTCTCTTAAGCCAATTATGAAGAGTTATTCATACCCACACTTTTCATTTTTGTAAAGTAATACTATATATGCACTGGGAAAAAAACGCTGATGGTCTCAATTTGATAACATTAAACTAAATACTCATCTTCATTCATTTTGGCCCTTTCATACTTTCTGAGGTTTTGTTGCACAGCAATTAAAATGGTTCTCTGCCTGTGAAATACACACCAACACCCACACTCAGAAGGCATTGACAAATTACATGGTAGTTTTTGTTAATTTGAAGTGAGAATATGGTCATCGGCTTAGGTAAAAATTTTCTTGGCAGATGCATGAATGTTTTCACTGCTGATTAAACACTTTAATCTACACAATAGTCTATAGACAGAAGGAAAATTCCATTTTTCTGAAAAGTACATATAAAGCCAAATCCTGATTCACTTACTCACATGAGTAGCCCCATTGATTATAGTCAGGCAGTTCATGTAAGGGAAGTGGGTTTAGAAATCGAATGTCACTATTGAGGATGTCTTCTGAAACTACAGGAAGGACAGGAAACAAAGCCTTTCATTAAGGTTGCCTAACACTTTCCATTAAGAGTCCCTGCTGTAAGTTACTTATTTTTTCCCAGACTTTAACCTTTCAGGATGAAATTTTCCATTCCAGGTGCCTGTCTCAGTCTGAATTTTCTTGGAATATTTTGGAGAAAATGGTTCAGCCATTTCCAAGAATGAAGATACTGAAAAACAGACAGTTCTGCCGATTTTTTCCCCCCTCGTTCCCCAACCATTTACTATGTAAAAACGTCTCAGAGCTATTTGGGAAAAAATAGCAGTTAACTGGTTAACAGTTCAAGTTCATGATTTAGTTAACTAAGCTGGAATTTTCAATACAAAGACAAAAAACCATGAACACAACATATACACGCACACCAGAGTGAACTACAATATGATCACTATCAGAAAATGCCATACTATCACTCATAGATTCATAGATACTAAGGTCAGAAGGGACCATTATGATCATCCAGTCTGACCTCCTGCACAACACAGGCCACAGAATCTTACCCACCCACTCCTGCGAAAAACCTCTCACCTATGTCTGAGCTACTGAAGTCCTCAAATTGTGGTTTAAAGACTTCAAGGAGCAGAGAATCCTCCAGCAAGTGACCCATGCCCCATGCTACAGAGGAAGGTGAAAAACCTCCAGCGCCTCTTTCAATCTGCCCTGGAGGAAAATTCCTTCCCGACCCCAAATATGGCGATCAGCTAAACCCTGAGCATATGGGCAAGATTCACCAGCCAGATACCCAGGAAACAATTTTCTGTAGTAACTCAGATCCCACCCCATCTAACATCCCATCACAGGCCACTGGGCCTATTTACCATGAATATTTAAAGATAATACCTTTATTTGAGATTAAATCATATTTAAATGTACCAGCATATGTTTCAGTTCTTATCACAGTTGCCAGCAAGTTCAAAAGTTTTGCTACTGAAACATTAAATGCTTTCTTACCTCATGTCTTATTAGCTTGGGGGCAAACAAATCTGTTTCTTCTCTCTCATGCTCAGACTTTAAGCTATTCTCAGATCAATGTGATCCTCCAAACTTTAGTTGAAACACTAAAATATAATTTCTCTGAGGGCTGCATCTGCCGTATTTTTCAGTTTCCATATGGAGAGAAGGTATTTGAAAGACCCAAGGGAACGCTCCCAAAAATGAATGGAGCCTTCAGACCAGAGTCCAAACAATAGTTAAAAAATGCTAAGCCTTCATTCTCTCGGCATTCTGGTGACAAAATTAATAACCAGTAAGAAGCAATGATTATGAAAAATGACACTGAAAATCCTAAATAATCATCACGACTGTCTTTACATTTTATTTTTTGAAAAAAAAAATCAAAATCAATGGGAGTTGTATGCCTAACACTCATTTGTGGATTTGAAAATCTCCAGTGTGAAGTACAGTGCATATTGTATGAAGGTTGTTTATTTATGAACATCCACCTAGTTTTCCAAAGTGGCATACTCACACAATTAATTAGTTTGGTTCTGTTTATGCAACTTTCAACTTCAGGTTAAAAGAAACATTTCTCATCTGTCGGGATGAACCTACAATCAGAAATAACACTAAAGAAAAAGTAAGTATACCTGGATAAAAAAAAATCAGCACATGCAGCATAATTCTGCACATTGTTGATATTCAGTTGTGCAAAAAGGAATTATTTCATTACTAATATTTTCCTTTATTAACACAATGAGTACAAAATAACAGTTAAAGGAATGTTGTTGGCGTGTGTGTTTTTCTGAAGTATATGTTTTGTACAGTCTAACTGAATTCTGAGCACTTTCATTGAAGCCTTATAGTATATTGTCTAATTGGAAGAACAGAATATGACCTCCTTCAAAAAACCTGCTCGCCTTGCTCCCTTGGGAGCAGGGATTGCTACAAGCACTGCAGTATGAGAGTTTTCGCTCTCACTAGCTTTTAGAGCCTCAAGTTGGTAGCATTCCTAGTGCTTTGTATTTTTTATGACAAAAAGGAAAAAATCAAATTTTTCCAACACATACAGAAGATAATATCCAAAATTAATGTACTGAACAGCAATACTCAAATAAATCCATAGCTTCATGTTTTTGCTATCTAGTACACTTTTACCCACACAGAATGAGAACAATATGATTTGAAAATAAAGTTTCATCTAGCATGGCCTTGTTCTAGTTATTGATAGCACTGACTCATTCATATTTTAGGCTCAGACTATAGGCTCAGAGGAAGAAAAATATTTTGTATAGAGTACCTGCTAAAGAGACATGTATTTCAAGAACCTCAGTACAGGCAAAGAAGAGACGAGGAAACATGGGTGAAGGGGAAAGAATGAGGGACCAAGGTGACTCTAATGGGGAAAGGGTTGAGGGAAAGGTGCCAAGTTAAAGCTAAAGATTATATTCTATTTGCGTGTAGATTCTGCCTTGACATATCAAAACATGATTATATCTTGGGGATGTTCCTGTGATTGATAAGCAGCATCAAGGCATCCAGTGAAAAGCTATATTTTTCAGTATCAATGAGGATCGGAGAGACGAGGCTCATATTTTTCAAATGTCTTTGTTTAATCAAATTTCAAATTATTATTAGGTAAGAGAGTTCACTTTTTGAAACCATGCAGAACTAACTCATCTGGCAGGCTTAATAGGAAAAGCTTGGATTAGTGGGTAATAGTGAAATTCTAAGATTTGAATATTGCCTTGCTTATGGTAGACTAGAACGCAGACATTTTCTTAGGTTTCAGAGTAGCAGTCGTGTTAGTCTGTATTCACAAAAAGAAAAGGAGTACTAGTGGCACCTTAGAGACTAACCAATATATTTGAGCATTTTTCTTAACATGTGTCAAAGGCAGACTGGTTAGGCTAGCATCTCAAGTGGCTGAGCCTCTGACATCAGAGTATAGCTGAGCTAAAGTTCAGAAGTAATATTTCAGACTTTTACCTCAGGTGACGTACAGGAAAAAGGAAAATTTGCATTTTTTTCCATGCACTGATTATCATTTAATAAGACTTGCACATCCCACATAACAAAAAATAAATAAGTGATAATAATTGGCATTCAAATGATCTACCAAGCGAAAAACCTCAAAACATTTTGCTCTAGATGCCAGGGATGCTATAGATTTGAAATGTAGTCAACACAGGGTACAGATGCTACATGTATGACACCATAGTCATTCACAATTATAGTATATTTTGTTGGTAGCAATTGCATAATAATCAAATTTCTTTTTCCTCGCTTGTTGTTTGCCTGTACTTGGTAACTACATTTGCATAAACTACTACTCTGAAATAAATGAAGAAAATATTACAGGGAGGAAAAAACTACTTACGTTTGGTCTCAAAGCGAAAGTAATTTTTGAAATATGTTTAAAAGATTTTTTAATGATTAGAAAAATGATGACAGTAACAGAGCAACATCTTTGCAGAGACTAACACGTTTTGCTGTGTAATATAGTTATTTGGGGAAAAAAGCTGCTATGACAATGTGTAATTTAACTTTGTCAGTTGAAATTACAAAAACAAAAAGTTTATATAGTTTTAGAATAGTTTTAGAATCTAAATTTAGAATTTAGAATAGTTTATATAGTTTTAGAATCTCTTCCATGGAATTTAAACATACCTGAATATCATATACACCTATAACCCGATTTTTGTATATATATACATATACATATATACATAAAATGCAAAATTGGTGTAAAAATAATCAGGTTTTTTATATATATATAAAACCTGATTATTTTTACACCAATGTTACACTAAGTCAATTGAGTTACTCATGATTTACTTTGGTATAAGTGAGTGGAGACTCAAGCACATACCATTTAGTATAATACTAATTTAGAAGAGTCTAGATAAGTGGCCCATATTGTTATCTGCCAGTTACATATAATTTTCAAATTGTTTTAACATTGTGTAGATGTTCTCCTCCCAAATAAAACAAATATGACCTGGCTTTCTTTAACATTCAAGTGTGGTCAGAAGAGGTCAATATTTTCCGGTTTGTTTCAGTGAGCAATGACAAGCAAGAAAGAAGCCAGTCTCAATAAATTGCACACGTACAGCACAGGGATTGCAACTGAAGCTAGTTTACTATGATTCAGGGCTGCATTTGCACCACCAATTTTCTGTCTAATACTTTATATGCTTATCAGAATTCAAGGCATAATGTTCAGCTTCTTTGCACATGTACATCACTGAACACGGACACAGAAAATCAAACTATAATATACCTGTGGTAAACAATACATTTTAGATATATCAAGTCTTTTCATTCTCCAAAAGGTGAGAAATCAAAAACTCAATCAAGAGAGAAGTGCTTTAACAAACACAAAGGAAACAAGTTGAGTCAAGTGTAAAAATGACAAGGCAGCTTGGGAGCTGAATTTAGCACAGGCAAAAAACACTCACTCTTAAGGGCATATACACACACTCAAATATTTTCTTTAAGTCAATGCTTTCTTCTCCAATGCTAAATATGATAGCATACCAGGCAAACTACTAGGTTGACAATCCATCATATCAAGTTCCATCATATCTAGCTGCACAACCAAATTTTGCACACACTCCGAATTGCTAGCACTACATAGGAAATAGTTCCTGCAAAATGAAACTTTATCTGAAATTGCTACTTGAAATTCTATCTCACGCTCAGTGAGCAGACACAAAAAATACTGAATTTAGTGGCAAAAGAACACATTTCAGCTGTGTCTTCCCTGCGTTATTTTACATAAATCATGGACTTCAATTTTTGACAATGGTTGTTTGTTTATTTTTTTTTTAGAAAAAATGGTCATTTAGGTAGTTAAGGAAAATATGAGACATGGAGAGGGATAGAAGAAAACATTTGTTCTAACAATCTAGACTCTTCTATATGAATACAAATTATAGATTAACACCACTGACCAGTAAAAGGAGACCGACCACGCTATTGTAATAAATATCACGCTGCTGGATCTTACAAATTTTCATAATGCTCTGCCAGGGAAGGTTTTAAAATCCAAGCCGTGGAAAAATATAAGAAATATCTACTGTGATGAAGATAAGTGCCACCCCTGCGCTGCAGAGACTTACGGCTCAATCCTCCACTGGTATAAATTGATGCAGCTCCACTAAAGTCAAAGGAACTATACCAGTTCACACTAGGGGAGGATCTGGGGCCAACAAAACAGCTGCACACCAATACTTGAAAGAACAGCCATGTGTCATTTATCCAGGAATGAACTCCTTCCAAGTTCCTGTTTAATACTGGGAACCAACTTTGAGAATGTTTGGTTGCTCTTACTCTCTGGGGACACGGAAGGAGTGATAAAAGTAACCTGGGAATTCCTCAATAGCTTAATAAAAAGGTTGGCTCTTCCGATAACTCTCTTCTTACTGAGACTATCTGGGCAAACAAAGGGACAAGCATTAGACGTTTTCCCAAAATGAACAGAGGATGTCTTCATAGAGACCCAGGTCTCTGTTAGAGGTCGTTGGTAAGACTACATGTTGCCAGCAATCCCAGTACATTTTCCCCACTACCACTGTATATAATTTTCTCAAATATATGCAGCTACGGTGCTTCAACTAACTTCCTGATAATTTATTTCTTGTTAGATGTATAGTGTGTCAATCTCATTGTCCCTGAACACATATAAAGTATTAAACCAGTACATAGTTCATTTCTCACTGTCAACAAAAGTAGTGACATACCCAAAACTTTATTCAGTTCTTCAACCTACCAAAGCTATTCTAAAAAGATGTATTCCTTTTTTCAGGAGGTGAAAAACTTGAGTGTTCAAAGGCAATATTTGCAAAGACTCCTAAGTCACTTAAGTGCCTAAGTGCATTTTTCAGGAGTGATTTAGGAGACTAAGGCCTGGTCTATACTAGAAAAGTTATACTAGTATAACTGTTAGTTAGGGGTATGATTTTTTAATAATATAGTTATATCAGGATAAGCCCTAGTGTGGACACAGTTACACCAGTGTAAAGGTACCTTATACAAGTACAGCTTATTTCCCTTCTCAAACCAAAATAAGCTAGACTAGTACAGTATAATAACTTTTGTACTGGTACTACTGCATCCACATTGGGTGGGAGATTGCCACTTTAATTATAATTAAAGTGGAAAAACTTTCTAGTGTCAACTAGAAAATCAATGGGATTTAGGCTCCTCAATGCCTAAATAGCTTTTGAAAATGGGATTTGGGTTCTTTTTTTAATCCCAAATCACTAATCAAATCCCCAATTTATATCAACTGAGTGATATTCCTCTCAAATAATATAACTTGGTAAAATTCTTCTCATAGAATATTATCTTGCAGAATTTTGCCGCAATAAGGACATGGTATGCCCTCTTCAGACTGACCTCTGAGGCTGCAACAAAATAGCCCCTCACTAGTTGTAAGGGAACACAGTTGATGGAAAATATGCTACATCAGAGTCACCTAGCCTCACTTTCTGTGCAGAACGGGAGTACATCCAAATATTCTGGAAGGACACAATCAGGCCCTGAACTTTGTATCCAGATAAGTTCAATTTTCCTCATCCAATTAGATAACATCAGAGTCTATAACGAGTGTTTGTTATACTAAATCTGATATTTAGGTTTTAAAAATTACTAGGGTTGTCAAGTCATCACAGTAACTCAAAAATTAATTAGAATTAATCGCACTTATAACAATAGAATACCAATTGAAATGTATTAAATATTTTGGGATTTTTTGCTACATTTTCAATATTGATTTCAATTACAACACAGAATACAAACTGCACAGTGCTCACTTTATAATATTATTTTTTATTACAAGTATATGCACTGTAAAAATGATAAACAAAAGAAATAGTATTTTTCAATTCACCTCATACAAGTACTGAAGTGCAATCTCTATCATGAAAGTGTAACTTACAAATGCAGATTTTTTTTGGTTACATAACTGCACTCAAAAACAAAACAGTGTAAAACTTTAGAGCCTACAAGTCCACTCAGTCCTACTTCTTATTCTGCCAATCGCTAAGACGAATGAGTTTGTTTACATTGACAGGAGATACTGCTGCCTGCTTCTCATTTACAATGTCACCTGAAAGTGAGAACAGGTGTTCATATGGCACCATTGTAGCCAGCATTGCAAGGTATTTACATGCCAGATATGCTAAAAAATCGTATACGGTACCCCTTAATCCTTCGGCCACCATTCCAGAGAATATGCTTCCATGCTGATGATGCTTGTTAAAAAAAATAATGTGTCAATTCAACTTGTGTCTGCACTCTTTGGGAAGGAATTGTATGTCATCTGCTCTGTTTTACCTGCATTCTGCATACGTTTCATGTTATAGCAGTCTCAGATGATGACCCAGCACACGTTCATTTTAAGAACACTTTCACAGCAGATTTGACAAAACACAAAGAAAGTACCAATGTGAGATTTCTAAAAATAGCTACAGCACTTGACCCAAGGTTTAAGAATCTGAAGTGCCTTCCAAAACCTGAGAGGGATGAGATGTACAGCATGCTTTTAGAAGTCTTAAAAGAGAAATACTATGTGGAAACTACAGAACCCAAACCACCAAAAAAGAAAATCAACCTTCTGCTGGTGGCATCTGACTCAGATGATGAAAATGAACATGCTTCAGTCCGCATTGCTTTGGTTCGTTAATAAGCAGAACCAGTCATCAGCATGGACGCATATCCTCTGGAATGGTGGTTGAAGCATGAAGGGACATATGAATCTTTAGCGCATCTGGCAGATAAATATCTTGCAACACTAGCTACTACAGTGCCATATGAACACCTGTTCTCACTTTCAGGTGACATTGTAAACAAGAAGCAGGCAGCATTATCTCCTGCAAATTGTAACCAACCTTGTTTGTCTGAGTGATTGGCTGACCAAGAAGTAGGACTGAGTGCACTTGTAGGCTCTAAAGTTTTACTTGTTTTATTTTTGAATGCAGATTTCTTTTACATATTTCTACATTTGTAAGTTCAACTTTCATGATAAAGATATTGCACTACAGTAGTTGTAGGAGGTGAATTGAAAAATAATTTTTGTTTTCCACAGTGGAAATATTTGTAATAAAAATAAATATAAAGTGAGCACTGTATACTTTGTATTCTGAGTTGTAATTGAAGTTAATATATTTGAAAATGTAGTCAACATCCATAAATATTTAAAATAAATGATATTCTATTGTTGTTTAACAGAGCGATCAATCACGATTAGTTTCTTTAAATCACGTGTCAGCCCTAAAAATTACCCAATTCAAATTTATCTTGATAGGGACATGATGATATTGGCAACTAGCCATAGTAATTTTGCCCCAGCGTGAAATTAATTTACAGATTAATATTACTTCACTAATATTGATACTGGGGTTTAGCAATTACTGAGTAAAATGAGGCACTGGCTGACACAAACTCTTTTCCTCCCGAACTTTTTTTTTAAAAAAAATTAGCTGATACAATAGTGATAGCTACTGAATGGAAATCTCCCCAAATATTTCTCTTAATAGATGGTGTAACAAATTATGGTACTTTGTCACCTGTGGAAATCTTACCAATGATACCTATGGTGAATATTTTGAAATTTTCCATCGTCTTATCAAGAATCTGGAAGACACTGAGAAACAAACACTAGCTAGGCATGAATTCATGAAATTATAATTTTGTCACTTGCAATGGAAGAAGAAAAGTCTTTGTTTTTCCCCCCTTTTGTTGTGAAGGGTTTAGTTGTGAAGAAGAAAATAAGTTAATTTTAGTGAGAGATGTCTGGAATAGTTACATATGTATACACAATCACACACAATATTTCTTCCTAACTAAACCATTGACGACCAATATTAAAACAGTTCTCCCCTTCCACTGCAAGTGACAAAATGTTGATGTTTCTGTTTTATTCTTGCCTTGCTGGATTTTTTTTTTTAATTCCTGTATTACTAGTGTGAATTGTGAGGACATCTTCACCAAAACAATCTCTCCTCCTTGAAGGCAAAGCTGGTCAGGAAGTTCTTAGACATTGCACTAGGATGCTAACTAAATCAGATCACCCTTCTAGCCAACACATTAGATATCATATTCCTGGAAATTGCTACTAAAATGCTAAAAGCCACTCTGGTAAAAATTGTTTCCAGCAGACAAGAAGAGAAACATCTGACTGATTCTTACTGTTGTGCATAGAATCAATGATTTTCCAGTAATCTCATAAGAGCTCAAGCAGCATGGGCAGATTATGTGACTATTAAGAAAGAACCCTATTTGCTTTCACTTGTAACAAATAGCGGACTAGCTGAAAAAAATGTGTTTGTTTATACTAATGTCTGAAGGTTATGTACAGTTTCAACAGGATGGGGAGTTTTCCTGATGATAATTTCCCTCTCTTCAGTCCTCCATATCAGGTTGTCCATTTCAGAAGACTTTTCAACAGCTCCAGTTAAGGTAACCAAAACTTACCACTTCATTTTTTTTTTCCAACTCTATCCACTTTCACTATTCTGTCCTGCAATTGACAACGCCTCATCTTGCTTTAGGCTTACAATGTCGGGGTCAAATTTGACTCTGCTTTCCCCACACATCCAGACCATTAACCAAATCTTTATGCTTCTTCAGCTCAATTTAAATAATACAATGTTACTACATCCCCATCCCAGACAAAAATCTCAGATTTCATATTTTATCATGTTCCTTTGTTCTGCTTTCATAACAGTGCCAACTTCACTCCTCTAATCTGTCCTACTTCCTCTCTCACCTCTGTATGTTCAACCATACTTCTCCCCTCCTCCTGAAACTAGCTGACAAATCCCAGTGCATTAGGCTCACTGCCATTTTCTCATTGAAATCCCTTTTAAATACATTTCTTCCATGACATTCACAAAAGCTAACTCCTGGATATGCTCTCCATCCCATCAATATTAGTGAGGAAGGTAATTTAAGAAAAATCAATATGAGTTAACTTTTTTTACACCTAAGTCTCTCTATGAGATTTGTCTTCTTGTTTACTTTCAATCTCTTCAGGGTGGGGATTCCCCCCCACCCCTCCCCGTGTGTGTCTTGTACAGTGTTGACTGCTATTAATGTTTACATAATTAACAATAGAGTTACACCTCTTCAAAAATAAATTATAAAAAAACAGGCTGACTTTGAATGAGACACTCTTAATTCCTCCTTCGCTTATGTATCAGCAAATAAGGTCTGACTAAGAAACTGAAGGGAAAGTGTCAGGGCATTGACAGGAAAACTCAAGGTCAGTGCAGCTGACATACCAACAGTGAAAAGGGATGTAGCTGGATACAAATCTTGGCTACTGGATTTAACTCTTGGACATTTGTGTGATGAAACAGGACAGAAAATGAAGATAACGAAGACCACTGTAACCAGACTGTATTCCCTTTCTAGCATCTGGATGGACTCAGCTCCTATACAACATTCCATTATTAACTGTTAACAAGGGTTACGTCCAGCACCATCATAGATGCTCAGATGTAATACATATGGCTTCTTTGCCTTTACCACACAGTGTCTCCTGGCAATCAGCCAGAAGGGCTTTTTAGTTCACATTGCTTGCTGAAACTTCTCCTTGGAGAAAAACACAAAAACAAAATAATAAAAAATAAAATAAAATAAAAAAGGGGGTTGAGCTTAGTCCCTTTCTCTTAAATTCTTTTTTCTATTTTCCTATTCCCCTGCAGCAAATGGTTATTAGTAACTTATCTGCCGGCCTCTCTAATAATGCTGTAATTAGTTATTTCTGTGACTAAGAAAATAAACAAAATGAAAGGCAAAAAATCAGGGCGTGGATGTCAATCTAGTAGAGGACTCTCCTTACTTTAGGGGGTGATAATTAGCAAGCACACTACACCTGCTCAGTAGGTGCTACTGGTTTTCGTATCTCTATCTTCCACATTTAGCTTGACTGTCACCTTGACAAGCAATTCTCCATCTTCCTCTATCAGTGTCCTCCTATAGTGAATGCTCATCTTCCAGGGTACACTACAGATACCTGTCTGTAGGTCAGCTTTATGAAAAAAAATAATGTATATCCCCTTTAACTGAAACTCCTTGAAGAGTCACACTGACTGCTTTCAGGAATCATTTAGAAAAGAAGAGAGTCAGTAGGCAACTGACTGTAAATCTAGAATGAATTTTTCAGGTCATTATTACACAACATAAGATACTCTGAAGTGTGTATACATGTATATGTACATATGCGCACGCACACATACATGCGTACACACACAAAGAATCACATACAAGATTAAGATTCCTCTGGAAAAAATAATTCCAATCAGATGCACTCTTGCTTGAGCTATACAAAATGCGATCAAAAAGAGAGATCCCTAAACAAGACTTCTTTCTGTTACTACAAGCATAGGTGCTGACTCTAGGGGTGATCCAGGGCTGGAGCATTCACAGAAAAAAACAGTGGGTGCTTAGCATCCACCAGCAGCCCCATGGATCAGCTTCCCCCTCCCTCTCATCACCTCCTCCCTGCCAATGGCCCTGCCTCCTCCTTCCCAGCACCTCCGGTCCACAGCAATCAGCTATTCCACGGTGGGCAGGAGGCGCTAAGGGGTGGGGGAGCAGTGGGGATGGGGCACACTCGGGGGAGGGGGTGGAAATGGGCAGGAAGAGGTGGGACAGAGGTGGGACCTTGGGGGAAGGAGTGGAGTGGGGGCAGGGCCTGGGGCTAAGCGAGGTTTGAGCACGCTCAGGGAAAGGAGGAAGCCGGCGCCTGTGATTACAAGTATAATAAATCAGCAAATGAATGATGGTTAGTCCTGACAGACAGAGAAAAGACGACTCTTCTTTACATGCTTTTTTTTTTCAAATTAAAGATTTAAAATGTAAAAGAGTTGTAAATATTGTCCTTCTTTTCCACCCTTTGTAGGTCCCTTATAATCCAAGCCCTGATCCTACAAACAATGAATTTTACTATTGAAAGTGTTTCCATTGAAATCACTTTGAACAATTAATTATTCAAACGCTAATTGCGCAGGACACACCAATAATAAAGACATTTAAGGCAATTAAATAATGAAATTGATGGGTCTATTCATGATGGTAAAGGTAAGTGCATGCATAAGATTTTGTAGGATCAGTACCTTACATCATATGCTCTTGGTAGCAGAGACCGAATCATCAAATTTAATAACGGTGCCTCAACATGGGGTGGTGTCTCTGGGTGCTTTTGCAATATAAATATTTGAATGAATGTAGTTAAAATAATTAGCATAAGCAATAATTTTAGACTATATAAAAGGTGTAGATAGGTGTACTGACAACTGAAATAAGTCTAAGATATTGTGAGTTATGCTACAAAACAGGCACATAAGTTATACAGTAGAACCTCAGTTATGGACACCTTGGGAATGGAGGTTGTCTGTAACTCTGAAATGACAGAGAGAGAGAGAGAAAGAGAGAAGTCAGAGGGATGGGTGGCTGAAAGTGGGTGTGAGTGAGTGAGAAAAAAAATGGTTACTTTCTTGTAACTATTGTTCAAGATGTGTTGTTCGCGTCCATTCCCCATTAGGTGTGCGCGCGCCGCGTGCACGAGCATCGGAAGCTTTTTCCCTTAGCAGCTCCCATCGGGGCCCCCCGAGTGGCGCCACTGTGCTGTGCATATATACCCCTGCCAGCCTGACCCCCTCCAGTTCCTTCTTGCCGGTGACTCTGACAGAGGGGTAGGAGGGTGGGGGGTGGAATGGACGTGAACAACACATCTCGAAGAACAACAGTTACGAGAAAGTAAGCAACCGTTTTTTCTTCTTTGAGTGGTTGTTCACGTCCATTCCACACTAGTAAGGTCATGCATTTAGGGATTACTAACAAGAATTTTAGTTATAAGCTGGGGACACATCAATTAGAAGTAACGGAGGAGGAGAAGGACCTTGGAGTATTGGTTCATCACAGGATGACTATGAGCTGCCAATGTGAATGACTATGAGCTGGCCACGAAAAAAGCTAACGCTGTCTTGGGATGCATCAGGCGAGGTGTTTCCAGTAGAGATAAGGAGGTGTTAGTATCGTTAGACAAGGCACTAGTGAGACCTCACCTGGAATACTGTGTACAGTTCTGGTCTCCCATGTTTAAGAAGGATGAATTCAAACTGGAACAGGTACAGAGAAGGGCTACTAGGATGATCCGAGGAAAGGAAAATCTGTCTTATGAAAGGAGACTCAAGGAGCTTGGCTTGTTTAGCCTAACCAAAAGAAGGTTGAGGGGAGATATAATTGCTTTCTATAAATATATCAGAGGGATAAATCCCGGAGAGGGAGAGAATTATTTAAGCTTAGTACCAATGTGGACACAAGAACAAAAGGATATAAACTGGTCATTGGGAAGTTTAGACTTGAAATTAGACGAAGGTTTCTAAATACCAGAGGAGTGAAGTTTTGGAATAGCCTTCCAAGGGAAGCAGTGGGGGCAAATGACATATCTGGCTTTAAGATTAAACTTGATAAGTTTATGGAGGAGATAGTATGATGGGATAACATGATTTTGGCAATTAATTGATCTTTAAATATTCATGATAAATAGGCCCAATGGCCTGTGATGGGATGTTAGATGGGGTGGGATCTGAGTTACTACAGAGAATTCTTTCCTGGGTATCTGGCTGGTGAATTTTGCCCATATGATCAGGGTTCAGCTGATCGCCATATTTGGGGTCGGGAAGGAATTTTCCTCCTGGGCAGATTGGAAGAGGCCCTGGAGGTTTTTCGCCTTCCATTGTAGCGTGGGGCACGGGTCACTTGCTGGAGGATTCTCTGCTCCTTGAAGTCTTTAAACCATGATTTGAGGACTTCAATAAGCTCAGACATAGGTGAGAGGTTTATTGCAGGAGTGGGTGGGTGAGATTCTGTGGCCTGCATTGTGCAGGAGGTCAGACTAGATGATCTAATGGTCCCTTCTGGCCTTAAACTCTATAAACTCTATAATTAGGTGAATCACAAGCTTATCTCTGGAGGAGAGTAGGAGTCATGGAACAACTGCTTGGAGAACTGCTCTGCCAACCGCCGCGTCCTCTCTGGCCTGCTGGTTGACTGGGTAGTGGGTCGTGAAGGTGTGCACCGAGGACCAGGTGGCTGCTCTGCAGATCTCCCAGATCGGGACCTGTGCCAGGAGCGCCGTGGAAGTCGCTTGCGCCCTGGTCGAGTGGGCCGTGACCGCCAGGGCCGGAACACCTGGGAGCTCATAGCACACCCGGATGCAGCTTGTAACCCAAGACGAAATCCGCTGCGCCGAAACTGGGAGGGCTTTCATTCTCTGGGCTACAGCCACAAACAGCTGCGGGGATTTACGAAAGGTCTTGGTGCGCTCCAAATAGAACGCCAGCGCTTGATGCACATCCAGGGTGTGTAAGCTGCAGTGAGACGGGTCCATATGAGATTTCGGTAAGATCACCGGCAAACCAATGTCCTGGCCCAATTGGAATTGGGAGACCACCTTAGGGAGGAACTTGGGGTGCGGCCAGAGCTGCACCTTGTCCTTGTGAAATACTGTATACGGTGGCTCAGAGATGAGGGCTCTCAGTTCAGACACTCTTCTGGCTGAAGTAATGGCAACCAGAAATGCCACCTTCCAGGAAAGCTGGAGGAGAGAACAGGAAGCGAGGGGCTCGAAAGGGGGTCCCATAAATTTAGAGAGGACCAGGTTAAGGTTCCATGGAGGGACTGGGGGCGGAAGTACAGAAACACCCTCTCTAACCCTTTAAGGAACCGTCCCACCATTGGGTGGGAAAATACTGAGCCCCCCGAGAACCCCAGATGGAAGGAGGAGATAGCCGCCAGGTGTACTCTGAGTGAGGACGGGGCTAGCCCTTGCTGCTTGAGGAACAGGAGGTACTCCAGGATGGCCTGCACTAGGGCCTGGCACGGCCACACCTGTCGAGGTTCACACCAACACGAGAACCTTTTCGACTTGGCCATATAGGTCGCCCTTGTAGAGGGCTTTCTACTGCCAAGCAGAATCTGCTGCACAGGAAGGGAGCACTGGCTCTTTAGGGCGTTTAGCCACAGAGCCTCCAAGCCGTCAGGTGCAGTGACTGTAGGTTGGGGTGGAGAAGCCGCCCTCCATCCTGCGTAATGAGGTCCTGGTGTAGGGGCAGTACTACTGGGGCCTCCACCTACAGCTCTAGGAGCGATGTGTACCAGTGCTGGCGGGCCCAGGCTAGGGCGATGAGGATCACTGCTGCCCCGTTCCTGCGCACCTTGAGTAGGACCTTGTGTACAAAGAAGAGTGGGGGGAAGGCATACATCAAGCCCCCTCTCCACCGGATCGCAAACGCGTCCATGAGTGAGCCTGGGCTGCGGCCCTGGAACGAGCAGAACCACGGGCATTGGGTGTTGGCCCTGGTGGCAAACAGGTCTACCCGGGGGAACCCCCACCTGTGGAAGAGCGAAAGCACGATGTCCACCCTGAACGTCCACTCGTGCATGCGGTACGATCTGCTGAGGGAGTCCGCCAGCTTGTTTTGTACCCCGGGAGATAGGACACCTCGAGGTGAATTGTATGGGCTATGCGAAGGTCCCAGAGGAGGAGAGCCTAGCGACAGAGTGGTGAGGAACAAACCCCGCCCTGTTTGTTTATATAAAACATGGCAGTAGTGTTGTCTGTCAGAACTGTCACACAGTGACCACTCAGAGTGGTGTGAAAGGTCTGGCAGGCGAGACGAACCGCCCTGAGCTCCTTCACATTGATATAGAGCGACCGCTCTGCTCCAGACCACAATCCCTGCATCATGAGCTCCCGCAGGTGAGCCCCCCATCCGTGGTCTGACACGTCCGTCACCAGCATCAGGTCCGGTTGTGGGGCGGCAAAGGGGATGCCTTCACAAACCACAGGCTGGGACTGCCACCACAGCAGGGAGTCCAGCATATCCCTTGGGGCTGTCACTACAAAGTCCAGGGGTGCCTGGACGGTACACGAAGTGCCTGGGCGGTACACTGGAGCGAGCCACGCCTGCATGGTCCTGAGTCTCAGTCTGGCATGCCTAACCACGTGCGTGCACGCTGCCATGTGGCCCAGCAGCCGCAGGCAGCACCTGGTCGTTGTCATTGGAAACCGGCACAGGGAGGCCACCACTTGCTGGATAGCCCGGAATCGGGATACTGGAAGGCTTGCCCTGGCCTGTACTGCATCCAGGACTGCCCCTCTGAATTCCACTTTCTGCGTGGGTACGAGTGTGGACTTGGGGACATTGACCAGGAGCCCCAGCTCGCGGAACAAACTCAGGGCCACCTCCACATGGCCCTGCACTTCCACCTCGGATCAACCTGCCAGGAACCAGTCGTCGAGGTACGGGTACACCTGGATTCTCTGCCTCCGTAAGAAGGCCGCCACCACTGCCATGCACTTCGTGAACACCCGTGGGGCTGCGGTTAGACTGAACGGGAGAACCGCAAACTGGTAATGTTCTTGGCCCACGGTGAAGCGTAGGAATCGCCAATGTGCTGGGTGGATGGCGATATGAAAGTATGCGCCCTTCATGTCAAGGACAGCGTACCAGTCTCCCGGATCCAGGGAAGGGATGATGGTGCCCAGAGAGACCATGTGGAACCAGGCCTTGACCAGGAACTTGTTTAGCCCGTGCAGGTCTAGGATTGGGCGAAGGCCCCCTTTGGCCTTGGGGATGAGGAAGTACTGGGAGTAGAACCCTTCCCCCCTAAGGCTGTGTGGCACCGCCTCTACCACCCCCGCCTCTAGCAGTAAGCGGACTTCCTTCTCTAGGAGATGCTTGTGAGAGGGGTCCCTGAAGAGGGACGGGGCGGGGGGAGGAGGCAAACTGCAGCGAGTACCCATTCCGCACCGTGCGTAAGACCCAACGGTCTGACGTAATGTTGGACCACGCATGGGAGAAACAGGATAGGCGGTTCAAGAAACAAAGGGACGGATCCAGTGACTGTGACGCTGTCCTCAAGCGCACCTTCAAAAGCCTGGCTTAGTGCCCGGCTGGGGTTTGTGCTGGCCTTGGTTCTGGCCCGGGGCATTATAGTTACTGTTGTTGTTGCGCCGTTGCCTGTTATCCCTGCCTCGCCTACGGTAAGGCTCGTGCCTATGGTGAGGCTGGTACTGGCATTCAGGGGAGGCTGCAGCGTAAAGGGCTTCCTCTGGGTCGCCGGGGTGTGCATACCCAGCAACTTAAGCGTAGCTCGTGACTCCTTAAGGCTGTGCAGCTTCATGTCTGTCTGGTCCGAGAACAGCCCGGACCCTTCGAAGGGGAGGTCCTGGAGTGTATTCTGGACCTCAGGCAGCAGGCCTGACTCCTGGAGCCACGCCGAGTGCCTCATGACCACCCCTGATGCGATTGTTCTAGCCACCGCGTCTGCTGAATCCAAGGAGGCCTGGAGAGAGGTCTTGGCTACTGCCTTGCCCTCGTTCACCAGGGCCGTGAACTGTTGGGAACCTTGCGGGAGGTTGTCCTTAAACTTCCCCGCCGCTGCCCAGGAGTTGAAATTGTGCCTGTTGAGGATGGCCTACTGGTTCGCAATCCTCAACTGAAGGCCCCCAGATGAGAACACCTTTCTGCCAAAAAGGTCGAGGTGTTTCGCATCCTTGGCCTTAGGGGCCGTGGCCTGCTGTCCATGGTGCTCCCTTTTGTTTACCACTGAGACCACTAGGGAGCATGGACTCGGGTGGCAGAACAGGAACTCATAGTCCTTAGATGGGGTAAAGTATTTACGCTCCACTCCTTTGGCTGTTGGAGCGCTGGAGGCCGGGGTCTGCCATATGTCTTATAGTTGGACTAAATGGTCTTAATGAGCTGGAATGCTATTCTGGATGGACCTTTGGGGCTCAAAATGTCCACCATGGGGTCCTCCTACTCAACCGTCTCATCAGCCTGCAACCCCAAGTTCTGGGCGACCCTGCGTAGCAACTCCTGGTGGGCTCTATGGTCTATCAGTGGAGGGCTAGACACCTCTGTACCCGCGACCGCCTCATCCGGGGATGATGAGGAGGTTAGCTGCTGCTCGACCCCCTTTGGTTGTCCTCCCGCTCCTCTTCTCCCGTGGGATGGGCCTCTGGCTCGGGCCGGGGGGGCCATGGGATGGCACCGGACTCGGTGCCAGTCTCTCCGGTTTATCCTGGGGGGATGCTGGAGGCCTGGATAATGTAGCCTCCAGCACCATCTAGCGTCGGTGCAGGGACTGGGACTCACTGCACTGAGTAACTTGCCTTGGACAGGGCCCCTTGGTGCTCCCGATAGGCCCAGGGGGTCCAGAAGGGCCAATGTCCTGGCGGCCCCCATTGGGGTTGCCAGCCCACCTGAGGGTCCCTGCTGTCCGGGGCCCAGTGCAGGTAGCTATAGCGGCCAGAGTCCGTGCTGGACTGCGGCAACGCCGATCACGAAGGCCACGGCGGTGCCAACGATCTGCGCCAGCGGGAGAACGAGCAGCTCCTGGCTGAGCAGGGGTAGAAGCGGTATCCCTGGGACCGGGACTGAGATCTGGACCGGAACTGGTGCCGGTGTTCTCTGGACTGGGACCATCTGTGGGAGTCCTCTGTCGAGGGCCGTCTCAACTCCTCTTGGTGCTGGTCTCTGGGTGGTGCTGGAGAGCAGTGTGCCCTTTCCAGTGCTTCCTCGCGCCGCAACCTCCTTCTGGGCCGCTGGCAACTGTGAGTCCGCGGAGTCAGAGCTCAACTGGGACCAACTCCGGGGGCGGTGCCGGGACGGAGTCCTTGAGTGGCACACGATTGCCTGCTTACCCCTCGACGGCACCCAAGGCATGGGTGCTGGAGGGTTCTCCCCATACGGGAAGGGGACTTGCCGCTGACAGCTCGATAAGGTCCTTTGCAGCCTCAAAGGTGCCAGGCATGGAGGGCTGATCCGTTATGCCCTCAGGCCCATCATCCGCACTGAGCTCACTTAGGTCTGGGCTCGGTGGGGCTTGTGCTGCCGGGACCACCAGTGTCGGCGTTGGTACTGCGGCCTTCCCACTCTTATCGGCGCTCGGGGCCTTGGGAGGCACCAGCCTCTTGTGTGGGGAATGACCGCGCCTTCCTTTCGGCTGCGCCAGGGGCCGTACATGGGAGGATGAGTGGTGCCAGGGCCTAATCTGGCACTCTGGGGCCGACAGTTTACGGTGCTTAACTGGTGCCAGGTCTCTCGATGGTTCCGGGGCACTACGTACCCAGGAAGCCTGAGCCAGCGTCGTGTGCTCCGGGCCCGGTGGCTGCAATGCAGCCTCCATCAACAGCTGCTTTAATCGAAAAAGTCTCTTTCTTTCTTTGTTCTTGGCTTAAACACCTTGCAAATCCTACACCGTTCAGTTTGATGTCCGTCCCCCAGGCAACGTAGACATGAATCGTGGGGGTTACTAACTGGCATAGGTTTGCGGCACGTGGCGCAAGCCTTGAAGCCGTGGGCCTGCGGCATGCCCCGCAGCCCGGGGCAGGTGCTGGAAGCCTCCAAGCACCTAATCACTTAAGTGTCCATAATAAAAGTATGTTAACTGACTGATAACAGCTACTCTGAAGGCTAAGGGACTGCTCTTCTACGAGAGAGAGAGACGTTGTTCCAACGTCGCCATGGACGGTAAGAAGGAACTGGAGGGGGTCGGACTGGCAGGGGTATATATGCACGGCGCAGTGGCGCCACTTGGGGGGCCCCGACGGGAGCCGCGAAGGGAAAAACTTTCCGACTCTCATGCACGCGCACACCTAATGTGGAATGGACGTGAACAAGCATTCGAAGAAGAATAGTGTGTTCCCCTCCTGGCTCGGGGAGGGGTGGCAAAAACAGCGTGTCCCCATCCCAGCAGGGAGGAGGAACAAGTGAAAGTGGTGCAGACCCCAGCGCTGCTCCTGCTCTGCTGGCTGGCTCTGGCTACCTTTGTCTGGCAGCCCTCGCATCTTGCTGTAAGTGGCCGCCCCACGCGTGGGGGCGAGGTGAGGACAGGCAGCCCAGACATGCCTGCCTTTAAGATGCAATACAGGAACAGTACAGTATTTGCCTTTTTTTTTTTTTTGGTCTCTGCTGCTGCCTGATTGATTACTTCTTGTTTCACATGGTGTCCAGTTGACCTGTCAGTCCATAACTCTGGTGTTCGTATATTTGAGGATCTACTGTATGGCATTCCCATTGCAGTTGCCCTTTTCGATGAAGAACCATCCCCATCATGCAAAATTCATTATAGTAACATGGACACTTATGTTCTGGATATGCCCACTTCTTTATTATTAATCAAATTATGTTACCACAACGCTGGGAAAACTGCAAATTCTCCAAAAGCAAAACAAGAGGAAAAACAAGAAAATATTTTTAGTTCCAAGATTAAATTCCAAAGGATTTTTTTTTATAGGGGGAGGGCTCGGGGGGAAAGGTTCTGAGAAATATATGAGTGAATGAAAATGCAGGGTTACAATGGCAGCTAAGTGGCAACTTTAACTATAGCTTTCGGAGTCAGAGATTTAATCCATTCAAGCAAAAGATAAAAGGGAAAAAAGCATGTTTGGTACATCACAGCTGTCTGCTGTTACCTGTAATTATCCATTCTCAGCCTGAACTAGGGACCAAAGGCTATACTAAGAAAAATAAACAGAGACATGTTAAAAGGCAACAGTATATTACTCCTTCAGGTACCTGACATTCTCCTGCAAGAAAACAAAAGAAGCATCCGATATTTATTTCTATTTCTAGGGCACAGTGTTTTTCCTTTGTATTGCACAAGTTGTGATATGTATTAATGAGGCAGACCAAATGTCTTTTGGAAATGATCTAGTACTTACAATATGTTGAACAGAATTGCCACATAGAGACACATCGGTATTAAGATGAAATAACTCAGCAGACTTCAATCAAATTACTCTGGATTTACCCTCAGTAGAATAGAGACTAAAACAGGGATCGGCAACCTTTGGCACGCGACCCACCAGGGTAAGCCCCCTGGTGGGCAAGGCCGATTTGTTTACTTGCTGTGGCTGCAGGTTCGGCATGTCTGCAGACACGGCAGGTAAACAAACCGGCCCGGCCCGCCAGGGGGCTTAGCCTGGTGGGCTGCATGCCAAAGGTTGCCAATCCCTGGACTAGAATATCTGTTATTACTAATTATCTCTCTGTTACTAGAATGTCATTAATGCTATCGTCTACCACTGGAAATACTTTCCAATACTTAGTCTGGTCTTGAGCCATCACTGTTTTATCTGTATTTTACCTATTCATTTTGTTCACTGACAGTAAAAATATTTGCAGTTCCATCATATCACAAAAGGCCCATGCCAACATATCTATTAAGGTTAGTAATTGCAGCAAAATACGTTGTTCACTGAGTGACTACATATGACGATTCCCTTTATCTTTTTTTCTGAACAAGATTCCGTTAAGGGTAGAAGAACATTAGTGATCTCTCTCCTGCCATCCATCTCCACCCTCTGACAAACCGAGGCTAGGGACACCATTCCTTACCCATCCTGGCTAATAGCCGTTAATGGATTTAACCTCCATGAATTTATCTAGTTCTCTTTTAAACCCTGTTATGGTCCTAGCCTTCACAACATCCTCAGGCAAGGAGTTCCAAAGGTTGACTGTGCGCTGTGTGAAGAACAACTTCCTTTTATTTGTTTTAAACCTGCTGCCCATTAATTACATTTGGTGGTCCTTAGTTCTTATATTATGGGAACAAGTAAATAACTTTTCCTTATTCACTTTCTCCACACCACTCATGATTTTATATACCTGATGTTAGTCAATATTCATTTCTATACAACAAAGATCATTTACTTGTACCATCAGATTGCCTACTCTGTGCAACTGCATGATCTGGGTAACTGTTGTCCTTCCTCATCTCTTCCCTTCTCTACAGTCTGTTGCCTTCATTCATCACTTCTCATCTAATATTAAACCATAAGCACTTTGAGGCAAAAATTGTCTCTAATGTCTTAAATGTAATAAATAATACTTAAAATAAACTGTTTCCTCTAGTTATTAATGCTATGGGAACTCTTAGAATTTATGCAAATATTCCTAGAGCTGTTGCTTGTCCAAAGTTTTACAGTGAAATTGAAAGTAAACAAAATCTAAAGAATTATTTATATCATGCTGGTATAAGAATATGAAGATAAAATTTTGCCACATCAGTTGACATTCAAAATGTCCTGAAGAAATAATAGATTTCAGCATTTTCCTACAAAATCAACATCTTTCTGACCATTTAATTCAGGAACGCCAGCACAGTTATTATGTTGTATGTTTCCTTGAGTGACATAAGTAATAGTATACATACCTGACGACAAATATAATATTTTGTATTCCAAGAAAAATAGATAAACAGCCTGATTTTACAGATGGCAAAACAGAATCAAAGAGGTTAAGGGACTTCCCCAATGCCACAAAGAAGTCAATATACTAACAGATTAGAACTCATTATTATACCTATGCTCAGAATACTAGACCACTGGTATAAAGTGAAAGACGGATCTGAAGAATAATTGTTTTTTTTGGTTTGCTTGGTTCTCTAGACCTTCAGCTCATAATTCTATGTTACCACTTCACTGGGACAGAAAGCCTTCTGTATAACTGGGCCTCTTCACAGGATCTGAGAGCAAGTCATGTGGTGCTTTCTGAAAAATTCAGTTATGCAGTTTAATAAATCTTCTTTGGCCTTTCCATTTCTGTTTTTCTGACAACTTCTTCTCTTGCAACTTGATGATTTTTTGAAGTATCTAGATTACTGAATAGGATGCAAAAGTATCTGTGTGGGATTCTCAGAAGCATTTAGTGCTTGCCTAAGTTTGCTCCTATTTAAAGTCAATAATAAAGCTCCTCCTAATTGAAATGGGAACAGAGTTAGACCAACACTGAGTGTTTTGAAAATCCCATCCTCTACTCTTATTGTACGGTGTTTATGATCTTTCCTTGGCAATTGCATAGGAGTGACAAAATATTTTTCTTTTTCTTCTACATCAGTTTCTCTCTTGGAAGTGATCTGTATATTTTTTACAGGCTAGAAAATATTTTGACTAAAATTCTAGTTTTCAAGTCCTTAACCATTCACAGATTGGCAATAGAACCTAATGTATCTAGCATCACAATCTTTCAAATGCATGTTGTGCTCGTTTAAATATTTCAGGAGGACAAAATTCAAAAACTGAAGAAATGCCAGCCTCCCCTCCCAAGAAGCCTAGTACTCACCTGATTTTAAAAACACCTAGTGAGTTGGGTTTCTTCCCCCAACAACCAAGGAACTATAAAAAAAAAACCCCTAGGTTTTTCAAAATCCTGCTGGTGGCTGAGTTGGGGCTTCCTCCATTTATTGGGGGGGTCTGTGGAAAGGTAATACATCTTGGGATTGTATTATCTTTCTGTCCTGAGAGCCTTTGGGTGGATTGTGGGACAACTCCTTCTCCACTTCTTCATCCAGCACGAATCCTAGAACCTGCGTGTAAATCTATAGGGTATGATTAGGCCCATCTTTTCACACATCAGTTTTAGACCAGTGAACCACAACTCTGTGGAACTCAATTCCAAGCTCTGTCTCAGCTGTTCTATGTGACCCTGGGCAAGTCACTTAGTCTCTCTGTAGAATGGGGATAGTAGTACTTCCCTATGCTTCATGGATGTTACATTTATGATTGTTAGGCATTCAGATACTTTAGAAATGAAGGCCTTAGATTAATAGTTAGGCCATGGTTACGCTTCTAGGTTTTACTGTAGAATACATACTAAATAAGAGTAACTCAAGCAATCATGTTTCACTCACAAAGCTTTACAGAGAGCAAGTTTCAAATGTATGATTGACATGCACAGCTATTTTCAGAATGTGGATTTTAAAATCACAAGCACTTCAAAAGCGTTCAGTTATAGGAGTTACACTTAGCCAATCATGGAACAGAGGAAGAACCATGTGGCTTATGTGACCAATCACAACTAACCTCACAGTTTGAGTATCATCTTCTTAAAGTAATCTGTTTGCAATCAATATACAGACTATTTTAAAAAAGGCAAAAAATCTAATCTGAATAAAGATGAACATATAAAGATGATCTGCTTGTAGGCATTCTGTAAGCAGGACAGAAGACTAAATACATTGAATAAATTATTTATCATGGATTATTTGCTTAGCTCTACAATGTATTGTCCTATTGAGAAAGAGAACACTAACCAAAGCTATTGAAACTTGTCAGTATTAACGTTCCATATGCCAAGCTCTCATTTTCCTTTAAAGATTTTGGTTAAAGTCATTATATGTTTTTACTAGCAAATACATACATTATACTGTGATTAAGAAAAATGATGTGGCATAACAAAGTCAGTTTTAGATTGATGGTGAAGTATGCTAACTGATTACTTTATTTTTATAGGAGGTCGTTTTATACATTTATCATTTCACTTTCTAGAATTAGTTGATTCAAAAATGGATCTGGAATTTTATGGGCATTACAGGACCTTTTTATATATTTGAGGCACAGTCTTTACTGATGTTTATACCTCATTTATTTTGTTTAAGAACTACTTATGTACTTTTATCATTTGATGTTTCTGTTGTTGGTGCCAAATCCGGAAAAAAATTGGTCCCCATAGTATGCTGCAGCCTTTAAATACCAGACTGCTGCAGAATTCCATTTGAACTTATTAAAATCTGATTCATGTGATGCCAACTTTACTCATAAACCTTATGCTGGACCAGTCATATGCATCAAGAAAAAAGAACAGCAATGTCCCATGGGCAAGTCAGACAGCTAAATTCTGTTGGCTTAGTTAACGCCAGTCTACACTGAATCCAAGGGGATGCTGCTGTCCATTTTCTTTTCTTTTTCATTTTTATTTTCTCTTAAGTGGTCAAGGGTGCCTGTGCTTGAGCTAAGAGAGCTTCCGTGGTCCTAATCCCCTAATTAGACTATCTTGCACAGATGGTATTTAGACTTTTGGGGGAGGGGGGTAAAGAGAGCATGTGGTAACGATATTCATGATTTTTTATAAGATCAAACATGCTACTTAGGTTTTGCTTGCATTTTTCCTAACCTTGTATTTGGGCCAGACCACTGGTTGAAAACAAATGTGAAATTCAATCTAAATACAGTCGTTCTTACCAAATCACTCTGTAGCATGCAAAACAGAAAACTTCACTGCACTCTCAGGGCATTCTGAGACAGCAACAATTTTGTCCTTATTGATACTTTATACTAACAGCAAAATTGTATCGGGTTTGCATGAGTGAAACACAACCTTTACAATCAAACTATAGTATTTTACAGTAGGTCTTTACTTTTGAACCCATTTTTCAATAGCCAGCAATTCTTCAAAATGACAACAAAAAAACAGAAAATACTGATGTAAAATATTATATAATAGAACTAGTTTTCCACAGAGTAATTTAGCACTTTGGAAAACTGAATTAATGAATAAGGGCATAAGTGAGGGCTGCTTTCAAATGAAGTGCTTTATCAGGATAAAGTGAATGGCAGTTAAATTTTTATCTGTTATATGAGGGACTGTTTTATTTTGAGAAAAAGTTTATTAATTTTAAAAGATATATGTGATATTATTTTGCACTTTCCCTTATTGTCCTCTGTTGACCTAACGAACAACACATAAATGAATCACCATGAAAACTGAGACTTGCCTTGTTCAACTATTTCATTGAATTTACCAATTACAGCTTTACCATTGTTGTTGATACCAAATATAGGCATGATTACTTTGAACTAAAATCTGCAGTATCAAATAAAAAAGAAGACCTGGTCAGTGTGCCAAAGAATTTACAAAAAAAAAAAAAAACACAACAAATTGCTGCATACCAACATAGGACATGAAGATAGACAAACAAAAGGAAAAGGTGGGAATAATAAGAAGAATAAAACAAAACCTAAATGTGAATTCAATTCTAATACATTCTGGGAGGATTCAGATATTTTAATGTAGATATGGAAGTAGAGCAAGAAATAGGGAGGGAAAGAGGACAACAGGAAGAGGGCTGTCATTTCGGGAAGAATGAGGGAAGTCCATCTCAGCCAACAAAATTGCAAGTTTAGAGAGCAGAGTGTAGAGGACGAGGGAGAGAGTGATCAGACCAGAGATGTAGGCAACTATACAGAACTTAAACATAAGGATGAGGAATTTGAGCTTCAAGCAAAAAAAGGCAGAAGCCAATGAACAGAGTTGATAAGGGTGAGAAACAGTCAGAAAGAAAGATTATAGTTTAATTGCATAATGGAATGCTAGAGAGTAGGAGGTAGTTATAGTAAACTGGTGAAAGAGAGCCAGTAGCAATATAATAATAAAATTTGTGAACACCAACTTGGGAGACATTGCCAACACAGAGGAGGAAGGGAATATCATACAAGAAAATATGGGCAATCTTGAAAACTGAAGAATAGAAATGGGATTTTAATGGGAAATTTAATAGTGCAAAGTGCTACATCATGCACTTAAGGACTGACAGCAAGAACATTTGCTGTTCGTTGGGAATATATCAGTTGGAAGTGGCAGAGGAGGAGAAAGAGGTGGGTATATTCATCGATCACAGGATGACTATGAGCTGCCATTGTGATACTACCATGAAAAAGGCTAACGCAATCCTACGATTAATCAGCCAAGGCACTGCCAATTGAGATAGGGAACTTTTATTACTATTATAAAAGGTACTAGTGAGAAATCATCTGGAATACTGTGTGCAATTCTGGTCTTCATATTTGAGAAAGATTAATTCAAACTGGAACAAGTGCAGAGAAGGGCTACTAGGATGATCAGAGGACTGGAGAACCTACATTCTGAGAGACTTAAGGAGCTTGGCTTGTTTAGTGTAACTGAATGAAGGATGAGGGGAGATAAAATTGCTTTCTATAAATACATCAGGGGGATAAATACCAGGAAGGGAGAGAAGTTATTTAAGTTAAAGGCCAGTGTTGGAACAAATGGATATAAACTGGCAATCAACACGTTTAGGCTTGATATTAGACAAAGTTTCTAACCATCAGAGGAGTGAAGTTCTGGAACAGCCTTCCAAGGGAAGAAGTGGGGGAAAAAAACCTAATTTGTTTTAAGGCTGAGCTTGATAAATTTATGGAGGAGATGGTATGATGAGATGGCCTACAATGGCTTATGGCTCATCTGTGACTGCTAGTAGCAAATACTGGATAAGGAGGGCTCTGAATTACTGCAAAGAGTTCTTTTCCAGGTGTCTGGCTGGAAGGTCTCACCCACATGTTCAGAGTCTACCAATTGCCATATTTGGCATCAGGAAGAAATTCTCCCCTCCCCCCAGTCAGGTTGGCAGAGAGCATGGGTATTTTCCCCTTCCTCTGCAGTGTGGGGCAAGGGTCAGATGCTGATTTGAACTAGAGTAAATGGTGGATTCTTTGTTACTTGAAATCAAGATCTGAGGACTTCAGTAACTCAGCCAAAGGCTAAGGGCCTATTACAGGAGAGGGTGATTGAAGTTCTGCGGATTGCGATGTGCAGAAGGTGAAGGTCAGACTAGATGATCATGATAGTCCCTTCTGGCTTTAAAGTCAGAATCTGTGTCATATTATGAGGTAAATCCCACAATAAAAGTAACATCATGTTTTAATGAAGACTAAGGTATATTTGGTCCTAAAGGAATTTGTAATTAGGGTCATTTGAAAAGTGTGGGCTTCAGGAGTATCACAATGAACTTTGCACTGGTATAAGAAGGACCATACCAGACAACATGAGACAAAATGTTGTTCAGTCTGAGGCTCTTGCCTGCATTATTTAGGATGCCCACTGGTCTAATTTTTGAGCTGCTTCCACTCAAGTAGAGCAAACTCTACCTGGTCTCAAGTAGAGCAGAGAGTGCTGATCAAAGCTGCTCTTCCAACTGTACATCACACACAAAACAAGACTTCAAGAGTAGGTCTGAACTACAGCAGTTAGGAATGGTGGAACAGGAGAGAGGAGCTTCCTTTTATCAGCCAAGAAGGGAAACAGAAGAGGGGAAAAGATAAGATCATGTTACTGATGGAGAGAGAGAGAGAGACACGCTGGTGAGGGCAGGACATAGTAAAACCTATATGAGGTGTTTTCATCATGTTGTGCACCAATACATGGGATGTAGAGTGCTGCTGAAGTAGATATCGTGACATAATGTCCGGTGTCTGATTGCACTTTGGATCACCCAGTGAAAATCCCCGTGAAAATCCCCGTGAAGTTTCTGCTTCCACAAGATCACATGGTAATTACTGTTAAAAGTATTCCAGAACAGCAGTGTTGATTTAAAATGTCTGCTCAGTATAGCATATTTTGTGCAGCCTTCTTAGTCTTTGAGAGAAAATTTTAGGGTTTTTGTTTTGTTTTGTTTTATTTTTGTTTTTTCTCTGAAGAAAAACAGTGTTTTGTCATTGAACTATAGTGTGCCTTTCAAATGGCGTTAACGGTAAAATAGCAAAAATCCAAGAAATAGAAAAAATGCTGCAAATGTATTGCCACATTAGAGCCATGCACTCATAGGCACAAATGGCTTATTATATGTAAAAAATAGTACACACAGATTTTTTTTTTTTTTTGGACTCCAACACTGAGCAAAGAAAAGATCTCATTGTTTCAGAGATGAGATTTTGCTGACTCAGAAGCATTTTGACCAGCGCTCCCTATATTTTAGTTTCGGATATTAAATGTGAATGATGAATTTGCAGACGATACAAAACTACTCAAGATAGTTAAGTCCCAGGCAGACTGCGAAGAGCTACAAAAGGATTTCAAAAAACTGAGTGACTGGGCAACAAAATGGCAGATAAAATTTCATGTTGATAAATGCAAAGTAATGTACATTGGAAAACATAATCCTAACTATACATATACAATGATGGGGTCTAAATTAGCTGTTACCACTCAAGAAAGAGATCTTGGAGTCATTGTGGATAGTTCTCTGAAATCATCCACTCAATGTGCAGCGGCAGTCAAAAAAGCGAACAGAATGTTGGGAATCATCAAAAAAGGGATAGATAATAAGACAGAAAATATCACATTGCCTCTATATAAATCCATGGTACGCCCACACCTTGAATACTGCATGCTGATGTGGTTGCCACATCTCAAAAAAAGATATATTGGAATTGAAAAAGGTTCAGAAAAGGGCAACAAAAATATTAGGGGTATAGAACGGCTTCCATATGAGGAGAGATTAATAAGACTGGGACTTTTCAGCTTCGAAAAGAGGTGACTAAGGGGGGATATGACAGTGGTCTATAAAATCATGAGTGGTATAGAGAAAGTAAATAAGGAAGTGTTATTTACTCCTCCTCATAATACAAGAACAAGGGGCCATCAAATGAAATTAATAGGTAGCAGATTTAAAACACACAAGAAAGTATATTTTCACGCAACGCACGGTCAACCTATGGAACTCCTTGCCAGAGGGTGTTGTGAAGGCCATTACTAAAATGGGGTTCAAAAGGGAGCTAGATTGATTCATGTAAGATAGTCCATCAATGGCTATTAGCCAGGATGAGCAGAAATGGTGTCCCTAGCCTCTGTTTGCCATAAGCTGGTCTTGGGTGACAGGGCATGGATCACTTGATGATAACCTGTCTGTTCATTCCCTTTGGGGCACCTGCCATTAGCCACAGTCTGACCCAGTATGGCCATTCTTGTGTTCTTAACCATCAGTATTGGGCATAAACATAAAAGGAATAAATGGAAAGCTGTTCCACTTTTCAACCCAATTATTTAATACTCCCAGTGGTATTCACATTGTTGCATAGTAGCCTGGGAAAAGAAGCAGACCTGGTCTCGGATATTGCTGCAGAGAGGACTTCAATAGATGGACAACGAATATGGAAAGTTCAGAAATAAGATCTAACAACTTAGCTAGCTCATCTATTTCCCTTTTGGAGGAAGAGAGACAGCAAAATCTGATATCTCCAGAGGGAGATCCTAGTTCAGTTGACACAATAAATCCTTCTGAAAGTCACACAGCTACCAGAGTTCCCTGAAAAAGGGAATAAAATAAATCAGCTATGTAACAATAGCACCCTTCTTTTATGTCAGTTGGGCATTTTTTTTCCTTTGGACAAGGGAAAAAGTGCTCTCCGATTCAAGAAAATGAGAAGAGGAAAGATATTATTGGGGATTACAATATGATAAGCTTCAACAGATCATTTAGACCTTAATGTTTATGTGGGGGAGTAAAAAATACCTCAGCTAAATAATTTCCTTCAGCTTTGTATTCCTTTTCCCCTCACCACTGGAGGACATTATGGTAGAATGGGAATTTTGCAATAAAACTATACATTATCAAATCTTCGATACAATAAGATACATCCAGATAGGACACAGTAAATCTTGAAAAGGGGTCTAATTTTAACAGAAGAACCACGTAGGGAAAATTTAGGTATGAACGACATCTTTAAAAGCCTTGTTTGCTTCTTTATGCTTTCATAGGGTCATCTTAGTTTTGCCTAGAGCTGATTCATTTGAGTTTAAGGATAACTTGTCTTCACAAAAAGAGAAATTTTACACATTTGTGTTCATAAACAAATAGCTATTTGTTTGTTATTTCATTGTTCGTTTCAGACACACCGAGATGTATTAAGGTCTTCAGCAAGATGGCCTCCACTGCAATAGGGGATTGTATTATCTTTCTGTCCTGAGTGCCTTTGGGCGGATTGTGGGACAACTCCTCCTCCACTTCTTCACCCAGCACGAATCCTAGAACCTGGTGTAAATCTATAGGGTATGATTAGGCCCATCTTTTCACACATCAGTTTTAGACCAGTGAACCACAACTCTGTGGAACTCAATTCCAAGCTCTGTCTCAGCTGTTCTATGTGACCCTGGGCAAGTCACTTAGTCTCTCTGTAGAATGGGGATAAGAGTACTTCCCTACGTTTCATAGATGTTACATTTATGATTGTTAGGCACTCAGATACTTTAGAAATGAAGGCCTTAGATTAATAGTTAGGCCATGGTTACGCTTCTAAGTTTTACTGTAGAATACGTATTAAATAAGAGTAACACCCATGAGGAAATAATATGGAAGTAAATAGAGCTGCCTAGAAGGGATCAGAAATGATGGAGATCTTCTCATGATACATGAAGATATATGTCATATTTATTTACATATTTACTTCCAGTTTCTAACTTACTCCATAAATCTCTACCTCTCCCCCATACTCTGCCATACACTCACACCTTGGTATATGAAATTTTACAAGACGCCTAACAACCAACTAATTAAAATTAATAATTTACCCCTCAAAAAGGTGGAGGAACAAAACCCCAAACTTTATCAGTCTCCATCTAATAGCTATCTGATAAATTTGAATCCCCACAGCTTCCTCCAGCCAAGTCCCTTCTGTCTGATAGAAAGGAGAAGGAACATTCTCTCTTTCCCCCATCAAATCCCACAATGTCTTGGCTACTACAAAGGTGGAGTAAGGAGTGTGTTTCCACTATTTACCTATCATCAGCCCCAGTCAGGTGCCTGTTATCTTCTGCTGCTCACAACTTTTCCCATCTACCAGTAGCAAAGAGAAATTGTCACTTCTGTCAATTTTATTGCTTTTAGCATAGGGTTTTGAGGAGGAGTGAAAACAGAGGAGACTGGGAAGTTTTCACTCTGGTGCTGATTGACAACCAACTTCTCAACCTGCAGAAGCACAAATGTTGGATGCATTGTGTGACAAACACTTAAAATCAGGGAAACAAACAAAACCTATTCATGCAGGAAACATAAAATGCTGCATTCCTTTAGCATGAATAGCTCTTCCGCTAAGCTCAGTTTTTGTATTCTTTATTTCAGTTGTAAATAATTGTCAGCAATAAAAGTGAAGTAACACTACTTTATGGGGAACATAGTTAATTTTTGGTTTAACGTGAGCGACATCCCTCAAATCAGGGCCAGTTGAAAGGTATGTTTGGCAAAGCTATGAAAAGTTACAGATTTATGCTCCAGTTCACATTTGGACCATTTCCCCCCAACACACACACATCTTAAAGGGTTAAAAAGAATAAAATTCAATAGAAGTTTTATATATGTTTGTCCAGTAAATCTACTCTTCTTGGGTGAATGGATATATCAAGCCCTAGTAGTTGTATTTTCTATGTAAAATATAAGGAACATCTGATCAAACTGGTAATATTACACAATCATTTGCCTTGAAATTCTATTGCAGCTAGATCTTATCTTTGTTTTGTTATTTTTTGTTTTATTTTATTTATTTATTTTTTCACCTCTGAGTTTATCAAACCATTTTACTAGTTTTGGTTGACGTGGATTCAGATTCACTGAGTGTTGTTTGATGTTTGACTTTTTCTGAACCCATTTGGCAAAGCTGTAAACTCAGAATGAAACTGGAAATTTTGAATCAGCATTGCCACTGCTTTGTAAGATTTTCAGGACCCAAAATATCTACAAGTTTACAACTAAAATGCAGTTTTGGTATGGCATTTAACTCAGTTGCAGAAAATTCATGTCTATCTTGAGAAAGGAAAATTCCAATGAAGGATGAAACTGCAAATTTTCTGTGTTTGTATCTCAAGCAAGTGTAGCATTAATTGTAATGATGACTTTTCCTTTATAGGTCACATGAGGTAAAGAAGATTCTTACTTATGTGCTGGGCTTTTTTGTGTGTAATCTGTTATAGTTTCTTTGTGGTGTTAGACAAATTAGTAACTGTGATTAAAATAATATAAAAACTCAGACAAAACATGGAGGGGCTAGACAGTTAGCTAGAGTTCGCTATAGAGCACTTTCTAGTTCAGCATAACGGAGGAAAGCTTTTACTTTTAAATGCCATAATAGCTCTAGTCTGTAGCCTCGGCCTGTATTCCAACATAACCAGCCAAGCAGTGCAAAGGCTAGTGCAGGGGAAGCCATTTCAGTTAAGATGTGGAATGAGAAATGGAAACAAAACAGCTGGCCTGTCTTTTTTTTTATGATCAGCAAAACTGGAGACAACAAACGGCCCATACAAAAGTTGTATTCCTAAAATTACCAATCCACTTGAAAGGGCTTTAGCTGAAAAGATAATTTCTTTCAGCTCTCTGCTAGTTTGTGGAGTGGGTTAGGAGGTGAGTAGTGTCTGTTTCCCCCCACCCTCCCAATCTTCCTTTGTGTAAATAGTTGAAGAGCAAAGAGCAGTATGTTTAATGCTGAAAGAGGAAAGTTTGAGGTGAATACCCCAAAGGTAACGTAGACTTAAGAGTATCAGTAACACTCCCTCCAAGCTCTGACTTTCCAAGGCTGTCTCCAATGCTCTGTTGTCCTTAGTCCTACTCAGAATCACCTCATCCATATTTTTTTCATACTGCTGGAGAAGCAAATCAGACTTGGTTCTGCGGGGATTAATTTACTGCAGCCTGAAACACCAAACTTCCACTGGCAACTGAATAAATTACATCATAGCATCTGTTGACAATATGAATTTGTTGCTGAAACCAGTATCTGAGAGGACCCTACAAAGTCCAGAACTGGCAAATGAACCATCAACACTGACCATTAAGCAGCATATAAGACAAAGTTTGAACACATTCAGCCAATTTCTCTCACTCTGGTCAGTGAGAAGAGAGTTGCCTTCTTAGCCTTTTACACCCATGATTATGTCACCCCACCAGATTATGGGGGTCCAGAGGTCACTGTTTGACCCATTCATGAACACTCATTTAAGGAAAGTGCAAAATTTTCAAATTTCACAAGAGCTCTTCACATTTGTCAAATTATGTTTGTGTGCAGAGGGATTAGTACACTATAGTTTCACCTCTGAAAGCTAGCTTTAATACGGCTTAGTTTATAAATGGAATAATTTTGGTGGACTAAATTGACTCCCAGATGGATAACTGTACCTTAGAAAATCACCTCAGAACTTTATAATATTTAGCATAATTGGTACTGTTGTCTCAGAAGGAGCCTTTGACTAGAATAGCAAGCATTTTACAAATCAACATTATGGTTCACCGGCAATAGAGTGGTAGTTAGGCATCTTGTAAAATTTCACATACCAAGGTGTGAGTGTATGGCAGAGTATGGGGGAGAGGTAGAGATTTATGGAATAAGCTAGAAACTGGAAGTAAATATGTAAATAAATATGAAATATGTCTTCATGTATCACGAGAACCTCTCCATCATTTCTGATCCCTTCTAGGCAGCTCTAATTACTTCCATATTATTTCCTCATGGGTGTAACAAGAATATTCAAATTCTCATTACTGCCCTCTTAACTTCGCAGAATAAAGTTTCCATTCACAGATTGGAACTAGAACCTAATTTATCTAGCATCACAATCTTTCAAATGCATGTTGTGCTCGTTTAAATATTTCAGGAGGACAAAATTCAAAAACTGAAGGAATGCTGCCCTCCCCTCCCAAGAAGCCTAGTACTCGCCTGATTTTAAAAACACCTAGTGAGTTGGGTTTCTTCCCCCAACAACCAAGCAACTATAAAAAAAAACCTTAGGTTTTTCAAAATCCTGCTGGTGGCTGAGTTGGGGCTTCCTCCATGTATTGGGGAGGTCTGTGGAGAGGTAATACATCTTGGGATTGTATTATCTTTCTGTCCTGAGTGGATTGTGGGACAACTCCTTCTCTACTTCTTCATCCAGCACGAATCCTAGAACCTGCGTGTAAATCTATAGGGTATGATTAGGCCCATCTTTTCACACATCAGTTTTAGACCAGTGAACCACAACTCATTGGGCTCAGTGGCTTTATAGCAGATATACTCTGATGTAAATGAAGCTGAATCAGGCCTATATTTATTTCAGGTCACCAATACACGTCTCTTGGAATAAGTCCCTAAAATCAGTAGGTAAGGTCTGGTTTCACAGTTGATTGGATTGATCAAGATGCTGGCTATTGCATATATTTTATGTAAAAACTAAAGTAATCCTTTAATAAATTGTCTATTTCATGATGATGACAAGTCTTGAATACAGCCCTTGTGTTGCTATTTCCTGTACCTGTACTTGTACTTGACAATCTTACCTGGACACCTTCAGAAGTAAACAATGGCACTTTATACTAACGAAAAATCGCTTCTGCAAGAAGAGTTACAACAGTTTTCTCCCAAGAGTTAATATTCCCAATTGACAAAACTATTTTACAGCTGACAACTGCCTGAAGTTGTTAGTACATTTGAAGGATTGGTGGTCATTAATCCTCATGTTTAAATAAAAATAAGAGTGCTACCTGTACTGAATAAAGTCAAGCAGAAAATTAGAATTTAGATTGGAAAATACCTAATATTGGATGGATTATTAAATGGAAAGAGAGATTAGAATCTGGAGTGCTAAATATTTTCTTTCTTGGAAATGTACTGTTTGGTGCCTTTGCCTCCAAAGCTTCTGTACTCAAATGAAGCCACTGTAGTCTCTCACTGAAATATGCTAATCCTCACTTTTACATATAAAATACAGAAAATCTAAGAAGGCCTAAACCAGAATATTCTCTTTGTCATACAGATGAGGCGCATCTACAGAAATAAATGAATGCAGCATATATATTCCTTTTCAAAATACAAATTTCTCATTTCAAAGCTTCCCTTGTGCACAACCTAAACACAATTCTAAACTGCTTTCCCTAAGAAAGCAGTTACTCAACAGAGATGATGGGAACCACACACAAACATATTACATCCATTTATTGGAATTTTACTTTGGCTGTTAAGATCTTACTTTTATCTCAAGAAAATGAGTACTTGTGTGATGGTGCTGCTAGAATGTACAGAAATCTCATAGCCATATTAGTCTATCTTTCTAAAGTGTTTATGCCCAGCTGTTAACTGTTACAATTTGTTTTTGCTTGCTTATTGCTTTAGAAGTGCAATTTCTGGTTTACTGTGATCATATGCATGTTTGAGGCCTAGAGGAAAAAAACTGTAAGAGAAGAAAAAAAGTTTGAAAGAAAAGAAAGTCAGTCCCAAGTAGTAGATACAATTCAGTCAGAAAGAGACATAAAATGGCACTCATACGCATCTACAGTGGTTTATATTACTAAATAAGAAAGTTGGCTTCACAAGCAAAGATTTTAGTTATCAACTATTTTAAAAGTACATGACATTAGGAGATTTAATAAGTTACTACATAGCTCTTAAAAAGTAAAAAGTCCATACTACTGTGAAGGGTACATAAAAAGCAAAAAGCTTATGTTGTATTGTATGCTCTATCCTCAGTTTATATCCTTCAGTAATATTCATAGTGTTCATGCAAACTAAACAAGTTCAAATTATATAAAAAAACAGAATTAGCTTTGTAAAATATGCTACCAAAATGATTACCCTCTGAACAGTTACTGATATGCCTTCAGCAGGAAGAATCAATTTTGTAAACCAGAAGAATAGTAGTGAACTTGAACTACCATTTTCCAACTGTCTCCAACAAGTCTTCCTTACTGTGGTTTTAGAAATGTGACACTGCAGTCTATTCATGTGAAACAACAGAAAGTATTTAATATCTCTTCCCATGTAAAGTTGGTCTTTCAAAATCACTGTAACTAAGGAGAAAAGGATTACAGTTCTTCAGCTGTCTTCTTGAACACGTGAGCAGTTATTTGAATGCCTTATCAACATTTCAGAAAAGTCTTTTCTCATGCAAAACCAAGTTATTATTTCCTTTCTGGTTCCATTCAGCCTACATCTAACAGTGGCCAATGGTATTAATTAAAACCAGCCAGACAGATTTTTAGCACGTGCTCAGTTTGTTTTTTTAAACTGCTGAATATCAATTACCTTATTATTTTGTAATTAGCATGAAGTGTATGTATCTAGGTCTTGTGGCTTTTTGGCAGTGGTTTAAAAAATATTTTTCAGCATCTTTGCATAAGGCTGTAAAACAGCATGTTTCTAAGGCATTTTAGCACTGACTAGAGCCATTCCCAATCTGCTCAACAGCATGGAGTTAATTAGGAGAGGCATGAAGCTTATGTCTGGGCACAGAAACTAACAGTGTAGCTAAGTTTTTCATTTTTTGTCTTCAACCAATAACTGCCACTGAGTCTACATGATTTTTTTTTAATGGTTTCATGTTAAGTATCAGTTTAAACTTTAACTTATCTTATCCAATATTCTAAATCCTTCAAGGAATGCAAACTGATATAAATATACAAACAGAAAGAACAATTTACATGACAGCTAAGGAAGGTAGCATAATATATTATTATACAGAAGATCTAGATTTAGACACAGCCTCAGAATCCTTTACTGTTTCCACCAGTCCCCTTTCTAGCCTCTTGAAAGCTAGCCATCTTATTAACGGAAAGCCAAGAGTCTTGTGCTCCATCATGTTAATAGTTTGCACTCATAGCACACAAGAGGGAATTCTTCATAGAAGAGCCATTTCTGGAGGGTTCTGTCACTTCCCCTATATATTCAGCAAAGATACTGGATGATTATAGCACTTGGGGAGAAAGAAGTAGTACCACCGTTAACTGGATCTCTTCAGGGCCCTGTATTCTTACCAGGCTAGTGATATCCACAGGGTAGGGCACAGTTGTCTTATTAGCACTACTACTAGGAATCTACTCTTCCTTGCAGGATGTAAGGGGAGAAAGATATGAGGAAAAGAGGAACATTTATAACAGAAATTAGGGTCACAGGGGTCAGACGTTTTATTTCTCCCTGTGTTCTCTCTTTGCCTTCTGTAAGAGAAATTTCCTTCTTTGGGTCGTTCTCAATATTAAAAAACAACAACAAAAACACTACCTCTTACTACAGCTGCTAACTCAATAGCAACCTTCTCCTGGCTTAGTCATGCTTTGTGTCAGCTCCTCCTAAATGGTGCTGTGGATGAAGCTGTGATGAAGTATGGAGTAGGGAGTATTAACCTGGTAATGTTGCATGGGAGTTTTACTAGTTTACTATCTTCTGCTAACACAGGGTGTGCCTCCATTTCCCTGGGGTACTGCACCAATACTAGATGGTCATGGGAAATAACAGTGTGACTTCACTGAGGGATGATACTTGATGGTTAGCACATAAGCGATGGTGGCTGCCCTTCGTAACCTGAGCCGAGGAGGGGGTTGGGGCCAGGTGACACTTGCCCGGGAAACTAGACAAAGGCTGGAGGAGGGGCCGGAGGGGTGGATGGGTGAGGCAGCAAGAAGGTGTTTCAGTGTGGAGCTGGCTGGGGGAGATGGGAGGGCTTGGGGGGGAAGGCCCAGAAACTGGGTCTGGGCTCCCTACCCCACAAGAGGGACCTGACTGAGGGGTTCTGTTTTCTGTACCTACAAGCTCTGTTTTAGACTGCGTTCCTGTCGTCTAATAAACCTTCTGTTTTACTGCCTAGCTGAGAGTCACAGTGAATTGCAGGAAGTGGGAGTTGCAAGGCCCTGACTCCCCCACACTCCATGACAGAAGCTATCAGAGAGATGGTCCCTGATTTGAGTCGATGGTGATTGAACAGAAGATGGTCTTACTTTACCAACGACCATAGCGATCAAGCAGGAAATGAAGGGGATGGAGTACAAGAGGAGTGGGTTACAATGTTTCCAACCAAGATAATGGCAAGCGGAGAATTGGGTTTTTTTTTTGCAAATCAGTATCTATTCATTCATAATTGCTATGCACAGAAAGCCTGTATAGGTCTTTTTTGGTGGTTGGTGGTCACCTCTTTTGACTATGTTTACAGACTGAAGCCTCTTCTCAATGTATTTCCTCAGAAACGGACATTAAAGAACTGCTGTATAATAGGCATACATTATAATCACTACTAGAGTGGCTTGAAAAGAGTTCCCTCAAGTGGACCATTCTTTGTCTTTCTTGTCTACTTTTCCCCCTTCTCTTTACGTCAAGTGTTTTCAGTTCATTTTTGCCTCAAAAACAATTCTCTTAAAAAGGGAAAACCTGCCACTATAATGGTCTCTCTCTCTGAGGCTGAATGCAGAATGTTTAAATTTGTGAGATAAGGGGAGACCATCAAATTTTCGGTTCAAAAACGGTTTCATACTATTTAATTGCTGCCTGATGAATCCCATCAGACCAGAATGGTGGATCTACAGGCACAGAGTAACCAAACGTGCATGTAGTATGAATGACCCTCTCACCTCCAGAAATGGCCTTCTCTAGGTCATGGTTCAGATAAAAGCAAAGAGTATGAAAGTGCATATTGTGGGACTACACCATCCTAAATTTCACATTTTTTAAAAAAATGTACAACCAAGTTAATTCTCATTTTGTTACAGTAGTATTTTACATGAACATTTTAACACATATGTATTAGATTTTTAATTACACAATCCTACTAAGTTTGTTCTGTGGTTTGAAAAATATATTAGCAAAGTTACAGTGGTTATACCAGGGACACTAGAACTCCATGGGGCCTACAAGAGGCCATACAAACAACATAAGCTTTAAGAGCACAGAACAGGACCCACAGAGAAGTTGAAAGAAAAAAGCCCAAGAAAAAGCAAGAGGAATTATTATTTGTGGTTATAGATTGCACCAAATCCCATAGTTTTTGCACTAAACTGGATGGGATTGGGGAGTACTGTCAGGGTAAATTATTTCCCCTGGGGAAAATTTTGCACTGTCTTAGCTGTGTGTGATTGTCATGAGACATGTAAATTTATCAGCTAGTTATTTATCCTGCCATGAATATCCAAACTGTAGAAATTTTGAGACTCTTGGACTTTAGAGGCTGAAATAATAGCAGCTGTTAGATTATGTAATGTGCAAGTTCTGCCGTGATAAGGTAATGTGGAAAGGAGAAGAGGGATTTAAGGTAGAAACATGATAGCCATGAAGTGGTAAAAACATGAGGATGCAGTAAAAAAAATACTATCACAATTATCTCTCACAGAGGAGGAAAGAGACAACACATTTGGCATATATCCTTCATAAGAGTGATGGATAAATAAAAAGCCTCTCTCGGAACAAAAAATATAAAAGCATATGCACCAGCCAGTAAATAACAAAAGCTGTACCACTTAAAGAGCCTGAAATATTTAAAGGGATTTTGTGAAAAGCATGGTACTTATAATATTCATCAGAATTCATAGTCCTATAGAAAAGGTGAATTTACAGTGGATGAAGTGGATTAGTAGCACCAAAATATTAGGTCCTTTACTTATCCAAAAAACAGGGGCAAGCACAGGGTGAAGCAGTGAAAGCTTCCTAACACTGCCTGATTCTTAGAGGTTATAGGACAGTTCTGTCCCACAAGGCTGCTATTAGTACCTAATGTGGGTCAATTTTTGTGGTGTGGACACTTTTTTTCTAACAATTGCACTCAGACCACAGATTTATTTCACAATCAAAAGAGAACTCTCAGTACCAATGGCAAGGATGTAAACTGGTGACCCGGTAACCAAGAGGTGAAAAATACTTTATATTATATTTCCTGGAGCCTGAACCACCTGGTCATCTGCAACCCAACTACATTTCCAACTAGAGAAGGTGTTTTTACTACACAGCAATTATTTTTCAGTAACAATTTTACATTTAATATTCTGTTGGTATTTTTCTACTAACTTTTAAATCAACCCAAAATTGGGGTAGCAGAAACCACAGTAAAGTTTTAAATATTTACAATACTCTTTTGTGTTGGCCTGGCTTTGTTCCACTGGCTTGTTGAACTGTACAAGTTTGCTCAGCACATTAATTGAGGGTAATGGACTGAGGGTGTCACAGTGCTTTGATTTTTTTTTTTTAAAGTCTGCAAACAGCCAGTAGTTAAGAACATTATCACAAGGAAAAAGAAACTGTCTACTTTATGTAACCCGCTCCCCTCCATTACTTGCCCTATCCCTCCTCTCCTTCCCACCCCCAATCCCAAAATAAAAACAGTTTAAAAAAATAGCTGGTTCTAAATTTTGTCTTATATGACACTTGACAAGCACAGCTCAGCATCCACTTGGACAAAAAGTGGTGTCAAAGTCAAACATTGCTTGAAATGCTACTGACAGCTCCTAACTGTAAGAGGCCTTGCCGTTCTGAGCATTGTAGTTGACATATGTGCCTGCTGGAGTCTCCAAAGATGAGACAGAGGCCTTTCAAAGCCTCTCATTACACCTCAGTTTTAGGCCAAATACAGACTACCTAAAGTTCTGTTAATCAGTTAGCTGAGGTCCATGCTAAGCCCAGGAAGGGAAGCATTTAAAAAAGGGATGCAGCATGTAGGACAAAGCAATCTATTGCAAAGGAAGAGCTTTTCATGTGCATTTGCACATTGGCCATTGTTCCATTACTGAAGAGCCACATTAATCAATGTTTAGGGGCTGCACTACAGGAATAGAGAGTTGGCTATTCATCAGTGATTTATTACAGGGCCCAACATGCATTTGACATGAAACAAGTTTGTACTCTGGAAGCTGCCACCAACAGACAGAAGGACAGGAACGGGGTGGAGGATGCATTAAAGCAGACACAAATCAGCTCTATTCAAATGACAGAGAAGGGGAAAAAACCCAGTGGTGACAATCACCTTTACAAATATCCATCTCAGGCCCCAAGAGACCAAGTGCCTCATTCTGATTAGCAGAATGGTAGAATGGCTGAAACTTCAGAAAATTAGTATGCAGTCACTCAGAAATAATGACACTACACATATTTCTTAAAAACAACCAAATATGCATGGAATTGAGGTTTTAAATTAAGGGACTTACACACTGCTTCCAAAACCAGCCTACTTTTAAGGCTATGACTGTTTTTAAAATAAGTAAATAGATCTCTATACATCTATAAATCAATAAAATAAAAAGAAAAGTTATGTAGCATGTTCTGTCAGTTCTGCTATTCGGGAAAAAATCTTCTTCAGATAAAGTGTTTAGTAGGGGAGAAAAAAAGTCTCAAAGAGTCTCAATTGTATAATGAAAATGAAAGTTTTATTTAAAGATTTGACCAAAATGGTTCGATCTTAGCTCTTCTCAGATCTCCAAACAAAAATTCCAACACAGAGCAGCAACATATACATTTGAAATAGTTCAATCTATCTAAATTTTAATCAAGAATATGGGAGGGCAGAAGCCTTTCAAAAAGATGCAAACTTATTCTTTTCTTCGATGTGCAATGAATTGAAATAAAAACTATAATTTAATTTTGGTACATGACAGTTCACATTAATGTCCTAAATATTCTACTTTTATTTCAAAACGTATGGGTTCTGTTTAAAACAAAAATTACCACTATAAAGTACTGTACCATTTAGGCTTTCAGCATGCTGTTTAAATTAATATGAGTATAGTCAGAGAATAATATTACAAATTCCATGTAACAACAATTAGGAAGGATCATCAATATAAGCGCTTTTGAAAATATAAAGAAATTATTCAATAGGAAGAACAAGTCGATGGTAATAACAAGGGGTCACAAGTGTAAAAGTGCATCCAACAAGGCTTTGATAGCAGCCTAACACAGACACGTTGCAATGCACCATCTGTGCAATGCATGCAAATGTAAATATTTTTCATTATCTAGCTGAAAACTGAGAGGAAATAAAATCACAATTTTATGGACAATTAGACTCTGTCTTCCACTTCTAGAAATTTTAGTACGTAGTCTATATTCAATGAGTAAAAGGGTTCCAAGATTGTTAGAACAGATTTCTTAGAAGGAAACACTATGGATAGCCCCATTGTAAATACAATTCAAATAGCTTCATGAAGAAAGAAAGAAAGAAAGAAAGAAAGACTCAATATCTTGCTTGCTTGTTGAAAGTGGATGGCAAAATCAGATGCAGCCATTTGGCTGTACAATATTAACCCTTTTAATATTAAAGTAATTGGACATGCCTCAGATCTGCTGGATCTCCTAAAAAAATCTAGACCATTTAAACCAGATAGGCAAAATCAGACCCCTTCCATCCAATAGAAGCTGCATGAGCTTCAGGGTTAGGTACTCTTACAATACTGCATGTTACTAACAATTTATGGAATTACTTTACAGTACAAAGTTTAAGCAAATTTGTCTTAGAACATTTGAAAACTTGTTTAACATTTTCAAAGGTGTTATAGTGCAAAGTAAAGAACCATTTATAAGCCATATATTCTTACCCCTAAAAAACTACAATTGTACTCTGGGGCCATTTTTACTTTAAGTTTCACATGGAGGAATACTACATAAACACACAATACATAGACTACCTTTTTCCCCTTCGTGACAGTAAAAGTATAATAAACCTAACTGGCAATTTGCAATACTAGTTACAGTAGTTATTGAGTACAGTACACTCCTTAAATTGACCAAAAGAATTAAAATACTCCCAAAGAAAAAATAATTCATAAACAAATTTATGATATGCTCTAAAATTACCCTAACAAAATAATATTTTACATTATTATAAATTTCTAAAGAAAATCTCACCCAGTGTGAATACAAGGAATCCTACAGTGCGGTTAATAATATTTACATTGCATTTTTTTTAAAATGTATTTATGTAGCATCTTGATATAAAAGTCAAGTGAACAATAAATCAAGTGTACAGCAACTGAAAAATATAATAGTAACTTCAGCGTAAGACACAAATGGAATTTGTGTTCTCGAATCAGAGCAAAGTTTTGACCTTTTAAGTACAAGAAGTAAACAGGCCTCAAATAGTTAGATTTGCCGATGATGAGAAATCCAGTAGAACAGAGCACATACAGAAGAAATGAAAAACAGAGCTAAAACTAAATGTATTATGTGGTTCTGGATGAAATGAATAATTCTGGAAAACTGATGTTTGAAGAAACTGAGGCAGAAAATCACAAATGCTTGGGCAAGGATTTTTTCTATATTAAAACCAAGAAACTGAGTTCCTCGCATACTCATTTCAATAAAGGGGGATGGGGACAGAAGATACTGAAGAAGCTTGGAACTATAAAAGATGTTTAACAGATGAAAGGGTAAGAAGAAAAAAAGTTGTTGGTCAACGATAAACACAAAAGGTTCTAGGGAGCACTAACCAGAACTATGAAGTATTGTGGAGACTGGTGGACAGTGAAGATGGAAAGATTGGAGATAAGGGGAAACAAATGTCTACCCTGGTCATATTTCATTTACGCTACTTGCCATTTCTTACATGATTAAATGGAAACAAACGTAGGTGCACTACCACCTGACCTGGTATAAACTGGTGTAGTGCCATTTGGCTACAGTATTTATCTCACTTTGGTATTTCTAAAAGGCATGAACTAGGAAGAAAAAGGAGGAAAGTAGTAGCACGAGTGAGAGCCATCAGTGTACAAAGGAAACTGATAGCCTGAAGAGAGATAACATCACCAAAAAAGGACAGTTACCTGTTCCGTAACTGGCGTTCTTCGAGATATGTTGCCCAAGTGTATTCCACAGTAGGTGTGCACCGGAGCTGGAAGTTTTTCCCTTAGCACTACCCGTATGGGGGAGCACCGCTGCCACCCCGGAGCAGCACCTCTATATCGTGCTATAAGGAGAGCTGCACTCTCCCCCCACCCTAGGTTCCTTCTTGCTGGACAACTCCGACAGAGGGGAAGGAGGGCGAGATGTGGAATACACCTGAACAACACATCTCGAAGAACGCCAGTTACGGAACAGGTAACTGTTCTTTCTTCTTCGAGTGATTGCTCATGTGTATTCCACAGTAGGTGACTCCAAGCTATATCTGTTGGAGGTGGGTAGGAGTTTATGAGTTCCGGGACGCAGCACCGCCCTGCCCAACCCGGCGTCATCTCTAGCTTGGGAGATGATTGCATAATGCAATGTAAACGTGTGGACTGAGGACCAAGTGGCAGCCCTACATATATCTTGGATAGGGACATGGGCTACATAGGCCACCGACGAGGCCTGAGCCCTTGTAGAGTGCGCCCTGATGATCGGTGGTGGGGGAACCCCTGCCAGATTGTAGCATGTGTGTATGCACGACGTGATCCAGCGAGAAAGGCGCTGGGTGGAAATGGGTTGCCCCTTCATATGCTCGGCCGAGGCAACGAACAGTTGCGAGGATTTCTAGAAGGGCTTGGTCCGATCTAGATAAAAGGCCAGCACCCTACGCACATCAAGCGCGTGAAGGCAGCATTCCTCGTTGGAGGAATGGGGCTCAGGACAGAGCACTGGAAGAAAAATGTCCTGCTCCATATGGAAGGCGGAGACCAACTTTGGGAGGAATGCGGGATGTGGGCAAACCTGGACTTTATCCCTGTGGAAGACTGTATATGAGCTCCGAGACACGTCGGGCCGACGTGATTCCTACAAGGAATGCTACCTTCCATGAAAGGTAAGACCAGGAACACGTGGCCAGGGGTTCAAAGGGGGGCCCCATGAGACGGGAGAACATCAGGTTTAGGTCCCACTGCAGTACGAGGGATCTAGCATATGGGAATGAATGGTCTAGGCCTCTCAGAAAGCGAGAGGTCATAGAGTGGGAAAAGACCGAGTGGCCTTGCACGGGCGGGTGGAAGGCCGATATGGCCGCCAAGTGTACCCTGACTGAGGCGGGTGCCAGCCCTTGGGTCCTAAGGGACAGGAGGTACTCAAGGATAAGCTGGAGTGATGTGGACAATGGAGAGGCTCCCCGTTCCCCTGCCCATCTGGAAAATCTGGACCATTTTGCCAGGTATGCCTGGCGTGTGGACGGCTTCCTGCTTTCTATGAGGACCTGCCTGACCTCCTCCAAGCACCTCCTCTCCTCTTCACCTAGCCACTGAGCAGCCATGCTGTCAGGTGGAGTGCAGCTAGATTGGGATGGAGGAGACGGCCTCTGTCCTGGGAGAAGAGGTCCAGGAGAAGCGGCAACCTCCTCGGGGGGGCTGCTAGGTGGTGTAGGAGGGTCCCATACCAGTGGTGACGGGCCCACGCTGGGGTTATGAGGATGACCCGCATCCTGTCCGTTTTTAGATTTTGCAGGACTTTGCCAATGAGGGAGAATGGTGGGAAGGCGTAGAACAGCTGGCCTGACCACTGTATGAGGAAGGTGTCCAAGATCGACCCCCTTCCCACTCCTCCCCTGGAGCAGAACTTGGGGCAACGCCGGTTCTAGCGGGTTGGGAAGAGGTCGATCTGGGGAGCTCCCCACTCTCGGAAGAGCAGGTGAGCGACCTCCGAGTGGAGCGATCACTCGTATTGGGGGGAGAAAATCCTGCTGAGGTGATCAGCTCGCGCATTGCGGACACCAGACATGTGAAAAGCTCGCAGGGAGATATCGTGGACTATACAGAACTCCCATCAGCTCAGGGCTTCCAGACAAAGGGCCAACGAATGAGTCCCGCCTTGTCTGTTGATGTAGTACATCGCCGCGGTGTCATCTATAAGGACCCTGACCACCTTGATGCAAAGGTGCGAGCTGAAAGCTACACACGCCAAATGAATCGCCCTGAGTTCCTTGACATTTATGTGGAGGGACAATTCCAAGGCCGACCACCTCCCTTCGTTTGCAGGCTCCCTGTGTGAGCTCCCCAGCCCAAGTCCAATGCATCAGACACCACGTCTAATGACGAGGTCACCTCCCAAAAGGTAACCCCTTGCAGCATATTATTCGGGTAAGACCACCATTGCAGGGAGGTAAGTATCGGGGACAGGACCGTGAGAACCTTGTCTAGCCCGTCTCGGGCCTGGCAGAACTGGGAGGCTAGCCAGAGCTGGAGGGGCCTCATACGTAGCCTGGCATGGCGGACCACATATGTGCATGCCGCCATGTGTCCCAGGATCCGAAGGCACACTCTTGCCATTGTCACTGGGAACCCCGTGACCAAGGCAATGAGGACGTGCACTTTGTGAAAACCCTGGGCGCTGTGGATAGGCCAAACGGAAGGGCCGTAAACTGGTAGTGGTCTAACCCCACTAGGAAGTGGAGGAAGTGCCTGTGCCATTCGAAAATGTGAATGTGAAAATACACGTCCTGAAGGTCCATGGCCGCGTACCAGTCCCCCGGGTCTAGGGAGGGGATGACAGAGGCCAGGGACACCATGCGGGACATGGAAGGGACCAGGAAATGGTTGAGACCCCGCAGGTCCAGGATGGGCCTGAGACCCCCCCTTTTGCCTTGGGGATCAGGAAATACTAGGAGTAAAAACCCTTCCCCTGGAATTCTATTGGTACTCTTTCCACTACCCCAAGGTGCATTAGCTGTTCCACCTCCTGCTCTAGGAGGTGGGCATGTTCCGGGTCCCCCGAGCCCATTGGCGGGGGGGTGGGATGGTTCAGTGGGGGTGAGGCAAACTGCAACGTGTAGCCCCTGGTGTTGAGGACCCATTGGTCCAATATTATACAGAACCATGCCATGCGGAAAGCAGACAAATGGTTGCAGAACACCAACTTTATTAATGGGGGGTCTCCCCGGCAACTGCCCCGGTACCCCCCCGCAGGGAGTCAGAACCGCCTCTTTTCCTGCTTCTTGCCTTTCAAGGGCCCGGGCTGTGGGGCAGAGCAGGACTGATGCCGAGACCGACGCTTCTGGTCTCTTGGCCTCTTCTACGGAGACTCATATCTGCTCCGCACAGGTTGAGCTGATGTTTGCGGCTTGACCTTGTCCTTAGCCGCAGGCACGTAGAGTCCCAATGTTTGCAGGGTGGTACGGGAATCCTTCATCCCGTGTAGGCGGACATCCATCTGATCTGCCAGCAATGCTTTTCTGTCAAACGGTAGGTCCTGCGTGACAGACTGGGCCTCCACTGACAGCCCAGACAGGAGGAGCCATGATGCTCTGCGCATGGATATGGCGGAAGCCATCGAATGGGCTGCCGTATTGACTGCATCGGATGCTACTTGGAGGGTTGCTTCGGCCACCGCCACCCCTTCCTCCACCAGAATCTTGAAGTCCTTCCTCTCCTGCTCCGGGAGGAGTGGTTCAAACTTTGGCAGAGACCCCCCATAATTTAAAATCAAAGCTGCTCAGTAGGGCCTGATAATTGGCCACCCTGAGCTGGAAACTTGCCGAGGAATAAACCTTTCTACCAAAGGAGTCCAGTTTCCTGGAGTCTTTGTTTTTGGGGGTGGATGTGGGCTGGCCCTGTCAATCCTGGTGGTTTACCGATTCCACCACCAGAGAGTTGGGTGCTGGGTGGGACTCGTGGTCCTTAGCTGGCACAAAGTACTTCCTCTCAGCTTTCTTGGAAATAGGGAGTAAGGACAAGGGAGTTTGTCACAAGGTGTTGGAAATGTTGGCTACTCCCTGGTGGAGGGGTAGGGCCACGTGGCCCGGAGCCGAAGACAACAGCACATTAGAGAGTGTGTCAGACGGGCCCTCCAGCTCCTCGGCTTGTAGCTGGAAGTTGGACACCACCCGCTTTAACAGGTCCTGATGCGCCTTGAAATCCTCCTGTGGGATAACGGGCGGTGGTGCCACTATGGTGTCATCCAGTGCTGGAGAGAGAGCTGGCAGGGAGCCGTGGGGCTCTAGCGGTACCGAGGAGTTGACCCCCAGGTCAGAATCTGGGCGAGGGGCTGCTGACTTGTGACTTGTTGACTTGTCCCTTGGCTGAGATGGAGAGGCTGATGGGGCATGGGATGCCCCGGCCACCGAACGGGTTTCCATCTGGGCGGGCATCTGCAGCCACGGGGCCCCCTGCCACTGTCCAAGTTAGGGCCATGGTGGTGCCAGCTGGTCGGGCTGAGCCCCGCGACCCAGCGATGGGTGGCTGGGTGCCGAGGCTGAAGTCACCGTCGAACGCACGGTCCCATAGGAGCGGGGAGAGCGAAGGTGCCTGTGATGCCATCTTCCGCGGGACCAGGACCTCGATGTTGAGGACCGGTACCCGTTGGAAGTGGTGCTTCGGTACTCGCCCCGGCGCATGGAGCTGTGATGCTCCGGTGCCAGTGAATCGCGAGGAGAGTCCTGTGTGCGATGTCTGGCAAGGCAGGAACTCGAATAGGAGCGCTAACGTCGATGGTATTGGGACCGGCTGTGGTAGCTGCAATGCAAGAAGAAGCATCTGCGGCGGCTGTCACGGTGCCTGCGTCCGCTACTGTGCGGCATGGAGGGACCTCGAGACTCCCACCCGGGCAGCAAACCCGTTTGCCTAACTGGCGTCGAGGGTGGGTGTGGGCTGTGAGATGACCGGCCACTGCGCGTCGACGGAGGCAGGGAGCGGTCCTCAGAGTGGGAGCTGTGCCGTGCCGGGGAGGTCTGGTGGGCACCTAGTGGCGGCTTGCCACAGGACCAGGGGCCTGTTATCAGTGGCGCCTGGTACCGGCAAACTCAAAATGTCTCGCACAGCCTGGAGCGCCTCTAGCGTCGATGGCATCCTGACTGCCGGAGACGCACACTCGGACGGTACCAGTCTGCTTCGCTCATCACGAGACTGAGGCTTCAGGCCCGGGGGGGATCGAGGGCTGCCCGATGTAGGACCAGCCTCTCCCCTTTCCTTCCCTCAGTGCTGCTGTGAGGCAGAGCTCTTCCCCTGCTTCTTGGAGGAGGAGCGGTGCCGGCTGGAGGAGGGGACTTCACTGTGCACCGAAGACACGGTGCCAGGTGCCAAATCCGCTTGGCGTGCCGGAGTTGGGGCCAGCACCGATTCCATAAGGAGCGTGCGAAGCCCGATGTCCCTCTCCTTCTTAGTACGCGGCTTGAATGACCTGCCGATCTTGCAGCGCTCACTCACGTGAGTTTTCGCCCAAGCAGTGGAGACACTCAGCATGCAGATCACTCCTTGGCATGGAATGGCGACAGGAGCCACACAACTTGAAGTCAGGGGCATGGGGCATACCCCGAGCCCACTCTAACAACTAAAAACTACTAACTAGGAACACGAACTAGGTACTACTAAGAACACTGGAAAAGGCTGCAGCAAAGCTGAAGCAAGACGTTCTGACTTCCTTCACTGGCAGCAAGAAGGAACTGAGGGTTGGGGGAGTGCGCAGCTCCCCTTATTGCGTGATATAGAGGTGCCGCTCCAGGGGTCGCAGTGGTGCTCCTCCATACAGGTACTGCTAAGAGAAAAACTTCCGGCACCTCACCTACTGTGAAATACACATGAGCAATCACTCGAAGAAGAACCTGTGTTCAGAAAAATAAATGGGGGACTTGGAAAAGAGCCCTCAGGGGATACCCACTAAGAAAGGATGAGAAGAAGAAAGATTATAATCTAAGAACAGATTGAATGATTGATCAGATAAGTAGGATTTAAATCACTGGAATACAGAGTTAAAAAAAAGCCATATGCATTCAGGTGGTGATGATGAAGAGAGTGATCTATACTGTCAAAAGCAACCAATAAGTCAAGAAAGATGGCAACAAGTCAACAAGAAAAGTGAGACCTCTGGATTTAGCCACAACAAGTCATTAATTATGTTAGTGAAGGCTATCTTGGAGGAATGACTAGATCAAAAACAGATTGTAAAGGGCCAACAATAGAATGCTTAGTGAGCTAAAGAAGAATTTGAAAAGAAGCAAGCTTCTTCAAGATTTATCACAGTATCATAATTCAGAATAGTGTTATGACTAACAGTTCCACAGAGTAATATAGGACTTAGGCACTATTGAAAACAATAACTTTTCATTAGAGAAAATCAAATCACTTCATTAACAATAATTCAGCCCCGCAGCAATCCCGCGAAGAAGGTAAAATACTTCTATTGTGATGAGTAAACAGAGGAACAGAAATTTTAAGCACTTTCTTCAAGATTACATGACACATTTGCAGAACGAGGAATAAATTTCAAGTTTTGTAAATTCCATTCATTGACCAGTAGGCCATGAACCAGGATATACTGCATAAAGGGGAAAATATTGTTTCTGAACTAAATGTATTAAACTAGTTTACCTTACACTGCTAAAGTCTGATGGTTACAGTTTACTTACAACATAGGCTATCCTCCAAATAGGAAGGGCTATATCAAGGGACATCAAGAAGTGAAAGTGAGAGAGTGACAGAGCACTCAGAGAGTATTATTTTAGCAATAAATATATAAGAACAGACAGATTTATCTTATTGTGTCATCTAGTACAATGTTTTTAAGACATGCATGGTACACAGTACAATACATATTGCTGACATTACTCTCAACCAACATTCACCATCAAAGTAATACCTCATCTATAAAAATAAAAGTTCAACACACTCTGTGACTTTACTCACCCATTCTTTACTTTTTCGTATGCAGGATATTATTTATGCAGCTACCACTGCTCAGGATACTATCCTCCAAATGTTTAGTTACATCAAACTTCTGAAATAATAGTCTCAATAATCCTACAGATAATAATAATCTTCTAAAGAGATACTAAAATTAAAAACCTGAAGGTGAACTTTTCACCTTAACATTCTCTCTGCAGAATTTATTTAGTTCAGAAACCAATTTCAAAGGAAAAAGCTCAATGTAAGTTAGTTAGTTATTCCTAAATGGGATTAAGTTTACTTTTCAATGTAAACTCCTTTCATTTAATCCTATCTGCTGATGCTATAAATCCCATTTGTTCATAGAGTTATCTCCTTAACAGGGCTGAGGCCCTAGAAGAATCTTTGAAGATATGTGACCTATTGTTACTGAATGATACACAAGACCTTTTCTGAGCCTTAAAAGCCTTAAAGCTAGGTCTGCTTCAAAAGGTACATTTGAACCCGCACACATTTAGACTATACTTGACAAGATGTTAGACAGGTCAACTAATGTCATGACAACATGTTCAAGTTGAAGGAATTTTACGTATTTGCAGTACTTTGCTAAAAGAAAATCACTAACGTCAGGCAAAATTCCATTTCAACTACCAGAGTCTAAATGCAAAATGACTCAATTAAAGTCAAAGATGGTACAACAGTATAAATACCAGTAAATGAGGACAGATTTGGTCAATTGTTTAACAGAAACAATAAACTCACTCCTACAAACACACAATAATTTCAATAAAACTACTCAAATTCTTTAAGTTAAGCACAAGCATAAGTGTTTGCAGGATCAGGAACCTCATATGTCAATGATGATAAACATGATGAAATATCCAAATATACGAGTTTGTATATGGAATTACTTGACTGAGTTGTGCCTCTGATTTCAGGTACGTGCCAATAAAAAATTTATATCCAAACAAATGATCATGTGTTCTGTACATGCTGAAATGTGTTACATAAAACCATTTTAGGAATATTTTTGAAACAAAATTTTTTTCGTTGTTAAAGAGACTGTTTATTACATCCCTTCACTTGTTTCCTCAGCGCCTGATGCCATTGCCTTAAATACAGCTGGTCCAGTAGCTTAGTCACCAAAAATTCAACAATATAAGGTTTAAAGGGAACCACAAAAACCAACCAACCAACCCGCCTACCCTTAAAATAACTCAAAATAAGTACCTTGTATCTAAAGGTACCATGTTTTTTGTCTTAGACCTTTTCGGGGCTAGAAACACATTCTGGGAATGTTCCTTCTAGTGGTATAAAACCATAAGATCAAATTTTGAAAGATCAACATTTTTATATTGAGAAAACCGCTAACTGGTCAAGGACTGATCTTGCCCATCTTGGATCTTAGCCTGGGGTAATTGTGTGTGTGTGTGTGTGGTGGCAGTGGGGGGGTGCAGATTCCATATTTGCAGGGAGGAAACATTTCTCTGCCAGTTGCTTGAAGCTGCTCAGGGATACAGAATGTTTGAATATGTCTCAAGGACATGGATTAGTGAACAGAGGGGAGGTGAGGCAGACAATGGTGCAAGAAATTCATCATTCACACGCCTCTACAATTCATCACATGGATATCACCTCTCTATATGACATACATCTATGGCTCGCCATGATCACTTTTAGAAATAATTGCACAGTACCTTGCATCTTCTAGTAATATGCCTTGTTATTGTTTCTGAAATCAATGTCTCTTGAATGGATAGGGGTTGCAATTTAATCTTCATTGTTTTCATTGCAAATGTAGGATCCAATATTACAAGTTTTATCCACATGAATGAACCTCACACACACAGAGATAGTGTCACACTGACTTTAACGGGACTATTTCTGTAGTAAGGCTTGCAAGACTGATCACAACAATTGCCTGTAAATTCAGACTCACAAGACATTTCTATGCTTAAGAAATACAGAAATAAATTAAAATTTAAAAAAATCTTTTAAAAGAACAAAGACAACTACTGGTCTTTCCCAAATCATGTCTTTTTAAAGAGTCCCTTCATATAAGAAATGCAGTTGCTGTCTATGTAGCCTGCAAGGAGAGAGGCCCTTGGGAGTTTCTGGAAATGTATAAGGCTATTATTTCTGGGCTTTAGCAGACAGAAATGTGATCAGAGCCCCAGGAAAACACAGCAAACCAGAAGACATGGAAACTTAAACCTCAGCCACAAGAACTCAAAGTTCAGTTATGCATAATGTGGCTCTTAGAAATTAAATCAGTATCACCACACAAACCTACAAGTAACAGTCCAATTAATATTTCATAGCGTTTCCCAACAAGGATCTTAAGACAAACTAAGCTCCATGACTTCTCTAACATTCACAGAAATAAATATGAATACACACCCTGAAAAGAAAAATCATATGACTATGAAATTAATTAATCTTTTGTTTAATCAGCTGAGCATTCCGCTTGAGAACAACAAAACTCTTGTACCTATGTACTGGCACACATGATTTAATTCAGAGATCTAGGGCTACTAGACTGAAAGTTAGGGTTCACAAACCATTTTAATATATCTTTAAAATAATGTTATCATAATACAACAGATTATTAGGGAAATTAAAAGGGGTTACCATTTTCAGTTTGTTGTATTGCCCTGATAATTAAGAACATGATTCAGGAAAACACCCCTATTCAGGACAGTATTTAAGCAACTGCCTATGACCACTCAAGTAAATTAAAGCTGGGCATGTGCATAAGTGCTGTCTGAAGAGGGCCTATATTAAGGAGACAGTTATGGCTGGAACACAAAATTTTGAGGCAAAATATATAGCCACTTGAAAAGTTCATGACATGGTTTCTTTATGGTGTCACCTCTTAAATATCTTTTTTTTTCTTTTCTGTTTTATTTAAAACAGTAACTGAGATAAGACTTCTTTTACATTACACCAATTTCACTAAAGGTATGATACACTGATTTAGCTAAACTAGTGCAACTTTTGTGTAATCACAAACAGATTTAAATCTGGCTTATTCACTTCAGCTTGTATCAGTAAATTTACAGGAACGAGCTAAACCAATATAACCAGTTTTAAACCAATATAAGTGCTCATATAGGGCACTGCAGTGCATTAACTTAATCAGTTTTTAAACCTATTTAAATAGTATAACATTTGTGTGTAGACATGTGAGCGATACAACCTCAAAAATCTTTTGCCTGAGTTCCAATAGGGGACGTGAAGGTATGCTGAAAGAGTGTGTGCTTTGTCCTGGTTTGAGTGTATTGGGATCAAGTTGCACAGAATGTTTAAATGTGGCTATTTGGACTTGAGTTTGGAGTGCTGACTGGAGGAGGAAAAAAGACTTATGGGAAAGACGAGACACGGAGTTGCCATACTCTAGGCCAGAATTTCAAGTTTATCTTCGAAGTCCTGAAATTATTACAGGAACTGAAGTGAAATGAGTTTCTGTAAACAGGTTTTTGGCAAGATCTCATTCTAAAAATAGATCAGGAACAGAAATTCTATTTTCTGGTTATTTTAGTATTTGCCTCCTGTACATAAAGGATGTTCTTCCATATGCTGTATTGAATGCCTAGTTCAATCCTCTTGTTGATAATATTGTTTTACCTGCAAATACTTAACAAAGTTTTCCTTACATTTATTAATAGGTTTGTTTATGTCATATTGGTGGTGAGAAAGTTGCCCCCTTTTCCTATCAGCTGTTTAAAAAACATTGGAAAAAGGATTTTAAACTGATTGCCCTGAATACATACATACTCTATCTTAAAAGGATCAAGGAGACAAACCTTAACCTTGAGTTTATCCACAAGCCACACAGAATGTACTTGGTGGCAGCATATTTAATGTTAAATGTATTCTAATAATAATCCAAATTGACTTGTTACAGATGGCTCTTGGGTTGGCAGATGTCTGTTGTAATGGTGACAAAAAAGCCAGAGCACTGCATTGATAAGCAAGAAGAACAGTGTTTTCATGTAATGGGGGAAAACACCACACACTATTTATTCATATTTAGATTTCATGTTTCCAAAGGATTATAAAAAAATTGAACAGACTATTAACAAATATTCATAAAATAGTGTAAACATATATTTAATTACAAAGCTACAAATAGATTACATGCACATTATGGGAGAAAAATTCATGTGCAGAGTTTACTTAACCCAATATACAAAGTGAAAGAGAATAAAACAAATGCATACACTGATGAGAAGCCTTTCAATGTGTCCAGCACTTGCTTGTCTGACATTTTCCCCTCCTCCCCAATGTGCTTCCCTCTAGTTTATGTTATGCTATGAAGCTGAAATGTTTTATTTATTATAGAAATAATTATTTCGTAAACTGTAATTTGCATCAACACTGTAATGCACGCATTTATCCCAGCTGGCAAAACATAGGATGCATTTTGCACACAGTGTCAGCTAGGGTTGCGGTAACCAGAGGCTATTGTTTCTGTAGGAAAAACAATGGATACTGGAAATGTTCACTCCCATGATGTCTCTCACACACGCACATACAGTTTCATTATGTCATGACAACCATGAAACTGCCAGTGTCACCTCTGAGTTTTAGAAAGTTAATCAACCAATGAAGTTTCATTACAGCGCCTCATTCTAGTGGCCTAAATTATAATCTGAATATAAAGCAAGCCCAGCTCACATTGGTCACAGTTAACTGTGCAATTAGACAAACTTACTTAAAAAAAAGTCACCCAGAGTACTAAAAATGCTTTTGCTGAGGCATTTCTTGTATAAAAGAAATAAATAACAAAAACTTAAAAAATACTAAAACTTAAAATCTAATCAGGAAATAATTTGCAACATTCAGTAGGGATTTAAAAGCACTACAATTTGTTGTAAAAAATGTTATTTTAAATGGATAGAATGCTTTTAAAGAATTAAAAAAAAAACCCACTATGGAATTTGGCAATGAAGGAAAAACCTTGCTAGGATGGAAGTAAAATATCTTCTTCAGTAGAAATTATCTAAAATTGTGAAAAATGGGGACTGACAGATGTAAATTGGCTGCTGTCTTCTGATATATACAAGATGCATTAGCTATCATTTCTTGACAGAATACACTTTTACGTTGGGTAGATTAGACCCCATCAAATGTCTATATTAATAACTTTTGTGACCGCTCCATTTTTCCACTACAGTGACCACTTTTGTGCTTGTTTTCTTCCATTTTATGTCATTTTTTTTCAGAAGACATGTTTAATAATAAAAGTTCAAACAGTTAATAGTCAGGCCTGGAGAAAAACAAGCAAATGTCATATTGTTAGATTAATTTCTTTATCCAAGGTTACATGTATCTCACAAAATAATTTGCAAGTCCATTGCCACCAAATTCCATTCTTTACAAACTAAGCAGCTTGCCCATTATTTCAGGCTAATAACCTTTTATTGCTGCTTTCAAAGGTCTTCTAGGTTCCTATATATTTTTATATAATTAAAAAGGCCAAGAGAAGTTAAAACTCATAACTACTGAAATAGCATCAAAAGTAACAATGAAACATCAGCTGTATCGAGTTATAACTATTAAACTGAAATAAAGAAAAACTGTTTGACTAGGTTTAAAATCTAGGTAGAATACACATGTGAGATTTTGTCCCACCTTTAGTTGTGGTGCAGTCATTGTCTGGGTATACCGCAAGAAGGACAGGAGACTTGTTATGGGTTTTAATCAGACCGCAACTTTATTATATAGATGTTTGGGACTACCCGGAAAATAAAATGTACAGTGCAGGCAAATCCATGCTTATTTAAATCAATTCTCCAGGGCTTTCACCAGCCCCCTTTGTTTAATCCACGCTTATTCAACTCAGTTTTCTGGGGCTTTCACCAGCCCCCCTTTGTTTCCATCCAGGTCCCCCAGCCAACCCATGGCTTGCACCTTACCATCCATCAGCCTCATAAGAGGGTTAAGGAGGGCTATGAGAATGGAGAGGGTTGGCTCCCTGCCGTACCAATCATAGGAGTCCCTGAACCCCCTCCCCCATTCTGTTCCTTTATCCAGGACCTCCTTTTAAGTCCTTTACCAGGCCGTATATCTGTTCACTGGCTGCCCTCCCTATGGAATACCTGCACTGACCGTCTGCCCAATTATTACACAATAAGTTGCAACATGTGGCCTACCACCTTTTCTATTCACCAGGAAAGATCCATCCTCAAAACTGCTATGAGGAAGGTGAAAAAAACCACACTCCACTGAAGCCAATTCTGGTGGTGTGAGAAAAATTCCTTCCCAGCCCCCCTTTAAAAGGGGCGACTAGCGTAATGCCCACAGCAGGTCTTAACCCAGCCTGCCATTCATCTCCACTATGAGGGTGGGTGGGTGTTGGCTTCTTGTTGCTTGGACACAGAGACTTGCCCCACCCAGGTTTTGTACCTTTATGCACATTCCTGGGGGCCGGGGGGTGAGTCATTGCTACAAAGCACCTTTGGCAGCAGTTTCTGACCTTCCTCCTTCCCCTTCCCCCCAACCACAAAGCAGAGCTGCCTTTCTTTGGGTAAGCCCAGACAATATAGGATGTATTTAGAAGTAGGCAACCCTATTTCAGATCAAAGAATGACTTTAAAGTCATTTCAGGCCAAAGAATGACATTATTTATATCACTGTCTCCACAGAGGATAAATCTATTTCTTGTTTGAAAAGGTTAGGCAATAAAGAGAGATTTATAAAACCAGTACAAATAATTGGTTTCCTTTTCCTTATCCTCTGTGGGCTTCAATACACATTGGATAACCTTAAACCTCTATCCAGTCTGGGATAACATATTTTTACTAAGGCTTTACATTACTGTTTTCTTAAGAGATCTGCATAATTATAATTAATTTTCTGCTGAATTGAAACCATATTTAAACATAAGCCCATTTGCATTTATAGTATTTTCTATTATTGTCATGAAATTCAGGTATTATGGAAAGACAACCCTTTTCAATAGGTTTCACAAAACCTATTTTCTTATTCTACTTGCTCAGGGAGTTAGCTGGTAAGAGAAGTCTAAGGGGAAAAACAGTTCGAGAGTTGGCAGTTTTCAAAGAGACATTACTAAGCGCACAAGGGCAAATTATTCCATTCCATAGGAAAGATAGGAAGTATGGCAAATCACCACTCTGGCTTAACCAGCAGATCTTCAATGATCTGAAACGGGAAAAGAAAAAAAAAAAGAGTCCTACAAATAGTGGAAATAAGGTCAAATTACAAAGGATGAATATAAACAATTAACACAAGTATGTAGGGACAAAATTAGAAAGGCCAAGGCACAAAATGAGATTAAATTAGCTAGAGACAAAAAGGGTAACAAGAAAACATTCTTTGAATACCTTAGAAACAAGAGGAAGACCAAAGAAACTGTTACTCAGTGACTGTGGGGGGAAATAACAGAAAATGTGGGAATGGCAAAAGTGCCAAATGAATTTTTTGTTTCAGTTTTCATGAAAAAGTTTGCAATTGGATATCTAACATAGTAAATGCCAGTGAAAATGAGGTAGGATCAGAGGCTAAAATAGGGAAAGAACCAGTTAAAAGTTTCTTAGACAAGTTAGATATCTTCAAGACACCAGGGCCTGTTGAAATACATCCTAGAATACTCAAGGAGCTGACTGAGGAGATAACTGAACAATTAGTGATTATCTTTGAAAAGTCATGGAAGACGGGAAAGATTCCAGAGGACTGGAAAAGGGCAAATATAGTGCCAATGTAAAGGACAACCCAGGGAATTACAGACCAGTCAGCTTACTGTCAGTACCTGGAAAGATAAGGGAGCAAATAATCAAGCAATTAATTTGCAAAGACCTAGGAGATAATAAGGTGGTAAGTAAACAGTTAGCATGAATTGGTCAAGAACAAATCACGCAAAACCAACCTAATAGCTTTCTTTGACAGCGTAACAAGCCTTGTGGATGTGGGGGAAGTGGTAGTTGAGGTTTTTCTTGACTTTAGTCAGGCTTTTGATACTGTCTTCCATGACCTTCTCATAAACAAACTAGGGAAATACAGTTTAGATGGAGCTACTATAAGGTGGGTTCCCAGACAGTAGTTATAATGGTTCACAATCAAGCTGGAAGGGCATATCAAGTGGGGTCTGCAGGAATCAGTTCTGGGTTTAGTTCTGTTCAATATCTTCAATAATGGAAAATAGGATTAAAATTCAAAATGATCTGGACAAACTGGAAAAGTGGTCTGAAATAAATAGGATGAAATTCAATACAGACAAATGCAACATACTCCACTTAGGAAGGAACAATCAGTTGTACACATACAAAATGGGAAATGACTGCAGAAAGGGAGTTGGCGTTCATAGTGGATCACAAGCTACATATGAGTCAACAGTGTAACTGCTGCAAAAAAACCAAACAACATTCTGGGATGTTTTAACAGGAGAGTTGTAAGCAAGACACAAGAAGTAATTCTTCTGCTCTACTCCACACTGATTAGGTCCCAACTGGAGTACTGTATCCAGTTCTGGGCCTCACATTTCAGGAAAGATGTGGACAAACTGGAGAAAGTCCAAAGAAGAGCAACAAAAATTATTAAAGATCTAGAAAACATGACCTATGAGAGAAGATTGAAAAAAAATTGGATTTGTTTAGTCTAGAGAAGAGAAGACTGAGAGAAGACATGATAATGGTTTTCAAGTACATAAAAAGTTCTTACAAGGAGGAGGGAGAAAAATTGTTCTCTTTAGCCTCTGAGGATAGGACAAGCAGCAACAGGCTTAAATTGCAGCAAGGGTGGTTTAGGTTGGACATTAGGAAAAACTTCCTACCAAGGTAGTTAAGCATTGGAATAAAGTGCCTAGGGAGGTTGTGGAATCTCTGTCACTGAGGATTTTTAAGAGCAGGTTAGACAAACACCTGTCAGGGATGGTCTAGAAACTACTTAGTCCTGCCTTGAGTGCTGGGGACTGGACTAGAAGACCTGTTAAGGTCCCTTCCAGGCCTACGAGTCTATGGAAAATTATCATTATGAAAAAGAGAAGGAGAAAACAGACTGTAAGAAATATCTATTTTATAAACAGTGGTCTTAAGAAATACCTCCTGTAAGGAATGTGTCAGCAAAAACACAATAAAAAGGTAAATCATATTAATTGGAATTATCATTATGCAATCTGTACAACAAAATTATTTTTCTTAATAACAACTGATTATATTAAAGTTTAGTTCTGGTCTTGATGATTAATATAATTATTAAAACTTCCATCATTTTGTGTGCTGCCCTGTTATAATTACAGCAAATACTCTTCTATTACAGGTCAGCCCTTGGTACTGCTTACTGAAAAAATAAATTTCTTATAATCCCAAAAAGCCTATTTAATTTGAAATTCTAAATCTCTCCTCCAACTTTCTGCAGTATGACAGGAATCTTTGAGAGCCAATAACTTTTTGTGTAAGTCAAATAGTTTATGATTTCGTGTAATGCAGAGGCTGTGATCAAAAACAACCATCACCATCAGCAGCTTACACTATGTTTTAAAAATTTAATTTCATTCATAGAGACCCTCTGCTCCTACAAAAATACATGTGTTCATTATTTAAAAAAATGTGAGTTTACTGCTTGTAAAATGTGCCACATTAACAGACCTGGAGAGAGAAGTTCTATTTGTTCATTTAACATGGGCAATACAGGAAGCAGCAGTGTAAGATTCCTCTCTCTTTCTCACCAGTGTGTCTGAGCCATGACTCGACGTACTAGAGCATTGGTTCTCAAAGCCGGTCCGCCACTTGTTTAGGGAAAGCCCCTGGCAGGCCGGGCCAGTTTGTTTACTGGCCGTGTCCACATGTTCGGCCAATCATGGCTCCCACTGGCCCCAGTTCACCGTTCCTGGCCAATGGGGGCTGCGAGAAGGGTAGCCAGCACATCCCTCGGCCCACGCCACTTCCCGCAGCCCCTATTGGCCTGGAACGGTGAACCGCGGCCAGTGGGAGCCGCCATCAGCTGAACCTGTGGACGCGGCAAGTAAACAAACTGGCCCAGCCAGCCAGGGGCTTTCCCTGAACAAGTGGTGGACTGACTTTGAGAACCACTGTACTAGAGGGTCTTCTAAAAATTAAGGGGATACAATAAGTTCAATTTCTAGGGTCATTCAGACCCAATTCAGCAATCCATCCCTGTTCATCTTAAAATCAAGCATGTCCTTATGTCCTCTTGACTTCATTGGAACTTAAGCATGCACGTTAATGTTTTGCTAAATTGGGCCTTTATTCTTGGCCTCTCTATAGAGACGGCTTGCGAGGTAGCCAATTACCTCCAATTGTTGTACCGCTTTATGCAACTATGATACCTGCACACAGAAAAATGGATGGTGTTCAGCTACTCATTTCACATAGGCCATTGAACAGTTAATTCAAACCTTTTACCCAAAATGGCAGAACTGAATAGCAGAAAAGAACATTAAACCTGACCACAAATAAATGCAGACAAACTGCAGTCGAGATAGGAATCTGCAACCTATTGACTGAAGAGACAGCAATATCATAGGGGAAATAAAATAGTAGGGGTTGGAAGGAGAAACGACAGTAATTATTCAACTCATCTGAAAAAAATAAATAGCTAATTGCATTATAATTGATTGAAGACATATTTGCAATATATACTCATCCAAACATTTATTGCTATATGTAGAAAAATTAGGCAAAATCTGTTTTGGAGGTTGGATACTTCTTGTGATCCCTTTACTATGAACTTCACCAGGTTTAAAATCAGTTATAATTAAGTGTGGCAATTAATGTTACAATATATATACTGTCAAATAATATTTGTAGGATTGTGCTTAGACATAACTATGTTCTGGGTAATGTAACCTGGTTGCCACTTTTATTGTGGTACTGAAACAAAATACAATCAAAGGTAGAAAGACTCACTGACACACATTCCCTTGGGGAATCACTAAATCATTTGTACAAAAATTCAGATCTAATTGAGGAAGGACAAACTAGGATAGGGCAGGGTCAATTTCTATTATAGATGTGGTTTAGTCTACTGTAATGATCATATAACGCAGATAAACTCAATTCCTTTGTAACACACTTTTACCAGGTCAAACTTGGAATGTTTTTGTAATACTCTCTCAATTTTCCCTAACCAAAATACTATAGATTGACCAGTTGCAGCTAAGGACAAAATCTTAATTTTCTGGCGATACCAGAACAGGAGACACTAGGTTTTATGTCATTTGATGGTCTAATTAATGGTTTATTAGTTGTCTGGGACTATCCGGCAGATAAAAGTGAACAATACAGATAACTCCATGATCATTTCAATATCTACCCAGGGGTTTCCATCAGCCTCCCCTCTCCCCCACCCCCCTACCGTTTTCCATCCTAGGACCATCCCATCCCTATCCCCTTCAAGTGAGGGTTAACATGGGCTATACAGGATGGGGGTGTTCGCTCCCTGCCAGTCACAGGCACCCCAAACTGCCCCGTTTCACACCTCTAACTAATACTTCCTTTAAATCTTTTAACCAACCATTTATCTGATCACTGTATCCCCTTCCCTATAGAGTACCTGCACTGGACGTCTGACACGCACTTACCTAATGAGTTCCGACATCATAGCCTAACTTCTGTTTCCTGCTCACCCTAACAAAGCCTCCCCCCCAGACCTGCTTTGGGGAAGGCAAAAAAACCCCCCACCATTCCACTTTGGCCAACCTGGTGGTGAGTGAAAAATTCCTTCCCAGCCCCCTGAGAAAGGAGTAGCTAGCGCAATGCCCACAGCAGGTCTTGACCAAACCTGGTATTTTGCCACTTCCCAGAGTTGGGGGGGTGGGTGCTACTGTGCCTGGTCCAGGGAAAAGGAGGCTTCTCCCACTGGGCTTGCCCTCTATCAACTCCCTTACCTTCCAGTCCTGCGAGATGAGTCAGCATCACCATGCTAACCTGCTCTGCTTCTGCAGCACCGTCCATAACTCCTCCCCTGCCCCGATCCCTTTGAGCAATACACCCCTTCTCCCAGCAAGACAGAAAACACACCCTCCACCCCCTCCCATCCCAATTAAGGTCATTTTGTGACGTACCATCGAGTCTGAGCAGATTATATTGCACCTGAAGTTTTCTTCTATTTCATTCATCTACCTGACTTTCCCCACCTTCCTGCAGTCTCCATCTCTGCTTCATGCAGCAGGCTTTCCCACTACAATTAAGGATCTGTGCTCATCACAGCCACTGCTTTAAACTATATTTTTGTGTGCACTAGGTCTTTGGCCAGTCTGGGTTCTTTCCAATCGCACCACCAAATTGGCCAAAGTGGAATGGTGGGGGAAAGGGGGTTCATCTTCCCCACAGCGGGTTTGGAGGGGGGGCTTTGTTAGGGTCAAAAATCACAACCCCATCACAAAATATTGGAGAATCTCAGAAATGCACGGCTGGAAGGGACATTGAGAAGTCATTAAGTCCAGCCTCCTGGGCTGAGGCAGGGCCAAATAAATCTAACCCATCCCTCACAGGTGTTTGTCTAACCTGTTCTTAAAAAACGCCAATGATGGGGATTATGCAACCGCCTGTGGAAATCTATCCCTGAGCTTAACTACTCTTATAGTTAGAAAGTTTTTCCTAAGCCAATTACTTCTTGTCCTACTTCAGTGGACTTGGAGAACTATTGATCCCTCTATATTACAGCCCTTACCATATTTGAAGATGTATCAGGTCACCCTTAGTCCTCTTTTCTTTTTAACCTTTCGTCATAGGTCAGGTTTTTTAAACCTTTTATATTTTGTTTTCTCCTCTGGACTCCCTCCAAGTTATCCACATTTTCCTAAACTGTCCAGAATTGGACACAATACTCCAGCTGGGGCCTCACTAGTGCTGAGTAGAGCAAGACAAGTACGTCCTGTGTCTTACATATGATACACTTGTTCATATGCCTCAGAATGATATTGTCCTCTTTCACAACCACAACAAATTGACTCGTATTCAATTTGTGATCCACTGGCACATAGCCAGTTATTTATAGCTGTGCATTTGATTGTTTCTTCCTAAGTGAAGTACTTTGCACTTGTCTTTACAAAATTTCATCTTGTTTATTTCAGACCAGTCCTCCAAGGTTGTTTTGAATTCCAATCCTGTTCTCAAGATTCCTTCCAGAGTGCTTGCAACCCCTCCCAGCTTGGTATCATCTGTAAATTTTCAAAGCATACTCTCCCTTCCATTATCCAAGTCATTACTAAAAATTAATAAATAAAACAAGTCATTAATAAAAATTGTCAAACTCCCATGGCTCCTAAGAAAGATAACCCCACCCACCTGCCTCCTGACCAAGTTCCCAAACCCTCTCCCAGTCCAGTCCCCAGCTGCTAAAATATACAAACAGCCTCACCACTATTTTTCAACTCTTACATCTCTCTTTCAAAACAATATTAAGAAGCATCCTAATGTGCAACACATGATATGGCATCTCTCCTTGTACATTCTATACCGCATTGTATTTTAAGAAATCTATCATTCAGAGGCAAACATGCAGAACCATCTACAAACATCCTTATTTTTCTTCAAAAGTCAATGGAATTCCTGCTTTTAAGTCGCTTAAAACAACAGTAGAGGTATGAAAATTAACGTGGTAGGTAACATTTTGATTCCCATTGGTGAACCATAAGCTTGAATTTATTTTTACTGCTTTTTTAATTTATCACTTTAACATCTCAGTTGATGAAACTCTATTCTGAATGCTTCGTTATTCACTATGATTCCTTTTAGTTACATTGCATTGCTTATTTTCCCCAGTATAAGCCTGCAATCAATTTGGCCGACTGTTTCTCCCAATATCTACTGACCAGAAGGCATAACCCAAAAGCTAATGAGTTACTAACCATTGCTGCCATTGAAGAGAGAGATGTATTATGAATATGCAATTTTGCAAAATACAATGCACATAACTGATGATTCTTGTCAGTAGCTGTAGTGTGAGATTATGACTCAGAAATAACAAAGTTATGGAATACATTAGATGCTTGTTATGGATAGCAGCAACATAGAGCTTGTTACTGACTGAGATTTCATTTCCCTCTCACACACTTCATGAAAGCATCAATGATTTGTCAAGTTCCACAGACAGCAGGTCCACTCATAAAACTTACCTGGAATACACTGTGGTCTCATTTTACTCTAGCAAATCATAACTTTCACTTACTTTGAAGCAGAAAACTCTTGGATAAAGGATGCCCAAATAGAGAAGAGGCTGGATGGTTCAGAAGAATGGCATTTACAGATACAGTGTGTTCACTCAAAATCATTGGTTCTGACTTCTTGTTTTTACCAACGTGAAGCCTAAGTGACCACTGCATTACTTCAGTTTTGTAATAGTGCACCTCTATTCATTTCACTGGATTTACACCAGTATGTGGCTGAAGTAACATTGTGGTGAATCAGTAGGGACTGACAGTTATTTGCATTTCAGGTTTCTCTGATAGTACATGTGAAGGAGACAATATCAATGTTAACTGACATTGTAATCTCTGAAGCTGCTAAAACTCAGACTAAATGTGCAGTGACACTAATTACCCTCTCAAGCTTTCAGAAGTGGCACCAACACAAGAGAATTGTGTCTCATTGGAAGGATAGAGTGGGGAAGTTTGACTGCTGCTGCATCTGCTGTATGAGGTCTGTAGACACTTACTGCTTACTTTTGTGTTACCAAAAGGGTGTCTCTGCCTGCCACTCTTTCAAAATAGAGAGATTCTAACATTTAAGATGCAGAAGTGGAGGAAATATGGAGGTTTAATTCAGAGTTTCCTTTGTCTACCAATTCAGTAATCCAATTAACTTTCTCAGATTTGTAACTGACAGAATCAAATACACTCCCTGAGGAGAATTCAATTCACTTGTCTCTTCCTGAGCTACTAACCCCATCACCACTGCCACTTACCCTATTGTTTGTCTCCTTCATCCTCCGCACTTCCTGCCATTATTCCAGCATTTAGGGGGAAGTTTAAAATGCACAAGATTTAAAACGAACATGCTCTTTCTAAAGAACAGGAATCTTGTCAAATACAATCTCTTGTCATCTCACTAGAACAGAGCAGTTGGTGAGAAGGGCAATCATGTTATGCACTCAACAGTCTGTGATGAACCTCTTGCCGGAAACTGCAGTTACAGGCCAGTGGCCTAGCCTAGAGGATCCTATTTAAAAAACTGTTGCAACCCTGCTTTTTGAGGCCTGATAAATCTTTCACTACTGGGTAAACACAAACAACTTCTTGCAAGTCTTTCTATAGCACTTGGCATCAGATATCTCAAAGCACTTGATTGGGGGCAGGGGAAGCCTCATGACAGTCTGTGAAGAGTTAAGTATTATCCCCATTGTAAACCTGTGAACTGAAGCAGAGATATTAAATGATTTGTCCAGGGTCACACAGGAAGTCTGTGGAAGAGTCAGATATAGAAGAACTTCTTCCATACCTGTACTTGCCACAAGACTATCTTTAGGGTGACCATATTTCCCAAAGGGAAAATGAGACACTACCCGAGCTGGTCTCCCAAGCCCCGCGTAAGCCTCCCCTTCACCCCCCGCGTAGAGTTGGCCTTAAGGCCACCCATCCCCTGCACGCAGGACTGGCACGAGTTGTCTTGTGTCATGCTCACCTGAGCCAGGCCGTGCGGGGCTAACTTTGCCACTTGCTCCCCCCCGCCCAATATTCCTCCATGCCCCACTAAGGAGGCAAGCCCCAATTTTCTGTCAAAACTAGGCATCTGTTCCATTTGCTCTGGCCAACTGATGAAAAGGGGACTGTCCTGGCCAAAACGGGATGTATGGTTAAACCTAAGTATCTTTCCCTCTGCTTCATTGTATTAAAATCTTTAAAACCAACTGTAATTTTTAGAATAAAGTTGTTTATATTTTTACTACTATGGTAGGTACAGCCTTATTCTTTTTGAATTAAAAGGAGGTTATTATATTGTTGGCACTGCTATTAAGGTCATATTTGTTTGTCTTTGTATACAAGCCATTTGAGACTAGTGAACCCAAATTAGCATATCAACAACAAGATTTGCACGATATAGGAGATCTGCTGCTCTTCAAAATAATCATTCAAGACATTTGTTAAATTTAAAAAGGACATTCATAACATGCTGCAGAATTGAAATGTTCTTTTATTAATTAAAAAAAACCTCAATAATTCCTTAAGTTTGCATGGTCTAACAATTCTTTCCGTACAATCTATACACAAAAAAAGGAATGAGAAAAAGTATTTAACTATTATACAGAATTTAGATTTTTATATTTTCTTCTGTTTATAACCTGTTCTAGCTTTTTCTCCCCCCATGAATTCAGAGGGGGCAGCAGGCCAAGTGATGGAAGTAAAAATCACACTGGTCCAAATTTTGGGATTTGCTACTGGACCAGTGCCAGAATGGTACTGATAGAACAAGGGACAAGTGACAGATTTAAAGTAGGACAAGTCTTGATTCATCAGAGCTAGAAATTAAGGATGTACACCATTGGGACTTTTGAATCTCATCTTTCGAATGGCACACTGCACTTTTTCTAGATCTGGCATTTCACAGGACTTAAAATTGTGTCATTCTGATTATTAGTTTGTTATGATCCATCAGTTGAATTGCAACAGGATTTCTGCAGCCACTATAATGAAAACTACTATCCCTGTACACCAGAGCCTTGTTGTATTCTCTCTCTGGAATAAGCTATCAAATACTACAGAGCATCAACCTCTTAATTCAGTGGTTCATGAAAAATTGGACATTAACAAGTTCAGTATTGAACTTGGGAACCTAGAAAAGAGAGGGGATTTTTTTTTAAATAAAAAGGACTTCAATTTTAAGCTTGATATCTCCTGATATTGCATGGGTGCAAACACATTAACAGACCAGTACAAATGCTCTTAGAGCCAGATAAAAGTTTCTTGGACCAGTGATCATACAGAAAAAAATATGATCCCTAAAATGTCCCTAAAGAGACAGTTGATTAATGTCCTGGAGCCAATTAACTTGAGGAGCTCATTAGAAGGATACACTGGAGGAGAGATTGTATAACACTGTGGGCCAATCCCAAGAACATAATAAGAGGGTCAACTATTTATTTCTAAAAGTGTTGTATGCTTTTGATATATAGCCTATGTAGTATTCCAATGAGAAGATATTTAGACAAACAGAAAACACAAGTTTGCTACAAGCAAAAAAATATTTAGATTTCAAAAGATTTGTCATCTGGAATTTCTTTGATTAAGAAACTTTCAAGTGAAGGTTATTTTAAGCAGTTCTTTGGCCTCAACATGCTTCCACCTCTTCTATTTTGCAAGCACAGCCCTTACTTATTTGGCAATTAACCAGGCAAAACGTTGGCAAAACTTGTTAATTCTTCTCAGCAATCTAATTTTATCTTTTCCTTTATTGAATCCCATGATAATCATTTTATCCAGTACTAAGACATTAAAACACATATTTCAATCCTTTTATAATATGCTTCATTTGGCTGTTAACAAGGACTCCCAAATGTGACACCACTTTCCTGATTAATATAATGTTCCTACTCCTAAAGCTAATTTGACAAAATCTCTGAACAGTTCACTTTTACCCTATAATGTTCATGTTTATTGGAAATCTGAATCTTGACAAGTCCTCTGCCTACGACTGATTAGGGCTGAAATTTCATAAAATTCATGTCCCTGAGCTTGATAAAAAAAATTAATTTTGTCCATTTAATACTCCTTTTCAAACTGGCTATATTCATGTTTGTTACTAGGAAAAATGCAGCCACAACGATGAGACTCTTATTAACCAACTCTTAACAAAAATATATGTTAAATTTTTGGCACTCACCAAGTGAGGAGGAGTGTCTAGGTCTACTAGTTAGAGTTCTGTATAGGGAGTTTATGCCATCAGTCTCAAAATCTTGTCCGCCTTTGTTTTCTGTGACTCTCTCCTCCCTGGTTCTCATCCTACCTGTCTTATTGATCCTTCTGTGGGTCTTCCTCCTCTCCTCATCCACTTTTGGTGAGGGTGTCCCACAGGGCTTCCCCTCTTCCATTCCCTAGTTCTAACTGACCACAGAACTTCTCCTCTATCCAATCCTACATCTGTTAGGCCATGTCTACACTATGAAAGTACTCCGATTTTACAGAAGTCGATTTTGGGGAACAGATTGTATAAAGTCGAGTGCATGCGTCCACACTAAGCATATTAATTCGGTGGTGTGCGTCCACAGTACCGTGGCAAGTGTCAACATTCCGAGTGGTGCACTCTGGGTAGCTATCCCACAGTTCCCGCAGTCCCCGCTGCCCATTGGAATTCTGGGCTGAGCTCCCAATGCCTGATGGGGCCAAAAATTTGTCACGGGTGGTTATGGGTACATGTCGTCAGTCAACCCTCCCTCCCTCCCTCCGTGAAAGCAACAGCAGACAATCATTTCGCGCCCTTTTCCCTGGATTACCCGAGCAGACGCCATGGCTCCATGCTTGCTGTGCTCGTTCAGCAGTTATGACCATTGCAAACACCTCGCGCCTTATCGTGCAGTTTATGCAGAACCAGAACCTAAAAAACCAGGCGAGGAGGCGATGGAAGCATGGCGATGAGGACTGGAACACAGTTTTCTCTAAAACCGTGGTCCCCAGCAATTTGGAGATCATGGTGTTACTGGGGCAGGCTCATGCTGTGGAACGCCAATTCTGGGCACAGGAAACAAGCACAGAGTGATGGTACCGCATAGTGTTGCGGGTTTGGGATGATTCCCAGTGGCTCTGAAACTTTCGCATGCGTAAGGGCACTTTCATGGAACTTTGTGACTTGCTTTCCCCTGCCCTGAAGCGCAAGAATACCAAGATGAGAACAGCCCTCACAGTTCACAAGCGAGTGGCAATAGCCCTGTGGAAGCTTGCAAGGCCAGACAGCTACCAGTCAGTCGGGAATCAATTTGGAGTGGGAAATCTACTGTGAGGGTTGCTGTGATGCAAGTAGCTAATGCAATCATTGAGCTGCTGCTATCAAAGGTAGTTACTCTGGGAAATGTGCAGGTCATACTACATGGCTTTGCTGCAATGGGATTCCCTAACTGTGGTGGGGCTATAGATGGAACGCATATCCCTATCTTAGGACCGGACCTCCAGGGCAGCCAGTACATAAACTGCAAGGGATACTTTTCAGTGGTGCTGCAAGCACTGGTGGATCACAAGGGACGTTTCAGCAACATCAACATGGGATAGCCGGGAAAGGTTCATGACGCTCGCGTCTTCAGGAACTCTGGTCTGTTTAAATGGCTGCAGGAAGGGATTTACTTTCCAGACCAGAAAATAACTGTTGGGGATGTTGAAATGCCTATAGTTATCCTTGGGGACCCAACCTACCCCTTAACGCCCTGGTTCATGAAGCTGTACACAGGCACCCTGGACAGTAGTATGGAGCTGTTCAACTATAGGCTGAGCAAGCGCCGAATGGTGGTAGTGTGCGCATTTGGACGTTTAAAGGGTCGCTGGCGCAGTTTACTGACTCGCTCAGACCTCAGCGAAACCAATATTCCCATTGTTATTGCTGCTTGCTGTGTGTTCCACAATCTCTGTGAGAGTAAGGGGGAGACATTTATGGCAGGGTGGGAAGTGGATGCAAATCGCCTGGCCGCTGAATACGCGCAGCCAGACACCAGGGCGGTTAGAAGAGCACAGCATGAAGCGCTGCATATCAGAGAAGCTTTGAAAACCAGTTTCATGACTGGCCAGGTTACTGTATGAAACTTCTGTTTGTTTCTCCTTGATAAAAACCTGCCCCCTGGGTTACCTCTAAATTCCCTGTAAGCCACCCACCCTCCCCCCTTCGATGACAGCTTGCTTGCAAAGGAAATAAAGACACTATCGTTTAAAAAACATGTATTTTTTATTAATTGATTATAAAAATTGGGAGATAACTCACAAGGTAGCCCAGGTGGGGTGTGGGAGGAGGATAGGAGGGAAGGAAAAGGCCACTTTAAAACTTCTTGAATAACAGCCTTCTGTTGCTTGGGCTGTCCACTGGGGTGGAGTGGTTGGGTGCCCGGAGCCTCCCCCCCACGTTCTTGGGCATCTGGGTGAGGAGGCTATGGAACTTGGGGAGGAGGGAAGGCAGTTAAACAGGGGCTGCAGTGGCAGTCTGTGATCCTGCTGCTGTTCATGAACCTCCACAAGACACTGGAGCATGTCCGTTTGATCCCGCAGTAGCCCCAGCATTGCCTCATGCCTCCTCTGATCTTCCTGCCGCCACCTCTCCTCACGTTCATCGGCCACTTTCATGTACTCTGCTATTGTGTCCATCCACACATTCTGCTGAGCTCTGTCAGTGCCGAATGACTGCGTGAGCTCAGAGAACATTTCATCATGCGTGCATTTTATTTGCCGCCTTATCTGAGATAGTCTTTGGGACAGAGGAGGGAGGCTTGAAACATTTGCAGCTGCTGGAGGGAAAAAAAAGGAGTGAAGTATTTTAAAAGGTACATTTTACAGAACAATGACTATACTCTTTCACGGTGAACAACACTATTCACGTTACATAGCACATGTCATTTTGGTACAAGGTCGCATTTTGCATCTTACATTGAGTGCCTGCGGCTTTGGTGTTAGAGATCACACACACAGTGCTGGGCAACAGAATTCGGCTTGCAGGTGGCCATGATAAGCCATAGTCTTTTGGCTTCTGCAACCTTCATAACAGCAGCGCCCTCCTCTCTCCTACCAAGCAATGCACGTTGAGTTGGCCATTTATTGTTGTGGTTTTCTTGTTAACATGCAGCAGCAGAAACCAAACTAACCCCACCCCCCATCCAATTTTCTGGGATGATCGCTTTACCCCTCCCCCACCACCTGGCTGGTATCACAAAAGATCCCTGCTAGCCAAACACAAACAGCTCTGCGCCAATGGCTAACTGCTCGGAGGATTTCTTTTCAGGCACTGGCAAACAGCCAAGTAGGAATGGCCACCTCTGAATGTCCCCTTAATTAAATTCCCCTATTTCAACCAGGTTACCATAAATGATATCACTCTCCTGCGGATATCAAAAAGAGATAAAGAACGGGTGTTGCTTGAATGCCAGCAAACACCGGGACCATGCCAGGCTTTGTCATGCAGTGATACCAGATTACTTGCTACTAGCATGGCATAGTAAAGTGTTCTACCATGGAGGATAGAATAAGGCTGCTCTCCCCAGAAACCTTCTGCAAAGGCTTTTAGAGTACCTCCAAGAAAGCTTCATGGAGATGTCCCTGGAGGATTTCCACTCCATCCCCAGACACATTAACAGACTTTTCCAGTAGCTGTACTGGCCACGAATGCATCCCAAATCCTCAGAACTACTTAATCATAAAAAATGCTTGCTTTTATAACATGTATTATATTTTAAAAGGTACACTCACCAGAGGTCCCTTCTCCAGCTTTGTTGGGTTGGATGGGTATTTCAGTCAGGATGATCAAAAGAACCTGGCTGTCAGGGAGAATGGTGTGCTGTGTGCTCTCCTCAAGCTCATCCTCCTCCTCCTCCTCCTCATATTCCCTGTCCGCAAAATCCTCAGGCATGGCGGAGAGTACCCCATCATCGGAGTCCACGGACAGGGGTGGGGTAGTGGTGGTGGCCCCTCCTAGAATTGCATGCAGCTCAGCGTAAAAGTGGCATGTCTGGGGCTCTGTCCTGGAGCGTCCGTTTGATTCTTTGGTTTTCTGGTACGCTTCTCTGAGCTCCTTAAGTTTCACGTGGCACTGTGTTGCGTCCCTGCTGAAGCCTCTGTCCCTCATGGCCTCGGAGATTTTTTGAAATGTTTTGGCATTTTGTTTTCTGGAACATACGTTCTGATAGCACGGATGCCTCTCCCCATACAGTGATCAGATCCAGTACCTCCCTTTCAGTCCATGCTGGAGCTCTTTTTTGATTCTGGGACTGCATGGTCACCTGTGCTGAGGAGCTCTGCATGGTCACCTGTGCTGATGAGCTCGCCTGGCCAAACAAGAAATGAGATTCAAAAGCTCCTGAGGCTTTTCCTGTACACCTGGCCAGCGTATCCGAGTTCAGAGTGCTGTCCAGAGCAGTCACAATGGTGCACTGTGGGATAGCTCCCGGAGGCCAATACCTTCGAATTGCATCCACACTAACCCTAATTCGAAACGGTGATGTTGATTTCAGCGCTAATCCCCTCTTTGGGGAAGAGTACACAAATCGGTTTTAAGAGCCCTTTATGTCGAAAACATGGCTTCGTTGTGTGGATGGGTGCAGGGTTAATTCGATTTAATGCTACTAAATTCTACAAACTCGTAGTGTACACCAGGCCTTAGACAGGTATCACTATCTACAGTAAGGTTTCTTGCTCTTTCCTCTGCAGCATTTGGTACTGGCCACTAACAGAGTCAGATTACTGGTTTAGATGAATCACTGGTCTGACCCTGAATGGCAATGCCAGTGTTTCTAAATAGAAAATTCATGCAAATTGGGTGAGGGATGCCTAGTGTGAAGTTTGTGCCATTAATGCCTGCAGGCATAGTCTGCTCCGCTAACCTGACTTCATTGAATTGGTGGCTCTACCACTACTTCTTTGAACTATGAGGAGTTGACTTGACAGTCTTATTTTTCTTGGTCATAATTAGCTGTAGGTATTGCCAGAATTAAAGCATGATGGAATCATTTCATTTTTCAGAGACTCCACCAGGTTAACTGAAACCAGTTATCTCTGGGTCATTAGTCTGCTCCCCATCCATCAAATAAAAAGAGGGCGAGTGAATCCTTCAGATATATCACAGATGTCCCACTCCTTAAGACCTACTACCATCTGGCTACTAGGTAGAGCAGGTAATGGAGTTTTAAGGAAAAGGAGTCACTACGTGATAATGGCTGCTACTGGTTATCTGTTGAAGCAAAAGGATATAGAACTCTTCTGAATCAAGCTGAGGAGAACAAAGATCTGCTCAAATCAGAAAAAAATGAATAAATATAAAGTTTCAGGAAATTTGGCTGACATGCAACAAGCAAAACACAACCTTATTTTAATTTTGTATTAGTCCTTTCAGATTCCAATGAGTAAAAGGTGGTGGGGTGTTTGCGTGTGGAGGGTTAAACAGCTACAAGAGTCATTATGAAACATTCTCTCACACTCAAATATCGTAAGGCATGAAAACTATATAATTTATAACCTATAACATTTTGCCTGATATCTGGTGCCGAAAGCTGCTGAATATTATCACTGTAAATGATATGACAAGGAGTACATGATAAGATACATGTAGTCAGTATTTTAAAAAAAAATTAAATCAAAGTGCTTACAGACAGACAGTGTGATACATCATCCAAGACATTAAAGACGAATAGATGGAAGGGTTAATATATACTTTAGATTATACTAACAAGCAGGATATCAGCTGGTAGGTGACACTACACTGAAAAGTACTACTGAAGCCCAAGGAAAATACCAGCTGTCTCTGCTCAGAGAAGACAGATTACCACCTGTCCAGTTATCTTCAATACACAATACAAGGCACGTTGGCCATTTTAACAGGGATAACTGTACCCATATGCTATTTAATTTTGAGCTGCACTTTGCGTACTTGTAAATATTTGTGATGGATCACTATAAACTGTAGATTAGCACAGTGGTAGTATTTAGCTAGAGGCGAAGCTTCAAGCTTACTTTAGCCCCCTGAAACCTTAATCTACAGTATATTATGTTAGTATCAGTACTTTAGACAGAGGATGGGAAGCAGACAGACACACACACACAAAGAGAAAAATGCATTTGGGATGTTAGTGCAAAACTACTTTATGTCTCAAGCCGTCAAAGATTTATGACACGCTTAGCTTTATGTTCTATGAGTCGTTCCACTGCCATTTCAGCAGTACACGAAACCTCATTTTAGCCACAGTATAGTTCATGCTGTGGTAGATTAAAATAATAATAAAATATGATCATTTAATACACGCAGTCAGAAAAACATATATATCACAACTGTAGTAGAATATCCCATTTACAATACAGGGATATTTTGGGCAGGATTAAAGCAAATCAAAAGAAAACAAACAAACAAAAAAAACACCTCAGTTATAAAAGTGCCAAATTCTGGTGTAAACAGGCCCAGTTCATTGAAGTCAGCTAAGTTGTATCCACTTATGTTAATGGTGAATGTGTTCCCAACGAACCAATTTTTACAACAATTGTTTAGATATTTGAAAAAAGTGTTGAAATAATTATGTTGTATAAAACAGTATAATTAAGGTCAAAACTGCTTGTTATTCCAATGTCTGAGACACTGTACTGTGGTTTTTACCCATAATCTAGAATCCAAACATTCTGATTTGGTTTACAAACGATATTAAAAAGCCATTTTTTTTTCTAGATTCCAGTGACCTGAAGTATTTGTACACTTTCACTAGAACTCTGGTCACCCACTTAGATATCCTTGAACTTATTTTATTGACTCAAGCCTGGGAAGCAGGCTGAAATGGGGAAATTGTGACAACTGCAAACAAACACTGTACAATAGCAGTCACTAATATGATTTTGAAGTAGTGAATTATAAAATAAGTATAATTTTAGTTTTCAATCTCTTTTATTTTTTATTAGCAATACTGCAAACAAGTTTAAAATAACACTGCGTATTTCTCTTTGATGTAATTTTAATACCTTAGTAGCCTGCATATTCACTGGTGCTGAATTTTCAAATTAGGCAGAGCCAAAAAATAACTCACAAACAAGTTGATTTTCAACAATGAATTCTGATTTCTTTTTAGGAATCCTGAAAACCTATAAATGACACTAATTCAGCTGGAAAACGTTATTGTGAATTAACTCCCCTTTCTTAAAAGTTTAAATGAATGAATATGTTGAATTTTTAAAATACTTCGGAGAATGTAGCCCAACATGCAACAGATGCACAATTTGTTAACAAACCAGCTCAAAATTATATAATTACCCTCTGTTTCGCTGGTAGCTGCTGAAATCTTCTTTCACTGTCAGCTAAAGTCAGTCAAGGCTTTTTCCCCATAATGATTGGATGCATTTACTTTGCACCTGTGGTCTGTTTGTTTGTTTTTAAATAAAGTTCCATCTGCTCTGGAAAGAACATTTTAACAATAAAATAGAATTTAAATGTCTTTTAGGTTTATTTCCCATAATATAGTAGAGGTATAGTTTTCTTAAATTCGATTTTAAATGTATATAGAGCCATTCTTAACGATCTGCTTGGATACAAAATAAAATTTAAAATATCTTTACTTTTATGTTTGGAAATGAAGTTTCCCACTCCAGCCTTTGTATATACAGACTTAGGTCCATTTCATTTCACATCTTTGTGAAGACATCCAATCAAAACAGGAATTTCAGATCACTCTTTTACATTATTAAACATTCATATTTGCTCTCTGAGTGTTCTCTGCTGAATGTGAAAGGGATCTTCAGAAAGTTAATCATATTACTACTACCCTTCTTTTTAGGACTGAGTAGTTATATCATCCAGTTCAGTAGTTTTCCTTTCTGATGAGGTCAATAAGTCTCCAATCCTGCAACTGGCTCCACCCAGACAAAATTCTACACAGGGACATAGCCCCATGTATTTGTTTTACATCACAACACCGCCACATTCTGGTGTTATATTGGTTTTCCGGTATCTTTGTTATAAATCATAAAAACTTTACTTGGCTTAAAAGCCTGGGTTTTGTAAAGAAACAACTAGATGGATAAATCAACATAAGTTAGTATTTACTATACATACAAACAGAATATGGCAAAAATAATAATAAAAACAAAACCTAAGCCTAAATACAGCAACTGACTCCACACAGACTAATCACATGAGTAAAGTTACTCATGTACACATTTGCAGGCTCAAGTCAATAATTAGGTCTTGGATTTCTGTCAAGACCAACCCCCTATTACAGTCATGGCACCTAATACATTGTAATATGCTCTCAGCAGTGACCAGTGGAAATAATTTAGGTAGAGAAGAGCAGTGCAGGTTAAGTGCGGTCTTGGAAGCCTGTCAAGACCAACTCCGTTGTTGTCATGGCACCTAATACATTGCAATATACTTTATATATTTTACTTTTCTTATTTTATTAAAAAGACCATTTCAACAGGGATTCTATCAGTATCTGAAAAAGTTTTGCCTTCCATCCTCCAACCGGTTTTAGTTACCTGTAGTAAATATTCATTTAGATGAATTCAGGAGCTGACTAAGAATATCATACTATTGCATTCGTCCATGTTTTAAATAAAAATTCTAAAATAATATATCCCCTTATGGGATTTGGTTTTTGTTCTCAGTAGTTTTGCCACTATCACTATTACAGCCTTGCATGAGATTGAGTTGAGGTAATGGGACCTACTTAAACTATACCAGACATAGTATTCTTTATTAAGAACAGAAGAATGCCCATACCAGGTCAGATCAAAGATCCATCTAGCCCAGTATCCTGTTTTCCAACAGTGGCCACTGCCAGGGAATTAACAGAACAGGTAATCATCAGGTGATCCATCCCCTGTCACCCATTCAATTACTATGACCCAAAGCTTGAAGATTAGCTCAAGACTCCTTATATTCTCCAAACTGGTGGACATAAGATATTTAGTAGCGATGGAACCATACATACAGTTTTCTGACCTGGTGTTGTTTTACCTTTTCTAAAAGAATAAACAAGAATCTAATTGAATTAATAAAACAGAATGATCAGTAGTTATAACAGGAATGCTTTGCATGTAAGTGTGCTTCATGCAAGGATCTTGAAGCACTTAAGTATCATTATGCCCATTTTATATGGAGGGAAACAGCGGCATAGAAGAGAAGATAAATAGCATCAGTGGCATAGTTAACATTATAAAATGAGCTATCTGGATTCCCAAAATCCTATTCTAGCTACTTGAGAAGATTTCTGTAAATACTCTGGGAGACTTTCAAAGCTTGAATTTGAGAAATGGTGTATCAAAAGTCTCACATTAAAGATGGCATTGTTTTGATTGTGAGTTTAAAAGTGTATTCAAAACTAGGTTTGCAGCCACCTGATGAAATGTAAATCTACAGCTTCTCCAGGATTGGGGCAGAATAGTAGAAAACCCTCTGTGTGAAAAGGATGGCCTGATTTTAGGCACTGCCATAGAGAGCGGCTTCAGTTTAGCTAAGGGGCCAGCTACCTTGTTTCCAGGTTTACATATGGCATACTTGGAAGGATAATGTGACCCCCCCACACACACATCAAGAAGGGAATTAACAGAACTGAAGGCCCAGTGGAATGGAGACTAGCTATATCACAGAGCTGAAAGAAGAGAGATTTGTCTTCCTCAAGGGACTAGTTTGAGAACTTGGGGGCATTTGGGAAAAACTTTTGGTTATATATGTATCAGGTGAAATGTTTGAAGGAAATGTGTTTTATTTTGGGGTGTATATGATGTAGCCTGGGTAGGTGTTTGGAAGGTTAGAAAAATAAGGAAAAAGTCCTGCCTTTGAAAAAGGTTCCCCCTACTCTCTCTTGCCTCTCATCTCACTTTTGAGAATGGGAAGGTCTGTAACAGGGTAACTGGCCCATTAAATGAAATCAGACCCTGCTCTCCTGTTGCAGTGCAGGTGTGCCCTAGTTTGGTGTAATGAGGAGGGTGGGGCTGCCCTGGGAGTTAAAGAGAGAGTTAGCCAGAAGGCAAGAGAGAGTACGGAGAAAAAGAAAGCTCAGAGGAGCAGAACTGAGCCCAGAGCTTCAGGGAGGTGACGCCACTGAAGGAAGAAATGGTGAGAGTTCCCTAGTGCAGTAGTGGATCCAGATAAGGCCACTGGAAAGTTAAGTCAGAAAAGCAGATGCAGGTGTCCTACAAACTTCCCCGGGCCAAAGAGCCATGGCAGGAGAGTGCTGAAGGCTGAGATCAGCAGAGGAATATGCCTGGTGGCTCTCGGAGCTGGATGTCAGGTGGTTGCTGGGTGACTCACTAAGACCAGAGCAGATCCAGTCTGAGCAGGTGCAGGGCCAGCTGGTCAGAGCAATCCAGAAGAACAGGAGCAGGCTGGAAGCTGGGCAGTCTGTGACACCATGAGGCAGACAGGCTTAAATAGCTGTCATCTGCCCCAGTCCTGGCTTGTGGATTGGCGACTGCTGCTGCAGCACACTTGAGGAATGAGACATCACAAGCTCTGGCTGAGGAACCACCTCACACTGGGAGAGCTGAGGCCAGAAGGCAAGAGAGAGCTGAAGGCTGGGAAATGATGGAGGGGTGAGCTTGCTGATGTCCCTTTTTCCCCCCTCATCCCCACAGAGCCTCTACTGCATCATTATTTAGCAATAATTAAAATCTTTATCTAAGTGATATAATCAAGAGCACAGATTATGGAAGTTACAAATAAAAAATGCGGAAAAAAACTAATTTGTCACTGTAGATCATTTATTATGACAGACCCCAACCTTCCCAGTAACTGCCATCTAATCCACCTCTCCGTAAGGCATCACAACAAAAAAAAAGTCAATTAGAGTGAAAACCATCCACCCTTTTGGCTCATCCATGTGAAAAATTTAGCAGTGATCACATCGATCACATATCTACAATATATTTTATTTATTCAGACAAAAAATATCTATGGAAGGTTCTAGGTGCTTTAACACGCTTAGCAATATAATTCAAATCCCAGCTGCATTAGAATAATAGTTTCAAACAGGAACTCAGCCCGTCAGTCACAAAAAATAAAGACAACCTTTCCACACCTTTATTGTCCGAAAAAACACCGCGGTTGAGCAGGAGAGGTGCATGTGTCAGCAACTCTCACCATCAGTGTGCTTTCAGTGGGAACTGCACCTCGCAGACAGAGTCCTTTAGAAAGCCCTCAGCTTGCTTTGTTGCAATACTAATGTTTCAGCATTAATAGTACATAAGTATCAAAGTTACCACTTCATTTCAAATATCAGCTTTTGTAGTTGCAGCAAAGTTCATCCATAGCAGGATAGAAAAATTTTACTTACACTGCATCATACCACCCAGAAAATGTATACCTCTACTAAGAGATCACTTACTGGGTTATTATCAAAGGATAAAAAATGTGGACTACAGAAACAGGAAACTGTAAACAATTTTACATACATTAAGGAGTGCTGCATGCTCTTTTTGCCTTTCTAAAGCCATTTTTAAAAGCAGAAAATTGATTTGACCTTTTAAAATGTTATTTGACAAGTTTAATATACTGTATGTAATAAGGGTTTATTTCTCAAACAATTTCAATTTTCCTGTAAAGCAATCTAATATCTTACCTATGTTCTGGGAGTGGTGAGGATATTGCATCGTACTAAGCTGTACACAAAGTAAAGATAAATCTATTGGGTTAGTTTCTACATTAAATACTGACGTTTTCTTAGCCGAGTCAGTTAAAACAAACTTTCTCCCTGTGGCAGATCTCCTTATAAATAAACACACTCTATAGTTTAAAGTATTCTCTCTATAGTGGATAAAAGCCACCATGCAGTGAGGAGTGTGTTGCAATTTGATTAGACCCTTATGTCAGATAACTGAAGAGATTCTGTAAATATGGCAAGTAGGGGAGGTGATTTTTGGATGGGTCAGCTAAAAATTACATTTTCTGTTTTTCAAACATCTCAGAGTTGACCTTTTAAATTCCCATTTATCTTTAGCTAAGTTATAAAGAAAGTCAATGGAGGAAGGAATCAAAAACAAATATAATGAGACTAATGAAAAATATTTTTGTTTCTTTAGAATAAAAGTACATTTTAAAATATCCCTTACCTAAGTGCATGACTATACTGTAGCAATATTAATTGTAGTTTATCAAAAATTATTCAGCTCCATAAATCTGTCCAGTTGTCTGGCTGTCTGTCTCTCCCCCCATTATCCACAATGATAGTTGAGCTGCTTGAGTGAACAGACCTTAGGATTTAATTGACTGGGGGCTGGAGAGTTCTCAGTGAAAAATGCTTGACATCGGAATGTGCTTCCCTCACTAGACCTAAACAGTCTAAGTCTGTTACCCTTTTGGGTACCATAAATGACCCATCTCTTTTCCCAGGATTTTGCCTGAAGACAGGAGTTTGAGAGTGGGTCAGAAGGGGACTGTTTGTTATTTAATAGCTATTAAAATATTTAATTATTACATGGATTAAATTTCATTTGCAAGGTATGGTTCATTGTGAGGAGTAGAATGGGGCTACAAGGAGAGGAGCTCAGAGGCACTGTGTCTCAGAGCCTGTGGTCCTTTTCCGTGGTACCCAGGGTTGTGAGGGACCTCTCTTCCATCTGCTCGTAGCACAACGGCACATCTGTGCCAGCAGGGGTCAGCTCCCTGACTCCCTTCTCCACCTACGCAGGCTTTGCTGTCTCTCTGAAAGTAAGCAACAGGCACATTCCAACCCCTGAGTCCTCCAAGTGTCCTCTGGGGTGTCCAGCCCCTTATCCACTGGAACCTCTCAGAATTCGCAGACCCACTGATCCCGTAGGAACAGTACACCTCGGCTTACCAACTTCACCTCAGGATCACCACTCTGCTCAGCTCATAGCACTTAGATTTCTTTATAGTGAAAAAAAGTATAAATTTATTTAACAAAGAAAAGAAAATTAAAATAATAGCAAGTAGGAAGACACACTGGTTACATGTAAAATAAAATCTTAACATGCCTTCCAGAGCCTCTACTTAACTAACAGGACATTCTCCTGTCTCAGAGGTTATTTCACCCGAAGTCCCCCCCCCCAGCGTTTAACCATCAGTCTGGCTATGACCCTCTGTTCATAAAACAAGAACACTAGCAGCTTGTTCCCTAGGCAAAGGATGCCGTGTGTCCCCTTGCATTCTCTGGATATACCAGACTAATTCTTTGATGTTAGCCACAAAGAGGACACCCTCCTGTTGTGTGTTCCTTCCTGCAGATTTTGTGATCTCTTGTTGACTTCGCAGTCTTGATTAGCTGGTGGCTCCGTATGGAAATAGACTTACATTATAAGACAAGCAATAAACAGTGTTCAGCCAGGGAGATAAGTGTCTACTATACCCTGCCTGAACAAAACCTGTGGATCACCTTTTGGTGATCTGTCTTAACTCACATATCTTAAGAACATAGTTTTCAGTATAGATAAATAAATCCATAAATATCATCCATGCATACATCTTGCAATGATTTAGATAACCAGCGTGTTACTGACTGTTGACAGAGTCCTCACATGACACCCTTTGGTGCACTATTATGTAGACATCAAACCGAGAGGATCCCTGTAAACACCTATGCACCCCTTTCGCTCTCTGCCAGTTGGCATCATGAAGTTCCTGTATCACAGGGTATGTCTTCACTGCAGAGTTAACCCAGTTGATGCAAACCTTGGTTTGGATCACCCAGGTTAGCCTTAGCTCAGGTGTGAACAGCCAAACAGCTGGGGGCAGGAGGAGGAATTGGGGAAGCCACTCAAGTGTTTTAGAATCAGAGAAGAATGATGGAGGATTAGGTCTGAAAGAGTCCGTGAGATTTCATCTAGTCCAACCCCCAAAGTCCAGAGTCCACAGTGCAAACAGGTGGGTTACCAGCACAAGCATGAGAAGCACTCATTCTTTAGTCTGTGTGCCCAGGACAGACCAACTAGCTCAGGTGTAAAGCACCTCCACAATCAGGCCAGAGAGTTGTGTGTGAGAGAATAGGAACTAGGTTAGGTTCAATGCCTAAGTAACAGCTCACATTAACTCTGCAGTGAAGATAATCCCGGAGAGCCACAATGCCTCCAGGAGCTCACTACTTATTGCTTGAGGGGGAAGTTTGCTACAGCCTTGAAAGGAGTCCAGCATAATCTCTGTAACACTAGCCTGCATACAGGGAGTGGAGTTATGGTCTGGCCAGGATGTTCTCCACCTCTTACTGCTCTCTTTCCAGTCAGTTGTTCCCAAGCTGGAAGGAGTTTTTGTGATCCCGCAAGCACAGGGGCTGAAGCACGCAGGCAACATAAATAAGGGGGAAGGAGACGGTTTCCTTACTTCTTTCTCCCTGCATAACACCTACCCACAATCTATGCCTATAGCTTTTTCCCTTTTCTGTGTTTTTTTCCAAAACTATAAAAGTTATTTAAAATATTAATACATGAGAAGAACAATTAGCCATACAGTGGTCAACATTAAGAATTCAGCATTTTTCTGCTTTGGTATCTGAAATACAGCATTTCACTATACTTAAGAAAAGAAATAACTGTAGTATCTCAGATATCATTGTAGGGAAATTATGATTTTTTTGAATGTGAACTCAAATGCGCAGAGACAATATTTAGATAATGTTGCTACAAGGATAAACAAAACTATTACTGAATAGAGTTGTATGGCTTCTTGGAACAAGATAGCAACAAGACCCTAGAAGCAAACCAATATTTACCAAAACTCCATAAGAAATTGACTTATGAATGTCTATTTAAGAAAAAAAATACAATATTCATTTTCAATTGTAAGCCTTACTGGGGTTCAGATCTGAGTGCCTGGAACAATTTAGGGAAAACATACAAAACAAAGTTAATATATACTGCTTCTTTGAAATATATATCATTAACTCCCTTAGTTGAGACAATACAGGAATGATGAGTCAAGACTATACGTCTCTAACAGAAAAGGCAGAACACACTCTTTGTCCACTTACAATGGATTCTCCTATTTCTCACCACTCCCCGATTCATAAAAGAATCCACTAACAAAAGCCTGGTGGGGCAGAGTTTTAAAAAAATAACCTAAAAAGATATGGACTGTGCTCAGCGCACCTTTCAGAAGAATTTTCTTCATTCTCCCAGACAAAAAGAGTTATCAAGTAAACTAAGAAAAGGTTAAAAGGGATGCTTTATTCGTGCTTACAGTGACGATCGTCTATACAGTATTTTCTATACAATATGAACATAAAGAGAGGGCTAAGTGTACATCTTTAAACACTCATTTCACAACATATTTCTGGTATTAATAGTATTTTTATATTCAATACTTTGTATGTAATGTACAACGGCTATTCTGATCAAATGAAATACTTAACAGAAAAAAGAGAGAGAGACACACAATGGATGTATTAGATACCATTCAACAACATTCACAAAGACTATCAGCATGCCAGGCCCCTTGTCACAAGGTCAGATTATAATGAATCATCTTCCCTGACAAATCGCATCGTTCTCAGTGAAAGGTTCGCTGTGGGCTTTCCCTTACAAACACTTGGAGCGCAATTAAAAAAAATGAAGTATCATTTTTTGCTCTCTGAGGACAGCATATGTGTAGGATTGATTGTGAAGACTCCACTACCACCCACCATCCTTCTTTTATATATAACTGGCACTATATAAATAAAGTGATGTGTTCTCAAGGGCTGTTTGTAACTTCCCCTATCTGGTATAGCATGAGTTAAGAGGGCCATGTTTCTCCGAGACACCCATTTTTTAATCACAGTGAGCTTAAAGGCACACTGAAAAAGCCAAAAATAATACACCTGTTTTCCTATATTTCTTCCCCCAAAGTCTATGTAATCTTTTAAATACAAGAGGATTTCTCATTCCAGGTAGGGAAAGGAGTGAATCTAAATTCCCCACAAATGATTCGTCATGCTTTACATGAATAAATCTGGCACCACCTCATAAATCCCCCCCAAAGTATGTATTCAATAAGTTAAGTAATGTGTATCTTCATAAAAGCTTCTTTAATTTTATAAAGATAAATCGGATGCAAATGCTCATCTATCATGAAAGACCTTTTATATTTTGATATGACTTATTAACTTAAATGCTAAGAAAATAAATGCAAGCAAGGGTAATTTTATTTTTGCAGTTCAAGAGCCTTACTTTTTATTTTCCCAAGTTGTTATTCCCCCCCCCCCCAATACCTGTAAAGATAACTCATTTCTAGCATTTGAAAAATCTGCATTCCTTTGGGAGCAACACCAGTTCATTAGCTTTACTTTTACCTTGTAATGTTTGTCCCAACCCTGCACACATGTACATATGTGCTTAACTTTAAGCACGCACGCGCACACACACACTCAAGTCTGGGGACTTAATTTGTATCTGTGTACAAGTTTTGTTTGTTTTTGTTTAGGCTAGAGCCTAGTAGAGTAAAGTAGTAGGCTAGAGTATGCCTACAGTCAAGCACAATTCCAAGATCCTTTTTTTAAATGAAAAAAAAAATCAGAAAGAAGCCTGAAGAAATTATTCATGAGAAAATAATGCATTACTTCATTTTTTAACAAATTGCTGTGGTTTTATAGGCTAACCAAAAACATGGCTGTATTTTGGTGGACAAAGAACAAATTGTTCACGTTGCTTTTTCAAGTTCCTCATCCAAAAGTTTCCAAATTAAATGAAATTCCTGCTTCAGACTCATTTCAGTATTACTACTTCACAGTTATTGGAACTCCAAAGCAACTTTTGTTCTGAAAGGTCCATTCATGGGAAGTAAAAGAGGCAACATTAACGAAAACTGCAATAAGCATATATAAGTCTTTGTTGCACTTTTTCTGGTGACTCTGCCTCATGTACCTCATCTAAGACTGAAACCACTTCACTCTGAACATTGGAAATCTCTTACCTTGCATAATTGGTACCAACTCCAGTTAGAAAAACATGGATAGTCAGTATACTTCTTTCACTAAAGGCAAGGACTACATATATGAAATGTGTTACGATTTCTGTCTTCCTTGATCCTGAACTTTAGTTTGTGATTTCAGCATAGTTTGAAAGAGATCCCTACTTTTTAAACATCTAGAGCAACGTTTCTCGCATGCGGCCACCAGGGGCTTTTCTAGCGGCCACAGTCTCCTGGGCTGTGATTTGGGAGGGGGAGGTGTCAAAGCAGCAGCTTCTTCCCTGCAGGGGTTGGTCCCTACCCCCTTCCGGAACCACAAACACTGTAGGAGCAGGCAACCAGTGTGAGTTCCCCACATTCCCAGGTGTAGTGACTCTCAGGCTTCAGCCCTGGGGTGGTGGGCAGCAGGCTCTGTCCCTGCACTGTGGGCTCTGTCCCCCACAACTGCAGGGTTTTGGGCTCCATCCCTGGACTCACCCCTCCCCATCACCTTGACCCTGGCTGCCTCCTCCAGCCCCCCATAGCCCTTGGCCCACCTCCTCATCTAGGGCTTAATTTGTCCCCCAGCATGCCAGGGCTGAGTAAGTCTGCTGTGAAAAGTGATATTAACAAATATACAAATATCACTTTTCACAGGAGCAGACTTTCTAACTAGCAATTTAAAATATATCTCAAAACATGCAAAGCACCTTATTTTTGTTTCTATTCTGTTTAGGTCCAGTAAAGAATAGAGACAACTGTACATTATTTTTATTAAGTCTGCAAAAAAATACACACATACATAAATTACAATGGACTTGTATATGTGCATATTTATTTGTTTTTCCTAAAGTTAAGTATTTTAGGAAAAATCATCAGAGCGGCCAGCAGCAAGAGTTCATGACCATATTTTTTGGTGGCCTCGGAGTGTGTTGTGAGAACCCCTGGTCTAGAGAGTAAGGTACCAAAGTGTCCATTTCTTTAAATTGTCAAGGTATAACAGGGAGGCAGATAACATTTTTAAAACTTCTTAAATAAATATCAACACATTCAATATTTTTTTAAAAAGTGGTCATCCCTAAGTTTGAAATGTCTCAGAAGAGTAACTTAAGACATATCAGTTAAACACTGAAGAAATAATAGTAATAATGTTGTTATATTGTATGTAACTAACATATTAATACCAAAATTGCTGTACCAGAGTTATTGCATTGGCTAAGGTAATGATATTAAGCATTCACATGGCACTTTTACCCTCAAAGTATAAAGTACCAACTTTATTTTAAATGGGATAGAATTCCTTTAGATGAGTATTATTTATCTTTATTTTACTGAAAGAGATACTGGAAAAGGAAAGTTAAGTAATTTACTGGGACAGAAAGAAAGCAATTGCAGGACATTGAATTACAATAAAACACACTGTTCTCTCAGTAGTGTTCTGATCACATTTCTTTATATGGCAACTTACTTCTACTAAAGTTGTAAAGATGATTCAGTGTTTTGAACAGTGTTCTTCAAAGTTATTTTTTGGTTTATGTGTGCACGCGCATACATGTGTGCACACAGACCCACACCAGAGCTGTAAAAAGACTGCATTGACAGAAAACAGTGTGAAAATAAAATATAACCTTTAACCCTATTTGAAGTAATATACCTTCCGACACAAATTGATATTTAAAAAGTAATATTAAAGTATTTATCCTTTGGTTTAGACATCACGTACCATGATCAACACATGGTTTTTGTTCTTAGCGTATAATAGGTTCTCTTTCTGAAGTATTTCATATGTTTTTGTTTTAATAGCAGGATTTGCATTTGGTGTTAAAAACATGCAAAATGTTTGGATGTTATTTGTCAAATCTGTATGTATTCACAGACACACACACACACACAGAGGTGCCGATATATTATGAAATGAAAGGAGGACATTTTACAGAGAAGTTGGGCAGTTACTGAAAAACTAAAATTAAGAATTGTGAATTTATTTACAGTGGATGCCCATTTGTTACAACTCTGTATGAATCAGGGTACAGACCATCCCTGACCAGGAATTCCTATAAGTACATGGATTAAATAGCAATTATTAGCCAAGGCATTCTATTAATCTGAAAAAAGGTTGAAAACCACTGTTTTATTTGCAGACCCCCCTAACATTTTTCAAATGGAAGTGTGGACCCCTTTGGAAATCTTAGACATAGTCTGCGGACTCCCAGGGGTCTGTGGAACACAGGTTAAAAACCCATTGTTCTATGGTTACAACAGCCTTTCGTGGATCCCTTAGACATAATCTTCAGACCCCCTGGGGGCCACGAACCACTGGTTGAAAACCACAGGTCTAAAATCAAAGATGTCCTGTTTACTTACCATGTTTGTAACAAAATAATCTGATCATCAAAACATCACAACACTGCTGCATATGTGATACAAAAAACTTAGCAGTGCATCTCCAATATATTACTATGCCTATTATTAAGGCTAAGTTTTAGTCACAGGTATTTTTAGTAGAAGTCATGGACAGGTCTTGGACAATAAACAAAAAATTCATGGCCCGTGGCCCTTCCATGACTTGAACTATACATCCTGATGAAATCTTGGGAGTGCCGTGGGTGCTCAGGGGTAGAGGGGGCAGCCCGGGGGTGCCATGAGTCCTGGGGGGGTGGCCTGAGGGCGGCGCAGGTGTGCAGAGCGGGCGCAGGTGTTGGGGGGGGGGCGGTCCGGGAGTCGCCATGGGTGCAAGCAGCCCAGGAACACTGCTTGTGCTGAGAGGTTGGTGGGGCTGGCAGGCTCCCTACCCGGCTTCTGGGAAGCAGCAACATGTCCCTCCCTAAGCTCCTACCCTGCATGCTGCCAGCTCTGCAGTTCCCATTGGCCAGGAACAGCGGCCAATGAGAGCTGCGGGGGCAGTGCCTGCGGGCGAAGGCAGAGTGTGGAACGTGTTACCACTTCCGGTGAGCGTCCCCCAAGGTAAGCACTGCCCCTCCCACACTCCAACCCCCAGGCCTGAGCCTCCCACCCAAACCCCTCCTGCAGCTAGGTAGGGGGCAGTGGCCCAAGACTACCCGAGCAGCAGCCTGTGCAACTGGCCCAGAGGCTGCCTGAGCTGCTCAGACAGCCCTGGAGCCAGCCACACTAGCCCCTGCAGAAGTCACAGAGGTCACCGAAAGTCATGGAATCCGTGACCTCTGTGACAAACTCACAGCCTTACCTATGATCAATAGCACTCTTCCTCAGTATTGCCATGCCATTTAGCATATATGTGTATGCCAAATCCAATGCTAATTTTAGGCATCCTAACCCAAATGGCAAACAGGAAGATTTGGTGCACCCCTAATGAACTACTTACTGTACATTGAAGTAAATCCTTGTTCTACACACAAACTTGCATCAATTTAATGACAACAGCTTAGTTAAAGTTGTACAAACCCACATGTGGAGACTTATTTCAGTTCATCTTAAAGCTTTTCCTAATCAATTTAAGCTAACCTGAAACAAGCTTGATCTGAACTGAAATAAGAATGTCCATACAACCTTTTGCACTGATTTAACTAAATCAGTTTAAATATCACATCTTAAGTTAAGCTGCTGCAACTCTGCATATAAACAAGCCCAAAATAAAGGGAGAAAGGGCTGCAAGCAAAGAAAAGCGGAGAGTGACTTCAGGGATGGAAAAGTCTCAAAATGCTACATATGCTGCTTCTCTAGCAGGCTGACTGAGATAGGCTGGTCCACCTACCCCAACTTTGGAGAGCAGATCTGCTTCCTTGCCGTCACATCTTACTGGAACAGAGCCCAAGGCTGAAGTAACCCTTATATATAATTCCAAGGAGGGTCTCAGTCCTCCATCATTAATAAAGTCCTACTTCGCTCATGATATTGTGGCAATATTAAGCCTCCACTGCAATTTTGTTTTAAATTAGCTTACTTTGCAGAGTTCACAATTTTGCATATATTTTGAGGTTGGCAACACATGCTTTTTCCCCTATTAGTACATTAAATTATCTTGGAGAGTTTGGGGCAGGGCTGTAACCAGGGTGGGGTGAACGTAGCAGCCATCCAGGGCTCAAAGCCAGGGGAGGGAGAGGGGGCAGAAAAAATGACGAAAAAACCCAGTGGGGTAGAGCCTTGCAGCGGACATGGTACTGCCACCCTTACTTCTGCGCTACTGCTGGCAACGGCGCTACACTCAGAACTGGGCTTATATTAGAATAATATATTTTATACACATTACATTACACACACTCCAGTCCCTCTCACAGCCCCCGATAACCAGCAGGACTTGCTTCCAATTGCAATTTAAAAAATGAATTGAGGTGTATACTGTAGTTCCAAAGTCCTGCACCCCACCTATTTTGCAAAACAGAGTGACCTGGAGAGCCAGGATTACTGACAGAAAGGCATTATCTGTCTCTAGTTTTGACAGGTAAACAAGCAGGGATATTAATGGTTCACAATAATCCATCCGTGGTTATTGAATTCATTCTTCCCACTATGCAGTACATCATTCAGATATGTTTTCTAGTCAGCAACCATCAAAGTCTCAAATATAACTGTAGTAGAGTCAATCAGATAAAAATAAGCATCATGCATTAGTGAGACACTAATCCATATGCCTCAACAAATCATCTTAACTAGTGTAATATTCTTAAAAGGAAGTCATTTCTGTTTCCCTGAATCATTTAAAAGAAGGCCAAGAAACTCAAATGATTAAGCAAGGGAATAAAGAGTGGCTTGAAAGTTAGTCAATTTAAATTCCTGTGCTTCAAGATTCTTCTACCGTACAATGTTGAGTTTATGATCAACAAGATACATTTGCAGGAAAAATCCTCTGTTTGCTTTCACATAGGAAGTAGTTATTGCATTCTATAAGGGCATTCAACAAAATTAAACTATATATCTTCGGAAATAATGGATGGGACAAGGCTTTATCTCACTGAGACAGATCCATAAATAATAGCTTTTCTGGTTTGTTGTTGGTAATGATCCTATTCGTAGGCCAAGGCTACAGCTGCCATTAGGGATTCCAAGAAAATCTTAAAACAGGAATTCCCCTGCCTAACCTTCCTCTGACAAGCTGCTATCTAAAGAGAGCTGATGTATGTTTAAGGACTGTAGCAGTAAAGCTGCCAAAGTCTGGTTAGTAGATTTTGAAGACTACTGAATGCTTGAAGCACTGGATAGGATTTTGACACACAAGACCTCTGATTAAGGAAGCAAGGACTACAGACACTGAAAGGAATCTCTTATCAATATAGAAAATAAGCAACATTTTTTAAAGCGGCATAGGAACAAAACTGATTTGAAAACAGCACTACATGAAATAGAGCAAAAAAAGTTTCCAGTGCCTGGCTGCTCCTGCTGCTGGGCAAAAGAACGTTAATCCTCTGCAAAAGGCCAGCTGGCACATCTGATGCAGTTGAGCACCCACAGGCAGAGGTGCCTGAAGAATAAAAGGTTTCTTTTTTGTTTAATATGCATGCACCTAAGGCACAGAGCCTTTAAAATAAACCTGCTATGCATGATTGTAATGTGTGACCTGCTGCTTTCCATGTTTCCTGCCTTTTTCGTGGTCTACAAATTGACAAAATGCCATCAGACTGAATTAAAATAAAAACAAAAGAGAGAGAGGGACAGTAACTGAAGTATGGTAAAAAAAAGTTTTCACATGTATGCATGACAGCTAGTCATCCCTTCTAGTTGTCACTTTGTTCACAAATATAAAGCCAAGTTATGTTACAGAAATCTCTCCCAGATATATGGATATAGATATACACACACACACACAATCAATCATCATCCCAATTCCTATTTAGGAATGGTTTGTACAGGTTGAGAAATCACCCTATATTTAATTATCTTCCCATTTTACAGACCATTACATTATGATCTGAGGAGTTTATATTTGTCATCAATAAATGCATTGGAAACTATTGCTGGTTTCCGACAAGCTGCGTCTCTTATGATTCAGTACCAATACTCTCTCCTCCCTTTGGATTTACTGATTAGTGAGATGTATGCATAAATATACATTTGCTCTACATAGAAATTTTACTTAGGATGCAAAAACAGTTCTGAAAGGCAATTGGGTACTTACTTCCTCCTCCTATGACACATTTTACTGCACTCAGTCGAAAAGTAAATGACAATAATGAAATAAACCCTAACACTGCTTTATTTAAATTCTAATGCACACACTGCAAGTTAATATGGAGAAAGAAGCTAGCGAGATGCAATACACTGAGCGTTTTAACAAGGAAGTTTTGGGACTTGGCTCTAGCCTGCTTCCCTTTCAGGAGTAACAGATTTTTAAGGCCGGAAGGGATCATTATAATCATTTATCAGAGTAGCAGCCGTGTTAGTCTGAATTTGCAAAAAGAAAAGGAGTACTTGTGGCACCTTAGAGACTAACAAATTTATTTGAACTTAAGCTTTCGTGAGCTACAGCTCACTTCATCGGATGCATTCAGTGGGAAAAAAAATGAATGCATCCGATGAAGTGATCTGTAGCTCACGAAAGCTTAAGCTCAAATAAATTTGTTAGTCTCTAAGGTACCACAAGTACTCATAATCATCTAGTAACACAGGCCATAGAACCTCACCCAGCAATTTCTGCATCTGGCCTATAACTTTTGTATGAGCTATGGCATGTATTTTAGAAAGATATCCAATTTTGATTTAAAGACTTCAGGTGATGGAGAATCTTCCATATTCACAGGTAAAATTTTTCAATTGTTAATTGCCCTGTTAAAAATCTGCGCCCGATATCTAGTCCCAGTTTTTCTAGCTTAAACTTCCAGCCACTGGATCTCATGCCCTTCTCTGCTAGACTAAAGATCCACCTGATGTCAGAAATCTCTTCCCTGGGAAGGCACTTGTAGTCAGTGTTCAAGTTACCTCTTAAAAGTTTTTGTTGGATGAACTAAATACATTGAGATTCTTAAGTCTCTCACTACAAAGGCGTGTTTTCCTTTAATCATTCTTGTACTTTAATCAACCTTTAATCATTCTTGTACTTCTCTTCTGAACACTTTTTAATTTATCAACATTCTTTTTGAAGTATGGACACCAGAACTGGACACATTATTCCAATCTCACTAATGCTACATACCTTAATGCCACCTCCTCCTTGAAAATCCCCTGCTGATAGTTCTGAGAACTGAGTTTGCCCGCTGAGCAACAGCATCGTACTGATGGCTCATGTTCAAAACAGCTATCTACCATAACTCCAAAGTCATTTTCAGTGTCACTGGATTCTAGGGCAGAGTCCCAAAATCTTGTAAAATGTGATCTACATTCCTTGTTTCTGGACGTATGTCCTTTGCATTTGGCTGTATTAAAACACATATTCCCAAATAAGGGCATCTTACCAAGTGATCGAGGTCAGCCTGTATACCTGACCTGTCCCCATAATTTTTTACCTCTCCTACTAATTTGTGTGTCATCTGCAAATTTTACCAGTAGTGAAGAACAACCATCACATCCCAACCTGAGCCAGCCTTTCACTTCTGTGACTATTTTTTAATCTGTTCACTATATAATTACCCACTGTTTGTGTTTGGGATACAATGGTCATTGCTCACTACCTTCCATAAGTTACAGCCAGAGCTGTAATTTTTTAGTTTTTCACCTTTAAATTTTGATTGCTCTGCTCTGGACAGACTCTCCCTATGCTTATCTATTATTCTACATACAAGCTTGGTTTAGCATGGGTTTCTTTTTTGTCTTAATTAAGATCAGGATAAGGAGGAATATTCTTGTCTTAGACTTAAATACTACAAAAATGATAATACTATAGTTGTATTTGTTTCTCCATTTTAAGTTGTAATAATGACTGTAGTTTTATATCTCCTCTACTTTGAAACTCTACCTCTATTCCACAGGATTGGACAGAAATACCCATGAGTTAAAACAAGACTAAAGCAGTGAGTACTAAGAGAAACTGAAATGACAAGAAAGAAAACTAATCTGGATTCCCAACACCACCCAAAGGGAATAAGATCAACCTGCTTTTGTGACCATTTCAAAGGACATTGCACATAACTTTCAATTAGAGCTATCAGTAGCCGTAAAAACATTTTAAATTTTCTTTAAGCATAAGGAGGAAGAGTAGTCTTGTGGTAAAGCATGAGAGTGGGAACCAAAGAGTTGTGTGTTCTATTTCCAGTTCTACCAAACTTCTTAACTGACCCCTGAGCACATAACTTAACTTCTCTTTATCTCAATTTCTCCCTCTATTGAAGGGAGTAGTAAGACTTCCCCACCAGAAGAAAACATTACTAAAGTACTTTAAGAATCTTAAATAGAAGGTACTACACAAATCAAAGTACATCAACCCGAAAGGAACAATTTTTTTTTTTTGGCAATCTCGGAATAGTGCACAACGACTCATTGAGCATAAAGTGTTAACTTTCCTGTCACACCTTCAAAGCTACCTATCAAGTATGGGCTAAGGCACATTGTTATTGAAGTGGCACTTCTGGTTCCGAATGCTATACTAGCTCTTTTGCTAATCACAGGGCTTCAGTCTTTTGCCCTGTTGTGCGAGGTGTAGTACAAACACACAGTCAAATCCCTGATCCAATGAGATTCATGATGAGGATTCTTGAAGCTATTCAGATGGAACACCAAATTGCCATCTTAATTATCTAATGTCTCAAGAAACAAAAATAAAATTGTTTAACACAAGGCATTTAGCATTAGCAGAAAAAGTGACCATTCTTTACGCATCAATCTTATGGAACATTTATTGAGCAGGAACAATGCTGTCTGAATACCACTGAATTACCATTGAAAAAAAACACACTTCATTAGCACGTACAGGCTGTATTGTAAATCTAAGGTTCAGTGTTATTTAAGTGAAGAGCCAATGTTGGCACAAGAAGAAAGATATGAACTGGCCATCAGCAAGTTTACACTTGAAATTAGATGAAGGTTTCTAACCATCAGAGGAATGAAGTTCTGAAACAGTCTTCCAAGGGGAGCAGTGGGGGCAAAAAACCTAACTGATATCTTCCTGGCAGGGTCTAACTGATGGCCATATTTGGGGCCACAAAAGCATTTCCCCCCAGGTCAGATTGGAAGAGAAGCTGGGGGGGGAGAGGGGGGGCCTTCCTCTGCAGCATGGGGTGCGGGTCACTTGCAGGTTTAAACTAGTGTAAATGGTGAATTCTCTGTAACTTAAAGTCTTTAAATCATGATTTGAGGACTTCAGTAACTCAGCCAGAGACTCGGGGTCTATTACAGGAGTGAGTGGGTGAGGTTCTGTGGCCTGCAATGTGCAGGAGGTCAGACTAGATGATCACGATGGTCCCTTCTGGACTTCAAGTCTATGAGTAAATGGACAATACCCAAATATCCAAAACACTCCCTTGGAATCAGAAAACAAAATGATCTGCAAAATATTCTCCACTGAATGTATGAATTTTGCCAATGACATCAATGGATGTTTGACCTGGCCCTCTATTATTAAAAAGAGTGTGATATATAGTCATTGTAAAATTAATTCCCTTTTACAATAGCAAGCTAATTATTAAAAAGGTATATTTTCAAATTTTACTTTTTTTCATATACAAGTCATCTGGATACATTGCATAATGTATTTTTCTAGAAAAATGGGGATATTCCCTTTAAGAAAGCATGATCATAAAACCCAATTATCTTTAATGAGGATTTCACACACATACACACACACACACAACAGTACATCCATTGATTCAAGTTTTTTTAGGATTATTTTGTTTGCTTTTTAAATGCATCTTGAGGGGCCACACCTTAAACAAATTTCCTATCTTTCCATTAAGGGTCTGATCCTATCATCTGTGGTCTTATACTACTTCCATCCACAAGATACATTCTGTGCACATGCACAACTACCACGGACTTCAGCGGAAATTTTGGATACACAAAAGGATAAGGGATGATGTCAAAGTCAGCAGTAGAAGCATAGCCTAAAAATAATGCATAAAAACTAGAAATCTGATAGTTCCTTAGAAATAAAAGGTTGCATGAAAATCCACATTCAAAATCTTTGCTAGACTATCAAATGTGCCGCCGGGGGAAAAAAAAGTTGTTGGGTGGATATATATCTAAGGGTAGTTCTTTATCCTGTATGTGTATTTTAATTACAGGATTCATAGCGTTTCAGAAAATTAGACGGCTACTATATTTTAAATACATTTTAAAGAAAAATCAATCAATACATTACCCAAACATAGAATAATTAGTCAGAACACTGCAAGAGAAAGCACAGCTGTGTACAAATATCTTCAGAAAGTCAAGTTATCAGTAGGGTCTCTGCTGTTTCAAAACCACGCCACAGACTATAACAAAGAACTAATTCCACTAATAAAACTGGAGCCAACCAAATTATCTTCAGATAAATAGTCTGTATAAACAGACTCACTAGCATTCAGAGAATCTGTTTAATTATTGCGATCCTGCTCTTAAATGACTTTTTCAGTCAACATTTTTTTTTGTAAACATTAGGAAGAAAAAGAACTCACTTTTTGAGGTAGGGGAAAAAAAACCTACAAGACTGAAACATTCATCTAATGTTTCATCTGCAGTACATCACTGGGGTGAGGAATTAAGGTAGAAGCTACCGACATTCTTAGTGTAAATAATGTTTATAATACATAGCAGCCCTATTTTTAAAATGATTTACGGATGGAAATATATGGATTAGATATACAGAATGTAAGACTAAAGGAGCTGCTGGTCACTTATGGCCTTAAACTGTGCACCTCTAATATATCTATAAGGCTTTTGTTGAGAAACATAGACTTGACAAAATATACAGCACTGCACACTGTATTACCTTTCATTTTATTTTTTAATTAAAATATGCATTTCAAGTTATGAGTTAATGTGAAAGGAAACTCAGTAGTAGCATTTTATACTCTATTTTCTACTTATTATTAAACTTTTTTACTTGTTCCTGATGAAGACACATTAGTTTTGCATTAAAACATTTATGTGGGTAAAATCTTAAATTTCAGTCAAAACATATGCAGAAGGGTTCCAATCAGCGGCACTAGAGAAAGCACAAAGAAGCTCAGTTCAGAGAGTCCACATGGGTTTAATCTTTGATTAATTGAATGAAAACTAAAAGCCTCCAGACGTATTTCTTTTAATCACAGGAAAGATATCTTTTCTGTGGCTTTGCTGGTAGGAGAGAGAGTCAGCAGATGTCTGTCTGGTCTGAGGGGAATTTCCCTTTCCCAGGAGGAAACAGTTTAAATAGGAGAGAAAGAGCCATATGCTGACTATGCACTGCTTAACAGATGACGTAGAGAAGCATCTACAAGCATGGTGAGAGGCGCAGGGGAAGTTTCCATATTAAATTTCTTTCAAATTCAATGCAGTCAGCTGAAATCAATTTACATACTGGAACCAAGTTTGGTCAGATGATTGTCATCTGAACATTACACAGACACAAAGATGCAAAGCTTTATAACCAGTGCAATTTTGTTTCAGGAAATTTTAGAGTCTAGAGACAATAAACACAGATTATTTTCTATTTTAAGAACAACTAGTTCTCTTTATTTGAGGTGAATAATGACTTATAAAAATACCATACCAATAAATATTGATCAAAACCTGTGTCCCTGTTTTGACAGGCAAAAAGGGTGTGTTTTTCAGTCATGTAAGCTTAACATAATTATCTTCCTAAATTTGGGTTAACATGCCGATTCCTCAGTACCACAGGAAAATATATTAGAAAATGTAGGATTGAGAGGAACCAGGGTAAAGATAATCAATGGCAAGGACCAGAAAGGCAGCATTTTGTTCATCTAGCCCTTCACAATCTTTGCCAGTAACTTCTCATATGCAAGGGAATGGTAAAAGTGGTACAGAAATTGGTACATGATCAAAAAGTGGGCTCTGTGTTTCTCTCTCTCTCCCTCGGCAGGCTACTAGTTCAGCAGATGGCTGTTTCTGAAAAATTTCAGAGATTTGTGATTCTGAAGGCTAGCCCCATAGGTCTGCCTAAAATGACATGCTGTGAGGAAGGGCTTTAAAAATTTACCACATACCCACTAGCTAATGATAGATACAAAAAAAGCTCCTTGGGATCAGGAAGCCTACCAGCAATATCCAGGAGAAGTCATCCTGCTTTGTTGACCTTAGATGCTAGGAAGGAGAGGGTTCTGGATTTTTTATCAGAGTGCTGTCTGTGAACCATGCTTTAGGACTCCATCTGCTGTATCAGCCTCTGTCTTGGAAGTGTTTGATAAATATGAAGCTGCACCACACCTACCACGCCTTCAAGGGGGAAAGAAATTTTTGCTTTCCCTCTCCAAATCCTTCTGCCTGCTGAGAGAGGTAAAAGGTATCTGTCACAGAGACTGGCTTTCTGTCCTTCAAAAAAATAAAATAAATAAATCTCCTGTATTGGGACAAAACCGAGACCTTTAGGGAAAAAAAAAACTGGTCCAAAACAGGCATATCCCTACCCCAGAACAATGGAATCATCCAGTATTTAGGGCATTCACCTTGGATGTTGGCTCAAGACCCTGGCTCTCGCATGCTCCAGATGAGTGCCCTAACCACCAGGCTATTGGCTATTCTGGGGTAACGCTCTCTCATTTTGACCAGAAATTCACTCCTGAACCTGAGAAACCTTCCCAATGAAAAATTTTCTTTGAAAATGATGCATTTTCAAAAAAAGTTTTTGTTTTGCTGAACTGGAATTTTCTGACAAAAAAAAAAAAAAAGAAGTTTTGTTGAAAATGTCCCAACCAACTCTCATTAGGCACTTCTCCTCCTTGCCGCCTCTCCCCTCTCCTCAAGGCCCTCTACCTGCAACAAAGATGTGGAAGAGGAAAAAGGATGTCTTTGCTGCTGTAGCCCTTTCCAGCTACCATTTTTTTGGGTCTTGTTTCCCCACAAAGAACTACAGTAGCCATCTCTATTGCTGCTCATAGCATTGCCAAGCAGTGGCAAGTTGAAACTGACATGCTCAAACATGCTCTCTCTGTTTTAGGCATGCCTGTTCTCAATATCTGACAGCCATCTGGAAAGATGAGCCTCCAAACATATCCATGTACCTGGCGTAGCTACCAGCTATCAAGATCATAAAATGCCAGTACTAGGTATGCGGTCAATTGTGTTTTTAAATCTTTCAAGCGTGCTCTTGTGTATTATCCCAGATCCACAAAGATTATACGTTAGGCGATTCACACAGTGCTGCTTCTTTTGAGGAAAGATTAAACATGATTTAGTTCTGAAATTTTATCATTCCAGAAATTTGCATCAGTTTGGATACATTTTAGTGGTGATACTTCAACTACAGCTTTGACTTCTTTCAGAATCTGCAGTCAGCTTCACTTTGTCCACAAATGAATGGGCTGAGCTGCACTTTGACACATTCTGTGCTAAATTTCATTTTAGTGAAGCACTGATTCTGCTGTTCGACCATGCTGTGGTCTCAAACTGAAATTCTTCTAGAGGGTAGAGATTTATACACCATGGCAAGTGACAATAGGGAAGAATCACAGAAAGTCAACTTTTCCCAACAGTGAACTGGGAATGTTACTGGGAAAAGGAAAACAAGTATCAGAATAAAACTACATTGTCTTTCTAGTTCAATGTAGAGCTTTACTCTAGAACCTACCCTAGACCCTTCTTTTGCTGAGTTTGCCATTAAAGATGTGAAGGAACAACAAATCTCCTCAAGTGTGACATGGGGGGAAAAATGAAGGTAAGAAAATTCCATAGTAGAAAAGGGTAGGGCAAACTTTTTTTCCCCCACACAGAATCCTCTGGCCCTCAATTGATATTTTACAGGTCATGGTGAATAATTATATTTTAAAATGTGTCATTACTCCCTGATTTATAAAACATTTGTTCATTTATGGTAGGCCTAACCCATAATCAATCCACAATAGCATTTGAGAAAGCCATTTAATTAAAAAGTTTGAATTTTACTTCTGAGTTTTACTTTTCTTTTAAAAAACAAACAAACAAATTATGCATGTGTGTATATACAACACCTCTTTAGATCTGAAAGGAGGATAGTTTTATTTTTCTGGAGTACAATAATCACCTCTCAAACTTCCAGGGATGTGCTGCAAATATAATGGCTCAATTATGTATATAAGGTATCAGAATTTAGAAATGTAACAGTAAGTTTCAAGGAAATTAGTTCACCCCACCCCCAGCCATGGCTAGATGCTCCCCTGTTTTTGATTACTTCTCCCATTTTCATTAGGATAACTATGTTTTATGCCAAGGATAGTTAGATGGGATTTCCTTACTCCTAAGCTCCCAGAATTACTTCAGCTTTAATTACTACCAATGTAATTCTGCTGCCAAATTACATAGGATGTTGGGGAGAGGGAGAGAAGGAGTTAGAATTCATTGCAAAGCAAAATAAGGCTCTCTGTTCCCCTCAAGAACTAAGTGAATGAGGTAAAGGAAAGAACTAAAGATTCAAACTCTCAACGATAACGTGTTCTGCTATTGACTAGAAAGGCTAAAGAAATACTTTAAAAAAATCCAAAGCTATATGAAGATAACAAGCTAACGTAATCACTTTTGATTTCCTGAAGTACAGTCAACACATACTGATTGCAAATAGCAGGCACAAACAAACGTGTTATCATTGTTGGAAGAAAGATTTTAAATGACATTACATCCCTTTTTAAAAATGCTTTAGAAGTTGACAGCTTCTAGTAACCCAAGACTTCAGTTGTTGTTACAGCTGTACCATAACACTTAGTTTCGAGGCAAATACAGCATAGATGGTAATGCTTTTAAAAGCATTACCAACAACTGTGCTATGAAACCTGTATTGCCTCAAGCAACTTTTGCTAATGCCATTGCTTGTGGATATAGTTTCACTAAATTTTTTGATGATATCTGCTTCTTCCTGTGTATGAAACTTTGGAGGAAAGAAAGGAACCAGTTCTATTCAAATCTTTTCCACCCACATGACTCTAACGTTACAGAATTTCGCAAAAAGAAAAGGAGTACTTGTGGCACCTTAGAGACTAACCAATTTATTTGAGCATAAGCTTTCGTGAGCTACAGCTCACTTCATCGGATGCATACTGTGGAAGGTATAGAAGATCTTTTTATACACACAAAGCATGAAAAAATGGGTGTTTACCACTACAAAAGGTTTTCTCTCCCCCCACCCCACTCTCCTGCTGGTCATAGCTTATCTAAAGTGATCACTCTCCTTACAATGTGTATGATAATCAAGGTGGGCCATTTCCAGCATAAATCTTGGGTTTAACAAGAACGTCTGAGGGAGGAGGGGGTGGGGTTGGAAAAAACAAGTGAAGAAACAGATTGATAGAGCCAGAAGAGTTCCCAGAAGTCACCTACTACAGGACAGGCCTAACAAAGAAAATAACAGAACGCCACTAGCCATCACCTTCAGCCCCCAACTAAAACCCCTCCAACGCATTATTAAGGATCTACAACCTATCCTGAAGGATGACCCAACACTCTCACAAATCTTGGGAGTCCTTGCCTACAGACAGCCCCCCAACCTGAAGCAAATACTCACCAACAACCACATACCACACAACAGAACCACTAGCCCAGGAACCTATCCTTGCAACAAAGCCCATTGCCAACTGTGCCCACATATCTATTCAGGGGACACCATCACAGGGCCTAATAATATCAGCCACACTATCAAAGGCTCGTTCACCTGCACATCCACCAATGTGATATATGCCATCATGTGCCAGCAATGCCCCTCTGCCATGTACATTGGTCAAGCTGGACAGTCTCTACATAAAAGAGTAAATGGACACAAATCAGATGTCAAGAATTATAACATTCATAAACCAGTCGGAGAACACTTCAATCTCTCTGGTCACGCGATTAGTTGCGATATTACAACAAAAAAACTTCAAAACCAGACTCCAGGGAGAGACTGTTGAATTGCAAATTGGATACAATTAACTTAGGCTTGAATAGAGACTGGGAGTGGCTAAGTCATTATGCAAGGTAACCTATTTCCCCTTGTTTTTTCCTACCCCCCGCCCCCCCCCTCCTCAGACGTTCTTGTTAAACCCTGGATTTGTGCTGGAAATGGCCCACCTTGATTATCATACACATTGTAAGGAGAGTGATCACTTTAGATAAGCTATGACCAGCAGGAGAGTGGGGTGGGGGGAGAGAAAACTTTTTGTAGTGGTAAACACCCATTTTTTCATGCTTTGTGTGTATAAAAAGATCTTCTATACCTTCCACAGTATGCATCCGATGAAGTGAGCTGTAGCTCACGAAAGCTTATGCTCAAATAAATTGGTTAGTCTCTAAGGTGCCACAAGTACTCCTTTTCTTTTTGCGAATACAGACTAACACGGCTGTTACTCTGAAATCTGTCATTACAGAATTTAAGTAATATTCTGAAAAAAGTTACCAAGGCTGTAGGTTATTAGTAGTAGTTCTGTTTTCTCAGTTTAGGATGCAAACAAAATCTAAAATCTTCTCAAAATCAACTCAGTAAATAATTGTGCCATAGAACTGCAATGCAGTTTATGTACCATATTACAGTAATTTACAGAGCAAAGCAATTTAACAAGACTCTTCCCAAAGTGAATTTAACCTATTCCTTAAATTAAAATGAGCATGCTTAACAAGTGCTGATCTGTCAGTCACCAGTTTATCAGTGAGCCACAAAGTCTACTCCAAAATGGGAACTATTTTGCTGATTAATCTCAGCTACTGCATTAGAACAGTGCTGCTATACAAAGGCCATTAGAATGCATATTATTTGGATAATCTCCCAGAGACTGTGGTATTTCCAGAGCTGAACCTACAGTAAGAACAGGTATGATGATCACTGTGTTACGACCTACCAATCAAAAGTAAGTGAGCCATGCTTTTTCCATGTCATTTTTGAAGTACCATCCCCAAAGTAATTGCTGTAAGAAGGACATCAGTCTCTTAGGTAGGCTGATTAGATAGAGATGTCAGATCATATCTCAAGTTAACACCATCCTAAGAAGGTATTCTCAAAAAGGATGCCATATCCTGGTAAGTCAGAATACTTTGTGGGTACTGCTGGGACCTGAATGTGAAGAACATTTGGGTTACCATCCAGCTCTAAACTAAAAACAAATATATTAGCAAACAACATACACAATAGCTTGGAATCTTAGCTGTGCAATGCCAAGAAGCATTGTTACAGAAGTTAGAGGTAACGGTTTAGAAAAATAATTTTATTAGAAAGCGGTCTCTTTACAAATCTTTACTCAAAAGCCTGGTTTTCTACAGCAATGTGATTTAGGGGGCTTAGGAATAAAGATTTCCTGAACACTGGTGGCAAAATTATAGCTGTCATCTAAGCAAGAAGCAATTTAAAAATGAAGATGTATGAGGTTGATGTCTACCAAACACCAGCACTTTGGTTCTCCTTAAAATCCCCAGAATCTTCAGAATGGGGTGGGGGGCAGAAATGATGAAGGCAAAAAGGTATTGACCATGGGCATTTGCCTGCCACAACTACTACCACTCTTGGTTATGAATAAATGCCACACAACTTGAGAACCATCTTTATTCTCCTGGCTTAAAAAAAAAAAAAAAAAAGAGTAATTGCATGGAAATCTAAAGGATGCACTGTTTAACTGTTGAGTCAGTCTGCTGTGCAATGAGATGCCAAATAAATGAATTTGATCTTGATCAGGTGCATCTGTTCATCAGAGAAGCTTCAGGGACTCAACAGCATGAAACAGCCGTAGTACACTCCTGGTCTGTTGGAGATATGAGAGAGGTTTGTTTCCTTCAGGGTGAGAAACAGCCTTTGTTTCTAAGTTGTTCATGTGATGGACAGATGCTTGTCTGGACCATTTATTTGGAGGAGCAAAACACTGATCAACGCTGTGCTCCTACCTGTAAAAACTGACATTTATAGTAAGAATTACCCCATTTAGTCTTGACAAGGACATGCCCTTTATCACATTCTTTAGGACCTTTCACCACCAGGGAATGTGTCACCGGTACGTGGTAATCCGAAACCAGTTACATTCCTCAAAAACAAAAGATGGAGCTAATTTAAGTATGTCTCCGGTGATCAAAAGGCCGAGTTCAGGAAGTCAAGAAGAGAGAGGCAAACAGACTTGTAGCGGTATGAAGTCTCTGACGGATGACTGGTTACCGATGCCTGATTATCCCATTGCCTTCACTGGTTGGTCTAGTACACAGAAGCCTCATTCAGTTGTGAGTAAAGTCTGAAGATATGTAAGTAGGTTCCGTTTCAGAAAGTGGGAACAATATTCTGTTAACCTGTCTTGTAACTGAACCTTCTGCTGTGGCTCCTTTTTATATATATTTTATAAAAACTATATAAAAATTATATCACCCAATATTCAGCTACAAAGCTACTTCTCTAACTGAGACAGTGCCACACGTCTCTAGAGTTTTGCACTACTGCTCACCAAAATGGTTGATAGGTTTTTAGCTTTTGATGTCAAGAAATATCAAAAAGAAAAGGAGTACTTGTGGTACCTTAGAGACTAACAAATTTATCTGAGCATAAGCTTTTGTGAGCTACAGCTCACTTCTTTGGATGCATTCAGTGGAAAATACAGTGGAGAGATTTATATACATAGAGAATATGAAACAATGGGTGTTACCATGCACACTGTAACGAGAGTGATCAGGTAAGGTGAGCTATTACCAGCAGGAGAGCGGGGGGGGAACCTTTTGTAGTGATAATCAAGGTTGGCCATTTCCAGCCGTTCAGAGAATCATAGAATATCAGGGTTGGAAGGGACCTCAGAAGGTCATCTAGTCCAACCCCCTGCTCAAAGCAGGACCAATCCCCAATTTTTGCCCCAGATCCCTAAATGCCCGCATCAAGGATTGAACTCACAACCCCAGCTTTTGCAGGCCAATGCTCAATCCACTGAGCTATTCCTCTCCCCTTGACAAGAACGTCTGAGGAACAGTCAGCCATAAAAATGTTGGCATACTGTGGGGCCATGCGGGTACCCATAGCAGTGCCACAGATTTGAAGGTATACATTGTCCCCAAATGTGAAATAGTTATGGGTGAGGACAAAGTCACAAAGTTCAGCCCCCAGGTTTGCCATGACATTATCGGGGATACTGTTCCTGACGGCTTGTAGTCCATCTTTGTGTGGAATGTTGGTGTAGAGGGCTTCTACATCCATAGTGGCCAGGATGATGTTTTCAGGAAGATCACCGATGGAAGTCAGTGGTGTCTTAAAGATAGCTGGGAGAGCTGGTAGCGTAGGGCCTGAGGAGGGAGTCTACACAGCCAGACAATCCTGATGTCAGGGTGCCAATGCCAGAGATGATGGTGTCATAAATATAAAGGGAAGGGTAAACCCCTTTAAAATCCCTCCTGGCCAGAGGAAATCTCCTCTCCCCTGTAAAGGGTTAAGAAGCTAAAGGTAACCTCGCTGGCACCTGACCAAAATGACCAATGAGGAGACAAGATACTTTCAAAAGCTGGGAGGAGGGAGAGAAACAAAGGGTCTGTGTGTCTGTCTATATTCTGTCTTTGCCGGGGATAGACCAGGAATGGAGTCTTAGAACTTTTAGTAAGTAATCTAGCTAGGTACGTGTTAGATGATGATTTCTTTAAACGGCTGAGAAAAGAATTGTGCTGAATAGAATAACTATTTCTGTCTGTGTATCTTTTTTGTAACTTAAGGTTTTGCCTAGAGGGGTTCTCTATGTTTTGATCTAATTACCCTGTAAGGTATCTACCATCCTGATTTTACAGGGGGGATTTCTTTATCTCTATTTACTTCTATTTTTATTAAAAGTCTTCTTGTAAGAAAACTGAATGCTTTTTCATTGTTCTCAGATCCAAGGGTTTGGGTCTGTGGTCACCTATGCAAATTGGTGAGGCTTTTTACCAAACCTTTTCCAGAAAGTGGAGTGCAAGGTTTTGGGAAGTATTTGGGGGGGAAAGACGTGTCCAAACAGCTCTTCCCCAGTAACCAGTATTTGTTTGGTGGTGGTAGCGGCCAATCCAAGGACAAAGGGTGGAATATTTTGTACCTTGAGGAAGTTTTGACCTAAGCTGGTAAAGATAAGCTTAGGAGGTTTTTCATGCAGGTCCCCACATCTGTACCCTAGAGTTCAGAGTGGGGGAGGAACCTTGACAGATGGATTTCCAGGTTTATGGATGACCCACCACTCTCACAGATCCTGGGAGACAGGCCAGTCCTTGCTTACAGACAGGCCCCCAACTTGAAGCAAATACTCACCAGCAACCACACACCACACAACAGAACCACTAACCCAGGAACCTATCCTTGCAACAAAGCCTGTTGCCAGCTGTGTCCACATATCTATTCAGGGGACACCATCATAGGGCCTAATCACATCAGCCACACTATCAGAGGCTCGTTCACCTGCACATCTACCAATGTGATATATACCATCATGTGCCAGCAATGCCCCTCTGCCATGTACATTGGTCAAACTGGACAGTCTCTACATAAAAGAATAAATGGACACAAATCAGATGTCAAGAATTATAACATTCAAAACCAGTTGGAGAACACTTCAATCTCTCTGGTCACTCGATTACAGACCTAAAAGTTGCAATTCTTCAACAAAAAAACTTCAAAAACAGTCTCCAATGAGAGACTGCTGAATTGGAATTAATTTGCAAACTGGATACAATTAACTTAGGCTTGAATAGAGACTGGGAGTGGATGGGTCATCACACAAAGTAAAACTATTTCCCCATGTTTATTCCCCCCCCCCCCCGCCAACCCCCACTGTTCCTCAGACCTTCTTGTCAACTGCTGGAAATGGCCTACCTTGATTATCACTACAAAAGGTTTCCCCTCCCCCCACCCCCCGCTCTCCTGCTGCTAATAGCTCACCTTACCTGATCACTCTTGTTACAGTGTGTATGGTAACACCCATTGTTTCATGTTCTCTATGTATTTTCCACTGAATGCATCCGATGAAGTGAGCTGTAGCTCACGAAAGCTTATGCTCAAATAAATTTGTTAGTCTCTAAGGTGCCACAAGTACTCCTTTTCTTTTTGCGAATACAGACTAACACGGCTGCTACTCTGAAACCTGTCAAGAAATATCAAGTGACTTGTGATTTGGCTAAGTCAGTAACACACAACCCTGTAACCTGAACAAACAGAAGAGACTCAGGATAAGATAAGCAATGCTATGCTGTACTAAGGGCAGAGACCCCATATTGGAAGATACATTTATTACAGGCATAGTGCCACATTCGGGGATCATGTTGCTATTTTGTTTGTTTGTTTAAGAAGGGCGAATAACAGGAAATAAATACAGGAAAAGCATACGAAAATAAGAGAATAAAGTACTTTTAAACAATGCCAAGGACACCAGGAAGCAAGCCCAACAATGTAATGCATAAAGCTCATAATTTGAAAGTAACACGAGAAGCAGAGATTGTAGTGAGGGAAATGGTTTCCTTGATTCAGTTTACTGAAGATACCATACAGTTATTAGTGCTAGATCGATGCTATTCACAAAGGGACAAATGGCCCTGGCTAGCTAAAAGATAGACATCAGTGGGAGATAAGTGAAGAGACAGATACAGCGTATGTTGGATAACATTACATATCTAGCCCCTTCGGTGGGCCTAATGGGGAGTGGGAAGCAGAGGATGAGAAAGCTTGCACATTCCTGCTTCCTCATATTCTACCTGTTCTGTGTATACAAGCAGGATTTTAGTTTCTGGGGCTGTCAATCTGATACATAGAATAAAATTTCATATGTACCTAAAAATATATTCGTAGAATTAAAAAAACCTTTAATGTTAAAATTTCACATCCTGGAAGATTTTACTGAGTTTTGACATATCACCCTAACTACTTCTTTTGTAACTGGAGACTCTCTAAAGCTTATATGTATCAGAGAACAAAGAAAAGACTAAGTAATATCCCCGTGTTATTGTAAAAAACAAAAACAGTATTTCCTTGTCCTATCTCAAAAAAATAGCAGTGAATTTGTTTTGAAAACATGCGGTGAGGAGGAGTAACTGGTCTGAAAATTTTTATTTAGTGTTTATTGGAAAAGTAAATAGACTATTTGTTGATCTGACGTGTAGGCTACAAATTCACAGGATACTAAAGGACTGAAATTTAAATAAAGTTGTGACAATCAGAACTGACGAAAAAGGAAGTGCTTTATAAAACGCAAATTACTGCCATAGACAAGAGTCGCTTCCAGTCATACCTACCAGTTACAGTGCATAAAAGCTTTTGTTCCTCTCACTTTTTTTTTTACAAATGTCTTTCAGTTGAGCTGATTGTGTAGCATTAAAACATAACAAAATGAATATGCTAAAATGTTCTTTTGTGTTTCTTAAATGCACACCAAATAAAGGCAATTTTATTGTGTAAACATGCAAAGACAAAACTAAAATTTAAGGATTTTTAAAGTAGCAATTGTATATGATAATACTGTTTGTATGAAAGAGGCTGCAGTGACAAGTGAATCAAAACAGTTTTCTCTTTGACCACTACGAACCTAACTGTAGTTTATAATGATAGTGTTATATCTATGTTTCACAGATGTTAAATTTAATGTATATTTATTCCAGTAGCCTTCAATTATTTCCCTGTTTCCTAGAATATCTGATTCTTTACCTTTTCAGTGCTATTTAAAATGCTTCACTGGTTTTGCATTTTCACATCATTGCTTGTTCTGTTAAAATCCTTTCAAATACCATGTTACCAATGCTAAAAATCTCATTTGCTAACACACATATTAGCGATTTTTCCCTTTTAAGTGTTGATGTCGACTTTAACACTCAATCAATCAAGTCTCCGCAAATCTCAACTCACATTTCAAAACTCTGAGATTCACTATCAATTCAAGTGTGATTGGAACTGGATTAGCAGTTAATTCTAGGCTATTGTTCTTTGGAAATATGTGAAGCTCCGTTAGAAGATACTTATCTCTTATCCCTGTCTCAAGAATTAAGACACCGGAAAAACATTGTGGTGGCATTCATGTTTTACATACATGTCCAGACCCTTTCATGAAGGTTCTTCCTGCAATCTAAGCAAGAGGAACTGAGACAGGGGGTCACAAACACATTTAGAAACTGCCAAGTGAATTGGCAGCAGCAACATTGCTCCACCGATGTAGGCCTAACCCTAGCTCCTAGACTTTAAATGGGAAATTGTGGGGGTGAATATATAGATATACTTTTACATACACAAGATATAGTGGCCTTGACACCATGTGCATTTTAAGAGGTTGTTATTAAAAGATACTACATTGTAGGTTATGGACCAAATAAACAGTGGATTTTAATTGAATGCCTCACACATTACAAATATCCTTTGCAACACACACACAAATCTTTAAAATACTTCCTGTACAATTTAGTTCATAAATGTTGAATGTAATAGTAAACTGGAGGTCAAGAGAACCTGATTTCAATAATCAGAGGGGTAGCCACGTTAGTCTGGATCTGTAAAAGCGGCAAAGAGTCCTGTGGCACCTTATAGACGAACAGACGTATTGGAGCATAAGCTTTTGTGGGTGAATAAGTGGATATTCACCCACGAAAGCTTATGCTCCAATACATCTGTTCGTCTATAATGTGCCACAGGACTCTCTGCTGATTTCAATAAAGCACTTAATGCTACAGCTACTCGACACTTTACAAAAACCACTGAACAACTAGACAACAAGTGTGTTTTAAAGCAGTTTCAAGAATTTTAGATGAGTTACTGAGCCAAATTCTTATCTTTCCTCAAGAAAGGATTTCAGGCGTGGATCTGGTAGATTAATTCATTTCAATGTTATGACAAAATATATACTATATAATCAAGGCTGTCGGAGTGCTAGGCATACGCTGTGCTTTCATCCGTACTCAGATGATAATTATTGTAATTCAGCAATAAAAACATATAAAAATGGCTTTTAAACAGAATGTCATATCAGAGGTGAGCAAACTCCTTCACGGCCCCTGAGCCCCTGGCCCAGAAGGCTATCCCCGGGCACCTCCCCCCCGTGCCCCCTCCCCCACAACTTCAGCTCACTGCGCTGCCAGCACAATGCTCCGGGTGGCACGGCGAGGCTGCGAGCTCCTGGGGCAGCACAGCTGCAGAGCCCAGCCTGACCTGGTGCTCTGTGCTGCGTGGTAAGGGGGCACGGAGCAGGGCAGGTTGGATAGAGGGCAGGGGAGTTCGGAAGGGTTGGGGGGGGGGGAGGTGGTCAGGGGATGGGGGGGTGGATAGGGGTTGGGGCAGTCAGAGGGCGTGGAACAGGGGGGGTTGAATGGGGGCAGGGGTCCCAGGGGGCAGTCAGAAAGGGGGGTTGGATGGTGCAGCGGGGGGGCGTGCAGGGGTCCCGGCTGGGGCGGTAAGGGGTGGTTGGATGGGGCAGGAGTTCGGGGGGGGGGCCCGGCCACAACTCCCTCCCCTAACCAGCCCTCCATACAATTTTCAAAACCCAATGTGGCCCTCAAGCCAAAAAGTTTGCCAGCCCCTGTCTTAGATGTTTCATATATGGGACTCAACCTTCAAGTCCTGGCAGAGTGAACATCAGGAAGCAGAAGGACTTTCTGCTCCTGTGAAAACATGGAGTGGAAACGAAGCATGGACACTAGGACCAAAAAAAGGGGCATGACTTCCAGGGCTGTTAAGCAACAACAATTTCCATAGACTTCTATAGGAGTTGTGGATGCTCATCTCAGGGCGGGGAGCGGGAGGGGGGAAGTGTGTGTGTGAATATCAGGACTCTTATTTAGGTTCTTAAATCTGACTTTCACTGCCTAAATATCGGAGTTTGAAATTTCTGACTTAGGTATAGTCCTCCTCACTAAGTCTCAAGACTCTTTCATGCACAGTCACTTTTAACTCTGTTCTTCAGAGCAGAAAAGGGGCATGTTTGAAGGGACACGTGATGAAATGTAAATGAACAACAAACCTATCTGCTCCTGTCTTTGGCCATATGCCTGCTATTAGCCAGAGGCAGCTGATTGGCCACGCACCAACACTCACTTGAGCAGGACCGGTTTCTCTTGTGTACCCAGTCATGCTAAGTAATTTTTTGCCTTATGTTTATATACACAATACTTTGCATCTGTGCTGTGCTACATCAAACCTTTACTCTATCGCCAGTAATAGTAAACTGCATTGGATATGATATGTAGTGGAAAAAAGTATCAATAATCTTTGAATCAGGCATGCAACATTCAACAGCCAACAAAAAACCAGAACTTCATAGAAAAATAAAGATTCATCTGGCCAACAAGTCCAAATCTCCAAAATCATCTGTGTTTCCTTCCCATATATTTGTATGTGGTACAAATAAATTCAACTACATAGTTCCTACCTTTATTTTAAGTCAATTTTTTGTCTCAGAGAAAGTTGATGATTTTTTTCCTCTTAAATTTCCACCGTAATAGCCAACATCAGGACAAGTGACTATTCATAAAAAGGTGAAAAACTTTACTTACTTGCTACCTCCAGCGATGCATTATGACTCACAGCTTCACCAAGGTAATTCCTTGCAACACAGACGTAGACTCCTTCATCTGGTCTACTTTTGCGTCCATGTACTATGCGTAAGAAAAATAAAGATCCGCTGGGCAGCAACATCCGATGGGAGCGAGGGTCATCTTTGTCAGTTTCAACTCTTTCACCCCCTTTATACCATTCAATAGTTGGGGTTGGCCTGCCTTCAGCCTTACAGTTCAAAGTTGCTGGTTCTCCTTTTGAAACAATTAGATCAGAAGGGTGCTCAACAATTCGAGGTGGGAAATCTTCTTGACGGAGACGAGAACCTATAATATAAAGAAACCAGAGTTTTCTTATTAGATCATGATTATACACAGTCACTGATGGAACCCAGCATTTTGCAATATGACAATTTGACTGTTAATTCACAGTGGTCAGGTATTAAAGATGGCTATGAACAACTCAAATTTAGCTCAAATTTTTATGGATTTCAATACAAAAGTGCTTTCCCATAATTGAGCAAATTAAGTAGGCACTGGGCAAACAACAGTCTTCTGATATCTTATTCATGTAATGAAACAACTAAGTTATTAATTCAGATCTACTGTTTTACAGTATGAACATGAAAAACCTTTACAGATACCAGGGGAGTCTTGGTAAGAGTAGTGTTGCTCTGGGCATGAAGAGTAGATTTGAAGCTGGCCTGAGTGGCAAGCTGGAGACTCCTCAGTTTTATGCAAGACCATTAGAGTGTAACATCTACTGACCTCAAAGATACTTTCTTTTACTTGTACTGTAAACTGCTTTGGACACTGACTAGGCAGTGCACTAGGAGCATGAGAAACCAGATCATCATGGAATGAAAATACCTCTCAAAAACCTTCTGTGCCAGGAAAACTACAGAGAAGGTAATGTCAGTAAGGACTATACTGGAACTCATTACAGCGTTGGGGTGTTTATTCCCTCATTCTCTATATCACTCACCCTGGGAACTATTCCACCATCTGACCCAAAAGAACTGAAAGTTGTGAACTAACAAGCTCCTCTTGTAGAGGATGACAAAATTCAGAACATCATTGCACACTCTCATATGGCCAAGAGCAATCATAACCATCTGTTAGACAGGTATATACCACAGGAGAACAGGACAACATACATTAGAGAGCCCTACATAACATTCATATATGAACCATTCTACAGTATAGACGTGAGACTACAAAGGTTTCCAGATTCATAACTGCATTCCCCTCCTCACAATTTTCTTTATTTCTCTCTTTATTGATATACAACTTTACCACAGTGAAAGTTAGCCTCTGGGGTTAATAATTCTTGATAATTAAAATGTAAAAAGTCAAAGTTCTCTATTATTAGAGTAGTAATGTGTATTTTGAATGGCTATGAAACACAATAGATAGAAATATGTGATATATTCACCACCAGTTACAAGACCATGAAAGTAGTGTGGAAACTGAGAAGAGAAGGATCCCAGAGAGAGTGCTGCTTTCAATGTAATCACAAAAATAACTGTAAAATGCAGAATTTACATGCAACATTTATTTCACACTCTCCTCACCTCAGGCTAATTAGTGTAAATTAAATTTCACACTAATTAGCCAACAGTTAGCGCACAGTCCTAAGACTGGGGGCTTTGGCTGACTGCATTAAAAATAGATTTGCACTCTTTAGGTAACGCAACAAGATAGTTTTCTATGAACTCGTGTGATCAGTAAATACATATCAACTCAACCACCAATCAAATGTGCTTTGTGGTCCCTTGATGAATGGCACTATAGTATGTTCATAGAAAATATTTGGAACAAATTTGCATTAGGATTACAAATTAAGAAATTAATTAAAAGTATTAAATATAAAAATATGTTGAGCCTAATTATACCAGAAAATTCCAGTTGGATAAAAGGATCTTTAGCTTATTTGCTCACTTCTGCAGCCACTCATTTCTGTTCCAGAACCAAAGAGCCTCCCAAACCTATGAAACCTCAGCAAGAAAAATAAGCTCAAAATTTATTCTACATAATTTTTACATACAAAGGCTAAGCACAAAAATATGATGAATGTTTAAGGAAAGAAAGGAGAATGGAAGTCAGAAAACTCCCGACTTCTTATCCAGTTTTATTACTGGTTGACTTTGAACAAGACACTCAGGGTATGATTGTGATGGGTTCGGTCACAGAGACCCCTTTGGGACTGTCACCTGACGTCCTGAAACTACCTCTGAGCCCATTTTTCCTGCCAGCTTGGGACTCCAGAACCCTGTCTTGTTGAGCAGACATGCTACTCCACTGCAACACAGACCCAGGTCTGAACCATGCCCCCAAAGCTGCAGGCTTTAACTGAAAACCACTCAGCAGGTATTCCTGTCTCCAGCTTCCAGTGGGATCCAAATCCCAACTAAATCCATTTTACTCTGTATAGAGCTCATACGGGATAAACTCAAACTGTCCACCCTCTAAAACACTGATAGAGGGATATGCACAGCTGTTTGCTCTCCCAGGTATTAATCACTTACTCTGGGTTAATTAATAAACAAAAGTGATTTTATTAAGGATAAAAAGTAGGATTAAAGTGGTTTCAGGTAATAACAAAGTACAAACAAGACAGAACAAAGTAAGTTACCAAGCAAAATAAAACAAAATATACAAGTCTAAGCCTAATACATTTAAGAAACTGAATACACGTAAATCTCACCCTCAGAGATGTTCCAATAAGCTTCTTTCACAGACTAGACTCCTTAGTCTGGGCCCAATCCTTTCCCTGGTACAGTTCTTGTTAGTTCTAGCTCGGGTGGTAATTAGGGGATTTCTCATGACTGGCCTCCTTTGTTCTGTTCCACCCCCTTTTATAGCTTTGGCCCAAGGCAGGAATCCTTTGTCTCTCTGGGTTCCCACCCCTCCTTCTAAATGGAAAAGCACCAGGTTCAAGATGGATTCCAGTATCAGATGACATAGTCACATGTCACTGTAAGACCTCATTCTCCATTACCCACAGGCTAGCCCCCATGTCCACAAGAAGGCTTCAGATAAATAAACCATCTCCAGCCAACTGTCCTAGTCAATGGGTGCCATCAAGATTCTAAACCACCATTAATGGCCCACACTTTGTACAATTACAATAGGACCTCAGATTTAACTTCATATTTCTAGTTTTAGATACAAGAACGATACATACATATAAACAGGATGAACACACTCAATGGATTATAAGCTTTGTAATGATACCTTACAAGAGACCTTTTACATATAGCATATTCCAGTTACATTATATTCACATTCCAAGCATATTTTCATAAAGCATATGGAGTCCAACTTCACAATGTCTACACTGTAATTAGACACATGTGGCTGGCCTGTGCCAGATGACTCGGGATCATGGGGCTTGGTCTGCATGGCTGACTAACTGTGGTGTGGACGTTCAGGCTTGGGCTGGAACCTAGGCTCTAGAAACCTGCAAGGTGGGGGTGTCCCAGAGCCTTGGCTCCAACCCGAGCATCTATACCATAATTAAACAGCCCACAGCCAGAGGCCTGTGAGCCCAAGTCAGCTGGCACACGCCAGCCACAGGTGTCTAACTGCAGTGTAGACATATCCTCCGAGGCAGAGCACAGAACTCACAGACCTGGGGTTAAGATGGCCTTCAGTCATTGTTGAACCATCCAAATTCTGGACTCAAAAAAATACAGATGTGTTGGTCTGTGTAAATTATGACATGCCCCTGGAGCTACTATATGGGTCACAGAATCTCTACAGTGCTACACCCACACCCTTGATACACATCTGCTGGCCCTGCCCCTGCCATATTTCCCACACCACAATTATAGGGGATCCTTGGAAGACAGCCTTATAGCTATTTCCACAGTGCCTGGGCTGAATCTTCCCCCAGCCAAAACTGGAGACTCTTTACTCCACTCCAGCCCTTTTACCTAGGAGCCAAAGCTGGGGGAGGGAAGAATCTCGCCCCTGAACTTTAGTCCGTTTGCAAAGGAACTCATATCTCCTGTATCCCTTAAGGAAAAAAAAATAGAAATGAGGGATCAAAATAAGGTAACTGTAACGCTTATAAAGCATTTAGAAGATCTAAAAATGCTAAATTTATCTATTTGAATATATTATATTTTCAAGTATTTTTTAAAAAGGCAAAAGCTTGCATAGATTTTGGGTACATTACCTATTCTATATTTAATGGATTACACTAGTCAGCTAATTTAAAAATTACACATAATACCATACTCAAGCCTTCTTTATTATCACTACCAATAAGGCCCAAGATACAAGGAAGCAAGCTCTCAATCCAAATATATTTCCATGCTCTTCTTATGCACTGTCCTTTACCATAAGCAACAACAGTGCAAACACCTCGCTCAAAACTTTCTTGAAAATTGAGACATTCTGATTTCCTGTGGGGGATCAGGGTAGAGGGGGAGGAGAGAATCTCACGTGAGGTCAAGTTCTCAGGAAATTTTAAGAATCTTCATGTATTCTTTACACTTGTTTGATGGGTAATAGTAGAGAAGTTAAAATGACAGAACCAACCATTAACAGATTTCTATGCTGATGCTTTATAAAGTAACTTTTTTCTGGAAAGTTCCTTGAAGCACAAGGGGACAAAAGTTGTAGGAGTAGCTGACTGACACATAGTGAGCATTAACAGCAAATTTAGTGACAACTGCCTGAGGAGATCAAACGGCCTTGACAACAAAGTTATAATCTTTCTGTGTATCTACATACTATTTTTTTTTAATCTTTCTTTTCCTTTACCCTTGTTTTTTAAGCTCCATTTATGTTTTATTGAGTAGAAGCAGCTTCAATTATCAACATAAATCTTACAGTGGGCACCAATCCTGTAATTTTCGTGTCAAAAAAAATCTACCCCACAAGGGATATTTGGTAAATATAGAAGCACAGCACCTATTAGTCGCACATCGTATCTGATGCTAAATACACAGCTGAGCTACATTTTTTTCCAAATCAGACCGTACTGGGTTAGAGGCTCTAACCGACTTGCATTCCCTACTCTAGTATCACTGAAGTCCTATATCAGAAGTCAACAGGTTGCCTCCTATTAGAGTGAGCCATACTGATTTCACTTTCACACAGCTAGTTAAATGAACCATATTATGAAAAATCATGTTTCCAGTTTATTAGATTGTACCACAGCTATTTTTTACAAGAATTCAGCCCTTGGGGAAAACAGATGTGAAGAATCAAAAGGAGGATCACAAGGTTAGATAAATACTGTTAAGCTCCTTAGGGCAAATATTGCCTTTATTCTCTCCTTAATGCACCATCAAATCTATTGATGCAATATACAAATATGAAATAATACAAAATAGATGTTTTTCCTTCCTAAGTGTAAGCCAATCTGAAAAGTCTTGATATCAAAAGTAAATGTTATCCAGTTCCAAGTCAAGACCCAAAACCCCGCTCACCCACCAAAAAAACCCACAGCACACACAACCATATCACCATGCTCCTTATGTCTCCAAAAATGGCTCTTTGACGCATGAAACGGCTCTAAGTAAAGACCATATCTAAAACCTTCCCAGAAAAATTCTGAAACTTCAATTAAGATGCATAAAGAAAACATTTCCTCCAGCTAAAGATCCATGAGAGAATCCACCCAAATCCTGTAAAAAGCTCCTGATGTAACTGACTTTGGGACTTTAGGAAGGTGCCTGTAAAAACCTGCTGGCCCGATTAATTCTTCCCGTTTCATAAACCGAGCATTTAAAGTGAAATGTGTTTACTCTGAATGAAGTATTATTTTTCATTGAGAAGATCAGATCTGAACTGCTGCTATTTATGGTGTCTTGTGTTCTTTATACAGCAAAAAGAGGAATTTGGACAGATGAGAACAGAAGATAATCATACTGAAGAAATTGTAGAGCAGTCCCATGCTATCATCATTGTCGGCTAGCCCAGAGAGGTAAGGATAAGTAAAAAGCTTGGTCTTTTTTCAGAAGACCAGATCTCTCAAAGTTGTGTCCATCAGACCTCACCCAAGTGACCATCCTGAAGCGCTCAAAGATACTCAGTGTTGTAACTCTGTAATATACTCTTCCTCTTCACTTTGAGCATGGGATTAGAGTTATATGACTAACTGATTTTTTGCTAGCCATGTTGAAAATTTTCAAATGTTTCCAGGAAAAAGTAAAATCATTTCCTTTTAGGCTTAACCATTTGTTTCATCTGTGAGCCTTTCTGAATAAAATGTAAGTACATTTCAAAATGAAAATTAATTTCAAGTGGAAAAAAGTCAAAATATTTTGTTTTGAAAATTTTTGTTCAGAATTTTTCTTTTCCTTTTTTGATGAAAATTATTTGGCACAAATTCGCAAAATGTTTCAGTTGACACAAATCTGCATTTTTTGGTAAAAACAGTTTGACACAAAAAAATTCACCCAGCTCTCGTTAAGATTTTGGTATAAACACTGGTTTGTGCTGTATACACTGCCTGCTTTGATAGGATCACATGGATTTGTTAGGAAAGGATAAATTCTCTTTTGGGTACTATGTATCAGATAATATCGCCTTCAATATTTATTTTGTTTTATTTAAAAATCCAGAGGTCTGGCAGGTATACAAAATATAAATATAAATTTACACAGTATGTAGATTGGACCACTGTACCAAAATAAAAGCAAACACCCTCAAACTAAGATTCTCCTACCATTCACCCAGTATCTGACCACAGAAAATGCCTGGGAAAACCATGGAGGTTTTGCAGAAGTAAGATGTAATCAAGAATTCTTAATAATATATTTGCATTTATTTTATAAAGCAAAACAAAAAATGAAAAGAAAAGAACCATGAATAGATTAAAACAAGCCAGGAACTACCCTCTTTACTTACTTAACCACATGGCTATAATTGTATTTAGGAAAGCTAGGACATTCATTCTCCCAGGGAAAAAAAATCTGCCACCCTTACATTGAGCATTAAATTGCTATGCAACTACTCTCAATAAAAATCAATGGAACTACACCAAGTAATGCACTACACAATTTGAATCCTACTCTAATCCCATCTGAGTCTCCTCTGCTTATATGGAGACAGACACAGCTGGTGTGGAAGAGCGTGACCTTTACTTTTCCCTTTACCTCCCCACCCCCTGCCCACAATGGGCCTAACAAAGGTAAATTGCATACCTCCCCGATAACATCTCATGGGATTGTTTCAAATGCATACTGTAATTGGACATATTTAGGTTCAAGGGAGATTTCCCAACTGACACTGCTGTGTACTTGGGAGGTCTGTTTTTAGACTCTCAAAGGGCATGTCTACTTTACAATCAGAGGTGTGATTGCAACTCACAGAGGCATACCCAACCTTGGTTTACTCTAGAAGACTCCAGTGCAAGCTGCATAGGCCCACACTCATGTTCCTATCCTGCCCTGGCATCTACGCTGCCATGTCTTTACTGCTATTATTAGGTGGAGCGACACAAGCTGCAATCATACCTCAGACTGCAATGCAGGCATACTCAAAGTCTGAAAAGCTAATTATCACATTTTGTTCCCTGCTGGTTTTCAATAGAATCAACCCCCAACACACCCACCTTCTTCAGCATACTATTGTCAGCGGAACTGGACTTGGAAAACCAAAGTGATTTGGTTCAGGTGGTTCAGGTCCAAGTTTCAATTTTATCAGAACCCCCTAAATTCTGTTGCGGGGTTTGAGTGATCCGTTCAGATTATGGCCCACCTCTGAATGTCAGCTGTATTACTGAAACCCACTGTTGGAGTAGGAGTCCACAACTTGAAAGTCAATATGTCTCCTCCAACAGCTAGATTTTCTTCAGAAACAAGCAGATTTAAAGTGCTAATCACTCATTATAAAAACTTAAGGGATACATTGCAAGGGATAAAAACTTAAGGGATACATATCTGTCATAGGAGGAGAATTGAAGGAAAAGCAAAACATGGAGAAAAATGGAAACTGGGATCAGTTATCTACTGCTGTCATAAATATAAAGGGAAGGGTAAACACCTTTAAATCCCTCCTGGCCAGAGGAAAAACCCTTTCACCTGTAAAGGGTTAAGAACCTAAGATAACCTCGCTTGCACCTGACCAAAATGACCAATGAGGAGACAAGATACTTTCAAAGCTGGGGGGATGGGGGGGCGAAACAAAGGGTCCTCTGTCTGTGTGTTCCTTTTGCCGGGACCCGAGTAGGAACGCAGCTCAGAACTCCTGTAAAGAGTTAGTAAGCAATCTAGTTAGATATGCGTTAGATTCCATTTTGTTTAAATGGCTGACAAAATAAGTTGTGCTGAATGGAATGTATATTCCTGTTTTTGTGTCTTTTTCTAACTTAAGGTTTTGCCTAGAGGGATTCTCTAATGTTTTGAATCTGATTACCCTGTAAGGTATTTACCATCCTGAGTTTACAGAGGTGATTCTTTTACTTTTTCTTCAATTATAATTCTTCTTTTAAGAACCTGATTGCTTTTTCATTGTTCTTAAGATCCAAGGGCTTGGGTCTCTGTTCACCTATGCAAATTGGTGAGGATTTTTATCAAGCCTTCCCCAGGAAAGGGGGTGTAGTGGTTGGTGGGATATTTTGGGGTGGGGGAGATGTTTCCAAGTGGGCACTTCCCCTGTTCTTTGTGTAACACTGTGGTGGTGGCAGCTTTTAACCTAAAGGCCAACTGCCCCAAGAACCCCAACAGATTACAGTTCATTGCACCGGAATCACACCAGAGGTCCTCAGGCCCAGATACCCTCAGAGCAGAGGGAAACTGAGTGTGGGCGGGAAGAAGGTCACTGTGTGGAGGGACACCGGAGCACAAGTGTCGGCTATCCATGCTTCCTTAGTGGACCCAAATTTTATCGACCCAGAGATCCAAGTGACAATTCAACCCTTCAAGTCCAACTCTTTCAATTTGCCTACAGATGTGGGGACCTGCATGAAAAACCCCCTAAGCTTATTCTTATCAGCTTAGGTTAAAAGCTGCCACCACCAAAGTGTTACACAACGAACAGGGGAAGTGCCCACTTCGAAACGTGTCTGTTTTGAACAGCAACTATTCCAAAATCTCCTTTCAAAATGTTGTAGTCTCCCATCCACCACAGTAGACAAAGAATGAAGGAAGAATAACTACACATAAGTCTTCAGATTTTTCCAAAAAAGTCAGATCAGTAAGAACAGCAGCTTCGCCCTTGGAACTGCTTCTCGGCATGAGTACAACAGCCTGGAAGAACAGCCAAAGAGTGTGTGGAAATTGCATTTCTGAAACTCTCTCCTGCAAGAGTTTTTTAACTTGTACCACCTGAGACACAGAGACAAAAGTATTTTTCCACATAATTGACCACCAATCCGTCCTTGTTTAGCATCTGAAAAATTTCATTTACTGCTGCAGTTGCCACCTAGTTTTGATAGGTGACTACCAATATATATCTTTTTATCATAGTCCTGCTGCTACTTCTATGATTGACTCCTTAAGTACTTTAAAGGGACACTGCTCACATGAAAATCAGCGCAAAGCCCACCTCAGGGAGGTTGCTAGATTCTTGTCACCCAGCAGACATTTTAGATAACTAGAGACAACAGGAAATTGGATTGTAACACAATTGGATACATACATCTATTAATGCCAAGCAAGGAAAACAAGTTATTGGACTCCATTTTTAAGATGTGCTTAATGACATGATGGGTTAGCCATTAAATTGGAAATAGGTCCAATCCTTTTCAATCTCCTAGAATTTTTTTTTTTTTTTTAAAGACAGCAACTAGACCCTTCAAAGTATGAGACAGAACTGGGAGGTGCAGCACTGCAATTTCTAACAACTGATATACTGGCAACAAAATGTTCTCATATTTTTTGAGTATTCACAGGAAAAGAAAGAAGAAGCTACTCTGGGTAAAAGAAAACAATATTGAACTCTAACGGCTATCCCTTCCCAATTGGTCGCATGCAAAACTTTCAATAAGTTCCCTGAAAACAGAAGTCATCATCTTTAAGTATAAGCCAGGAGGATTAGATCTTTATATCAGAAAGATTTTTTTTTTCAGTTGGTTTTGGCTTTTATCATCGGAGAAGTGAGAAGATCAGCAAAAAAGAGGTGTTCTGCCTACAACCTCTGTAATTAAGATATGACTCCTGTTAAAGGACATTAAGTCCAGTGGGAAAATCTCAATTTAAAAAGTGTATAGAATGTAAAAGGATCCTCTGTCGGTCATGGCTTCTAAAGCTGGTTGAAGGGATATTTGAAAGGTCTTCCTATCAAAAGTTGGCTGCAAAAGGTGTCTTATGCAGTGAGCTTTTAGCTAGTCCTTTAACTTCATTTAACTGTTAAACTCAAAATTTGGCTGCCTCAGACTTTAAACTTCAAAGCAAAATAGCCAGTTTCCCACTGCTTAACTGAAGATACGGACTGACAGTTAGGCCCTGACCTGGGCCTGGAGCTCTGGGTTAGGACCCTCAAGCTCCTCATCTCCTGTCCCAGTTTCACCCACAGCTGCCTGTAGTAGAAGCAGGCATACCTTCTTATCTTGCCTGATAGGCTACTGCCTCCTCCTAGCACTTCTAGCTGCTGGAGGACTGAGACTTGTTGGTACCTGAGCTTCAGGGGCTTTTCTTGACAGGGAAGGGCAAGGAGAGAAGTAGGCAGCATGGACCAGAGAAGGTCTGTAACATCCAATCACACTTTCCTAATTTAAAAGGTAACCCTAAAGCGTGTTATGTTGCTAAGACACCATGACCTAATTATATTTCTGTTAGAGCTACCACACTATCTGAAGATGTCAAAAGCAAATCGCTTACTGTATACTTGTGGCTGAAAAAACTAAGAAGTAACCACAGGGAGTCTCAAGTTGCCTCTGCTATATCTGTCTTTTCCCTGAAGCAAAAGATTGTCCGTTCCCATTTAAAAAAACCCTCAAATCTCCAAATCCAGACTGATCCTGCTGCCTGGCAGTTGCACTGAGGAGACCAGAAGCCCAACCATTCAGTGTTGGAGAAATTCAGACGGCACAATATGCTAAAAGTGATTGTAATGTGGAAAATAGTAGGGGAAAGCAAAATTATATGAATCAGTGGATTATTTTTTGTACAGTTTTGTTGCTCCCTATTCATTGTCTACATCACACTAATTTTGAGGATACGTATCAATCTCATTAGTGAGCAAAATCTGGCCGCATTTTGGCTCGCAACAGTCTATGCATCCTTAATCAAACTAAATTTTAGAAAGAGTATTGAAAGGTTTAATTTGGGAACTTTCAATATTTTTAGTAGTATACCCTATGTGACATGAGTGAAAAATTGACAGAAAACAGGCTGAAGAGACACTAACACTCTGTGTTCACTCTAATACAACAATAAAACATATTTCCCAGAAGCAATTAAAACATTCTAACTCTTTGAAATTATCACATTTCATGAAGGAAAAACAAAACAAAAACAAAAAAAAACCCAGCACCGTCAACATGGCAACCAGAAGATATGTGCTTTAATTTTCTATGAGAATCATCGTCATCAGGTCAAATCCCAAAGGGATTTTGCCTCTTTGCAGATTGGAGGCCCCCTCAATTGTGCTTGAGCAAAATGATTAAAGTAATCTAGGTGTATACTCAGTTTATGGCCATCACTGGAAATATTATTGCACCACTGAAGCTTCCGGCACCCAAAATTGCCAGCTCTGTAGTAGCATTCCTGGTATAATCACTTCAGAATTCTTTCAATCTCATAATACTTCCATTCCAAGAAAGCCACCCACACCGAACCAGTGCTAACTGAGGCACTGGCTGGGTTCAGTCTTGAATATCTTCATTTCTGATCTTGTCTTGCTACTTCATACATTCATAGATCCTAAGGACATGGTGATCATCTAGTCTGACCTCCTGTATAATACAGGCCACAGAACTTCCCAAAAGTAAAATGTGGCTATGAAGCAACTGAAGGCGACTATGAGAATTAAAAGCATTAATCCTGTGTTTTTCAATTTTCTTGTCACCATTTCCTAGCCAGCCCACTTCCGAAAAAGCACAGATCTCAAAGTTCAGGCTTTTCAACTGCTTGTAGGATGGCTTTAGCTGTTTTGGATAATGTTTAGACATTCCAGGCATCAACTTTACATTTGCCATCAGCATGCCTAAATGGCCCTTTCACAAGGTTTCACTGGTCATTTTCACCGCAGTGGTAGGGAAAAACAACAAACACCACTGGCTATTTCAGCTACAAAGACAATTGACCTGATTCACTGTCAATACCTTCATGACAAGAACGTACCAACCCAGGAGAAAATCCCAAATTAAAGGATCACCATACCAAGCCAATCTGTAACACTGCCTTTGAACAAATCACTGAGTCTCGAGAAAGTTACCTTTACTGTGAAGCTCTGCTACCATAATATAGGTTTCTACTGCACTTAGCAAAAAAGGACCTTGATTTGGTTAGCCACTTAGCATTCCCAGAATATAAATTTTAAACAACATGAATATTGGACTTTGTTATAGGCTGATTTTTACTGAAAACTACACCCTGTTAGCAGGGGAGGATCCTAGTAAAAATGATACTGGGTTTTTTTGACCCAGTGGAGCAGCCCTCAAGTAGCAATAATTAAAGTTTGGCAAAAAACAGACAAGTCTTGAAGGAAGGAAGCCAAAGTACTGCAAAGCAGAGGAGAACCCATGAACTGGAGTAAAGGAATCAAAAGGAGCAGCCAAACCTAAGGCAGCCTGGGGTTGTTGTTATTTTGGAAGTACCCTTGTGGTTTAAAAAAAAAACAACAAATAAACAAAAAAGATAGATTCCAGAAGAGCTGACTTTATTTTGACTTTGAGAGGATAGTTTTATTTGGAGTGGGCTGGGGTTTTCACCTGCTTACAGGCTGCTTGTGGCATATGAGGCCATTTTACTCCACAGTTTGTCATGTACATCATTTTGGAGAAAAAACAAACAGAACATACAGACACTTTCTGAGCTACAAAATTTTCTCTTGGATGTTCTAGCCCTGTGTACTCATAGTTGCACAGTAAACGTCAACTATGCTTCTTTCAGTACTATGTATACTGGTTGTGTTGTGCGGATGCAGATGGGGCGGTGCTAGGAAATCCGTGCAGATGGAAAATGAGGAGTCTGAGCTCCTGTGAGTGGCTGTATGTTTTGGACATTATTGTGTGTGCTAGTTATGCTGATTTGTTATGCACCGGAGTGTTGTGTGGATTTGTGTGAGTGGTGACTGAGGGCTGTGTGCTGCGATCAGGGGCAATGTGTATTTGGGATTATTGTATATGCTGGTTGTGTGGATAAGTGTGTTGATTTGTGTCTAACGTAATAGAAAAAGCAGTTTTTAAACCAAGATCAAAGCAAATGACATTATAATTTTATTAATTACTTTATAGTACCCAAAAACGTGCTTGGTGTTCCACTGAATACTTAGGGAAACTGGATCCTTTACCCAGAAGAGCTTACCATTCACACGCCTCTATCCCACAAGTAGTCAGGCTTGAAGTCAATGGGAAGACTCTCCCGCGTAAAGTGAGGCATATGTGGAAGTGACTGCTGGACTGAGGCCTAAAGTTTTAAGTGGGACACGATGAATGAGGGGAACAAACAAAAACTGCCCTAGACATTGCATGAAGAAAAAGACCAGGAATGTGATTTAACTAGACTGCAACTTTATTAAGACGGATAGCTGGAACTATTCATCAATAATTTGTCCAGCACAGGTTAACCTTCCTATTGTAATTCATTCAATATGGTGGATGGCTGTTGTCAGCTCCCCTTCCTATTTATCTGTTCCTAGCACTATTTTTAGGACCCCATCATGCTCACCTCACACAAAAATATTAAGGGGGCTGTCTCCTCACTGCACCAGACATTCCCTACCTTCTTTAGGATCCTTTCTCCTAATCCGCTTCCAATTACAATTTCAATTTTTCAGGAAATTGAAGCCCTCATTTTATGAGTACCTGAACTGGAGATCTACTAAACTATGACAAAATTAATTTTATAATCTAACTTACTTACTGGAGACTTGGCCAACCAGACAGTGAGAGGAAATTTCTTGCTAGCCCCAAAAGGCAACCAGCATGAGCCCACAACAAGATCCTAAAATACAGTCCTATTCAAGGGGAGTGGTAGGGAGCTTTATTTCCCAGTGCAGGATAGTGTCTATGGGCAGGGCGAAGGGCTTACGAGCTATCACACTGGGTGCCAGGAAGTCAATAGCCTTATGTTCCACTCTTCTGTACAACCAATGAGTTGCAGAATCCCACTCCTCCTCTTCTCCTGAAGCCAATAAGGAAAGGGATGTGCATGCTACAATTCTTAAAAAGGTCCAAGAGTTCTTCCCCCACACCACCACCGGTGCAGACAATGACATTTCTTCCATCACCTCTGAGGTTGTGAAGGGCATTATATCAGTGTGGTTACCCAGGGCTTGTCCTCACTTTGGGGGTAAGTCAACCTAAGTTATGTTACTTCAGGTACATTAGTAACATAGCTGGAGTCGACGTAGCTTAGGTCGACTTATCCTGGTGTCTCCACTGCTCTGTGTCGACAGAAGACGCTCTCTGGTCGACTTCCCTTACTCTTCTCGGAGTGCTGAAATACCAGGGTTGACCAAAGAGTGCTCTGCGATCGATTTAGTGGGTCTTCACCAGACTCACTAAATCGATCCCTGCTGCATTGATTGCAGCAGCATCAATCTCCCTGGTAGTGGAGACCAGCCCTCAGGGTAGACACATGGAGATCTTGGTGGTTCATTTAAGAGTATAATTTGTTTTTAATATTAAAAAAAACAAGGAAGGTCTGAGAAGCCCAAAAGAGTCCTAGACAATTATTCTATCATTTTAAGACAAACTTCAGTTTGTTTCCCTGCAAAGGTAAATGAAATGTCAGAAATATCGTCATGATACTAAAGTTACATATTAACAGGATGTGAGCATCAGCACAGGAGGAAGTTAGGATTTAGAAGTTCAACTGCCTACATAATTAGGTAAAGGACAGTGTCAGATTAAAAACCATTAAGTGGTCATATCTCCTTACTTCTGTTAATATTTTGGAGCTATTAAAAATTTGGATTTAATACAATTCTGATTTTCCTTTCCTTCTTTATAATGACTTTACTTTTGGCCTGGCACTCAGTTTGGATAATAAGAATAGATTAGACAGTTTCAGTTCCTGCTTTTTATTGTACTAAACACAATGTTGCCCTGTTTCAGCTGCACACACAATAGTGGAATATTTAAATCCAAAACAAAATGCTGTTTTCACTGAGTAGTTTCAAACTGCATAGACACCTTCCTACTAATATTAGTTAGTGGGCTTTTTTTAAAGATGTATGTAAACCTAAATTTTCAGCAACATTTTAAAATCAGTACATTAAAACATCGTTCCAAAATTATCTCAATTCAAATCTAAAACCGACTGACTAAATTATGTAGCATGAAAGATAAAACGCTTTTAGTGCAGAGCAATAAATTTCCGTCATGAGTTCTCTGGTATTTGAAAGGAAGAGGAAAAAATCGGTCTCTGATCCCACAAGCCTAGAAGTGAAACATCTGTTGGATACATAAGGATATTATTGGCTAAGTTACAAAGCAAGGGAATAGTCCATTGGTCAGTGCACTCTCAATGAAAAGAGGTTTTTGTTTATTGGAGTAAGCCGAAACTAATATAGTATTTTCAGAAACCTTATAAAATATTATACTAGCCATAAAAATGTTGGCTAATCACATCCTTTGAGGATATATTTCAAATTACTTGTATATTAAAAAGTCAAATTGTACAGCACAGCAATTAGCACGGATATGTATTTTATACTGAATGCAGATGGCTGCCTTTTGAGGGAGAGGGGAACAACTAGGATAAAACTGTTTTACCATTTTGATAGTGTGACACGTAAAGAGATCTGAACTTGCACACTACAATGGAATTCCATTTATCCAGTCCCCCCCACCATCCAAACCTTCTGTTCTAGTGAGCTGCCAATGCTGTCCCCTCTTTTTCTGACACCTTGACTACTGACTTCCAGCTATCTGAGCATGTTTGTTGTCCCCCAGCAGCTCAGAAAAAACAGATTCTGATGTATCTTTAAAAAGAGCTTCCTCAGTTTCTTAAACTTACCGTGAAAATTAGGAATCTTCTCCATATCCAGCTCTTTTAAACCCATCTATTTACATCTCTGTGGAATGCACAGATTAAAATGCTAATAATTGATTCACTTGCAGAAGAAGTCAGTGTATCATTTGAAGAAAGCAATTTCCCCACACACCCTTAAGCATACAATAGTCAATAAGTTCTAAGAAGACTATCACTCAATGAAACTGACCTCACCAACTCAAAGCATGCAGCTGATATTGTCAATATCAAAGCTTTTAGTCTCTCTCCCTAAGCAAGGCAACTGAAAAGCTAGCTCAAAGAACATCTCCAATTTTGTCAGGCCTCTGCCACTCTTTGGATCCTTTCCAACTGGATTTTAGACTTGGTCATGGCACAGAGATGGAGCAGATCATGCTGATGGAACATCTCCTTGAGACAGGAAGCAAGAAAATATCCACACAGGATATCTCAGTAGCATTCAGCATATTCAGCCAGGAAATACTGCTGATGCACCTCAAAGTCCTAGCAGGACAGGAAGGAATTACATTGATCTGGTTCAGATACTTATCATACAAGTCTTAGTGGGTCATTATGAGTGGGTATACCTCTGCATCTTGAGCGCTGCAATGCTCCACCCTTTTAGCGCTCTCCTAGCCTATCAATCTAATATTTTCATAAAATCACTGGGGAAAAAAAAAATCAGGAAACAGAGGCTTAAATTCCAGCCATGTGGAGAAACCACCCAGCTCCATCTTCTAAAAAAGACCACAGTGCAGATTGCATCATCTTTCAGCTATCCAAATATTGAAGCAAGATCAGTACCTAGACGAGACGTTGGCTGACACTAAATCCAGCTAACGTGAAAATGATTACAGTGGAAAGAACTGAGAACTAACCAATATCATATTTTCTCCTGTCAAGGGCATCTATCCTCCAATTACCTACAGGTTCCATGTATGTTAATGGGAGGGGAAAAAAAACAAAAAGTGCATTTTTACTTTATATAACCTCTGGAAAGCACTCAATTACCACAGTGATGAACACAATATCTGGACAGATAGACCTTGTACAGTAAGGTCTTCAGAGTTTTTGACTCAGGCATATACCAGGAATCACCCAAATCCATTGCAATTTTGCTAAACTGGATTCTAAATTTTTCCATGATCTGTGCCTCTCCCTTATAGAAGGGAATTCTACAGTACACTCATAGCCAGATATCTCTAGGTAGTTAGTGATTTTGTTTAAAAAAAATGTTTTTATTCAGTGATTGTGTTAAAGTAAAAAAACAACAAGTTTCAAATTGAATCTAAGGCTAAAGCTCCTTCAGTAAAGATGCTTTGAACTTCATGCATACTAGTGAGATTTCTTTTAATATCCATTAATATGTGCAAAACTTATAAGCAAGAAAAAAAAACATGCCCACTGTACACACTGGCAAATCAAATCTATCTATATTTTTCCCCAGAGAGATATTAAACAAAGACCAATTTATCAATTGCTTTCCTGAGTATTCATGGCAGTTCTCAGAAGACATGCAGCTAATTGCTTAAGTGTTCAGCAGTCTATTTAAACATCCAATATGAAGTTTTTAAATTGTACTATATAATAGTCACACTCAAGCAAAATATTTAAAAAGCATTGGTTTTGGTGAGTTATTAACTACTGCAAGACGAAGTACTGAACCACAATTTTAACGATCGTTGTCTAGAGTCATTTATAATTTCAGAAAACAAAAATAGCCTTTTAAAGGATTAGTAACAAATCCCTGAAGGAATGCAGCCAACTTCAGTCTTTTTAAACCTTAAGAGTCAATTCTGACATATCCCGAGCATTAATGAAGGCAATGTGTACAACTGACATAGCACCTTAAGTGTGAGAATCCTACAAGTAAATAAAATGCCACGGTCCCTGTTTATTATATCTTGTAATCAAAATGAAAAATACAAAGAAGACAGATTATGACTGTTGGACAGAGAGGCTGGAAAGTGCAGTGAAGAGGAATTAATAGTAAAAAAAAAACTATATTTGGGGACTTAGTTATTTAACAAAGAGTATTCTATACAGGTACATTTTGTGTTGCATATTTCTTATAAAATTACATAAAATTGAAAATGTTAACATCTATCTGAGGATTACTGTTGAAAAGCTTCAGAGCAGAATGGTGTTTGAAGGTGGTATTGGAAGACAGAAATGATGGTCAAATGGAGCTTAAAATAGACTTCCAAGAAAAACGAAAGAAGGAATGAACACGAGTGGGAGCAAGACACAAAGGGAGCACGAACCCTTGAAGCTTATGAAGTGAAAGGAACATAAGTGGAAGTTAACAAAAAATGGGGGAAGAGATGTAGGCCATAGCAGAGTTGTTTATCGCTTTGAAAGAAAGATCCAGCTGCTTAAAATTAAAAGAAAATGATGAGTGAAAACCAAAGAAAGGATTTGAATAGGGGAGAGACACTACTGAAGAGGAAAATAAAGCACAACAACATTACAGACAGACCAAACGATAGTGAAATGAAAAAGGAGGCCAAAGAGGAGAAAGCTACACTAGTCAAGGCAAGACAGGAACAAAGACCCATATCTTCAAAGGAATTTAGGCACTTAATTCCCATTTACTTCAGTGGGAGTTAGGTATAAAAATTCCTTTGAGGATTGGGACCAAAATCCCACTGAAATAATGGGAGTTAGGTGCCTAAATTTTGTTTGAAGATCTGGGCCAAAGTCCACCAGTGTTTTTAGTGGTAGGAATGGAGAGGCAAGTGACAGAGGTTTTAGAGATGGCATAAAGAAAGAATGAACAGAACATGGTGATCATCTACAATGGGGATGGAGGACTGTCAGGATGAGTTGGGGAGAATTATCCATAAGCTTTTGAGCAATATAGTTATATTTATAGAATGTACGCATGATTTTATTTACAGTAGCACCCACTGTGTGCTAGGTGCTTTCCAAACACTGAAGAAAAAGTTCCTACTATGAAGAATTCACAGTCTATGGACAGACAAGTAGACAGAGGAAAGAAGTAAAAGAATAATAAATAAATGTATAGACAATTTACACCTAGATTTTAAAAAGCTGTTGAAAAATTAACATGGGATAGCAAGTTTTCCTTTTTGCTTATAAAGTTCTAATATGTATTTGTTAGATTTAAAAAAAAACAAAACAAAAACAACCTAATGAATTTTCATAACTTCCAAGTTATCCTAAGAATAAGGATGTAGCAATTTCAAAAACCAAATTTCATCTACAACTCAGAAGTAATGTTTCTTATTCTGGAGTTAAGTTATCCATGTACTAAATTTGCACATCCCCCTCAAATGCATTACACAGTAGACTCATTTTAATTACCCTCTTTTCCCTCCTAGACTACATCACAAGAATTAGTCCAATCCCTCTAGCAAGATAAAAGTAGAGCTGGAATCTTTATTGCCAACACACATTAATCTCACTAGAAACTCATGCTTTTAAAGTAGCAACATCCATCTCTATTACAGCTGTGGTAAGCTATCAGCCATGACTTGAGAGATGGACACAAACTGCTACAGGATTTGTTTCCACCCTTGCTGAGCACTGTCTAACATATATTTAATCAAGTTTCTGCTATTAGGCTTTAAAAGCAAATAGGTGCTGCCATTCCATATCAAGAACATAAGTAGTGCATATTTTGTTAAGTCAGAAATGTATTATTATATATTTAGACGCTTTCCATGTAAACAACTACCCAAAACAAATAAGTCTTCAACCTGAAGTAAGCCTTCCAGGAAAGGCTGAATGCTTTCAGGGGATTAATTAGATGGAGCCACTAGGCCTTCAGTCTCACAGCCGCTCCCTGGTGCCCTGTGCAAATACTAGGAATCAAAAGCATATCTAGGGGTTTATTAACAAGTATCAGTTGTCTATCCTCTATAGGCAGAGTACTAATCTAATTCTTTTTACTGGTCTAATGTGCTATTACATGGCTAATCAGTAGATTTTGCTGGGCACATATCAATTTGAAGGCATGTTTATTTGATCACAATTCATCTTGTAGCTGATTTTAAAGAAACATGAAATTAACTTAATCTGGTGACTGCAGGAGAACACAAATTTATTTGCTGCGGTGTTTGGTTTCGTTTTTAAATAGGTTGTTGCCTTTTTGTTCAGAAACTGCAATACTAAAGTGTCAGCTATCTATGCTTTGCTGGTGCTTCCACCTTTAACTTCTTCGCAACTTATTTGTGTTTGCCTCCTCCTGGCACAATATTTGCAGGTTGTGACAGCCGACATATTTGCATTAAAAAACATCAAACCCTCACAGTTATAGGACCTTATAGAAAGCAGATAATAAAACGCCAAGCTTCAGAGGACAGACGCTATCCTTGACCATTACTCTTGTGAAGAATAAAATAGACAGCTAGATTTCAATATTGTTGTGGAGGAAATATCTTCAAAGGAGGGGGACTGACTGGGGGGGACTTTTTATTTATAGATCCTCCCTGAATCTGACAAAACAAAAATGCAGCACTGACAGAAATAATTAAGTAGGTAAACCACCATACAGAAAAGGGCAAATTACTATCTGCAGCACCTATAAGAACTATGTTCTGATGGTTGCCAAACAGCCAAATAAATTGATTCCCTATAGGTGAGCTCAGAACATCTGAGTTGGAGGAGTTTGCACCTTGGACATGAGATGAAGGCACGGGGTAATATTTTCAAAGTGTTTAAGTAATTTAGGAATCCATGTTGCACTGAAAGTCCGAGGGACTTGTGCTTCTCAGTCACTTATGAAAGTATTACCCACAGACAAGAAGTGTGGTGATCCTCTGGGTTAAGTAATTTTAAAGTAAAGCCAGCTATGCCCCTTTTAATGATTCAAGACCATACAATTGTGAAATTCTTTGAGAAAACATAGTATTTACTAGAGGTTTTTCTTTAACACTGGAAGCTGCACTAATAGAAAAAAGCCCACAAAATTTCACAATATATGATTTTTGTACCTCTCAGAAAGTGCCTCATATATACCACCATCAACAATTTTCTAAAATGTACTTAATGTTTATGTTACAGACTCTCATCATATCCATTCTTAACAATTACAGCCTTCATTGTCTGGGCTTCTGCAGTCGCATTCACAGTACAACTTTTTATGGAACTAAGAATTAGATGTGCTGATAGCTCATGGTATTATGCTGAGCATTTCAATTTATAGTTTTTGCCTGGGTTAAAGGTATCTATGAGGAGTTAGATGCCAAGTCCCATTAATTTCAATGGGAGTTGGGTGCCTAACTCCTTTAGGCACTTTTGAAAATCGACAGCCTTCGGATCTAGTGGCTATCAAAGAATAATTATTTGCTCACCTCCTCCTCTATAGAGGGATCACACTTTCTTCTAATTTGCGGCCCAGCTATTGAACCCTCTACTCAAGTTAGAGAGAGCTTACTTACATGAGTAAGTCAAATGGGACTACTTGAGTGATTAAGTGTTTACCAACATTACTAAGGGTTCCATTAGTGGGCTCTTGGAAAGTGCCTAGCAGATTATTGGTGCTAGAAGTAGTAAATAACAATCATTGCACAAAAAAGTAAAGCAAATCTTCCAGCCATTCTCTGTGGTATTTGTAGCTATGATTTTGTCTTCTGTAGATTACATCATTATGTGTTAGATGTCTGACTGGCAGGGTAACCTAGGCATTTGGGCTTCATTTTTTAATTAATTGAGTTACTTGAGGACTCCATATTGTGGATATTGCAGCATAAGGATCTTGCAGCAGCTTCTGCTATTCTATTTGGGTTTTGTTTGTAATTTCCTCTCTAAATTAAAAGCCATCTACCCTACAAGAAAATGGATTTTTCCTCTCAATATTTATGGAAAACAGAGTAGGTTGAGAGTCCAAAAGACTTTACTTTGCATTTCAGGGATTTAAACTGAATGCAAAAATGTGGGTACCAACATTTTTCTGTGCCCCATATTTTAGAAATTTCCCATGGGAGCATCCTTTCCTTGCTCCTTCAAAAGAGCTGACATACTAGATTTGACCGCTGGTCCACTGAGTCAAATATCCTGTTTCTAAGAGTGACTAGTACCACAGGCTTTAGAGGAGATGGCAAGAAATACTGTAATGGGCCATTATAGATTCACCACCTAAATGACTTTTCCTAACCCTATTTATTGTCCTGTCTCAGTAGTGACACCCTGGTGCATTCTCCTAAGGACTTACACATTACTAAGTTGTAAATTATCCATATGAGTAATTCAAATGATGTCTTCTAATGACTATTAGTTTCCATTTGTCAGCAACGAATTTCACCTGGCATCGTGTTGCCTATTCACCTAGATTTGTCAGATCCTTCTGTGACTTTGGCCAAAAGCAAAACGAGATTGGTGGCTCTTCCTCATTTGATGAAGTGGAAGAGACGTCCTTTCCCTAAACGATGTCAGAAGGTCAGTGAAATTCTTTGAAAGTCCATATATTTAATAGTAAACAAGCACAGTATTGTAGTTCTTCAGTCTCACTTCTTTTGTAACAAAATTGATTATATTCCTTAACAATATTAATTTCCCCTTCTTTCAAATACAAGTCATAGAAGTTTGACAGAATGTTTTTTTTTTCCAAATAAAACTTGGATTCACAGGTTTGTACTATGTTTCCGTTTAAACTAAGATTCATCTGACTAACCGTTTCTTCTATGAGTCATCCCTTTGATTATTAGCAATGTGACTACTGGTGTGAGAGAGTTAGAAATACTCACATGAATAAGATCTTGCAGGATCAAGCCCTAATACAGTTCAGCAACATCAGTAAAGAAAAGCTTTTTCTGGTATATTTTTGTCAGGAAAAAATCCCTGTTTTCATGTAAAAGCTGTCATAATGCCAAGAATAAATTAGTAGAAAATCCCCACTTTCACGTTAAAAGCTCTCATAATGCCAAGAATAAATTAAAGGGCAAGGGGGGAGGGAAAAGAGGAATTAAGCTACAGAGGCCCTCTCCACAAAATACTGCGGTGAATGCAAGCACCTAAAGCCTTGCATACTTATCAGCTTTTGTGTACGGTAGCTCCCTTTCTCTCTGTATTCTCTTCCCTTAATTACTGTACTTTCTATGAAAACTTTTATCCTTATCCAGACCTATCATTCTACAATGCACTGTATCTCCTCTGCAACTGAACGCTATTCCAACTTAATGTTGGTCTGATAAAAAACAGTTATTTTAGTACAAAAAGATCTGGTTTTGAATATTCCACCTTTCTTATTACTAGTTACAGAGTGCGCAGGCAGGGACAATTACTCAAATGTCTTGGAATTAAAATATCTGAGAAATGAATCTACTCTCATGGATTATGCACCTTCATAACGTGCAAATAAGGAAACTGACAAACTTCAGTAATTAAGGGTAAAACCACTGGAGACATTTAATAAAAATTTAACAACCTCTACATTTGGAATTATAGAACAGAGTTTCTTCTTTTAGGAACACATTGTGAACAATGTGGGTACAAATGCTTATACTTTATTAGAAGCTATTCTAACTTGAATATTCATCTGTGTATCTATGCTCTTCTGTAAATCATTTAAAGTAAACTCTGAATACACCGGCATACCAATGAGATGTAACAGCAAAGTTGGTTTTCCCATTTCTTCCAAGTAAAATAAACTTTAAGTTAAGCTTTCAACAACACACTATGACAGCAAGGATGCAGGAACCTTTTTTGCTCTCACAAGTGAGAGACAAGAAGATTTCTTTAGAAGACTAAAAATAGAATACATCAGCATCAGAAGAGCCTAATGGAATATAGACAGATGCATATAAATGGTCTTTATATATTCTGTCTTAGAATTGCTACATACACAATAGACATTCTTGTCTTTTCAGACTATACACTTCTTAAAGACAAAAAGGTGAAGAGTGAGAGTGCAGCGTGGTTAAGCTTGACAGACCACAGTACCTACTTTATAAAAGCAATTTATAATATTGCTAGAAATTGTGTAAGCTGAGTTTGCAAGTTGGCCACACTACACACAGGAAGACCACAGCAGAGCCTGAGGTTGAACATAACACTACTACTTATGTGCAATTGTATTTTGCAATTATGCTGCCACAGGACTGCTTTTGGATAAAGTAATTTTCTTTAAAATTGTTTAAATTTTCCTTAAAAGTTGGGAAATTCTTGATTCAGCTACTGGCAATGGCTGTAGTTGCTCATAATCAGGTCTTAGTGAAAACGATGGCTAAAAAACCCAGGCCCGTTTACAATAAGTATGAACATTTCTTATAGTCTTTCTACACAATCTCAAATGACAATAAGAAAAGTTTGAAAAAAATTCTAACTGGAACATAGGCTTTAGTATTTTACATTAAAAGGTCTTAATTGTTTTGGAAAAAAAGCTATTTCCTCTCATTATGATGCCATATGCTTTTAAAATTCCAAATTCTCTTCTGTCCAAAATTTAGTTTTGGTTTGTGAACTCTCTTTTTCGGAAGATAATTAACAATTCCTTAAAAGTGAAACAGTCTGCACATGGAATTCCAATACAGGATGAGTCACATGAACCAAAACTGGTGATTTTTTTAAAAGTGTCACTGGTAGATTATTTGTTAGTTTTAGATGGTGAACATTGGATATTAATGTTTTGAACAACACTAAGTTGATTAACAGAGATTGATTCTGCAAATACTTACTCACACAAGTAGTCCTTACTTTAGCAATCATATTCATTGCTTATATTATGGATGTGCTTAGAGACCCCAATGAGAAATCAGAGACTACTGTAAAAACAGAATCCACTGCCCATATACCTTTCATTCCATTAAACACATGATGCAACAAGTGGGTAAAACAATCAGGATGACTTCAAATATGCTACTCACATGAGTAATTGTCTGTAATTTCTGTGACTTGGTTTATTTGGTCAAAACTGATTTTTTCTTAAAATTCTTCAGTGGTATTAAATAATTATTTTTGTACTTTCATACTCCTTTGGTGGGATTCTTCAAATATTGGAAAACTTCCATGTGATTGTCAGGATCAGACCCCCTTAATTCAATTCAGCACAGCATTTATGCATGTTTAAATGCTGTGCTTAACTAGGGCCTGTATGAATATTATATTTCTGTTCAAAAAGCTATGAAGATAAATAAGTAGAGGATTTATAAATACATAAACAAGGGGGAAGGGTAGACTTCAGAGAGGAATTGGGATAGCTTTTGAGTAAATCAAGGCATTCCCTTCCTTAGCTTCCATGATAAAATGTACTGCTTTCATAAGACTTGCAGACTGAGGAGGCAAAAAATATAACTCATTTTAAAACTTTAGGTCAATACATTATATACAGCTTGAGGTGGACAAAAGTAAGTCTGAATAGGTCCTTCATTTGAGTTCTATAATTGTATCCTCACACCCCTTTAGTATACTTTCAAAACACCAATATCAGATGCTTTTCTATTGCTTTTGTAGAAGTTAAATCAGGGATTGGATTATGTGGTTGTACAGTGTACTAATATATTTTTCATGCTGCCTCCTTATTCTCCAGAATCTAACATTTCATTTAAAAAACTAAAGTGTGGGGGACAAAGCAACATTCTAGCTCCTATAGATGCTGAGATAGCTATAATTTATATATAAAACTATAGTGACCCTTGCCTGCATCTGCAGAACCTGAAACAATGACTGATAGGTGTGACCTGCCCCCTTCTTCATAACGGATACTAACTCATAGTAGTTTAAGTGTCAGTGCTTTCACTGCTCATAAATGCATGTAGAAGAGAGGGAGCATTCAATTGTGAAGATATAACCATCTACTGTAAGATACTGCTGATTTTGAACCATGAGTGAGTTCAGGAGAGTACGCGCATTCCCTCCCCTTTCCTCCACCCCATTCCCCACCCCCCCCAACAAAGAAAAAAAATAATAAGCAGGAAGCAATCCCAAGGAGCCCACCAGAACCTACGAGGGCATCTGAACCCCCACTTCAAGCTCAAGAAGTCAGCAGAACTTACAACTAAACCAAAAGACCCCAGAGAATATGTGAATATATTTTGAATGTCTACATAGTCTGTTGTGGGTGGAGTTTAATGTAAGCACATTATTATTTATTCTGTGGACAGAGCTTGGAAGATCACCACTACCTTTTTTCTCCCCAGTCTGACACCAGGTTAAGTAAAGGGTAAAAGAACAGTCTAGAAGGGTTAATCAGTCTAGAAGGGTGAAATTAAAAAAAAAAAATCTTTACCTTACACGTATGGGGTTTAGTTTTTTTTAATTAGTTTGAAACGTTGTTTTATGTTGAAATGTTTGTTATTCATTAGTTTATGATCTATTCATATTATATATGCCTACTGAGTGAAATCCTCTGCTGGCAAACGGGGGCAATTCATGAAGTGTAAAAACATTGAAAAGTGGCTGAGTACTTAAAAAGTGGACAGAAAGACCCCAAATCCCATGGCTGATCGATTTTGGTGTTATTCTAAACAAAAAAAAGAGCTCTCAACCATGCTCATGACAGATTCTATTGCTTCACACTGGCTCAGACATTCTAGGCTTTAGAATGACAATCCTGAAATATTATACAGATGTGTTTTGACATGTCTTGCCATAGAATGTTTGTGCTATATATAATTTTAAAATAAAAATGGGTCAATTATATATTGAATAATTTTTTTTCAGGGAAACAATTTTTATTTATCCTTGGTATCCATCTATTCATGAGAGTGATGTGTGCAGCATGGTCTACCTTTGTGTTAAAGTTTAAAATCTATATTGATGTAAAGCTTGTTATCTTACCGTAAGACAATTAAATTACCTGACTGGCTGCGTAACAATAGATAAATTAATTTCCGGCTCTCAGATGTCCTGGTTCAATTCGAAGACACTCTAAAATAGGAGTACTTTTTTTTATAACTTGGAACCTCAGATTTGCTCAACATCCCCTACAGTTAGACACTTCACACATGACAATTAATAGTGCATGTTGATAGTATAATAGAAATAGAATACCTAACCCTGAAGTACCACAGAAATTTAGGATTAGAGGGAACTCAAGAGGTCAAAGTCCACCCCATTGTGCTGAGGCCTCAGGATCAAGTAAACCTAGATCATCCCTCACAGGTCTTTGTCCAGCCTGTTCTTAAAAACTTCCAGTGATTGGGAATCCACTATCTCTGATGAAAGCCAATTCCAGAACTTAACTCCCCTTGTAATTAGAAAGTTTTTCCGAATATTTAACGTAAATCTGCGTTGCTGCAGATTAAGCCGATTATATCTTGTCCTACCATCAATGGACATAGAAAACAAATGACTACCCTGCTATTTATAACAGCCCTTAACAATCTGAAAACTGATTAGGTTTCCCTTCAGTCTTCTTTTCTCAAGACTAAACTTGTCCAGGTTTTTTTTTTTTTTTTTTTTAAAAACCTTTCCTTCTAGATCAGGTTTTCTAAACCCTTTATCATTTTGTTGTTCTCCTCTGGACTCTCTGCAATTTAGCCACATCTTTCCTAAAGTGGGGTGGCCAGAATTGGAAGCTGAGGCCTCAACAGAACTGAGCAGAGTGGGACAATTATCTCCCATGTCTAACATACAATCCCTGTTAATACACTCCAGAATATTAGTCTTTTTGACAACTGCATTCCTTTGGTGACTCTCATTCAAATTCAGAATCACTATAACCCCAGATCCTACCACCTAGCCAGTTATTCCCCCTTTGGTATTGCACATTTGGTTTCTCCTTCCTAAATATCTAACAGATCAGCCCCAGCCCCTTCACCAGTCCCCCTCCCCATCCCCAACCATCACACATAGCACTAACTTGAGGTTACAACACCTCAGTTACACCCAGACAACAGTTCTCTGGACTGGTCGAGCCTGGATCATCAATTGGTTGTGGAACCTTTTCCACTGTAAACCTCTTCATCTGGTCTATGCTGAGCTGTTCCCTTCTCTTACAGCTAGGTCTTCATTTGCAAGCTGCCATCTCAAAGGAAAAGACACAATGTCTTTAGGTAAGCATAATCTTCTCCCATCTTGACTGGATCCTCTTCTTTTTTAAACATCCTCTCCAGGCTACCTCCCTTCTCAACATAAAGCAACTAGAACCTCATGCTTTACTTCCACAGCCAAACAGTGAGAGAATACACGACCTTAGTCCCTATTGTGACACCACAGTTGCACCTACATGTTTTTCCCTCCCAAAATATTCTGCACTGTACGTTGTTTTCTACAATAATGGATAAAATTATTCAGAATTTTAGTAGCATAATAAAGTATATTTCATATATTTTTATATGAAATATTTAGAATTTAATTCTACTTTGTTTAAACAGGTATGTTTAAACTGAGGCACTTAACAGATATACTTTAAATCTAGTCAAATGTACTACTCACTTATTTAAAAAAATCTACACCCAGCCACATCAAATGGTTTTCCAAGAGAATGGAATAGTTAAGAGAATTATCTGTAAAATGAGCTACCAAAGTGTTATATCTGACCAGATTTCCCTGGGGCTTCCATATTGCCTACACAACATGTTCCAACATATCAGATTATACTAGACAATCAACACAGCACATTTAATTATCTTCGCTCTACACAGAGACATTTACCGGATGTGCAAAAGAGAAAAAAGTTATGGGAAATTCCAACATGAATCACCACTTGAGTCTCTGGAGGGATGCGGGGGGGGGGGGGGGAGGGACGGTCATGCCTTCCCTATAAAGAATGCATTTCTATTGAAAACTAAACCAGTGGTTGAAGGAGCGGCTGTGGATTCCTCAGACAGATGGTGTCAATAGACCAGTCTATTATAATAGTCAGTTTGGCAGTGGACACATCATGACGTGGTTTGTAAAATGCCACCAAAACTCAATATTACATGAGAGAAATGCATTAAGAACTTGATTCTGCCCCGATACACAACACTCCTCACCACGTAGTTTATAAAATTAGCTACTGTTACTGTCAAAGAGAGTTTATAGTTTCCTCTACAGACTCCAGTAGAAATGAAGTTCTGAAAACAAAAGCTGAATCCCACAACGGACAGCTGAGCCTAACAGATCAGATCTAATGGTTTTGCTAACAAAGCCTTGCTTCTTGTTTGTTTTTGCTTTTCTTGTAGGTACTAACACCATTTAGTCCCATTTTCTTGTTGGCATACTATTTAAGGCTTTAGGTCTCTAGTAAGGTGAAGGCTTGTTTGATCCAATAAAAACAAGGCCTCTGCTTCCTATTAAAGTGATTTTAAATTTAAATAATCAAGTCTTAATTTTTAAATGCCTTCTCTTTAACTTGTTTAATAGCCTGAACTTACTTTCCAATTCTTGTCGATGGTACCAGAGTCATAACTGAAGCCTTATTAAATGAAAAACATATGAACTTCAGAGCACTTTCCGTCTCTGAAACCAACTGAATTAACTTCAGTTGAGACGGTGTCTTACAGGATAAGCCAGACTGCTCAGTTCTCAAACTACAGCTGTTACATAGTATTATTCATAGAACCTCAGGTGGTTAAACATATTTACACCTTGATAGGTTAGCTTCATAGGTTACAAGCAAAAGCATCTTAAATATACAGAATTTACCCATCTACCAAATGCAGATTTAATAACTAAATTCAATGAACAGATGCAGAACAACAAAGCTTGATTAAAAGTTGAACATTGTAAACCAGAGAAGTCAACTTATGTGTCAAATCACTTCTAGAATAAAAATGTGCATGTTCAAAGACTACAAATGAGTTCTAGGGTTAATTCTGTGCTCATCCATAGTTTTTTTTTAAAAAAAAAAAAGGAGAGCATTTCACAACCCTAGAGCCATAAACATTAACTTAACTACCACTCTTTTCAGGAAAGAATCTCCCAAAGTCCCTTACTTACCTTAGAAAATGGGGTTTATTACAGAGTCATTAGCTACCCTACTTTCAACCAAGGCACCTACAGGTTTAACTGGCAGAAACAATATTTGAGCTTTTTTTTTTTTTTTTTTTTTTTTTTTTTAAAGGCAGAGATAACTGTTTAACATACAAAGTGTTTGGAGCAGAAGAAGGAGGATATGCTATCCTATTGACTTTTGCCACTAGATGTATTAATTTGGTCACTTTTAATATAAATGGAGCACAAAGTCCAATCAAAAGTTAATTCTTTAAAAAGCTCACACATGGTCTTCTTACAGGAAACTAACGTGCTGGAAAAACTCATTGGAAGATAGGTTGGTCAAGGTTTATTTCCTGCCAAGATCTAAGGAGTAGGGATGTTGCAATTTAAATTACCCACAACAAAGCATTCCGCATTTGTAGCACAAAGACTGAGCCATAAAAGTTGGGTTTTAATTATGAAAGGCTCACTGGTTACAACTATCCCTACTTTGGCTTGTTTCTGTGAACAGGCTTTACCGTAAATGTTGCATCTTATGATACTTTTTTCCATTTTGTTTATTGCCTTTTGACAGCTTAAAAAGTGCAAATGTTTCTGAAAGACTCTACAGCAGTGGTTTTCAAACTGCGGGTCGCGACCCAGTCCTGGGTCGCAGAATGTAAAGTATTGGGTCGTGGCGGCTCTGGTCAGCACCACCAACGGGCCATTAAAAGTCCCATTGCCGGTGCAGCCTGGCTAAAGCAGCTAGTCCCTATCTGTTCTGACACCGCGCTGCACTCCAGAAATGGCCAGCAACAGGTCTGGTTCCTAGGCAGGGGGGTTCACAGGACTCCGCGAACCGGCCAATGGGAGGTCGGGGGGGCACAGTGCCTGCGGGCAAGAGCTGTGCGGAGGCGCTTGCGTACCTCCACCTAGGAGCCGGCCCTGCTGCTGGCTGCTCCTGGGGTGCAGCGTGGTCCAAGGTGACAGGACAAGCAGGAAGCCTGACTTAGCACCCCTGCTGCAGCGCTGACCAGGAGCCATCCGAGGTAAGCCCCAACCCCATGCCCTAATCCCCTGCCCCAGCCCTGATCCCCCCTCAAACCCAGAGCCCCTTCCTGTATCCCAAACCTCTCAACCCTGGCCCCACCCCGCAGCCCTCACCCCAACCCTGAGTCCCTCCCACACCGCCAGCTCCATTGGATCGATGGCATCAACTGGGTCACCAGAAAAAAGTTTGAAAACCACTGCTGTACATCATACATTTGGAGAGGGACCGTTCCAGAATCCTATCATCCATTCACATTAAGGAAATCAATAAGACTTGCACTCACAACAGACTTAAGGTTAGTCAAACAATAAGGATACCGACCTTAAAAGAAATTGAATATTTGTATCCTTCAAAGTCTTCTTAGTAACTACTTAATATTAAGGCTATGTCTAAACTGGCAATTGAATTGAAACTTTTGTCTTTTAGAAGTGTTAAAAAACGCCCCCCCCCCCCCCCGAAAGACAAAAGTTTTGCTGCGGCAAGTGCCAGTGTGAACAGCATGCTGTCAGCAGGAGCACTCTCCTGCCAACAACGAGAACACTGCTCGTTCAAGGTAGAAGTTTTTTGTTGGCAGGAGAGCCGACAAACAGCGGCTACACTGTGTGACTTATAACGGTACAGCTGTGGCGAGACAGCCATGTTGCTAAAAGCTGTGTAGTGTAGACATACCCTTAGAGAAGGAACTTCCCCTCTGTCATTCTTTATTCTATCTAGGATTCATGCTACAGACGGCTTCATCCATGAACAAAACTAATTCAATAACCAATTGGTTGTAAATTTTTACTCAACTTGTGAATCAACTCAGAATTTGGCCATTGTTTGGAAGAAATATCACATTGTCTTTTATTTGAAGGAGAACACACTTTCCACTGCCATGCCACAATCCACGAAACACAAGGAAAGCAGTTGCTGGCATTCAATTCTGCTCTGTAGGAAAGGATGTAGAAGCATTACTGGTTTCAGAGTAGCAGCCGTGTTAGTCTGTATCCACAAAAAGAAAAAGGAGTACTTGTGGCACCTCAGAGACTAACACATTTATTTGAGCGTAAGCTTTCATGAGCTACAGCTCACTTCATCGGATGCATCACGAAAGCTTACACTCAAATAGAACTACTACTGTAAAACTAGTCTCCTGTGTGCAAGTAAAGTTGGCCTCATATTCATTCACATAGCTCAATATTGTTCTGGTTGCCAGTATTTGCCGGGGGAAAGAGAGAAGGGAAGGGAAGAGAAGGGAAGGGAAGCACTGTTGCTCTCTGGTCACATGGCAGTGGCAGCCCAAAGGTAAAGGGGCTGTGAGCCAGGAGAAACAGCACTTCCTAGGAAGAGGAGAAAGGAGTAGGGAAAAAGTGCTGCCTCTTCGTAGAACAGCTGCAGCCCAAACACAACGGGAGATGCCAAGGACTGTTGTTCTTTTGACAGAGACAGGAGAGATACGGTGGGGGTGGGGGCAGTAACAGTGGCAGGAAATTTCTCTTGTAATTTATCTTCATTGGGGGGAGATGGGGGAAAAGGGGTTGTTAGCTTGTTTTCATGACAGGAAAATAAATTCACAGGAAGTAACGGAATTCCATAGGTTTTTTTTTCCTGAAAACACATACAAATTTCTTCATGGATGAAATTCCCTTCCCCCAAATTTCTTTTCAAGTTATGATTGCTAGCTGCACTTGTTTATAATATTTTAATGAGCTCCTAAAACATTTCCTTTCTATATGGGGATGGCTCTTAAGAAAACTGTTCTCTCCTCCTTCCCACTCTCTGGCATCCCTAAATGTGTATTTCTAATGATGGGGACTGGCAGTTGTAAGGGATTAAAGGCCTGTCTCCAATGTGCTGTTGAAAATTGTTAAGACCACTGACTATGCTTAAGATTTTGGATGAGTGTAACCAAACAATGAGATAGCCTAATATCCCTATATGTTATGCAAGGATGAGCCTATTTCAAAATGGATAACCAGAAATCCTTAAACAGAAGAAAGGGCAAAATGTGCTCTGGAAGAACAAATTAATCTTTTCCCCTATATCTGTAAAGGAATTTGGACTAAGATGCACAAACGCGGGGAGGGAGAAGAGAACAGATGACAGACACAGTCATGGGTACTTGGTAGGATTATAAACTGCCTTTTCCATATGAGCTTTAAGTTTATTACTTATTCTCAATAACTAAGTTGTAGGCTGAGTTAGCTCTGTGTACTACAAGACATGTTCATACTTTAATCAACTTTTTGTAGTAATTTTTCTTTATTTTCTTCTGAACTGTGCCAATAAAAAAAATTATTTGAAGCAAAGGATGAGGGAGACTATCCAGAAAAGGGCAAGGGTTTGAGGCTAGCAGTTTTGGATTTAAGAAACATGAACTTGATCTTCAGGAGCCATTCAGGTAAGGTAGCCTCCTCTCCCCCCGCCTCCCAGCTAAATCAAGACAGCTGAGATTCCTCACATCTATTCAAGACTGAAAAGTCATCGCTGTAAAGCAATGCAGTTATGGGAGACCTGAAAGACATGAAGGACGCAAGATTTGGTTACACTATTTGTTAACGTTAAGAGAAAAAAATTAAAAATCTTCAACCAGGCAGATGGTTTAATAATTCTTCATTTTGGAAACACTTATTGTATTGGAATGGTTGATTTATCTGTCCCCCAAATCCTGTTCTCTCTTGATTTTGACACTATATTGAAAGATCAGGGTGCAAGAAGTATTTCCATACTTTTGGGCACTGCTGTGTAGAACCTCTCATTCAACTATTCAAAAAAGCATTCAGTGAGACTTTTCCATTTAATTTATAAATTTATACCCCAACTTCATTTTGAAATCCCTTCTCATGGCAAACTGTTTTCATTTACACAGTTTCATAGAAACTGGAGAAGGAACAAACAACAACACTTTATCTTCAGAATCTAATATATGCTTGCTATTTCCAGTTTTCATTCTTTAACAGCAATGTATACACAAAGTTGATTCCTAAAATATAATCACAATATTTATGTTTTCCAATCGAAGTGGTCACAGACTTTTCATCCAGCAAGAATAAAAATAGTTTTATTAAGTAAATAAATACAGACTCTTTTCTCTCTCAATTCCTAACAGCTAACATTATTTTCTTCCAATTGTTGTGAAAACACTATTTAAACAGTCCAAAGTACTTGGAAAATTTGTGATAAAAGCTCTCTCTAATTTGGTTAATAGTAGTATATTTCAAACACGAATTAGAGTTTAAGTTCTTATTTTACTTTCCTTATACTCAGTGGTTGATTTTCACAGCACTGGAAGCGGTATCATGAACAGAGCCATGAGAAACTAAAGACCGATTCCAATTACTGGTAATAGTAGTGCATATTGTAATTCCAACAGCAAATGTGGTATTCTTATGACAAAAGAGAGCTATTCTTTGGGGTAGCTGAACCTCAGAATGGAATAGGAATAAGGAACAATGCACTGCAGCAATCAAATACCATTGGAGTATAGTACGACACAGACAGAAGGGAAAGGATAAGGGGGACAGAATATCTGACACCCGTCAGTACTCTGCTCCAGTAGTCCAATACAACCAGTGAACACCAGAGGGAGAAAGAAAAAGAAAAATTAGAAAGTCAGAATTTTAAAAATATAAAGCAGAGGTCACAAATTCAGTTTAAAAAAAACTTAGCTCTTATTTTTAAAGGATTTACAACCTATTTAGGACTAGGATAATATTCTTTCAGTTCTAGGACCTACTTCCCTTTTTATTCATTCACAATGTAAACAAACCCATTATTAGGTAAACTATAAAGCCTATACTTACATTTTGTTGAGTGCAGCCATTCTCCACCAACATGCCCCAAGACTGAAGTTTAAGAGATTTGAAATCCACTCTCTGGCTATTTAGAAACCTGTTAGTACCCTTCAAGTTCTCCAACATGCCTCTTCATGCTCGAGTATTTATTTAAATCAACAAGTACAGCTTGAGTAGCATCAGGTTCTTATTGAAGGGTAAGTAATTAAAGTCAGCCAACACATCACCAAGCGCCTAATGTATGCATGCATTAATTTGCCCAACTGGTGAATGCTTCCCCAGACTGCATTTGTTTCTTAAGGATGGGTGCTGTGTTCCTCTCCATGCCTCATGGCTTTCACTGCTTGCTAATTAGTGCTTTCTTAATCCCTTTCAGAAAAAAAACTGAAGATTTTACAGTTCCAGCCCCATAAATGGGTGGTCACTTAGACTAGGTCCAGCCAAATCAGCACACAAAAGCATCTTTAATCAGTCAATGTGAAATAAAAGCATGGCAAAAATCCTAACTTTTATCTGTCTCTGGGGTTTAAGGTAATTAAAATCTACAGGGCCCTTACTCACATTACAGCCATGCTGTTCTTCTGTACACTAATAAGCTAACAAAAGGTGGTGAAAGCAATGAACTGAATAATTGTTGAAATGTACAGTTTGTAAAAGAAACTGTAAAGATTTTGGTTCCCTAGTCAGGAGGTTCCAATTCAGACAAAATGCCATTGGAGTGCAGTTTCCTTCTCATATTCTCCATTCATCTTTTGCTTATTTATTTTTTTAAGTGTGTATATTTGTGAAGTCAAATTTAGTGACTTCAGGATTTAAACCACATCCATTAAAACGAAGAAACTTTATATACAATGGGGGTGGGCACAGGGAAGAGGGTGAACACGTGTATGAGCTTTCAGACACTTCACAATTGAATTGTTGAAACAACACATTTCCTTTGGCTGCTTTCAGCCCCTGGAGGCTAGCGGTCCTTTACTATTTTGACATGGTCTGTAAAGACTTTGGTGCACTGGTACAATAAACATTAAGCTTAAACTTGTGGAAGGGAGAGGGGAGTGTAAAAAAACAGCCCTGTCCAATAACTCCCTCAGACCACCAAGTCATTTCACCAACTAAAAATAAATCATTTTATTAACAATGTTCTGTATTTAAACTAACATAAATAGAGATGACTTTTCATCCTACCTTCTCCCCCTGGGCATTACTTCATATTTACAAAAAATATCTTGGCTATGAAATTTAAGAGTAAAACAATAATTTCCTATGCTTTAATATATGTCAAAGCATGTAATTTTATTTAAGAGTTGCCAGGGAACTACATATGTTCCAAAATATACTAAATATGCTACATAAATCTCTAACTTTAATTATTTTTAAATAAATATGGTAAAAACAGAACTTAACATGTTCAAAGAAAGGTTAACTCAAAACTGTAATTAAATGAAAAAATAACCTCTCGAAGCCAGGCAGGGCAGGGCAGGGCGTCTGGGTGGACCGTTAAAAAACTTAAATGAAACCTACGACAGACATACTAGAGTAGCAGGTTTAAAAAAAAACCACCACACATTCTGTAGTGCTCTTCTGTGGCACTCCAGGTGCTTGGGAATTTCGGAGCAGGAAGGGTGGAACTGCTAATGAAAGTGTTGCATACATGAATACTCTGAACAGTAGCATCTACAGATCATAAGAATGGAAATTCAGATGCGCTGCCCCAACACACACACACTTATGAATCTTAGCTTTCTCCTAAAAGAGAGCTAAATTATAATTTGGTGAAATTAATCTGGAATAATCTTTATGTGTCTTTTTATGTCCCCCAGATTGCTCCACCTCCCAGTTGCACCATTTGAGGCCCCAAAGCTCCATTTGTGAACTTCATCTATAAACGGCAACTAATCTTATAAGCCACAGCCAGGACATACCTGTGTCCTCTGTTAAGACTCCAATGTCACCTGCAAAAAGCCACAATGTGTTGATATTTAATTTGGAAATATCTGGAAAACCTCCCAGTCTAAACATTTGACTTGAAATATCTGAAAGCAGAGTACCAAATAATCCTGGTTTAAGTGATCATAGTTTAGTAATCTGCATATAGTAACTGTTTTGCTTACTAAAGCTTTTCTACCCACACCCATAGAATTTCTTTATGAACGTACACAAACAGTAAAATATTCTGTTTTGCTCTGGTTTCAGAGTAGTTTGGTGAAAGAAACAGGAAATATAAATTAAATACTAAACATTCTACATGACTGCACAAGATAGACATGATCCCTACTCTGGACACTAAAAGCAGAGGTTACAAAGAACATGACATAAGAAACGTCAATAATTTACAGATCATCTACTTGCAGGGAAGAAGCAAAGCAGTGGGCAATAGTAATTCAATCTTTCAGTGAACAAAAATAGCTAAGTTTCCTCTGCAACACAGAAGTTCTGATCCTGCAAACTTTTGTGCAAAAGCTAACTTTTAAGCAGACAAGTAGTCCTATTGACTTCAGCGGCCCTACTCATATGCTCTAAGCTAAACACATGCTTTATGGCTGCAGGGTGGAACTTTAGATTCCTTCATTAGAAGCAGATTATTTTGAAAACAAAACCCTTTTTAAAATCTTATTGCAAAAAGTCAAACTAAATAAAAACCACACTTATTTTGCCTATACAAACTATATATTATACATACATACATGCACGCACGCCCCATATCATAAAAGGTTACTAGAAGATAATATCCGAAAGGAGAATAAATGTTAGTAAATATTTTTCCACCCAAAGGTCCTCGTTAAAACATGCACCATTAGATGTTGATAGTACCAGACCCACTTTTTATTGAGATTATCTTTGAGATTGTTTACACCCATTTTTGTAGCCATCATGACTTCATTGATGGTAACACTGGCAGGATACAAATAGTGGAAAGCTTCCACTTGGCTTTTGGGACTCCATCAGTGTCATCTCACTAACTAAAATTGCCCTAACACTGAATTTTTTATTGAAATGTAAGTATTACACAGGGGGCCTCAGCTAATTTTAAATCCTGTCTCTTGCATCCCTTCATAACCTATACCCACATCCCCATTTGTATTCACAAGGTCCAGGCGGATGAAAATCAGTCTTTGAATGAACTGGGAATATCTCCATCTGAATATTGTCTAGGACAGAAATAAATTACTTTGTTTTTTATATTATTTAATGGAACATCTTCTAAACACAAGTGTTGGAGGCAAAAGTAGTGAAACAAATATTTTCTACCTGAAGCCCAGGTATAATAGGTATTTATTTCCTCTTCCCTGGAAATATCAAAAGCCAAAACCCTGACTTCAGAGATGTGTGGGATGCCTCAGTTCTGTGAATGGAATGCTGTGGGGGAGGTTTAGTCTTCATTATAAGCAATCCTTAGTCTCTTGTGAGTAGAAGCTGCTAATTATGCCAGTCATGCTGAAGGATGAGTGGTGGTTTTGTGATCTCAACTATTGTTTCCCAGAGCTGAGATCACCAACCCATTTTATTGGCATTAGAGGATCTGGAATGAAAAGCTAGAGTACCTATTATTCCTTTATTTTCAAAACAGTAACCATTTACAAACTTTTCACTGAAGAATAAGACTTCACTGGCAAGAACTATGCCCACTGTTTAAGAATGTTAACCTCCCTCCTCAAAAAAAAAAAAAAGCGGGGCGGGGGGAGAGACATAAGACCACCACACTGGTTTGAACTACTACTTGTAGAGTGTTTGTTTTTGAATCTGCCAGTTGCTCAATTATTTAGGTCAGATTCTTAGCTGATATATATTGACATAACTCCATTGGCTTCAATGGAGCTTCATTGATTAAAATGGGCCAACTTCTCCTTTGTTAATCGAGCGTTTCATTTAAAAAAAAAAATCTTGACAAAAAAGTGTTTCGGGGAAGAGCCACAATAAAACTTATTTTGTAACTGTCCTGAATACTGTATTTCCCTCTTCCCTGAAAAGGAAAGGAGAATATTTTAGGCTGCAGCTGATAAAGTTAGTTGCTTAAACAAACAGTTAGAAAAACCTTAGCATGGGATCCAATAGATCAGAGAGCTTTTTCAAGCCCTTGGACGAGCGGGAAAGCACGTGAAAGCCTGAACAATTGCTTTATCTGCTTCAAAGAAACCTCTGAGAGCAGAAAGAAAAGCAGAGTGAAGTTTTGTGAGTGCCAGAATTTAAGTTACAGAAATCCCATCTCATCGGAATCAGTATAGACTGTGCTGACTGTCCCTTTTACTATCCAAGGCATGTTCTGTCTGGAGTGAGTGGTTCGTCCTGACTGGCATCATACCATAATGACAGGATTCCTGTCACCAGAGGGATTGGAAGTGCAGCAGAGAAAAAGGGAGAAAAAGTGTGCAAAGCAGAAGGGAAGATTGTTAGGACACCAGGGTGCATTTGTATTTCTTTACTACGAAGCAGAAGGGTAGGCCTGAATTCATAATCCAGCTAACCACTGGGACCAAGAGTATAGATTAAGACGGGACTAGGCCTCTTTCAGATATCATCTGTTCTGTCCAAGGTTGAAAAAAGAATAAGTCCACTTTGCTGCAATAGGAGTGTTAAGTAGGGATTTCCAAAAAAAGAACGGTGAAAAGTCTGTTTTAGGAACTAGCCTTTGTTCCACGTGGGAGACAAAAACTGACAACAGTCTTGGTGAACATTTTCTGTTTCCTCCCAATAGTCCAGACCAGTGTGGACCAGCACTGGTCCCTGAAATCTCCCTGACACAGTGGAGGAAGGCAGCAGGCCAGTCCCTGATATTGAAAAGGTTGAGAAACACTGGTCTAGACTACTCTGGATACACTAGAGAAACGATGTTTTTCATAGTTTAATATGGAGGTCAAGAAATATATGATGCCAAAAGGGATCCAACAGACAGTTTGTGCTCAATATTCCAGCATTGTATTCCTTGCCACTTTTACCTACCACTGTTCCATACCTAGCTCCTCCCCATGAATTGGTTAAATGTGTATACTATGACCTGGGTTTAGTTTTGACACAAAATAGGCATCTGTATTCACAAAAAAAATTAGGTCATCCTTGTTAAACCAATTCTTAGACCTACTAGGGCATGACATTGTTTACATAAGGCTAAGTGCAAAGCCCTGACCTCCTCAGTTCCATCATGACCTCAGAGAATACAGCCTACTCACCCTATCCCAGTCCTTACCACTTTAATGATGTCAGATGGGGCCGCTATGTTTTAGGAATATAATTTACCAAAAGTGAAAATTGTTTATTTTGGCTGTTACTGATAATCGTTCCTATATTATATTGTTTCAATCAATTTAATAATTCCTTGGGATTAGTAATCAGAAATCATATGCCCTTGTCAGACTCACACTAATACAAGTGTCTACAAAAAGAAAGGTTTACTGTATATTATTCTTGTTGAAAATAAGATAAATCATTGTCAGGCAGACAAACGCCCAGCACCATCTTATTCTTCTACAGATGTTTAGAAGAGAGAACAGATAAATGAATGGCTATGAAGAGGTTCTTTCACTGTCATTTCTCCCTCAAACTTTAAGCAGGGTGGATCAGGATTATATCTTTAAAGGAAACTTTAGCCTTTCTATCCTATTTCACTGTCACGCTCAAAACTCGGGTACACTTAAAACCCACTCAGTCCCTCAGAGCTTTTTCCCATATATTTAAATTCAACATCAAATCAGAGTCTTGAGGGAAAAAGAATAAAATTATCTATGCAATTTTAGAAGAACTATCTAGAAGGAAAGTTTAAACACACTGGTGAAGATCTATTGGATTGTAAAAACTTGTTTTTATCTCAATAGGTTCTTCAAATGTACTTAATGGTACATGTGGAAATGTAAAATGCCTTCACGTCTAAACGTTAAGCTATAAGTAAGATACCACATACTTTAAAGCCATTATCACTTCAATAGGTATCCCATTTAGAAGATAAAGTGCCTACATCTAAACTGAGTTTACTTAATGAGACTTTCAATTTGAAATAAAAGAATGCATACGGTTTGAACTTGAGTGCACAACTGACTAATTTTCACATTTTCCTCTGTGTACCGTGCAAACCATGAGCTCCGTATACACATAATGGATTGAAAACAAGAGTTTCTTTGTTTGTGTACATTAACTCAAAGCTGTAAAAGTCATTCAGCCAAACTTCACTATACTTTCACCTTTAAACCTTAACCTGACTTGTAACAACATTTGTAAATTACACTGGGTGCACCCAGACGGAGTTAATCACCCTTCAACTCTTGATGCAGAGAATAATGATCTACCACTTAAGCTTGAGCCGTTAAAAGTCCAAAGAAAAATACCTATATATCAGCATCTTAAATCAGCAGTGAAATAGCAAGACTATTCAATATTAATTGTTTCAAAAGGGGAAAACAATAAGAAAACCCATACGATTTACAACTTATGAAAGATGTAAATACATGAATTTAAAGTCTCCTCAGAGATTAAATTACTGATTCCACAGCACAAACTACTGGGCTTCTGATCAATAGTTTTACAGAAACCACACATAGAATGATCTGCTTAATGATAGCTGTATTTCAAAAATTTGAACAAATAAAAAATAAAGAATACAAGACTTTGATATGTGTTTGTATAATTTGTTGAGGTATGACCTCAGTGTGAAAGACACTTGCAGTAGTTTCTTGACTTAAACAGTGGTCTGTACAGTAAGCCTTTTGCATGTAGCATGCCAGGCCTCCCTTCAAATCTTTTGTTACTCTGCAACGTGGTACCAGACCAGAGTTCAATTTTCTAATCTGTGCTACAGATATAGTTAAAATATTTGCTGTATGTAGGGAGCCTGATATAGGACATACAAAGCAAAAAATATCAACATAATTTTATTTAATAAATCTTTCCAACAATACGTCCCCAACCAACAAGCAATATGGGCATTTGTCGGGGGGGGGGGGAGGGGATCCTCTAAAAAGTATATCCATCAAACAAAAAACAAGAAGTCCAATTCCAAAAACAGCGGGGAGAGGTGAGAGAGAAAAGAGGAATGACTGTGGGAAAGGACAACAAAATTCATAAAATTATCATTGAAATAAATGAGAAAAATAATTAAAAGTGAGGCTGAAAGGCACTCAGATAGGAACATTTTGATGGAAGTCTTGAGGATTTCTTTAGAGGAGACTAATTAAGATTGTGTATCATTGTGATACTGAGATACTTTACAATCAGACTTAAAAACAGAGGGTGAGATTTGGCCCCAATGAAATCAGAGTATAGCCACAGACTTCAATGGGACCAGGATTTCACTCACTGTGGGTTCCCTGCCTCCTCCCAAAAAATCCTCAGAGGAGCAAATTTATTCCCTCCTCTCCCTACCAAAGTAGACTCTCACCAGCATATCACTATTTTTTATTCTTTCCTTCTTTATTATAGCTTTTAAAATAACATTTTAAATTCTTTTTCAACAGGTTTTAACAAGTATATCAGACAACACTTGCCTGCATATATGACACACTCAGGTGGAATAAGAACCCTCAAACATAGTGCATTGATCCAGTTCACAGCTGTTGATGTCACCACCTTCATGCCTACCATATGAGCAGCTAATGCTATAGAATCATAGTACAAATGATCAGTTCATTGCAGAAAAAAGGCTTCATCAAATTGATCTGGCCTTTCATTTGGGTATAGTAAGATAACCAAAACAAGATTCAGTTTTACACAAGTTAAAACGATCTGGGAGTTGTGATGAAACGGCTGAGTTATAAAATCTAGTGTAATTCCAGTTACCTGTAGGTTGTAGTTGGCCACGCTTTCTTCTTCTTCTTAAGATTGTAAGACTGAGTTACAGTGAAAAGAAAGCAACATTTCTTTGTAATATGTGTGTGCCTGTAAGATTGGTAAATAAAAGGCAAACAGGTCTTGCCTTGTAGAGGCATGAATATTGATCCTGCTCACATGAGGCTTCAGGCTGCAACATCAAGCCAGACTTTTATGAATAATGTTATTGTCTCTGACCTCATACACTCTGACAGCAAGTTTTCTGAAACTCATCACCACCTCTCAAAATTAACATGTCTGCATGTCTACATCCCAGTTAGACTTAGAATATACAAGACTGCAAAAGAAAAAGGAAAACAAAGGTGTCTATATCAGTGTTGTTCACTGGTGATAATCTAGTGGACTGAGACTCACATGGTCTGTTCCTAAACTCTGCCAGATTTCCTGTGTGAGCTTAAACTATGTACCTCAGTTCCCTCATCTATAAAACTGAAAATAATATTTCCCCACCTCATCAGGGTGTTGTGAGCAAGCACATTAACATTTGTGAGGTATTCCATTGTATGATCATGGAGACTATGCACATTTATAGATTGATGGATCAGAAATGTAAATAAAAAACAGAAGACAGAGCACAACAAAAAAGTAGAGGAAGAGGAGAGATTTTCAGCTAGCCTATTAAGAAACCTTCCTCCCTAAAATATACATATATTAAAGCTGTAATTCTGTCTTGAGGTTTTGGCAGCAAGAATAAGCCTCAAGAGTGTAGGGTTTCCCTCAAAACTCCTGAGGGTAGCAGCTCTGATATATTTTCTACCCCTTTGGATTTGCTGCTTTGAAAGCCTTCCCCTGCACTTTTAACAATAATGTCATAAGCAATTTAGTTTTTTATTTTTCTAAAAAAAATTACATTACTAAAACAAACATTTCACTGGCTTCCCCACTCCCTTCTCTAAAAGTCTGGGAGAAAGACAAAGTGTGTTTAGGTCACCTCCATCATCCATCCAGGGAACTATGGCCCTTATGAGCAGTTGGAAAAAATTATTATTCCTTAAATCCTAGTTGCATAAATATTCAGCTCAGCCATTGCTGCCCAACTACCAGAAGGAAAACATAAGGAGACAAACTTAGTTAGAAGTAGTCCACGTGTCTCAATTTCATATGCCTCAGTGTACCCTTAAATATTTCACTTTCCCTTCTTGGCAAAAACAAACCATTCTTTGGTGGCATTAACCAATTACAAAAAAGGGAACTACTTCAAAATTGTAAGTGAAGATGACACATACAGAGAGGATTATTTTCTAAAGTCTTTCTAAATTAAAAAAGGTAAAATACTCATAAGCAAACAAAACTTCTTACTGTATATCAATTCCTATTCTGAGGCTCAAGTGGCTGCTTGTGTTTGTTTGTAGAAGTAACAAAATGAACGTTTAAACCTCAGATCTTCAGAAAGATTGTTTCCCAGTTTCTATACTTTAGAGTAGTGTTTCTCAAGTTTTTCAATACCAGGGAGATCTCAGGGACCAGCACTGGTCCACAGATCGGTCGTTGAGAAACACTGCTTTAGAAGAACAAAAGTAGTGCTCATATCTTTTCTCAAATCAAGGTATAGGAAAGACCTTTTTTCCTTCTGGTTTATAAAGAAACCAAAAGCAGCAACCCCCTCCTCCTTTCTGCTTTGTTTCTAGTCCCGTTTTCAATTTAAATCTTCTAATCTCATTTGTTCATTTTCCCCCACAAAGTCTTAGGGCAGGTCTACTTAAGTTGATCTAATTTACGTCGCTCAGAGATGTGAAAAAGCCCCCTCCTCCTGCAAGTTTCACACTGTGCACACCAACACTATGTCAGTGGGAGATGCTCTGCTGCTGACATAGCTTCTGTTTCTCGCGGAGGTGAAATAATTATGCTGACAGGAGAGCGCTCTCCTGTCAGCATAGTGCATCTTCACCAGACGCGTTACAGCTGCACCGATGTAGTGCTATAGCGTAGACTTGCCCTTATATAACCTAAGCAATGAGCCTCACTAAACTCCTAGTCTGCATTGAAGAAGTTAATTGGCGGTGGCCATTCAATTCCAGGTGTACTTACACACCAGTTATACGTTCCAGTCAAGTCTTTCCCTTCTTTTGGAGTTGAAACCATGCTTATCAGTCATGCATGAACTCCTTCTCGGATAAAAGTAGAGTTGGCTGCTTTAATCATGTTGAGCCTCAGCACCTTTTGATAAAATTGCCCATTGATCACTGATGTATCTGTAGCTGCCCTGGGGTTCAAGTCCTACTAGATAACCATCAGTCCCACGTGAGAGAGACCAATATGCCTTGAGTGATGCATTTCATAGGCTAGATCTTTGAGAGATTCTTACATAAGGCCTTCTAGCAACATCATTTCTAGACCTGGATAGACTATCATCAATATCTGATGATACACAGTTGTCTCTCTTAAGGTACTCTTATGTAGAACCGAGTCGTTACATTAGATCATATGATGTGTCCTTTCCCTATCACTTCTACTTCTCCATGTCAGAAGGTTTATTTGTTTGTTTTCTAATGGAAGGTCTTTTGGTATCAAAAGGTAGGATAACTTGTCTTCTCTTGCCTGTACTGTCCTTTTCTTTCTTCTTCCTTGTTTCTGCACTCTGAACCCCCACTTCTCAGATGTCAGTCATTTCCCACCCATAAACAGTTCTTTAGCATGAGACATTAGCAACAGTGTTATGCCTGATCCTCAACTTAGGAAGGGGAAGTATTTGAGGATCCAAATACTGGATGAGTTAGGTGCCAGGCAAGCCCCCAGCATTAATGTAGAGCAGGGATCGGCCACCTTTGGCACCCGGCCTGCCAGGGTAAGCCCCCTGGCAGGCTGGGCTAGTTTGTTTACCTGCTGCATCCACAGGTTTGGCCGATCGCAGCTCCCATTCGCCACGGTTCACTGCTCCAGTCCAACGGGGGCTGTGGGAAGCAGCAGCCAGCACATCCCTTGGCCCGTGCCGCTGCCCACAGCCCCCATTGGCCGTGGATGGTGAATTGCAGCCAGTGGGAGCAGCAATTGGCCGAACCTGTGGACATGGCCAGTAAACATTTCCGGCCCAGCCCGCCAGGGGGTTTACCCTGGCAGGCCACGTGCCAGAGGTTGCCGATCCCTGATCTAGAGTAACAGAGAGGACTGTTAGAGTTTCTGCCAGCTGCCAAAAGGCTCTGAGTGCTGATAAAGCCATTGGGGATTGTTGAAAAATAGGGATAACTCAACTATAATCCCTTCTACCAAGCACACGTCATACACTGGTCTTTGGCCTGCTACATCATATTTAGGGCATCTTTGTGCTCAAGATAAAGTGATTAAGTGGCCACAGAGCAGTCAGGAGTTGGACATTAAATGTCTAAGACCAGAAGTACCACCACCAAGAGATGTCTAAGATAAGTAATGTTACCAGTGACCTACGATGGGATGATGCACTATCCTGTTTGTGGAGCATGAAATCATGCAGTAGCAGAACACAATTACATGCTAAGAGTACAACTGATACATGTTATACCCAAAATAAGAAAAAAATGTTACAGGCTATGTGTATACACACACACACACACACACACACACACACAAATAAAGCCATTTTACATGGTTTCTCACTTCATTTAAACGTGAAGAAAAGTTCACCATGACCTGATTTTCAGAAGTACTGAGCACCAATAACTCCCATTGACCAGAACTGGAACTGAGTGTGTAAAGTCCTTTTGAAAAATACCACATTAATCTTTGCCTCAGTGTTCAAAGTTTCAAAAATGATTAGTGATTTTGGGTGGCTCAGGTTTTGGGTGCCCCAACTCAAAACACCAAAAATGGGGTCTAAATTTCAGAGGGTGAGGATTTGACTTTTTGAAAGTCAGGCTGCTTTAAGGTGTCTAAAATTGAGCACTGAAAAACCAAGTAACTATATATATATATATATATATATATATATATATATATATATATATATATATATATATATTTAAAATCTTGACCAGAGTATATATTTGCTTCTAAGAACACAAACCCTTCCATTTTGGATAAGTCTTCATGTCTATGGGACATTATACCCTAACATCTATGAAGCTGAGCACTTGATCTTTATTATGCCACTGTAGAGGCTAATAGTAAGGTGAAGAATCTTATACATATGAACTTAAAGCAGTGAACTGCTTTATAGGTAAGTGATATTGAATATAAAGGCAGTTGAGTAATTGGATAAAAGGCAATACAACTACCCAGAACGCAAGACAAATATCTTGCCTGGGGATATGCAGATTTTACAATTCACAAAAATGTTAGCTAAGCAAGTTGTAGCGTAACACTATCAAGCTCACTCATGAAAATATTTAACAATCCCAAAGAACCCTAATTCAGATTTATGAGTAAGGGGGTTGGATGAGTCAAAGCCAAAGGCTACAAGATTAAAACATCATCTTACAAGAGAATATTGATTATACAATTCCTTAATGTTTCGTGTCCTCTTAAAAAAGAAAAAAACCAAAAAAAAAAAAAAAAACCCCAACCATTTGAGAATACAAAATTACTCCAGAACTGATGGCTACTTATTTACCATGTAAGTTTAAGATTTTAAATCCACAACATAAAAACAGATCACAGTTATAGTACTATGCTGCTGGGTTTTAACATTATTGCAGTATATTAGCATACACCTCCAAAAAGATGTCACACTCTCCAACAAATATTTTTTGACTATCGGTTAACAGTGTTTAGGTATAGAAACAGGACAACTTGGTGATGCTGATAGGATATATGATTAGATACACAAGGACACTGAATAAAAACTAACAATCATGTTTTCTGTCCAAAGTGTGTCGTAAATTATGCATTTCATTTTAGTAATATTATGGAATGGGTTATTCTAGTTTACAATGCATTTGTAGTCATTTATTTGTATTGCAAGATTATTAAATGTTACTTTTAATATGGCACAGGATGTGCTATGCTTCTTGGTTGATGCTTTTTCCATAGGATAGGCAGTAATCCACACTGTTTTTGTTTTTTTAAATCTGTAAGCAGCTTTCCGTAGTGAAAAACACAAGGTTTAATTGGCTCAACACAAAGGGGGTAAACTAGATCAGCCCAAATGGTTCATTATTTTCACTTATATACTATAGTGTGGTGGCGGTGATGGTGGTGGCAATTACTTGTCCACCCAAGGGCTATCACATAGGCTAATTTATTCTGTCACTCTTCCTGTGCAATAAAACATGTGAGGCTGCTGAGGAGGCTTGAAAATTTGGGGCTGCAATGCTATCAGCACGCAATGAATGTGCATCTCTCTATTTTTTTTTTTTAAAGCCATGTGATTGTCATCTTCTCCACCTCCTCCCTACCCCCGCCTCCCGACCAATGTGTAGTCAAGCCAGAGCGTTGGACATATGAGAGTTGGCTGAGGTCCAATCCAGAAAAGTTTAAAGTTATACCGGCTGGTTGAGGGAAGCATGCCAAACCTCTATGCCTTATGTGCACACACCCTCTCAAAGTAGAATATTTCCAAACGTCTTTTATCCGAAAGGATAACAGTTGAATCTCCAGCTGCTCCTAAACTGCTAGATGACATCCAGGGACAAAAGTACCCAAATCTAGCAAGGAAATTGCTATTTTTCTAGGGCCCTTGGCATGCTTATGTATAACTTAATTATCTCCAGACTGGGTTATAGTGATATCTACACACAGCTACCCCAAACTCCATTCTGTGGTTTGTAGTTACAGCCTGATCATCATAATGATGGACAAAGGGCTAACACAACTCTAGTTCTCCAAATATTTCACTGGCAACTAATTTCTTTCACAGTTCTATTCAAGGCACTGACAATGACCTAAAAAGCCCTGTATGGTTTGGATCCTGGCTGCTCAAGAGGATTTGACTCCTAATTTACTGGCGTAAGTGTTGGTCAACGGAGGTGCTCTCACTGTCAATAGATATGAAGGTTTAAAGGCTGGTAACAGGTTATTCTGAGTGGAAAGCATTACGCTCTGGCATTGACTTCTCTCATTGGTTACATACACTTTGTGCTGAACATTGAAGACCTCTCTCTTCTCCTAGGTGTTTGAATCAAGGGGGATTGTTATTTATTGTGTTTGAACAGGGTAAGAGAGAGTCTTCATCAACGAACCTGTTCAACGTTTTAAAAATAATGGGTGTGCCAAGAGACTATAGGATGGAAGCATTTCATAATACTGTGTGTGAAATACAGATCCAAATTAAAAAGTAACAAAATGCTTAAACATACAATATACATTTTAATTGAGTGATTAATATATCAATCCACCTTTATAAAAGCTGATGTTTCATGCACAAAATGCAGGCTCTGCATCCGAAGTTAAGTTTGAAACATACTGTGTTGGGGGGTGGGGGGGGGGATGGGAGGAGGGAGGGGAAAGAAGGGCAAAGATCCCAAACTATATCACTAGAATACATGTACTAAAATTATTTTTTTCTAATTTTTTCAAAGATGAACTAAAACAAATTTTACCTGCCAAAACCTGGAATTCATGCCCTCAGGTCTGGTGTTCCTCCTGCAACCATTAGTTGATACCATATATCACCAAGAACTAGAAAGAGCCTTGGGTGTTAACAATGTCATCAACTATAAAGGGGAAAACATGGAGCTGTGAAGGCTTTAACTCCAGTCTTGGCGAAGAAGAGAGAAAAACTGTTATAAAAAAAAAGTGTTTTGAAATTTAGCTGTTTTTAATTTTGGTCTATACATATATGCCCTATTGGTTAGCAGCAAATCCAGGCTGCCCTGTTGGTTAGCAGCAAACCCACTTCTCTGCAAGTGCAGAGTCGTCCTTGGAAGCAGAATTAGTGCTATTCCACGCTGCAAAGGAGGAGATAGAGGGTGCCCAGTCCCCTGTGCAGCACTCCTTTGAAAGGGAAGCGTTGACAGATCCACTGTTAAGTGGATCATCATGTCCTCTCCATGTAGAACTTTGGCAAGAGTAGTCTCTTTGGCCCTGATAATGGGGAGTGTTATAACAACTGGGCCTATAAATTTACTATAATTGTGAACTCAATGGAAAAAAAGTATGTGAAAGTGCATAAGATGTCACAACTGTTGACGGGAAAAGATATGAAAAGGACACAAATATTGAACTAGTCTTAACAGAAAGGCATACAGATATAACTCGAGGACTAGGTTAAGATGATGCCTGGTAAACAAGAAAAGCATGGAACTGAAAATCAATGACCCAAAACTGGTGTGTCAGAAACTAGGCCTAATTGGTGGACAAAATAATAAAGGAATGGGTTATTTCATTCACCACTTTCATTGTGGGTCCCTGAAGAAAAACTAGCTACTGGACTGAGTTTCACCATCATGGCTGCCCCACCCCCAATCATTTCATGGGACCCTGGGCTTTCATTATCTTGATCCCGAGAGATATCCTGACCAGACTGACCCAGATGACACTGCCACCTCTACCAGTTCCAGGTGAATCCCAAATACCACGTGGGATAAAACAGTATCAGACTACTAATAACAGCTCTAGCCCATCTCAACTAACTTATTTTCCCCAAAAAGACAGTCATTACCATCCAAGAGACTGTCAGATGGGGGTTTCCCCTTCTAAAAACCTCTCCAGCTAAAGGGAAATGGAACAAGGAATGCTGTTAAAATGAAAGCCTTACTTAATACTTGACATTTCAAACACTTGTACTGTTTTTCCTTCTTTTCTATATCTTTAATAACAGGTTTAAAAAGGATTTGTAAATGGTGTTTGCCATGGCATTAAGCACACTGAGGTCTCTTGTATGCCTAACCCCAGACCTTGTTGAATGCTATTTAATGTTAGACAGTTACTGGGTTATGTTAACGCCTTTAGCCCACATATTCCACGTAACTTAGTAGAACAGAAGTTAGATCTGCTCTGCATCTCGTGGAGGGAGTATTCCTCCCCTTGTATGCAACTTCCCAGGAAAAGAGGGTTACTCACCTTGTGCAGTAACTGAGGTTCTTCGATATGTGAGTCTCTGTGGTTGCTCCATGTTAGGTGACTGTAAAGCAGTGCCCCTCAGGGGAAAGGAGGGGCTCCGGAGTTAGGGTCTGAATGAGACCTGATCAAATGATGAAGCGTTGAACGAACAGGAGGAGATATCCAAGTAGCTGCAATGCATATGTTGGTAATAGGCACATCATGCAGGAAGGCAACTGACATGGCTACAGATCTTGTGGTGTGTGTTCTAACCCAGGATGGGGGTTGTAGGTCATGTTGTTGGTAATAGAGATGAACACAATTTGAAATCCATCTGGAAGTCTCTGCTTAGAGATGAGTTTGCTTTTGGAGTGGTCCGTGGTGGGAGGGGAACAATTTAAAGAGTTTTCCTGAACGATTTGGTCCATTCAAGATAAAAGGCAAGTGCTCATCTAACATCCAGGGTGTGGAAAATAGCTTCTTGCCTGTCCTTGTGACGTTGAGGGAAGAACGTGGAAAAGATGGATAGGCTGATTGATGTGGAAGGAGGAAGGTACCTTAAGCAAAAATTTGGGGTGAGGTCTGAGAGTGACCTTGTTTTTGAGGAAAAAAAAATATAGGGTGGTCCAGCCATAAGAGCACCAATTTCTCCCACGCGTCTCGCAGTCGTGATAGTGCCTAGGAAGGCCACCTTCATGGAAAGATGTAGAAGAGAACATGTGGCCAGACGTTCAAATGGGGTAGTTGTGAGAGATCAAAGCACTAAAGTCAGGTCCCATGGGGGCCTTGGGGCTCTGGGTGGAAGCTGTGCACTCCCTGGAGGAATCTTTTGGCAATTGGATGAACAAAGATAAACGCCATCCACATGGAATGTTGTAATGGCTTCTAAATGTACCCACAGTGAACTCACTGAAAGGCTGGAGTTCTTAAGGTAGAACATGTAGTCCAGGACCATTGGTATCGCAGAGGTGGTGGCAATTTCTTTGTTTAGGCACCACATGTGGAATCTCTTCCATGTATGTAGGTGCCTAGCCTGTGTAGTGGGCCTTCTGCTGTTTAGCACGATGTCTTTAACATCCTCAGAACAAGTTATCTCCTCACCTTGGAACCACTGAGGAGCTAGGCTGCAAGATGGAGAGACTCCAGGTTTGGATGCAGAGTCTGGCCCATGTCCTGAGAGAGGAAATTTGGAAGAAGTGGGAGAAGATTCGTGGGCATGACCACATCTGTTTCAGGTATGGGTACCAGATTTGTCTGCACCATGCTAGTGCTCTCAGGATGACTTTGGCTTGATCGATTCTGATCTTGTGCAGGACCCTGGACAACAATGGGTTAGAAGGAAAAGCACAGAGGAGGGGTGTGTGCCATGGAATGAAAAATGCATTGCCGCTGAATCCTGATCCCAGACCCGCTCTAGAGCGAAAAGCTGGACATTTGTTTTGCGGCGAATAGGTCTAACGTGGGGAAACCCCATAGTTGAAATATGCTCTGGATCATGCAGGTGTTGATTTCCCCACTCATAGTCATTCGAGAGCCTTCAACTTAACGCATCGGCCATGATATTCTGATACCCCAGCAGGTAGGTGGCTGATATGCTGTACACACCATGTCCAAGTTTTATGGCCTCCGTACATAAGGAGTGTGATCTCTCTCGTCCCAGCTTGTTTATGTGAAACATGCAGGCTCCATTGTCCATCATGATCTCTATGTTTTTGTCTTTGATCAGAGGCATGAAATGTGTACAGGTATTGCAGACTGCCTGTAATTCCAGTACATCGATGTGGACTGTTATGCAGAAGGAGACCATCTTCCCTGTACTGTGAACTTGCCTAGGTGGGCACCCTATCCCAATCGAGAGGCATCCATTGTAATTATCAACTTGGGAGGACGCTAAAGGAAAGGAACACCAGCGCAGATGTTGTGCAGGTGAGTCCACCATTGTGATGAATACTTGACCTTCATTGGCATACTCAGAAGTTTGTTCAAATTGTGTTTGTGTGGTGTGAATACAGTCCTGAGCCAACCCTACAATGTGCAGTCTGGTATGTTTCACTCCATACATAGTTGTCACCATGTGACCTAGTAGCTGAAGACAGGTCCTGACCAATATCCTTGGGCTGTGTACCAAGGTATTGATGAGGTTCGTTAAAGTGGTGAATCTCTGAAGAGATAATGATGATGTTGCTTCTAGAGAATTTAGGTGCGTTCCGATGAAGTTCAGTTTCTGGACTGGCATCAGTGTGGACTTTTGGGTGTTTATTTGTAGACCAAGACTGGTGAAGAGTGACATTGTCTGGTGCGTAACTGTGATGGTTTCTGCCCGACTGTGAGTCTTGATCAAACGGTCGTCTAAGTAGGGACATTATATCACGATCCCATGATTGCGACGGTGGGCCGCTGCCAGAGCAAGGACTTTGGAAAACACCTGGGGAGCTATGGAGAGGCCAAAGGGTAGTACTGTATATTGGAAATGGTCCTGTCCCAGTACAAACCAAAGACGTTTCCTGTACATAGGGCATCTAGTAATGTGAAAATGTGTATCTTGCAGGTCAAGGGCTGCAAATCAATCCCCCTGTTCCAGTGCTGGAATGACTAATCATCCTGAATCATTGTGTTATGATGAATTTGTTTAGCTTCCTGAGATCGAGGATAGGTCTCCATCCTTCTTCAGGGTTAAAAAATAATGGGAATAGAAGCCCTTCCCTCTGTGCCGTGCCAGAACTGGCTCTACCGCGCCCAGTTGTAGGAGATGCTCCCGCTCCTGTCTCAGGAAGGGCTCGTAAGAGGCATCCCTGAAAAGGGTCAGGGAGGAAGAGTGGGTAGGAGGAATGGAGAGGAACTGGATGGCATAGCCGGTCTTGATGATTTCCAGTACCCATCTGTTGGAAGTGATGGTTCACCAGTTTGGATAGAACGGTATTAGACAATTGGTAAAGGGATGGTTGGTGGGAGATAGTGTTGGCAGCAAAAGTTGGGGGGAGGTCTGGAAGCCCTCGACCAAACCTTCAACGCTGCTGTTTAGAGGTTGATTATAAGGATCATAGTCTGCATCTGGGTGATCTCGGTCTACACCTCTGGTTGGTCACCGTCTATGCCTCTGGTTATCATATTGTCTCGGTTGCTGTGTGTACGGGGCATAATAGTCTCATCTGGTGAAAATGAAGTGCAGGTGGCAGGAGCCGCCTTCCGAGCTAAAACTTCTTTCACCTCCTCAATGTTGTGTTCGGGAGGGGCAGTTGGTGGTACTGTGGATCATGGTGAAGAGCATCTATGTACCTCCGTGGTGCCACTTAGGAGTCTGGGGTAAAACTGCCTGTAAGCTGCCCATGGGTTCCAGAATGCCCTCTGAGGTGGGAAGGACGGGGGGGGGGGGGAGCAAGGTGACCATACCAACCTTGAAATTCAGACCCTGGCAGAGGCTTAGGGCGCTCATGATGTGCGGACTGAACACTACCTTGCACAGGTGAAGAGTGTTGGGGGGAGAAAGCGTCCCCTTCCTCATCGTCATCCTCCTCACTAGAGAAAGAAGGAGCAACTGTAGTTGATGGAGTGAGCGGTAGCAAAGGTACCGAAGCAGTATCGATACAGAGGAGAGGTGATTCTGGTACTGGGTCAATTTTCAGGTCCTTTGGAGCAAGAAACTGTTGAGGCTGAGGTACTGATGGAGTTCCCTGTGTGAAAGGCAGAATGGAGAATTGTGGCAGTCCCAGGGGACCTTGCAGTGCCAGTGGGAAAGGAGCCAACAAAGAGCATGCCAAGGACAGTGTGGCAATCCACAGTGCCGCGTCTGTGCCATTCAACATATGGCCAGCAGGTGACACTGTTGCCTTTTGTACTGCAGAGTCGCTCAGTACAGAGTAAAAAGAAAAAAGAAAAGGAGTACTTGTGGCACCTTAGAGACTAACCAGTTTATTTGAGCATGAGCTTTCGTGAGCTACAGCTCACTTCATCGGATGCATAGCATATCGGTCTTCTGCAGTTTCCACGATATGCTATGCATCCGATGAAGTGAGCTGTAGCTCACGAAAGCTCATGCTCAAATAAACTGGTTAGTCTCTAAGGTGCCACAAGTACTCCTTTTCTTTTTTCTTTTTACGAATACAGACTAACACGGCTGTTACTCTGAAACCTGTCAGTACAGAGTGCTTTGTCTGTGCTGCGGAGGTGGACGAGGCAGTCTTCTGCCTGTCCTCTTTCTTAGAGCCTGCCTATTTAGGGTCTGCAGCTGCGACGGTACTGCTGGTACTGTAGGTCCCTGCCAACTCAAAGGTACTAAGCCGTGGTGTGGTCAGTACCGATGCGGTGGATGGAGTCAGGGAACGTTTCCTCTTTGACGCGGTCTTCGCAAAGGGAGTGCTAGCTCTCCTCTTTCCATATCCTTTAGGAGACAGGTCCCTTTCTTTCAGGATTGGGGGGGGGGGTGTCTTTCAGAAGCCACCTGCGGTAATGGGGTTTATAAACATCTACAGCATTAGCTGCTCACTCACTCACTGCTCCATTTCCCCCACAAAACTAAAATAAGGAAAGTTTGAATAAGAAATGGAAGGAAAGGAAAGACAGTCACACACCTGGCTCTCCCTCAAGCCACATGGTTGCTTTGGTCAAAGGGTGCAGGAAGAAATGGGTGGAAGGAGGGATCTCTTATGTTATTTGCTAGATTAGGCCTCTGCTCAACACACTTTTCCATAGCAACAGAAGCCACTTTTGAGGCTCATCTTTTCACTAGTAAAGTTAATAAAGGAAGTGAGATACTTAATTTGTGTTTGACATTTCTCATTTTATGAGATACCTACCTTATTCAGGAGCTGAACAAGAAACACTTAGATTCTAAAGCCATAGTTCTGCTTCTTACTCTTAAGGGGAAGCACACATTTGTAACAATAGACTTGCCTCTCATTCAAGCTTAAGATCCACAAAGGAACTCAATCGTTGCAATGCTGAGCATCACAGCACGTACCTTTTAGGCACCTAAAAAACATAGGAACAACACTGTATTTCCAGAACCAAGTTAGGCACCTATGCTCCCTTTACAATGAATGGTGAGAGATAGACACCTTAGAATATAGTCCACAACAGCCAACACAGTAGGTGGGGAGCCACCTAAGCTAGCCAATGGGAGATGCCAATAAGACTGGTATGTGCCAAGACCAGCCCCTTTGTCAGAGAAAGCTGCCTAAATCTAGACTCCAGGAAAGCATCAGTGACTGGGCAAGGCTATATAGCAGATCACACAAAATTTTTCACATCCTTAAGTATAGGAAGTTTTATAAAATGTCCTTTTTCTTGCTTATAAAGAGCCAGGTTTCTACCCATTCCTTGATTATGAAAAACTAGAAATATTAACAGTTCAGGCAGCAAAACAATTTTATAGCCATTCCATAAACAATGGCAAATTCCTAAGTCAGTAATGATTTACATGAATAATGACACCTCTGTGATGAGTATGAAATATTTTGAAAATTACCCCAAAGTAACTTCTGAAATGGCAAATCAGGCAGCCATTTTTAGATTCATGTTGGTAAAAAAAAAAAAGGAGTTTGATAACACTATCGACAACACAAAACTAACAAACTGCATGAGCTCAACAAGTGACTGGATGAGTGCTAGCTCCAGCATTATGTATAAACTAATTTGGCAAAGCAATCATCCCCTAATAGGACCAACTGCTACACCAAGTTTAGGGTTGTGAAATAAAAGCCATTTCAGTTACTTGAGCAAATTAAGTATCAAAATACTGTTTGTTATACTTTCTACATTCTTATATACTGAGAAGTAAGAGAATCAGGTTTCATCAGATTTGGCCAAGAAGATTCTTTTTCAAACAGCCACTGAGTCTGAAAAACTTCAGCTTCAAAGGATTAGAATAGTTGAAAATAGGATGTAGTATAGAAACCTCTTCTCAATTTTAACACCATTAAACTAACAAAATAAGATAGCCAAAGAAATCCATTATGCACTCAAAAACAAGCATCCCTTAAATGGTTAATCCTAACAATCATTTGGCATGGATGCAGCACATTTACAAGAGACACTGAACCAGGCTGCTACTTAGTTGTCATTAGTTTCTGTTTTTTGCTATTGTTTGCTCCCTTTGAAGTGTCATATTAAACCATAATAATTAGACTATTTGGCAGTAGCTTCAGGAGGACAGTACCCGTTCTGTAACTGGATTTTGTAGCTTTTAGTCAAAGTGCATGGAAATATTTACTTCCTACTGGCCCTGAGCTGGAAAGAGTTCTGCACACTACCAAAGTGTTCTTTGGTTAAAGCATGTTAGTTGCATGGTTTTCCTGATCAACATATTAGCCAACAGGAGAACAACAGTGGCATTTGAGCACTGATAGAGAGAGAAATCACTGTCCTTGTGGACAAAAGTAAGAATCTATACAACAGCTAGCAGTAACTGAGATGAAGCAAAAGTTTGTGTGCAGCAGTAAGGAATGCAGCCAAGCTTCCGATGTTTGAAATACTCCTTTCTGTTAAAAGGTATCTTGAAAGTCACGCTGACCCTAAATCCATCTTTGAAGCCACATCAAAAAACTTGTCTCTCCGTTGATAACAGAACCATAACAAAAACCACACTAATCCAAACTGGAAAAGAAAAGAGGGCTCTTTTGTTATGTTTTTTTTAAATCTCCACAGGTAGCAGAGTTATTGGCTATGAATAAGTGGTTTCCAACCAGATGGTCTACTGGGTATTTAAAGCTGTGTTCTGTTATGAAGAAGGAATTTAGTAACATGTGACTTGTCTCCTCATACTTAGGCTGGAGTCATTGCATCTTCAACCACAACACTAGTGCAGACAACTTCGACTGCACTAAAGCTAGCTCTACCCTCTCAGGTCCTCCTCTGAAAGAAGTACTGTAATTCTATTTACTAAAATAGATAAGCTTTTACTATCCTTCAGGTATTAAAGAGGTGCAATAGTTTTAAAATAGACAAATTCTCTTACATTTTTTTCTAAAGTATGACTCAAGTCATTAGACAATCTACATTTAAAATCTAGTAATCCTCTGAGATACAGCTTAATTTTTTTTTAAATTACTTCTTCCTATGATACTGATAGAGAACTGTTAGCTTCAAGGTGAGAAAATCATTTGTCAGAAGCATTTTGGGAAGTTTGTCAACATCTTCTTTATTGAAGTAGCAGAAAAAATCTAAACACTGTTGGTTTACTTCATCCAGTGGGTAGACCACCAACTGGCACAGACTTTGTGGGTTCTTAGATTTCTTCCACCTGTTCTATCAATCCTCAAACAAAACTTTCCTATAATGGAATACAGGAACCAGTTTTGCCCTCTACTAGCTAGAACTATCAATGAAAACCATGCCTGCACAGGCAACTCTTGACCACATAAAGCTGTTTCAAAAGGCAAAAAAATCCCTGTTCATCAAATTTACCAATCCTAATTGAAGAGTACTAACTTGTATATCCTACAATAACCAGGTAATGAGAGGGAAAGCATACTGAGCAAATTGGGACGCACTTGAAAGCCAGGCAATAGAGCATGCTATAGGAATTCAAGGATTTCCATTGTAGACTCATGAATCCAGCCAGTAACAAACTCTCTCTCTGCCCAGGAGATGATTAAAGGCTTGGGCAAGAATTTAAAAACAGAACTGTCTGAATTGATTCCTGGCAAGAGAGTGTACGGTGAGTGAGTCAGTCAGTCAATCTCCACAACTGAAAGCTTTCATTTTTAGTCATATCAGTTTGATGTTCCTACTCCTGGTGGGGAAAGATATGAGAATTCTGTGAGCTATTAGGAGCGATCACCCAAAAATAAGGGTAGGGTGGGGTAGGGTGTGCAAAGTTTAGGGAATGGGGATTACTCAAAACAATGGCCATATCTCTTACCCCATCCTTTTGTCTAGAGACTAAAACACAGAGATGGAGGTGTGAGGGAGGAGAGCTCCTCCATTCCAGCACTCAGAGTAATTCAAATTTCAAGTGTAGCCAATATCTACTAGCCCCAGGCTGATATGCAAGGAGGAGCTACAGAGAAGATTACATGGCCATTAAAATCCCAGGACCATTCCCAACACCTGTGCTTCTTTCTAATAAACTGCACCTTGATCTTTCTAATGGGAATCTCTCCCCTCACCCTATGTCCCCCCAGTTTTATATTGGCCATTGGCTAGTAGATTCCACCACACACCATCCTTCTGGTTAAAAAGAGTTTGACAAGTTTTTCAGTCCCTAGCCTTTGAGAGCTCCACATAGGCATGCCTTTTTCTATTGAAGGCAATAGGATTTAGTCCATTAACTTCAGTGGGAGCAAGAGCAGATTTAGAAGGGGGAAAAAACAAAACAAAAAAACCCAGCTTCCTGTAATGACAGAGACAAGGAACAAGCAAGCAAAAAATCCCACTACTTCTGAACCTTTTCTGGATTCCATTGAGAGAGAGAGAGAGAAGGAGGTGGGGGCCTGGATGGAGGAAGGAAAAATCATAAGTGGAACCCACTGGTTATGTGAAAGTAGAACTTAGAGTGCCACATTTTCAAATTTGGCTTTAAGCTTTCAGTTTTACAGCCACATTTTGATGTTCAAAACCTGATCACAATCTGTTATATGTCTAAGTGTCCTAAGTTTCAGGCACATTATACCTGCAACCACAAAGACGGGCCTTTTAAAAATCTTGCTCTTTGACTAACTGCATCTAAAAAACAAAGAGCTTAAAGAAAACATTATCTCCTGTTCACTAGTGACAAGTGAAAAAGTCTCCCTAAATATTGGAGTCCCCAAAGTAGAGACGGGATGCAGTTCTTCTAATTTTCACATTTCTCCAGCATGAAAAAAATCAAGAAAAAAAAATCTGCAACCAATCAAGTTAATTTCATTCTGCTGCTCCAGATGCAGGGAATTTTGTGTGGGAGAAAAAGAAGGGACAAAAACTAGACAGGAAAATCTGCTAGTTAACTTGGAATAAAGGACTCATCCAGGTACAGTCTCAGTTCACCAATTTATCCTTATGAAAGTAAGTTGGCCTGGTATAGACAGCTGGCAGAGAAGTCCTATGCAGAACAAGTTATTAAGAACCATAAACATTTTTCCTTCCAATTATCTCTTCCTCGAAGAAGCTAACATGGAATAAGGCATATAAATCCAAACTAGAGAGAGCAACAACATTTTTTTGCAAGACAACAGCTGTGGGATACAGAGAGTCCCTCCCTTTCCGCATTAAAAAGAGTACAAGAAAATATAATACCTAGCAGCCAACTTGTAATAGTTCAATTAATTATATGATCTATAAACAAACATTTTAGAAGATAAATTATATTCAGTGACATAATTAAGGTTTAATTCTTCAGGCACTGTATTTAATTTAAATCTTTCAAAAGTGTATTCATTCACTGACAGATCAGGTGCCTTGTATTACCATAACTTTACTCACTCATCGGGCTCTTCTTCAATTGCATAAAAATCAGCTCCTACTTGGTCATGTTAGTATTCATCTAAACTAGAGGACACGGTTTAGCTGAATTTGATACATTAGATTTTGCACTTTCATGATGATACTTTGATATATGATGAAAGGAGCTGCAAGTTAAATGTGCGGATAGACAAATGTGGTCTAAGCGTTAGTTGGTAAAAACAATAGGTAAACTCATTGGAGAAGAAAAAAATTGAAGTTATTTTTAAAACTACAAATCCAGGTAGGGTACAAACACTAATTATAGGTGAATATCATAGTAAAGTCCACAGTAATGATGATGAACAAAGGCTACATAATATATTCTCCAGGACAGCTTCATGGGGTACTTAAAGATAGAGAATTTGAAAGTGAACAAAAATTGCTATCAACGATACCCTATTAGTATAATCCTATCTTTAATCTACAGGCATGATACAATGCCTCAACACACATAAACCCAGCTCAAACAGTAACTAATGATCATTAATCCCCCTATCTCTTCAGTGATCTCTCCTTCCTCCATTTATCATACTGACATTTCACCCTACACACGTGAATAAACTTTAACAGAGAAGGTGAATCAAAAATAATCTCAAAGCAATCTAAGGCTATAAATTAAAGTTGAGAACGCGGGGTGGGGGGGCGGCAAGCGGGGCGATTTGTTCTCGGTACCTTCAATTTGCATCCAGCTTGGTGGCAAAGAGCACTCAATCAAGTAGACATGCAAACTGTTCGGATGGCTACATTATCCGAGTGAGAGAGAGAGAAACAGAGCCATGGAATTTGAGGTTTAACCCATTCACCTGCTCAGCTCCCGCAGAGCTGCCCCCAGCTGCCCTATTTTAAAGGAGCCACCCCCCGTGCAGGGTCCGAGAGCCCCGGCTCCAGCTTCGGCTCCAACCCGAATCTGAACGTCTACACCGCAGCGGGCTGCCGGAGATTTCCCTACAGCACATAGGAAATGGTTCGTTTTCCTCTCCAGGGTGCTTCGTGTCACCTCTGATCGGGGGCTAGATTTCACGCAGTTGCAATTGTTTAAGAATTTCAGTAATTAGACGAAATGATTGTGACATGTGTGCCACGATTCCAGCCACTCTCTCACAAAGCAAAAGGTACTGGATAGAAATACTGGCCATGCAACGTGAAGAGAGTTAACAACCACCCCAACACACGCATTATTTACGGCTGTTATACATTGGGCCACTCGTGTAACTACAGATCCCACAGCCTCCGAGATGCACGTTGTAGCTCGTCTAAAAGTTACCACACGAGAGCAGGATCTAACTTTTTGAAAGAAGCTGAGCACCGGGAGATGGCTAAAACGAGGAATACTGCACACTGCTTTGGAAGCACAGTCATCAGCTTTGTTTGGCAAAATACTTATATATTTCAGTAAAGGGTGGTCTGAAATTAGCTTCCTACAGAAATTCACGAGAGATAACAAATCTATTAACTGTTAATCGCCCTTTCAAAAGAGAGAACTTTGACCTAGCTCATTAATGATGCAAGAAAAACGTGTCCTGTGTAAGCCCTCAAGACACACTAATTTCCCCCTTTGTAATACCTATAATCTATATCTAAATCCAACCAAGTAGAACAAATAGTTCCTTCCTACTGTAGGATGTGAGCTATTTCCTGCCGTTTCTTCATAATCAGTTTTAATTACAACCCTAGGTTACATCAAACAACTAATAGCCCGTTGCTGCTGCCGAGAGTGAGTGAGGGGGAAGAAAAGTCCATGCTAAAAGATCCTGGGCGATCCAAGGCCATTTGTTCAGATACAAGCCCTCTCCTCCCCTCCCTCTTGTTCCCCGTCCCTAAGACTCCAGGTTCAATCGCAGGCAGTCTACAAAGCAACCCATTTAGAAATATTTGAGACTAGAAAAAAAAATTTAGGCTGTTCTCCCCCTCCCCCTTAAAAAGAAAGCATTTTCTCACACATGATCTGGTCAAGAACAAACTTAATTTAAATCGGAAAGAGAGGCTGGCGCGCCAAAGTACAGACTGGAAAAAGCATCTTCAGTGAGTGAAACCAGCATAGCGCTGTACAAAGAGAACCCAGAAAGAGAGAGAGCGAGCGCGCTCCTTACTAAACTTTGGCATTTAAAAGGTTTCCTTTCTTTTTTTGGTGGTTACCTGAAGAGAGACATATTAATCCAAAGAGGTAAAAGTGAGCAAACTCCGCGATCATTGTCCTCAGGTGGCGCCTGCAAATAGTCTCATGCCAAATGGGAGGGGGAAGGAATACAAATTAAAAGCCCCCTCCGACTGTAAATCCACAGAAGCTTAATATAAGCAAGGTTTCCTAATCCTCCAGGAGTTAATAGCGAGCAGAAGGTATTGTCAGCAGCGCCCCAAGTCTTGTATCTTCTCTTCCTTGCTCCGGATTTTCCTAGAAGGAGCTTTGACACTTCCTGGGACCATCAACAGTGAAGGAGAAAACAAAAGATCCGCAATTTTCTGCAGCTTGGATTCTCTGTGCCCTGTTTGCAAGTTGCGTCTCCAGCCCGCGACTTCGCCTTCAGCACCCAGGCCACTTGCAAGTATCCCAACAGAGCACAGCCCCTCCGAGACCATAAACCGCTGCAGCACCCTGGTAGGCGGAGAGAGGAAAAAAAGTGCGTGCTACGACCTGAGCCACACAAAGTCACTGGGCATCCGAGGAAGGCGCAGGGGTGACGGCTGCTTTGGGTGAGGGCCCCGGCTCAGTGCCTTTGGGAGGCTGGAGGGAAGAGTGAGGTGGAGCAGCAGCAGCCCTCGCTCCCATCACTTGGGGCAAAGAGCCAGGAACGGAGGGAGCAGCAGAGCCTTGCAGGAGTCACGCGCAGCAGTAGGGTCACCCCAGCAGCAACTCCTCGCCCTGCCCTGCATCTCCCCCCTCTGCCCTGCAAGCGGGCATGCAGACCTCTCCTTTCCCCGAGCCGGAGCCGGACACAAAAGAGAGAGGAGAGCGCAAAACTTCCAAGGGCCACCGCCCCCAACCCACCCACCCGGCCCCCTAGTGCAGCCGCGGGAGGAGGAGGAGGAGCAGCCGCCGCTCCTTCGCCTCCCTCCCTGCTAGGGCAGGGGGGCAGCAGGAGCCGGCGGGGGCTGGGCACCGCGGCGTCTCTGCGGGGCTCTCAGCAGCGTCTGAAGTTTCTGGTGGCTCGGGCCCGCCGTGGGTCCCCCTGGTCCCTGCTTCAGCGGCGCGGCTGATGCCGCCTGGGGACACCTTAAAGGAGCCGCCCCCAGGCAAGCCCCGCACGCCCAAGGCGGAGAGGCGCGCGCCGCGTGGCACGGGACCGGGCCGCCCGGGTCTCCCCGCAGCTCCAGAGGTGAAGCCCCAGAGCGTAACGCCACCGAAAGGTAACCGGCGAGCGCCCGGGCTGGGTGTGCGCGGAGAATGGAACATGCCGCGTCTCACCCTCTCTCTCTCCCCCCTCCCCCCGCAAATGGAACTTCCCGGTCTAGGGCTTCAAAAATCCTCCCGGGTCCAATCGCTTAACCCTTCGCTGCCAAAGCCACCGAGGCTGCAAAGCAAAGCGCCAGAGCTGGCTCCAGCCGTCTGGTGTATTATTGCTTAGGAGGGCAGCAAGAAAGGTTTTGCGTGGGCTGCCTTCCAAGGAAGCCGCATTGTCTGGGACACGCAGGAGCCGAATACGCCGGCCCTGAGTAATGCCTGGGTGGGCTTTGAGCCAAGTTTCACTCCATTTCTGGGGAACGTGCAACTACCCACGCAGCAAGCAAGGAACCCACAGTCAAAGGAACACGCTACGGGAAAGACAATTATTAATGGCATCGCAACCCTGTAGCAAGCAGCTGGCTACTTAAAAACAAAAAAAGTTAGAGGAAATAATGTAAAGGTTTATACACGTGACGTGAAGTATTTCCTAAGGACTACTCAAGTGTAGTAGCCTGGGGTCGTGCAAAACTAAGTTTGTAGTACAATGATTTAAAAACAAACACTGGCTTTGCTGTTTGCTGTTCCGTCTCCAAAACATCAAGGACGCTGTTGCCACTATACAAATTAATAATAAATACACAGAAAGTGATAATTATACATCATGCATACACAAAGAACTTCCCTGTGAAGTAGTTGGGGTTGCTATACGCACAACATGGCCGGCGAACACCCACTAAAGCATAGGAATGAAAAGGTAAGCCAATTGTTGCCAGCTCTCCTGATTTTAACATAAGGCTGACAAATATTTGATGATTTTCTTAATGCACTGGCTCCTGGAGTCATGTGAATAAATGGAAACTGTGATTCTCACTTTAAAAAAAAAAGTCAACAGTTTCTGACCCTCAGAGCTGCAGAGAAAAGCTTGAAAACATGACCCAAGTGAACCCCAAAGGTTAAAAAAACACATGGAACATAAAATCTTTGCGGGAGGGGGCTAGCTCATGATTTTTGAACACCTGTGGTTGGCAGTACTGTAACACTACCTAGTCTTTCTTCCACATATAGGCACACATCTTTTCATTACCACAACTATTGTACACACCAAACCATGCATGGTGATCTCACTTCTGTCCCTCTGTCACCATTCTGCACACCCCCCTTTACTAGATTATTTCCCCTCTCCCCACTAGCTGCTGTGGAAGTTTGGAATAGTAATTGGGAGAGAGGGTAGTTTGGTAAAGGGTAGTGTACAGAAGGGTAGTTAAAGGGAGCAGTGACAGGATGGCATCCCTAGAGGGCAAAGTTAAGGATGTGGTGCATGGTATGACAGTTATAGTAATGATGTGTGTTTGTGGGTAAGTGAGAAGAATATCTACTATTAAATGGCTTAATGTCTCAAGTCCTTGCTTTTGTCAGGTAAGTTGTGTGTGTAGTGTTCCTGACTGCTTCACATCAAAGCTTTGTGTGTATTCAGTTTCTAAGTTTTTAATGATAAATTAAAGTGTGGGGGTTGGATGAGGTGTGGATAGAAGTTTAGCTGAAAATGAGAACATTTTATGAGACCGCAATTGCAAATGAGACCTTCTCTGTTGTATAAAATTTGAGGAAAAAAGTTTAGTTCTTGACCAAGAATTTGTGTCCCTGCCCCATCAACCAATCAGGTTTGCATGCTCCCAGGAAAAAAAAAAACAAAAACAAATAAAAACTACATAGAAAAGTAAAAGGTTATAAAAATTAATCGTGTGTTAAATTTCATACCAATAGTCTGCCTACTCTAAGAAGAAAACAGCAATCTATGCCTAAATTTAAACCCATTTTAGAAAGCAATCCCAACTATGAAGTCACTGGCAGGCACCCCTGGAGTTCCTGTGTTAACACATAGTCAGTGTTCTGAGAACAGTATGCATTCAACAACAATTTCTCAACCTGTGCAGTCAGTGACCTCATGCCATCTTTCACTTAATGAAAGCACACTCATATTATCATCCCTCCTCTCTAGAATTAAAACACACAGTGGAATGGCCAAAACTGTGGAAAGGTCACAGAAAATTCTTATACCTCAGTAAGCAGTCTGACATTTAAATAAATTAAATGAAGACGACCTTGTTTATTCTGCAGGCTTTGACTACTTATCTCAGAACATAATTACGAAGATACTTTTTTTTGTTCCGTTTTAAGGTTTGTTAAATAATATAGCTTGCATGTGTATGAGAGTGAGATTTCCTGTGTTTAAAATGTGTATTTTGTTTATTACATGAATTAGGAATAGCAAAACCACAAGTCCATGACCAGACCAATCTTTAGTACATAAAAAAATGTGAATTTCACTTGAAAACAAGGTGGTTTACATGGATTTGTAAAATGTTATTTTGACATAACCTTATTTTAAATAAAGTTGGTTATATTCTGTGCATTTTTTTTTTTTGGCAGAAACCGATCACTTTTTTAATGCACTGCTGTGAGGTGATGCTTACAGGCTGTCTCAAAATACACGAATGAACTGAATTTGTAACCCATAGATAGTATGTATGATGTCCAGAGAAGAGAAGTGTTTTGTCCTCACAGTGAGTAAGAGATTTACCTGAGTATTTCACTTTGTGAGTTATACATTTAAATCCATCCCCCATACATCCCTGGAAGACTAGTCCCCCAGATTGATGCATTGTTATATTTAGGTCATCCTCAAAGTGTGCCAGCAAAACTTTTTTGTAACACATTGATCTATTATGTATTCTGGAGGTTTATTTTCTTATTTAGATTTTAAATTAAAACATTTACCAAATAGGGCAATGGATTAAGATTCAAGAGACTTGGTTTCTATTACCATGCACTCATTTTGTGCCCTGGACAAAGTAACTTAACCCCCGTATACTTCAGTTTCCCCATCTGTAAATATATATAATATTTATTCACCTTTATAGAAATCCTTTGGGAACTACGGATATTTCTTATAGAACAGAAGATACAGTGGAATCTTTCAAGAATTGTCCAGATCATACTGTTTCAAATACACAAATAAAACTTATAGCATATCATTTAGCTGAGTAAACAGATACACAGTATTATTCCAGAATAATTACTCGGACTGGATATATACCGCTCAAATTGTTTTTAATTTATTTAAACAGTAATAATACATAACAGCTGAGTGAATTTCTTCAAATTGTAAGCCTACAGAGGTTCATCTGAATATCTTTGTAAGTAATTTGCATCATCTTTAATTCTGTAGATGTTCTTACAGAAATGTTTAACATTGAGAATCTCTAGTCTCCTTGACATTTAAGAAAAGAAACTTATGGGTAATGTTTCTAGGAATAGAAATCTGACAGTAGTCTCTTCAGAACTTTGGTAATACCTTTTCAGTATGCAGTAGCATTTAAACCTACCTGCTCTGTTCATTCTGTAACATGGCATGCACAAATAAGTGAGCATTAATAATGTAATATAAAGTACAGGCATCCGGTGACATCTGAAAGCATGGCAGAAGTGTCACAACTATATATTCAACTCTAATTAATAGCTATGGATTAAGAGGATACTGTGTTGACTCAAAAAATTATCCTGCCTATGTGCCTTTCTTTATGTATCAGTGGAAATTTTAGGTAACTTTTTAAAGCCCTGGGGAAATTCTGGTGCCTTACATAGGATATACAATAACATATATGCTTAACAATATGAAAGCACAGAGTTTATTATTTCCCACTCAAACTGAAAAATGGTTTCAACTCTCTTTTTAGTCTTCTTTTTAGATAAGAGTTTCATGCTTCGTTTCAGAGTACTCAGGTCTAAGCTTTAGATTTGGCCTCTCCTATAGACAAGTGAGTTAATTATACACAATCTTTTAAGAGTGCTCATGCAGTCTTTTAGAGATTCCCTGGACATAATGTTATTTCATGGGCTTTGAATGCACATGAAAACATATGTAGGATAGAATTGGATAGATCACTTTACATTGAAGGGTCAAATAGTGACTTATTTTTTAAAATTGCTTTTATATTACATTAAATTATTTATGGTACTTCCCCCCCCCCCTTCCTTCCCATACCTCTTTGTTGTTGCCATTTTTTGGTTTGCAGTCATACTAACTTCAGCTGAGATTTTGTCCCATCTCACAAACTGAGCATGTCCTTGCTTGTGCCCTAATCTTGCAAAGACTTACCCATGTGCATAACTTTGAAACGAATGAGACTATTCACATGTATATAAAGTTACACACGTGATTAAGTGTTTGCAGAAGCAGGGCTCTTGATTGGAAAAGTGAAGGTGCTGTAGAAATGGTATTGGTGATTCAGTAGATGGCACTCTTCCCTCAGTGAGACTCCTGAACCAATGCTTAGGCATGTGTTAGAGGAAACATTTAGGTGTTTAATGTGAAAAAAAACAAACAAAATACCAAGATCCTGACGTCTTGTGATCCCATGTCACCTTTTCAAAGAATAAGGGTATGCGCTCAGCGTCTTGGATTTATTCCAGTATGGAGGCAATAGCATTCTCCCTATCTAAACTCCTTTCTGTTTTAACTGAATATGATATTCTTCCCTTCTGGATCCCAAAACTGTTACGTAGTGCAGCTGATTCTGTAATAACTGTCACCAAAGAATAACTGCCATCCCTCCAAACAAGTAGTTGCAGTTTAGGTCAGAGTGAAATTGTTACCCCTTTATATATAAGGTTTATAGTCTGAAAAGCATTCTCAGGCTTGCAGTAAGTACAGATCAGTAAGCAACATTGCTCTTCAAAGCCCAATTCAGTTCCCATTGATATCAATGGTAATTGGATCAGGCTTAAGATTTTATTAATATTAACACTAAAATATGGCAAATATCCAATATAGATTAGTTAAAACAAAAATAAGTACACTTTGCAACTGTTTTCGCAGTTTTAAAGCAAAATAAAATTTTGGTCAAGAGGAGGTACTGTATTTAGATTTGAGCTTGCTCTTACATAATCAAAATATAGGTTCATATCTCACACAAAATCACCTATTGCTATTGGGCACACACCCATTTACAAGACCCGCAACAATGCGCATCCTGATACCTAGACTGTTATGAAGAAGCTCTTAGTTGTTATTATTAAGCAACATGTAAATGATTGTGAACTTTTTTTTAAAAAATAGGTCTTAAATTACAGTAGTCATTTACAGTATTAATATGCAGTATTACTGGGCACTTATTAATTTTGTTTACTATTCTAGGGCAGCATTAGGAGAAAAAAACCACTCTCAAATCTCCTCCTATGCCAGTAGTTCTCAAACTTTTGTACTGGTGACCCCTTTCATATAGCAAGCCTCTGAGTGCGACCCCCCCCCACCCCACTTATAAATTAAAAACACTTTTTAAAATATATTTAACACCATTATAAATTCTGGATACAAAGCGGGGTTTGGGATGGAGGCTGACAGCTTGTGCCCCCCCCCGCCCCATGTAATAACTTCGCAACCCCCTGAAGGGGTCCCGACACCCAGTTTGAGAACCCCTGTCCTACGCTCTGTTCTTCTATCAGATAGATAAGTTTCCAGACTTTTTGTTTTGCATAAAACATAGTAGGATTATTTTTATATCCTGTTTAATAAGATATTATTGTGAGATAATTTCATACCTTTAGGAGCAAAAAACTGTTAATAGCTTTTATTTAAATATCAAATGCAATGCCAAAATGCAAGGATAAAATCAAACTGAAATTAAAATGAATAAATAAGTTGGGGGGGGAGGATTGCAGTTTAAGATAACCCCATCTTTTGCTGGTCATCCAATGTATTATGGGCCCAACGCTGCCTGATCTGTATGCAGAACCCCAATTGAAGTCAATGGGAATTTTACATGAATAGAGGCAAACCAAATTATTTAAATAGAAAAATGGTATATCTCAATATTAAAACCATGGGGAGTGGTTTGGGATGAGGTATGAGAGAGGGTTTCTGGTAGCTGAAAGATGGAATTGGATTGGGAAGTTGAATAGATATTGAAGAGTTGAAAATGCATATATTTCAGTATAATGAGCTGGGACAGTCCCAGAAAGCTAGGATAATCCTGGGGTTGGGGGAGAGGCTGGAAAGGTTATTGGGTTGCTCTGGGTCTCAGTCAATCCCCTTTAAACCAATGGGAGTCTTTCCTTTGACTTGGATGGGCAGAAGGCTAAGTATGTATAGAACTCTTGCAGGTGTGGGCCCTACTTGTTTCTGTTTGTTTTTGAATGGAAGGTTTGGAGCCGATTCTGCTGTCACTAACGGTTTTACACTGGGATGTAACTGTTATTTATTTGTTTACACTAACAATGAGTGTGACTTTCATTGTTATAATGCTAGGTATATTTCAGATATGTTATAGCGTATCCTGGTGGAAAAAACTCACTGAAAATATATACTTCTGTTTCTCCCATACAAAATGCTAAAGGCATATTGTCTATTCAGTCTACTCAGCATCCGCAGACTGTAGCTCAAAATGCCTTGTGAACAATATTTCCTATAATTATTTTTAAAACTTCTGTTCCACGTATTGGCTTCTGTAATGACAAAATGATCTGTTTAATATGTAATATACAAAACAACATAATAATTGTTGCAAAATCAGTGTTATCTCAGATATTGTTTAAACAAAGAGTGACCTGTCTCTGAAATCTCAGTGTCTGGTTATTGTGTGTACCAAGTGAACCATTCAAAATGAACTATCTCCTTGTTTCCATGTATCGTATAGAAAGGAGTATTAGGCTGTCACCTAGTGGATCGCTGAAATCTGAATGGCATTAAAAGGGCAAACACAATAAAATGAAAAGTAGTCTTGCTGGGTTTTTGGTTTGTTTGTTTGTCTGTTTGATTTGGTTTCCCCCCTTCCCCCAGACATTGTGAAAGCTACAACAGACCATTATTGTTCCATAATATCTGGTTTTGAGACCCCATTCATGTCACATAATGTATTGGCACTGAAGAAAGGCTATCAAAATGATTCACCTCACATTTGTAAGAGAAAATACGTTAATATTCACAGCTCAGATAGCATGAATTTAATATTCCTAAGGACATCCATTTTTAAATGAATTGCACACAATTTTTATTTAAGAAAAGCCTCTGTCTCATTAAAAATCCAGTAAAATGATATACTGTACAGTTATCTTCTAGGGGAATGTTCTATGATTATCAACAGGCCTGGAAACAAGAGTTCTGTAATAATAGATTTATTAATTTGGTGGAGGGCGATTATTGTATGTATAATCCTCGGATAGTTAATCTTAACTTTAGCAATCTGGAAAAAAGAATTACATGAGCTATCCATCTTATTTTTTTGACTGAATTATTGTACATGCTTATAGCAGACTCCATTTAAGAGCTGAATGCCTGCAGTGAATTAACTCTGTCAAATGTAAAGCAGAAAGCCAAGCAACTGAAAATAACCAGCCTGCTCACCCAGTACAATTTACAATTGCGTGTTATGAGTTTAAAATAACCAGCCTACTTGCTCAGTACAATTTACAATTGTGTGTTGAAAGCCTATCTTCTAACATATATTTAACTTCCTTTCAAAAAATGCTTAGCATAGTCTTAGGGCTATATTCTGCCATTGGTTGTGTTAGGGTATGTAGTGATCCCTCACTCTCCAATGGGGAGGGAGGCCACTCCGCCTCTTGTATTGGGCGGTAATCCTCGGGCTTGGGTCACACTAGCGGGGCCAAGTTGTAAGTAGTCTCTAGGTCTGGGCCTGTCTAACAGAGACAAACAAGAAATAATAGCTGGGTGCTCTTGTCCCTACCCTCGGGAGGGGCAAAGAACTGAGTAGTCTTTAGCTCGCAGCCCCTCAGCTGGGACTGGCAGCACTTAACAGTCTGAGGCTCTAGCCCCTTGAGCAGGCTTTAGCTTCAGCTTGTGGGCTAAGGCAGCCAGCAAACACACAGTCTGGAGCTTTGGTACTTTGGGCGGGGCAGAGCAGGGACCAGGCTTTAGCCTAAGCTTTCTGGCTAAGGCAGCCAATAAAAACTCGGTTCAGGTAGAGCTGAGTAGTCCACCCTCACAGTATAGGGGCTCTGGAAGGGAGGGGGCATCAACAGAGTTTAGCATCCTAGCTTGACAGACAGTAGATTCACACAGGCCTACAGGTTTATGGTGGGGAGTCTGCCACCCCAAAGGTGGGGTGGCAGGGGTAGGGGGATGTGGGCCCGCCTGACTCCACCACATCCCAGCCTAGGGCCCTAACAGTGGCAGAGTGGTCTGCCACTGGGGCAGCGGGAATCCATCCACAACACTCTGGTTCTGTGGTCCTTCTAGTCGGGGTTCTCAGGGCTCTCCCTCAAGGGCTACTTGAGACTGCAGGGCCCAAGAGTCCCCACAGCAGATTTGGCCAAAACTGAAGTCCATCATGGGACACTCACATCAAAGGTGCCCAAATCGGCCTCAGGTAAAACAAGGACCGATTTTGGGATGTCGGAGCCAGTCTGTAGAGTTGGGCGATGGCGTTGGCTCCTCTGTGTTCTGGGGCTTCCCCACCATGGCTACCTCCTCAGGCATTCCCTGGACTGCAGAGGGGGTGGACATCAGGGTTTAACAATATCCCATCCATCAGGGCACCTTGGGCTGGGTAGGGTTTCGTTCTTCTTGGTCTTTTCTTCCCAGGGTTGACTGCCATTGGGGTGAAGGGCCAAGCCCCAGTCCAACAGTAGTCTCTGTGGCCAAAAAGCCCTCCATGAGGGTCACAGCCACACTCAGGGTTGCCGGCTGGTGGTGAAGGATCCAGGTTCTTCCCCGTGTTAGGAAGATATGTATGAACTGCTCCAGAACAATTTGTTCAGCGACTCAACCTCTGTATGCCGTTCGGGCTGTAGCCATCTCCAGCACACATCCTTCAGTTGCTGGGCTACTGCCCTTGGTCGGGTCCCAGGTGGGTAGCTCTTCTCCCAGAGACGCTGCCGGAAAGTATCTGGTGTGATCTCGAGTGCATCAAGGATTGCGGCCTTCAACCGACCATAGTCTTGGGCTTTCTCTGCTGGGAGCCCCCAATAGGTGGCCTGGGCTGTCAAATACGGGGCCAATAGGGTGGCCCATTGCTCCAGGGGCCACTTGTCTGTTGAGGTGACCCTCTCAAAAATGATGAGGAAGGCTTCTGGATTATCCTCCGGGTCCATTTTCGCCAAGCGCACTGGCACTGTGGGGTCAGCGGGAGCTGCTGCATCCCTAGTGTTGGAGCTACCTGGGATTGGCACAAGCATCACAAGCTATTGCAAGCACTGTTGTTGCTGCTCACAGTTTTGGGCACCCAGTTCTCGAATCTGTTGCTGATTCCCTAGTTGTTGCAGTTGTTATTGCTGCTGCTGGAGCTGTGCTGCCTGCTGTTGCTGTTGGCTCTCAGTGAGCCATTTGATCAGTTCCCAAACTGGGGGAGGGTGATGGGGTTCTGTTTAGCACTGTCCTTGGCTCGTCCCCCTATCTCAGGGGAGGGGGTGATGCCCACATTCTCCACCAAGTGCAGTGATCCTTTGCTTTCCAATGGGGAAGCAGGCCACTCTGCATTTTGTATTGGGTGGTAACCCTCGGGCTTGTTCCATACTATTATTTCAATATTTTGCAAATTTGTATGGATTCTCAAGTTTTCTATGTAGTCTTAAGCATGTTGCTAAAATATATTAGCAATTCCATGCTCTCGATGTTGTAATTGCAATGGGGGAGGTAGAATAGTAGAGAGAGAATAGAAGGTATGTTCAAATGTGTATGTTAACTCAAAAAGAACAGGAGTCCTCAGTTAATCTCACAGATCTCCTCACCACTTATAGGACACCAGTCTGATGTACGTTATAAGGGTCAGTATAAAACATTGCTAACATATGGAATCAGTGGAGCAAATCAGTGCTGCTGCTAGGGGGCACAGAAGGAATCCTGCCCTGGTCATGAGTTTAGCAAGGGATTTACAACAGCTCACTTGAGGGGTGTGTGTTCTTTTTTTTTTTTTTTTTTTTTTCTTTTAAAGCTGTTGCTTGTAGTTCATGCCAGGAAGCAGCAGAGAGCATCAGTCTGTGTCCTTTCTGCACCTGCTCCTCCACCCAAGGTCAGACAGGCCTTCAGGGTATGGGCAGATCTCCTGAGAGGCCCCAGCCAAGCGCAGCTTTAAAAACAAAGCAAATCTCCGATGTGCTCTAAATGAGAGCCTTGTCTGTGTACAACTGCTGAAGGGACAGGTCTCTCAGCTCTCCCTCCAGAGACTTCTTTACTTAAATTAAAAGCTACCAGCTGCCTCCCTTTGATGATGCTGGAAAACACTGTGGGTGTGAAAGGGTTATGAAATACTGCCTGCCTCCCGTGGCCCACAGCACCACTTTTGTTCCAACACAGTGGGGGAGGCTTCCTCTGGGGTTTCCTAAGTGAGACAGCAGTTTAGGAGAGGATCATACAACTCTCCGACTTCCCAACCTCAACATCAGTGAGGACTCAGGAGTATCCTGCCTGTCTAGCTTATATAGCCAGCATAGCAAAATGGAGCAGAACTGGGAGCAGGTAAATGTCCTACCGTTAGCCCAAGACCACATGCAGAGCTGCATAGACATGATGGCTGCCTTCAAGTACTGAAACAAGAGCAGATCCGCTCCCTAAGCATTAAAGCTGGAAGTAGGCAGCGGCATAACAGCAGCTTGGCTAGGAATATGGGGTGAAATTGTTGCCACACCGAAGTCAATGGGGAAAATACACTCTGATTTCAATAAGGCAGGATTCCTCCCGTGGTCTCTCCCTCCCCATTTATAACCATTCAGGTTGTAATTCCCAGGTGGAGAGGAGAAACAGATGTATCAGGATAGAAAAATCATGAGTCGGGCTTTTTTTTAAAAAAAAAAGGGGGGGGGGGGAAGAGATTGGCCAAAAGTCCTGAGATGTTCAGAATTTGGTTTTTTTGGATTCTTTTTATTTGCTTTCTGTCTTTTAAGCTTTTAGAGTTCATATTTTTCAAGGTTTTCTTCTCAGCTAAGAAGCTAGAATCTTCCTTTTTAAACAAACAAAAAAAATTACCGGTAGTTATGATTCTCACATAATAACAAGATTCCAGGAACTGGGGGATTTAAACTCACAATAACATTGCAAGAGTTGGCAATGAAAGTATCTCTTGGTACTATTCCAGGGCTTCTTCCAGTTAAGTAAATGAGACTACTCAAATGAGCATGGGTTTAGGGAGGTTTGGACTCCAAATGCTGTACAGTTCAATATATTAGCTAAAATGTGTACTACTTTTTAAAACTGTAAAATTTTAAATTTTCTTCTAAACTTTTTAAAAAATATATGTGCTAAATCTTGTCCTTACATGTTACTGCAAATAAGAATTGCCTACATGTGTAGTATCCAGTTTGACTACAAAGGGTAGAATGCATCTGCATAATAGAAAGTAGGCTTAAGTCTATAGAATTTTAATTAATTACTATTGTAACACTGATTTTAGGTCTTAAAAATGCAGAGGACTTTTTAAAAAAAATCCTGAGACATAGAGACTAATTATAATAGAAAAATCTCCAGTTACATTGGGATCCTATTATTTTAATTCATTTCAGACCCTACATTACTTTATTGCAAAATTATGTTTGAAAATAATCATCAGATCTTTGAGGGGCTTGAGCTGTTGTTCTTAAATGGGCTCCTTTTCACAAGGTAGCACTGATATCTAGTGAACTACTGTATCCTGTAATGCCCTCTGCTGGTAGTAAGCTGGTAAAATCTTCTTAGCTCTTAGAGGGTGGGGAAATGTGTTAAATAGTGAGATCTGAGAGTAAAAGCACCACTAACTTTCAGCAATATACTAAATACTGACATTATGCTGTAAATCTGGAACGAAATCAGCAGACTTGTTTCTAAAAAACTGATGTGCTATAAATGGCATCTATTCTCCATAAACCCTCCAACACCTTCAAAATTCATTAACCAAAGTATTTCAAACTTATTTCCAGGGCTAAATAGCTGGAGTATTTTCGGTATTAACTGATACCATCCGTTTACTTCAAGCTAACACCCTCTGCATGAACAAATCAAAACTTTATGAAAACTTTACTAGGACGATCATATTAGACTCCAGTATTTCAACAGGAATTGCAATGGTCATTGAAAACAAGGGGTTCAATAATTTGCTTGCATTTTCCCCACCGTACTTGTGTACAGAATTCACTTACAAACACACACGACTATGTTCACCTGAAGCCATTGTTATAGTAAAACTATTGTATAAATGCACCATGACTAACTGTATATGATCCTTCTGGTCAGTGATTTGAAACTTTCATAAAAATAAGAGTGATACACTATGTAATTAGACAAGATTGCATATCGAAGAAACCAGATTAAATCATTATTTATGATGTGAATACTTTAAAAGATGATATATTTGAAACCAAAATCAATTGTTTTGTTTTTTCCCTAGCATGTGATACTATATACGTTTTCATTGTGGAAAAAGAAAATTTAAAGTTGCCTTAGTTTTGTTGTTAAATCCATGACAATCCTAATGAGTATTTAATTCTTTGAAAGTGTTAACTCTCCTGCAACACAGCAGCCATTCTTAATGACTAGGGCTTCTTGATGCTAAGATAATACAAATAATAAACAATAATTATATAATATGATATATAATGTATTATCTGCATTACTGTGGCATTTAGGAGCCCTACTAATGGACCACGACCCCACTGTGCTAGGTGCTGTAAAAACACAGAACAAAAAAGTCAGTCTTTGTACCAAAGAGCTCACAATCTAAGTAAAAGATCAAAGAGAACAGATGGATACCAACACACTCAAGTAAGTTTGGTTCAATAGCATTTCTCTAAAGTAACTTTCTAATTTGCAGTATGTTTTAGTTAAAATTTCTGCATGTCTTCACTGTGTCAAAGAAAATGTCCTATTGTCTTTTCATCCAATGAACATTTTATGTTGTACAGCTAGTGTTTGAATATAAATCAGTCACACTAAGTTATAAATTTTTGGTGTCTTCAGATAAATTTTTGGTGTCTTCAGATTTATTTCTTGGAGGCTTGAGCTAAGGTTTTAAAAAGTGCTTAACAGAACTGGATGCTCAACTCCCACTGAGAGTCAAAGGGAGTTAAGCTCCATTAGGTGTTTTGTGAAAAATCCCACCCTTAAACGTTTAATAAGAGTCCCTTGAAAGAGACTTTCATTCTAATATCTAAATATTCCCATCAAATCTGAGGTCAGATCTCAGATTAACAGTAGACATAGAGGGTTTTCTCAGTTACAATATGGACATGTATTCCTCTGGAGACTTGCTTTGTTCAAGTAATTTTATGATGGCTTCTTACCACTTCCATGCTGGAGAGAAGAGGTGCTTTATATGGCAAAAAAAAAAGGGGGGGAGGAGGGTGTCAGTTTGGCTCAGCGGATCAGAAATATGTATTTCAATGGGATAAAATGTTGTGATGATGCAAACTGTTATCTAAATGATACATATTTTTACTGTTCTGACACGGTGAAATTAAGAGCATTTCAGTTGGCAAATCTATTCTACCCTTTAGGTGACAAAATGGATACAGATCTAAATGATGGATATATGTAGATCCAAACATGCCTGGAGACATACATGTTACAAGGCAAACATAAGCCCTTAAAACCATTGTATAGATTTAGGGTAATCCCTGGAGGGTTTTAATTCCTAGGATCGCCATATCCTAAACTAGCAGTAGTCTGAGGTGACAATTCACAGCCAGAGAACAGGTGTGTTTAAGACAGGCCTGTCACTTTTCAGACATGTATGGAACTTGCCAGTATACTGAAGTCCATCTGCTTTCTTTTCAAACTTTCTACTGATCTGCTACAGCTGATGATCAGTGCCATTTAGACTAGACCTGAAAGGGAGGGAGAATTTTAAAAGGTATGCGTTAATTTCCTTTTAATTTTGCTTCCCTTTAACTGGGAACTTTACACTTTTTTTAAAACCATGGAGAACTTGATGGAATTATATCATCTTTCATTTTTGTCTGTTCTCCTGTATAGCATTTCTGGAAGACATGGTCGGAGATAATCTACTGCTGAACAATCTTTGAAATGTGTCTTATCCCTAGTCTTCCCCTCTAAGACCTAAAATGTACCACAGATAATGTTAATCCCTTTATATATTACAGATACAATCAAAATAACAGAATTACTAAGGAGGCTATTATGTTTCTGCAACAAGGCAACTTCAACTACCATCACACTCTTCAATCACCCCCTGAATATGAGGGTAGCTATTATTTGACACTGACCACTTTACTTGAAAAGTTGAAAACTGGAAACAGGCAGATCTGCACCAGGAGACCTACATTACAGACAGCAGAGGATTTAGATTGATTTCCAATGCCAATGTACAGACAACTGTGGATCTCTGACAGTAGGATTTAGCTTTAGGTGCAGACATACATATGACGTTCTTTGTTATATGTTTCCATTCTTGCTATGTCCCTCTACTGCAGAGGGTGATAGTCAAGTTCTTAATTAACTTAATTGGTCCACAGTGAACTTAAACTGTTCAAGAGGTAAAGATGGACATCATTTTTCATTAAGAAGACAAGCTTGATATTTTTCTTTTTCTTAAGACATACTATAGCAATCTTCATTGATTCTCACAGTTTAAGATGTAATAAAAGAGCAGCAGATCAAAAGGTTTACTTAAAAGGGCACAACTGTTTGAAGCTGTATTAAGAGATAGGTAAACAATAACAATTACAAATTAATTTCAGTCTGTGGCTTGTATTAATAATGCTAGAATTAAAAATGAAAAAAGCCCTTTAAGTTATGTTCACTCATTTTTCAAAACGTTCACAGTCTCAAAACATCAGTGGTATAAATATCATGTGGAGATAAAAGAGCATCAGTTTAACTTCATGAAGTCCTGAAGGCAGACTTTCATAACAATAATGATCAGGCTATCACATCTTGGAAGTACTATGGAGTAGGTTTTACACTAGGTATATCTACCTATGTAACAACCAGGCAAATATAGCTAGCTATCAACATAGCTATAGATACACATACACAAAACCCCTATAGACAAGTTTAGTACAATGTTTTACTTGGATCCCAGATTTGAAATCAGATATCAACTTTTTAAGCTAATGTTTGTAGAAAAATTATTATTTTATTTTCTTGTAGTGGTATATCACATCTGTCTCATTACACTAATGACTCAAAGAGCAATAATCAATACTTTCAAACGTTTTATATATATATATAATTTCTTTGAAGCTGTATCTGTACAATCAACTTATATCTTGTAAAAGGCATATATTTGTTCTATAGATAAATGTGAGGTCAGATACAAAAACACTTGCATTTTGGATAGAATAGTCCCTGAGATGGGAAGTAGTTTATACTTCAGCACATCTTTAATTTACTGTATTTGAACTACTACAAAAATAGACTAAGCTTATGTTCTTGCTTTGAAAAGTTATGAGCATATTCATATCTTTCAACATAGTAATATCTTCAGTTGATTACAAGTAAGATTGGAAAACAAATCCTTTAATGAAATATCTACCACAAAATATTGAATACAATTACACACTGCTCAGAAAGGCTGCTGATGAAGTGAAACAAATGCAACATATCAAATGTTTCCATGAAAAACATCATTAAAGTTTTTCTGGTATGCACCTTAATGCTACAAAGAATAAATCACATTAAAATAACGGTAAGACACTAACAACCCAATTTCATGCAGAACTTCAACTCCTGAAAGATTTGAAGCCTCGGGCATTTACAATTTACTGTTCTCATTTACAGAAATGATTTGCAGATCTAAATGAATATTTTCTCTCTCCTTTTTTCTTTGGGTCAAACTAGCCTCTGTTTATTAAAACAATTCACTGCAAAGCCAAAGAGGTCATTTCAGGGTAAAATCTCCATCATTGCTAAGAGTAACCCAAACAGGGTGTCCAGTTGGACTATTTGAAGTATGAAGTGACATCAGGTAATGTTTGGTTCTGCTAAGATTCTATATTCTTTGAGCTAAAACATTCTAAAGACTAAGGTCTAAAGAGAAACCTTTTCTTGGAATGTAGTACATTAACAGTTGTTTATATTTCTATATCGTTATGTTTGATTTATGCTCTCAAGCTGTGTTGATAAACTTTATGCATAGAAGTGTGTATACTTGCCAATCTACTGCCAAACTATCAAAGAAAGAACTCCTCTGTCAGTAGCTTATGAATTCATAAGTTAAATCAAAGTAATATTCATATGGTAGAGCTCATTTTTCATCTCCCCCTATTTTAGAGCAATAGAAATGGTTTCTCTCAAATTGCTAATTTTCAGTGTGGGGAGGGAAGGAATATTTTAATATATGATTTAGAAAAAGAATGAATAAAAACAGCAGTGGATGTGTTGACATGGTTCACCTCACTCAGTGATGCTTAGGAACAATTGTGGCTTCTCTAAAATGAAACTATACTTCATACGTAAAACTAGCATCCGTTAAAAATACTAGTGTTTTTGGTTAAGGTTACCATGCTGTTCCTATTGAAATCAGTGGAAAAAGTCCTATTCATTTCAATGAAAGAAGGGTCGTGCCCTAAAAATCAGTGTTGTTTTTTCCCCCCCAAAAATCCCAAACCTAAGAGAAAAGTCGGCATAGTATATCATACACTATCCTGATAAGCTAGAAAGCATGGGAAGTAAAGAGGTATTAAAAAATAAAAGCTGCTCTCACCAGGGAGAGCTTTTGTTTTCTGCACAATCAAATAGAATGGCTTTGCTAATAGCATAGCAGATTACTGGGCCAATGCATAAAATTTAAAGCAAGTAAAATCCATGAAAGGCTTGAGTGTAATATTCTGAGATTACAATCAGATTTTATGGGTAAAATCTCAGTGGTAAATGAGCATCAGGTCTCAATCACAGTTCTACTTTTGAGGAGTAACCATGTGCAGTCAACATATTTAGTGTCACCTTTGTTAATCTATATAACGTACACATCTGTTTCTGCAAGTGGGGACACAGAGCCAAGATGGGAGCTTGTTCTGTTGTAATTGGCTTTCCTTATACAGAATATTAGTGTATGCCCTGGTGGAAAGTTTTCCAAGATCATTACTTTTCTTGAGAAGCCATAGTTTTCTAAACCTGACATATGTAAAGTGTGATCCATAGGCCACTAGTAGTCCACAAGGCTCTTGTTGGTCACATGGTACACCTCTGCTTCCTTCTTTACAGTGATTTCTACTGCCACCCAGCCTCTTGCTAGGCCAAATCTTGCAGTCTTTACTCAAGCACAGCTCCCACTGAAATCAGGGACTGCAGAATATGGCCCATATTACTAGAGCCAGGATGCAAGCAATTGCAGCTGTTGAAGCAAAGGAGGGAGGACATGCAAGTGTAAGAGGAATGAGGTAAGAAACCAGGGCAGCTTTAGCTGTGATCCGTGGGTGCAACTGCACCCACACAAATCAGGCCAGGTCAAACCTGAACAATGCTCTGACACGGCACACAATGTCACACACTCAAATTCAGCCAAGCCACCCCTCTGTCAGGCAGGTGTGATTCCAGATCAGATTTCAGTGAGTGCTGTTGTGACACCATGTACCAGCTCACAGCACCACTCAGGTTTGGGTCAGCTACACCTCGGTCATGACAGAGGGAGGGCTGGGCCAAATTTGAATGAATGGTGTTTCAGGCTGGTGCATGGGGTCACAGTGACGCTCAGGTTTGGCACCTACCATCGATAGTACAGGGAGCAACTCGCCCATGCTGGCAGGGCCCAGATTTTACTGTTGCTGTCACTGTCGTCATCATGCCAAATCCAAGGCGACCTGCCAGGCCAAGAGCCCAGAGTGGGGTCACGCATATTGCTTCTACTTGCAGCAGGACCTGAATGCAAGGGGATGCAGGATCGGGAGCAGCCTCACACAGGACAGAATCATCCCAACCCCATAGGGAGGCCAACGACCCCACAGACCTGGGCCCTGTCTGACCACCCCCCCGCCCATCTCCACAACCATTGAATTTGGAGGCAACATCCATCTACTAAGAAACTGGCATTTTCACAAGGAAAACATTGACTTTGTGGAAACCATATTTTCTGTCAAAACACTGGGAGCAAATTCCCAGCTAGCTCTATTATTAACAATATTTGTACAAATTCACCAAAAACTGAAGCTACTACAAGGATCATAGGGAGTCATTACTATGAACTTCCTCTCACAATGTTTTCATTACCTCCATAAACCAAAACTGGGCCTTCTCCGAGCTTGACATCTAAATAAATGGGTGCATGCACAATTTTTTTTTTCAATATACAATTTTGATGTTAGCATGTTACATACAATATATTTATCACTCTTCTGTTCTGTGTGATGCATGAAAGAAGAAAGGAAAGGAGAATTTCTTTCAGTATATATGGTCTTTTGCTATACTGAGTTCACGGTCAAGTAGATAAGGAGCTATAGATCACAAAACCATATTCTACATTACCAGTAGTGATGAGACCACCTCAAGGATTTTGAGGGTTTTCAAACCTCTTAAACTATAATTTGGGTATAAAAAACTAATTAGAATCCCTAATCCTTTCTTTCACTGAAATATCAACACATATATTTTATTCCCAGGATGAATCCATTTATCATTATTAAAACAAATCCATGTTTTTCTTACTATATGGAATTCAGTGCTCTGTTCTAGAATTAGAATGGAACATATCACCACCAGCATCCAGATTGTATATTTACCATTTCTGCCAATGTTTTATTTTTCATTTAATTTTTTCTTTCCCCTTCCTCACCTTAATCCCAGATTCCTCTGCACTCTGCCCACTCTGTTCCCTTTTACATCTGACTTTTTCCAATGACTCTTTTTTTTTCATTCTGCAAAATGGAGCTGAGCTTTAATGATATCAGGTTGAATTTATTCAGTAGAAAGGACCAAAGATTGTGTTTGACAGTTCAACTCGAAGTCAAATAAAACTGAGTTCACATTCTGCTTACTGGACACTGTGACAAAAACAGTAGGGAGGAAGAAATCCAGTAGAAAAACTAGGATGTAAAATGGAGGAGAACGAAGAAAATGAAAAACAAACAAAAAATATTTCTAATTTAAAAAAAGTGACTACATGAATGCAGATATGTGTGAAACTTCAGAATGACTCTGAGCTACAGTGAAAAAGATGGCAAATGTTGTCCACAGTGCAGATTGGATTTGTGCTGAGGAACAACTGTTGTAACCAGATCTCCTGCCACAGCTAAATTTGTAAAATACAAAGGGGCCTTGAGTAGGTTAGAAGTTAGGCAAAACGAGTTTGCCCAACCTTCATTTTAGGGTTAACAAGCCCTACAGCTTTATTTTCCAAAACCTTAATTAAAAGTAGGAAAAAATAATTTGGGTGCTGATGTTCAGAAGTGGCTCCTCTCCATTTCTGTGCTCAGAAATAACGGGGCAAAAATAACTGCAGATCCAGCTGATAGCCTAATCAGACAGTCACAATCAGGTAGTTGGGCATTTAAGTGCTATAAAATGCTTCCACAATTATTTTTTCTACAATGAATTTGCAGACAGAAAATTAAATGTGAAGTTGAGATGATTCTAAAAACCATGGCCTTAATGTTTTATTCATCATTAAACCAAGGAACAAAAATCTTAGATTCATCTAGAAAGTATCCCCTCAATATTTTTGGATGCACTGTAACATATATTTAGAAGTCGCATGCGAAAAGTTCTTTATCACTGATATTCTGTGGCTTTCCTTTTTGCTGCATGCATGATTTATATAAGTGGGTTGCTGTCACTGTAGAATGGTGTCGCATACAGCATATTGCAAGTAGTCTCTGAACTGTTGAGTAATAGCCCATTTCAAAGTCAGGAATTAAAGCTTTTCTGAATGTGAATAATAGTTCTTTTCTGCTTGGCGGGGGGTGAAGGGTTTGGACTCAAAGCCTATTACTCACAAATAGATTTGTTCAAGAACTGAAATTTATGTTCTGTGGAAAATTGTGATATTTAAACATAAAATTGCTTGATTGGGAACAAAAAGCCAATTTTTAAAAAATTGTTACATGAAAAGTCCCTAAAAATTAGATTCAGGACCATTGACATATTTCATTTTGATAGTGGCTTTTCAGTTAATTTCTTTGTATCTTTTATATTATCTTAAATATGATATAAAAGTCAAATGACGCTACTGAAATGAAAATTTCATCTTTTTTACCATATAAAACTTTAATTATAATGGACATAGTCCCATGAAACATTTTGATCTTCGGATGGCAGAATTCTGCCATCAAAATGTTTGACCAGTTCTGCTGACAATGAATTTCCTTGACACTGATAAAATATTGTCCCTCGCCCTTCGGTCAAAGTGTAAATGAGCAAAAGAAATAGCTGGCCAACTGGGAATACACCATTATGGATAGTGGTAGATAAATTATCCATCAGTTTCACCAAAACCTGCTGGTGGCTTTCAGTCCAGTGGACTTTCTGAGTTTGAGATAAGTGGTAAAAGTTCCTTTTGCCTTACGTAGGCCTCTTTCCCTATGCATTAAATGTATTTGAAAAGTCATATAAAGAAAAGTCATTTAACAAGACAAGAAAAGTCCTGAATGAGCATACAGTAGTACCTTGGGAAACCCATTAGCTTCTGTATCCCTTAGACAATTTCTGGTCTTTTTCACTTCATATTCTGAATGGTTGCTAGCTCACTACACTTGATTTCGTATTAATCTTCATAGATATCAGATTTCTCTCTTGGAAAGAGGTTCAACATAATAATTAATGTGTTTTTAATTTCTCACAAACATTTAAAAACTTTCTTTATCTCTTCTGCATGCTGATTGCCTTGCTATGAACCAAGTTGTTATCTAAAAACGGGATGCATATATCAGTTATTCAATACTGGGAAGCCGCTGGGGCATTTATCAACCCAAAGGGAATGCAAGTTCATGGAGTATCTTCTAGATGCTACAGGTATGACCAGCTTCTGGACATCCTCACTCATTAGAAATTTGGAATGAAGTTAAACCATTAATTTCGCCTTACACCAGTTCTTGCATTCTGGATAGTTGGTTTCTATCTGGTAGAATTTTACAGCTCATTCCTTCTTAAATAATGCACAGTCTCAATCACACCACCTTTTTTTCCATACATGTATTAAAGAATACAGAGAACATGACAGTGTTAGTCATTCTTTCAATAAAAATTTCCACTGTAACTTTTGATCTAGACAAGTCAAGGAATAATGCCATAGGCCCAGTGAATAGGGGTGATATTAATAGACCTGGTGTTCTTGTTTGGAAGTATACCTCTCCATTTTAACCCTTTTTTTGAAAAAAAAAAAAAAGTTTATCATTGTTTTAAACATGCTTCTTCAAAATCAAGCACTGGATTCTTCCTCAGTTGTGCCCATACACATTAACCAACTAGTAATTTATACATACTTGAAAGCAGGAGTTAAAGTGATGAGAAGGGGGAAGTACAAGTCTCTCCTCTGCTAAAAGCAGAGGGAGAGTTCCCCCTTTTCTCTGGCTGGTGTGGGACTGTCTGATATATTTGTACAATGCCTAGCACAATGGAGCACTGATCTTGGATGGTCCCTAGGCACTACCATAATAAACATGATTAATAACATTGAAAACTCCTCCTCTTGTCTTCATCTATTTTAACCACTGCCCCTAATCCATGCCATACCCTTGGGGATGTGATGCACAGGCTGATGTGTTAGCAGGCCTTATCTCTTTGCATTCAGAGCTATGCAGAAATTCTGCCCAGATTGCATGCCTTCTTTGATAAGGATGGGGTTTCTGTTATCTGTTGTGTATATTTTCAGTTATATTTTTTACAATCTTTCTGTTTCTTCTTTGAAACAATTTCAACATATTTCATTACTTTCTGTAATTATTAGACACACACGATATGGATATCACACAAAAGTTAGATTTAATCTCATAAGAAAACAGATGCTATATTTAAAATGATTTAAGAGTTCTGTTCTTTTATGTTAAGACATATATTGTGTGTCTTTGATCATTATAAATGGAATGTTAAGTGATGTGCTGTTCAGATAAATTATTTATAATTGTGTTTGAAGATATGTTAATGAGTTTCTGAAACAGTTTGGAAACTATAACAAAAATAATAGGTATAGTGCACCTGGACAACTTTCATCATTTCTCAACATACCACCACCTGCAGTGTCACAGTAACTAAATATAATGGAATCTATGTATTTTTGTATTAAACTGTAGAAACTAAGCCCCCATTCTGAAGTGATTTGGCACAGGTGGGTTCTTGCACCTATGCTTAACCTTCCTGCTTTCAATATAACTCTTCGTAGGTCCAGTTGGCAGAAATTGCAGGATTGGGATCTATGATGTCATGTTAAAACGTGTTCCATTATCTGAGGGGATTTCAGCATTAGTACAGGGGCACAGAAGATCAAAAGTTGTTGGGTCAAACGGCAATTAGGAAATATTAACATTTAGCTGTAAACATTTTCTTTCCCCTTCATGAACCCAATGTTCCCTTAATTAAACCTAGGGAAATTCAGGAGAAATAGAAAACCAGTATGCTCAACTGCAGTTCTGGTAAGTCTCAATACTGACTCCTCTGGTTTGCAAACTTTAATTTCTGCCTGAAGATAGAATGCCAGTCAATCAGAGTAAATGAGAATATTCTAACAAATTGTATAGTAAGCATGGGTACTTTAAAAAGTATTTCCAGGAAAGAGCAAATCAATCACTCTATTTTAATTCAGTATAAAAACTACAGTAGGCATCTCCCATGCAGACAGTGCTCCCCCTCCCCTCCCCCAACAAATACTATTGGCAAGGAGATCTTGGAGAAAACAAATTGTGCCCCAGTTGACGTTTCAAGGTATGCCATCTGGAAAAAAAGATAAAACAGAAGTAGCACCACATGAAGCACAACTCCTCCCAGGAAAAGAAATTACTCAGGCAAAGGGACACTGCAGCAGACAACTAGGAAGGAATACGCTGGAGGGACAGGTTTCAGAGTAGCAGCCGTGTAAGTCTGTATCCGCAAAAAGAAAAGGAGGACTTGTGGCACCTTAAATTTGTTAGTCTCTAAGGTGCCACAAGTACCGGAGGGACAGGCGTATGGAGAGGCTGGTGAAATGTGACAAGGATGCACTAATGAGAAGTGAAGAGCATTAGACTAGCTATAACAAGTGAGAAAATCTTAGTAGCATTGGACTAACACTGAGAAACCTAATAACATCAGGGAGCTGAATCAAGACTTCACATCAAGACTGGATGCCATCAAGCTAAATAACTGGTCCTCTCAATAGAAGCTCATGAGGGTTTTTAAGAACCGGGAAGTGTCTGCAGCGAATCTTTAGCAACAGCGTGGCCTGAGTTCTCATTTCAGTTTTATGACAGAAATGTTAGCTACAGCTCATCAGAAATCTGCACCATTGGGGATGCGACTGAAAAATGCATTACAGCTCTTAGCAGCCAACAATATTCCTCCTGAACTCAATAGTTAAGGCCCTATTATGGGAGGTGCTGAGCAAGTCTGCCCTCATTTATTTTAATGGGAGTTGTGTGTTCACTACCTCACAAAGGCTGGGCCTTTAACAAGAGAAGTACCAACATTATCTCCTCTCATTACTGTCATTATACTTCCTTCTATGCTGCCCATCTTGTAAAAAAAAAAAATCCCAGTTCCAATCCGTCACTCTTCCCCTCAATGAAATTGCTCTTAAAGACTCACAAATTCCACATCAGCCAATCCTCCACCTCATTATAAAAGGGAGAATGAAAGATAGGGGGTGAAGAGTGGATGCAAAGAAAAATCATTTGTTGTAAATTACCAGAAACTCTTGGTCACCAGGTGCATCTTTGTCATTTAGACTATAAATTCCTTGGGGGTAAGCACTGGCTTAACAAATGACTTGTAGTAAGCTTATCACGCCATCATGCATGTGTCCCAGCATAGTGACACCATCTCACACAAATGCTTTTCAGCTCCAGGATGTGAGTTAGGTTACATGATATCAATTTTGGTTGAATGTATGGCATATAGTAGGTATCATGCAATAGAAAAACAAAAACTAAAAAAACAAAAAGCAAACAAATAAACCTCCCCACCAAGGTATAGCTGCATGATTGTCACCTCACTGACATACATACAGTGTAAAAAGCTAGAATTATTGAAGAAACCATTTCTCGCTTGTTGTATGGATAACTAACTGCCTTTTCTGTTGTTTGCTCATACATAGTCTTCAAAACAGTAAAAAGAGTCTGTATCCTTCAGTCTTTAATTTGAAAAGAGTGCAAAATGAATATCTATTATATATATATATACACACACACACACACACACACGAGTTTCTTCACGCTGAGAGATGCTGGTTGTCTCTGAAATTTCATTGTATTGGTCAGATGACATGAAATTTGTGTGAGCAAGATTTTCCTTCTTCCAAGTTGTGAAACAACTTTGAATAGGAGTGATAACTTGCAAGAATTGTCTTAAATCCATATAATGTTTTCAGTGCCAATATTTTCAGTGAGATCAGAACATTCGCAGAATACATGTTTGCATATGCAGATGCATCCATCTGCTGAGTGGCTGCCAGTGAACGTCACCTTTTCACTTGAAGCTTTCATTCCAGCTAATGTATAATGAAATCCCAGATATGTGGCATATTAACCCTTTTTGGCCTAGCTGTTTTACAGAGCCAGCAAAACGTCCTATCCAGGGCAAGGAAACACCTGGAAGATCATCATTTCTTCATTGCATCCAAGGTAAATTCTAACGTCTGTAACGCATTTGACAGAAGATATGATATCTGGACAGAAACACCAAGTCAGATTTAAACCAATGAAATTTCTCTCTCATTTTGGTAGACTAATGTTTAAATCACGATGCTTGTATTTCAAAATTGGAATAGTAATACTTTGAACTTACATAATGCTTTTCAACTATTCACTAATCCACCTTCACAACATTCCAGTGATGCATTTTACAGAAAGGGAGATTGTAGCAGATATTAAATGGTTTACCAAGACAAAGTAAACCATTTAATCTTAGTAGCCAAAGAGGGAGTCAGTTTCAGCACTGGGGTTACAGCTAAAGAGTTCCTACCTTTCAGTCATATGCTCTAATCAGAGCTCTCTTAACACCATTATATACAACAATATATTGTAATTTTCATACCCACCAACATTTTTGTGTATAAATATTTTCCATAAGTGTCTTTTTTTAAAATACACATTCTTCAATACCTTGTTTCTGCCTACAAATGAGGCAAAACAAATGAGGTTCTCATTCATGGCTATGCGACGACAGAGTGTAATGCTTAAAATGCAAGGAACCAGGTGTAAAAGAGACAATATTTGCCCTTTGGACCAGTGAAATCTAGGATAACTGCAGAGTAATACTCAGCTGCTTATGAGCCTTCAGGAAAACAAGTGTAATGTTTCCATTGTAGCAGTCATATTGACACCATGGTCCTCATCTAATTACAAATATGTAGCATTGGGAACAGAGTTCATTGCCAAAAACAAAGGCCTTTTCTTAGCTAGCTAGAAGAGCATCTTCACTAGACAGTAAAGGAAACTGGCATGTGTAATTGACTATCCCCACTCTCTGTGGGATACAGTCAGCACTTAAGAGGGTTTAACTATATCATCTTATAGTGGATTGCTCTAGAAAGAGCACACATACGTATCTTATTACTACTGGTAGCAAATGCTGATCTCTTTTCAACTCAAGTAGTAAAGCCCTGTGGGAGATTTCTGAAGTGAAAGTTGTGTATTTTGTTCCCTATCCCACATATATGCAGTCAGATATTAGCGAGTTAATACATCTATAGTAATTTTAAGATGAAAAGTGCTATGGAATTGCTAAGTATTACTGCAGGGCCATAGATTGATTCATATGCAAATGAGAAGTTTTGGCATTTTCCATTGGATGGTGGGCAATGCTATATGTACAAGGCAAAGTAAATCTAGTATAAATGTCTTATGTTGTTGCAGTCTTGGTGGAGGTTACTTTCTCAGCTGTAGTGTCAGTGTAGTGAATGCAGCCGTAATGAGAGAGGCTTATATGGATGAGATAACAGGGTAAGAAGAGCAGACTGTAATGCAGACTGTCCACTCAGATTATTTTCTCTACCTATTGCTTAGGGTAGGAGAGGTCCCACAGAATACACTTTTGCCAAGGTGAATGGGATAAGACAGAGACCATGCTCAATTAATCAAGGTGTAATACCAGGTACAATGTTTCTTTCTGAACACCAGCCCTCACTGTGCATTGCAGAAAATCTCTAATTTTCACTGTATCTCTCCTATAATTGGTTGAAATCTTATTTTTAAACTCCTTTCAATATTGAAAGGATTTTTTATTTTCTTTAAAGTGAAAGACGACGACATGCTGAGGAAATTTATGCAAATTAAGCAGGGCTCATACAAAGCAATTAGTTTCAAGATCAGAGGTGACGTTTTTTTCCCCTTAACTAATGCTAGTTTTAAGCTTTTATTCATGAGCCTATAAATGAATATTCCCTCAAAGGAACATGTATAAAAGAAGAGGGGATGTCAACAGACAGGACCAAGACATTTTTTCCTAACATATTTATAGATAAATAACCCTCTGGAGAGTAAACACTTATTTAGAAATCATAGTTTGCTTAAAACTGAGCAATAGGCAAGAGTATATGCAGGTTTTACAGTCTAAAAATTTGTAAAGAGAGGGAACGTAATGGTTGGATGCCTGGAAAGTCTTAAGTCATTCAAAACATACTAGAGTAAGCATTCATTTGGTGGTTTTACTTGTGTCCACAATACCACCACCTGCCTTAAAATGACTACTTTGAGTTAGTCCTCCCCCAAAGCATACAGCCAGTTCATGCTCTCCAGTGTATTACATATTCTCAGTAGTAATGTACTATTTTTCGTCCAAATACCACAGCATCTGGGAATTTGGGAATCTGTGGCAAACTGGAGGGAGGCAAGGAATAGTGACTTTACACTTCATGTTCCTAGCAGGAATAGTGTCAGCAGAACCACCAGCAGTATTAATACCTACTCCATACACTCTTTTGGCAGCATGGCTCCTTTAGAAGCAGTGATGCCTAATGTGAGGGAGGCCATAAGAGGGCAATGCAGCCCATCTGCTTTGATGGAGCTTCAATTTCTCGTTGTTTCCCAGGATAACATGGTTTCAGGCCATGCTAAGCACTTTACAAAAATTATTTTAAGCTTCACAACAGCCCTGCTGTTGTTATCTTATGGAAAAACAGGTTGGGAGAGGTGAAGTAACTTCTCAGGATCACACAGGAAGTCTGGGGCACACCTGGAATTCAGACCTACAAGACACCCAGCTCTAAACACTAGACAAATCCTTCCTCAGCAACCATCAGCTTCAATATCTCCAAAAGCAATCCATGTCTAGAATGTAATGTACAAAATTATTCCTAAAGTACTAGGATCTCACAAATCTCTCCTCCCTCACCCTACATATGAACCTAGCTGAATGACTGTGGAGATCACAGTAGTTCACAGAAACTTATTTACATGTAAGGACTAATGTGCCTGCTTTCCCCATGCAGCTCCAAACACAATCCACACAGTTTTTCTGGAGTTTGGCTTGGTGCACAAAAGGCACTCAGAATGAAACACTAAGTCCATCTGAAGCATTCTTCCCAAGCTTGGCTACTTCGAGGATCTCTCCCTCAGATCTACTCACCTCACATTCTAGGCTCTCTCTGGATTCTGATCCCAACAGAGGCCACTGAAGTCAATGGGAGTAAGAGAATTTAAGGCCACAAAGGACTACCATATCATCTAGTGTGACCTCCCACTCAGCACCCACATACTAAACCCAACAACCAAAATTAAGCCAAAATATTACAGGCCACAGAAGGCTAAACCAATGTGGTCTATAGGCAGAGCATAGGAGGGACCAAGGTGCACCAATGCCGGAGGCCCCTGCAATAGCAGGGACCCAATTAAGTGAGATATACCCAGATAATCCTAGCAAGTGACCTGAACACTATGCTGCAAAGGAAAGTGAGCCTCCTCCATAAGTCATTGCCAATATGGCCTGGGGGAAAAATCCTCCCTGACCCTACATATGGGAATCGGTTAAACCCAGAGCATGAGAGCTAGAACCAGCCAGCTAAGCATAAGAGAGAGAGAGAATACTTGGTGACACCTCAGAGCACTGGCCTACCCCTGTCCAGTGTCCTGTCCCAGTTGTGGTCATGTCTGATGCTTCAGACCAACGAGACAAAAAAAATCACAAAAAAGCCAGAATACACTGGAGAGGAAGGAAGAATCCTGACTGAGCATAGGGAACATAAAACAAAAACTAGAAGGAACCCCCAGGGCTCTCAATCCCTGCCCCTCACCAATACAAACAAACCCATCATGCAATCTTACTCATATATTTGTCCAGCTCTTGTCTCAAAACTAATTAAGTTGTTTGCCCCCACAACTCCTGTTGGGAGGCTGTTCCAGAAAAAAACAGTTACTAAACTTTTGTAACTGTTGTTCTTTGAGATGTGTTGCTCCTGTCCATTCCATGCTAGATGTGTGCGCACTGTGTGCACTGTTGCTGGAGATTTTTCCCTTAGTGGTATCCCTTGGGCTGACTCTAGCAACCTCTGGAATTGCACACATTTGCACCGGTATAAGGGGTGCTGCCAGCCCTGCACACTCTCAGTTCCTTCTTGCCAGTAACTCTTGACAGAGAGGTAGGAGAATGGATCATGGAATGGACATGAGCAACACGTCTCAAAGAACAACAGCTATGAAAGGTTAGTAACTGTTTTTATTTCTTCGAGTGCTTGCTCATATCCATTCCATGCTAGGTGACTCACAAGCAGTACACCTAGAGGTGGGCTCGGAATCCATGGATGTGCTGACTGCAGCAGTGCTCTCCCAAAACTACCATCGTCACGGGCCTGTTGGGTGATGGCATAGTGGGACATGAAGGTATGAACTGATGACCAGGTTGTGGCTCTGTATCTATCCTGGATTGGTATGTGGGTGAGGAACGCTGCTGCCAAAGCCTGGGCTCTTCTGGAATGAGAGGTCACAATGGCCAGAGGCGGAAGGTTTATCTGCTCATAGCAAGCTCAGATACAAGTGGTTATCCAGAACGAGATTCTTTGGGTTGATATGGGTAGCCTTCTCATCCTTTCCACTCTTGCTAAAAAGAGCTGCACAGACTTGCAGAAGGTTTTAGTTCTCTTAATATAAAAGGCGAGGGTCTATGAAGTCAACATTACTCAGAGGTTTTGTGAGGCTTTGGGAAGAAGACAGTAGAAAGATGGCCTCGTTGTTGTGGAATTGTGGCACCACCTTTAGTAGGAAGGTTGGATGGGGGGGGCGCAGTTGGTACTGGAGTCTGGTGGTGCATAGGCTGGGTACCGGTGATGTGCCCTGGGTGGAGCAAAAGATTCTCCTTCAGACTCTGAAGAGGAGTCTCTTGGGGACCATGGTGGAACTGTACCCACTTCTGCCTCCATGCAGTGCTGGGGTTCCAGGGTCTGGTGATGAGTCAATGACCACAATGCCAGGATCATGGTAGGCTCACACCTAGAGGGAGCCAGGGGTGCCAGTGCTGGGAAGGAGCCCAACTCTCCCTGTTCCCTTCTGCTTCCAGTTGCCTTGGCTGGGGGGTGCCCCCTTGGAGTAGTCAGGAACAGGAGAGAGAAGATGTCCTTCGCCGCTTGGAAAGCCTCTGGGATTGAAAGGACTGTCAGACCGCTGGCACCATGGCAGCTTCCAGGGGTCGGTAGAGGGTTCCGCACTGGACTCAACATCTTAGGCAGAGTCAACGGTGCCATCTCTGGCTCAGGGAGGAAGAGTGGCCCAACACAGGTCTCACTGTAATGGCCTCTCCCCAGTTATCCTTCCTCTGCGCCAATGAGTGCCCTCTCTCAGTGCACGGCTTCCTGTACTTCTTCCTCAGCACTGGAGATGGAGAATGGTGCCAGGAAGAGCATGGTGCCAGGGGAGCGCTTTGCACGGGTGTCAAAGTGTTTGGTGTCGATTTAGAACGGCTCGGCTCTGATACAGGTCTGAGGGTGGCCTCCATGAGGATGCCCTTCAGCCAAATGCTCCTGACTTTTTAGTGCGAGGTCTGAAGTCTCTGCAGATCTGGCAGTTGTCCTTTACTTGGGTTTCCCCGAGACACTTTAAGCAGCTGGCTTGCAGGTCACTCACTGGCACAGGTTTACTGCAAGAGGCACATGGCTTGAAACCTGGGAATCAGGGCATGCCTAGCCCCTGGGGTGAAGAGTCCTTTAGACGACAGGGGCTAACTATTCACACTACTGTGTACACTAACACTACGTATAAGAACTATGTACACTAACTATAATAACTATGAACAGAGAAGAGTCCAAACAACTGGGGAAGAAGCCTTGCCACAGCAAGAAGGATCATTCCAGCAACCATCATGGATGGTAAAAAGGAAAATTGAGAGGGTGCTGTGCCAGAGACGCCCCCTATGTGGCGACTCCAGAAGGCAGTAGAGACAACCCCAATGAATACCACTGAGGGAAAAATCTCCGGCAACTGTACATGCCTAGCATGGAATGGACATGAGCAAACACTTGAAGAAGAACCTCACCTCTGTGATGGTTGGGAACCTTTTCCATTTTCCAGAGTGAATTTGTTCCTGGCCAATTTGTACTATTTGTTCTCATGCTAATATTGTCCTACGGGTTGCGATCAGAGACTGCTAATTTCCCCATTTACTTAGCCTGAGGTTTCAGGAGCGGGTGTAGCAAAGGCGTGTGGCCTCCCTCAAAGATGACAGTGAGGGAGAGCCACACCCACTTACACGTTTACACGTGGAGAACATAGGAAAGGCCTACCCTCTGACAGAAAGGGGGACTGCATTCATTGTCGACCCACCACTAGCAGAGGCAGCCATGGATCTCAACAAGCTGGTGAAATGGTGGGCCGAGAGTCAAAAACAAGAGCAAGCTGCCCAGCAGCAGCAACTGCTACAAACCCTGAGAGCCAAGCAGCAGCAGCTTATACGGGAGCTGGGGGCCCAGCAGCAGTAGCAACAGGGGCAATAGGCTCAGCAACGGCCACTTTACTGCCCAGCCTCTCCAGTCCCACCACTGGAGGCCCAGTAGTGACAGTAACCCCTTCGATGCTACTCCACGTCATGGAAGTAGGATCTGAGGACGATGCAGAAGCGTTCTTAATTACGTTTGAGTGTGTCGCCTCGGCTGCAGGCTGGGACCTGACTCAGTGGGCCACTGTGCTGGTCCCTTATCTAACAGGGGCACCCTACGCCGTGTATTGCGCCCTCTCTAATGAGGAGGCACATGATTATCGGGCTGTAAAGGCAGCCATCCTAGACACATTGGACATTACCCCCAAAACCTTCTGATGTCTGTTTTGGGGAAAAACCTACCCATCGGGGGCTTGAACCCAAATCACAGCCCAGGAACTGAGAGACACATGCTGGCGGTGGCTGCAAGTGGAGCGATGCTCCGCCACAGAGGAAGCTGAACAGAACGTTACAGGGCAGTTCCTATGTATCCTTCCCCCTTTGGGGAGGACATGGGTAATGTGGCATCACCTCACCACCACGAGTGCAACAGTACTCCTGATGGAAGACTTCCTGGCTGCAGAGAGCCCAGGGCCACCACAACGGCTCAGGCCCCCACTCGCCCAGCCCTGCCTGCTTTCCTGCGAGCCACCGCTAATTCTAGCCTACCATGCAGAGGCAGTCCCAGCCCTAGCCCTCAGGCCTGCCCTGCCCTGATACCCCGCGGAAATCCCACCCCCACCCTGGGCCGTGGCAGGGGAAGGAAACCCTTACTGCCAGACCCTCCAGAACCCTCATCGGTACCCGGGACCCAAGCAGTGTCCACCAACATCGGCCCCTGCTTCACGTGCAGCCAGTTTGGGCACCTTCAATGACAATGGTATCTAGCCTTGCAGCCATTCGCCTTTCCCATACAACATCAAGCCAGCAAGGAGCATGCCAACACAGATGCGTTGTCGTGGCTGGGGGAAGTGGACCGGGAGACCGGGAGCTGGGTTTGGGGGCACGGAGGTGTATAGCAAAGTGGTGTGGTCTCCCTCAGAGACTGACAGCGAGGGAGAGCCAGACATCCCCTGGTGGGTGGAACCCGAAAGGCCTAGGCCGTCACGCCAGAAGCAGAACAGGAAGTATAAGAGGCGGGCCCTGCAGCTGAATTGAGGAGGCGCCGCCGAGGGAGGCAGATGCTTCCAGCCTGCTGCTGGAGCTGGAACCCACGGAAGACTTCGGCTGTCCCAAGGAGCCTGCTCAGGTACCAGGACTGCCTGACACACCCGACACTGAAGAGTTGCTGGAACTACGGCTTTCACTGTACCCCAGGGAAACAGAGGATGACCCTTGGATGCAGGTACATCCGAGGGGGAGTATAGGAAGCAGCCCAGGGGAACCAGACTACCGTCCATCTGTGGTGCCGCTGTAGACATGGTCAGCATCTTGCGGGTGGATTCTCCACTGACCCAGTGGCAGACCACTCTGCTGCTGTTAGGGCCCTGGGCTGGGATGCAATGGAGGTGGGTGGGCCCACGTCCTCCCTGCCACCCCATCCCTGGGGTGGCAGTACTCCCCCTCCTTAGGCTAGGAGGCCGGCGGTCCTTAGAGCGCCATAGCCTATAGTTGGTGCTCACCCCTTGCCTAAGCCCCATAGAGTGTGTTGGGCGCTCAACCCCCTGCCGGCTCCCTAGACTGCTTGCTGGGGCCCCCACCCTGGCTGAGGGCCTGGGCGCCCTGAACCACTCACAGCTACTCTGCCTAAAGGTTAAAGCCTTCGGCTGTGTGGGTGCCGTGTCCTGGTGGAGGGCCTGGGCCCCTGAACTATTCACGGCCCTACCCGCCTATGGTTTGGGGGGGCCGGAGACTGCTAATTTCCCCATGTACTTAGCTTGTTGTTTCAGAAGCAGGTGTAGCAAAGGGGTGTGGCTTCCCTGAGAGAAGACAGTGTGGGAGAGCCCCACACACCTACACATTTACAGTTGATATACTGCTTTTTTTTCATCACAGACTGATAATCTCTTGTTTTAGAGGAGGGAAATTGGTGCTCATTCACAGAACAATACAACAAATTCTTAAATGGAGGATTGCAACAATCAGCTTCATATCTATCGCATAAATGAAGGGAAGTACATGTGAAATCTCTGGACAACCTACATCCTTCAACACAGCCTAGCACTAAAATTGGTTTAAAAAAACCCCTTTAAAGCGTCTGAAGCTCAAAGGTGAGTGGTGTTCTTTGTATGATGTTCTCTTCAGTGGTATAGTGCAATGGTTAAAAAACTAAAAAGACTGATATGCTAGGAAACAAGTAATACATGTTTGCTTTCCCTGTCTGAATTTGTATTCCTTTGAAAGACGAGACTCCAGGAAAACTCAGACGTAACCCCCACACTAAAATATTGCCCCTGGCGTCTGCTTAAGGACTGATATAATAGGCCAATCATTTTGGGGGCATCATGTCCTTTTTTTAAAAAAGTTCCCACACTCAGATGGCTGTCAATGGTGGTGCCAGTGAACCGTTACTCAAAGCCCCCCAAACACTTTGTAAACTAGAAGCTGGGAGGACAATAGTAAATTTCAGTCCTAGAAAGAGATAGTGTACTGAATACACAATACCAAGCTTTGTCTGCTTGGGGCTACTGTTGAAGGAGAAGGCTACTTAATCTCCTCATTTGCCCAGGGGATTCTAACTGTTTTAATGTGTCCTTTTTGAGAGCCTGTGAACTGGAGAATATAGGCTGGTAACAACTTTCTTTGGGACTACATCGGCAAAACCAAAAGCTGCCAACACAGAAAGCTAGCACAGTGGTGCTAATGAGCACAAAGAAGACCTTTAACTGTTTTTACAGCTACCATGGCTAGGGTTTCATGTCACTCTTTGGAGAAGGAACTAATTCTTTGGCTTGTTTTATAAGAGTCTAGCTTCTGTCACAGTGTGGAGGATGGCCTCTTCACCAATTTTGTTGAATAACAATAAAGCCTGATGCATCTTTAATGAACTGTGGGATTTCTGGGTTTTCTCCTCTTAATATACAGTTCAGACAGAAACCTGTATGTTCTTGGTGACTTTAAAAAATATACTACACTTTAATTAAGGACTACTACTGGTGAAAGTATGTTAAAAAAGGTCAGTATATATTAATACTTAGATGTAAATTCAGATGTAGCAGAGTTATATCACTGTGAACTGGTAGAAGTTAGAGGAGAAGAGACTATTAATGCTTAGTTTGAGGATAAATGAGGGCTGCTGCTTTCTGTATTTCTACAATAGGATGGATATTTTCAATATTCTGGCATTTTCTCTGTTGTGTTGTGCAAAGTCTTTGGTAAGCATAAAAAATACAAAATTGTAAATGTGGGGACAGAGATATTAAAACATATGCAATAATACAAATACAGAGTATAGGCCCAATAGTTTGACTGTCATGTTACTGTTAATGGGAACATTTAAATGAGACAACAAAACTCTATTCAAGAAACTTCTCAAAGAAGCGAGGGACTTGCTGAACAAGATAAAACTTAACATATGAAAGTACTATACTCTAAGCACAAGACTTTCCTTTACCTAACAAAGTATTTTACTGTACTTAGTCTTACTGGTCATGCATTCTGTAGCATAATGTGGCCATAATGAGCAAAAATCATATTTTCTGCTAGGTCTCACGATATTCTTTCTATAGTGATGGGAATGGAGACTGAACACCCAATCTGTGTGTATGTGTGTGGCTGTATGTGTGTTCATCATTTCTTTTCTCCTTATCACTCCCTCTCTCACTCTTTCTTCTTGTTTTTCCTCAATTGTTGTATTAAAAAATTCAAAGATTAATGCACTGCAACTGCAGCTGAAGTGCTAACGAGAGCGCCAGGGCAAGAGGACAGGTTCAAGAGCTGCAGGTTGTGCGCTTTTTCCTGCAGTAGCTTAGGATAAGCAGCACATTTATCTCTTCATATTAGCACTTCTTATCAAATAATGTATGAACCATAAATAACAGACTATCAAACGTTCTACAAGCTCCAGCACAGCCGCAGGTTTCAAAGCACACTAGTTGTCTGTTCTCTTTTTGCGAATGCACTCTACATCAGTCTCATGAGGAATCTCACACATATTTACTCATTTAACCAAAACAAAAACAAGACGATCACATTACAGCCATGAAAAATATATATTGTAGTTAATCTGGAAGCATTAAATTAAACCTGTTTATAGTATTTTGGGGCCCTCTCTAGCTAAAATGAACTTCATGGGCTTAACTTATTCTGAAGCATGTTCTGCTATACAACAAATCTGTTTTCATATCAGCTTGTGCCTCTTGAAAATAGCCATGCAGGTGAGAATTTATGCTGAGAGGTTGGATTTACACCCATCGGTCATGAGCTAGATTCATGACCCAATTTAGTAAAATGCTGATAATGTTTTTTGTTAACATGCTTTGGGTGCAGAGTGTTTCAGGGAGGACTACCAATTGGCCTGGTATAATTGTGAACACCTATATCAATATGGCTCAAGTCTCCTCTCATTTTTAGTGGGGTAAATCATACGTAGCTTCAGTGAAGACAGTGGAGCTACACTGGTATTAGAAGAGAACCAGATTTATAGTATCTAAATATCAGCATGCCTTTTACTGCATATCCACTACCATCTACTCACCTCATATTGACCCATTCAACGTTAAAGGACTCATGTGAGCAAGGTTAGGATGAGTAGAAAAAGAGAAAGGCGACAGTTGGTATTCTACAGACTCTGACAAGTGGGTTTTATTTAGTCAGAAATAAACCCAGAAGATGCTGAGATCCGGAAGCCAATAGAGCAAATTCAACTCAGCCTTTCTCTAGAGGATTTTTGTTTTGCTAATTCCCTGTATTTCTGGTCAAGTAAAATTTATTTTATTATGGCTCAGCATTCAGAGATTTTCTGTGCTGCCAAGTGAACTGATTTGATTTTCCCCAGGAATCATGGCAGCAATTCCATGCAATTCAAAACCTGGCCAACTGCTCTACCCTTCCCTTCTTCCCCTGCAGTCCTTACATGGAGGCTCAAGCCAACCATTCCCTAGTGTTTTATGGAATGTGTATGACAGCAGACAAATGGTCCACTCCAGCCTATTCAAAGCACCACCTGAGATCAGCAATAATACGTTTACCTAAAAAGACAATGATTTAAGCCTATTGCGGTTGGAGGAAAAAGGATGAAAACACACACACACACCTCTGATGGAATACAATACTAATTTACAAAATACCCAGGCTGGCCCAGGGGCCAAACCCTAATACTCCCCAGGTAAACCTGAGCTAACAGTGTTGCAGAAAGCTGCATGGTCAGCCTCTAAACAAGGGAATATCTCGTATTACCCAAGAGTGACTTCTCCAGCTGGATAGGAAGCAGCACTGATGAGCTCCAAACTTGGCCTAGGGACTAGATCTTGTTCCCCAAAGAAGTCTGCTTTGTGATGCTCTGGGGGTGCAAAGTAGACAAAATGGAGCAAATGAACAGCTGAAGATTCACTTGGGTAAGAAAATCCTCAAATGGCAAAGATCCAGTATAGCTAGTCTTATGCCATCTGAACTTGCAGCCCCCAATATAGCAGGTGTGTCATGTGCTTGGTGGAGGGGAAGCGCATGTGGCTGGAGGACTCTTGTGCTCCCTGGCTGCCAGAATGACCCTTTGAAGGCCATGGCATCTAGGAATAAATTGGCCCTGAGACTACTCTAAATTATATTTGGTTTAAATGGTCCCAGGATCACAGGGTATAAAGGGGGCACACAGCCACCTTTATCCCTCTTGCCTAGGTCTTGTTCTGAGCATAGCTCAGTTGGACTGAAGGATCAGACCCCATGTCTTCTCAGTCAGAAAGATGGTCAGACATAGAGGCTAATATATTTGGGGTATTTAAAGTAGGAGAGAACACTCCAAGTGTGGAAAGTGGAATCTGTTCTTTGGTTTGCAGAGGGAAATTCATCTACATTTACAACATAATTTATGGCATAAAATAGTTACTTGGCCTCAGACGGCTGGTTTAGGATCCTCATGTATCAGGCAAGAAAGTGGGGAAGTGGAGATAGGAAGATTCATTATTTGAAATCTCCCTCTTTATTTGGCTCTCTCAAGCCCAAATCTGTGCATCAGAACAGAAAAGCTTCGGTGGCTTGGCTGCATGTGAAGCCAAATTCTCCAACCTACTCTGACTTCTGTGGATGGAGCGAGCCCCTTGGTAGTTATAAATTACAGAGATCCCTGTACTAATGTAAACACAGCTACATTCACGCATCTGTGTTCTATTAAATGAACAGTGGTTGCCAAAACAAGTATTATCATTTCCACCAATAAATAAATAATATTCTTAGGGCTAGTCACCAGCAAACTTAGCTTTATTGACATTGTTAACCCTGCCTCCACAGATTAGTGCTAGGACTCCAATCCCATGGGCAATGTGAGCTTTGTGTGCAAAGCAAGAGCTGTTCAATACAATGCAGTAATACAAAATACATAATTTCTGGAAACTTTAAACTCCAGTGGAACCTCACTAATTCAGAATGAGTGAGAGCCCCATTGTGAATTACTCAGTTTTGTGAATTAGGGAGTTTGTTGCAAGTCCTCCCATTCAGTATCTTTGTGGATGGATCCAGGGAAGGAATCCACCTTCTTTCTCCTTCAGCCTTGTTCCCCTCTCCCCTCAGAAGCTGTGAAGCAGCTGGGGAACCGTTTCACAGACACTAATACAGCCATGAAACAGCAGTAGCCCTCTACCCCAGCTGCTTTCATGGGAGAAGTATCATTCTAGCAGCATGTTTTACAGCAGATTTATAAATCATACTACAGTACAGTATATGTCCCAGAACCCTATGAATTATCATCAGACAACTGAAACTAAACTACACATATCAAATTACATGAAGGTAGCCTTTTTATGGAGAAACATTGATTTTATATTGTCCAAAGATGAGCAAATTCTGTCCCCTCATCGGTAGGTGTGGAGGGCCCCTTGGTGGTGGAACTGGTGTAGCGAGCAGTGCGTGACTAGAGGGCAACTTCTCCACTGTGGATCTCAACTCCATGGCTGTTCTCTATGCACCATCAAACAGATGGTTGAGTAGGGAAGGATGTGGGGAAGCTAGTATTATGGCTGCATGTGCTATATCTGCTTTGTAGTTAAACACAGGAATTCAGTCTCTAGTGCTTCAGACTGACATCTTTGACAAGCACTGAGAATTCACAGTTTTCTTTTCTAATGCAAAAGAAAAGGTGTAAAGTAATAAAATGGATGATGTCTATCTTCCCTCCTCCCCCATCTCTCCAGGGTGTTAGGGCACACTGTATGGTACTCTTTAGCTTTAAAGGTTTATCGCCTCACTCTGTAAATATCATTTTGTTTAAATCTCACTAACATATCCTGTCTATTTTGTCTGCATTTCCCTCCTCATGTAGGGCTTACTAGAAGGCATTTTTGCCAAATCAAAAGATTTCCTCTTTAGAATTAGCCTGCTCCTCCTGATTTTTTTCAGTGGTGTTACAATCCAGTATTTTTGAACAATGATGGGAGAAGGAATAGAGGGAAATCAATAGAAGCATGAATGATGGGAACCAGAAACTTACAGTGGTGTCATTATCTTTAAATTATCTGGAGCTGTATTCAGGAAAGCATAGTAACTTGTATGTTGTGATCTCTTTAGAGAGATACCTCCAGGTAACTTGAAAATTAGTCAGTCTAGTCCTCAAGTACCCAAATCTTTCCCATATGCAGCTAGTTATTTTCTTGTAATAGACAGTCAGAAGTGGTTCTAATCGGGAGGGATCTGAATGCAGACCAATTCAGGAAGGAAACTCCATGTATAGAAAGAGATATTTGTGAGAGAAGTGAACAAACATGTAAAGGATTGCATATTTGGCAGAGCACATGGGATGAGGGAGCAGCATGAAAACAAAAAGGGGGAGATAAGTAGGGAGGGACAAAGGCATGCAAGGACAAGCTCTGGATGCAGTGTACATTGAGGAAGCCAGTGGAAGGATGCAAAAGGGGTGGGGGAGACCAAGTCAAATGTGAGATGCAATGCAACAAAGCCATAATTCTGCTGATGGCCAAAGAGACATATTTTCTCCCCTCATGGGGAGTATTCATCTGCCAGCATGTTTCCTTAGACAGTATCAATATATTCAGAAGAAGGTAATATGCAGAAAATAAGCATATTTTGCAGTTTAAAAAAAGAGGAAAACTATACTGTGTGAATACTAAACAGTTTGATACACTGAATATGTTAAATACAGTACTCATTATATGCTGATTGAATTTACAGTCCTCAGTGGGATCAATTTGCTTATTATTATAGCTTTTGTAGAAACAAGTATACACAATAGCAAAAGCTGTGCAATAACTCCTCACAACCATCTGTCTTCATTTGCTTATAGCTTTCTGAAGCATGTGTCTTTTGGCGGAGTTAGAACAGTGGTGATTTTACCCTCCCTAAACGTTCAATCTATTTAGCATTTGCGAGTTATTGGAGAGCGTGGAAATGAATTGGTGCATAAGGGGCACTTTTTGGCTTGGCCACAACTCAAAATGCTGAACAAAAAAACCTGCATACACTTCTATTTGGTACTAAAAGCAGCACAAGCTGCCTAGTAAAACGACGTAATCAAAGTGCTGCTTCCGAGGCCTGTTCTACACTAGCAACGGTTTAACTACCTCATTCGGGTGTGAAAAATCCAAAGCCCTGAGTGACGCAGTTAAACTGACATATCCCCTGGTGAAGACCTTGCACGGTCAACAGGAGAAGTCTACTGTCGACCTAGCTACTGCCTCTAGGGGAGGTGGAGTATCTACACTGATGGGAGGAGACGCCATCCTGTTGATACAGGCAGTGACTTCCATGAAGCGTTACAGCAGCAGTGCTGTAACATTTTAAGCGTAGACCAGTCTTTAGTACGTCTGACCCGGTGCATGTGGAGACATTCTGTCAGTCTCTTCCACAGCCAGGCAAAACACTTCCAGCCACCGGTACTTAGCTGATGCAATGGCACACATAAGGCTTCTCTGCATACTTCTGGTTGTAAATGCTGAAATGGAGCACTAAAAGTACAGACAAGTCAAGAAAGTTAAGATAGCTGAAAGTCACATGGTAAGGTTAAATCACCATGGGAGGAGGAAGGGTGAATTTGTGGCTACGGCAATGGTTTCCCACTGTTTAGGGTTGAAGTCCCCTGTCCCCATTGGGATGGTACTGTGCCCGCCCTCCACCTTGGCCTTTCACACTGCAGCATGGGTGCTTCATTTGACCTATGTTTTGTCCATCCTTTTCCTTTGTCCCATCTTTATGAAAGAGAGGTCACCTCCCTTCTAAAGGTAGAGGTTTAGGCTAGCCACACAGGTTTTATGGGAAGTGCCCTGCCTCAGGAGTCAGATCGCTGGGTTGTAGGCCCAGTTCTGCTGTGTGACTTTCAGCAAGTCATTTCACCTCTTGGGACCTCTGTTTCCCCTCCTACCTTTTGTCTATTTAGCTTGTAAGATCTTTGGGTCAGGGACTGTTTGTATGCATTTGTACAGTGCCGAACGCAATGGGGCTCTGATCTCAGATAGGGTCGTTAGGCACTACTTTAATGCCATAATAATAATTAAGGTTTAGCAATAGGATTCCAGGCTGTGCCTCAGCTCTTCCTTTATGAGCTTGGGCAAGTCACTGAGGCCAAAGGTGTTTGTTTTGTTTTTTTAATGTAAATACACAGGACTGATTCTCCTCTCCTAGTTACTCTTGATTTACACTGCTGTCGATCAGATGAAAATGAGACCCCTTAAATGTATCAATCATAAGATGCTTTTCTGGCTAAAGTCCAAAGCTGTATTAGTTTTATTTGGTTAAGTCTAATAATACCATCATTAATCATTTTATGTTTTAATAACCTACTCCCAATGAAATAAGTGATTAATCTTCTTAATATCTGGCCTATCGTCTATTGTCTTGTATTTTCTTTGTCTTCTTTAATATGGTTGGCAGGTGTAATTTGTGAGCGTGCATCACATTTGCTCATTAGGTTCATATATATCTGGCATCTTAGAGATAAGGATGTATTGTATAACGTGTACACTTGACATTTATTTATTTGTTCATGCGGTATCCACACTTTTTAGGCACTAGATCATGCCATTTAGGCACAGCCCAAGGTAAGGGCTGGTGTGACAATGTTACATCACCCTAAGGTGAGCAATGGAAGATATTCAGCTTTAGGGTGGCAGGACTCTTCTCTGAGCCCCCCAAACAAGGGGAAAGGAATTCTTGCTATAACACCCCTTAATTGGGCGCAGCTTATTTCCCTTTTACACCCATGATGTGGGGTAGTGTGGGGAGCGGGGAGGTGAGACCATGGTTCCATCTCCTCTCTGCCCACTTTAGAGCACTGTGCAATGCTGAGAGACTAGGGAAAGGGCAGTCTCTGCACATATTTGTTCAGACTTTTGCTCCCTCCTTCCACATGCACTGATGTCAGCACCAGAGAGTAACTGGCCCATACTTATATATCCATTTGCCTTAAAAAAGTGAAAATTCTAATACATTGTTTGCTATTGCAACCAGTGAGGGCTGTATTTAGCAAATAACCAAGATCACATTTGTGACCATTCACTGATTAGACCATAAAGAAAAGGAGGACTTGTGGCACCTTAGAGACTAACCAATTTATTTGAGCGTAAGCTTTCGTGAGCTACATCCAATGAAGTGAGCTGTAGCTCACGAAAACTTACGCTCAAATAAATTGGTTAGTCTCTAAGGTGCCACAAGTACTCCTTTTCTTTTTGCGAATACAGACTAACACGGCTGCTACTCTGAAACCTGATAGACCATAGACTTTGAAGGCTTCATGATTCTTGAAATGGCAGGCTGTAGTGTTTTTAAATGCCATATACTCTGCTTTTCCCTGACAGCAAAAGGGCTGGTAACGTTTGTGTGGATTAATGAAAACAGATGTTTGTACAGTATGTGCACCAGGTAGTATGACCATGTCTACGCAGAAGGTTATGAAAAAAAAGTGATTGTGCTACATCATATGCTGTTTTCTAGGTCTCCACTAGAGGGAGGTCACTAGAAAGCAGAATAAACATTCTTTCAATATCTAAAAAACAAGCGTAGGAGAGTGATCACATTTCTGTTTAAGCAGGCCTCTTTGGATGACTTTGTGTTTAGGGAATCGTAATCAAACAGAAAGCTGCCTCTACCTGTTTTCCAAATAGTTCACAACAATAAATGTATGCAAAGGAGACTCCTGCAAATTATTATTATTTTTCGTACACTAAAGGTTTTTTCATATTTGAAACTGTAAGCAGATTTCTCACTTTTGAACTGCTTTTTATTAAGACTTGTTGGTTTTGTAATTGCTTGTTTATATCCTCTTTTTGGAAACAAATAATAAAACTTCAATTTCTGTTCATTAAAAATGTAAGTAGTACAATATCACATGTTGATATTTTGCCCTTCTCTTAATATTTATAGTTACACTATATCTATTCTAAATCACGCATCACAAGGAAATACTGAACAATGTCAAGTGTTCTGCATTTATTGGTTTCAGCCTGTCTTGATTATCAATGCCTAGAGAGAGAGGGCAGCTACTCATATAAACAGGGAGAAACCACTGAAATCATATTAGGCTTTAGAATGTAGAATTAGTTGTAAGAATGCAAAATTATAAGTGTAACTCTTTTCAGTGTGTATATTTAATAAAAAAGAAGGAGACAATGAAACAAGCCTGGAATCATGCCATGTCCCAGGACTCACACCTTCCACTAATTAATGTATTTTAGTTATATGCTTAGGGATATATTCTTCTATTGATGTGCCTGCATGATTCCCATTAAGAGGATAATATCCCTATACTTTACCGTGGGTCCAAATTTCTAACATTCTCAGGAGTCCTCCTTATTCTCACTTGAGGAAGGAGATCAGGATCAATGTAACTCTGCTCCTTTTGTGTTGAAGTACTATACATACATATATACAATGAGCTTCATTCTACATAGTTTTGCCTGCTGAGTAGTCATTTATACCTGTGCAAAGTGAAAGTAAAATATTGCCTAATCAAAATGGCGGCATTCGTCACACCTAGACAAAGTGGGTAAGTGACTACACCGGGGCAAAGACCACTATGCATACAATATTTAAATAGGTTATGTATATATACACATCTGTTTATCTCGTCTGTGCCACAAAAATCAGATGGAGTACATGACAGGTGAGTGTGGTACAAAAGATTTTATTGTCATGGAATTTGGGATAGTCACATTTAGGATATTCACATTCATAAACGCAATATACTGGTCATCTCAAAGAAGAGCTGATATAACCTTAATGTTACATTATGTCAGCAAGTTTCTGTCTATGCCACATATGTTGTAGAAAAACAATTTTAGGAATGCCTGAGTTCCATATTGCCCTGCTTATAAATCCAGATGCTTTACATAGAGAACCTGTCACCAATCTGGGACAGAAACTTGCCCATCTTGTGTCTAAATCAGGTGTAATTTTAGGGGGAAATTGCATATTTGGGGAAAAGAGGAAGCCTTTCTCCACCAGGAAAAGTTTCAAATCACTTTATGGGCAGCTAGGATTTTACAGTATGGTTAGGATACATAAGAGCTGCTATAGCAGATCAGACTTGAGCCCAGTCAAGTGTAGTACCCTTTCTCAGACTGTGACCAGCACCAGATGCTTCAGAGGAAGGTTGAGAAAACTTTGCTTTCAGAAAACCTTGCACTACGGCACTAAAAATAGCAGCGTAAGCATTCCTGCTTGGGCTGAAGGTCAGGATCTGAGACCCACCTCTCTTGCTGGTTTAGAGTTCAGAGATCAGGGTTTCCGAGCCTGAGCTCCAGCCCAACCGGAAACATCTACACTGCTGTTTTTAGTGCCATAGTGCAAGGCTCATGCGCCCGAGTCTGTAGCTGGCGGTTCTGAGACTTGCTGTCTTGGAGCATAGGTGCTGAAACTAGAGGTGCTGGAGGTGCTGCCGCACCCCCGGCTTGAAGTGGTTTCCATCATATGCAGGGTTTATAATTTGGTTCAATGACTCTCAGCACCCCCACTGTACAAATTGTTCCAGTATCCCTGCCTTGATGGTTTTTTTTTTTTTTTTTTTGCAGTGTAGACATACCCAAAGGGTTCTCTCAAAGCCATGTCTCTAAGAGGCCAACATGATTTAAAAATGAAGGGTTGAATTGTGGCCCCATTGACAAAACAACCATTGACTTCAGTGGGGCCAGGATTTTGCATAATATTTCTAATTTTCCAGAGAAGGCTGAGCAGTAAAATTTTCACTATTTTGTCATGAAACGATAGGCAGCACATTTCACGTTCAACAGTGATATGCACTGTGCATTCACAAAATGTTATCGTCTGACCTGTGAATACTTTACAATGACTCAAAATGACTGGGATTAGCAGTATAGCATGTAGAAGTTTCTTATTTTTGCCACAGAGGTACAGTGCAGGCAGCAGTACTGAGAGCTTCTTATATACTTTGTCCTGTGAACGACCTCGACTTTGATGTACCACAAAATTAATTCAGCATATCATCCTGCTTCTTGGCCTCCCTTTAATAGAGACTGTCATTCCTGCCAGATTTTCCATATAAAGTGATTTGATAATATGGATTGATTTCCAAAATGAATTAACCAAGATGCAAACTCTTTTCATAATTAAGTTGGCATTTGAATCTGAACTGCAGCTCCAGAAATATGACAGCACTTTTATCCAATAAACTACTTGGCCTTAATACATAGATATTTTTGCTCATTAAAGATGTAATCCTATTTTAATCTTTCTAACTATACAGACCATATCAAGTGAAGATGAGAACATTCTAAACAGCCAGTAATAAGGTGATGTCTTTGTTCCCACAAGAGAGAGAGCTAACACCTGTACAACTTTTAAACCACAGCACTGAGTCACTTGGCATGAGATTAAAAAGGATAATATTGTTTTGGATTTCTATCCACTTATGTTCTGCCAAAACACTCTCACGATATTTTTTTCAAGTATGTCATGTTGAATACCATTTCCAAAAAGGATTCCTTTTCCATAGGTGACAGATAGTGCTCATAGTCTCTGTTAAGAAATTAACACTTTCAACTGTTGTTATAATGCCATAAATTCGAACACACTGAACAGTTTATGAGTTCCAGTAACTAAAATCTAAATGTGCGACCTGATTGTGTGTTCTACTCTACACTAGTCTTCAGTAATTTACAGTTAATATGAAAACTGAGTTTTTAAATGATGTATTACTTTTTGTGGACTTCCTCAAGCATTCCATACGTGCAGATGTTGTAGTGTACAATAGCCAGGTTAAAGTTGATAGGTTCCCGATATGTGGTTTGTGAGATTATCCAGGATTCTTTGCAAGGATTTCAAAGTTTAAAATGACCAACATTATAATATATATAACAACTAAGATGTACTACGTGTTTTATGGAACAAACAAAATTATGGTCCCTGCCATAAGGAATTTATAATCTAATTTTAAACATGAGAACAAACAGCAATAGAAGGGAAGAAGAAAAAAAGGGAAAGGTGCAACAAGCATTACAAAAAACATTCCCATACCTCTACTTTGCCTTAAAATGTTTTGCTTACTGTTTTGAGCAGCCTGGTTGTGTCATTTACTTTACCTTATAAAATTTCAACACATTAAAATGTGTTAACATAAGTATCTCCAGAAAATTAATATTCTCAATAAAGGCCCAATTCTAAGAGGTGCTGAACACATACAAATAAAAGTGTGGCTATGATTCATGAACGCTTTGGGCAGATGTGGGCCCAGTTATGAGTGATTCTAGATTGATTTCTGGTTTTTTCATCACAGTTATCTTACATGTGATTGTGTATATGTGTGTGTGTGTCGGGGGGGGGTGTCTTGTCTGGTTTCAGTGCAAAGCCAGGTGAAACACCATCATTTTGACTTTTTATCTCAACGCACATTTTTAGAGAATATTCAGGGAGAAGCAAAAGCACACCATGGTAAAGGCCTCACAAACTCCTGGGAAACCAAAACTACTGAGTCTTGCACAGTTCTATTCACTAAAAACTAGCCTACCTTCCTTCTGGATTATATTAATATTACAAGCCTGGTCCTGAACACATGGCTATCAATGGGAGTATTGCCACTAACATCAAATGGGGCAGGGTCGAGCCTTAGGTCATTGGAAGATGGAACAAGGATAAGCAGAAAATGACTTTTGTCTCCTCCTCTTGAACGTATTCTTGATGGGAAGTATTTTCACACAGCCTGACATTATCTTTGAATTCCAACTGGTATGTTGTTTTAGGACCATTTTATAAAACAAGGGTAGTTTATTGGTTTTAGACAGTGTAAAAGAAAAGCAATTATAGAACATGCCTATCTCAGGGAAAATCTGACACATCCATTCAGCCTCAAAGAAATATGTTAGGAATTCCATATAGGTTGAATTAAATGCTACAATTAACATTTCTATCTTTTTCTTCAGTCCAAGTTCTTGTGACTTTTGGATCAGTTCACAGTTCTTCTGTGGAAGGTAGTAATTTACTCTCTGTCACTTTTATGTAAGCAACTTTAATCACAGTAAAGAATTTATTAGATAAATTTTGCCACTTTCGTAGTGAATTGTCCACAATCAGTTTGTAAAATTGTCAACTTTATTCCTTATTCAAGATTTACTGAATACATTTTGTGAATTTAGTAGTTTGTTCTCTAGCTTATTGCTGTGAGTATTCTATATGCAAAATTCAAAGGGTGAAATCCTATCTCAATTGAATTCAAAGGTAAAATGCCCATTGACTTCAGTAGGGTGAGGATTTTACCCAAACAAAAGCTCCAGAGACAAACTGGGAATATGGTGAATGCCCATAGGAGAAAATTAGAGAGAGGTTTTGGGTGGGGTGCTGGCTGAAAGAGGCTTGGAATTGTGAGCAAAGATACTGTCCCCTGGTGTTTGATTCCTCCTGTGTTCAGGGAAATGGGACTTTGTAAATTCTTTGGAAATAAACAAAATTACAGCAGTGAAATACCTGATTTTCACCCATTTCTTCTCCTGACTGGAACAACCTACAAGACCCCAAATATTGCCTAACTGCTCAAGTCAAAGGAGTAACTCTCTCTCTCTCTCTCTCTCTCTATATATATATACACACATAGAGAGAGAGAGAGTGTGGAATTTGGCATGGTACTCTTTATAACGGATATAATTTGGAATAAAAAACCCATTCAAATCTCAGTGAAAGGTTCAGTTCTCATCTCCTGATATCACAGTGAGGATCCAGGTATAAACATCAGAGGCGAGAAGTACCTTATGATTTTGCTTTTGGGTCATATACAAAACTGGATGTGGCCTATTTTCCTGATCTGGTTCAGCCAGCTGTTCTCCTAGAATTTCAGACCATAATTGGAGAAAACTCAAAAGAACAGCTAATCTCAAGAGACTTTGGGAAGAAATTTCCTGAGAACAGCTCATGATATTTCTCTGCTATTGAAGTCATAACAAAACTCTATCCTTGACTAACCTTCCAAGCCAAACCTCATTGTAAATTCATGCATCCAGATACCACCCCCTCAGTCAGTCTCTAGTTTATACTTAAGGATATCTTGCCTGACCCCTCTCCCCACCAAAAATATGAAGGTAGTTCCCACAAATCTAAATGTGAAACAATTTTAAATTTTGAGTTTCTGTGCTTTACAGAAAACAGTCAATTTCAAAGATTTTTTTTCAGAATTCATTAATGTTAACTAGCTGAAAGTGATACTGGAACTGTGTTGGTTTTCAGATTGCTTACATTTAAACCAAATATTTCAGTTTTCAAGGACAGGTGCTGCTGTGTGGGGCATTTCAGTGGCAGGTGGCAGCCTGCTTTCTTTTAACACACACCATACATGCATGCATTTAAAAAAAATAGAAAGCACTGAATAAATACTAATTTGGCATAATTATGTGATGTACAGCCCTGTGTATACAGAAACCTTCATCTAGTGGCACTTGTAATTTAAGTATCATGTAATTATATTGATTTTTTTGGTCAAGGTCAGTTTTCAACTAGGTCTTTGAGGTAAAAGGCCCGTGCATTAATCCACTAAGCTATTTATTACTTAAATATTAATCAAGAGGTCAATTCTTGTTTTCATTGCTTTTGTGAATGAATAATGAAGTACTGCTCAGAGCTCTTGGGAGAATGTATTGTTTCATGAGGGTCTGATTTCATTCCTTCTATTCAAACAGTCTTAAAGAAAGTTCTTTATTACGCCACTTCGAGCCCCTAAACATTTTGTATATCATGTAGACAAGAGTAGATATTCTACTGGAATCTGATATCTATATACTGAACACACAGAAGTATAAGGTCTTCAAACATTCTAGAATTCAGACTACTCTCCCTTACTGTCTATATAACATAGTGAAAGGGATTGATTAATACTCAGCTGATGTTAACAGCAAGGATGAAAGACTGTTCATAGGGACTTTAAGAGACTTTCAGGCTCTTAATCAGACTTAATAAAATATTCAAAATGGGGAGGGGAGAGTCAGAGGAAGGATTATAGCTCTATTTGTCAGAGCCTGACTAACCACTTTACTGAAACAGATTCATCATAATGAGAAACAAACTATGGTTGTGGTATACACCTCCCTGTCATTTACAAGGACTGGATAGGATTTACTGCACCCCATTATGGGTAATGTTCCTTAATCTGTGCATTGTGTCATTCTGGGTAGGAACCAGATTCTGTTTCCTTACACAAATGGGATTCAGTCTTGAAGAGCTAATTTCATCATCTAATGAGGCTCCGGACTGCCACAAAATGATCATGGAGCGACATCCTGATATTCTTGCCTCCTAATTATGCCTGTTGGTTATTAACTATAAAATTGTCCCAGCCTGAAAGCATGCTGGATATCTCAGCTGGTAGCAGAGCTGCCAGATGGCAGCACATGGAAGAACTAGTTCAAGATCTTCCTGCTAGTGTAATCTTGCTCGCTGTCTCTCTAGCATCTGCTGCTTTTCATTCAAACTCCTTTACGCTATTGCTCATGGGGGTGGGATGGGGGGGGGGCAGGAAAGAGAGAGTGGGAGAAAATAACTCATCCAAAGACAGTCAATTTCTCAGTTAGTTTTGTATAATTGCCTCAAGGTTTGGGTAGTAGTAGGTTTTGTTGTTTTCCTACTACTGCTGTCTTTTAAGATAAGGTTGATTGAATATCTCACTCTTCTAATTGTTTATTATTTGTATTGCGGTAGTGCCTAGAAGACACAGTCATGGTCCAGAACCCCATTGTGCTAGGCCCTGTACAAACACAGAGCATGTGTTATGAGAGTTATGTCATCCTCTGAGTTCTGGTGGATGGGCACTCTTTAGTATGGAATTTTTCAATCTTATTAAATAAAGAGTAGTTCCATCCCAAGCAATATAGCTTTCATTGAGGAAGCTTAGTGGGTTAAAAGCTTTATTTAACCACCTTGGAAAGTGCCATGTCATCAATTTTAGAAGCAGACACTAATGGAAAGAATTTCCCTACTACATGACCAACAGAAAGAGAAAAACACACGTTATCAGGAGGGTAGGAAGGAAGAGACATGATAAGTCCAGCTACTGTCTCCCTGCACCCCCTCCAATACGGCTCACCTGTTTGTGATATTCCACGGTGTCTGATGACCATCCCTACATGAAGTGGGTGCCAGGAGCAATGTGCAAATAGGACTATAGACAGAGAATGAATGATGGCTGTGCCCAGTATATGCATGTGGCCTTGTGTCCCTCGCAGAACAGGAAGTCCAGTTTTGTTGTTCTGGCTTGGGTTACACATGAAGATAGTTAATGCACCCAGCAAATCTATGTGTAGGCCAGCAACCTGTTTAGTGGACATAATTAAATTGCACTTTTCAAGACCTGGTTTTTGGTGATCCCAGGCTGCTTGGTAAAAGGATCCTTTCTTCCTGTTCAAAGGATATAACATCAGTGGTACCAACCAGTTATGACAGGTACCTTGATCATGGCCAGCTTTCAGGTTTAACCTGCCATTCTCCACTTCTTCCTCACTATTATAGGAATTGGAAGCTACTTGGGTAATTGCTATAACTATCACAATATCCTCATGATAGACTGATACCACCTTCCAAGACCCCACTGATGGAAAATAAATTATGTAAACACAGCCACAGATAACACATACAATTTAAAGGGGCAAGAACAGACATCCATGCCGGCCTTTGCCATACTGTGCATTTGTCCATTCAAACCTAGTCAAATTTGGCCAATGGATAAATAGCAATATATTTTTCACAACTGCCCTGAAATATATATATTTGGAATTTTGTTTTCAAACTTTTGTTCAGACCGTTCCTTCATGTTGAGAAAGGGAAATGATTATTACTTGTTGTATTGCAGTATCACCCAAAGGACTTAATGAAAATGAGGGCCCCATTGAGATAGGTGCTGTACTGACAGAATAAAAAGATAGCTCCTGGCCCACAAATCTTATTTTACTATTATAGATTGTGTTTCTCAGTGAGCCGAATGTCCAGCAAAGAAGCAGAATGAAGAGTGGGAATCAGGAGAGGCCTATTGTTAATAAGAAACTGAGATCCACTGAAAAGAATCATGAGGTACCCAGTCTTCACTACTGGCAGAGAGGAGGGGCTTCCCTTAGGATGAGATTTCATTTGCAGGATTCAGTAGGTTGGCTGAGTGAGCCCATTGTTAGCACCCATACTGCAGGGACAAGGGTCTTATCAGTTTCTGAGCAGGCACCAAGCCATCCTGACAGATGGCTCTAGCTATGGGTAGACCATATGTGTTGTATCCAATATGTTTGTTAAAATAATGATTCCCACTTAGGACAACTCTGCCTGCCTTGACTTTCTTCACCTTTGGCATTACTAATTAAGTTCTGAGCTCCATTAATTTTAAAACCTACAAATTACGGTGTTTTCTTCATCCACATTAATATTTTTCCTACCACATAAATCTGATGTATGACTGACTGACAATAGGATCATCACCTGTCTTAGTCCATTGGGAGGAATCTTGTGGAATGAGGTGCGAAATAACAACAAACTAACAGCAAAAAAAAAAAAAAAAAAGACAAAAATCCCCCACCTAAACCCCCACCTACTTTCAGTAGGCAAGCCAAGTTTTGTAAATATGTCAACAAGATAAAGAAACCTGAAATATCCTCTGTGCTTCAGTAAGCAGACCATATGTACACAATTAAATTTTTAGTGCTGTCAGGTTACTTAGCTTTCTACTTCGCTGCTGTTGTATTGTGATAAATAATTTATCATTTACAAATTGTTATTTAAGGTGAGTTTACTTATTGTAAGTGGAGAAAATACATTCTCCTGCGATAAAATAGCGGGTAATCCTGGAGCCTTGACATTTCCCTTGTCTCTCAGAGAATTCCCTGCATAGCAGGGTGAATTCATTAAGTAACATTAAGTTTCTGTAAAAGACATGGTCCTCTCACAGTGTAGGAGGAATTTTAAGGCTCCAGGAGTGAGTACAGGGTAACTTACTTTTCCTTAAGATGATGAAAATTTTCGATGTCTTGTAAAAAACATACTGTCACTGAGATGTATCATCTTGTTTTTTCAGTACTGTCCATTTGTTTGATGGTGTAGAGTAAACAAAAATAAAGACATCCCTTTCCCCTAGGAACTTACATATTTGTTTCCACTGTGTTTATATGACCCCCTATGACCTAACATGTTAATTTAGGCAGGTACTATCTTAACAAATGAAGGTTTGTTTTTTTTAACTCACCTGCTTAAGATGGTTGACATGTTTGGGTTAATATTTTATCCCATATACTCTAGAAACTGATCCACACACTATAATCTTCACAACTCCCCCCGCCTCCCAAAACCAACAGAAACACAACACACACATATCTGGCCCTTTTCACTCACCTCTCTGCAAAGATTTAACAGCAGAGTCTAAAGTCTGTTGCCATGTTACTAAGACTTCATTATTTTCACTGAGCATGCTACTGAACACTACTAGCATCTCTCAAAGCATTTTAAGCAATTAAAACTAGCTATAGTTATCAAAATAGAAGAATTACATTTGGTAATGTATTAGCTTTGAATTTTTATTTCATTTATTCACCAATACACAATATTTAATAATTCATAATGGGTCTTCCCTTCTTACTGTGAATTAGAGAGGTTCTGTTTTATTCCAGTGAATGTATCCATGTTATTAATTTAGAAAAAACTGAAGTATCTATAATTGAATTAAATAATAAAAAAGCTCTTCTCATAAACCAACACAGTTCATTGCTCACAGAGCTGAGTCCTATCTAATTAGAACTCAAAGTACTGTGCTCTAAAGGCTGAATGAAGAGCTCTTTCACTGGCTGCCTCACCAGTACTGAATCTAATCTGAATACTGATGACTTTTTAAAATTAGGTAGACCAGTGATTAATTGAATATTTAATGTACTGAATTCTCACTAAATTTCTTCTACAGATAAATTCTCCAGATTTTCTATGTGAAAACAACTGATCATTTTTTAAACTTTTACCACTTGACCTTAGTTTTTGTACACTAGAATGGCTCTCAATTTTAGTGAATGAAAGAAGTCTTGATATATATATTACCTTAAACTAAGCACAGGCAAGTCTTATGAACTTGACTGGAAAGTAACATACCCATATAATCAACAAACAAGTCATTGAAAAGCTCTAAAAGTACTTTTGCTTTTGATCAGTCTAACCCAAACACTATAAATTCAGTCTCTCAAACAAGGCACAGAACAAAAGTATTCTTTAGCCTTCCCTACAATAATTACTTAATGCCCTGTGAAAACTCATCAATTCACTAACCATGAGTATTTTGTTTCACATCTATATAGCTAAACAATTTAGTATGTCAGTTACATACTAAGTCATGCATACAACAACAGAGTCATGAAGAGACATCTCATTTTGACCACGCAGTCACCACATATGTGAACACAAATTGGTATTTACATATGTGAATCAAATAGCTAGGCACCCATCTATCTAATTTTTTACATAAATACAGCAAAAATGCATATATATTGTTTGTTCTCAAATGTCACGACTGGTAAAATTTATGAAGTATATGGAATCTAATTTGGCTCCCATTGAAGTCAAAGAAACAGGAGGTAATCCTTGGTGTTTGTTTCACTTGAAAGATTTATTCTTAGTTTTGATCATTTGATCCACATTTATGGTGGTAAAAGCAGCAAATCTGTTGATCTTTAAGTTACAGACAAGGACTAAGGAAAGGTTATTTGGGCCACTCAGGGTATTCCTCTCATAAGCTCATTCATTGACTGTGAAAAATGTCCCACTTACTTTGAATATAGATAGTTAAATCTTTCCCACATACTGTAGTGCTGTCTATACCAAGACAACTATATATCCACTCAGACCCATATATGAAAGAAACTCTATGTTTGTTTCAACACTGATTTTTGTTTATTTATGTTTACACCTGATCAATTGAAAGTTGTTTCCGCAACTCAGTCATTTGGAAAATTCTCCATGTTTCAGTTCAGTCTTCCGTTTACTTAGTGAGGTGAACCAATAATGTTGTTACCTAGTGTCATAATAAAGAGCAGGTAAGAAAATTAGCCTGTTCAAAATGAGCTAACGATTTTGTCTTTCAGGGAGTATTAATATAGGTATATGTTTATCCTTTTGTATTTGTTTTTTAAAAAGCACATTTTAAGAGGGCAAAACTTACAAAAATTTCCTTACTATCTGAAAGCTGAGCACCTTGCTAGCAAGAGTCAGGCAATCACACCACAAGACATTTTTTGAGAGCCTCAGACTTTTGCCCTCCCATCTGCACTTTACAGGTTTGACATACTGGAGACAAGGACATCAGAATCCTCAGTGCTATAGAGTTAATGAGATGTTCACTTAGTGAGCTGGCAAGAGGGTTAGTCTAATTTTAATGCAACTATTTTGGCAGTGTATCAGGTGGTACCAATGTAAATGAGGCTAGTGCCAATTTTTTTATATCCAAACTCAGACTAGGAATGAAAGAGCTAGGCAGATGGCACTGTCATAACTGGAGAAGGACCTAGTTAATGATATACAATCTGGGGCACCACCTCTCTGATTTGTTGGCCTCTGTGGATTGAAGAACCATATTTTCTTAGGCTGCCAGGTCATCAAATTGATATTTTAAATTCCAAGTTAAAAGCATCAATAGACTTTTAACAACAATAATAATGCATTCACAATGAACTTAGCTGCTGCAATGCTGAGCATTGCAATGCCCAGTTTGTAGGCACCTAGAAAATCACTGGAACATAACTGTGATCCACAAAGCCTGACCTAAGTGTCTAGCCTCCCTGTATAATGCGTGGGTAAAGATACATGCCTAAGAATGCAATCCACAGAAGCCAGCATGCTAAATGAAGAGTCACAGAAGCTAGCCAATAGAAGATACAAATCAGAGGGGTGTGTCCTAAACTGCTCCCCTCTCATGGAGTTAGGCACCTAAGTCTGAACTGCAAGGAGGTGCCTATCTCATCTCTGCTCGTGATTCACAACTGGGAACACCTCTCCTGGAGTCAGGAGGCTTAGGCACCTAAGTTGTTTCTTGTGAGAATGAGTTAGGTGTCTGCCTCACTCCACGCAAAACCTGTGTGTGCGTGCCCCGTTATAACTTGTAGCCCAATGGTTAGAGTACTCACCTGGCATGTGGGAGACCTAGATTCAATTTCCCCCCCCCCCACTCCCCCCCTCTGCCTGAGAGGGAAAGAAAGGATTTGAAGGCTGTCTCCCACCTCTCAGGAGAGTGCTGTAGCCACTGAGCTATGGGATATTCAAATGTGGGGCTCCCTCAATCTCTTCTATTGAAGCTGTTCCACTTTGGATAAGTGCTTAAAGAGTCTTTGGACCAGGGAGGAAGAGAGAGAGAGACCATGGCCTGGTGGTTCAGGCACCCACCTGCTCCAATCACTCTTTAGAGTGAGACACTAGTGCACATGCCATAGGCAGAAACCTAGGCACCTAGGGAACTTTTACCTTGAAAACCTAGGTGCTGAGTGAGTTTAAGTGCCTACAGGGTTTGACAGGAATTTCGGGAATCACATTGGAGCCTAAAACTGGGACTTAGGTACCTAAACCCCAAACTTAGGTGCCTACCTACCTTTATGGATCTGGGCCTCAATGTTTTATTATGAAGTATATTAGGGCAGGATTTGGCAACAATCTTGCCAATGGGTCTGAGCCAAAGCCCACGTGATGCCAGTGGGGGTCTTTCTATTGACTTTAGTGGGCGTTACATCATGCCTGATTAGCTTTTAGTCAGACTAGTGGATTATTTTTTCTTTTATTTACTGGCTGTACTCTATGTTGCTGCATTTGAAAAGGAACAGAAACACCCTAACCGTTTTCTTATTACTAAAAAGATGAATCGTTGTGTCCTTACGTTTAACAGTCACACTAAGTGGTTACTAATAATAAAGTGCCTTTTAACTGTGCTCATTAAAATGCAATGAAAACATGTACTGGGATCATTTCAGAAAATGATTTTTTTTAAAGAGCTTTTGGATATATATATCAAGAGTTTTAGTAAAATCTCTTCTGTGAATTAGAATTTTCCATCATATTACACTAAGAACCATACAGTGTGGAACAAAAAGGTATTTGCTTAATTTATTAGTTAAGAGGTACTTATATCTGTAAATCAGATGCAGATTGCATACAAGATGCATCAAATCCCTCTGGAAAATATAAAGCTGTGAAATGCTGTTAGAGTCTATTGGTCCAGTTCATTTTTACTATTTTAATGTTATATTCCCTGGGTTTCATTAGATTTTCATCCTTTTAAGGAAAGCTAATTATTTCAAATCCCTTTTCACTTCTATCCATATATAGAAAGACCTCATTAAAAATACAATTACTCTGCAGATTGATACAAGGAGTGTCTAGTAAGCTACTGTGTCTCATACAATATCAGAACCAGGATCTTCATCAGCAGTTTTATGGTCTTCTTATGAGTACAGTTTAGTTAGCTGCTCATTGTCAGGCACGGATTATCCACTGAGCCCACGGGAAGCCCTGGCAGCAGTGCTGCCCTGATCCACCAGGCATAGGCAGGTGGGACAGGGGAAGCCCCACAGCGTCCAGATGGGGTGGGGGGAATCTCGAAATCCCAGCACTATCTCATGCATGGTTCCTTTTATTTTGTTCCTTTTGTGTTATTAATTCTTTGTCCTCAGTCTCATCTCTCTGTCCATTACCCTCCTAATCCTCTAGACCTCTCACTCCTTGATCATATCTGGTTCCTTCACCCCTCCAAACCTTCTTCTCACTCCCTGACTCATGCTTTTTTCCTCTGCTCCTACCACATGGCCAATGTTGGAGCAGAATGTCCATCAGAGGATGACCAAGTGGTGAGGAAACTGATTGAGGAGCATTCCCACATTGTGAGGTGTAAAGGCAGCAATCAAAGAGCAGAACATGTCCAGGAAAATGTCTGAAAAAGAGAATGTCCTTTCTTATGTGAGACACCAGAGCTGGAAAGTCATCACACCTGTATGCTACAACACTTGCAGATGCAGTGGAAGTTTGTTCATTCAGGCTCTATTTCAAATTTAGTCCTCGCACCAATTACAGATGCTCTGTTATTCCATAGTGTCTATTAATTCATGGAAGAAACATTTAATTAATTGATTTTATGCTAATCCTGGAATATATATGTGATTAATGTGGTAATTTTGGTAATATTTGTAAGATCCCTATGCATGCCTCAGCTTCCCTCTTTGATTTGTACTGCTATACACGGAGGGTAAAGACAAGGGCTGAAGTGCTGGATGCACATAGCTGCTTTGGTGGAGACCAGAGTAATTAACAAACTGAATGAAGTCTACACATGTGACTGGAGGATCCAGAAGAGACAATGGAAACCCCAGTGGCCTTGCCATTCACAACTAGAGATCAACAGTTAAGAGGAAGGAGATTTTCCCCACCTCTGCAGGGAAGCAGACTAAAGGCCCTGAACTGGAGAACAATTGAGAAAGGTGTCCAGTGGCTGTGTTAAGAGTTAAGCTCTCAGGGTATGTCTACACTGCAATTAGAGACATGTGACTGGCCTGTGGCAGCTGACTTGGGCTCATGGGGCTGGTGCTGAGGGGCTGTTTAATTGCAATGTAGACTTCCAGGCTCTAGGACCCCGTGCAATGGGTGGGTCCCAAAACTTGGGCCGCAGCCCAGGCCCAGAAGTCTACACTGCAATGAAACAGCCCTGCAGCCTCCTCCCCAGCCCTGAGAGCCAGAGTCACTTGGCATGAGTCAGCTGGCAAGTTTTTCTTTGCAGTATAGACATACGCGAAGACACAGGGGCTCCCATCTGAGACTATTTCTGCACAGCAAAAAAACCCAACCAAACAAAAAAAAAACCCAACACAGCAGTGAGTCTCCATGCCAGGGTTGACTGACTCATGTTCCTGTGGCTCACACTGCAGGGCTAAAAACAACAGTGTAAACATTTGGGCTCAGGATGGAGTCTGGACTGTGAGTTCCTCCTGCCTCACTGGGTTTCACAGTCCAGGTTCCAGCCTGAATGTCTACACTGATTTTTAGCCTCACTGCATGAGCCCCATGAACCTGAGTAGATGTACCCTAAGGCAAAGGAGCAGAGAAAGAAAGGAAGAAGATATGATTTCTATTGCAGCATGGCTCAAGAGAGCCCTGCCATTGGCTATTCTGAATTCTGTCTCAACCTTTGCTTCTCTATGCTGACCTACGGTCTTTCAGATTCTGTATGCCAGGGGACTAATAAATGTTCTTGTTTCGAAAAGGATACCGGCTGTGTCTGTATATACTTACTGAGAGCACTGCACCCTGAAGGTGAAGGAACAAGATTCCCACAGTAATCTGGCTTGGTGAGATGTACTGCAGGCTGCCAGAGAGAGAGACAAGTCACTGGCATCCAAAGGAGTTGTGGAGGCATGGGGCTGCCTCTAAAGAACTGTGTAGATTCTTGGGGTCTGGCACACTAAAGTGGTCACTCCCAAGGGACTGGTCAGTGGCAAATTACCCACTGGGCCAATGGGGCCTGTGCCCAGGGACCCCAGCTAATTGGGGGCCCAGGAAAAATGGATGCCCCCAGCCCTGACCCCCTTCAGCCACATAGCGCTCCTGCTGCGGAATGGGGTCAAGATGCTGGGGCTTGCCCCACTCTGCCCACCTGGCTGGAGCTCCTGCCAGGGAATGGGATAAATCCCAGCACCCTGAACTCATTCTCTGGCCAGACCACTGGGCGGAGGGCGGGGGAAGACTGCAGTCGGAAGGGGTGCAAAGGACCCCCACTTGCTCTGCCCAGGGCCTCACAAAAGCTTAAGCCGCCTCTGCTTGTGTTTGATGTTATCTCTTTCTGAAGTCATATAAGGCTGTGTAAAAGGAAGGTTAAGTGTCAAGATAAACCTACAAACACTAGAACATTTAAAACAATTCTGAAGTGGACCATATGACCTTTCATACATAAAGGCATTTCTGTAATGAGGTGACATACCTTACATTGTTTTTAATTTCCTTGCAACTGTGAGTTTCATTTAAATAAAAGAGATGCATTTTTGTGTGAATTTTAATTAGCCATTTTGAAAAAAAATCAAGGAAATATATGCACTATAATATGCTACATTATGTTGTCTTTAAAAATAAAAGCAATCTAGCTACAATAAAAATTTACAAAAAATTAAATGTTTCACAGTCATAGCTTATACATTTCAATAATTACTTATATTATCATTTCAATGTTCTCAAAGAAGTCATTCTTTTAGGAAAGAAAACAAAGTGCACATTAAACAATCAAAAATGTTTAATTCATTTAGATGTAAGCTTCAGGTATAAGCCAAGGTCAGTCGAGTATTCATCTCTGAATGCTATATTACTTGATGGCAATCATTAGTGCTAATCTGAATAGACCTCCTTTTTTGGTGAAAGGAACCTTTCTTTTGATTAGTGTCCGTATATAATTGAACTCTATGGAATATATTAAACGGAGAGTGCTCTGTCTCCACGGCTACAGCGCTGCTGGTACTCCACCTCGGCGAGTGGAATAACATTTGCTGCACCCCCCCTGGAGCACCACGGCGCCAGTGTGAACGAGGTGTTGCTTTACTGCGCTCTGATCAGCCTCCGGAAACGTCCCATAATCCCCTTAAGTCAAGTGGCCACTCGTGTCATTGTTTGGAATCGGCTGTAGGAATGCAGAAATGCCCGTTGAAAGCTCCGTTTCTGACAGCCCGCTGCTTATCTCTTCCAAGACAAAGCAACCATTAGTGTGGAATGCTGTGTGTGAGAGACAGAGAGGCTGGGGGGGGGGGGTCTGCTGCTGTCTGCACTTACAAGACAGCATGCTGACATTCTCTCAGCCCCCCAAAAACCCACTCTCTCTCCCCCCCCCACATACACACAACACACTCCCTGTCACACTCCACCCCCCCATTTGAAAAGCACGTTGCAGCCACTTGCATGCTGGGATAGCTGCCCATAATGCACCGCTCCCAATGCCCCTGCAAGTGCTGCAAATGTGGCCACACCAGAGCGCTGTCAGCGGTCAGTGTGGACAGACGGCAGCGCTTTCCCAGCTGCGCTCTCCGCAGGCGGGTTTAACTCACAGCGCCCTACGTCTGCACGTGTTGCCATGCTCTCAAAGTGCTGCTGTGGCAGCATGCTGCGGCAGCACTTTAACATCGCTGTCCCTTTTTGCCCCTCCCCCCAGGCCACAGACGGGGGCGTAAAAGGAGCAGCTACCCTGGAGCCAGCGATTTCAAAGGGCCCGGGGCTCCCGGCCACTGCTACCGCAGCAGCGGCCAGAACCCCGGGCCCTTTAAATTGCCGCCGGAGCCCCGGGTGGCACGGGCCAGGCAGTTGTGGAGGGGCTGGCTGGGGGAGATGATCCCCCAACCTAGCCCGCTCCACCCGAGGCCCTGCCCCATACCGGTAAGTCTTTCATCTTATTTTCACCCTTGCTGATGAGCTTACTTTTTTTTAATAAGTTACATGTAAGTATAGGCTCCTTAATAAGAAACGTCTTTTGTCAATATTTTCACTGATGTCAGAAAACAGGACACAACATGTATCTGTCAGTGCTTCCTTTTCACATTTGAAATGTTAGCTAGTCAGGTCAGTGAGAACTAGCACATGCTCATGTGCTACTTAACACTAAGAATATGGCTTTTTTTTAAAAAGGTGTGTAAAGGTGTGGTTCTGTTTGACTAAATACAGAAAGAAATTTTTTCTATAAAAAGGTTCTGATCCATGTGTTTGCACTACTAAATCACAGATCTTCACTAATCACACTAGTTTCAATTGTGGCCTTACCATGAGTGCCATGGATGGGGCAGGGTGTTTTTGCATTATACTAAAAAGCGCAATAAACAAACTGTGACTCTGCATCTAGGTAGCTACAAATGAGACATATTCTGTGCCAAACCTACACCCAGTGCAGCATATATTCTCTCACATGCTGGTGTCCTTGAGCTAGATACTGCTTAAAGGGAGGGGAGGGAAGGTGGAGCCAGGGCTGTGACCATTCCTCACTCCTTCCCACCCACTCTGATTCAGATGGATGTGGGGAGATGCAATGTAGCAACAGAGGTGCTCTCCCTCACACTCTGTATGGGTAGCTGACCTAGGGAAATAAGGGGATGAATTACACACCTTTATTCCCGCACATGGGAGTGCATGCCACAGTCTAGCCTCTTATATGTATAGGAGTTTTAAGCATAAAAGTTCTTGAAAGAAACTAGATTTATTCTTTAAACCGATTATTCTGTATCATCCTAATTATGGAACTCGTGAACATTCTAACTGGACTTCATTTTCTCTAAATGAAAAGTATAGAAAACATTCAAACTATCTCACTCTCACTTATAAGTAGAGCTGGGGAAATGACTGATTCTTTGGTTTGCTAGTAGTTCCAAAAAAAAAATTTTTTTTTGAAAAAAAAAAAAAAATTGTTTCAGGTCAAAGTGAAAAAAAAATCTGTTTTGGGGCAAACAAAACATGTTTTGTTCAACCTGAAATGGATTTTTCAGGCATTTATAAAGGTGGGTAGGTGTCATTTCTCCCTCCTGGCCCAATGACTATTTATTGTTATTCATAGGATGTTTCATGAAACAGCACTTCAGTGCATTTTGTAAATATATAACAATACGAAAAAATAGACTCATCGTCACCAGTGTCTGCTCCAAAAGGGAAACTGCCAGGCTCCAAAATACATTACCCCTTGACAAAGAGGCAAGAATATAAGTGGGTTCCACTGACTTTCAGTTGGTCTTGTGCTCCTAAATCACCTAGGCACTTTGAAAAGCTTCCCCATAAACACTACAGACTGGATTATCTTCCTCATGAAATCAATGGAATTGACTTTCATGGGCTTTAGATCAGTCTCTATATGAACAGACGTGTCACGGCTAAAGGGAAGTTAACATGGACAGCAAAACCATGACTTCTCACTATATTCAGTTCAAGCTGTGTCTTGGCTGACACAGCACTTTCTACAGTCATCTGTGAGACCCACGGTAGAGTCTATCAGCATTTGAACACACAGTTCAAGGAATATGCTAACACTGCCATTTCAAATAGCATCAGTTTGATACAAATTCTTAGCCTAAATTTTAATCACACAGCTCAAAATTAATGTAGCATGATTTTTTTCCCCTGCCAGATGGAAGGCTCAGTCCTTCTCCCATTGGTGTCAGTGGCAGAAGTCCCAAAGGGAGCCAGAGCAGGCCCAGAGAGCTCAACTTAAGTCATGTTTGGCAAATTATTTGTTGCTAAAAATACCTTAATAGAACACAAGTTTTGTTTTTTTCACCCTGAGATAACTGGCTCACAATATGGCAGAAGAATGTGTAAAAAGCAAAATCTAATTACTCATATTTAAAAATTGTAACTCAACCCATACTGAAGCTAATTTGCGTAAGAGTTGTAGTGATTTCAAGATTTGCCTGCTCTCGTTAGTTTTAATGGTGTATTAAAAATGAGGATTTGCCACAGATGATCATTTTTTAGCTAGCAAATTTGCACACTCTTTTACATGATTTTTCCCCTGCCCTGTGTCAATATTAATCTGCAGACTAACCAAAACCTTGTTTTTTAATCTTCCTTTGTAAGTATAGATGTGTCAACCGCAACAGTTCAGAATATGGGTTAAAGCTCAGTTCAGTTCTCACTAGTGTCCCAAAACAATACTGAGCTACCACTCTCCTCCACAACATTCCCTGCAACTCTCTGCCTCAGGCTCACACGTGCTTTGGATCCGACCTGCAAGATTACCCCCTGTGGTGCTGCAGGCCCCGCGCTGCTCTCAGAAGCAGCTGGCACCAAGTCCCTGGGGCTCCAGGGGGCGGCAGGGGCAGAGGGCTTCGTGCGTTGCCCTTGCCTCCAGGCACCGCCCCCTGCAGCTCCCATTGGCCGGGAATGGGGAACTGCGGCCAATGGGAGCTTCGGGGGAGGTACCTGGAGGTGTGGCAAGGGCAGCACAGGGATGTGGTGCCGGCTGCTTCCCGGAGTGGCGCACCGTGGGGCCAGGGCAGGCAGGCAGAGAGCCTGCCCTGGCCCTGGTGCGCGCTGCTGCCACCCCAGAGCCACTTTAGGTAAATGGCACCAGGCCGGAGCCCAAACCGCTCCTGCACCCTGCCCCCCAACTCCCTGCCCTGAGCCCCCTGTCGCACCTTGCACCCCAACTCCCTGCCCTGAGCCCCCTGTCGCACCCTGCACCGCAACTACCTGCCCTGAGCCTCCTGTCGCATCCCACACCTCTCCTGTACCGCAACCCCCTGCCCTGAGCTCCCTCCCGCAGTCCGCACCCCTCCTGCACCCAGCCCCCTTCCCTAAGCCCCCTCATACACCCCACACCCCTCCTCTTCCCCAATCCCTTGCCCTGAGCCCATTCCTGCACACTGCACCCCCCCACACACACACCCCACACTCCCTCCTGCACCCCAAACAATGGGACCAAGAATGATTTGCTTGTCCTTGTGCATTTAAGCCTCTAAAGCACTTAGGGGCAGATATGCCATGAAAGGAGGAAGGAACTTCTGGACATGCTCCAAAGATATGCAAAATGGAGTAGAAGCCATTGAGCTCCTTCATAACCCCCAAGTGGACAGAGCAGAAAACAAATTTGTAAGAAGCCAGGGTTGGTTGGACCTCCCCTGTGTGTTTCTGGGAGAGAACATTTTTGAACCACAGAAGATTTGGTTTAAAATTTTTCTAAGTATGAGAAAAGTTTTGGACCAGGGTCTTATTTTTTCCTGACCTGTTAATCTGTCCCAACTTGTAAGACCTTTATTACCCAAGGTATGCTGAACTTTTAGCCTGATATTGTCTGCTCTTGATAAGCTAGAAAACTAGCTCACAAATAAAGTACTGAAATGAAGCGATCATTATGGTGGTGCAGCTGTTAACAATATGTGGAGGTTAATCTTGCTTTTAACGAAGAAGAATGCACACCTGTACTTTGGCGTATGCTTCTTTGTGAGCATGGAGACCTCTCCATTAGGATGGCAAAACTTTCCTTTGGGCTAATTGAACTCTTTTTTGGCTTGTGCACCCTGAGGACACATACTTGAGGTTAAAAAATTTCCATCAGGTGGCTGCTTGAGGTGAAGAATTGTGAATGTGAAGAACAAATAATTAATTTTATGCACCTCATTTTCAGCTCATTTCTTCTTTTTCCTCTAATTATAAACCAAAAAATATGTAAAAATGATTGCAGTGATACTTGTTACAGCGACATTAATTACACCTTTAAAATATGCAATGCTATATTTGGGAATTTTTGTTTTGCTTCTTGTGTGTGTACCATCTGGCCCTTTTTGATGATGTTATGGATATAATCTCATCAAAAAGTAATTCTTACTAAAGCCAGAACAATAATTAAAATAGTAGAACCAATTTTATTATTCATACATATCTGAACTTTGTATAAAAATACAAATGGCAAATTTTGCATAAAAGTACAGTCATCGAGTGAGGAATTTCAGATGCTCACCAACAGAGATTTGTGTTAACAATGGGGGTTTTGGGGGGTATTGTAGACAGCATTCTCATTATTCCCAGGAGTTATTACAGTACTCATTCAAAGAAAATTTGGCATCTACTTTAATAATATGTATGCAGTGTGGTTGTAGCTGTGTTGATCCCAGAATATTAGAGAGACAAGGTGGTTGAGGTAACAAGAGAAGTTGGTCCAATAAAATATATTACCTCATCCACCTTGCTCCCTCAATTTAATAGCAGTCAGTCTAAAATGTGTTTCTGTAAATAAACAAAGTTATTGAAAAATGATTTTAAAGCCTCCTTTGGGTGCCTTTTGATGTTCATGGTGCATTCAGAAAAGGGGCACCCCAATGGATAGACAACAGATGTCTGAATGTTTCATTCGTGCAGCTGCAGAAGTGCACCACAGGATATCTCAGAGACAGGGAGCATGCATCACTTGTGGCACTAGAGATCCTCCACCAAAGCCCAGTGAAGTGAACAGAAAGACTCTCATTGACTTCACTGGGCTTTGGTTCAGGCCCTTCATGAGCTAAAGAGTGCACATACAAATGCTGTAGTGCTCTGTGTTATGAAGGAGGAAGCTATTGAACATGAAAATTGTTTTCTAGGTACAAAAATGCAGATATTTATTGGTACCATAATGATTAGTTTCAGCCAACATCAAACAAAATTTATTTTTATGATTTTTCTCCATTGGTATAATGAGCACTTGTAAAGCACTTGACACATATGTTATGACTGAACGCATTTCATTGGTAGATCAAGATGTTAATTTTTTTTTTTTAGGGCAATACTTTTTTGCATGGTGTGCAGAAAGCCTTAACTATCTGAAAGAAAGGGGAGGTGTTACGCTATAAAACATTTTCTTCTTGTTCTCAGGAATAGATGTTTCCTTCCTTAGGGGCACTTTTACTTATGGGAAGTCAAATATTGAATTGAATTGAATACCATGATTATTCATGATTGGAATGCTAACAAGTAAGAGCACAGAGGCTGCCAAAACTGTAAGGACCTTTCTGGTGATTTTGCATGACATGGAGGACAGAGATACGTTGTTGATAAACAAGAGCAGAGGAGATTTTTTTTAAAGTGAGCATCATAGTATCTATCCATTCCTAGATTTAAAGTGCACATGCACTCTGAGAGGTAACTTTGAGACACTGGTATCATAAAGTGCTATGTTCATTATATCAATGACTCCTGATCACATTTGCTCAGCTAACAAGTTTAAAAAAGAGAGAAAGAAAAAACAAATGTTCTGCCAGCCCTAAAAACTTACCCTGAGATCCAAAAGCCAAGCCAGGTTCTTTCTAGCTCATTCATCACTACCAGTAATAGAGATTGTGTAATTTAACTTAGTTAACAATTCTAACATCCAAGTCAGGGACAAATCAGTTCACTTCCTCATACCTATATTGACTCTGCAGCATTAACAGGTGTAACAGATATTAACTTTTCTTTACGCTGTTGGATATGACATACAGGATACAAATTCTAAATATGACGACAGATTACTAGAACTATTGATAAGGTAAAAAGATCTTTGTTTTGTTACCTGCTTGTTCCATGCCAGAACTTCTCCATCTGAGGACATCAGAAAAACATCCACCACAACCATAACATCAGATTGTGACTTCAGGTGTGGAATAAGCAAATGAACCAAAAAGAAGAATGTTCTGTGCACAAATATGGTCACTCATTGGATCTTGTCTTCACTGAGCCTTGCTTCCTCACTGACCTCTCTCACTGATTTCTTCTCGGATCTCTGTCGGTATTGTGTGCACACACCGTCCAGGCCTTCACCTTTCTTATTCTTTCCATCAATTTCCCCAAGTTCTTAGCCCCTTCTCTCCACCCCTCCCAAATCAAGGACTGAATATCTAAATCCATACAGTCCTTCATTCATTGACTTCTTTGCCCCTCACTCCTCCCCCAAAGTCCACTCAACCACATTCCAGTACTGCCTCATATCCATTTTCCCTGCTTGTGCATGCTTCCAGGGACCATGCTAGCTTCAAACACAAAAAAAGTCATCCTCTCTTTTTTCCACTCTGCAATCTACCTTGCAAAACAGTTATTCTTCCCTTCTTCCCTACTGAATCCAATGCCTTTCTCCAGGCCTCTTCTCCTTCCACTCTCTCTTTGCCTGGGATCTTGCTCACTTCTTCAAAGAGAATATGGCAAGAAATAATCTGCACCAAACTTTGCCTAACATACTCTCTTGTTTTTTCCCTGTCACTAATCTTAATATTTTATCTACTCTCTTCCAGTTTCTTAGAGATGCTGCAGAATGTAAACCCTTTCTTCCCCTTTAGAGGGGAGCAAGGGACTCTGTGGATTAACTACCCCTATACTGACCTAACACAGCAAAAAGGGAAAAGAGAGTATGGAGAACTTCCCTGTTTTCCAAGGACAAGGATTACAATAGATTCTCACTCCTGGAAGTTAAAAATCTCAAGCAAAATCTCCTTGACTGACTCAATGTGTTTAAAAAATGCCCTTTTCAAAAACAGGTGGACAATATAGCACTCATCCTGACCCAAGTAAAATCACTGGTGTGGAAGGGGGTGTCTCAGAAAATACAAATGGCTAAGAAGGGAGCAGATATTTTTCATTAAATATCATTCCTCAAGAAGTGACAATGGAGACCTGCCGTCTTTGCTAATGCTGATATTAAGCTGTTGATAATGAATTAAGAATAGGCCTCCTGACCACTGAGTGGCCAGGGGAAGGGAGAGAATGCAGCCCACCCACTTCCAATAGCAAGGAGACAAGGCAAAGTGAGAAAAAGGAAGGGACACATAGCAATCCTTTGAAACACGAAAGGGAGGGAAAACAAGTGGCTGAATTTGGGTTGTACTACAAGGAAGCTGTGAAATCAGGGTTGAATAACTCCATGCTAAATAAGAATGTTTGGAAAGTTTCTTTTTTTAAAAAAAAGCATCTGTCTAATGAGTATTAGTGAACCTTATCTGAAAATGAATGACTGCATATAGTGTTAATGTAACAGGTCATCATACCAGTCCCTCTAACACAAGCTATAGTCTGTGAACTGTTAAATGATGCCCAATATTTTTATCACAGCTGATTAAACAGGAAATATGCTACTCCCCGGTATATAAGGCACAAGCATACTTTAATAACACACTACACTGCAATACTAGAAATTGCTTCACAGCCATTTATTAGACGGAGAAAATAATCTAGGCTTATACTATTTTGAGTATGGTCCTTCTCCCCCGCAAAATAATAGGCAATAATTACTAATGAGTGTCATTGTTGACATCCATCTCTGCTGCTTTTGACACCAATCACTGATCATATGCTTTTCTTCTTGAAATCTTATCCTCACTCATTGTTCATGAATTTCCTTTTATTTCACTGATGTTTCTTCAGCATTTTGTTTGGTGGATTTTCCTCATACCTCCTCTGCTTTTCAGTGGGAAATCCAGAGGGCTCCATCCTTGTCCCCTTTTTTGACGCCATCTGGCTCCATGTGATGTTATTCAGAAACATGCTTTTATGCTGATGACTCTCCACTCTAGACATTGTCCAAATCAAAACCTTATCTTGTCTCTCTGACATCTCCTCAGGGGTTACCTTCAGCTCAACATAAACAAGCTGCGCTGTGACTCTTTTCCTGATCACTGAGGATAATGCCACCATCCTCCCAGTCACTCAAGCCCGTAACCTAGGCATCAGCTTTGATTCCACAGTCTTTCTAGACCCACACAGTGAGGCTGTGTCCAAGCCTTGTTATTGTTTCCTGCACCACACCTCTGAGACCTAGCCTCTAATATCCACACAGCTAAAATATTCATCCAGGCCCTCATTATCAGTCTGTTGCAGAGTCTCTTTCTGAACCCAGGTCTCGTACTTTGAAGTTTAGCCACTAAGCTAAGGGGCATTCTGGGGTGGGCCACTCTCAATCTGTCTTGCTGAAACTGTTCCACTTTGTATAAATAAATATTTATTGTTGCAGGGATGTTCCCCCTCCCACCAGTCTTCCTTTCTCTCTGTCTCCTTCTAAATAGTTAATTATTTATACAAAGTAGAACAGCTGCAATAGGAGAGATTGAGTGAAACTCACACCAGAATAGCCACTTGGTTAGGAGTGGGGAGACTTGGTTTAAGTCCCTGTTCCAGAGCAGGGAGGGATTCAAACCTGGGTCTGCCACCTCCTACCTGAGTGCTCTAACCACTGGGCTCTGGATTATAAGGGGGGCACTACCATTCCCTCCTCTTTGGTTTTGTGAATGATGTCTGAGGATATGTCTACATAGGGATAAAAGCCCCGCAGCATGGCCATGGCTGGACTGGGTCAGCTGTCTTCGGCTCATAGGACTAAGAATTGTTGTGTAGACATTTAGGCTCATGCTGGAGCCTGAGCTCTGGACCTACCACCCCCATGTAAACATACCTTTAGTTCCTTTGTGAATCTAATCCTTTGTTTCCACATTTCCTTTGCTTTTATTTTTTTAAAATAGTTACAAATGCCCAAAAACAAAGTGAAACCTTTTTTCAAACCAAAACAATTTTTCCCAGACTTCAATTCACAAAAAAAATTGGTTTTGGTTTAATTTGAAAGAATTATTTCTGACTTCTCAGAATTGCCAGAGAACTGAAAAAATCAGTGTTCACACAGCTGTGTCAGATTCAACACTAGTCTTCTGCCTCTTACCCTATGGGCTAGCTACTAGACTCTGCTGCCTTTCTTATTGCACAATACTTGGCCTAATTAATGCTTTGCATATAAGAGCTGAGGTTGAAGGAGACTTGTTGACCTTACAAAAGATTCTTTTACTGATTTATCATCGACATGCAAACTGAATTCTCTTGCCTTAGTGTAGTCCGTCCCCCAACTCTGGATATTGCTTAACCAAATGTAAAAGGTGTGACTTTAATCCCTGGCTCCTTTAAAACAAGAACAAAAAAAATCTTCAAGTACTTTAAACTTTAGTGTTTGCCAAAATGTGTTTTCAAAAAATATGTCTGAGAATAGACACGCTTGGATTCCCCTACAAGAGTTTGCTCTGTCTCCATTTCTAAAAAAAAAAAAGTACTCTGAACAAGATATTCACCAGGGTAATTAACTTATCCTGCTGCCATTGGAGTTAATGACACAACTCCAATGAATTTTAATAGGAACATGGCCAGGCACTTTATAATTTATATAATATATATAAACATCCCCCTTAAGTGCAATATGTAAGAGCTGCATATCCTCACCCTGAAATGCTGTATTCTGGAAAGAGAAACAAAGGGCAAGGAGAATGACAAAACCCTCAACCTACCACTTGATCACTTGCAAACAGCAAGAATGCTTTGCCTGTTTACCCCCAGAGTTGAACTGATATGGGGATAGATGGTGTGACACTGTCAGTGGCTGAATCATTTCTACTAACATTCCACCAAAGCCTGACTGTGGAAACCTTCAGGATCTGCTGCAAGATGCATCTGGTCAACTTGACATTTTTGCTGGCTGGGAGATTTGCTGATCGTGTAAGATAGTCGCTGCTCAGTTAATTAGCTGGAATTTAATTATCCGTGAGTGGGGATTTGTGTAAATTTCTGGTAATTATATGTGGTTAAGAGTATTGATTTTGCTTTGTTTTGTTTCCATAAACATACTACACGAACAAACAATAACCCAATAAATAATATAACAAACCTTGTTTTATCCAAATGGGACGGAGGGAATGGAATTTCTTTGGATGATTTTAGTTTCAGGTCAATGGAAGACTTTTCAGTACACATGGTACTGTTAGCTCAGTTTTGGATATGGAATTTTTCAGGTAAGAGAGATCATGGCAAATGACCCTTTCAAACTTCTGTAGAATTTAGTAGAAAATAACTTTTTCTGTTGAATTCTATAGGATGCCCCCCGCAAAAAAAACCAAACAAACTAGAGAAGGGATATCTTTTTCTATTATATTATAAGGCTTTGAGTCTAATTTCTATAGAACAGTATTACATTTCTATATCTAGCAGCTTTCTGCCTAATAAATTCTATAGGGCTTTTCCATAAAGAGAAGTGTGCCGGTACAACGGTGTTGAATATGGGATAAGACAGAAACAGCAATCAGTTATTATAATACCTTTAAATTTGAAAATCTTTACCCTCCTCCCAGGGGCATGCACAAGGTGGGGGAGCAAGCAAGGGCATGTACCCCTCCAATAATCAGCCTCCTCCGGGGAGAATGAGCTCCTCTTGCCCCAGGGGAAACTGACTGTTCCTCTGGTCCCAGGGTCACAGTGAAGAGAGTGAGCTTCTCCAGTGCCAGGGCTGCAGGGGGGTATAGAATCCAAAAGCCATCACATTTTTATTCCTGTGCATGACCCTGCCTTCTCCCTGCCAAAAAAATCCCCCCTTCTGTACCTTTTGTTGTCTGCCTGGATTGTATACATGATTGTGTCTTTATACCTCTCAGTGAAATCCCCACAAAAATATGTCTTTGTGATTAAGACACTGGACTGGGATTCCAGAGATCTGTCTTTCAATCTTGGCTCTGTCAGTTTTCCAGTATGCTCTTGGGCAAGTCACTTAGTCTCTTGGTGGGAGGTTCCTATCTACGAAATGGAGAAATATTTCTCTATCTCATGGGATTGCAGTGAGGCTAAAACAATTAATGTTTGTGAGGTGCTTGGATACCATGGTAATGGGAGTTGTATAAAAAGTACTTAAATAGTTGGCCCAATAATAATTCTTTGCAACGACATGTTCCATCTGCTAATGTGATGTGCAGGCCATGGCTTGAAAGTATTGATGAATATAATGTCACATATAATAGAAAGCAGTAATAATTAGCAATATTTTGCTATTATTTGATACAATTCATCATGGAAGCTCAGTGTTTTACACATAAGTATACATATCTCTGTAGAATAATCATTATTTCATTTGTTTTGCAGGTTGGGAAACTGAGGAATAGAGAGGTTAAGGACCATAATTTTAAAGGCACATATGCACTTAACTCTCATTGGAATCAAGGCGAGTTAGGGATCTAAGTACCTTTTTCAAATCTGTCTAACCCATGACGCAGAGAAAGGCAGTGGCAGACCCAGAAACAGAACCCAGGAATTGCAATTCCCAGTCCTGTGCTCTAGCTACTAAACAGCATTATTTCCCTGAAGAAACATGCATTTAAAATAAGTGTAAAATATTATTTAAGATATATTCATTATGCCTGAATACTTTATACTGCTGCCCACTATGCTCTGAATTTTCAGAGTAGATTAGCACAATGTGATTTAGCGAAGGTGTATCTACTCAGGAACATTTGCAGGGTGCAAACATGCCTTCAAATATGCACATCCACCAGTCATGAATGGAGAAATAATAGTATCCTGCAGGGTATAATGGTATAATAGAATGGAAAACCTGTAAGGATGTTCAAGCCATTCTATATGCTTTTATTTAGTTTAGTTTCTGCACCTTCAGGAGATTAGTGGCTAATTATATTGCCTCGCTTTTTCCCTTTTTCAGAAGGAAATATTTCAGAAAGGAACACAATAGGTTTTACAAAGCTAGCTTTACATCTAATATTGCCAGGCACAGGTGATTGCTAGGGACAGGTAATGCAAGCAGTAATCATTGTAAGTGTTGTATAAATAGATTTGAAGGTTTATTATTGATAGTATATTATTCTCTCTTTCTTCCCCCCACATTGCCCTCTGTGTGTCCTGTACAGATTAAGTTTTATTTTAAAATATTTGAGTCACCTTTTTTTTTAGTTACCTAACTACAAGCCAAGTGTACAAGGTAAGACATTTCAGTATTAGTCCATCCCTAAACACAGTTAAATGTATAACTCACTCATTTTCCCATCCTCACTTCCCAACCCAAGAGTGAAATGCAAATAATAAACACACATCTGATTTTCACATTTTTCACATAATAATTTAGGATTGGATTCTGCCATCCTGACTAACGCTGAGTAATCCAAGAGCAATCCAAGAGAGTCAGAATTAGAGCAACTCTGCGTTTACACCACTGTAGCTGATCTAAAATCTGGCTCCACAGGACTACTCTGAAATAAGGCACCATTCAGTGCAAATAAGGATGGCAGAATTGGACCCTTCAGTGATTTCTGCTGTACTGCACTCAATGGTGCTACTTTATCTTTTGCCTTCCTGACCTGACCGACAGACATATTTCTTTAAAGGTTAAGTAGTTATGCAAAACAAAAGTCAGAGAAACTTCTCTAATCATCAGGTTATTTTTTTTTTCGATTTCAGTATATTTTATTGCTGTTTATAACAAGTAAACACACAGAGAAAGAACATCAGTCTGCAGAGCAAATTATTCGGGGATGAACTCTTTTTGTGGATAAACTCTTTTTGTCATGCGATAGTTTACACAATTTGTAAGAGATTTCTGCTCCATTCCCTCCCCCTGCCCCATCCCCAGTAATACAAAGGATTGCAAATGTATAAACAATCTGAACCTACTGAAAGAAAAAAAGGAGTGAAGACAGTTGTCTTCTGTATTTAAACAGCATTGTTATATCCAAACATTATCTGCAGAGTGGTATGAATGCTGATGTTCTATGATGATGATGATAGCTCAGTAGCAGAGATGGTTAAAGAATTGCATACAGGTGGCAATGGAAGATGCAGGTGGGAAAGTGTGAGCAATATGGAACTATTAATATTTTTGGAAAGATAAACTCTACCTGTGTAGCCCAGCGAATTGTCATCATTATCAGAGGTGGGAAGTGGCGTCCCGCTGTCGTTCCCCCTCTCTAGGTCATCAGAGTCTGTCGGAAATAACACCAGAGCTGCTGATGGGGTCACAGTAGTAACAGTAGTTGCCATTTCCATCAAAACATGTCCAGATACAAATAAATCCACATATGACAGAAAGACACACAGTGACAACACACAGAATACTTTATCCTTCCACAACCTGTGTTGTGTCAAACACTGTAACAGCTTCAGTAACATTGCTTTTAGTTACCAAATTCCCTTTCTGTTCTGTTTCCTTATTCCCCTAGTTTAATCCTTTTACTGCACCTTTTTCTCTTACTTCACAGCTTGTGAAGTGCTCAGTCTACACTCTGAGAAACAGCCAGCACAGCCTGTGGCGAGCATATGGGGAAGAGTAGGCAGGGTGATTGAATGCTAGCATTGCTAATTTTCTACCTTATTGTTAATCAAAGCTATTGACTGTGATCACTCCCCATCATTGCTGCATCTCCTGGAAATTAGGGACTCAGGGGACTTTACCTCTTTGGAGGGGGGTGGGGAGGAGAGACAGTGCCTTGTCAAACAGGGGGGAGGGTTAATATAAGTACCATACCTACTCTGGAGGAGAGGGCAGGGGCCAGATCTCATCTATGAAAAGGCAACAGTTTATCATCATAAGAAAGATACATTTCCTAGACTGAAAGGCACTTGAAAGAAACACTCAATTTCAATGACGTGGAAAAAAAAATCCCGAACCAGAGAAATCACATTTTAATACTTCGTAAGATAAATCAGTAGTCTGAAATTTCATGACACAAGGTATAATAATAATGAAGAGTCAAAACAGAAGGAATAAAAAGAATCACACAAGCTCTGAAAACAAAATCACACAGCATAGTGGTTTGGCAGTACACAAAGGAATTCTCTACTTTATCAATATCATTATATCACATCTTTATATACAACTACATGATACAGAATGTTAAATGGCATGCAGGTTTATTTCTATTCTCTTGATATAAATAGCAAATTGAGAAGTATTAGGAATGGCTAAAAGTAATGACATATTGAATATGTTGCTGTTTATAAGTGGAGCCAGATCTGGAATACAATCAGTGAATACTGTACTTGGAATATCACTAGTACAGTAGAAAGTATGTCTGACTATTGACTTACTGTTCTCTTCTGTGTTCTACTGTAAGTACTTGTTGACAGGTGTATCATAATTACCTAAGTATTTTAAAGACCTTGAACAAGAATAACATTTCTTACCATTAACATACTTCCTGGATTATTACAGTCAGCAGATATTAAAGTTTGTCATATAATAAGATTGATACAGTTAATTTAAAAATTATATCTAAAAATTTTGCTGATGTTACAAGAAAACACCTATGATCGCTAAACCAGAAATATGTTAGTAAAAATACTTTCTCTGTTTTCTCAGGATGTTTACTTTGTTCATTTGATATCACTTCTTAAAAAGCCACGTCTCTGCTATGCAATGAAAACAGATAGTCAATTTCTTCTTGAAAAGATCCTGATAAGCAACGGACGATAAAAAAAAAAATCTTGAAAAATGAAATTGAAGACAAACTATTTAAGGGTACTCCATCAGACTTTTTTAAAATTAATCAATTAAAATATTGTCATTTTTAAACAGCTGTAGTGGAAATAAATAATTAAATAAAACTTGTTTTAACAACAGATGCAAAAGGCAAAATATGTTCATTTATTGATCCATTCATCTTTGCTGGCTCAGTAATGACCCATGTCAAGTGTACACTTAAAATCTGCTCAGAAAGTGGCAGCGCAGTGAGAGCATCAAAATTTTACTACTCCAGGTTCTTCACTTATTACATGCAGGGGTTGATGAGGTCAGAGTTTTACATTATAGCCATAAAGAACAGTAGGATGGGACTTTTTGATGAACTAAGAGGCAGAGATTCCACGCCTACGGCGCCTGCTCAGGCAAAAAGCTGCACTCAGCTAAAAAACAAAAAATAAACACATACTGTGATTTGACACAGCCAACCTGCTGATATTCCTTTCACTTCAATAATTGTTTCTTGGAGATTTATCCAACGCAGTCATCTTAGGATTTGTGATATTAAAAGAAGTGGGTGATGGACGGCTGGCTACTATTCAGCTATAGGGTAGGTATGTTTTAATTTAGCACACATCTTTATATGGAAAAACAATATAATTAAACCACTTTTTTCCCATTCTAGAAGGACATATGGTATGTCAGACTATTAAAAATGGGCAGTAATAAACATTACATGCTAATTCTTAAGCTAACATTTTTAAACTAATGTGAGTTCAGTTAGGTGCCTAAGTAAAAGCAATCTGACTTTCAGAGGTGCTGAGCATTGAATGAACCAAAGGGGAGAGATGGGGGCCCACCCCTTCTAATAACCAGGCTGACATTATTTAGGGGCATTACTTTAGTCATACATATTTGAAAATGTTGCCCTCAGTCGTCTATCTTCACCAGTGGAAGTGAGTGGTTAGGCGTTCTTTTCTAGTTATACCAGAAAAAAACAATGTGGTATTTAGCAGATTTTTTAATGATTAGGCCATCACCATTCATAATGAATGAACATTATTGAATTAATGAACAAGAATGAACATTATTCATCATCCCATTTTTTGTGAAATGCGAGCTTTTTGACTCAGTCACAAAGAACATGGTATTTCAACCAACACATTGGAGATTACTGTATGTCAGTGGTTCTCAAACTTCTTCCGTCGCTTGTGCAGGGAAAGCCCCTGGCGGGCTGGACCGGTTTGTTTACCTGCCACGTCTGCAGGTTCGGCCGATCGCGGCTCCCAGTGGCTGTGGTTCGCTGCTCCAGGCCAATGGGAGCTGCTGGAAGCGGTGGCCAGTACGTCCCTCAGCCTGCGCTGCTTCCAGCAGCTCCCATTAGCCTGGAGCAGCGAACAACGGCCACTGGGAGCCGTGATCGGCCGAACCTACAGATGCGGCAGGTAAACAAACCGGCCCGGCCCGCCAGGGGCTTTCCCTGCACAAGCGGCGGAACAACTTTGGGAACCACTGCTGTATGGTCTTTGCGCAGGAATCACCATTCACTGATGATGATCAGTGAAGTTCAGTTCCAGGTGTGGTTGAATTCTACCATTTTCAGTTCACTGAAGGTAAGATCCCCCGCAGTGCAGAAGAGCTTTACTGTTCTGTGTGCTATACTTCAATGATCTGCTGAAGATATATTTACTTACTTGAACAGTTAGGCCGTGATCAGGTATTAAGCCAACATTCTGATGTTACAGGGAGTAGCTGTTCAAATAAGGGGCCGGGTAGTAAGGAAGAGGCACATTCATTCTCTCCCAGCTACCTGCTCTATTGCTCAGCTGCTGGTTTCCATTCATCCACAGTGCCAGTTACTGACAGACCCTTTTCTCCTTGTTCCTTCACACTGAAAGCACAAAGCCCTTATGTTGCTGCCCATCTTCGGCCTCTCCCTCATCCCAATACCAATCATGTCCTGCCTCCTCAGGTGTCATGTATTGTGATACGTACAGCAGGGCCATTTCTAAGATTGGCCCCAAGACTGGGCTGAGGTGGGAGGGCTTATAGGGAAGCTCTGTTCACAAAGAGTAGCCATCATTCATTACAATAAGCTGTAATACCTTAAGAATTGTATCTATTGCTCTAAATACAAATTGGCTTCTAATTTAGCTTGAGCTGAATATTACTCACATTTAGGCATATATCAAAATAAGCATTTGGGTGCATCCCAAGCTTATTTTTATGTAAACCAATTTCGATATCTGAGTTCAATTATCGCCTGTTATTCACTTTATAATTAACATAGATCTTAGCAATGTACTGTAAAACATGGCAGAAAGCAATGCCATTTTAGTCATTGCTTCACAATACACGTTATTTCAAGATGCATGACTACATTTACCAAACAAATCATTTTCTGTCCACACTTTCCATCACTATATGCTAGCTTGCACAGTAGATAAAAGTTAAAAAATAACATTTTTTTTGTGAATGGAGAGATTTTAAATATCAGTAGTATCTATAAGCCCCCTGTAATGAAAAGGGAAAACTAAAATTTCACTAAGCACATGGCTTCATTTTTCTTCGTATAAAGTTTTTTTTTTAGTTTCTTTTCAGCATCTAGAATTTATTTATTTATTGTAGAGTTTTGTTATCATTATCAAGCTTGTGCTACAAAATTTCTGGGCAACAGCATTAATTGACATTTTGAAGATGACCATTAATAAAAGATTAGGCAAAAGCAAATTAATATAAATTACTATCAATATTAGAACTGTGTTCTACAAATTGGATCAATTCACATTGATTCCGTCCTACTAATTTAGAGGAATGCAGGGAAGAGGCATGAGAAAAAGTGCATTAAGTACATCAAACTGAGATCTGTATGAGGAATTACCAAAGTATCATATATTTCTATTTCATTTTGTAATGGTAAAGTTATGACACAAAACAAAGAAGTTAACATAAAACCCAAATCTGTTTATAACCCAGTTTCACCTAAAAATATTGGTCTAGTTCGTGATGCACTCGCCATATTAATTAACCGTGCTGACATAGTATTAAACATTGATTTACAAAAAAAGTTCAGTTGTTCCAAAAGATACTATTATAATTTGTCAGATCCTGAGCTGGTGTAAATTGTCATAGCTCCATAGACTTCAACAGTTTTCACTAGCTGGAGGATTTGCCTCTATGTGGAAGCTTCCTCCCTGCATGTTTACACTGTTTGGATTGCATCCTTTTCTAAGATGTATCTGAAATGGTGTCTTCGGGACAGGGAAAGGGAGGTTGGGCACTACTGAACTATACATAAAGCAACAAATCAACTTTACAAACACCTAAAGTGAACATTGTGTGGATGTGTATGCCTGTAAACACAGTTACAGGAAAGTTATCGAACAGACACAACAGCCAATTTTCAGATGAGGATTGATTGGTTTAATGCAGTAAAAGACTTAGGACAAGATTGCTCAACATAGCTCCACTGAAGGCAATAGAGCTCGGCTGATGTATACTGGATGAGGATCTGGCCCATTAAAACAGTACAGGCCACCATAAAGCTTTTTAATAGATTTAATATTTAGTTTTTAGAAAACAAGATTACGACGTGTGAAGAAAATCCTGCTAGGGTGGAGACAATTTTAAACTCCTTTCCCTCTTTATTTTAATTTCGCATTATAATACAAGCCAAAGATTTTAAATTAATTACGAACGAAGGGGAAGTTTCCAGTTATGCTAATGCATGTTTTCAGCAAGCTATCCCTTTGCATCCAATTTTTTAAATACAAATATAATGGCTAATTGTAGGCGACAGCAGCTTCATTATATACTCACCAGGTATAAGAAGTTGTGCAGCATCAGTTATATTTCTTCTGGAAACAAATTCTTTATTATGTACTCTAAAATTCTACAAGTTCACGTTTTATTTGCAAACAATTGGCAGGGAGAGGAACACTGTAAACATTTAATTATACAGCAAATATTTCAGATAGAAGGATTTAAATTGCAACACTTGGTGATATATTGGGCACTGCTTTAAACATGAATTGCAGGAACACTCCGTGGTATCTTCTAACCTATTTAATTGTCACTTTAATCTTCCCTACCCCTTGACTTCTCTTAGCTGTTCTCCCCAGCCCTTTACACTGGCATTCACCAGTCTTAGATCTCATGTGCTCTACATCTGCCACCATTTCTTTCTCTTCCAGACAAAACTGGAGGTAACAGCAATTCCAGCTAATTAAGTGGTGCTTGAAGTTAGTTAACAGGTGGTGGCCCCAGCTGCTTTAGTTGCATGGGTAGATAGACCCCCTTTGCTATCCTACATAAGGCACCGTGATTAATTAGAACAAGGAACCATGTGTTAGGGATGGACAAACAAATTTATAACAGCATTTCCTTCTCTAAGACAAATAAAATTTCTTCAAAGATACAAAATAAATAGGCTACTTGGTGATGTGCATGATAACCATCTAGACTATGTGCAGATTATGTCATATGCATAACAAATAGCTTGTGTGGTTTTTTAACTTTACTATTTTGGCTGTTAATACAACAAAACAAGCTCTCTATCCTACCTCAGGATTTTTTTAACATTACCTAAAATCACCTTATATTACATATATTTTAAATGATAATTCCCTCAGTAATCAAAATGATTGGTAAGGACAGTTAAATAATACCAATTACAGCCTATGTACTCTGGAAAGGTGCTATGCAAGCTTCCCCCTAATCCTTTCTTGAGGTGCACCGCAATTCTGATCAGTCACACTTGTCTTGTTCCTGCAACCATGACTCAAGTCTCCTGCCATCAAACGGACTGCTCCTGTGATTAAGGGCTATAGGAGTGAGTCCATTTCTACTACTTTAGCCACGTGTTGTTGTTGCAAAGTTGCATTATGTGAGTGTTTTGTTATGTGGTTAAGTGCCCACTAAAGGGCAAGATGGAATCAAGTTCAGTTTCTCTTAACATAATGCATGACTTGAACCAAAGTCTTCATAGATGAACTATTGCTGAATCTACTCTCCCACTTAACCATCCCTCGCTCAGTTTTTTATACAGTTAAGCAAGCTCTTTTTTCGTCACGTGTAATTAGAAAAACCTATGAACTTCCCGTTATATATGGTATTGTTTACAGACGGCTAATGAAAATATCTGTCCTGATTCAACACTCCATGACACTGGATTTTCACCAGAGTGACTCTAGAATAAAACAAATATAAAAATAAAGTGTTGACTCACACACACACATACATTGCAAAAGTTGTGAAAGTTAGACAGTGTCATAGATTATATTAATGGAAGGAAAATGGTTGGGTGGTTCCAAATAAAATGAAAATGAACATTTTGGGTGATGTTCCCTTCCACAGAAACATGTTTGTGCATAAGCCAAGCGTGACTGATAAATAAGAACATAAGAGCTGCCATATGGGGTCAGACCATGTACTAACTTGTCCAGTATCCTGTCTCTGACAGTGGATCATACCAGAGCTTCAGGGGGAGTGTGCAGAACAGGGAAGTTATGAAGTGATCCGCTCCTGGCTTCCACTCCTGGCTTCTGGAAGTCAAAGCTTTAGGGTTGCCCTGAGTATAGGCTGCCAATTAATTTCATTGATTGACCCCTGTTTTTTGTATTATGTGTATGGGTAAATAACACTTCTCTATTCACTTTTTCTATGCTATTCATGATTTTATAGTACTCAATCATATCCCCCTTAGTCCTCTCTTATTTAAGCTGCACGGCCCCAATCTGTTTAGTCTCATTTTGTATGAAAGCTGTTCCACACTTTTGATCATGTTTGTTTCCCTTCTCTGAACCTCTTCCAGTTCCACTATATTCTTTTGGAGACGGGGAGACAATAACTGAACACAGTGTGGGCACACTGGGATTAATATAGTGGCATTATGATCATTTTTGTCTTATTCTCTCTTTCTTTCCTGATAGTCCCTAACTTATTGTTAAGCCTTCTCTGACCATTGCTGCACACTGAGCAGAAGTTTCCAGGGAACTATCCATGGTGACTCCAAGATCTCTTCCTAAATAGCTAATTTAGAACCCATCATCGTATATGTATAGTTGGGATTACTTTTTTCAATGTGCGTTATTTTGCACTTATCAACACTGAATTTCATCTGCCATTTTGTTGCCCAGTCATCCAGTTTGGTGAGATCTCTATAACTCTTTGTAGACTGCTTTGGACTTAACTTTCTTGAATAACTTCGTATCATCTGCAAACATTGCCAGTCCACTGTTCACCCCTTTTCCAGATCATTAATGAATATATTGAAAAGTACAGGTCTCAGTACAGATGCTTGGGGAACCCCACAGGTCAACTCTCTCCATTGCGAAAACTGACTTATTCCTACCCTTTGTTTCCTATCTTTCAACCAGATACTGACCCATGAGAGGACCTTCCCTCTTACCCTGTGGCTACATAGTTCCCATAAGAGCCTTTAGTGTGGGACCTTGTCAAAGAGTTTCTGAAAATCCAAGTATACTATACCAACTGGATCGACCTTATCCTCATGTTTGTTGAGTCCCTCAAATAATTCTAATAGAGTGGTGAGGCATGACTGCCCTTTACAAAAGCTGTAACAAACAAATCATGTTCATTTATGTGTTTGATAATTCTGTTCTTTACTATAGGTTCTACCAATTTGCCCAGTATTGAAGTTACAGGCTTACGAGCCTGTAATTGCCACGATCTCCTCTGGAACCCTTTTAAAAAAATGGTGTTCATTAGCTTCCTTGGAGTCATCTGGTATGGGGTCTGATCTGAGTGATAGGTTACATATGACAATTAGCTGTTCTACAATTTCATATTTGAGTTCCTTCAGAACTCTTGGATGAATACCATCTGGTTCTGGTGACTTATTACTGTTTCATTTATGAATTTGCTCTGAAACCTTTTCTGTTGACACATCAATTTGGGACAGTACTTCATTTCAAAGGGTGCTACCATAGAGGTCCTAGATTTGAATCTCTTACCTACCAGCCTAAATTTGGCTTCCAATCCAATATACCTGCTGGGAAATATGTGCAAAATCATTAGAAACTGAAGCCACTTCTTCAGCATACATCTCTGAGCACCTTCGTCCCTCTAGTAACACAGTTCCATTTGGAGCCATGTTGCCATCAATTATGGCCTCAATGTTAGTATCCCATCCCTATCTCCAAGAGGGGCTGCAGGCATGGAGGAGAGTTTCTGCTAGTTCTACTATATGAATTTCTTCTGGGCAATATATGAGGGCAATATGCTAGATTCAGTGGCTGCTCCTCAATGTCTACTTTCCACTCCACATTCAGAATATCCCCAGAGGCCTACAGAGTCCCAGTTTTGTAGATATCACACGGAGATGAGTAGACAGAGCAGACTGTAGAAGGACCTCTTCCCTCTTTTATAGATTTGGGGTCTTTTATGCATTCTTTTGCTCTCTGCTCCCCCTTTCCCTCACATAGCTGAGAGAGGAGCATGTGGGCCTTTAAGTGGACAAGACTTATCTTTCCAAGATATAAAAATGATTTGCAAATTAAATGAGAGCTTTGAATTCATTCACAGGACTCAATCCAGTGCCTAAGAGAAAAGTAACTTAATGCATTCCTGCAGTGTAACAATTCTAAAGTGAGCACTGCAAACTAAAGGCAAAGAGTGCTGCCGACAAACATCCAAACTGATGCCTCATTAAGAGCAAGTCAGTCACGTATGGACTGTATCAGTAAATCACAACCATGAGTAGATTCACAGTAAGCCACAAGAACATGTCAATTCAAAAGTTGGAGTATTCTAACGTTTCCTGTGACACTTCCAAAACAGTGAATTACTTAGAGCTATCCAGTGATTCTCACATTTAGTGCAAAACTGTGCATCCACACAAAGCACCCACATTCTTAATGTAGGAAGCCGTGGTAATTGCTGCTGAAAGGCTCTTTGTCTCCTGTTATTAATAGGGCTTGTCTTCACATACAGCACTACAGCGTCATAGCTGCACCGGTGCAGCTGTGCCACTGTAGCGCTGTATGTGAAGACGCTACTATGCTGACAGGAGAGCTTCTGCTGTCAGTGTAGTTAATCCACCCCCCAAGAGGCGGTAGCTATGTTGATGGGAGAAGCTCTCCCATCAACATAGCACTATCTACTTGCGGGAGTTAGGCCAGTATAACTACATGGATTTGTCACACCCTTGAGCGACGTAATTGTACCGACATAGTCTGTAGTGTAGACCTGGCCACGGTGTTTCTTTCTACAAGACTCTTCTTAAAAGCAAAGGTTTTTATATGCTATAGTAAGATGTATGCTATAAATGAGGAATTTTTAATGGCATTTATTTGAGAGAGGAGCAACTTTATACTTCATGTGTTTACCTGAACAGTTGGCTGGCTGGTAAAAGTCAGATCCCTTATACAATAAATTATTGGACATATACGCATTTGTTGGTAAAATTCTATATGAGGCTGAAGTCCTCTCTCTATAAGTCATCAAAATGCTTACATTGTGCATATTCAGAATTCTATTAGTGAAGCTGCAGATGCTTCAGGGAAATGGGAGGAAGAGAGACTAATGAAGAATTAGCAATAATCATCTAGGCCATGACGAAACTGATACATATATCTCAACCAACTTAAAAGCCACAAGCCTTAACTTGTAACGATTCATACAAATGGTAGTAAGTTCATGTAATACTTCATAGCAGTTCCATAGCATCTTTCATTTCAAGATCTCATTTCTTAGTGAGATTAACGTGAACCTCAAAAGAAAGCACAGGGTCAAAAATTACTCCAAGTTTACGAACTCAAACAACAGGAAGAATAAAGTCACAATGAAATGAAAAAGCCAAGGAAAACAACAATCAATAACTGTTCTATCTCGTCAGAATTCAAGCTCTACAAAATTAATATCAGATAGGCAATCATGCAACACAGCAAGATGCATTCAGGATTTACCGGGAACTACAAATATCTCTGGGTATTGTCAATTTATAATATTGTGGAACCTGAACATGGGAATTATTAGCCAGAGGCAGTAATTTCAAAACTAAATGGATTCCTCAGTAGATCTATGGGAACCCCAGAAATTATTAGAGCACCATTCAAAGACAAAGCCCAAAACAATCAAGTATGAACATTTGAAAAATGATATGGTTTAAACCACACAAGGATACCAAGAGAACAATACAGGTGTTCAGTTAATGTGCACACACACAAAAAAACCCATCAAAAATTGATGGCTAAAAGTATGAAGCATGTTAGACATGGTCAAGAATACTAACTAAATCAAAGCCTGGACTGCAAATTTGCAGAGGACAATGTGCACCCACAGAATCGTCATAAGCACACTGGAGCCTCTCAGACATGGTGTCAGATAATGTGTCCCTCATTTCTGTAATAAAAACATATTTATTTTTTGTGCTGCTGGATGCAGGGCAGGTAAGCAATGAATGGAAGAAGGTAGATATGCTGCCATTATTTTGAAGTGTAGCATTGGAGAGGTTATTAATTAGAGACCAATAAATCAGACTTCTAAGCCACGAAGAATATTGGAATTATTTATTAGAGATGAAGGAGTGCATTATTTAAGTGAAATGGAAGCACAGACAACTCCCCAGTACAGGCTCACTAAGAATACATGGTGTCAAAGAGAGCTGATAAATTTCTGTGGAGAGTCTATCAAAATATAGTGATGGTACTAGCAGATATGATGTTCCTCGAATTCAAGCATAATTTTGGACAGCAAATTAAAAGGGACAGAACTTGGACAAAATTGGAGGAATTTCTTTAGCAAGCCCCATTTTTCTGTTTGTTTTCACTTCTGTTTATTGTGTCACTGCAACAATCATCAATCATGGTTAAAATCAGCCACCTTAAAACAAGGAATAAGAAATAATTCTATCATTAACAGTACTAGAAGTCACATCCATATATATCACATGTACTGTGCCTAGCCTGATGGGTCCCAACTTCATTAGGGCATCTATGCTCTATTGTAATATAAATAATAAAACAACATTCCTTCAGCAACAATCAGAACAAGGATGATTACCACAATTAGCATAAGAGTCCCAGTTTTGAACGCTAAGCACTTATAGTTAGGCACCTAAATCTGACTTTACATGCTCAAGTGAACATAGGTACCAAATAACCTTTTAGGGTATCCAGCTGCTCACTTGGGACCTGCAATCAGATGTAGGTGCCAAAATTGGAAAATTTGGTTTGCTGTGATTTTCCACTTGACTTAAAAACTAAATAAACATATAAGTGGAAAAGAAACCACAGAAGACGAAATCATTGATAAGAGGAGGAGCAACACCAGATCTATACACTGATGCTATTGATTGTCACTATTAAAAATAGCTAGGCTTGGAATGATTAGATTTTTCTTGGTAAATGTCAATGAATAGAGGTTGCACCATTCACACATAAACTGAAGAAAACAAATATTTCCATCGATTATAATCCAAATATATAGATAGGCAAAGTAGGAGAAATGCCACTTGAGAACTTATTCAAATTTGATTTAAAGCTATTTACTTTGTATATCTTGAGTTTGACAGATAATATTGAGAATTTGTGTTGAATGGTTATTAAGCTTCAGCTTTTTAAACTTCAACATCTCTTATAATTAAATAATTATTTTCTGACACCACCCTGATAAATTCTAGCAACTGTGAAGTGATAAAAATCTAAGCAAATGCTTAAAATCCATAATTTTGCATGACTGTGAAAATGTATGTGATAAATATAGAAAAAATCCTAAACATTGATATTAACTGTCAAAATTATCCAAATATAAAAACCAAATTAAAAAATGTCCTCACAATTCAGGTCATGTACCATCACTATCCCTAAAATTAAAAGGCCACAAATGACATCTAAAGCTCACAGGCTGTTGGTTTTGGATAGTATTACATTAGGACATTAATTCATTTGGGCCTTCACTAGATCATCTCTTTACCTAGATCAGGGGTGGGCAAACTTTTTGGCCCAAGGGCCACATCGGGGTTGAGAAACTGTATGGAGGGCCAGGTAGGAAAGGCTGTGCCTCCCCAAACAGCCTGGCCCCTACCCCCTATCCGCCCCCTCCCATTTCCCACCCTCTGACTGCCCCCCTCAGAACCCTGACCCATCCAACCCCACTGCTCCCTGTCCCCTGCCCGCCCCCTCCCGGGAGCCTCTGCCCCTAACTGCCCCCTGGGACCTCACCCCTATCCAACCTGACCTATCCCACCCCCCCTGCTCCCCCTGTGCCAGATACACTAAACATTTATATGTCCCTTCATGCTTCAACCACCATTCCAGGGGACATGCGTCCATGCTGATGACAGGTTCCATTCAATAATGATCCAAAGCAGTGCAGACTGAGTCAGATGTCACCAGCAGAAGGTTGATTTTCTTTTTTTAGTGGTTCAGGTTCTGTAGTTTCTGCATCAGAGAGTTGCTTTTAAGACTTCTGAAAGCCTGCTCCATACCTCGTCCCTCTCAGATTTTTGAAGGCACCTCAGATTCTTAAAGCTTGATTTGAGGGATGTAGCTATCTTTAAAAATCTCACATTAGTACCTTCTTTGCATTTTGCGAAATCTGCATAGAAAGTGTGCTTAAAATGAACAACATGTGCTGGGTCATCATCCGAGACTGATATAACATGAAATATATGGCAGAATGTGGGTAAAACAGAGCAGGAGACATAAAATTCTCCCCCAAGGAGTCACAAATTTAATTAACGCATTATTTTTTTCATGAGTGTCATCAGCATGGAAGCATGTCCTCTCAAATGGTGGCCAAAGCATGAAGGGGCATATGAATGTTTAGCGATTCTGGCACATAAATACCTTGCAATGCCAGCTACAAAAGTGCTATGCAAATACCTGTTCTCACATTCTGGTGACATTGTAAATTATCGCCTGTAAATGTAAACAAACTTGTTTGTCTTAGCGATTGGCTGAACAAGAAGTAGGACTGAGTGGACTTGCAGGCTCTGAAGTTTTACATTGTTTTGTTTTTGAGTGGAGTTATGTAACAAAAAAACCCCTACATTTGTAAGTTGCACCTTCATGATGAAGAGCTTGCATTCCAGTACTTGTAGGAGGTGAAGTGAAAAATACTATTTCTTTTATTTATCATTTTTACAGTGCAAATATTTGTAATAAAAATAATAAACACTTTGATTTCAATTACAACACAGAATATATATGAAAATGTAGAAAAACATCCAAAATATTTAATAAATTTCAATTGGTATTCTATTGTTTAACAGTGCGATTAAAACTGCGATTAATCACGATTAATTTTTTAATCACAATTAATTTTTTGAGTTAATCGCATGAATTAACTGCGATTAATTGACAGCCCTACATTAGAGACATAAACTACTGTCATTGTAGTTACATTGCACTTAGATCAAAATTCACCACCACTTTTGAAAGTCGGCACTTCAGTGGAGTTGTATATGCTTACACAAGCAGTAAATTTGACTGACAAATAATTTGCGTCAAGTTACATTGCACACACCTCAAAACAAAGGCACAGTGGGTTTTTTGATAACCAAATATGAAGAAAAATGCTAACAACAATAGATAGGTGCTGAAAAGGTTATCTGTAGTTGTCTTCACCAGACAAGTTTCTGTTTAGTTTTAGAAACTTAATTTTCTTAGTAAGAGAGTCCTAAAGTATAAATTAATGAGAATATTGATAAATACCTTGAACTGGATTTTCTAAATAGTACACTTCTTAAATTGTCTTTTTTTATTAACTACCTGGCTTTCTCACAGCCATTTCTGCAAGTGGGGTATAATATTTTGATACCCAAACAGTAGTAACACAGTGGGATTTCCTATTCAGATAAATTTGAACAACCCATTTTGCAACACTTTGCAATGGGATTCTGGGTTCCTGAAAACCTTAAACTTCCAGTAAACCCAGTGGTTCCCCCACACTCCTGAGAATGAAACTCACCAGTTTAAGTTAACCAAAACACATACAACTTGGGCATAATTTTAATGAGAGGCAACAGCATCTGCTTTGGATTATTGGCTGAATGCTCTTCCAGAATCTCTTCCATAAAACTGGGGCTAACCTAAGAATCTATTGCAGGGAGAGTGTCTTCCACTATGCCATGTGACAACCCTCCCCTGCCAGGACCAGCTGAGGTTGAAAGAGCTCCTGACAGGCTGCTGGTTGAGAAAAATATCACAAAATATTTTAAAGTGGTTGGTGTTTAACCAAGGACAAAACAGATTTAAGATGAGATTTCTAATATAGAGAGATGTGTAGCCTGAAAGTATTATTGGCATGAATTTTGGGATAGCTCCGCTACTCTCAAGCATCAAGTTATGCAGGTCAGCAGAAATGAGTGCCAATAAAACCTTTATATCAAAGCACACGTACATTCTGCACATGTCCCTTGTTTACAGCAAAACTGTTGCAGAAATGTTTTAGATATACCATAGTTTGTAAAATGTATATTTTTCCCCTGTCCTTTTCCTGTAAAGCCAGGTCCTTAGTCCAGGGATGAGAAAAATCATGATAAAGTCTCTAGTGTTGATCTGAAATAGCTATTCCATACGTAAAATTACAACATTATTAAGGTCCAATATCTTGGGACCTTTCATGGCTAGAGGCAAATGCTCTCCCAATGCAAAGCTGGGAATCAATCCTTTCTCATGGTTTAAAGCTTCCATTTCTAACTTTCATGGTTTGTTAGATAGCTGACCTTCAACCCCTTACTGAGCCTGGACAGACTATTAGCAGTAACATCAGGGGAGTTGCCTTAATGGGCAGGCTGCAGGGGAGGCAGTCCCAGGTGCATTATAAATGCAATTTATCACACTGTCCTGAAATTGATCGATGAGATATCACTATGCACCTAGAATGTATATATAAAATCCACACACGTGGTGGAGATATCCCTCTGACAAGTCGCATTTATCAGGCATCTGTGACCTCCTGATGTATACCCTGCTTATTGCAGGGGTGATTTAAGTGCTTAACTTCAAGCAACTGCTTAATGCCTTGATTCAGCATAATACTTAACCACATGCCTAATTTAAAGCCTGCCACTAATCCCACTGAAGTCAATGGGACTACTAATCCAACTCCTCTGGACCTATTGCTAAAATTTCAAGGCAGAGGCCCTGGCTTCCTATAATTTTTGTACAACACCTGCCATATTTGGGGCACAATTGTCAGAACAATAATAAATAACATTCCAGACTAATGAGCAGGTTCAAACAGCTCCCGCAAAAGAAGGAAAGAGCAACCTGTCAGAAATATTTCCTCCTTCTCTCTCAGTGGGAGTTCATTTCCACTAGTCGCATCTCCTGCTCCCCATGAAGATTCCCTGTTGCTCAATGAAACAGTTCCCTGTGGCTCTCCCTCTAAAGAGTTGCTTCATTTTGAGAACCAAACAGAGTTAGTCTGTGGTGAGAAATGAATTCTGTGCTGGTGTCTAAATACATTATTTTTGTTGTGGCTGCAGAGACAGAGTGCTACAAGCTCTTGGTGGATGCAGCATCAATGGAATTTTTGTGAATGACCATTACAAATCACTAGATTCTCCATTTAAAAATAACAACACAAAAATGTACGCCACAGCGACAGAAAGAGAAAACATGGAAATAGGAATGGAAGGACCAGAGAAGATGCCAGAATGGAAAATTTCAGACGAGACAGAGCTGTACTCTTTATCTAATTGAGTTTATGGATCAAAATGGTTTGCAAAGTATAAGTGCATATTAATAATCAGAAAATAATTTACCACCTGCTTTTCTTTTACAAGGCAATCCGTAGGTGTCTTGAGATTTACTGAGAGTCCTAAGTTAGAATGATTCAATTCCCGCCACTATAACAGACTATGGACCTGATCCTACAAGAAGGTCAGTGGGACCTCCTGGTATTTAAAGTTAAGCATGTGAATAAGCCTCTCAAAACCTTATATTGTCAAGTATTACTGAAATAGAAGTTAGTGGTATCAGACATCTTTGTGCTCTAGCAAATCAAGAAACATCAAGTTTAAAGCGGAACATTTAAAAGTCTGTTTAATTTGTATATTAACAATTGCCAGGTAGCAGTCCAAACTATGAAGCAATAACTGTGAGTGGGGAGGGAGGTCTGGGGAGAGAGAGAGAATGGAAAAGGAAGGAAAGAGCAAAAAAGCAATTTTTTGTTGAGAAAATGTGCTCTTAACGCTCACAAATAGCATTTTTTTCAGTAAAACTTTCATAAGGCTATTCAGCATAATATGGGTTTAATAAACACGTTTGACAGCTGAATAATCTACAGATTAGGAGCCTATAGACACGATAAAGTTCTCCCCTGAGCTGTGAAGTTCTAATGATTATCAAGCCAGAGATGTACTCTATTTATTTTTAAGCCCCCAATAAAGTTTATGGGTTGTTTAACACTCATTTTTAAATCCCTAGATGCTTTGGATACATATTTTTACTGCAAGATATAAGACATCCTTTGGTTATATCACCACCATATTAGCCATGGGGTGGGAGGTGGGGGAAGAAACTTTGTACAAACTGTCTGAACTCTTTAGGTATGATTTTTAGTATCTTTAATTAAACAATAAAACAAATGAGAAGTGTCTACCCACGAATGACTTCATTAACACCAAGGGACTGTTCAGAAACTACAGAACCCAAAGTTAGGGCTCCAACTCCGCTCATCTGACTCCACTGCACCTCCGTATGAGAGGCAAGGCCTTTTCCCCTAAAATTCCCCATCATTGCTACAGCCAGTGGAACAACATCAGCAACAACAACAGTGGGATATTTTCGTGGAAAAAAGTCTAATGCACGCATAGCCTTACATTCTTGTGTTAGGAGGTCTCAGAGCACTCTGTAATCTGACATGCCATATGGAATGCATTAAGACTCCAGTTCAGCAAAGCATTTAGACACATTTAAGTCTGTCTCTATAGTGCAAAGCATTTAAGCAAGTACTTAATTTGAGTATTGACGTTGTGACAGTTATGGCAATGTTCTGCAATATCCTGGACAAACCTTACTGAATTAAATTAAACCTTATTGAATTGAGCTTCAGTATTTTAGGACTTCATTGTATTAAAAATGCAAATATTTTATGTATTATTGCGGGATTGTATGGAAATTCTTTAGGAGGAAGACAGGAGCAATGCAATCTCTGGGAAGTATTGTGAGGTTCAAAAGACGGTGTTGAACAAGTAGCAGAGAGGAATGATCTTTTGGGACAATACATGTGAAGCTGAATTCCTAGGCAGTACTTGGGAGGAGGGGATTGCAAATTCCTCCTATGGACTCACACTTGGAACCTTCACCCAGACCTTTTGTCTAATGATCACCTGAGGACAATTCAAAGACAAACTGCATAAAGAAGTAACTGGCTTACTCATGAGGGTGCCACTTCCGAGCTGAAGCTGTTATGAACTTGTGACCACAGAAAAATCCCTGGGTGACATTTGAAGGACTGTTCACTGGCCAGAGCCCTTGTTGGAGTTGGAATAGGGGTGATCTCTGGTAAGTTTGTTAGCATGTGTGCAGGTTCTTTTGTTGCTTTAATATGTTTTCTCTGTAATACTTTTTCCTTAGGAATAGATGTGCTTGCTTAGAAAGAGCTATGTGGTAATGTAACGGTGGGCAGTTAAGGAACTGTGAAAACTGGAAACAACATGGTCAAGAGGGGAAGAAATGAATGTCTCCACCCACAAGAATGTGTGGCTAAGGAGCCTGGAACCTAGAGTGGGTGCATTTGTTGTGCAGTCTGTGACAGACATCAACAGGACTTAAACATGTGCTTAAAGTTAAAGATGTGTTTAAATGCTTTGCTGAATAAGGATGACCTACTCAGTCAAGGCCTATTAAAATGTTAGCCTTAAGTCTGATAATTAACTCAGTGCGGTTTGTATGTGCTTGCACTCATGAGTATATGAACTCTACTAGACCCATGTTAGGGACACCCCTAATATTATATAGTAGAGTCCTCACATTGTACACTCAGGCAAATGAGTGAAAACACCTATTACATGTAATGTGTCTCCTATGAAATGAAGCACCAACTTGTATAATCATTTGCTATTCTCTCTTTAGAAAAATATGATTTCTTTTAAACCTCCTCATTACAATAACAAATAAGAAGTCATTTTGGGTAATAAGGAAGTAAATGGGCATGGAACCACAATAAAGAAAAGCCAGCTGAGGAGCCTGCTACAAAACAACACTATGTATAATTGGTGTTTAATTATGTAGAATTAACAAATGGCAGAAGCACTGATTGTATTACTTGACCAAGGCTCTTTGCCAAGTCAACAAGCTGGGTTAAATGGAGGAAGCAACCCATTCAGTTATCTGATGCCTTTGAGTGGGATCTTGACTGCTGTGTGCTCCACGCGTGTTGCCAATAACATTTGGCAGAAGAAAGAAATGTGTTGATTTGCTAAAGCAAGGTCAATTTCTGTAAGTGACATGGGTGAATGCACCAATAAAATCATAACAAAGTTTTCTAAACATTTTATGACAAAGGTTTAGTAACACAACGGGAGCCCAAAATACTACTTAGTCTGAATTTGTAGAGTCAGTATGTTATCCAATAAATATCTACGATGTTCATTTTAATGCCTACCTCTAATAACACCACAAACACATTAAGAATATGTGCACATGTGCACTCTCAAAAATTTGCTTTCCCAAATACTTCAGCGCATAGTACGTTCTAACTTAACTCTTTCCTGTGCATTTTTGGTCCTGATCCAATCCCACTGAAGGCAATGGAAACCCTCTCATTGATTTCGGTGGACTTTCGATCAGACCCTTACTGCTTTCTATGTTAAATTATCCATCCAAGTGGGCAGGATGGTGAGATGATCTATTACTTCCCACTTGAGTCTCCCCTCAAAAAACCCCACCAAGACAAAGTGACACATGGCACAGATCCTCAGCTAGTGTAAATTGTCACAGCTCTGTTGAAATGAATGGAGCTCTGACAATTTATGCCAGCTGCCCTTGAGTCTGTAATAACTTGTATGAGTTTTCTCTCTGTGTCATGAAGCCCTAAAGGATGAGAGGGTCCCAGAGAGTACAGCAATTATAGTATCTAACCCCACTGATTTACAGAGCAGTGCAGTTCAGTAGCCACCTTTGCACACCTTCCCCACCCCCAATTTCCTATGTGAGCTCCTCTGTCATAGTAGGGGTCTAGCCCTAAGTTTTACAACATGTTGTGTTACAGGAAAACTTTCAGGGTCTGTGCATTGAAGGTAGTTCCCTGTCCCTCATTTTATGAATATTGCTGAATTTCTCAATTAGGTTTTCACTTTATATGTTGCAAATCTGTTTGCATTAAGCTACAGCTAATCAAAATTAATCTGACTAAGAATACATTATTCAATTTCATAGAGAAAACAATCTACCATATTGTTAGTGAGGGGGTGAACCAGAAAATGTTTTATAGCTTCAGTTTAAATAAGCCTCTTCCCCAAAATGTGGGTGCATATCTGAAATTTTTGAGCTTGTGTTTATCCCTACTTTGTCCATTCTTTGACGTTCATCCTTCTCCTCCCCTTCTTCCAGCCGTACCCTTTTCACACCCTGGGCTTCAAAACCCTCTTCCAGTCAAACATGCTCCTTGGATTAGGAGTTGTGGAAATAGAGGAATCCGACTTCAATTTTGAGAGATGGTTTAATATTAATTATAATAAATAATAATAAGTCTAGCTCTTATATAGTGCTTTTTCATCAGTAGATCTCAATGTGCTTCACAAAGGCGGTCATCATCATTATCTTCACTTTACAGTTGGGGAAACGGAGGCACAGAGTGATAAATGAATTGTCTTAGGTTGCACAGTCCATCTTAAACAAAAGCACAGGGTCCCACTCTCAGAAAGGAGAGGGCAACCAAAAATTTGTGGATCCTTCTGAGCCTGATTTAATATACCAGTTCCTTTGCAGTCTGCCCTTTCTCTCCCCTCCCAAATTCTTCCTCTATATTTAGGCCCATTCTGGAAATTCCCCTCTCAGATTGGTAGCAGTAGGAGAAATACTCCTGGATTTGTGAGCACCTTCAAATGGAGAAGAGCCTGAGGGCAGGGATCAGGAATGTCTATTGTTCATTTCGTAGTTATTTGTTAGAGATGCAGAAGACTTGGTGAAGACCATGGACGCAGCTGGGGTGGCCGAGCTGGGCTTAGATGGGTAAAGCTGGGGATAGAGATTGAGCAGGAAAATCTCCATTAACCAAACTTTTGTGTGTGTGTGTGTGTGTGCATGTGCATGTGCGTGTGGCAAATTTATACAGGTCCAGATTGGTTCTTATTTTAACTAAATATGGTTTGAGCTGGTAGTGTTGAGATTTGGATTAGTTTTAGGACATGGTGTGGGGTTCAGGGTCATGGTCAGACAAAGGTTTAGATTTGGATGGTGGGAGATCTAATGAGCTGTTCTTTTAGGAAGTCTTGTGAGATCAGGTGTCCTTGTAAGATTATTCCCATGCTAGGCCAAAGTATTGCAAGAATATCTGTTCTTGCAAAAGTTTGATTGTAACCAAACAGCACCTCAGAACAGAAAAGAAAGATGACAGCAGAGGTTTTGGAGCTTCCCCAAAACAGAAAGTGGATTCAAATCGGACCTCTCTCACCATACTTCTCAACATTGTAGGGCACAATGTACGACACGGACCTAAAATGAGGGACAACTGAGAGGCCTGTCCCCTAAGAAATCCTCCTCAAAATATGAAAGGCTACAGAATCCAGGTTCTAGTGTTAGCCTGTCTTTAATGGAAGAAAACTGCACTTTGCCTATCCTTATTTATTACAATTTATTTATTTTATCACTGACATTCAGGATCATGAAAACTAGCATTGGAACCACAGTGTGTTACGTTTGCAAACAGAAACGAAAATATACTATATGAAGTACTCCTCTGTGTGTGTGTCTGTATAGCACTATGTAAAGTTGAGATTTTTCCAATGCAAACACAAGTAAGTCTGGGCATCCTCCTATATTTTAGATTTTACAGGCCCAGTAAAACTTGACCAAAACTTGATCTACTGATAGCTGTCACTTGTATGACTTAAACTTCAGTTTAGATTAATTAGATTAACAGACCTCATGCTGTAGGTTCCTGTACTTCCACCACAGCTATTAAATTACACACAAAGAATTTATGTTTTAGAGTCTTGCTTCCTTAAATCAAATTCCAGTCCTGTCACCTTTCTTTCATTTATAAGATTACAAGGCTCTCATTCCTTTTGTCATAAAACTGAACCTCTGCTAAATTCCATTCCAAGTACCTAATACGTTTATGATTTCTGTGCGTCTGATCAAGTATCAACAAATCTTGAGTCAAGACTGGGTTAAAGCAGTTCACAATGGGTATCCTGTTAAAGAAATAAAGAGAGAGAGAAGTGAGGGAAAGTGGGGTATATTTATCTTTGAAAGGCTCACAGCAAGCAATGCTACATTGAAAGCCCAGAGAACAAATTAGCCTCTCAGAACCTTGTACGTAGGAAGGTGCTAGAAGGCATGTGTCATTTGGAAGAAGCCGGTTTCATTTCTTATCATCATAGTCAACACGATGAAAAGCCAGTATGGCCTTGTGGTTAAGGCAGAAGGTTGGACTACAGGAAAGGTGGGTTCATTTCCTGCGCTCAGAAACGGCCTGATGTGCTTACTTGATCCGGGGAGGAATCAGAGACCAAGTTGTGACTCTGAAAGCACAAGCACATTACTGAAGTAAGCCTGCAATCTAGCCCAGAGCTGTTTATGTATGCCTTTCCCCTCAAATATCTGAACAGCCAAAAAAAAAAAGACTTATTAACAGTACCAAACATTGCTAGCAACAGTGGGAATGCTTGCACTGAGAGGCTGTTATTTTTATCACCATGATGTCTTTTAGCAGCGATGGACAAAATGGTGGTAAAAATGCTGGTGGACAGTCTAGAGTAGCATTCCCTTCATTGCAATCACTGATGGAGGTGCAACAGGGCTATATCAATGATGGGAAAATTTACGAAAAAAGCTCCGTGTAGGCAGCACATCACAGTCTGTCCTGTGTCTATTCAAATCATTACTTATTTTAGCAGTGTCTGCCTAGCTTTCTGTTTTTATTTTAATCAGTGGGAGTGCTCGCTGCCTAAGACTATGCAGTGTTGCAGATATAGGCTCACAACTCCAATTAAAGTCAATGGGAGTTGGACTAGAAATTAGGGCAGTACATGGCTCTTAATGATGGACACATTTCTTTGAGAGTAATGGCTTACCCACAATTGTATTTCTTTAAAACTCTATAATTAAAGCCATTTGGTATAAGTACACAGGAATGCAATAACTGGAAATCCCTTTTATTCATAACATGGGGGAGGGGAAAGAACTCACTCACAGCACATTGGGCCAATTCCAGTCTGGAGGAAGGGATGCAACAGCAAACCTGCAGCTCTGTCAAATGACCTTCAGCTAGCTCATGCAGCCCACGAAGGCTGAGCCAAGCTAGTGCAGAGAAACACTGAATCAGTGGATCCCCGGGCAGTCTGTGCTAGAGGCACTCCAGTGGAGTTTTTTTTTCCTCTGGCTTGTATCTTCCAGACAGGCAGGAAATGATACATCTCGAGCAAAGGCTTCAATTTGCAGGTGCACTTCTCCTGTGCACCTGTGGGAGTGAATCTGACCCACAGTGAATAAAAATGACTCACAAAAAGCAATTAAAGGAAAAAATGACAAGTCATTGGACATTACTTTAAATGCTATGGTATGCGATATGTTATTTGTATTACAGTAGTGCCTAGAGGCCTCAGCTGGGATTGGTGCCCCATTGTGTTAGGCACTGTATGCACACATAGTGCAGAGGTCTTCAATCTGTGGGGCACCCCCCCCAGGGGGGCCTGGATTAACTTTTGGGAGGGGGGATGTCGTTATAAGGATATAAATGACTTAAATCTTCATAAGAAAACAAATCATAGGAATCCATCAGGGGAACAACTGAATGGCCAAATGGATGCGTGGATCGCAAGGGAAAGCCATTTGAACCAAGTTGTTGAAAGTTCTGATTGTGTCTTAAATCACCCATCATATAATTGTTTGAAAAGCAGGAAGCCTGTGTGCGATTTACATGGCTATTGACAATATTACTGTCTCCACTTCCTGGATCAGCTCCCACAGAGGGCGGGGAGGGAGCGCTGCCCAGTTCCACTCCTGGCCCCAGTCCCAGCTGCCAGCTCCACACTCAGGGATCTGTTCCTGGCCCTGGTTGTCGGCCCCAGGCCTGAGGAACTGTGCCCAGGGTCCCAACTGCCTGCCTTGTGCCCAGGACAATGGCTACAGGCCTCAGCCCCGGCCAAGGGTCTGCTCCCGCCCCTGCCCTTAGTTGTGGCCCCAGCCTTGGCCCCCTTACCCCTGTCAGCGTCCCCATCCCAGAGCCATGGCCCCACTCCTGGCTCCATGAGGTAAAAAGTTTTGGGGACCACTGAGATAGTGAGAGTCAATTCCTGTCCTACAGAGCTTATAGCAGGGGTGGGCAAACTTTTTGGCCCGAGGGCCATATCTGGGTCGGGAAATTGCATGCAGGGCCATGAATCTAGGGTTGGAGTGTGGGAGGGAGTGTGGGAGGGGGTGCGGTGTGCAGGAAGGGGCTCAGGGCAAGCGGTTGGGGTGCAGGAAGGGTGCAGAGTGTGGGAGGGGGCTCAGGGCAGGGGGTTGAGGTGCAGGAGGGGTGCGGCGGGGGCTCAGGGCAGGGTGTTGGGGTGCAGGAGGGGTGTGGCAGGAGGCTCAGGGGAGTGGGGGTGCAGGAGGGGTTTGGGGTGCGGGCTCCGGCACTGCTTACCTTGAGCAGCTCCAGGGTGGCAGCAGCGCGCAGCGAGACTAAGGCAGGCTCCCTACCTGCCCTGGCCCCGCGCTGCTCCCGGTAGCGGATGGCACCACATCCCTGCGGCCCCTGGAGGAGAGGGGGGCACAGGGCTCTGTGCGCTGCCCTCGCCTGCGGGTATCTCCCCCGAAGCTCCCATTGGCCGCAGTTCCCCGTTCCCGACAACAGGAGCTGCAGTGGACGGTGTCTGCAGGCGAGGGCAGCACGCAGAGCCCTCTACCCCTCCCCATGGGCTGCAGGGACATGATGCTGGCCGCTTCCGGGAGTGGCGCAAGGCCAGGGAAGGCAGGGAGCCTGCTTTAGCCTCACTGTGCCATGGGGCTGGCAATCCCGCAGGCCGGATCCAGAGCCATGATGGCCGGATCCGGCCCGTGGGCCATAGTTTGCCCACCCCTCACTTTTAATTTAAATAGACAAGGCACACTAATGATAGGAGGGGAAACAGACACAGAGTGGTAAAGTGATTTGCCATAGACTGCACAGCAGATTAATGGCAGAGACAGGATTAGAACCTAACCTTCCTGATGTCTAGGCTTGTGTTCTATCCACTACACAACACTGTCACTACCTTTTAGCTATCAGTAACGAGATACCTTTAAGAACTAGACTGGGATTCTTCCATTACCACATACACACACACAAAAAATCTCTCAATAATAGCAGAAATAGGAAGTTCCTTCCCTCTTCACTGTCTCTGAAAAAAAAATACATTCATGTTGCATATTCTCTCCCAAATCACAAATTTGTATTTTGGGCTATTTTCCACCTCATTCGATTAACATACTCATTCTAGAAAAAAAGGCACATGGTGAAAGATACATTCTTTGAATGAAAAAGGGGAAAGAATTCTTAGTGCCACAGATGGCTGTCAGAATGAAATGAAGCTTGTGTGTGCTGAGGGAATCAGATGCAAGTGTGAAATCTGAACAGAAAGGAACACAGCAGAAGGCAACATTTCAAAATGCATTTGGCATCAACTGGCATTGTGAGGGTTAATTTACCACCAGGAATTGCTGAGCCTTTCACTCTCGGTAGAGACACAATAGACAGATCCCAAAAGTGCCCATCTTAATCACAGATGCTGAGGATTAATGCTAAAATGAAAGCTTCATGAATATTAAAAATATCAAAACTGCTAATGATGTAGCAGAGTTTGGAATAACATCCAATCTGAAAATCTAAGGCTATGGCATGCAGGCATAGTAAGACAGTGTCTTTTTAAAACTGATTAAACCTACTCAATTTGTAACAGAAAGAGGCTTATGCATATTAGGAGCTGCATTGACTGCCAAACTTTACAAATTGCACAGACTAATTACCATAATTAAGCCCTGGATTGAAGAAGAAAATTCCATTTATCTCAGAATGACTCAGTGGAACTTCAACAAAGAAGGCAAAGAACATCAGATGTTTTTTCCTCCCAAAGTGGTGATTCAAAAGCAGTGGTGAAAAAAAATAATCATCAAAGAATGACAATATAGGAATAGTATTGTTTGAAAATCATGAAAAACAAAATCATTCAGGGCCTGATCTTGGAATGTAATGAGCACTCTCAATTCCACTGGCTATCAGGCTAAGTGCTTTTTTCCCCCTTCAAATATGTTATCAATGAGGAAAAAAAATCCAAATATTTTTGTACAGCCATTTTTAGCTTATCATCTGAATCCACACCAAATTCCTTTCACTATGCTTAATCATACTCAGGGAGCACTGACCAGGACTTGATCAGCTGCAACTTTCCTGCTGCTATAAGTGTCTGATATTTGCTCTCTCACATCAACAATGAGCAGTTATCATGAATGATGAGATAACAGCTACAAGTTTTTAGGATACAGATTAAATATTACTCTGATATCAAGCTTGACCCAAAGCCTACTGAAGTCAATAGAAAGACTTCCACGGACCTCACTGGGATTTGGATCAGACTCTTACTTGCAGTATAACCACAAAAGCAAAATGCTTTATTACAGGCAATAATTCAGATATCCAGCTAGATGTTACTTTCTTTTTTGTCTTCATTTATAAAACAGACGAACATAATGTGAAGGGCACAAACCAGTGACACACGAGCTCAAATAAAGCACTATGCATGCAATACAGTTAAAGTGGGCACGTTTGATTTTCCAAGTATTTGCAGCTTTTTAGACAGATGCTACACAACTCTACCCATGAGATTGCTTTCTTTCATGAATGGTTCCATCAGTAATATGATTGTTTCCCCTTTCTCTCACCGGTTATTTCATTTTAGCTTGCAACTACACATTTACCTAATCCTTATCTAATAAGAAGGTGTCTGTCTCAATACATGTTCAAGTGTCATTCAGACACAGTGTATTAATCAAGATGACCCTGAGTAGCATATTCAGATCTGCAATAAAGATATGTACACCACGGGGTTTTTTTTAGTAAAAAATGTTCTCTTTCACCACATTTTTACAAAATTGAGCTGAATTTTGGCCACTACTGAATGCAGCATAATTGTTTAATTATAATACACTCAGTCAATAAAGTGTAAGCCAATAATTAGTTGTAAAAAACAAATGGAAATTTGGAAGCCAAGTTAACTGTAAGGGAAAAGAAGAGGTGGAGATGCATCAATGAAAAATATTCATGTTACAAGTTATTGTATTCAGTTACAATATTATGAAGGCCATGGGGCAATCCAGCCAATACATGGGGAAATGGAACTTTGCAGGGGGACATAAGGCATGATTTCAGTAGCGCAGAAGACCAGAGGTGGGACATTGGTAGTATGCAGCAGATGCAAAGGGAGGAGAATGTGAACCAACAGTGATAGGTATCCATATAGATAACTATCAACACTGATACAGACTTCTTAAGAAACTTTAGGAATTCTCTTTGGCTAACTTTGCTAAAAATTACAGTTGCTAAAGTACATATTTTACCAACACAAGCATTCAAAAGTCAAGAACTCACTAGTTAAATCCTTATCCAATCCTTACAACCAACACTCATTATTTAATCTTGCACTGTTATTTGCTGCTATTACTGCTGAAAGGGAGGACAGAATAAATCGTCTTGCATCCTAATGTTAAAATGTCAGATTCCTTTTGAATGAATCTGACAGCATAAATAAACCCCATTTTCTCTCCTTTTCTCCACAATTCTACAGACAACTGAGAATTCTAGTGGCCAAACAGACATTCCACAACCAATTCTGTGTCAGTAGAACCACAGAAAACGTGAAGCACAATTTTGTGTTGGTGGTGGTGGGTTGGGTTTTTTTTTGTTTTTTTTTTTGGCTAACATCTGTCATGTCAGTTGAATTCAGAGCGGATTAAAGAGCAAGTGGCAGCTAAAGGCAAGAGGGTGTTCTTTCAATACTCCACCAGTAAGACACTGATTGACTGAGCTCATAATAGCCATTCACAGTTCAACACCTTCAGTGAAAAATGCCAACACTTAAGATATACATGCTTCACCTGATCCTTTGTTTGATGAATCATTCCTTGAGTATTTGTGTTAGAATCAACTTGATATACAAAATATACAGTTATGTGTGACTGTCTCACACTGTCTCACATCACACCATTTCAAGTGACTTTATGGGGGAAAACCTTTTATACAAGATCTTTTAAACAAGGTCTAAAAATATATACTGCTGAATGGTATAAATATTATAGTAAATTTATTAACGATGTTATTTGATAACAGAATAAATTAATGTGGTCTACAGCGAACAAAAACATGTACCAACTTTAGTTATGAACTGTATAGATATCAAAGGTCTCTAGTATTGGATAGAGGGTTGTTTTTCAGACTTGAGGTGGGATTTTCAATAGCGCCTACTTGATTTAGGAATAGGTCTTAATACACTTGTAACTGCTGTAGTGAAACTCCACTTATTGTATAGAGCGGTCAAAAGGCCAAATTTCTTAAATGCATATTCATAAATTTTCACTCTGTTTTTAGTTCAGCTTCATTCCACTATAACCAGTTTTGACTGTGCTAATAATTCCTGTAATCCATGGAGCCCTCAATGCCAATGGCAGAGGGCACACCATACCATAACTCTCATCAGGCCTGACGCACCAATTTGCCCAATTAACTGTTGTCATAATCCGTATGTAAAAGGTGTCATATGCAAACTGGAAACACGCTGGACATTAATATTATTGTGTGATGTATGTATGGGTGGTGCCTAAAGAATTATAGATGTGTTCTGGGAATATGCTCCTAAACCCAGCCTGTGCCAGGCAAAGGAATGTTGTTTTGCAGGCTTGACTGTGTCGCCAATGTAAATTAAGCAAAGCATGACCAAAGACAAAGAAAGACACATTTAAACGTAAGGTAAACAAAGCCACCAGGCAGGCAAGGGGAAGAAGATAGAAGGTGGATAGAAAGTTGGCTAGATTGTCGGGCTCAACGGGTAGTGATCAATGGCTCCAGGTCTAGTTGGCAGCCGGTATCAAGTGGAGTGCCCCAAAGGTCGGTCCTGGGGCTGGTTTTGTTCAATATCTTCATTAATGATCTGGAGAATGGTGTGGATTGCACCCTCAGCAAGTTTGCAGATGACACTAAACTGGGAGGAGAGGTAGATACGCTGGAGGGTAGGGATAGGATACAGAGGATAATCCTAGACAAATTAGAGGATTGGGCCAAAAGCACCTAGGGGTGACAGTGGACGAGAAGCTGGATATGAGTCAACAGCGTGCCCTTGTTGCCAAGAAGGCCAATGGCATTTTGGGATGTATAAGTAGGGGGACGTGATCATTCCCCTCTATTCGACATTGGTGAGGCCTCATCTGGAGTACTGCGTCCAGTTTTGGGCCCCACACTACAAGAAGGATGTGGAAAAATTGGAAAACATCCAGCGGAGGGCAACAAAAATGATTAGGGGACTGGAACACATGACTTATGAGGAGAGGCTGAGGGAACTGGGATTGTTTAGTCTGTGGAAGAGAAGAATGAGGGGAGATTTGATAGCTGCTTTCAGCTATCTGAAAGGAGGTTCCAAAGAGGATGGATCTAGACTGTTCTCAGTGGTAGCAGATGACAGAACAAGGAGTAATGGTCTCAAGATGCAGTGAGGGAGGTTTAGGTTGGATATTAGGAAAAACTTGTTCACTAGGAGAGTGGTGAAACACTGGAATGCGTTACCTAGGGAGGTGGTGGAATCTACTTCCTTAGAAGTTTTTAAGGTCAGGCTTGACAAAGCCCTGGCTGGGATGATTTTGTTGGGGATTGGTCCTGCGTTGAGCAGGGGGTTGGACTAGATGACCTCCTGAGGTCCCTTCCAACCCTGATATTCTATGATTCTATGATGACCACTTAACAATTGGAGGATGGAGACTGCACCCCCAGAAGCCTTTCTGTCTCTGGGCAGCCCTCTTAGAGGCAAAGCAAAGAATTTCAACCTGGAATTTTAATCTGTCAATATTCGTACTTGATAGAGTGTAGTGATACTGATAAAGTTTAAATCCTGTCTCTTTAAAGGCAGACTGAGCAGCTCCAGCCATGGAACAAAAACGGTTGTTTTTCTAGTCACCTGGAGCTTTTAGGCTCAGTAAAGCACAGGCGAGATCTAAGGAACATTAGTAATGCTAGAGTTTGAGAGAGGAATTTGGAAAATACCCACAGTTCTCCACAATGGTTGTATGAAAACACTTGTTTGTACTTTGATACAAAAGTGTCCAATGCCACATGGAGAATCTTTATTCATCCTTAGCCTATAAATATGCACTAGCTAGTGGCTAGATAAAACAGCTCATAGAATTGGAGACAGAATACATTATGTTTCACCTGTAGTTTACTGGTTCAAATTCGATCAGATTTGTAGTGAAAGTAAGTCAATGGCTCTTTGGTAACCTAAATAGGTCTTAGTACAGCTTCTAAAACAGAACAATTCCTAATGGGAAACCAAACGGCATTCTCATCAGACAGGCCGGAATAAGCATGAGACTGAATTACTCTCTTAGTGACATAGAGGATTCTTGCAGAGCAGTATTGGGAGGGCACATGCTGGGCAGTATGTAAGGAAGCTTACAGTGCCTTATCCATGTTGTAGCTTTCTGTGGATACACAAGGGCCTTCAGTCTTTGAGTGCTAATGTGGCATTAGCATTTACTAAAATCATTGTCCATATACCCCATATGCATAAGTTCATACATACTGGAGTCCACTCTCTACTCCTGAGGGAATTCTGCGCCAAAAAATTAAAAAAATATGTGCACAATATTTTAAAATTCTGCACATTTTATTTGTCAATAAATGGCAGTGGGGAGAACAGGTCACTGGCTGCACTGAGGTGGGAGATCACCCTGAAGCCCCCACCTCCCCCGGTACAGAGACTCGGCAGTGGGGCTGCACCTGACACTGACACAGCGCAAGGGCTGGGCCTGCCCCAGAAACACCCCAGGGCCCTGTCCCCCTGTACCAGACAAGTGCGAATAGACAGGCTCAGCTCAGCTCAGCAGGATCCAAGTCTGGGGGGGGGGCTTAGTGTGGGGGATCCAGGTGTGGGGTGAGAGGTTTCTGTGTGGGGCAATCAGGGTGCGGGTGGCTCAATGGGAAATCTGGATGCACAGGGGCTTGTTGGGGGTGTTTCGGGTGCAGGCGCAATGGGACACTGCAGGGGAGCCAGGTGAAGGTGGTTGGGGCTCAGGAGGGGGGAAGCTAGGTGTGTGGAAATGGGGCTCGGTGGGGGGGTCTGGGTGTGGGAGGCTCAGTAAGGGGGTCCAGGTGCTGGGTGAGTGGGGCTTGATGGGGTAGGGGTACAGGTTCAGCTGGTTGGGGATCAGTGGGGTGGGGGGCTCATCAGAGGAGTCCAGGTATAGGGGGGTAGGGCTTGTCAGGGTGAGGGTTCGATAGACCTGCTTAATGGGGGAGCCCCAGCTATTGCCGAGGGAATGCTGCATGCCAGGCTCCTGCTTCCCCCCATGATTCCCCTATCTCCTTTTATTTTCCATCCCTCTCCCTTTATTCCCACATTCCCCTCCCACTGCCCTATTCCACCCCTTATTCCTTCCCCACTGCCTCTTCCCCCACCCCTTATCCCCACTTCTCCAGCCCCACTGCGGGCACTCCCTGTTGCACAGAAAACAGGAATGCTCCCAGCACACAGAAGGGGAGCACAACTGGCACTAGGACCCAGGAGGCAGCATTCAGCTGCAGAATCAGTGAAGCCAAGACACAGCTTCCTTCCACTGGGCAACTCTGCGCTTGCAGAATGAGGTGGGGCAGTGGCATGTAACACTGTGTGCCCCCCATTCCTCGCCTCTGTTTGGAGGGGGCAATCCCCCCCCCAAAATGCACCCATGGTCACCCCCACCCTCTCCTCCGCACACGGCTTCTCTGACATTTTCTGCAGGGAAACACAGGAAATCTGCGGGGGGCAAGGGGTGGGCGGTGCGTTTTCTGTGGGCATGCTGTCACACAGAATCTCCCCAGGAGTAACTATCTAAAATTCTTGCTGTGGCTACTTCTGTTACTCAAGGAAACGTTATCCTTGTTATATATGCTGTGGGTGTTGATCCTGCATACAGTCATGGGAACAATTCAGGGAGGAGGGGTGAGAAGAGAAACCCAGCTTTATGAATCAGCAAAGAAAAAGGGAGCTGCTGGCAGGGTTGGATTGAAACATATGCAAACTAGGCAAATGGCTAGAATCCAAATGCATGGGGGTAGCCTGGGGCCCAACAAACAGCCATACAGTTCACTTGCTGCAGTCAGGCTGGCCAAGCTGTAGATACACTGGGACCGGCTTCTAATCCACTCACTCATATTTTCTGAGCGGCCCTTCATCACAAGTAAGCAGCACTCTAAGCAGCAACATGATGAGCAGCCAATCCCAGCGGATTCAAAGCATGGCCAGGCCAGCCAGAAGGAGTGTACTGCATCTGCCTAGATTATCTATGCATTAATCCAGCCCTGCCAGGAGCTCCCTTCTTCTTTCCTGATTCCTGAAGCTGGATTAACCCATCTGTGGGCTTTTAACCATATATTTATGGACCCTTACCTTCCTATGAATAACATCTTAACTTTCCACTATCACAATATAATGCAACCATCTATATTCTGTGTCTTGTTATGGACATCTCAGCCATTTACCTCTAGAATTCATGAATCTGGATTTTCACTTTCCTGTCCTCATTCAACTCAGTAACTCCATTATTCCTCTCACTTGGAGTCATATGGCACTAGCTTGAGTGGTCCATGCTGCTGCAGTCTTCTTTTTCAATTACTGTGGAGATTAGTACATATGTTGCCTCAGTGGTCTATGAGTTAAAGCACACAACTCCAGTGTTCTACTTTTGGGTTAGTCAGTGATTTTCCTGTGTGTCTTTTGTACGTCACTTTCATTCTCTGTACCATCAATTTCCCCACCTATAAAGTGGGAATAATAGTTTACAAGGTACTGTGAGTTTCCATTTATAAATATTTGTAATGCACTTAAAGATATACAAGGTGCTAGCAAAAATGCAAAGTAGGAGTTATACAAAGGACAAACTAAATGGCACCACCACCCGTGACCAGTGGTGCTAATAGGGGCCTATTTTTGCTACACAGAATGGTTGCACACACTTGGCAACATTTCTTCTCAAACCACTTCAATGCTGCATGATTCTGAATGAGTGCTAGATACCTCTCTAATGACAGAAGATGTTAACTGCCGCAATTAATGGGCTGCTTGTGCAGACTACTAATAGACAAGGTTACTCCTGACACACAGCTACCATAACTGAACAATCTAATTGCAAATTAAATTAATTTAAATACATCTCTGGCACAGGGACAGAGGAGAAGGAATGGGAGAAGAGGGTGCAAAACACCTGCTCCTCTGTGAGCCAGTGATAAAGCATGGAGCACAACATTATTCTCTGACATACTGTCATACTGAGAATTGATGCTGGAACACAAGTTTGGCCATAGTGGATCTGGCCACTGGGTCCATCAGTTCCAGATTTCTGCCCACGCTAGGTGTTCAGAGGAAGCTGAAGATCTCAATGCATTTAGCCTATTGGACAATGCTGGGAACCATAATTAGTTTGTGTAACTTGTAGAGATCTCTTCATGCCCTGAAACATGAGATTAGTTTACAATTATGAAAGTAGCTGACAGGTCAGCACAACACCTTGCCTCTACTTTAAATTCTCGTGAGTTCCCTATAACAGTGGTTCTCAAACTTTCTTTTTTGCGGACCACTTGAAAATCGCTGAGGGTCTTGGTGGACCCCGTAATGATCTTTCCAAACGTTTGTACCATTAGAAAACTATTGTAAAGAGCTTTGGATAAAAGCACTATGTTAAATAAAACCTTAATAATAATTAACGTTTTCGGTTCTACAAATAAAAGCGCACAACTCATATTTTAATATCAGTAATCTTACCTTTCTAATGCGATGGATGTGCCCTCTCCCCTGCCGTGGCAGCCCCTGACCTTGGGCTGGGAAGGTGGGGGAGTTTCTCCCTCTCTCCCCTGCCATAGCAGCCCCCGAGCTGAGGCTGGGAAGGAGGGCTGTCTCTGCCCAGCAGCTGCAGCTCTGGAGCTGGAGAAAGTCACCTCTTTCTCTGGCCGCCACAGCCCTGCACGTCCCAAATTCCCCCCAACCCTTCTTCTCATCCCACTGCCCCCTCCCATCTACCCTCTATTCACCCCAAGGCCATCACCTTACCTTACATGTGCGTCTTCTCCAGGGTCCAGGCACCTAATTAGATTATCTTTGTCATTTATGAGAAGAGGTTGGTATGTCATTAACTAAGTGAAGCTTGACAGTGAGAATCCAGTCTATAAAATATTAATACCCAAGATTTATGCCATTTTCAGAGTGAACTAATTTCTTGGTATCACATATGATTTTATTTACTAATTTCTCCAAGGACTGTTGCAGATCAGCCAACTCTAACATCTCTTTACATGTGGCCACCTCATGGGATTGTGCTGCTGAAAAACATGAGCCCCCAAAATGGGAAAGTGTCACAAAAATAGTATGATTTAAGAAAATCACAAGACAGATTGAGCATCTTTATAAAGTAACAGGGATTTCTTACTTGTTTTTAACACAAAGGAAAAGAAAATGAAAAAAAGCTACCCTCAGACCTTTTTCAAGGGTCAGATTCCAGCATAACAGAAATCCTGCACTCCGCAAGGTGAGTCCAGGACAGGAGTTGACTGCCTGACGTAGCACCTCCAACTCAGAGAAAGCCTATTCTAGCGGATTTCTGTGTCAGTGATCATCAAAAGCCCTTCTGGACTGTGACCACAGATCAGTGAGTGTGTCTCATGGACCAACCTGACTTTTCAATGGCTCTGTGTACAGCTCCCACTCTGATTATCCTCGCTACTTGCAGGAATAATTAGTTGCGGATTGTGTGTCAGGCTGCTGCTGGACAGAATCCAACTGCATATTAATGCTGCTTTTACCATGTATCTGCATTGGTGGGAAGAGGGTGTTTACATCACTTTCAGTGTCCAGAATGTGGTTCCGCATTTGTCATTCATTTTGATGCAGTGTATGTTTGTATTATATTTAATTTCATATTGGTATATTTTTGTTCTCATTCCTCTCTACAAGATTATATTTGGTTGCTACTAGAAAAAATATAGTAACATGTTGGCTTATACTACACCTGGCTGTTTAGTAGCCCCAGTAATAATGAAGCTCTGTGGACTCAGCCTTGTATTCTGTATCAGTTAAAGTTACTTTCCCAGCTGAGATGATTTAGTAACTTTTAACCAAGGGGACAGAATGCCAGAGTGGGAAGCAGATTTTCATACAGATGTCAAATACAATAGTCTGTTTATAGGTGAAAGTTACATGGCGATTAGGATCACAATAGCTCAGATTCATGTTTCTGTAGAGAGCACTAATGAACAGGATCCATTGTCTATGCTAAAAATATTTACACACACACAGGTTTCTCAGATGGCCACCTCTCACCTTCCGGAGTGTTGACGGCTTCTGAATGGCAAATTATTAACTCAGGTGCAGCATTTTGCTCAAAGGCAGAGCTCAATCACTGGTTATGCTCTATTTCTTCCTACCTATTGTTGTATTGGTTCTCCATGCTTTCAGCAGTTGGAATATTTACACCCAATATCACATCTTGCTCAAGATTTTCCCTTGCTATAAAGTATATGTGGAATGCACATTTCTAGAATGCTCTCTTCTCATTGGGGATCTTTGTCAGTTAAATGGGTTTAGGTCATTACTTCTACTTTTCCCTGCAATAGGCAAGTCTACAACGCAGGCATCATGTATTAAAGCAGGTGCTCTGGGTACTGCAGTTTACGATCCATATATCATAGACCCCTCATGTGCATATTTCCTAAAAACTTCGTGAGAACAATTAAGTCTAACTGTTCTCCTACTGGTTGACATTCCGGCTCGAGCAACTGAACTGACCGATTGGATAATGGCTGGTCAAAGGTGCATGGCTGTATCTCTAATAAAAGAGGTTGCCAACGATTTTCCACTGGGAAAACCCCCAGCCAGACTGGATGGTAGGCTGTACAAGGACTCAATATGCAGCTTGTCCCCTCTTCTTAAAAAGGGAGCTAAAAAGTGTTGTCCAGAACTCCTTCTCCCACTGAGCAGCAGCAGCAGCTACTCTCTCAGTCGTAGGTCTCAGAGTCACCATCAGGGCCCATCTGGGACAGAATACGCAACTGCAGCTGGAGTGCTGTCCCTAATTTAACAAGCCTCTGGAACAGCTACTCGGGGAACTATCACTACTGTTCCTGTTGGGCTGCATTTTGATGAAATGGCCTTTTCCATTCAGAAATTCTTCAGTCATTTGCCATCACCTGAGCTTCTAAACGTTACCTTACTCCCAACCATGTGTTGAGTGAGATTTGGTTGAAATGCAGAGATCCACTTTACTAGCTAGGCCCATCCAAAAATATGGATTCTCTTGATTGGGGAGGGATGCAACCATGCTTTTCCTTGATTAGAAATCCCTTCATGAGTCTCTGCTACCTCTATCTTTGAATCAATCAGGCACTCTTCTTGTCAACTCATGGAGTATTAAAAGGGACAAGTAAGGCAAACAAGCTTTTTCATTCTGCAACTGGCTGTGATATGAATTGGGGAATTCTAAAATCACTGAACAAACTCCTGGAATTTCATGCAACTCCCAAATTATTTTTGACAGCATGAGGCTGTTGAACTAGACCTTTCTCAAAAATCCACTTCTTTTGCATGTACAGTTGACTCTCCCCTGGGACAGCTGTTCTGAAATCCCAAAAGGAACATGTATACATATAAATTGTGAAGGGAAGATGCTTCAACATGGTTGTGCCAGAAAAGGAGACAGCCGAGTGGAGATAATAAACGGTGTTAGGCAAACGCAAACTCTGCTTCAGTTTGTAGAAACTACATCAGACACATCAGCAAAACACAGTGGACATAGGGCACAGGTGTTCCAATTGCTGTGTTTTCCTTATTCTTTGACTGAGTTGCCTGCTGCAAAAAATATTCCCCGAATCCCTCCTCCCCATGCATGGTTTGGGATTTTAGTCAGGTTTTTATGTCAGTTAGTTTAAAAATGACGGCAAGCATGGGATAAAACACAAGTATTTAAATGATCTTACTAAAAGAGTGGTTTCACAAGTAAACTTTGTCAAGAGGATAGTTGAGTCCGGTGACAGAGCACAGATAGTAGCAGTGTATATTCACTACACAGGAACCAAACCATTTTTTTTTGCATTACATTACACATACATATATCTCCATGTATTTACTGTAGTATCTGAGAATTCCATAACATTTAGAAGCCTAAAGAATGGACGACTAAGTTATATTTCTAGGTGGATCAATCCAGGAACTTCAATTTTAGAACTGTCAAAAGTTAGTAGGGCACTAAAAATAGATTATCTAAAATACGTCTGCCAGGAAGAGCAGAAGAATTGACATTTACCTTTTAATAGTGCTGAGTTGACCAAATATATAAAAATCAATTACATTTGCAAATCATTCCACAAAATATATATCTTATAAATATTTATTTCTCTTCCTTTTCTTATATCTGTGGGTTGATTTTTAAATATGATGTATGACTGTTGGACATGCATTATTATTTAATCTCAGAGATCTATTCAGATTAGTAGTTAATATATTATTTTAATTCATCTAACCTATATTTCCAACAACCATAAAGAAGACTAATGGCTTTATGTCATTAAAAAATAGCCATAAAAACAATATGGGCAAAAATTTCTGACCACTTTCAACAGTCTCTCAGAAGCAAACTTCTCATTTGGAAATCATTGTTAAAATTATTATTTTGTTTGTCAGCACTGTAATAAAACAATTAAATGTACATTAAAGATTCCCCCCACTACTACCCAATTTGCCATCTTCAACAACCCCTATAAACTAATCCCAGGGCTTTGTAATATAATTTTATTTGACCTTTAGTTAAAGAAAATCTTTATTAGTAAACAACTTTGGCTGGTTACTCTAGTGGTCAATTAAAACCAGCTTCACCGGTAGACTTGTAACCGCTAATAAAAAAAATAAAAATCAAGGTAGAGGTAGTGGGCGCATTATAGGAAAGGAGAGGCAGTTTCCAGTCACAATTAAAACAAGCACTGATTAGGCCCTTGCTCAAACAACAATAAATAAATAAATAAAAATACTGTGTATGTTAATAACCTTACCAGTTATTTTAAAGGAGGTCATTGAAAAGGTGATGATGGGTCAACTCCAGCAACAGCTGGATTCCACACCTGTACTTGATCTATAACGGTCTGGGCTCCAACATGGGTATGGAACTGAAACAGTTTTGAATTCAGTGGTTGATTCCTTACAGCAGTGGACAAGGGGAGACTGTCACGAACATTGTCTGTCAGCTGCTTTTGATGCTACTGACAAAAAAGAAATGTTGACTTGTCTGTGAACTCTTATGGGAAGAGAGAGAGGGACACTTCAGTGGCATATAATAGAGCATTTTCTCAGAGGTCCCAGAGCATAATTCTGGGCACTTATGCATGAGGGTGCCAGAACCTTTGTAGAAGTGGTGGGGCCAAGGCCAAAGTGCTCCCTCCCTTTCCACAGCTGGCTACTCTTGTGGTAAGCCCGCTGCCGTCTCTTCTGATGCCACAACAGCCCCTTGTAGGTGAAAGATATAATTGCAGTGCCTAACCGGCAGAATGTATTGTTCTGCAAGGAAAAAAATATCTGTGGGGGACATGAATTCTGTGCTTATATGCCTTTTGTTAAAAAGTGGGGGGGGGACATCGCCCCTGGGCCCTCCTGATTCTGGCATTTGTGCTTGTGCATCCTCTCCAAATGTGCTCATACGAATTAGTGTTAGGATCCTACTGGGTCCTACCTGTCACTCCTCTTTTACAATGGACAAAAGAAGTAGTGGGATTTGTGAAACATTTTATTCTTTATTGGCATGAATAATAATCAGTTTTGCCCTCTTACACTGAGTTCAGTTTCTGCAGTCCCATTGCACTCCCAATGTCTGATTATGATAGCGATTTGGATAAAGGCGACTGGTTGTGACTCTTCCTAGATGAGACAGAAGTAATGCTTGTCAGTAAGGAACCGTGTTCAGAAGGGTGGGTATTGTCAGGAATCAGGGCCTGCAGCAGAGCCAGTCCCCAAACAACCAAATTAGTGTAGTTGGCCTGTAGTAGGCTGCCTGATTGACTACATGACCTGATCAGTGGAACAGGTCAACAGACCAGCTCTTAAGTCCAACAGCAGTTTGACAGCTTCTCAAGAAATTTGCCTATGGTGGTGGCAGCTCCTGTATCTGCTTGTTCCAAGCCTTGCCTCTACCTCAGGGGTCGGCAACGTTTCAGAAGTGGTGTGCCAAGTCTTCATTTATTCACTGTAATTTAAGGTTTTGCATGCCAGTAATACATTTTAATGTTTTTAGGCAGCAGTCTGAGCGGGACCGGCAGCCAGTATCCCAGGCCAGCAGCGGGCTGACCAGGGCCGGCAGCCGGAACCCCGGTTGGCAGGGGCTGACGGCCAGAACTCCAGACCGATCCTGGCTGGCAGGGGCCAGCGGCTGGTATACCAGGCCGGCAGCCCGCTGAGCAGGACCGGCGGCCAGGACCCTGGCTGGCAAGGGGCCAGTGGCTGGAACCCCAGACTGGCAGTGGGCTGAGTGGGGCGAGTGGACAGAAACGCAGCTCAGCCCGCTGCCGGTCTGGGGTTCCGCCCACCGGCCAATGCCAGCCGGGGTCCCAGCCGCCGGCCCCGCTCAGCCCGCTGCTGGCCTGGGGTTCCGTCCATCCAGGCAGGCAGCCAGGGCCCCGGCTGGCAAGGGGTCAGTGGCCGGAGCCCCCGGGACTGGTGGCCAGGACCCTGGATGGCAGCGGGCTGGTGGACAGAACCCCAGGCTGGCAGCAGAGTGACACTGAAAATCAGCTCGCGTGCTGCCTTTGGTACCCATGCCATAGGTTGCTGACCCCTGCTCTACCTTGTTCCAGCCTTGCCTCTCTCCAGATAACCTAGCTCTGACCCTCGCCTCTGATTCCTGACTTCAGCTCTGACCCTGTGCTCTGGCATCTGACTCTGAGCTTTGATTCCTGGCTACAGACACCTGCTCCAACCACTGGGCACAATCACCCACGTACTGGTCTCTGATGGGTATAGCCCATATCTATACCATCCATTATAGTACGTCTGACTTTGGCCCAAATGGTACACAATCTTGGGGTCCTGTTGGGTCCATCATTACTTTGGGTAACCTGATGACATTGGTGAACTGTAACACATTACACCGATTGTCTAATCAGGAGATTGTGGATATTCAACTCTAATATGAATCTCACATCTATAGCTTTGTTCTGTCTGCTGTATTTGTAATTTGCTCCCTTTGGAAAGCCTGAGTCTTTCTTGGGACCTTCATGGCAAACTGTAAATCAGATTTTTTTCTGTTTTGCATTGGATGAACTATTCTTGTTTTGTGTTTTACTATGATACAGTTAAGCACCTACCTGGCGTAGCAGTAAGCATGATAGAATTTAGCAAAATAAATAATATGGTGGAATCAGTACACCAATACATTTTTAAGAACAGTTTCAAAAAATTAGTAGTCAAAGATTTTTGTGGGGGGAGAGGGTTCTTATGAAATTATATTCTAAATGTTTCCATATTGGAAATAAGAGTGAGTATTCTGACAACATCTAGTCCTAAAATCTATTTTAGATTGTTTAAAAACTGGCAGGCTAAAAGACTTATGAATTTCACTTCATTCTAGGTGCCATACTATGCAACACTGACCACTACAACCCAGCAGGTCTATTTCTCATGTGCATTTAATTCAAAGCATTTGCAAAACTGAAGCTCCTCAAAGAGCATAATACTTACCACAAATCCAACTTAATTTACTTTTATTTTATACTTTATTGCTAGATCATCTGTAGCACAATCAGAAAAGAGGTATGAGTAGCATATAATCACAAGAGAGCAATTTAGCATCAGAAACGGAGCATGATAAAACTACATTATGACTTGCACCTGGACAAACTGTATATACAAGAGAAAGCAACGTGGAATTTAAACTGGAACACTTCAATGTCATCCTTCTGGCCAACTTTATAAATATTTCCAAGACCCACAAGTGAGTATAGCTAGTGCTGATCTGGGTTAAATCACAATGGTAAAAAGAAAAACACTTTAAATTTCAGCATCACGCTGTCTGATGAAGCATATCACTCCTTGCTGATTTACACAAAGTTCCTGCCCTTCTTGTTTGAAGGTAGGTTGGAAGTTGGGATGTTTAGACCAGGATGGTGAGCAGCAGAACAGCTAGTGTTCAATCTAGCAGCAAGCATGAGCTACTGCAACATTTCCAGGGTTAAGCTAAGTTCACCTCACAACCTTCTCTTCTAATTGTCGAGTTCTGGAAGGATAAAGGGGGTCTGACTGAGAGGTGCGGGAAGTCGGAGCAGCTACTGGAATGGGTAGGGAAGCATGTCTTTTAGGATAACTTGGCCAAGCCATGGAATACAGATACAAATTCACAGGATCAGGTTCAGCCTGCTGCAGAGAACCAGATCCTCCGCTGAGGAGAGAGGGGAAAAAAATCCACTGACAGGCTGGCTTTTACTATTGGCCTCTGGGATTGGCAGAAGCTGGCTTCTTCTGAGCAGTAGTGACAACAGCTCTTCCTTCACCCATTTCTGGCCTGATTCTTCACAGTCCTTCACTTCTATGCCAAGGCAGTATAAAATATTACCATTCTGGTGTGTCAGTGTTCACAGTTCCCTTTTCCTCAGGCCTCCACAGCAATCTGAAACCAAAGGTTCAGGGGGCAGAGGGACATGCTTAATTATCTAATCCAGGTCCCCTCTGCGGCAATGCAGTCAGTTACACTAGCCCAGACCAAAAGATTACATTAAAATAGTCCCACTTCTATATTTCTATATCTGGGAATTCTACCCCGAAAAAATGTTTGGTCTGAAAACAAAGAAGACCTATTTTCAAAATCTAAATGCAAACACTGCTGGACTATCAAAGCTTTGGAAACACCAACTCCAACTATCCCTGAGAAATGCAGATATCTCACCTACAAATCAGACCATATTTGTTTTGCAATTTGAGTGATTCAGACACATAAATATTTTAGGTTTAATTCATTTGCTTCTCATGCAGTCGATGAGTCACTGCTACTCTGATATCTGAGAAGTCTCACTAGGGGAGGTCCTGGAAATGTGTTACGGCTCCCAAGTGAGTTCCCGCCAGAGAGTCTGAACTTCTTTTTTAAATGTATTCATTTATTTTGCTTTCATACACTCAAAATATATGTAATATCCTTGGATACATTTGCCTCCTGGACAACAAACAATCTGACAGCCAGAAAAAATGTTTGCTTTGTAGACAACAGCATTTTCATATTAAGAATGCTACCTTAGCAATAGATCCCATCATGAAAAAAATAAGGTTGTAAAAGAAACAGAATTTTTAAAACTTCTCTCTAAACTTTTAGAATTATCTGATAGAAAAGTACACTTGCTCTAGTTCATCAAGTTCAGAGAACCTGATTCAGAATAAATGGATGATTCAACATATATCAGAGCCTTTGATTCAGCTGGTTCATCAATGTTATGAATCTTTGATTCTTGTATAAGTCCAGACTTTTGAGGATATGGAATATGAAGTTTCTAAAAAAGCAACTAATTTAGAAAAAACAACATACATATCATAGGCCATAATCAGAGGTGATACTAGTTACAAATTGAGATGGACAGCAGGCGGTGGCTGTAGAGAAAAAGCAGCTAACATGAAGGTGTAATGTAAAAACGCCCCTTCCACGCACACTGTATCTGACTGTTGGCTGCCTCCTGCTGTGGCACTGCCCTTCTATCCCTTAGCATATAGCTACACCAACCTACCAATTTGTGCCACTTCTGCATTTGTCCCAGAGAGCGCAAAACACAGAGCCAGCTTGGGAAGAAACAGCTGAGTGCTAATTTCAGTCCTGATGTGAGCAGGTGGAACTCCTCTGACCTCAGGTCTGAATCAGTCAGCTACGAGTTCAAGGTCAACCTGTTGCATTCATGGCGGGGGGGGGACGGGACCAAACAAAAACAACCCTAGAGTGTAAATTGCCATACTGCAGCACTAAGGGACCAATGCAACAAAAATCTTCACAGCCTTGTGAGTTGAGCAGTCCCCGGGGACTCCTGACCTTGGCTTTGCAGCAAGCCAACCAATTCACAGATGAATGGTAAGCCTTCTTGAGATGTCCTGACACAAAACAAAATCCTTAGGCCCCAGGTTATGAGTTATGGACCTTGTGCAAATGAGCTCTCTCTTGCCTGTCCACAACAATTCCCAATTCTCAAAAAGAATCTCTCTACACCTCCAAGAAGCAATATGAGATGGTTCACCCTTACTGTGCAGGTTGCAATTGGATGTGGGTAATTGAGCAAAGGATTATAAACTCTTTCTAAAAATTACCATCTAACCTTTATTGTTATAACATTCAGCTGTAGGTTATGTATATGTGTACACACACATACACACACCACTATGCATACACACAAACACAGAGTGTCAAACTATTTAGTGTTATTCTCATCTGTCCTAGCTGAAGCAATAATATTTGCACAAGGAGCAGGTTTTAGTGAGAGACCAGTGTTGGGGGCAGTTACACTAGACTGTAATAGCTGTCAGGGAAGGCACTTTTTCCAGTGTACAAGTATATTCAAGGGTTAGAGGTACAGCACAGACTGAATGAAATATATTTTACAGAAAAAAGCTTCTGCAGCTTATACAGGGTGTGTGTGTGTGTGTGTGTGTGTATACACACACACACACACATATATGTTGCATCAGACTACTCTGAGGACATTAATATTTCTTAAATAAGCATTCCAGGCAAAAATTGCCACAGTTAATCTTGCACACACAAGCTTAACTCTGCCCCATGCACAGATGCACTGTGATGCAGTCTTTAATTACATGTTCACATTCCATTTCTCAAAGAATACTACACTTTCTTCTGAAGCCTTAAATGCAAATACTGTATATAGTTGTTTTCATTCCGGCATACTTACACTATTTCCATTGTCCTAATAGTCTGCCACTCTGAGCTGATCGGGGGGTGAATTTTTTCCTGACCCTACATATAGTGATCAGTTAGACCCTGAGCTTGTGGGCAAAACCCACCAGCCAGACACTCAGAAAAGCCCTCCCCATCTAATGTGCCATCTTTGTCCGTTGGAGATATTTGCTTACGTAAGTTTGGCTGTGTACTTATATATTTATATGACAAAACCCAAAATTTTGAAAGGAGCTTATAATGTTGAATGCCCAGTTTACAGACACTTAGGGTGACATCCTGGCCCACATTGAAATTGATGGGGCCACAATTTCACCCTTTGGTCTGATTTTAAGAAATGCTCACACATGTCTCCAAAATAGCGTCTTTGTTGATCTACAGGAATAGATACTATAGGTCAGTGCCTAAGATCTCAGCTTCTGGAGTCACTTGATGAACCTGGACTCTGAGCTTTAACTTAAAAAAACGTTTCTGGCCCTCGTAAATGCAAAGAAAAAACTTGAACACACAACAAAAGCATAACTGATCCCTGCCGGAGTCTACAGACAGCCTGAAAGAATAGCTCCAGGAGGTGTAAACTTCCCCATTCATCTTAACTGTGAAAACTGCTGCCACCCTAAGCAAGGGTGAGGCTATGGGGTCCCATGCGCAGTGTGCCCGAGGCTCTGGATTGCATTATTTCAACCCTTCTGGTACCTTCTTTATTTTTGTGTTGCTAAGCTAGTGCTGAGGTGATGGATGGGGGTGTGTGGGGGGGAATGACTCACTCAGCCTAAGTGTGCCCTTTCTGAATGCTAAACCTAATAGAATTCCAGACCAAGAGTCCAGCACAGCTTGAGTTTAAATGTCAATGCTGTTTTTCATGCGCTTGCCATACTGGGTACATTCTATATTTTTTTCCAGGATTTAAGATCATAAAAATACACTAGGCTGCTGCGTGCTACACACAATACTGCACCTCATCCTCCCCCCACACCATTCCTCTTCACATTTAGTCAAGACATCTACAGCAGATACTGTAAACCCAACGATTTTCATATGGACAAGTACATCTCATGAGCAACAGCACGGACATAGAACTATTTCATGCCATAGGCTCCTGGAATTTAGCAGCTAACTGTGGATCCTAGACAGCTACATTTTATCACTGGTGTTGAATTTACTAAAAAATTGCCACAGAATTCCTTTAACATTGAGTCCTGGAAAGCATCAGAGGAACACAGGGGGCCTCATCTGAGGGATTTGTCTCCCAAAGTCGGAGCGGTTATGGATGATAGAATGTGCTTTTCAAACAATTCAAATGACATTACGATGATCTCACTGAAACAGGAACTATTTTTTTCTTTCCATGTCATGTGAAGAAGATAAAATTGGGTTTCAAGGGAAACAGTCAGTTTTGACTACTTTGTTTCACTAATCTAATTTACAGAATGTCACTGGATATCCAGCAACATTGACAAAGGACCCAATTCAGTGAAATCACACCACCACTTAGAACCCATACAGTACTGGAGAAATGCTTGAAAATAATTGTCACCATATAAACAAAACTAAAACATTGCTAGTTTCAAATGACTGTAAAAGAAACACATATATTCCTTTAAAACTATGTGATATCTAATCACAAATAATCAGTCATTTTTACCTCGTAAAAGCACTGATCAAGGTCCTCATCTGATAGAAATAGACATTGGTCCACTGTCTATAATACACATACTCTGGTTTACACCAGCTAAATATCTGTCCCATTAACTAAAAACTCATTTTAATAACATGAGTACAAAATTGTATTAAATAGAATGTAATTTTTAACAAATATAGTAAGAATTGGGATTTTAACCACTTTTTGACAAAATATCAAGCTCAGTAATCATTGAATTCTTCCTAATGAGGGTCAAAACCTGGCCAGCCCTTACTTGTATAAGGGACTGGAGGGCACAAGGAGTTGATGCAATGGCAGTATTTACTTGAAGGACTATACTATGAGAGAGTTTCAGTGAAATAGTCAATCTTCCCGTGCAAATTGTCTCAGCAACATCCCTCATGCAAGGCAGCCTGGGCAGAGAGAATGTGCAGAGATCTCACAAAGCAGGTGGGGCTTCATTAGGTGCTGCAAAAAAAAAAATCTTAGCAGATGCTTACTGATCACACTCAGAAGTATTCTTAAACCACTTTATTATTCAACTCCCCCTCTTTCCTTGCCCCAATCCCTGACCATGCATCAAAAACTTCTGAATCACTTCCTCAAACTTTACACAAGAACTTCAGCAAGATTTTTGAAAATGGATATCTAAAGTTAAGTCCAAAGTCAGACATTTAACTAAACAGACTGACTTTGAAAACTGCTAAGCACCCAATATCTCTGCTGACTTCAGTGGGAAAAGCTGAGTATTAAGCACTTCTGAAAATCAGGCCACTTTTTAAAGTTCCTGAATATGAAAGTAGGGGCCTTGCCTTAAGCACCTTTTTTGAAAATCTTGATCTTCACCTGAGACTGACATGAGAAAAGCAAGTATCATAGGAAAATGGTAGCGTTTGTTTTTTTTAAAGTTGTGAGCGAAGAGATAGAGTTACAGCAGAAACTGTTTTCCAAACATAACTATCGCATTTGCTACCAAGCAAATGCTGTAGTAAATCATATAGGCTAACAGAAAAATGAAATATGTTTAAGGCTCACATTTTAATGCATTTGGCACCAAAACACAATGGACTGAACCATACGACAATAATTTCCAATTAGGCTTGAGTTACAGGAAAGCAATATTTTAGATACATTACAATACAACCCCAATGTTTCTGAGACTATAAAGAAATTCTCAAATTCCTCAGGCACGGTTCTGATTCTTGTGCCTCGGGGAAGACATAAACCAATTGTTTTATGGTAAATCATTGAAGTCTTTAAAAAGCCTTGCTGGGGAACTGCTACTGCCATCTGTAATGAAACTGTATAGGCATAACTAAAATGGTGCACAAGATATTATTTCCATATAAACTGAGACCTGCTGGGGTAATTCTTGTGAACCACCACCTGCTTCAGTGGTCTATTTGTTCTGTTAGCTTAATGAATGTTAGCCTCATGTAAACTTTGAAGATGAAATTCACTCACCTCGGTAAGTATTTTCAGATGTCTGCCTAGCCCTTCTCAGTGTAAAATGCATGCATGGTCCTATATTTCAAAAGGGATACATAAATGATAAGTTGTTCTCTAGTTTCAGTGCCGTTCTGCTAGCAACCAATGTAAACTAGAATTTGGGGGGTTTCCTGAGAATTTGTTTTGGTTTCGAATTTTGCATATTAAGAAGAGAAGAGAGAGAGAGGGATGCAGTTTGGAAAAAGTATTTCAGAATTATCTTCACTTAGACAAACAGAAAGATGTCTGGCATGACAAGCAGTTCAAACCAAATGTAGACAATAGTTTGGCTTGTAATATATAATTCCAGTTAAATTTCCTATTGAACTGGAAGGGTATTGTATACATCAGACACAACAGTTTCCTAAAATTTGTTTGTTTTGGCCATCCCACTATTCTCTCATGACACCGGATTCAATACTTTCTTATCTGTTTTCCTCGACAATTGAATGAGAACAAACACAGTGGTTCATAATTGTGTCTTTGGTTAAATCTGTGAAACCCAAATGACTTCAATGGAAGGTAGAAGTGAACCCACTGAGGATACAAACAATGTCAGGCAAAAAATACACAAGATAATCTAATGTGGTGAAGACTGGCTTTAAGTGGCCACATCTTTATTGAACAAAAACATGCACAATGCAAGTAGCCAGTACCAGGCCTGTGTGGTCTTCACACAGCCTTTTAACCCCTAAAAGGGAATATCCAATATCCATTAAAGTAGCCACAGTTTCATGACCTCAAACTGCTCTACCCTGCAGTAGTAGTTGCTCTGATATCACCTTCACGGGACAAGTCCTCTGTCTGTACTTGACTGTGCTCTTCCTAAGGAATGACAATCAGAGCCATTTGTCTCAGTCCAAACATCCAGGATATCTTCTTGAAAGCCATTAGGAAGCAGCCCAACCCGGCAGGTATTTATTGAAGATGGTACTACTTCTTGACTTGCCCCTGGTAATTGTCACAAAATACCATATTCAAACTGGCCAGTTCCTAAAAAAAAAAAAGGGTGTGTGATCCTTGTAATACCCACAGGAGAAGAGGAAAGTGTGCCATTAGCTGTCAGACATCTTGCATTGCTCCTGCTAGGCCCAGAAAGTTTTTACCCTTCCACTGGATTCTATGGGCCAGTTTCTCAGGCTAGGTTTTGCCTCCTTTGTGACATCAGGAGGCATAAAGGGGTTGTAATCCAGCTGCAAATGTCCCGCAGAGAATTCCCTTGTTAGATGGGCCCTCCCTGCTTGAGCATCATATCACAGTTAGGCTCTGTGCTCCAGCCCCACTGGTGTCAGCATAATGGGTGTGTTGAGGGCACCAGGGGTTGCGGCATATCTCCTCCATGGCACCCATTCACTCTTGCAGGGTCCATAAAGGAACCTGCCCTGCAAGTGGAATTTAAAGTGGCTTGGCAGCAGCACTAACTGGGGATGGCACTGAGAATCGTGAAGCCAGTGCCTGGAACTGGTTCCCCGGTGCACTCCCTCTCGCCTGTGCTAACTGGAGCTCTGGCACATGAGAGAGACTGATCCAGTATAGTAAGCTGGAAGAGCAGAGTGCATCTTTATTTAAGACAATTCTAATGTAAATAAGTGGAACACAGACACATACCCTATGTGAACACTAAGGGATATCCAGTACACCAGAGGAACAGAGAATTTCTTCCGTGACCCAACTTTGAACCCACAACTGTTCTTTCTCACATGTCCCAAGTTTCTCATCCCTCCCTCACCCATTCACATGCTTTAGACATTTAAGTCTCCCCTTTCTCTGTGATTCCAGCACATGCAGTAGGATTTAAAAGCTCCCTACTTCACTAATGGGAAGTAACACTGTTGTCCCTCCCGCCCCTCGCCTTGGCAGCTCAGTGAGCATTACTTTCACTCCAGTTATCCCCGAATAACAGAAATGGTAAAGACGTTAAAAATCCCAGTGTGCAGTATGTAGTCAATACTTCACATATTTCAAATCATTGCTAATATTGTATTGTTTTTAAGAAGTCAATTGAAAAAAGCTTTTTTTTTATTCAGAGAAATGCATTTTCTGACAGATAAAAATGCATTTTCAAACACTTGTTTTCACAAATATGACCTTAGGAAGGAGAGAGATATTGATGCTAAAAGTACAGCTTGTCAAATGATGGAAATGGTCACTTTTAATCCTGCTGATTATAGCTTTACAATCAGGCAAAAAGCAAAATAAATCCTCTTTCCAGTTTTGTTACTTTTATGGGGCTCCCCAAAAGGTAGTGAATATTCAGTTCCAGCTGGCTACTAAGTCTTATTTATCAGATTATTTTTGAAGCAGTCTCAACATTATGATGTACTACATTTTGTTGATTAAACAGTTTACATGTTAAGGCCAAAAGTCTTACCCCCCAAAATGATGCTGTTGTTTCTGTGCCCGGATATCTGTTTGAGTGTATTTTCAAAAGATTAGCACTAATAATTGAAAAAAGGCAGGAGAAGTACATTAGCAAACAGTATGTAGCCAAGATAAATAAGGATTTCTGTAAAGGCCTAATTATTTTCAAGCTATTCATAGTTGCAACTGATATCACTATCGTAAAAACACATAGGAGCGCACAATTCTTGGGTTCATTGAGTGTGATATATGCCAACTCCCCAACATAAAGCAGCCAGAAATCTGGCAAATTTAGCCTTCTATACATTTCCCCAGCATGAGGTCATGATTGGGGGAACTGGGCACAGTTAAGGTGTCCCTCCACCCTTGGGATCTCTGGCTGTTGGCCTATTGGCAGCTACTATGCTTCACACCGGGAGCAGACTCAGCCACAGGATAACCCTAGTATTGGTGGTGGTGGTATTGGGGAAAATGGAGGGGGGGGGGGCACGGTAAAGATTGCTTATTGCCACATTTGATTCTCTCCTGCCCTCCCAAACTGCCCTGAGTACAGCTCAGATGCAGTCCAATATCTGGGCCTATGGATGGACAGAAAATCAGTAGATAATGTATAGTATATTGTGATTAGCTGCTTACTGATTTCTGACTCCCCCATACCACTGTAGTTTTGCACTGTAGTGTCAAACAAAAGTAAGAGATATTTTTACCTATAGACATCTTTGATCATCATGGCATCTAGATAAACCATTATTTGTTCCTTTCTCAGGAACAACTACTGCAAAGTGCTCAAATTTTGGTTCTTTGGTTCGAAGAGAGAGCATTGGCAGGTGGTTTAGGATATGGTTTATTGGGAGATTGCTACATAATGTTGTGCAGGAGTCACTGCACTCAAGACAGAAAGGCTAGCTCAGCCTTACCTCAGCTTCTGTGCTACTGAATTCCATAAGCAGCCCTGCTGAACATGACTGACACAGCGGGAGTGCAGAAAGGTAGGTTGTTCTGAATGGGCAATGTAGGCTACTAGATCTTTATCTTGAGAAAATCCACTTTTAAGGGGCACTGGTCAAAAAGCCCAGTCTTGCTGAGATGCCAGATTAGTTTGGAGAAAATAACACACACCAGCATATTTGCCCTAAAGGATTTAAAGTAAGCAGCGGGGCAGGAACCCACTCTGATAACAGAAGAGGGAGAGCTCTACCTCTTCTCCCTATGTTGAGTAAGCAGCACTACCTTATAGTTCGCCCTCTGTGCTTGGCTGCTGTGGTGTGAACTCCCTGTCATGTTTCAATCTGCTTTAACCACTGCCTGAACACACTTTGAGGTGCCCAACATTTTGGTTAAGTTCTCTGTTCATGGAGCACCTCTGCAATTCTTGGATCCATCGGGGCCTGGAAGTAGAAAGTCTGATTATTTTGAGAAAGTCTGATTATTTTGCTCCATCTCTCAAGCCCAACATGCCTCCTGAGACAGCGTCTTCCCATGAGAACATGAGCCCAGGTTTTCAGTCCCAGGATGTTCAGACAGTTCAGGGAAACATCCATATTTTTGGGCACATGACTGAACCAGCTCCAGATGATTTTCCACATGAGATCTGCTAGTTTATTTTGCTATATGAGATCAACAAATATACAAGTTGCATTAACAGCCCCGATGAAGACTGGCAGTCTTGTAGATTACCAGAACTACAGCATTGTTAAGGTTGCAAAGCACTTTCTAGACATTAGTTAATCCTCATAACAGGAGAGGAAGGATGGTTGAAGTGCTCTGGGCACTAGCCTAAGATTGAGAGCTCTACGTGCAAGTCCCTGGTCTGCCACTGTCTTCCTACATGACCTTGAGCAAGTCCTTTTGTGTATATCTATACTGAAAACTACAACACAAAAAAAACCAAAACAAAAAACATGGCAGTGAGTCTCAGAGCCCAGGTCACCTGACTCATGCTCATGCTATAGGGCTAAAAAGAGCAATGAAGACATTCCCGCTCGAGTGGGAGTCCTGGCTCTGAGACCCTTCCCACTTGCCAGATTTTGGAGCCTGGGCTCCAGCCTGACCAGGAACACCTACACTGCTATTTTGAGCCCCATAGCGTGATCCAGGCTCTGAGACTTGCTACCGTGGGGTTATTTATTTATTTCATTATTTATTTATTGCAGTATACACATACCTTTACATACTCTGGGCCCCATTGGCAAAATAAGGAGAAAAGCACTTCCCTGCTTCACCGGGGTGTTGTGAGGATCAACATTTTAAAGGTTGTGAGCTGCTCAGATATGAGGGTAATGGGGGCCATATAAGGACCTTACATAGATACTACAGCCCAATGTGGTTGGAGATTGAAGCAGAAAGGATTTCTTTATTTTATTTTTTAAACACACACACACACACACACAGACAGAGAGAGATTTACAAAGTGTCTCGATTTTTTGTTGCTAAAAACAAGGAAAACAAATAAGGAAATAATGTATACATTAAATAATCTCCTCATAGTTAAGAAATTATTTCTGAAATGAAAGAATAAATGAATGTATAAATTAATAGTCCCTTTCCACCCCTGCTTTCTTTTGAGAGGGCCCATTAACTGTCAATTATATACACAATTCTAGTTATATTTTTGTTTATTGCTTTTCAGCAACTCTGTAATCCTAGAGGATGAAAATATTTTCCATTTGCCACAGTGACACGTGCTATGGAAAGAAAATATGAACAGCTGCAGGCCTTCCCAGTGATGGTATCAGATAACATTCAGTTCAAGATTCCAGCCTATCTTTCTTCCTAAAGGGAAAGGGAAGCTCTTCCATTTGGTCCTGTGGAACGAGGTCCCAGGGAGCTCAGTGCCGGTACTAGCCCATAGGATGCCCTAAGCAGAAATATTTCCTCCCCTCCCCACACAATAAAAAGTGAATAGGGGGCCCCTTTCGAGCTGCTCGGGGCCCTTAAGCAGTTGCTTTGTCTGTTTATGCCTAGCGTCAGCTCTTGCAGGGCTGAACTGGAAGCAAGCTCCTCAAAATTAAAAGCTCTACAGATTTTTCTGTTGAGGAATTTTTACCAATACAGAATCGCCACATTTTAACATCTTTGACCCATAACACTTTGGCTTTAAGCCAGCTACATGTGTTGAGAGTGAATGCTCAGAATTCAGCTTTCTCCTTTGCTGTTAAACAAACCTTTCACAAGGCCAGGGTGCAAGTCTATGAACTTGAGGTGTTGAAACCTGTTACCATTCCCTTACTGGGGAACTTACAATATTTGTCAATGATATATGAGGTCTATAAAAAGTAAAATATCATTATTTAGGGTGTTTATTTTAGCTTGTGTCTGAAAAGCATTGGTGACCTTACAGAAGCACTTCACTGGAGGTCATTATTTAGACTAAACTCCAGGCATAGGAAACAAAGAGCTCTATTCATAACAAAACTAAAACAGAATAAATATTCAGAGAAGACGTGAGCAAGTCTTTCAAAATACAGACTGAATGGGACTGTAATTCAATGAGACCCCATTTGAGGAAAGGCTCCCTATTCAGCAAAGCATTTAAGTGCATGCTGAACTTTAAGCATATGCTTAAGTCCCATGAAAGTCAGTAAGACATAAATATGTGTTTAAATGTTTCCTGAATTATGACTGGAGTCCCTTCTCCTCTGCAAAAATGGGAAATATTTGGATACACACAAGGAAGATAGAGAGATGGAAAATACCTATAATATCAAGTCCATCACCAGATGAAAAAGGCAAGAGGTAGAGGACACACCCAATAATAATCTATTGAGTCTGATACTACTACACATTCTGTTAGCCAAATGACAAAGAAGGAGCACGCTGCTCCAAAGGTGGTCATGCCTGATTAGATGCTCTTAGGGCTTGAACTTGTAACCACAGAATCAAAAGTAAAGCTCCCATTGATCTGGCACTTAATGCAAAAGATGCTCTCTATTATAACAATCAACTGCACTGAAAATGTTGAACAAAGGGTAAAAAATTATATGAAAACCAGTACACTAACCTTCTCCCTTATGTTTTGAGTGCTAAATATGCACCCTATATACTAATACACTAAATGATCTTGGCAACGTTTGTCACATTGCACACACTAATTTGGAGCCAAATGGTCTCCTCTGCTACATGGGACAGGGAACAAAGAAGTAAGCAACACAACTTCAAATGTCCAGAAACTTGTGGAATGGGTTAGTGGTTGTTATGCAGAATTTATCTCTGCTGATGGCAGACATAAGGAGGGTACTTAGGAGAATAGTTCCTGAGGTAAGGAGGACAGTCTTGTGACTAAGGCCGTGTAATGGGACTCAAGAGACCTGCCTTAAATCCTTGGCTTGGACATCGACTTTCTGTGTGACCATGCACAAATCACTTAGTCTCTCTGTGTGCCTCAGTTCCTCAGTGCCTCATCCTCAGTAAAATGGGGATGATAACTAGAGAAGATTGAAATATTTTCCTCAAAACTGTTTTTTTTTAAATCAAAAGTAGTTTTTTGACCAATTTCTGGTAAAATTTCATTTTGTTCAAAATTTGCTTGTTTTTTAAATGAAAAATTAAAACAGAGAATGTGTTGATAATGATTTTTGTGTGTTCGTTTTCAAAAACTGAACTTTTTTTTATTGAAAAATGACTTTCAACTGAAGACAGTTTTTGAACATCAAATTTTCATTTTCATGAGGAGTTTCAGAATAAAATGTATTTTAAGCCTTTCCCATGAAAAATAACTGACATATTTCAGCCACCTCCTACCAACAACATGGTTTAATCGCCCCTTCTCTCTGGATGCTTTGTTAATACAGGACTTTGTCAGGGCTCTGGAGCACAGGCTGTCAGTTACTCACTAGGTCTACATGTGAGCTGGGAGGTATGATTCCCAGCTCACATGGACATACCTGCTGTAGTTCTGCTTGAGTTCTGAGGTCAGGATAAGGCCCTCTATTTTGAAAGGAAGGAAGGAATCTTACAAGCCTTTTTCGGCTAAGCCAGGTCATCTGCAACTTTCTTTATTTGAAAGTGAGTGGCATGCAGAAAACTCTGAAATACTTTCATACTTTACCAAACAATGCCAAAAAATGAAGCAATTACTTTCTAATCTGATCCTTATAAAAGAATGCCATTCTGATCTGTATAAAAGAGAAAAAACATCAGAATCAACAGGAAAATTCCACTGGGGCACTGGGAAAGCAGGCTTTGATCCATATAAGATTGAATGCTGACAAGCATGGTGATCAGTCCAACAAAATGCCATTGTATACATAAAATGGGAAAAGTTGAAAGATCAAAACTCAGTAATGCTAATGTCCACCTCTTCCCCTGCCCCATGAAGTCTTAGCACATAGGGCACTAATATTAAACATGAAACCTATTTCAGTCAGATAAAGTAAAGAAAGATTGTAACTTATCCTTCATTTGTTGTGTAGAATTACTACATGTAAATGTGGATTTCTAGATATCCCTGAATCCATTATGTATACTAACAGGATTAGCCAGCATTAGTCTGCTATCCAGAAGCAGCGTAATATGTAGTCTGACCTGAGATCTCTCCTGGGAGCCAAGAGGTCTAAGTTGAAGCATACATGATTTCAAAGCAATTCTTGGCACAATTAAGTGCTTGACCTGCAAGACGAACAAGCGTATCATTTAATTAATTGCCCATCTCTTTTGAACAGTGCTGTTCATTTTCTCATAACTGCATGATTCAGCGCTGCTAGTTCTTAGGGAGATGATCTGAAAGATTACACTTTAAATGGCCTGATGGTTAATCAGAATGGCTACTTTTCATGATGCCATCAAACTCCAACATCAACCTTGATGATTTCTTAAAAAATATTTCTTTAACTACAAGGCAACAAGGACAGTGCCAATGGTGCCTATTTTTCCTACAGAGATGAGTTCTATTATGTTTGAATCATTTGGCCATCTGCATGGAAAATGAAATATAGATTTTAAAATTATGTATACAGCAAGATGAGAAATATGTTATTCAACATTACAAAATATTTTCCAAGCCACTCAAGGATCCCAGTCAACAGTACAGGTTAGGGAATGCAAGTCAAAACAGGAACAGATTCAGTAAATATGTATTCCTTTATTCATCATGTATGTATATCCATTTGGAGAACCATTTGGGGGAAGACATCTTACTACAGCTTAAGAGCAAGAAGACAATAATGTATGCATTAATGATTTATGAGCCATTTAGCAGACTATCTATAATTGTCTACTGTGCTCTTCCCCCACCCCTATATTTATATTGCACATATGTATTATGCATGCGTGTCTGGATATTCTCCTTTCAACCTAAATAAATATGTAAACCTGTTATAAATATTAAAGCATTCATGACTTCCCAAGCATGGTTTTAGCTGGTCAATGCGTTTGAATACCTATTCATTAATGTGCTGGATACAAAAGGAAACATACTTGCCATAACAATTGCAAGCATAGTATATCTTTTCAAATCATGGATATGGCACATAAGAAGGGACTGATTTTTTCCCATGTTTGTGTGTGTCAAACATTTCTCCATGAAATGCCTGAATTTCTTGTTTGTATGGGGCCCAGAGGACGATATATTTGCAAACAGAGGATCCAAAGTTCTTCTTCAAGTTACTGTGTCATCTCAACATGTTTGCTATACTGTTCTCTCAATACTTTACATTCAACATCCAGACTGGTGGGCAGTTTAAAAACATATTAGTAAGGGATGGCATCCCTCGCCTCTGTTTGCCAAAAGCTGGGAATGAGCGACAGGCGATGGATCACTTGATGATTGCCTGTTCTGTTCATTCCCTGTGGGGCACCTGGCATTGGCCACTCGTCGGAAGACAGGATACTGGCATAGATGGACCTTTGGTCTGGCCCGTATGGCTGTTCTTATGTTTGGTCTTATTTGAACGTATTGAGGTGACTTTTGCAGCATTAATCCTTCAAATGCTGTTGTTTTTTTTCAGTTTGCCAACTTAATGAATCCTTTGGAGAATGTATGGATATAATTTTGCAGCATCAAGAGGATTAAGCTGCTTTAAATGAAATATTGTCTTGGGGTCTTCTAGAGGCTATTTTCAAGGTTCTGTACATACACATATTGTACTATTCACATTAACTGTCTGAAATTGTAGTAAAGTTACATATTTTATGTCAAAGGAAATGCTTCCCTTTCATTCAGTGAAATGGACTGTCTGTGACTGGATGTTTTCATTCTCAAGTTCCCATGAATTTTGCTGGTTTTGTGTGTTTTTGTTGTATGTCGTTTGTCATTCTTTCCATAAATGCAAATACAAAAGCACTAGTTCTCCCCACTTGTATAAAGCAAAATTAATTGAAGATTTCTGAACCAAAATATTTCATATGTAAGGGACCCAGGTTTTGGAGATCTTTCCCTTTACACAGTCAAGTTAAACAACCCAACACTTATGGTTGGCTTGGTCTTCTGCTCCCAAATTCCCCCAAAAAGGGGAGGTGAGTCCCATCTGGGTCTTGTTTTACTTGGCTATTTAAACAGGTAACCTTTTTCTGGCATGACTGTTTTCTAAGTTATCACGTCTTTACGTGGCTTAGATTGTAAGCAGGGAACCAGTCTGACATACTTCATAAAACACATGCACTTTTATGGCCCTATATAAATAACCAATCATTTATAACACCAGAGTAACTAGTTTTTCTAAGTTGGCTTTTTAGTATAGCTCAGCAGACCATGCACTCTCAATGATGGCCTAACATAGGGATCAGTCCTAGCATCAATCCTGTTTAACATCCACACCAATGACCTACCCTGTCACTCACCACAGATATTGTATATGCTGATGACATTGCTCTGACCACACAGGCCTGAAATTTACTTAACACAGAACAAATCCTAACCAAGGACCCTAAAATCATGTCAGAATATTTCTTAAATTGGTGGCTAAAACCAAACCCCACTAAGATTATCACACCAGCTTTTCATCTAAGCACATTGTTTTCTGTGACCAGCAGATAAGACATGATCCCACCCAAAATATCTTGGTGTGACATTAGACCAAACCCTCACATACCACCAGAACCTGAAAAAAATCCATGACAAAATAAAGATGCATGTAAACTTCATCCAGAACAACCTGGGAAACTGATGCAAAAACTCTATGGACCTCCTCACTGGCCCTCGTCTACTCTGCCTCAGAATACTGCTCATCTGTCTGGACACAGTTCCCACACATGCTTGTCGACTCTCAACTTTATACCATCATGCAGATCATTACAAGCACAGTAAAGTCAACTGTGGCTTCGTTTACTGGCACACATCCACCCACTCCAAATCTGTCACTACATCAGGAGTATTCAGGAATTCCATCACATTTGAGGGAATAAAGATCTTCCAATATGTGAAGACAAATAGCAGATTGAGATTTCAGCTCAAATCTAGAAAACCTTTTTGGCTTGTAGCGCAAGTGCTCAATGACTCAGGGTTTTCCCCCAAAGATCAATGGTGGGCAATGTGGAAGGACAACAATGTTCCTAATAAAAACACCTCATCAAGGACCGACCAAAGAACCCAGTGGTTTTTCACTCTCTCTGAAAACATGGTCCACTTTGAACTGCATTCACACATCATATGGCAGATGTGCCTATCTTCTCCATAAATGGGGATGGAAACATAATCCTATTAGTGACTGCAGAAGCAGACTTCAAACTATAGAACAACTCATCAACCAATGTCCCAAAGGATCATATCTGGGTGGTGTTTCTGCCATACATTCTGCATCACCTGAAGAAATCAACTGGATCTCCAACCTAGACTTGGACAGCTAACATTGCTCTTTTTAAGCCATATGAAAGAAGTACTCGTACAAATGAATTATTTTTCATCATACAGTACGTTTTGTGCCCAAAAGACATTTTAGGAGACACAGTATCAGAATCACAGAAATGTCTTTAAGGACCAGTCCAGGAATGTGATAGCCTGCAGCAACTAATACAAATCATTTTATACAGTGATATAGTAGAAATTTGCCAGGAAATTCAATTGCAGAAAATGTGCATATGCCTTCATAGATGGAAGAGGTTGACAGAACTGTGAAGCTCAAATCCTTTCTCCTCTTTCTATCTCAGAATCCTTTGTCCTCAGCAGCATTGCAGTACTCAGAGAGGGGAAGAGTTGGTAATCAAAAAATGTTCCAATCATCTTAGTATTTAGCATTTACAAAGTGCTTAAGATTGTCTACGTACTGTGTACAACACTAGGGTCAAAATGTTCAAAAATGCCCTTCAAAGTTCGGTGTCCAATTTGAGACACTTTGCAACTGATTCTCAGAAGCTTAGCTCCCACATGGTGTTGCAAATATTTAACATTTCTGAAAATGAAGCCTAGGATGCGTTCATCTGGACACCCGAAATCAGAGGCCACTTTTGAAAATGTTGGCTTAATTACCTGGAAGGGTAAATAAACCTCTTTTACTTGCAATTAAAGTAATCATCAAAAGCAGGAGACACCATGGTCCCGCAGTTTTTTAGCAAGAACATGCAAGTTTGCATGCAAGGGTGGTCAGGACTCAAGAATATTTGAAGGAGACAAAAACAGCAATATCTCCAGCTGAAAACATGCCCTGCCTCTTAAGGCAGTTCTAGATTAACACCACCTCTCATCATAGCTGTATAATCACAAGCCTCATCATCAAAGGAGGCACAAGAAAATCATCACGCTATCATGCCTGCTTCTCTTTGAGTTTAGAGGATCTGATATATCTAGAAATATAGGAATTAGAGACAGAAAGGAAGAATTTGGGGATGTACTGAGAGGTAAGTCCCTCTCTTCAATGGTATGTACTAGCAATCAGAAATACGCATTAGCAATAGCCCAATTGACTGATGGCACATAACTCATCCATATTTATCTGTCAACTATTGGACAGGCGTCTATTGATTTGTACAGGTCATTGGACTACATTTTGGCAATCCTGCATCACACAGTGAAAGGGGAGAGTCGAACAGTGACAAGTGCTCCATGCATTTCTGCCTAAATCAGAGGAGAAAATGTAGAATTTTCTAATGCAACCCTGTAGTCTCCCTCTTCTAACCTAGGAATCACTGCAATAATATACAAAAAAAGGAGAATTAAGCAGCTGCCTACATATTTTATAAATCTATTTACAACATGAATTTATTTTTATAAAAATTTAAGATTATATGTGACATTTACTCATTGGAAATTATCACATGTATTGGAATCCTATACAGCTATTTTGGTAGTTTCTTATCTAAGTCAGGGGACCAAGGTGTATACTGTGGAACTTGACAATGAAGTCCCTGGATGTCCCCATCTTTGACATGAAGGTATAGGTCCAGGGAGAATACAAGTCTTGGCATGTAATGGTGTATCTTGAGCCAAACAGAAAATTCATTCGTTTTGTTTGATGTTAAAAAGGAAAGTATATGGGAAAATATATGAATTGGTGCTAGAACAACCCAGACTGTTTCATGAATATGCACACCACTTTCCCATAATTTATGATAAAGGGAATGATTGGTGCAATAGCAGTGGTGAGCTGGAACCGGTTTGAACTGGTTTGCTAGAACCGGTTGTTAAATTTAGAAGCCCTTTTAGAACTGGTTGTTCCATGAGGGACAACCGGTTCTAAAAGGGCTTCTAAATTTAACTGGTCAAAAGTGGCGCCTTAGGCGCCGACTCAGTGGGTGCTCCAGCCCTGGAGCACCCAAGGGGAAAATTTGGTAGGTGCAGAGCACCCACCGGCAGCTCCCCGCCCCATCCCCAACCCCAGCTCACCTCCGCTCCGCCTCCGCCTCCTCCCCTGAACGCACCGCCCCGCCCTGCTTCTCTGCACCCCCAGCCCCGGCTTCCCGTGAATCAGCTGTTTGCGCGGGAAAACGGGGCGGGGTGAGAAGCAGGTGGCGGCTTCCCGCTCAGGCCCAGGGAAGTGGAGGTGAGCTGGGGTGGGGGGGCACGAGAAGGGCCGCCCATGCTGCAGCAGGTAACCCGGGGGGGGGGGGGCGGGGGCGCAGGGGAACCACTCCCCACCCCAGCACACCTCCGCCACTCTCGGCCTGAGCGGGAAGCTGCCACCTGCTTCTCAGCCCTCCCCGGCTTCCCGCCAAACAGCTGATTTGCGGGAAGCGGGAGGGAGGGGGCGCAGAGAAGCAGAGCGGGGCAGCGCATTCAGCAGAGGAGGCGGAGTGGAGGTGAGGTGAGCTGGGGCCAGATATAGGACAGGGAGCTGCCAGTGGGTGCTGTGCACCCACCAAATGTTCCCCATGGGTGCTCCAGCCCCGGAGCACCCAGGAAGTTGGCACCTAAGGCGCCACTTTTGATGTGATCAGTGGGGGAGCAGCCGCTCCCTCTGTTCCCCCCCTAGCTACGCTCCCCCTCCGCTAGGAGGCAGAGGGACTTGCCGGATGCTTCCTGGGAGCTGCCCCAGGTAAGCACCGCCAGGATTCCCCACGTCGCCCCCCGGCAGGGGCCTCTGGCTCTTAGGGGTGGGCACCCACTACGGTGGCCCACGAGACCCTCCTGCCCGGTTCTGGGGCAGTCAGGGGACAGGGGAGGGGGGTGGATGGGGCAGGAGTCCTGGTGGGGGGGGCGTCAAGGAACGCAGGGGGGTTGGATGGGGCAGGAGTCCCAGGGGGCGGGGATTGGCAACGACCCCCTCGTGGGGTGAGGAGGGAACTGGTTGTTAAGATTTTGGCAGCTCATCACTGTGCATTAGTCTGTTTAATTTTTGGCACTTAGGAAGAGGCTAAAAGAGCATATGAATGTGGGAAGAGGAACCCATTTAGTTTAATCTTGATTTGTAGGTTTCATTTGACTGTATGTTTGTATAAGAGTGGCAGATTTCCATTCTTTCACCTTTGAAAAATGCTGAGAAAAGGTAAACACATTGAACATATTCATTTTTGCTATATATGAATTATCTTAAGAGTTCTGTAGAAAGATTTTCATTTCCTCCAGATGATGTTCCATGAACAGAGTATCTGCCTAGGTATTTATATGATCCTCATCAACATAGTATGTGAACGCCTCACAAAACATTAATGTCCTGTGGAGTAAGAACTATATTGTCATCCCCAACTTTCAGACTGGAAAATGATCCATAGAGAGAAAGTAACTCTCCTAACATCATACTACTATTTTACTGCAGAACAGAACTCCAGTGAAGGTGTCCAGAATCCAAGTCCAGTGCCTTATCCACAAAACCACATAATGCACACTGAAGTCAAACTGATAGGGGACTGTGCTCCCTAGACTGTCCTCTCTCTATTTCCTAATATCACTAGTTCTCAGGTAACAAATAGTCTTCATTTTTAATTCTGAGGGAAACAGCAGCTACTGTTGGCATATTTATAACAACATACAAATATCCTGCTTTGTATTTCTATTGCATATGGGGACCTCAAAGCATTTTACATACATTAATGAATTACACTTTATTAAAGGTAATTAAAATGAATTACTTTACAACCTTCACTATACTTCACATTTCTTATGTCAGCTGAGTCCTAAGGTTGAGTGGAATCATTGTTATCCACTCCAGAGTGGGAGGAGGCAAATTCTCTGTTGGTGTTCCTCCATAGCAATGAACAGAGGACACAAGCAGAGAATTTGGCCTGGACTGTCTAAACAAATATTAAAACTTGGATTTTCAAAAGAGCCTAAGGGAGTTGAATGTCATATGATTTGGACATCTAACTACCTTAGGATCCCAAAACATACCAGTCTAAAGTTATCTGAGATACAGAAACAAATGACTGCAAGGACACCAAAACTGACCACCTGTGGACTGATGCATACAGTGTAGTTGTAGCCACCCCAGTCCCAGCATATTAGAGACAAGGTGGGTGAGGTAATATCTTTCATTGGACCAACTTCTCTCTCTCTCACCAAAAGAAATTGGCCCAATAAAAGATATTACTTCATCCATTACTTGTCTCTCTCTTATGGACTGAATAATGCTTTACTTTAAACATACAACAAAACAGAGAAACTATTATAGCCTTCAGCTTTTAGGAAAACCCTTCAAGTCACTAAACCGCTAAGTCACTAGGGACACTAAGGGCATGTCTACACTACCTCACAGCATGGACTACGGGACTGTGAATAGCAGTGTGCATTGTAACTCCCCTGTGTGGATGCTGCAGGCACGAACTAAAAGGTTCCACCTTCCCATTAATGTAGTCCTGTTTGAAAAGGACAATGTTAATGCAGTGCTTGAACGGTAATGATTGAAATGCCGGGACTCAAGCAATATTTTTACATTCATAACTGATGTAGCAAGCCTAGAGGTGCCGGGGCTCAGCCCTGGCAAGCCTGGGCACAAATTAAGCACTACATGAATATGAACTAGGAACCTTTTCGTTCATGCCTGCAGCATCCACACAGGTGAGTTACAGCATGATGCTTTAGTGTGCACTGCTATTCACACCCCCATAGTCTGAACAGTGGGGTGGCGTAGACACGCTCTTACTCCCTTTGATTTTCAAAATTCAGCAAAACTTAAGTTCCTAACGGGTAGATTTTCCAAAAGCACAAATACCTCTTGGGTACCTAAATCCCAGTGACTTTTACTTAGGTGCTTTAGAAAATGTTACCTGACAATATTATATTTTTTTTCCTAACAAATGTGCTATATAAAGTTTAACCTTTTTTTTTGTACTTTGTTATAACCCTGCACAACCTGTAAAAGACCAGTACTCAAAAACCAAAATCATGTCTATTGAAACCCCCTATAAATTACACAAATAGAAATCAATCTTTTCCAGTCAGGATGTTTAAATTTTTTAGTACGTCCCACCCCAAAAATGTGCCATGATTTATTGTTTCACGGGGCTTTTGAATACAATTGCTAAATTCAATATACATTATTTCAGTTTCAGTGTGTTTCTGGCAGACATTTTAAACTACTTTTTTTTCTTACTGAGCTATAACTCACTGACTAAAAATACTCAATAAGCTGAACTGACTGCCATGAAAGAAAGCAATCAATCATAGTGACTAGCATTAACAAAGACCAATGCCATAATAATTGCATGCATAATCACCTGGAATTTCAAGTGATTTTCTAGGGCAAGGTCCTGATCTATGCTTGGTATGAGTTGAATTGCCAAGCGCACTTATTATAAAAAATAGTTCAGATAAATCTCACTTTATATCAAAACATAGGAAAAACAGGAAGAGATGCTGAAGTTTTCTTTCAAAACCTGCCTTGCATCAAAGGATAGTTAATTTACTCCTCTGGGGTCTTAGGTCAGAGTTGCTCACAATGAAGGTTGAGCATTCTAATACTTTAACAGCTGTCATCATTCTCAGACATTAGATTCATAGGAAGTGTGGGCCAACTAACTGTCAGTATTAAAAAAGGCAAATGCATAACATACCTGGGTGAGGAAGATATATTCCCTTTCACTTTTATAAATAAATATTTTTTGCCAATTTCTAGAGTTTACCTTTGTTGGTGACACCTCATTGACATAACTACATAATCCCTTTTGTAGAACCAGTCACATAGCTGCTTAAAAATGACTTTTAATATTCTATGTACAGCTGCATGAATTTTCAGTTTGCTAACCTTTATTCTAAGTTTCACACTTCGACTCTCTTCACAAGCAATTTTATAACTTGGTGTGATATTCTCATCTTGATGTGCTAGATGTTTTATATATAAATCCTTCTGTGAGCAAAGATCCCAGTTTCCCAGTTACATAAGGTATGATTCCTTTTTTATTTTGTTGAGACTGTGAACGGACAGAGTAAAGTGTGTCTTTTGCATTTCTTTTTATTACATGAAAATAAAAATGCTTCTTTTCACCTCCTACTGCCATCAGGCATAACAAAGCGAAAAAAAAATGACTGGGTAGCAAAACAAAGCATTCTGCAGGGGTTGCTGTTGAGAACAACAGCTACAAGAAGTGCACAATTTCACCAGATTCCCAGACAGGTCGTAAGATAAGATTTTTAAAATTCCTTTATGTAATTGAGACCATTGACCTAAAATAACCTTGAAAAGACTAGTATTGTGTGTCGCATCTGTGTGTGTTTAGGGAGTTGAAATCCCAAAATATAATATAAGCAAGTAGTTTTTCGATAAAGAAAAAGTCAGCATGTCAGCTCTTCTCTGTACATCAAATCAGTCATCTTGCTCCCTTCTTCTAGCCCCATCTCTCCTGGACGGCTTCCTCCAGGAACTCTTACAGGCAGATCATGGCCTAATATGCAGCCATTTTGTGCTGCTCTGGAGGCTCCAATGGATTATAGACTAGTTCAACTGGGCAGCGGATGATTCCCTCAAATGAAGGAATCCCTTTGTGACAGAGTTTGCCGAATTGCTCTTACAACATCCCCACCATAGAGGGCATGTTGTGAGGTGTGGCCTGAGTGCCGCTGTGCTCTGGAGATCTTGGCCTTTTGGGAACTGTTACCAGCCAAAGCAATTTAGAAAGGATGCTTTAATTTACTGTGGGACCAGCTCCCAGCAACCCCAGGAATCAGGGAACTGCAAAGGTGGCCTCGAGCCCTGTTTTGCATTCTACCAGCTCAGCTAGATCCAATGATTGAGGCTTTCGGCTCTCTATGTAGCTGCATGGATTATTTGGATCACTCAGATTTCTTTATTAATACAATATCAGGAATTTATCTTCAAAAATCAACATCCTTTATATATTAGGGGTGAATAAATAGAGGACATTTGGACAAGACCAAATGGAAACCACTCTCATTGACCATAGTATGACGCCTGATAGAGGAATCAAATTGGTGAAAAGCCAATTAAAGGCAGGAGCCTCTAGGTCTAGAAATCCCCATTCTTAAACTTTTTCAAAATCATTACCTGGTGTGGGGAGGGGTTAAACACTGTACACTCAGCCATCATGGAAAGCCACAATAAATTATTCAGCCCAGCAGAATATATTTCTGGGTTTCTAAACCACACAAGCCACAGAAGGATGTGGATGATGCCACAATTGGCCAATCTATCCATGGCAGGGGGACAGTAATAAAAGAATGGGCAAACAAAAAGTTCCACAGAAGCAAGATGCCCAGGAGAACTTGTAAACAGGAGCTCTTCTGTTATACAGTACTCCAGATACTTTGGACAATTTGTCCCCAACTAAATCACGTGACTACAACACTGGGGTTACACTACATTCTGTGTCCTGCGGGTCGTGCGTGTGGGGTGCGGGCACAGTTGGATGCATGGATGACACAAAGCAAATCTATTGTCTGGCAGGATGGTTTTTTCTGAAACACTCTGAGTATACAGCGGGCCACCCCAATGGAGCTTTGTCAGTGGGGCAATATGCCTCTCACTCCCATCACACTTTATGGGCAATAGGCAATGGTAAGTTAATCTTGGTTACATGGTCACTGTTCCTGTTCCTGGCTTCCCCCTTTAAAGGGGTTGTCAACTTGGGAAATACCAACACTTTGAGGTTTGGTCCCTTTTTAAATGGCTTACCTAGTGAAAGATGTTCAATAAACTAGAAAAGAACTCCTCCCAGCCTCTCCACTCCTCTCCCTCTCCCACACATGCACGCACGCACACACACACACACAGACACTCTCTCTCTCACGCACACACGAAGATAAACCACAGAGATTCCAATAAGAGCTGAAATGTCCTAAATGACTATGAGCTAGTAGATTCTCAATGTCTTCCATTATTAAGAAAGTTTTGGCAGGCTATTCTGGAACAAAGCGGCTATAGAACCTTCATAGAGATGAAGAGAGAGATTGATTGAGCCCTAAATTTGACATTTTGTTGTGAAAACCTTTAAAATGGGGATTATATAGCACAGATCTGATCTAACTCAGATCAGTGCATGTCATTTTCCTGTCTTCTAATATCAGATTCGTCAAAATCACTAACCATAATGCAATCATTCTGAGCAATAAAAAGTCTTCATTCCTGTATTTTCCTTCTTAACATTAGAGCTGTGTTCATTGCTGATGGCCACAATTCAGCAAAGCACTTAAGCGTGTGCTTAAATCCCCCGACTTCAATGGGATTTTAGCGGTTACTTAAATGCTTTGCTAAATTAGGGCCTATAACTGTTAAGAGAAACTCAGAGACAGAATAACTTTGCAAAGCAGTTCACTTTCAACTTTATATTCCCATTTTTAGAATATGAATGCAACTGTCTTGGAAAGTTTTTGTTGAAGTTGGTTTCTGAAGTTGGCTTTGAAGTTTGGTTTTGAAGTTACCATTAAAGTTACAAGTTTCAACCCAACCCAACACTAATCTTAAAAGTTTAAATATCTACCTTCTAAAGGAAATCCATATTTTGTTATTCTTTAGTGAAAACATTTTATTTGAAATTTACTCCTGGGGAGGACATCAGATTTCAACCACAATAATTTAGTCCAGATATTGTACTTAATCTTCAGTACAGAATTTCAAATGAAAATATTTTTCATAGGAGAAAATATTCGGGGTGTAGCCACATTCTCAGAGTTTCCACTGGACATAAGATTTGCAATGGATCATTAGACTGCACTAGGGTTGAGGACATATTATACATCTTGTAAAAATGCAAAGTTAAAATATTTTATGTTAGAGACTTACATTATTGTGTCTTCTCTTGAATTATACACCTGTATGGAGAATAACTTCAAGTATGTATTCAGCAATGAAATTTGATTTTAGCAAGCAGCCCTAATGACTGAAATTGTGTCTCTCACAGTTTAAAAAATAGGAACATGAAGACAAATGTATTTCACAGAGAGTGAGGCCACAACTGAAAAAGTTTGAATGCTAAATTAAAAAATAAGATGTATATTCTGAGGGCAATAGAAGGAGCTCAATATTCAACAAAGTGCTTTCTGAATAGTAATGACCAGAACAACAGAATAAAAGCTAAGGACCCGAACTTGCAAGTGGCTCTGGTGAAGCAATGGAACTCTCCCATGAATAAGATTTACTCATGCAACTAAGGGGCTGCTGGATCAAGCCCAAAATGTCTAAGCTTTAACTAAATTTAAAGAAACATGAAACAATTGTTTCATTACTAAGTTATATGCTCCCTACAGAAAACTCAGGCAAGCAAGCTTAACTTTAATTTAAGGATCATCTTACACGTAAGTTAATGTAATTTATTGTAAGTGAATTTAGCCCTTGCATTTACTGCATACAAGTGTCACATAAAGCTGCCACATTTTCAAACTCATTGGAGTCTCCTTGAAAATACTGACACCTTCAGCGAAATACTAGAAATTAAGTAAATACAGTTTATTACAGAGACTCTCTGCATTAACTATTAACTCTCTGAAATATCTTACAGTACAGTAGAAGGTGCTTCTATTATTCCAGTAAAATGTGATAATAAAAAGAGAGGCTCAAATCATAATTCAATAATTGCATTCATGATCTATGATCTGAAAATGTTTTTAAATATGTTATAAAGATACATTAATGTATATAGCAAGATACTAATAACAATGATAAACAAGCATTTGGCATTTTGAATAACTGAAAGTTTGAGGGATGAGAATTCTGTGAAAGGAGGGCACACAATTATAAAACAAGTGCTGTTTTATAAAATTCTGTAATAAAAATTCTGTAATAAAAATTCTGAGCTGAATTATAAAGTTTAAATAGGTAAAATAGAGTGTTAGGCCAAATTGTTATTGTAGCTCTGTGTAAGCTTGAAAACTTGTCTCTCTCACCAACAGAAGTTGGTCCGATAAAAGATATTACCTCATCTACCTTGTCTCTCTAATATCCTGGGACCGACATGGCTATAATAACACTGCATATAATATATGTGCCTGTCAATCAACAATATCCATGCAGAGAGGGAATTCTCTGTTAAAGATGGCATAGCTTATATGCATATGGGATCCCTACGGGATCAGATGCTTCACTGGAATCATGCAGAATGGGCAGAAAGCAGTGCATAAGGCTTCCAAACAGATTTCCCTATGCCTCCTTTAGATCACAAAGGAATAGTGTGGTTTGGGGGACAAACTCCATCTTTCTTCCATGATGTGATGGGGTGGGGGAAAAGGAAAGGAGGAAAACTTCTTCCATTACTCCACTAGTTACTCTTCGGGGAACTCTGCACTCCTGAGCAATGCATAATTAATGAGCCATGCATATTTTAAATTTTGTGCGCAGAAAAAAGCTTCTGCCAAAATGTTGCTGAAGTTCCACCTTTTGCCCACCAGAGGGCACTGTGATGATAGAACACAGCAGCAGTTCTCAGCCAGCGAGTGAAGAGAAAGAGCCTGCAAAACCTTCTTCACAGTGGGCCAGGTCAGAAGATAGGGGCTCAGACAGCATGGGGTGCTGGGGCGGGGAGGTCAGACATGGGCTCGTAAGTGCTGCGGGGGAGGATAGACTGGGGCTGAAAGGGAGTAGAGGTACAGGGCCACAGAGGGGAGGGAGTGCAGGGCCACATGATGATGGGGGAAGGGATGCAGAGCTACATCAGGACAGGGGAGTGGCTTGGTAGGGGCAGAGAGACACATGGGGACAGGGGAATGGCTGTGTGGGAGCACAGAGACATAGGGATGGGGAGGGGGTACAAAGTGACATGGGGACGGGGGAGGGGTGCAGGGCCACATGGGGATGGGGGAGTGGGTGTCTCAGTGGAGGTGGAGGGACATGTGGACAGGGGGTACAAAGACACATGGGGGTGCAGGAACACATGGCGATGGGGGCAGATGTGCCTGAATGAATGGGGAAGGCTAGGTGTCAGCCAGGGTCTGCATTAGGGAAACTCCCCCTGCCCCCACAAAAAACCTGTTCAATACTTTTCCCACCCACACCCAACAACCCTCCAAGTTCACACCCAGATCTTTCCCGGCAATTTACTTCCCTCTCCTTCAGCTCCTCCTTTACCCCAGCCTTTGCACAGCTTTTGAGGGGTGCAGGAAATACGGTTCTGTATTGTAGTTTAAATGAATTGTTACTCAGAGTTCTTTATTAATATGCCTAGTAAGGAATCTATTTGTCAAAAAAACATTTCCTGAATCTTTTTGGTTGTCTGTATTGTTACAGACATACTTGCTGAAAGGTATTTTGAAATAAACGATCAAAAATAATGGAAACTGGTGTGATTATACTGTGATATTTTGACAAATAAAATATGCAGAATATTAAAATAGCGTGTGCAGATTTTTTAATTTTTTTGTGGAAGAATTCTTAAATTTTTTGGCACAGAATTCCCCCAAGAGTATCTAGTTGAGGAATTCAGAGGAAAGTGCACAGGTTAATTTTTGAAGTTTTTCTCCCTCCCCAAATTTTCTTCTGCAGAAGGAAGGAATCTGGGCCTGATTATCAGAAGAGCTGGCAGTGCTCAAATGGAACATACATGGTTGTACAACTTGGAGAAGCCAAAACAATCATTTATTGAAAAAAATGAATTCATGAGATGAGGGTAGTATTTCCAAACCTCCTTCCTTCTACTTGCCTCACTTTCTAGCTCATTCTCTTCCACTTCACAACCCTTTTAAAGAAACTGGCTACATTCCTTTCTACTTTATTGTATCCAACAAGGAATAAAGGGTCAGATCAATGAGCCATGCCACTTGACATCAGTTGAGGTCAGACCCAAAATTATTCTAAAGTTACTAGCCCAATAATCCCAAATCATTGGTGAAGCTAGAGAGTCTAACTTCTGAAACACTATATATAAAAAGGAATATATATAGATAGATATATTTATATAAATGGTTGAAGTCCGGCAAAGTTATATTCAACTAAAAACAGAGTCTTATAAGGGAAAGTGTTAAGCAGCCTTAACTACAGACAACACTGCCCAGCCCCACCTATGATCAGAAGAGTAAATGAAGAATTATGGAAACCTGGCTCCAACTGGCCAGATATTTTCCCCGTATGCCAGAATGATCAGTCTAATGGCACCTGATATTTATTACTTACAGATTATGTGGGAATGGCTTAGCAAAAATGCAGGTTAGTGCTCGCCGAAAGTTTGGAGAAAGTACGTTATTTTTGGCACTTGCAAAGTTTGCAAAAGAAACAATATCTAAGGAAGTGCAGTTAAAACAAAGAATCTGTTTAACCAGCATAAAATAAACAGTTAAAAGTAGGTTGTAGAGGGAAAAGTTATGGAGAAACTCAAGTAACCACCGACATGTTTTCTTTTTCAGGCTATGCTCACAACAGAAGCTTTTCAACAACTCTCATAAATGCCTGGAAAGCTTGTTTTAAGTTTCAACACTGATTCCAAAAGAAAAATAATCATTCAGCACTTTGCGCTACAATGCTCACAAGCCATCCTGAATCTTCTGTAAGCCCTGTGACATGTTCTTCAAGTAATAGGTGAAAGCATAGAATCAATGAAAAAACAATTTGTACACCAAATACAAGTGGACACAGTAATGAAGCAGAAAGACTGTATTTTTAACTGGAAACCCACATTCACTGAGTAAATAAGCTTCTCTTAGCAATGTATACGTAGACTCAATGAATAGATGTTCAACACCGGAATTTGTTTCCCTACTGGAAATCTTCAAATTATCAAATCCTTTTACCCAACAAGGACTTACCAAAATGAAACGGGATTCTCTTCCAACAGTAAACATTCATTATGTTATTTTGATCTTCAACCTTTACTAGAGCTGGACAGAAATGGTGTGTATGCTCCCTCCCCCCCTTTTCTTTTTAAGTCTCCTACAATGGGATTTCAGTTCTAGAAGAGTTTAAAAATCTGAGTTTTCAGCATGATGTTCACCACCACCAAAGAATTCCAAAATGCCAATTTTAATAATAAAACTCTGATTTGAAAATTAATTTCTCAAGGCTGCATGCTCCCCAACATAGGTTTGTCCCTGAAGGGCACATTTCCAAGCAGAAATCTGCTGGGTGAGTGTGCCACAAAGAGATCACTATTTCCTCCCACTGGTCGCCTCCCCTCAGAATCATGCAGAAGGGTTTCCACTGTATATAGGAGAATAGGTTGGAGTATGCACCAGACTTTCTTTCCCCTGCCCAGCATATACATGTGTTTACACACTTAGGATTACAACTGGCTACCCAACTGTCCACCCAACTGTCCTTGACAATGCACAGATGTGGGTAGTCGCATGGGGCTTGCAATTTGGGAAGCTAATTTTTTTCATAAAGCCACCTCCTACTTCCCACACCAGATGCCCTATATTTTTAATGTAATTTTTACTATTATACATGGTGAGACTAGTTTAACATGAGAGTTTACTGACAGCTGCATGGAACAAAAAGTGTACCATTTTCTTTAAAAGGGTGTCCAGTAACTTGATTAGATTGAAAAATATGGGGCTGTTTATCTTCGGGAAGAGAGGAAGAAGAGGAGACATGATGAAAATGCGTAAAATAATGAATGGTATAGAGAGGGTGGTGTAGGATCTACTCATCATGTCTCATAATAAAAGAACAAGGAGACAGTCAATGAAATTGAAAGATGGCAAATTCAAAACTGATAAAAGAAAATATTTATTCACACAATACATAATCAGACTGTGGATCTCACTGCCACAAAATATAACTGAGGCCCTGAGTTTAGTAGGATTCGGAAAAGGATTACTTTATTATCGGCAAAGCTAGTAGTGTCATCTATAGTTGAGACTGCTGGATGCTACCCATTGTAAGACCCTGCTTTCAGTTGCTTATAACATAGTAAAGTTTTAACCATTCAGGCTAAGATTTTTCTTGCCAATTATCTGCCTCAGGATGAATGGCAAGTTTCATAATGACTCTGTGGAAGTGTCAGTATGGTTCCATGTGATAGAAGTTTTGTTTTACTTTGCTTGCTTTAAAAGTCTATGAAATTACACACAAAAATTAATTACACAATCCCATACTATTTTTTCCACTCAGTGCACAGGGTGGACAATGCTCCTGGGACGAATCAAGATTATGTAGTGAAGGAGATATGCCCATAGGACCCCTGCCTCATGTGTTGCAGAGGTTAAAAGGTTTGTAGTAGAGCTAGCTGGAGACTGGAATTGTCATTCCCAAATTAAAATAGATAGTTTCAAAATGGAATGAAAACTGAAATTTCTTGTGGAAAGGGAATCCCAAAATTTTGTTTAGAAAATGCAAATGACATTTTATTTTCACCTTTTAGAAGTGTTTCTGAGAGCCTGGGCACTGGCTCCAAGGGCTTCCAGGCTACCAAGGAGCTGGGAGCTTGGACACCCTGATCTGAGGTAGCCTGCCTGGCTGATTGTCCCAGAGCTCAGGAACTGGGAGTCAAGAGTGCCAAGGAACTGTGATCCTGGCAGCCAGGGCTCCCAGACTCCTGACTCTCCATCAGCTTGCCACTTGGGCTGCCAAGCAGCTGGGAGCTTGGAAGTGCTGGGAGCCCAGGTTTCCCAGCACCTTGCAAAGCAGGCTATTGAGGAGCTGGGATTGGAATTTTCCTACAGAAAAGCTTTCCATTGGAAAATTTCTGATCTCAGCTTTAGTGGGTAGTGACTGATGCAGGGGATTGCAGTAACAGAAAGGACAGTTATGGTTAATGCAGTTGAATGCTGCCCTAGAGAATTGCACTGTAACTGTGTCTCTGCCAGAGAGTTCCTCATGTGATGTCACTTAAACTAAACTTTACACAGGTGTTCACTAACTGCATGTTCCTCTTTTTCTAGGTGTCCAAACTTAGCCCCCAGGGTCTTATTTGCAGCAGTGCTGAGCACTCACAGCTGCAACGGATGACAATGGGAGCTGTGCTTCGAGACTATAAAGTGCTCTATAATGCTAAGTACTCTGAAAAATCAGGCCCAACATGCTTCAAATTGGGCACCTAAAAATGTGGCTAGTAATATAATGTGACCTCACAGGAGTACTGTGAAAATAATGTCTTTAATGTTTGTGAAGTCCTCAGATACTACAGTGCTGAGCACCTTACAAAAAAACCCCAGGGGGAATTAATACATCTCTCTTGAAGGCAGAGTACGTATAGTGTGCAGTAAATAAAGCATGCGGCCATACATACAATAATAAATTCTGGATAAGCCTCATTCAGTGATTATGGTCCATCCTGTGCACTGTGATCATATAGTTAAGGTCTGTAACATAATGCAAACACCTAATGGGTGCAAATTCAGGTTGCATGGGCAACTTCATGTCTGACATTTCTTAAATTTTAAGTGCTTCATTTTGGAACCTTAACATTCCTTTACTGGAGTTTTTGTGCGTACTATAAACAAGGATTCCCAGAAATATAATAGTAATAGTATAGTATCAACCTACAAAAAAAAAAGGAGTTTTGAAAGGGATATAAATCTTCATGATTCAAGTCTTAAAACAAACTCTAACAAATACAAATTAGAAGGAAGCTTTCCCTGGGAATAGCTTATGCCAGAACTGCCTATTGTCCGGTGTCATCCATCTTCCTCTGAAGCTATTGCTACCATGGGGCTCCAGCGGTGATTTAAAGGGCCGGGGTTCCCAGCCACTGCTACTGCAGCCAGAGCCCCAGGCCTTTAAATCTCCATTTAAAGGGCCCAGAGGTTTAAAGGACCTGCCTCTTCTGGTTGAGGCCCTGCTCCCCTGCTCAGGACCCCAGCCCTGCGTACCAGTAAGTCCTTTAAATTACTTTCACCCCTGGGACAGCAATACAAAAACTTGCGAGCACTGGAGAAGTTATAACTGGGCTAGAACCAGTCTTAGAGATACTTTGTGATACTGTGACAAAAATATCAAAATTTAAAAAAAAATTGACTTTGAGAGTAGGCCTGTGGAATCACCGTAACTGCACTATGCCCTAGCAACACTGATGAACATGAACAGCATTCCAAACATTATTTCAAGAACTAATTACAGATGCAGTAAAATCAGTTGTGACTGTAGGGCTTTGTAAGACACCAGGCTGCTGGAGCAGTTTTAGAACCAGAGGCAAGAGCAGAAACATGCTCTGGTACTATCCAAAATTACAATTTATGTAGGCTGTAATCATCCAGCTAACTAAAAAGTCTCTGAAATCACTATGAATTTTACCTAGTGGTTGGAACAAAGCTCTGTTATTGGTTTAAATGTGCCCACAGTGTGTCTGTGATTCAGTGAACTTATGTATAGAAAGGGGATAGTACTTACCTCATTGCAAAATTTAATATTGTAAAAAACACACAGACCTTGACTCAGTGGTGTTGGTGTATATAAGTGCAAACAATCACCATCTTCAGTACTTTAGTTAAGGTTAGGCATAATGGATCTCATATTAAGAAAGCGATAAAAACACTTACCCTACATTTTATTTGCAGAAAAAGAAAAAAAACAACATTGTATTGCTTTGGAAATCAAATGCAGACATACTAGTGGTATCTGGAAGGATTCATAGATTCCATTGCTAGAAGAGACCACCACTCTCATCATCTAGTCTGACTTGTAAAACACAGGCCATAGAACTTTCCCAAACTATAACTCCTAGAGCATCTCTCTAATTCCATGCTTTCAATATCAATGCACAGTCAAGTTTATAGCATTATACTTCTGATGCCACCATGACTAAGACAGGATGCTGCACAATTCTGTCTGAAGCACAGACTATAGAGCCTGTTGTATTACCACTTCTCACAGTAGAAGTGACAGCTTTAACAAAGCTTGTATGCCAGTAAGTGATCTACTTACATGGATTTTACATTAGGTGGATAAAGTCTGTCAAAAAAAGAGTCAATTTCTGATCTTACAATTTCTGATCTTAGTGTGATGCTACTTACATCAGTGAAGCTATTTCCGATTTATGGTGGTGTAAAAAGAGAGGAGAATCAGGCCTGTACTGTTTCATTTCTTCTCAAAGTAGGGTTTACTTCTGAGCAGGATAAAGCACTTCATTTTCTACAGGAAATATTCATATAACCACCTTTGCATGCTAATTATCTAATGAGCCATTAATAGTTATTTATAGCAATTGTCATATTTTGCTACATGGTACCCAGCAGATTTTTCTGTAATAAAGACACTTAAAAAAGAGTTTGTACTGAGGTAAATTAAGGGAGTACTTGCAATTCACAGCTGCACTTTCCATTTGCTGTAGCCTGTTACAGCATAAAGAACTACAAACACCTTTAACAACCTCCTGCAACAAAAATAAACTGGGAAGAAAAGTGCTTGGAGAATTATTTTGTCAGAAGTGGAATGCCATTTCTCTCTTAAAACTGTGCTAAATCAAGGTATTTGCACGCTCTCTGCTGAGCCTATCAACACAGCTGCATGGTACAGCTGAGGCCCACTTTTCCTTCCCTCACCTAGGGGGCCCTTTGATGACATGCATTTCAGAGAAAGAGCTCAGAGAGGGAAATGCAGCGGGTGCCTTCACTGGCCTGGCCTGCAGGGGATGAGAAGCAGAGGACGCACTGTGCTGACCTGCCATGCTGCATTATTTCCTCCCCCTTGCCCCACAGTAGACACTATATAGAGGGGAGAGAATGCAGTGCAGCTCCCACATGCCATGGCAGTCCCTTCCATCCACTATTCTCCCTCCAAAAATATCACATCATGAATCAACAGGCTAAAATTCAGCTTACACCCAACATGTATTTAATAGCTCATAATAATACAATGAAGTTAATCTTCCTTACATAGTGCTGCACTTGCTGGTGGTGATTTAGTTCTCTCAACAAAAACAAACAAAAATTACCAGAAATTGTTCAGTTTCCCCTTTCCCATCTCAACAACTTAATACTGGTATTGAAGTTGAAAGCTGAAAACACGCATGCAAGAATGGTGAGAGTTAGGCCTTGTCTACACTTGAAATGATTTGCTGTTACAGATATACAGATATGGTGGCAAACCCCTTGTCAGAAATGAGCTCTTTTGCTGGTATAGTTCAACCCAGTTGCCCAAATGGAGAACTATGCTGGCAAAAGGATTTATGCTGGTTTAACTGTATCCTCATCATTATGGCTTTTGCCAGCATAGCTATTGTTGGTCAGGGGTAAGAAAAAAAATCAGTAACCTGACCAACATAGCTATTCCAGGAAACCTTTTAAGTGAAGACCAGGCTGTGGTCTGACAAGAGGCAGAGTGTGTATAACTATAGTCTTCGTTTTCATTAGAATAGCTCAAAAAGAAACATCAATCACTAAAGCACATCCCAAGTCAGGCAGAAAGCTGCATCTGCTCTTGTAGTTTAAAAGCACTGTGCCTGCAAACATGAAACAGATCTGGCACAAAGCCAAAGCAGAATAGTGATGATGCAACAATTTATACAGGGTGAAATCTTAAGTTTAACCTTGTGAGGATAAAAATTCCTTAATTTAATATTCATTGACCACCACCTTAGTTCTGATCAATATTAATTTGTAATGGCAGTACATTTTTACACTACCCCAAGGACAGGAGAGTCAATAGATGCTGATAGTGAAAAATGAACATTTAATCGTGTCTTGTTTAACAAAGTAATTAAGCGCCCAAAAACAAAGTCTGTAAGACAACATCTGTCTGAGGCTCCTACCAGCAGAAAGCAGCTCTACCGCTTCTTAAATCTCGTCAGGCCACCAGGGCTAATTTGGATAGAAAATTAGAGCTGGAAAAGTTTTAGATACTCTAATACATTTCCTTTTTCCTGCAGGATTGCTCCATATAGCGTATTTTCCAGTGTTTTGGTCAGACTGTGTTTACATGGTGCAAGTAACGGGGGCTTCCACAAGTTCCCACTGGGAGACTAACAGATCTCACAGTTGGGCACCATTCTTGATTTTTGCAAACAAAATGTTCCTTTCCTTAAATTTCATCCTGTTACTCTCACATAAATTACACACCAGGTATGAATTCCTGACCCCACTGAAGTCAATGGCAAAAATCCCATTGTTTCTTGCATTTTTAATCCTGCTCCCACCCGCAAAAACCTTAGATCCCATAAATCATGCAAGAGAGACACTTTCCCCCATACTACTAAAAAAAACCCACAACAGAACACCTCCCCCGTCAGTTTTTTATATATATATAAATAAATGGAATTCTGACATAATTTTCTACCATTAGAATAAAACAAATCTTGCCTAAACCATGTAAAAATACTTTAACTCCAGTTACAATGGACATCAAATCTCTATCACTTGCTTAAATTTAAGTATTAAAACCTTTATTTTTTAAAAAAAAGAAAAACTTGCTTTACATTGCTGAAATTCTATTTATGACAAACTGATGAGAGATTTATGTTTTCCTGCAAATTACCATAGTCTGGATTTTTTGCCCACTCAATCCCACCTGCAACAAAATACATTTTACCTGCTCATGCTATTTTGGCAGTGGGTCCTATGGGATCCATGGGGTCCCATTCCCATTGCAGGGCTTTAGTGGGGAGCACATGATTGGCTCATTAGTAGAGTTCCACAACTTTCCCTACCACTTTGATCCTGGGTGGCCAAATAGAGAGGTTGGTCTCCCTACAAAGATGAATTTTTGTCTTTGAGGTGGCTGTGTATTGCTGGTGGCAGAGCCTATACAGAGCAATGAGGCTCATGGGACTGCTAGAGGATATTGTGTCAATTAATGCCGTGCTGGAGGGAGGGCTATATTTTCTTGGCTGACTAACAGTGTATCACCTGCAAGTCCCCTAGATTACTATCTGAAGTGTTTTTTATAATGTCATAAATTGGTTACTAAAATCTAGGTAGCTTAACATGAGTGAAACTCTATTTCACTTATGAATGAACAACTGATCGGGGCTGCAAATACAGCAAGGTGGAGAGTAATGTCTGTGTTGAACAAACAGTTGATTTTCACTGCCTTTTTGAAAAAGAGTTGGACTGGGAGGGAATTACCTAGTTTGCTAGATTTGCCAATCATGTGTGGCCTACCATGTCTGTCTATCATGGCAGAATAAGTTTTGTCTCTTAAAACATGGGCACAATATCACAGTGTTAGTCAACCCATGCTGTGGGCTTGCCAATGAAAGCGCATGCAGCAGAAGCTTCAGGAGGCAGGTAATATTACTAGAAAAGTTATAATTCCATGTGGGGGTAAAAATACACCTTAAGAGTGGATAAATATATATATATACAAACACACACACACACACACACTCTAGATCTACATATGGGCTTCCAAATAATCCTATTTTACTGTACAAAACTCTCTCAAACTAGTTTGGCAAATTCTCACTTTTGATAACTCTGTTCTTTCCCATGACCTAAAATCTGGAACCCAAAACACCTATTGTACCATTAATTTAACCTAAGAAACTCATTTTTAAAGATTTATTTAAAATACATTTGTACTTATTGGCTTTGATAATTAAACATTTGAACCAGCCGTGGCATGTTCACAGTGAGGAGTAATCCAATAAGAGTGCAACATTCAAATATCTTCATCAATGATTGTGTAATCCATCTTTATTACAGTCAGCAAACGCATGGTTTAGCCAACTGCAGGTCAAAGGCTTGTCCAGCCTATCTCCACCTTTTCCTATTTATCGCATGGTAAACTGATTTTTAAAATAGATAGTTAGAAAAGACAAACACAAAATTTTAATAATCTTCTAGTCTATAATCTACTTGCCTTTTGATGTAGCCTTCTCCTTAGTTGCTTTATTGAAATAGTCATCTGATTTTACTGAAATCAAATTTATATCTAACATAATTATACAACCAAGGAACCTCGAAGGATTATGTTGGAAGCCAAGTATACAGTCTTTATCATCATAAATATCATATTACTTCAAATGTATGTTGAAAATGCCGTTCTCAGCATTTCATCACGATGTTCAGAATTCCACAGTAGAATAAACTGTTATTGTCTGATGTTTGAACATGGAATACTGCTTGTACATCATTTTTCAATTAGTATAATATCAATCCTGCTTTATAGTTGAATAATATAGTAAAAGATGATATTATTATGGTGCCTACTTACTGCAGTAGTCAAAGATCTATTAAGTTAAAACCCCTTATAATCAGTGAGTTATAATTTGGTTATAAACCTGTATCAGAATGAAAATTGACACAAAGTCTTAGCTTATTAAAATATTTTGATACATTATTAAAAATATACTCTTTAGATTGCATCTTAACGTAGTGTAATATAAATCAAACGCTACCAGTTTTGCATATTTTAATTAAAAACAGTTATTTCAAAGAGCAAAAATAACCACACATTTTGTCATGAATTCTGTACAATGTGCGTGAAGAGTAATCTTTTCTCATAATTACTTTAGTTACTAAGCTTTCATAACAGTATAAGTTATTTTCTTAAATAGTAAAAGAAAGTGAGATATACAAGTTAAGCAAATACAACAGAATCAAAGCAGTATAAATATACACAGTTATAAAAGGTACATGAAACATTTCTTTTAATCACTTTATCCCACTTGTTTAATCTTTCCTTAAATAGGGAACATTCATAGCTGGCTTTTGGAACCATGCAATCCTGCCCTTACCACTCACGTGTCCCTCATTCCGAGGGACATCACTAATGTTAGTCCTAAAGTTTCCTCTGTTCTTCATTAATATAGTGTTTAGAGCAATTACATTCCAATAGTTCAGCATTTAATTTAAATAACCCTCTATTGTTAGGCCTTTGTCCCTACTGGACAACAAAGAAAGCAAAAGGCTACGCAATCAAAATGGAGTTTGCAGTGTGGTACTAATATGTACAGAGAATTCATAGTCTCACACAGAGTTCAGGAATTGTACAGAGAGATTCGCCAAACTATCACACTGTGTATACACACAACTGTTTTTTGGTTCGTTATGCCTGTGTCTAACTGTCCGTCAGAATTTCACCAAAAACATAAGGGAAAAAATATTATGGGAGTGCAACATACAACAGAAATCTTTGTATATATGTAGATAGCTAATATAAAAAGCCTCACCTACTATTATGAAAGATTAAGTAAAATTGTTCATAAGGTCACTGTTTTAATAAAATAATTGTTTTCCACTGGAAATCTGTTCCTGACTCTAACTCTTATCAGTGATCTACCAGCATTCCTCAGAGTAGTTACAGGCATATAGAGCAGGGTGACGGGAACTAAAAGACCCAGATCTCATGGAAGACAGTCAAGGGGGATGACATAGAGCAGAAAGTCAGCAACTAGGTATAAAACCCTCACCACAGCGTGATAGAGCCACACTATGATAGAGCCACACTACACACATCTATGGGGAACATGAACAAAAGGAATAATTGTACCCATAGCATTCTGTGATACATGTTATCCTTGAAGTCAGTTGGAAATGAACTTGGTGCTTAAACCATGCTAAGATTATCAGTGACTCTCTCTCCAGTGATATCACTTGAGCCAGAGAGTGGTTCTGTGTACACAAGAGAGATCAGGTATAGCAGGAATCAAGTTGCCTGGAGAGAAGCAAAGGAAGTACCCAGCACATCCAAGGCCAGTGAAAAATGGACTCATACATTTCCCAATGCTGCTCCATTACAAGCCCCACCTCCTAGGTAGAGCTATGGACCAAAGCGGTAGTGCCCGGGGCCTGTAGATCTGGCCTCCCCAACATTCCTTTTAAGGCACAATTGGAGTATTTGTCCCCAAATAGGTAGACTGGAATAAGAGAGCATATAGTATGTGTTGGAATCAATTTAAGATAAAGTCCCAAAGATAATTGGCCCCCATACATTGCTTTACTGATGACTGCAAATAGTTGTTATCCCTATTGTATTTGTGTAAACACATCTCAAGTTTTAACTATATTTCATCTGAAGTTTTCATTGAATGTGACAACTACCATTACTCAGATCTAATTTAAAATGTATGTTTTAGGTCTAGACACATGCAATAGAAGATAATAAACTCAAAAGAACAGAAAAAGAAAAGCAACATAATAATAAATGCAAACAGATAATACAAATATAGCAGCAGATAATTTATCTATTTTCAAATTTAAAGAAATAATTGGTTTTGAGTCTTCATTAGTTTCTGAGAAGATTTTTTTTTATTTTTTATTTTATTTTTGCAAATGGCAGTCTATATAACCAGGAATATTTCCAGTAAAGTAATTGAAATTTTAAAAGGGCCCATGCATTATTTATTCAGATTTAGAAGATGTTGAAAGCAGGCATTTTCAAAAGGAACTTTTGGTTCTGTATTAGGTAAAAGGTTTTTATGTATATATCCATTTATCCTGTATTGCTGGATGCTGTGCTTTACTTTTCTTCCATACAGCCACATAAGTGCTTCGTAGCCAGGTGCTTATTATTCATTAAAGAACCTGTCCGAATATGAATCAACAAATTGGAATCCTCACTAGATTTTTTTTTATAGCAAAGTTGGAGAGAGTGCATTGTAAACATGAGAAAAGAGCTGTTCTTTCTTTTCATCCTATGGAGGGAGAGCAAGTCTTAACAAATTCCTAATAGTTTACATGTTGACTGACCGGCAAGCAATGATGCTACTTCCAGTATATGCCTTTGAGTAGTCAAAAAGGTGAAGTGGGTTTCAGTTTTGGAAGATTTTCTATGTGTTGTTTTTGGTAGTGGTGTTTGTTTTTGCACTCTTATCTTCAATATAACTTGGCCTAGAAGCACTAAATTTACTTTATTCTTTTGGGAGGTTGATGTCACATCTTTGACTAGTTTGGCTGATTTCTGCTTTATAAAGTAGTCCTTGGCCTGACATGCACTTTGTAATGCATATGGCTATTGTGGGTTTCATAAATATAAAGGGAAGGGTAAACCCCTTTAAAATCCCTCCTGGCCAGAGGAAAACTCCTCTCACCTGTAAAGGGTTAAGAACCTAAATGTAACCTCGCTGGCACCTGACCAAAAGGACCAATGAGGAGACAAGATACTTTCAAAAGCTGGGAGGAGGGAGAAAAACAAAGGGTCTCTGTCTGTCTATATGCTGTTTTTGCTGGGGATAGACCAGGAATGGAGTCTTAGAACTTTTAGTAAGTAATCGAGCTAGGTATGTGTTAGATTATGATTTCTTTAAATGGCTCAGAAAAGAATTTGTGCTGAATAGAATATCTATTTCTGTCTGTGTATCTTTTTTGTAACTTAAGGTTTTGCCTAGAGGGATTCTCTATGTTTTGAATCTAATTACCCTGTAAGGTATCTACCATCCTGATTTTACAGAGGGGATTTCTTTACTTCTATTTACTCCTATTTCTATTAAAAGTCTTCTTGTAAGAAAACTGAATGCTTTTTCATTGTTCTCAGATCCAAGGGTTTGGGTCTGTGGTCACCTATGCAAATTGGTGAGGCTTTTTATCCAACATTTCCCAGGAAAGGGGGGGTGCAAGTGTTGGGAGGATTGTTCATTGTTCTTAAGACCCAAGGGTCTGGGTCTGTAGTCACCTAGGCAAATTGGTGAGGCTTTTTACCAAACCTTGTCCAGGAAGTGGGGTGCAAGGTTTTGGGAAGTATTTGGGGGGAAAGACGTTTCCAAACAGCTCTTCCCCAGTAACCAGTATTTGTTTGGTTATGGTAGCGGCCAATCCAAGGACAAAGGGTGGAATACTTTGTACCTTGGGGAAGTTTTGACCTAAGCTGGTAAAGATAAGCTTAGGAGGTTTTCATGCAGGTCCCCACATCTGTACCCTAGCGTTCAGAGTGGGGGAAGATCCTTGACAGTGGGGTTGCGGGCTGCCATTATGGAAGCTACATGGGGCCTGGACAGATCAATCAGGTCTGAGAGAATTGGAAGCAGGAGAGGGAAAGGAACACTGGAGATAAGATTTGGACAGTGCGGGAGGAAGACACGTTGTGGTAGGAAGCAGGGTGGGAAGGTACTGGGTCCATCACTGCCCATCTTGCAAGGTCCATTCACTGAGCCTGTCAAGTTTACTGGATCAGCTCGGACTTCTGCCACTGAGCAATTTATTGAACAAGGTTTTTTTTTGTAAACTAAGAAAATTCCCTCCACCATAAAAAAAAATAGAAACAACCAACCAAGCCAAACTTTTATTAATCTACTAAGGAAGGATTCAGGAGCCAATATATGACCAGTGAAGAACACACAATTATGAGGTCATACGTTACAAGGTCATCAACTAAGATTCCTACCAGATGTGTAGTAGTTTCCCCTCAGAATGCTCTGAAACCCATTCAGCTCTTTAAACACTGAGTGTGATTAATTAAATAGTCTCTCCACCCAAAGGGATCCTAGGTGTGCCGTAACTTTAAGGTAACAGAACAGGTAATGGTTTAACCATGGTAAGGATTTAATCTTCACACAGCTAGACTTAAGTCTCCAATTCCAATCCACAGCATGACTTGCTATATGCACAGAGTCTGAAGTTATTTGAGATTATCTCACAGTTTTCATCATGGCTATGAGTTTCTGAACTAACCTAGAGAGTCAGCATCCATGTGGACGTTTAAGTTGCCGAGGAAAACAGCGTTAGTGAGTCCAACACTAGAAGGGATACAAACTGTCAACTCAGTCAGGCTATCAGGGGCCTCTTGCATACTAGCTCTGATCTTTTCTAGCCCTATCTGGACTCTTCTGCAATGTGTGCACACATTCTGACCAATCCTTTGTTGGAGTGGGAGACCTTGTACGCACATTTGAACTCAAATTTAACCAATGCAGCTACCACATCCTTCAGTCCCTCTCTATGCTCATAATTAACTGACTACTGTCTGTTAAATTTGGATAATAACTACTCTGCAATGTCATCCAGGGAGATCTCATTAACACGTCATGTCAGGAATCCCATCCATGATTGAATAATAGACAGCAACAGCCTTATTCACCACTAACGTGCAAAAAAACCATAGCTGGAAGTAAAAGATATACTTGATTGATGTTGTAAGAATGAATATGTGTCTACCTGTCATCTAATTTTAATAGTCATTTATCCAGAACTATAACTATAACTTTCCAAATAGCTGTACTTCTGTAACACTGCATAAAACAGCATATGTCCATTGTTTACGTTCATAATCTGCCACAGAAATGCTGATCCTGAAAACTAATGCTTCTTAAGGTTTTAATTCATGAATCATCTTTCTTTGTGCTGATTTTGTATCTTTCATATACCTCTTCTTTGCTATATATTTTTATTCCTATGGAACCATGAAATTATATTCCTCTTTTTATTTGCCATTTTAATAACTTATTTTGTATCAATTTACCTCTTGTGGCAGAAGGTACAATTTAATACATTAAACGTTCATCAAATACTGACTGAGCTTGTCATAGTTTTCATATATGTTGCATTGGACATCTGAAACATAAATAAGAATCATTTTTTAAAGGGGCATAAGTCATTACAAATCATATTCCTGTTATTTTTTAAAAAATCCAATTATTTTTATAAATATGCTTTTTGTACATTTGTCTAAATGCAAAAGTAGATTTGTTAGGTTTTATTTTTTAATTGAAAAGTGATTATGGATTATATTTTCCCACATGCACTTGATCTTCAAAGGTTTGACTGGATTATTCATTATTAATTACAGTTAAAGCCAAGTTCAGTCAGCATTCATATGTATAAGAAAGTTTATGGAGTAGTGTTTGGAAGACAAGTAGAAGTTAAGGATGAATGTACACTATTGAGACAATATTTTAGATGATGCAAAGAACAGGATTCTTGAACAGATTCCTTTTTCTGCAAGTGGAAATGTTCATTGGTTGTATCCAAAATATGCAGCTTATAGACATCTGGATAATATGTTTAAATATGGCTGTTTTAAACATTCAAATATGTTCTTATTTAATATTTGTTTTTTATAATTAGATACTATGATTTATTGGCACTCTGAATATTGTGGATAGAGTTAAAATTTCAGCTAACTTTCTTTATCATATAGGACAATATAAGATAAACCTTAAGATAGATGACTGACTATATTTTATAAGGGAGTGAACCTTTTGGTTGGTTTCATAGGCATATGTTACTGACTTGACCCAGTGCAAGTCTACTTATGTTAAGGTTTTTCATGCTGCCATATTTGATGACCTAAGAACAGTTCACTCTCCCTCTCAGGGGTCAAATTCTGGAAGCTAAATGAAGTCCTGGGTGATTGAAATGGAGTTACAGCAGGGGAGAATTTGGGTCTGGGTGTCATCTAGCAAGATAAAGAAATTCATTTTCAATGTCCAATAGAAACTGCAGCATTAGAAGAAGAACAGCATAAAGTTGCTCTGTGTCTGAATAGTTTTATGGGTATTCAAAATCAATCAAATCAGAGCAAAACATATGTTAGGAACAAAATCTTGCACTACATCAATCCCTTGGAACATTATAGAGGGAATCAAACAGAAATCAAACAGAAACAGAGAGTGAGAGTTTGTTGACATTGGTCACACAGTGGTATGTTTATACAAGAATCAAAGAACTGGAATATGAAGACACGCAGGCCTGATTTTGCAGAAAAGCTTGCCCCGATACATTGCAGAAATTGTTCAGGAGCAGTTCACCCTTATGTAAAGATTGCCTTGTTGCCACGGAGAGTTGGACGTTGAATTATTTTTTTCCATTATTTTTTTCCATAAGTACCAGATACGTAAGTAAAACTGTCCAGAAACAGCTTTAACTTGTATTCACAAGTTTCTGAAAAATAGGGTTATCTTTTGCATGTTAATTTGCACGTCTTGCTTATTTGCATCAACTTCCCTTTTGTTTTCTGTGTTTGCCAGACTTTTACTTCCTCATCAGATACTTAGCTAATCAAGGGTTTCTCCAGCAGCGTAAAGCAGCTGCAAAGGCTACCAAAGGATTTCCCCTTGTGCAAGGTGAATCCCTTGACAGTAGAGAGCTGGTTTAGCCACCCTCATCCTGATTCCCAGGGTATTGGGTCTTCCAGAAGAGAAGGGTATGTGTTGGTGCATCATTATGCCCTAGCAATCCTTGGCTGCCAATATGGCTCCTTGGGGCCCCAGGCAGCCAGGCAGAACTTAGAGAAACTCATAGGCTGCTGTAAGTTACACTGTGGTCAAAACTGATCCTCGTCTGGCCCCAGATTCTGAGAAGTGCAAAGGTATCTTAAAATCCCCTTTGCACCTACACAGCTGTATCAAGCATATGTAAGCCACATCTAAAGATTTAACCACTCAGGATATGTATTTGACTGTGAAATACAAAATCTATTGCGTTAAAGACACGAGTAACATTTTCAAAATGCTTAATTAACTTAGGAGCCCACGTCCCATTTTCAAAAGGGACTTAAGACTGTTGATTTACCTTGATACTTAAGTTCAAAAGTGCCCAAGTCCTTTTGAAAATGGGATGTGGGCTCCTAAGTTAATTACACATTTTGAAAATGTTACTCATGTCTTTAATCTGGAAGTTGTAACTTCAACTTGTGTTTCTTATTGTCCGGCTATACTGAAAGAAGGACAGGAGACATCTGATATGGTTTTAATCAGATTTAATTATTAGATGTCTGGGACTATCCAGCAAATAAAAGCATACAGTGCAGGTAACCCCATGTTCAGTCAATTACCTGGGGGGTTCCACCAGCTCTTTTTCCATCCAGGTCCCCATCCTTACCATCCACCCCTGTTGTACGAGGGTCAAGGTGGGCTATAAGAAAGAGGGTTGGCTCCCTGGTGTACCATTAATAGGAGTCCCAACTACTGTCTGTTCTGTTCCTTTACCCAACACCTCCTTTTTAAGTCCTTTCCAAGCCATTTATCCGGTCACTGTATACCTTTTCTCTGGAGTACGTGCACTGGACATCCGCCCCACACAAGTTGTGACATACAGCCTACTGCCCTTCATGCCACACTGTCAACAAAGCCCTCCCTTAACCTGCTATGGGGAAGGTGAAAAACCCCCAATTTCACCGAGGCCAATCTGATGGTAAGGGAAAAATTACTTCCCAGCCCCTCTTTAAAAGTGGGCGTCTAGCGCAATTCTCACAGCACCTGGTATTTTGCCACCTAAAGGGGAGGATGGATGCAGCCTCAGCCTGCTCCATGTTGTAAAAGGGGCTTCACACACAAGGCTGCCCCTATTAAACCTTTCCACCCATCCGGTTCCCAGGGGACGAGTCAGTGTTGCTATGCTGGCCCCTTGTCCCCTTTTGCAGCAGTTTGACCTCTCTGCCACCCCCGCCCCCCATAAAGCACTGTTCCCTTCATCCAGTCAGACAGATTCCTCCCCGCTCGCTTAATGGTACAGTGCGGTCATTTTGAAAAAGTGAACTTTGAGGACTTTGGTGAATTTACCCGAGGCATTGTGTAGCTGTTTATAAAATAATTATCAGTGTTTTTTAACAAAATTTAGGACAATTATTATTATTTATTTCATAGAATCTCAGGGTTGGAAGGGACCTCAGGAGGTCATCTAGTCCAACCCCCTGCTCAAAGCAGGACCAATCCCCAACTAAATCATCCTAGCCAGGGCTTTGTCAAACCTGACCTTAAAAACCTCAAAGGAAGGAAATTCCATCACCTCCCTAGGTAACCCTTTCCAGTGCTTCACCACCCTCCTAGTGAAAAATATTTTCCTAATATCCAACCTAAACTTCCCCCACTGCAACTTGACACCATTACTCCTTGTTCTGTCATCTGGTACCACTGAGAACAGTCTAGATCCATCCTCTTTGGAACCCCCTTTCAGGTAGTTCAAAGCAGCTGTCAAATCCCCCCTTATTCTTCTCTTCTGCAGACTAAATATTCCCAGTTCCCTCAGCCTCTCCTCATAAATAAGAGCATAAGACCATAAGAATGGCCATACTGGGTCAGACCAAAGGTCCATCCAGCCCAGTATCCTGACAGCATACAATGCCAGGTTACCCCAGAGGGAGTGAACCTCCCCCGATCGCCATAAGTTTTCAAAGATAACGGCCAATGGCTCTGCAATCACATCTGCCAACTCCTTTAGCATCCTCAGATGCAGTGCATCTGGCCCCATGGACCTGTGCTCATCAAGCTTTTCTAAATAGTCCCGAACCACTTCTTTCTTCACAGAGGGCTGGTCACCTCCTCCCCATACTGTGCTGCCCAGTGCAGTAGTCTGGGAGCTGACTTTGTTCATGAAGACAGAGGCAAAAAAAGCATTGAGTACATTAGCTTTTTCCACATCCTCTGTCACTAGGTTGCCTCCCTCATTCAGGAAGGGGCCCACACTTTCCTTGATCATCTTCTTGTTGCAACATACCTGAAGAAACCCTTCTTGTTACTCTTAACATCTCTTGCTAAAGCTGGGACTCCAAGTGTGATTTGGCCTTCCTGATTTCACTCCTGCATGCCTGAGCAATATTTTTTCTTTTGCACAAGAATATGGAGGCCAAAGCCCCATTGTGCTTTGCACTGCACAAAACAGGATTTTTAGATGCAGGCCTGGGAGTTCTTTTCCCAGAATGATATGCCATTTACCATGCACACAGGATGAACAAGCCATTATGTTTGAAAGCTCTATTCTTTGCTCTCTTTTACAGTATTTTTTCCTTAAAAATACAGATGGCATGTGCATCATTCCAAGACAGAGTGAGGAGCGATGATATAATATTCTTCATAGAAAGGAGACTTGTGGCTTCTCATTCCAGGGTTTTACTACAGTAGTTTTTAATACTTCTAGTTGGAAAATGTACAAATTTTAAATTTGGCACCAACACAACAAAATGTCATTACTTAATGGAAGAGTCTCTGACAATGAAAAAGATACTTCTGTGTTAACTTTACTTAGAAGCACTACAGAATTCAAGTCCACATGCTCACGATGAAGGTCCTCAGAGGAGCATCTGCAAGAACTGGTAGGAAAATATTTGCAGTCAGCTTTCCAGACACACAATTTAGTCAGAGTGAGTGAATGAAACAACACATTTTAGGTTTCAGCTGTTGTGTGACTGGGGATCAACTAGATTACTATATTAATCATGGTTTAAACCATAGTAATGTAGAGAAAATGCAGACCATCCCCTTAGCACTATGTTATTTGACACTCTAAATTTTATGTTGACTTTGATTCATCCATGGTTTCCATTTGAACAGGTAAAGTTCATAAATAAATGTATAAACTTTTTAAAATACTGCCCTGTATATTTTGCATGCAGTTAAGAGATCTATATCTTCCTGTTCTGAATGCCTTTTACTCAGTACAGTTTTCTAAGGAATTATGAAATGTTTAGCCCCTGAGGCCCAGATTCAGGAAAGCACTTCTATCCAGGATGAGGGCTTAAGCATATGTTTAACTTATATATATATATTATACGAGTGCACACACACACACACACACACACACACACACACACACACACACACACACACACACACACACACACACACACACACACACAAAAGTTAAGCACGTGCCTAAGGACTTTCTTGAACAGAGATGGAGTTAAGCACATATGTGCTTTCCTGAAGTGGAATCTAAAATATCATGAAGAATTTGAACCACTGTTGTTTTATTAATAATCATTCAACAAATTTGTTTGGGCCATTAAAGTACTGAAAATGAAAGCTTTGCAAAGTCAAAATTTCTATCCTTTTGGAAAACACATAAGAACAACAAAATGATTAATGAACTAGACAGTAAATGGACTATTACTTTAGTTCCCTGACTTGACTGTTGCTATCACAAATTGAGCATTAAGAAAAGGATATACTTTTTAATTTTATTTTTCAGAAGTTTTAATACAGCCATATAGACTTATTCAAATACTATGACAAAGAAAACACAGCAGGAGTATGGATTTAACAATAACACAGTATGAAATATTCATAGATAACTACTCCTGAGTGTTATAAGATAAATAATTCCTTATCAACACCCCTTCAAAAATAGAAAAAATAATAAAAAAGAGAGAAGCATGAGAAGCCAAATATACCTGGAGTCAATTTGTAATGCTCTCATGAAAGACCAAGTACCTTCATAGTTGGATCCTGTGCTTCTGTAGATTGTCGTTTTCCCCATTAGTTAACCAGTTCACCAATCAAAGAATGTGGGGGAATAGCAGATTTTCAATTTCATCAAATGACTGTTGTCCACTGTTAGTGCTGCACAATTCATTTCCTGGCATTACTCCAACAGGGTACATAATCTAGAAAGCCTAAAACCCAGACGCTTGACGTCGGGAATGCCTCTATCCCGGTTACTACATACTTCCTTCCAGAATGTGGATATACTTTATGACATTCAAACACTATATGAGACAGGTTTGCACTGAAGCTGTCACTTCTCTAGCATTTACTACGAGGGGTGAGTCCAGCTTTATGCACTCGCTCAGGAGTCCAATAACATCTTTTTAGAATTTTGCTCTGAAAGAAAAGCAAGGAGAGAGAACTGGACGTTCTGCATACACTGTGTCAGATATTATCCTACCTGTCAGAGGAAATGGAGTTATGTCGCTCCTTCTCCCCCTTTTTTTTTAATGGTATAGTCACTAAGATAAATCAAGGAGTTCAGCCATTTGTATGTGTTACTCACAAAATGCTTTTTGGTTAACATACCTTTTAAAGTGCACTTTCAAGTGAAGCGTTATTTGTGGCCTGCTAACAGTTCCACAGCTCCTTTATAATTTTGAGTTGAAGCTTACTGAAGAAAGGATCTTGCTCTATTGGTTGCTGTTATTTACCTTGAAGGTCTGTGAAGAAGGCTAAATTTGCCCTTGGATAGCCAGGTGGCCTTCAGTTTCTAGCTAATACCAAATTTAAATAGGGAGTTATTTTGGCATGTAAGTAGAGTTGGTGAGATTAGAAGTGGTAACTGACTTGATTTTCTGAAGAACTCTCCAAGAGGAGGTAAATACTGTGTTTTTTTCTTAAAGGTGCAGGCAACCATTTTAAAAATGGAAGTTCAGAGAGAGAGAGAGCAACAGGGTTAACTAATTTTTCTTCAATCTCAAACCACATTAGGGCTTGGGAAGAGTTGGTTGGACAGAAGAGTTGGTAGGACAATTATTAAAAATCTTAACTGAAAAGCCACGTAATAGAAATACAAATCAGGTAATCTTATTCACCAATTTGGACAGGATTTCTTAAGTATCTTGTGGGATTTCTGTGGTATCTTCATAATCCATAAAAAATTTTGTACAACTCTACTTATTCTTTTGAAAGTTGAAGTAGGAAATTTAAGTGGAATTAAGCTAAACATATATACATACATCTTGGTCCTACAATCATTTTAATAGCTTCTACCTTTCTCAATAAACATATTGATAGTGAACACCATTTCTCCATGTCATTTGCACTTCTCAGAGTATGACATCCATGTTTTCATATAATATTTTTGATAAATCAAAACATATCCTGATGCCTAACAGGTTGTGAAAGCACAATGATTGTATATGAGATGTATTTGGTCTACAAGAAACATTAAATCAATCAAGACTTATTCCAGTTTATCTGAAATCTGGCTATCTCACTGAAGTAGTTTACTGCAGATCCTAGCAGTGAAATTGAAGATGAGGGATTTTTGAAGTGAACAGAATGTCATCCGTGTATAGACTAATCTTTTACTTTTTATCCCAGATAGTAATTCATTCAATGGATGGTGTCTGTCTGATATATGCTGCTAGCAGTTCCATGGCTATATCAAATAGTAGAGGTAATACAGGGCATCCCTGATGCATTCTTCAATTTAACTGAAAAGTGGAGAAGATAACTATATGTCGGAAGAGAGGCAAGGAATCATTTGTAAATAATATTAATCCAGGTGAGAAATTTAGATGCAAATTTTCTCAGGATTGCTTGTATATGTGGCCATTCCACTTGATCAAAAACCTTTTCATATAACAATAGGATAAGCGAGCAGCTGGAGCATCAGTTGTTTGTGCCTGGCAGATTACGTGGAATACCTTTGTAGTATTGTCTACCACTGATCTGGTGCGAATAAAACCCACCTCTCCTCCTGAATGATTGATGGAGCAATGTTGCTTAAGTGGGAAGCAAGAATCTTTGTCACTATTTTATAATCTGTGTTCAACAGAGAGACGGGGCGGTATCTCCACAATCAAGACCGTCCATTTCTTTCTTTAGAATTAGGGTAATTATTGCCGTCCTCATGTCTCATGATATTATTTCATTGTAGACTTCTGTATCAGTACTAACTGATTGATAAATGTCTTATAAAATTCTGCTGGAAAGCCATCACACTTAGGCACTGTGCCTGAGTTGAGTAAGCCAATTGCCTTTTTAACTTCTAATAGAGAGTTTTCTTCTGGAGAGAGAGATCTTATTCCATATAATCAGATGGAGGTACTTTCCACACAAAATGTCTATGTCATATATTGGGCCTAAGGTGGAATGACTTCATCAGGAATGCAGATGTTTATGGTCATTTGGGTCTACAGACTACTCGGGCCATTGTCCACAGGTGACACCTTATGCTTTTCGGACATGTCGCAAGGATGCTAGCAAAGACGTTCTAGCGAACGCCGTTCTCCAGGTGACTTGTAACATCCAGGATAAAATTCCACCAACCGAGGGGGGGGATGGTCAAGTCTTTGCAGCTGCGCAGGAACAGACCAAATGGCGAACGATCACTACGGCCGACTGTCTGGCTAAGCGTTGAAGATGATGATGATGATGATGGAGGTACCGATAATGTATTTAGGGGTAGTCCCTCCATGAATTGGTCAAATATATTAGAATTGAATTGATCATGAGATAAGTAAAGGGATTCATAAAAGTCTTTGAACTGGCTGTTAATTTTAACAGGTTCTAGTACACAAAAATTAGTTGTCTTGTAGAAAAGAGGATACAGTGTCATTGGATGAAGCCACTTTAATTTTCCTCTCTAGGAGTTTGCTTGCTTTATCCCACAATTCATAATTCCTCTGTTGAACTGTTAAGCAATAAATTCATATGTTCATTGTATTTCTATGTTGAAATAATGAGAGAGTGCATCAGCTCATTATTCTGAGGATCTTTATTTCCCCCCGCCCAAAGTTATCAAACTCCTCCGTCAAAGAATTAAGTAATTTATTCCTTTTTTTATTCTTTTCAGATGTGAATTGTATACATTCTCTCCTGAAGGTAGTGCTTCCCATAAAGTTGTAGTAGAGGAGACAGTATTTGAATTTTCCTTCAAGAGGTTGGTAATGGATGCTTCAATAATATGAAGAAATTTAGGGTTTCTAAGTAGATGTGCATTTAACTTCCAGCTTGAGGATCTTGTAGCACTATGACAAGTTCTATGTGAAGAGAAATTGAAGCATGTTCAAGGATGATATTACCAACTTCCTCCTCCAGACATGCAGGAACCAGCATCTTCGATATCCTAAAAAATCTAACCTGAAATACTAGTCATGAATTAAGGAGAAATATGTGTAGTCATGCTTTGAAGGATGCTTTATTCTCCAAATATCCACTAGTCCAGTATTCTTCAGTAAGGATAGTGAGTAGTTTGCAAAGGCCTGAGATTTTTGCCAAAAACATTGAGATTTGTCTAGGATATCATCAATGACAGTGTTCCAATCTCCTCCTAGTACCACTGGGACATATCAACTCTGTTGGAAATAATGCCAGTTATTTCTTCAATAAAGGGTACGTTCCTACCACTAGGATTATATACACTCCCCAAAATTAATCTCTTAGTATTGAACATGCCGTCAATTATTATATATCTGCCCTCTGGATCTGACCATGACTGAATACATTGAAAAGTTAGGCTCTTGTGGATTAGTATTGCTATTCTCCTACTTCTGGAGTTTAAAGAGCAGGTATATTCATGTTTCACTCATGGTTTTTAAATTCTGTCTGCATGTTCATTCCTTGGTCTCTTGAAGTAAAGCTATATGACATCCATTTGATTTTAAGTGCCTCAATGTTTTGATTCTCTTGGAGGGGTCACGAAAAAAAGCAGTGACTGTTCAGCTTCTAACTGACATCAGATAGATTGACAGCCTTCAAGTGCCTCTTCATGAAAAAGGAAAATATACCACCCATTTTACCATTAACATCCTGAACTTCCAACATGGGCACATTCAGTTCCCAGGTGGCGTATATCAGCACACACCCTCCCCCTCCACAATATACATTTATTATGAATCTGTTGGAAATATACCTATATTTGCCAAAATACCTTGTGCCAATGTATATAAATGAATGAAGCCTATTGCTTCATAGATACGAATGCATAATAGTATAGTATATAAATTCTAATATGCACATGGTATGTAAATATTTATACCAATAGACTAATGAAAAAAGTAAACATAAAGTGACACAAATGATAATATGTATGCAAATAAATATGATTACCACCACCATACACATATAATAAGTATATAAACTTTAAGTAGAAACATAAAAATAAACATACAAATGCCCATGTAAGATGATTCAGGTAGTCACAAATAACACACAAATAATTATGAATACATTAGCATCATGTATATTTTATAAACCTATACGTAGATTTATTAATATAGATAAAATATAAGTAGAAATGTTATAAGAGTAATATATTCCACTGTTGTGTGCAGTGTTGTTGAAACCATGTTTGTCCCAGGATAGCAGAGAGACAAAGTGGGTGAGGTAATATATTTACTGGACCAACTTCTGTTGGTGAGAAAGATATTACCTGACCCGCCTTATTTCTCTAATAAGAGTCATATAATTATTATAAATATATAGATATATTTATGTGGGCTTTTCAATATATTGAAAATATTGATTATCAAGCTATTCTAAATATCTTGTCTAACAGTACTCATATGTTATAACTCTATAAAATATTTCAAATATGTAAAATATATGTTCATGAGTTTCCTGGTTTTCTCAATCACAGATCCTTTTCTTGAGGGCTTATACTCTCCATTTTCTTTTCCTTTATGAGAAGATCATGCTGTTATCCTTAGTGAGATCTGATCTCAATTCCTGTAGTGCTTGCCAGCATCCGACAAGGTACTGAAGTATTTCACAGAGTCTGTCATCTTCATTAGGAAGATTGCAGGGTATTTGAGACTGTATTTAATATCTGATACCAAGAGCTCATTTTGATGACATTACGTGCTGCTGTCTTCTTGCTTAAATTAAAGCCTTATACTTAAGAGTTTCTTTTTGCCTAGCACCAGACATCATCTTAACTTTGTCATTAAATCATAGCAATTTGAAGATGATGGGTTCGTGGTTATTATTGCTTTCTTCCCTGCCACTCTCTGAGCTCTTTCAATCTCCAGGGAAGGCAAACTGGGATCCAATCCTAGTAACTCAGAGAGTGTATTCTGGAGAAAACAAATTGTTGTTGCTGGGTTTTTTTTTTGTTTTTGTTTTTAATTTCCAGCCCTTCAGGGACCCGCACTAATCACAAACTATTCCTGTGTGATCTATTTTCAAGATCTTCTTGTTTCACCTCAAGATTGGTTCTGTGGTAGTTTTTCATAATTCATTATCTAAATAGGGTCAAATGAGCTTTGACTTCTCCCACATTGTTAGAGAGCTCACAGATTTCTTAAGAAAAATGATCAAATTTGGTAGTTAGAAAGTACTCTATAGCCACAAAGTTCTGTGTGAGAGACTGCTGGATTTCCTCAGTCTTACCTTGCTTTGGAGACTCAGACTTGGGTTGCTTGGTGTTTCTATTTTTGTCAGCAGAATCCATCACATCACAACAGAAAGGGTCCCCCTCATCTAATTAGCAAATTTCTGATAGAAAAGTTATGGTTTAGGTACCTGAGAGCCCTTAATTGATGAAGATTAGTCAGTGAGAAGGCCAGGAGCTAGGCAGCCATCTTCTCTACATATCATGTGATTCCCTCCCTCCTCACCCCACAAAAAGAAAGATTTTTTTTTTTACTTGTAATAGCCTCAGAAGCTCTAATGACACAATGTTGATGAATGAATACCTATGAGAAGCTGAGATGCTCCCAAAAGACCCTTTAGGAACTGGTTGTCCTTAACAGGCAGCCAAAGACTGATAAGGAAGGCACACATCCATTTCTGTTTAAAGGTTTAGGGTAGAAAAGAGAGAGCTATTTGGTGACAAAGGTAGAAATAACTGGCTATCCTCACCTTCTGAGGACAACAATAGGTATTGGAGGAATCCCAATGCTGGAAGGGAAGAGGATAAACATTTTGCATGGAGATTCTGGTTCATGAACAACCTGAAACTTAATCAGATCTGCAAGGATTGTTTTGGTGTCAGCCCTTACTAACCAAACTGCACGCCTCAGTCTGTGAATCACATGTACCAAATGCAGCACAGTTTAGAGTTCCAGTACTAACTCCCTGCCAGGATGTAAAACCTTCTCTTCCTCTTTAACTACCTTAATGGCCAACACTGGTGCATTTTTCCTTAGATGGAATGAAGACTGTTATCGTGTGATCAGGAGATTTCAGAATCTTAGGCACAGTGAATGGAGATACTTATGGAGGGCTCACTGAAAATTCTCAAAAGATGTGATCTCTTTCTCAAAATATGTGATCAATAGCATCCTCTAGATGACCCAATGCACAAGAGAAATATGCATATAGATGAGAAACAGCAGGCTTATGCATCACACATGTAAGAGACAAGTGATGCTGGAAGGGAGAGCTATCTAGGGCAGTGGTTCTTAACCTGGGGTGCACGCACCCCCTGGGGGTGTGAGACGCCCTTTCTGGGGGTGTGAGACATGCCAGATTTTTTTAGAAGGTAAATCATCGAAAACACAAATTAAGCACAGGCACGAAAGTACAACTACTTTGTTTCATCAAACCTATGTATTAACATTATACATTTTTAATAATTACTGTAATATACAAGCAGGTTTAAAGAACTGACCTACTTCAATCATTTTTGATAAGGGGTGCGAGAACATATTTTGAGAACCAAAGGGGTGCAAGCTACAGTAAAGGTTAAGAACCACTGATCTAGGGCATTGACTTCCTGCTATGTATCAGGGTGCTACAGTTTCATCATCAGTGTTATTTCACATACAGATCACAAGTGTTTTCTTCTGTTTCCAGCTGGCCTGGACATTTCCCTATGTCTGTTGAATGAGGACTTAGCCAAAGTGATCTTCAAAGTTAGACTTCTGCAATGAGCTATATATTTGGCTGAAGGACACATGGACTCTCCAGCTGTTTCAACATGCCATAGACCACCCAATTAGGTGGAAAAGTCTCACCAAAGCATATCACAATGGTGCTCTGCACATTCCATTGGCTCCTTGTTTGTTTCTTGGTCCACTTCAAGATGCTGGGTTCTAGAATCCTTCACTATGTCTGCAATTCACCACAATATCTATGCTCCATGGGGACACTACTGCTTATTGAGCAGAGTGTAAAATGTTCAGGAACCAGGAGCAGATTATTCTTGTGGGAAGGCCTTCAGTTCAGGAACTCCTTATCATCTGGGATCGGGAGTGTGAACTTGACCATTTTTAGGGCACAATGCAAGAGCCATTCTTTCATGCAAGTCTTCTCTGCGTAACAATGGCAGAAATAACTGTCTGACCACATCTCTTACAAATGCTAATGAAAATTAAATAACAACAGCTGAAACAATAGTGGAGAGTGGATTTTTTTTCTGACAAATACAGTGTGATGTTTAATTCTTCATTTGGTGTCTAAATATCTCAGCAATGAGTACATAAGAAATAGTTAGATTAAAAACTATGCATGTGCAACATATGCCCATTTTCATTTACAAACTACTCCTCCACCCATCAGTTATCCTTAAATAAAAATATTTTAAATGTTTTTTCCATGATGCACCATTACGAATGTCAGTTTATGATCTTTTACTTACATTATTTCTAAGAAAAATCTCAGGCAATACAATGAATTATCAAATACGCATTCTTAATATTTGGTATTTGAAAAGGTATCGTGCATATACCATATTAACTAAAAACAAACAGGTCAAACACAACCCTAGTATAACTCTGATTATGTCAATAGAATTACACCAAGGAAGAATTTTATCTCATGTCTTCTAAGATCATATCACTTAAGTGACAGTATCATTGCAGCTGTCTTCCATACAGCAGAGCAAAAAATAATTGTAAAGATGAAGAGACTAGTATTCTGTAGAGCTAGATTTTTCTCTGCTTTTCATTTTCTATAACTGCAGTAAAATAACTGCTCCTTGGGGGCACATTAGGAAAAGAATAGTAATTAAGCTTATGAAAGGATAATCTGTGTAAAACTGAATTAGAATCGACTCAAACTAAAACTAAAGTATTGTGGGATAAAAAGAAAAAACTGGCTGAGTCATGTATAGTTTATTCAAAGGCATTTCCAGCCCTATCAAAATAAACTCTGTGATTTGGAGTCAATCTACTACCTTTCCCAGAGTCTGTAACCTCTATTTGAAATAGAAAAGATGGCATCACTGGACAGCTAGCACATTCTTCTTCTCCCCTAAGGTACCATGCATCGAAATCTAACAAATCCCAAAGCTAAATAAATATAAACCGAGCTGATGAATGATCCTATGCAACTTATCACCACCACTACCACAGAAATGTACACATTATTTTAACATGATATATACATTATAATCTATTTTAAATAAGCCCCACCAATAGAGATGCTAATACCTCAGTGTTCTTAAAAGGTATTTTTCCACCACAGTTGTATTATAGTTCAACTGATACACAGTGTGCTATTTAAAAAAAAAAAATCACTGTTGTACACCATTATTTAGTAATTAGACAGACTTTGCTTTCAACTTATGAGCCAGAGCTTTGAAGTCAAAGAATACTACATAATTAACAATTTTTGTAGTACCACTTGATGTGCAGCACAGCTCTTGAACCCATATTCAGGACATGTTTTTATGGAACCAGCCCATCTACAGATCTAGTTAACTCATATACAGAATATAATACAGACTATGGAAACATGTAACTTGACCCAATGAGTTTGCTCCAAAGCCAACTGAAGTCAATGGAAAGATTCTGTTGACATCACTGAGATTTGGATCTGGCCAATATGACATCATGAGAACACAATGAATATACTACATTTTTCATTTACCTATATGTTATGATTTCCAAGTGTAGTACTGAAGTGATTAGAACTATGCAATTTATTCTGCATAAATCAGAATAAGCCTAGAGTGCAAAATTCTTTATTAAATCTGTTTATGTTGATTTTGATTTATATAAAAAGTAAAAAGGGGCTTCTATCAAACATTACAGGTTTCCAGATAAAAAGAAGACAACAGGAGAATACAAAACAGCCCTCCCACAAAACCTGATCCTCTATGACAGCCCACTCAAATAGATGTGCCTGGCAGCGTTCCCCAAAGATCAATGAACTACTGAAGCTAGCATTTAAACACCACTATGAATTATGTTAATCACCCAATCATGTTATACACCTTTGACTTCCACCTGAAGGGAAGAGAGAACTCTTGATAATTAGAGTGATGGCAAAGGAAGTGCAGTGTAACTGAGAACTTGGGAATCATCTGATTTCTTAGGTCTGCTAATAATTGCCAAATATATCTGAAACTTGAGGGATGTGGAAATGTTCTACTATTCCAGAAGAATCAGTATGTCTTAGTAATATTGCATGTATAATTGGTTTTTGTTTTTTCCATTGGGAACTATATGTTACTCTGTGTTAAACTGTACCCTTGATGATCATTTGACATTTTAAAATATATTTAAACATTTTAGAAATACATCATCATCCACTATTGGTTTGACACCCTATCCCAGTACCATAGATTTCCCTGGAGAAAAGTTATTATAGTAAGAATAATAACAACCCTCTTCACTCCCCAATATATGGCAACAGCTTCTTGTGCAATACTTATTTGGGGTTTACTGAATATAAAAAAATATATTTTTAGCGTGTGTCCCTGAATTTAGTTCATCGCAAGAATGTTCATAAATCTTTATAATAACCTACTGCAAATGTTTCATAGGTAATTAACAAAGCAACAGTACTTTTTAAAAACAATTACACACAGAGTACATAAAAAATTTATATATGTGTACACACGTGCACCACCCCCCAGTACTATGACATAAAAAATGTCTCAGCCACACTGATGGCTTATATAGTGACTCAGTTTCAATTTGAGATACATGGGCATGCACTCTAGCATACTCTGTAAAATATGTAACTGCTTTTGTGCATAGAGGAATCAAGAAAGGGTTTTTTATTATTATTAAAAATCATGTGTCTTCTGTCAGAAGATGATTTATTTTTGCAGTAGTAAAATGCATTTTTATTGCTAGAAAATTGATTCCACTATTGGGCAAAAGGGTCATTAGTCAAGTGGTCCACATATTATATGGGAAATACCTGATTACCAGATTTCAAATACAGGATGATATTGCAAAAGCGATACACTGAAATCAAAATAAATTAAAAAATATATAAAGAAAAGAAGAAAGAAAGAAAAACATATTAGCTCTTGCTATTAAATGTTAATATAAAATGATTGCATATGACAGCTGTTTGGTGTTCCTTGTAGTGGCGCTGTTATATTTCGGTTTCTAGTAAACTAGTGTCCACATCATAAAAACTAACACCACAATTGGCAGCAGCTGGCGCCATTGTTGTCTCAGAGAAGCCATAAATAGGCCAAGAGAACAAAGTCTTCTCTCAATCCCAGAGGTTATCTCAGCAGAACAGACTAGCAAGAACCTTTACCTAAACTGTAATTTTTTTTATGGCTTGGATACACAGGGAGCTTCATTCATTCGTATGGTCAACACAAGCAATAAGAACTCCCTCCTTTTTAAAAAAGAAGTGAAAGAGTGAAAGTACTCTAGGCCTCAAGATAATGCTGTAAAAAATCCCCAGAAAATATCTTAAATTTAAAAATTATAAACCTATTGTCAATTTACTCAACAGTAATAAAAGTCTGTTACGTGAACTGTTTAGACAAAGGAATGGGGTCTTACTTTGGGACTTTCCAACTTGTTGCTCCACCAATCAAGTATGTATATCATTATCATCCTGATCATTATCATCATATACATCAATATCATCAATAGAAAATGAAAAGGTCACATCATCTTTTCATATTTCTGAGCTAGGATTCCTATATCCTGCATGAATACTGTAGCCAGGATTCCATCAATTGGTCAAAGAGTGAAAATAAGACAGATGTTCCACCAACCTAATGTTATCTTTCAAATTAAAAATATGTAGATTGACAAGTTTTTACTTATTTATGCATCAGAATCACAAATCTACTATTTACATCTGACAGCACAACCAATTAATTCCCTTGCCATGGTTATTTGCTAGGTAACCAACAATACAGCTACAGAAACAGACTAAACACACAATGAAAAATACCTTTTCCGAACTCCTGCCCAGAGCACACATGCAGGCAAACAATTCTGTTATTTTTAATGCTTCAATATTTTCAAAGTTATGAAGATAATATGAAAAAAAGAGTGCACTACATTATAGATACTCTATAAATAGGATACATTATATATAGACAATATGTCAAGGAAGGCAGCCCCCTCTGCTCATTTGTTGGTGTCTCACACAAACATGTCTATGCCTTCTTCCACACTGAGCGTATCTCCAAGATTTACCTCTACCATGATTCCTATAGGAAATCAGCCAACTAGAGATGGCCAGATGGCGATAGCTGGCATCTATAAAAATGTTTAATTTTAAAAATGAAAAGTATATCAAAAACATATATGTTTAATAACATCCCTTTCCCCACATTCTGTGGGTCATTTTTCTTCAACCATGAGATCCTGGGTTCAAGGTTGCCATGCCTTTGTATTATTTTGTTCAATGCCGGCACCTCAGGGGCCTAATCTTCTGGATGATACGGCAGTGTAGCTATTAAATGAAGAGATAAATAAATTAGGGGAGAGGCTACTAATTAATACCTGGCTGTCACAACTATTCTACATATATAGTATTCATTGAGGTTAGATTGAAAAATAACTATTAAATCACCCAGTCCATCACCCTTCAAGTGAAGGATTGCTTTGGACTGTGACATAGCTCTGCCTTTGCAAGACACTGAAGGAATGTGAGGGTTAAAGAGAACGGTTTCTATAAATATGTGAAATTTAATGCACAATGGGGATTTTTAATTCAGTCTATACCACAGCCACTCTTAGCAAAGACCGAGCCTGCCCAACACATGAAGTTCTGACTGGGATCCAAACTTTTCCAAAGTTTATGGTGGGGATGGCAATGTGGACAGGTCGAATCCAGACAGGAACCATCTCAAGCTGATAGTGCTGATTCTTTGTTGTTGCTAACTTGTATTTCCACGTTTTAAAATGATCAAGTGTATTGAATATTCTAGTTTTAGTCTCACTCCTTTAAAAAGGATCACACCTAATATTGCAGAAGTCTTGGATACTTCGTTCTCTGACACCTGCTAACCCTAGAGCAAAATATCATCAAAACAATTTTCTGGGAATGCTCAAATATCTTTATAGAACATTCTGTAGGAATCTTCAAGGGGAAGCATTGTTTGTTTGAAAACTAAAAAAAGCAAACCACATTAATTCAAAGCATATTTTAAAATACCAAATCTGAATGCTTTGCCTTTCAGTGCTAGCTATTGCTGTCATCAACTCAAGTTACAGCTTCACAACTCTGTTCTAACACATTTTGCTAAAATTACAATGGAAAGAAACGGTCACTTCTTGCATTTTGGCATTTGCATGTCTGAATATATAGCATCATCCAGGAAAGGAGAGAATAAGGGTCTTGGTATTCTTTGCACTGGAATAGATTGACAAATAAAACTGTACACACATTTTTGACTGACTTGTATGACAACAGCAGTAGAATATTGTCCAAAAGTAAAAATAGTTCCTGAGGTTAAACTGCTTTGCATACAGTCTACTTTGACTATTGGTTTCAACCTTTGAATTTAGGCAAAATACATTCTAGTCTCAGGATTTTCTAATAAATAGCTATTTTTATATTTTAAAATACATGAATAGGTAGATATAGATTTTAACACACAACCACACACACACACACACACCTGGAGAAGGTAAATATTTGTTATCCTTTTCAAAAAAAAATTTTCTGTACCTGGGTGTATGTGCAGAAACATAGGATTTCACAGCATAAAGATTTCTGTGCAGGAGTCTTTACATGCAAGTAAAAGTAACTCCTGTTAAAGCAAGAGAGTTTGGAGCGGATTGCTAGCTCTTCTTGCTTATGGAAGAGGCTGGCTTATTTCCCCAGCAGAAGTTGCTGGGGTAGATGGATGACTTCTCATGCAGGAGACTCTGCAAAGGCAGCATTTTGACTCTCCACGTCCATTGTAGGCTATTGCCTTCCAACATGTGATGTTGCTAACATGCTAGTAGGAGGCCACCGCAAATAAAATTTTGTTTGTGAACAATTTTTACCCGGATGGGTGAAAAAATTCCAAGGAATTAATAGATACATAGTTACGTGTCTGCGTGTGTGTTTTACAAACCAGTGAATTCTTTACTCACATAGGATATAATGAAACAAAATAGTTCAGAATAGAATAGTTTATTGTTAATACAATTCATGTGCTACTAAACACAGATCCATTTGATCCTACTGTCTGGCAATCAATCTTTCTTTTCATTCAATCTCTCTTTTATTGAACTAGCTTCCTTTCGAACTTCACAGCTGCCCTGTGAGCCTGACTTAGCATTATAACTATTCTTAACACTGCATCCTTCATTGCTTATCACCTGTTATTGTCCCTTTAAAGTTATAGTTTGTCAGGTTTTTTAATAAGAACTTATTTTTGTAAGATTGAGGCAAGAGTTTAATAATTATTTTGAAAATTGTTATAGTATTAAAACGTTGCCTGTTTATAAAGTATACATTTATTGAAATACTTAGGAAAAATAGCAACAATACTCTATGAAGAAAAATTATTAGAGCAGCAATGCATACAACGTATTATATTAAACAGACTTGTTACTGGTACCTGTTTTTATTTTTACAGAATTACACAAAAGTTAACAACAAGCTGGAATTAACCAGCAAGGTGTTTGTAAATAGGGTGACCAGATAGCAAACGTGAAAAATCAGGATGGGGGTGGGGGGATAATAGGAGCCTATATAAAAAAAAAGACCCCAAAAGCAGGACTGTCCCTATAAAATCAGGACATCTGGTCACCCTATTTATAAATAATAGCTAACAACAGTTAAGGCTTTAGGTAGATCATCATAAATCCAATGGTGGAAAAATATGACTTTAGGGGTGCAGGATTTGTGGGAGGCGACAAAAATAATGGTTGATGACACCCCAGCAACCATGATAATAAGGTAAAATCCTGGTCCTTTTGAAGTCTCTTTGATTTGCTTTTTGCTAATACTAGCCCACAGAGACATCTACATCTTTTTAAATGTAGATTTCAAGGAGGTTGTGACCAGATCCTTGAGACAGAAAACTGAAGTACCAGCATGGTACCCTTTGCAAAAAACGGTATGGTTAGAGTGAGGTAATTAAAGAAACCAACTTTCAGCTTCCAAACATTTACCTCAAACTTTGAAATAGATGTGGATGTCTCTGTGGGCTAGTATTAGCAAAAAGCAAATCAATCCGTTTTAAAATATGATTTGGAGATTGGTATCAAGAACTTTGAATACTTTCCCCAACCTTCTCCAAAATACTATATTCAAACCTCTTGGGTCTGGAAAAATGGTCTTGGATTTCTCATAAGAAAACACTTTCCTGTGAGATCTGGTACTTTCTATATTACTGGCCTGGCTAAACGTAGGGAGAACGATTTTTCTCATGTTTTTTCAGCTTGCCTATTTCCAGGGACAGCCAGAAACGGGATGTGAAGAGGCAAAATAAAATAATAAAAAAAGAAACCTTCAAATCCCATGGGGAAGGGCTGGGTTCAGTTCTAACTGTAGATGAATGGTTTTGCTATCTCTTGTTTATGCCAGGATGCCTGGAAGTAAGGATAGGCTCTTTCAAAATTGAAATAAATAGTAAACAATTCTGGAAACATTTCCTAATATTCCTCTGACTATCTTCCAAGGAAGACATAGAATCTGATCTTGGGGGCAGGTGAGACACTGAATCCTGGATCTTGCGTTTAGTGGGCCCAGTCACATAGTTTGTGAAGACCCTGGGGTTTACTTGGACTAGTCATGAACCTATTCATGGTTACATGCAGAGATTCTAGGTCATAGCTTCAACTACAGCAAAACAGTCTAACTCCACTGCAATGGAACTGGATCAAATTACACCAACTGAAATTCTGACCCTTCATCTTTATTGCTTTTATAAAGTAACATATACTTTTAGAGTGTTATAAAACTACATATTACATAAGGTCATCATTAGTAACTATTTTCATCCCTTCAAATGTCATTATTTTAAAAAAAAAGACTGGTAGATAAACCTGCTGTCCTAACATAGATATGTCTATGACTTTGCTCATTCTAATTAGCTGAAAAATGCTTACAAATTGTGGATTTTTACTGTCTTTAAGAGCATGACACAAAGTTTACCCTCTTAGTATGCTTGTTGTAGTCAGACTTTGTGCTAAGATGATTTTTCAAGATAAATTTGCCCATATAATATCAACTGCTTAAATCTCTTCCCTCAGTTTACCATAACTCAAATCTGAATGCTGAATGGTTTATATTGGTACATGGTGACAGGGGAAAAGGAAGAGAGATTTAAGTAACAGTATAAGAAAATTAATTTTTAGACCCAAACTGCCATTGCTAAATATCCCTATATATCTATATCTATCTATCTATCTATTAGGCAAAAGTCAGTACAAGTGAAGTCTGACTAACCTTATTCCTACATTAATCAGTTGCATCTTGCAGCAAATTGCATTTGGAATACAAAATCAAAAAATAAAAATGATGATTGCACAAACATACACTTCTAGAAAACAGAAAGCCATTGCAGCTCGACTATCCAGAAAAATATTCAGTGAATTAAGGTAAAATAACAATTTCATGCTATAAGGGAAAATCTGACATATTAATGAAGTAGCCAAATGGAACCTGCTGGTCTAATGTAGTAAATCTTTAGTAAATTCCAATTAGGATCGAAGTAAGAACCTGGGAGCAACTTTTCCCCTATAAGTAGAGGTAAAATGTGTTCTTAAAGGAAAAAATCTGACAACTTTGGTTGCAAACAAAGATCAGTCACTTAAAGTAGCTAAATTTGTCATTCCTAAATATAGTTATATGTTAATATAATAGATACAGAATTTAAGATACGCTTTAAAAATGTGTGTCACTGTTTTAATATCTCGATAAATCTGAATTGTTCTGATGTCTCTCTAAGGTTGCCAACTTTCTAATTGCACAAAACTAAACATCCTTGCCCTGCCCTCTGTCCCGCCCCTTCCCTGAGGCCCCACCCCCTGCTCACTCCACTCTCGCTCATTTTCACTGGGGTGGGGCAGAGGCTGAGGGCTCCGGGGTGGTGCCAGAAATGAGGGGTTCAAGGTATGGGATGGGGCTCTGCGCTTGGGGTTTGGCCGAAGGGTTCGAAGTGTGGGAGGGGGTGAGGGCTCCAGCTGGAGGTCCGGGATTGGGGGTAGGGCCAAGGCTGAGGCATTTGGGGTACACCAGGGGGCTCTGAGCTGAGGCAGGGGTTGGAGTATGGGAGGGGGTATGAGCTCTGGGCTGGAGGTGAGGGCTCCAGAGTGGGGCCAGAAATTAGGGGGTCAGGGTGTGGAGGGGGCTCATGGCTGGGGCAGGGAATTGGGGTGCAGAAAGGGGTGAGGGCTGTGGGCTCCAGGTGGCGCTGACCTCAGGTGGCTCCTGGAAGCAGTGACGTGTTCCTCCGACTCCTAGGCAGAAGCGTGGCCAGATGGCCCTGTACGCGCTGCCCCCACAGCTCCCATTGGCCGTGTTACTGACCAGAGCCATCAGGGTCCCGTTACAACTCGGTGTTCCGATAATCCCCTGGTTTTGAGAGCACTGTTGTGCATGTAAGTTAAGTCAGGCCTAAAGACTTAAAAACAAATGTCATCAGCCACATTCTACCCTCGCTTTGTGACAAGGGAAGGACTACCAGTAGATGAACAACACGCGAGGAAGACTCTGGCCTCCAGAGATGTTTCAAATTCAGTTATTTTATTTTTAAAATATTTTGTGCAAAACAAATGTCTGGTTCATATTAAACAAATGGTGAATTATCTAAAGCACTGTTAATTGAAGTGATTTCTAAAATACATACTAGATCATCAAACAGTATCTCTTATATTAAATAGCTGGGAGAGTCCAAGGCATTCAAGTATTGAGGTGAACCTTCTTTGTCTCAAATATGGGGCTAAAATTGGGGCCAGAACACGTATCCAGGCAAGGATGTAAGGAAAAGAAGACACACACACCTTTACTCTTCAGCGTGGACAACACAGACCTCGGGTGAAAATCCTGGCCCTACTGAAATCAAGAATAAAATCTCACTGATATCAGTAGGGCCGGGATTTCTTCCCTAACTGTCAGCACACAAGAGTAAGGGAGCCTGAATATTAATCGCAGCAGGTAGACGGGGAGTGACCAATTAAAATATTTTCTAAAACAATTTTCCTACATGAAGTTTCCTACATGAGTAGGTTGCTGCTCAATAGCTCATGTTCATGCCTCTTCACTACTGAATATTCCCAAAGAGCTTGTCACTAATGGATTGCATTTTTAGGTCATCATGATTTACAGAGTGCTATAGGGACAATTACATAACTGTTTACTTAAATGCATAACTTCTTGAAGCCCAACACAATTCTTTTGTTATCATAATCTCTAATGGGCATATGTACAGTGAGTATATCATGGTATGAAACTGGATATATCTGACTTTGCTTGTCTGACTTGTGACTCACAAAGTCCCTCATGTCTAGCAACTGGGAAACAGCTGCTGATCCCACACTGAAATTAAGAACATTTGAGCTCTTCTGATTTATGTTAATTCCCGTGAGAACAACTCCATGAAAAATTAACACCACTTGTCTTCAAAGACACCATTTCTCTCAGCACTATTAAAAAAATCTATTTCAAAATATACTGACCTTTTTACCACCTCCTTATGATAAAATATTCATAATATCTTAATATTGGAAAAAACAGAAATCACTAAAACAATATATATTCAGTTATTGGCAAATCTAGCCCTCTCATCTGTGACCACACAGGGATTATTTGCAGCAGAAATGTTGCAATTCTATTGTATGGGGGGGGGGGGGGTGTATGTGTGTGGATGGGGGGAGATGGGGTGTGTGTGTGCACGTGCAAATGTGTTTATGTAGGGCAGACATGGATGAGCTGGGAAAGGTTGAGACCTGTCCTCATGCATATCCTCCAGAGGCTCTCTGTTGACACCCTACTGGCAGTGCAAAAGTACCCAAAAATGTTGTCAGCAAATGGGCTGGAGTAGCCTCCACAGAGAGATTTCACAGCTGCTCTGTGGCTTGGAAAAAAGAATCCCTCCCCGATGCTTATTCCAGTCAAAAGGGCCCTGGGCTGGGATAACGGGAAAAGAATACAGAGCTGTATTTGCCATCACTATGAATGACATCTGACTGAGTCATCTATTAGCATGACTGAAATAATTGCTGACAGTATGTTAGTAGCCATTGTCACAGTGACTGAATAATTGCTGACCTTCTGCTGCATATTTTTATGAAAGCGCATATGGTAAAAAATTGTCAGTGGGCAGAATCAGAACACCCAGGTATCATAGGTATGGAGAACACTACACACAAGGGAACTGAAGAGATTCTGCTTCATGGTTTAGGGCAGGTTGCAGAGAGCACATTCAGGGTAACTCTGCACACACTGAGTGCCATGGAGAAATGCTCCATGAAGTCTCTCTCTCTACAGGATTTGTATATAGAGAAGGGGGGCAAAGCAAGATCTGGGGAGAGATAAGGGCATGACCAACCAGTTTGCAGCTATGAAGAAACATTTGCCAGAATACTCTGCAGAGGGATAATTCAGAGGCCACGGACACTACTGTAAGATCACTGACCATGTCCCTGTAATGTTAAAATTTTGCATTTTGTTCTTCAGTCCAGAGTTTCAGAAAACAATTATTTACAGGATTTCAATTTCAACCAGTTTGATTTTTTTAAAGGTACAAAAGCATAAGGAGATGAGAAGAAGATTTTTCATTGAAGATATGTCTTTCATTTTGCAGCAAACAAATTAGTTACTTTTCAAAAAGAGACAAAAATAGGAAGCACTCACCCACGTTATTTCTTTCCTCCTCCTAAAACTGTAAATAACCAAGCTAGTGCCTTTATTATCTTATGCAAATGTCACTTTTGTTGGCATCTGCAGTGATTGGTTTCATATCAGAATAAGCAATGCTTAGTAGAAATGTTCTATGAATGGTAACACTGTCTCTAGTGTTTAAGTAATATACCAGGGGTGGCCACACTGTGGCTTGTGAGCCACATGAAACTCTCTTACAATTAAAGTGAAGCTTGTGGAGCACCCCCCCCCACCACCACCAGGTCCCTTCCCCCATTCTCCACCTACTAGACTGGAGTGGGGGGAACTCGGGACCTCTGCCTTGCAGTGGGGTAGGGGCTTCTGCCCAGGAGGGTGCACCTGCTGGGGCTCAGGCTTCAGCAGGAGTGGGCCTGAAGCCCTGAGCCCTGGCAGGTGTGCCCTGGCTCTCAAACTTCTGAAGATTATCACATGCGGCTCAGAGGGTCTGTAAATTTGGCAACCCCTGCAATATACCAACACCATGAACTGTAATGACTCTGAGGGAGCCCTTATAGTACAATGTGTCACCTTGGCAATTTGATTATTAATAGTTTATGTAACATACAGATGTGTTAGACTGTATAAAGATCCACATACCAATAGATCTGTAGATTAGGTCTATGAATACTGCAGTATTCCACACCTTTTTATGCACTCTCTATTCCAAAACCCATTTGTTGCTATGAGAATATTTCAGGGATAAACTGAACAGAGCCCAACTTCTGACACGTTTGATTGGTATGATTTGAAATGATGCCTTTGACTCCTCTATAGAGGTAATAGGCAAAGATGCCCTCTTCCTGCTCTCTTCTTTGGAGCCATTTGCATAGAGAATTAAGAAAAATATAGATATCAAAGGGACTGGGATGAGGGCAGGGGAGCAGGAGGCACCACTTTATGCAGATGTTTTATTAATGATTGCCAATGCAATTGTCTCCTTCCCCAATGTGCTAAAGGAGATTAAAAACTTCAGTGCAGTCTTGGGATTTAAAGTAAATTATGCAGATTGTGAATCACTGGGACTGGGAATTGAACTTGAGGCATGTTTTAGTTTCCTTTTCTTGCAAAATACAAACATAAATAAGAAAGGAAAAGGAAATGGCTATCAGCAAAGCTAAATAATACAAAAATGAAACACTGGACCTGTTTAAAAAGTGGCTGTACCTTCTGAGGAGGAGGGTGATCCTGTGGCTAAAGAGCAGGATGGGGACTCAGGAGATGAAGATGGAATGGGATGAGCTTGAGAGGAAGGATGGCTCAAAGATTAGGCCACTAATCTGGCACTTGGCAGACCAAGGTTCAGATCCCTGCTCTGCTACAGACTTCCTGCGTGACCTCAGAGAGATCACTGAATCTTTCTGTATCTCAGTTCCCATCTGTCATGTGGGGAGAACAATACTGCCCTCCCTCACAGAGGAATTGCGAAAGAAAAACACATGAAAAGATAGCAAGTTGCTCAGATACTGTACCAGTGGGGGCCATATAAGTACCATACAAAGATTGATCCGAGTTCAATTTCCAGCTCTGTCATAGCCATCCTGTGTGATCTTGGGAAAGTCATTCAATATCTGTGTCTCAGTTTCCACATCATAACATAGGGATTGGGAGATTTCATTCATTAATGTCTGTAAGTGACTAGAGATCCTTAGATGGGAAATGCTATGTTGGTACAATGCATTATTAAATTTAAATTCAAGAAAGGATGTTTCAATAAGTATGGTTACAAATTAACATCCACACATTTCCCTCACATTGCACACTGGAGTGGAGCCTAAGCCTGCAGAGTACGGGAGAAGAGTTCTGTCTCTGTGGCACAATTCTCTTTCCTCTGATGCTACAGAAGCCTGTCTGTGAGGATTCCATGGAGCTCTCATTCCACGAAGGGACAGGGGACTATACTGACATCCCTCCCATCATGTATGGGAAAACAAGAGTATTCTGTTTATTTCCATTTCCCCCCTCCCCCCGCCCCCCTTCACTGAGCAGCCTGGGGAAAGGGAGGTGGGGAAGTATTTTCAAGGTTTGCAGTGGGCATGGTCAAGGTTTCAAGTAGGCATGGTCCTGCACTCTAAGGAATCCCCTAATCATGGAGATCTTGTTTGATCCACAGGCTTCTCTTGTTTTTTTCCCAATCGGGAATGCTTCTCCTGCTTTCCCCAGAAGAACTCCTAGGAAACTGAGTTTCATCTCATGATGTTTCATCTTCCCATATTGGGCTATTCTTAGAGCCCTCAAATATACCTGTTTTTGAGGGACATTCTGCATTTTACCTGAATCTGGCTGCCTTTTCCACTGCACCATCAAGGCAGGTGATATTCCACAGACCAGAAGAATGATCAGACTTTCCTCTATTAGCTGTTTAGCTAATGAGTGCACAAGCCACTGGAAAAGTTTTTGTGTCAAGTCCATTTTAGTAGTTGGTCCACAAAGAGGATAATTACTCATGTGTTATAGGTGTGTGCTGACGATTTGAAGGTCCAGGTTTCGAACCCTGTTAAAACCACATTTTCATATCCTTATGGTTGCACATTACGGAATTAGTTTTTCAACTCTCTTATTTAAAAAAAAGAGGTCTATTAAACCAAACATCGAGAAAAATCATTAAAACAGGTTTCATAGATTAAAAGGAATTGTAATTTGTCAATTATGGCATGATACACAACAAAACAAATACGTTCCACTTTTCTGTCATTTGTCACTCATTTTGATGGCTTGTGTCACACACTGGCAGATGTGAAGGATGAGAGGAAGGGTTGTTCTTAGAAAAAGGATAATGAGGCCTAAATCAGGACCATATTTTTAATATGTATTTCTATTTATATACATTTCTGTTACTACTCTGGGGATGATATGTACGTTGACTGTCTCCGCAGGGGCCAAGGAAAACTAGATTCTGAGAGCATAGCCAGTATACTTACTTCAAGGGCTCCTTAAAGCATATTACCCAGACAAATCCTTTTGCTGGCTGCAATGGAACTGGGGGGGAGCCAATATACAGCAGCATGTTGTTGTTCATCTTTTCTTGAACTATGATATTAGAGTGGCTAAATACAAAAGGGTATTATCAGAGCAAAATAAGTAAGGAAAAGCAAGCCTTGTGCTTGCAGATAATGCAATCATAAGGAATCCAAATTCAAAAATGGATTCATGTGTCTGCTTCCTAAGCTAATGTAGTCAAAACATAGCGTAACACATTTTGTTCAGGGGAAGATGCTAGATTTACCATGGGCCCAAAATATGCAGTACATTAGATTCAGTGGGAAACAAATTTATCTTGAAGTTCAAAGAGTAAAACCTCTAAATCGTAGAGCTTCATGCAGCAGGAATTGAATCTCTTTCTCTCCCTCTCCCTCACACACACATACACACTGAGCAATGTAATAATGTGCATATTCTTGCTCTTCACTTGTACTCTGCAGGATACCACTCAGAAGAGATGACAGTGAACAACAAGTACAGAGAGAAGCAAATGTACATTACACATGCGTTATTTCTGTTTATCATGAATGAAAAGAAAGGGCCAGACAGAACTCCAGGAAATGAATTCTAGAACAGGAACGAAACATTATACAAGTATTAGTGATTAATCTAAGCATCCAAAATGCCTTCTTTTAAGAGACATCTTCTCTCTACTTTCCATTTGTTTTGCTGGCTCCTAGATGGCTTAAGCAGAAGTACAGTACTAATAGTTAAAAGTTATGTGGTCTCCTTTTAAACTTTTGCTATAATTTGGCCCCTGTCTGTGACAAGGATGTTGAGTGTTACTAACGTGATGGGGAGTTTGAATTCTTCTGCTATCAGGATTTGTTGAAAGTGAGATAACTCCTTGTTTTAATGATTTAAGGCCTGGGTTTAACAACATTGCAAACTCAGCTAAATTTTATTCAAAGAAGAAGAGGAAAGGGCATGACCTCTCTTTATTAACCTGGAGCTTTGATACACAGTAATTCACCATTTTAATAAAAGAAAATGCCATACCTCTGAAACATAAAAGCCTGTTTGAATGGTTGTTATGTGGATGTGCTTGAATGTGGGGATGGGGCAGTGTGGGCTAGGCTCGGGAGAACATGCACCACAATCCTAAAGGACAATCCAGCCCCCTACACAGCTGTTTTTTTGGAGAGGGAATTGCCTCCCCAGGACAGAATCCTTCCTGAACTCTCCCAAGGATGTCACCGCCACCATCAATACCACTATTCAGGCCAAGGCTTGTACTTTTTTTAAAGTTACAGTCAGTGTTAAAATGTTCACTTTTCCTCCAAGAAGAAAAGAGAAAAAAGCAAACAATATTTTTGCATGCACTCCCTCGTTGTCATGGCATATTTTATATGAATTTTAACAAGCCTGGATTATCAGACATTTTTCTCTGTATCATCCAAATCTTCCATTTCTTATTTAGAGGGAATATATTAAATTGTGAGCGTAGCTTAATTTTTCAATATTTTACTCATCATGCCATCCCAGGTTGGCTATTACAATAATATTTATGATTCCGCTGTTACTCAGTACTAGTTACTATTGTGGAAGCAAAGTAATTTTACTTCTGTTTCCACTGTTCCCCAGTGAATAGGCCAGTCACATCTAACTGAAGCCATTCATCCCAGATGTTTTTGCTGACATAGAAATAGAGCATATTTCACAGAAATTAAATAATACAGAGGAAGCTTTTTGCAAGGTAAAATATTTTAAGATCTCTCCATTCTTTCATTTATTCACCAGGGCCATCCCACTTAATGGCCCTATGTTTTGGCAAACTTTCCTGTGGATGAAGAGCACTGGATAGATGTGACTTCTTACAGACACTGTTAACTATGTTCCAAGTGTTGGCCAATGGGGGTGGTCGGCAAGTTATGTGATGTAGTACTATCCTGATCTATCATTATGGGTTTAGCGTGCTACCCTTGCAACACTCCTGGTCCCAGCTGTCTGACAGAGAATTGCTGTTAGACTACTAGGCTAGCTTACATGCAGCAATGTCACTTCATAGTCACATAGATACTATCCTATACCAGGTTTCAGAGTAACAGCCGTGTTAGTCTGTATTCGCAAAAAGAAAATGAGTACTTGTGGCACCTTAGAGACTAACCAATTTTATTTGAGCATGAGCTTTCGTGAGCTACAGCTCACTTCATCGGATGCATACTGTGGAAGCTGCAGAAGATATTATATACACACAGAGACCATGAAACAATACCTCCTCCCACCCCACTCTCCTGCTGGTAATAGCTTATCTAAAGTGATCATCAAGTTGGGCCATTTCCAGCACAAATCCAGGTTTTCTCACCCTCCGCCCCCCCGCCCCAACACACACACACAAACTCACTCTCCTGCTGGTAATAGCCCATCCAAAGTGACCACTCTCTTCACAATGTGTATGATAATCACCCCCCCACCCCCCCGACGTTCTGGTTAAACTTGGATTTATGCTGGAAATGGCCCACCTTGATTGTCATGCACATTGTGGGGAGAGTGGTCAGCTTGGATGAGCTATTGCCAGCAGGAGAGTGAGTTTCTGTGTGTGTTTGGGGCGGGGGGGGGGAGGGTGAGAAAACCTGGATTTGTGCTGGAAATGGCCCACCTTGATTATCATGCGCATTATAGGGAGAGTGGTTACTTTGGATGAGCTATTACCAGCAGGAGAGTGAGTTTGTGTGTGTATGGGGGTGGGGGGGTGAGAAAACCTGGATTTGTGCTGGAAATGGCCCACCTTGATTATCATGCACATTGTAGGGAGAGTGGTCACTTTGGATAAGCTATTACCAGCAGGAGAGTGAGTTTGTGTGTGTGTGTTTTTTGGAAAAAAAGGGGGGGGGTGAGAAAACCTGTATTTGTGCTGGAAATGGCCCACCTTGATTTTCATGCACGTTGTAAGGAGAGTGGTCACTTTGGATAGGCTATTACCAGCAGGAGAGTGAGTTTGTGTGTGTGGTTTTTGGAGGGGGGTGAGGGGGTGAGAGAACCTGGATTTGAGCAGGAAATGGCCCACCTTGATTATCATACACATTGTGAAGAGAGTGGTCACTTTGGATGGGCTATTACCAGCAGGAGAGTGAGTTTGTGTGTGTGGGGGGGGGGCGCGGAGGGTGAGAAAACCTGGATTTGTGCTGGAAATGGCCCAACTTGATGATCACTTTAGATAAGCTATTACCAGCAGGAGAGTGGGGTGGGAGGAGGTATTGTTTCATGGTCTCTGTGTGTATATAATGTCATCTGCAGCTTCCACAGTATGCATCCGATGAAGTGAGCTGTAGCTCACGAAAGCTCATGCTCAAATAAAATTGGTTAGTCTCTAAGGTGCCACAAGTACTCCTTTTCTTTTTATCCTATACCATTTATTGCACTTCTGCAAAGCGCTGCATACCATCAATTCCTGCTGAAGCTCGACTGGAAGGTGTTCCCCACCACACAGGAATTTCTCAGCATAGGTGCTGGAACGAGAGGTGCTACTGCACCCCCTGGCTTAAAGTGGTTTCTATCACATACCGGGTTTACAGTTTGGTTCAATGGCTCTCAGCATCCCCACTATAAAAATTGTTCCAGCACCCCAGGTGCTCAGCACCATTAAAGCTAGGGCCCATACTTGAATACCATGTTAGTTTCATTTATCAGAAAAGATATTATATAGGCAATGTTCAGATGTTTCTCATGTCAGTCAAGCTCTTCAACCAGTAGTTTAAAATTGTACTCTAATCATGGAGGTGAGGCAAACCATAGTGAAAGGTAATGAGAAAAGCAAATGTTATGTCCTATCAGCCCACACAAAATACTGATGATAACTCATGTGGAAAAAAAAATTAATGTTGAAGATTATCAGCACTTGACACATGCACATGCTGAATAATTAGGAATTACTGTAGTTGACAGACTAAAATTTTGTGTCAACACCAGGGGTCAGTTTCACTGCAATCTTAATCCAGGTCAAAATGAAATAGGTTGCAAAAGTGTATTTCTAAAATATATAATTTAATATGCAGCTACAAAACTCTAGTTTTTTTTTCCTGATGAACAATGAAACAGGAGACATATGTAGGATGCAAATGAGAGTGGGGAAAATGTGGGAATGAACACAACTCAGGCTTCCAGTGATTATGACTCAAAATAAAAAGAGAATGAAACATTTTTTAGTTACTAGAAAAGTGTTTACATCAGACGCTGTTCATGGTTGGTTTGTACTTCATTTTAAAAAACATGCACATTTAGTAAGAGGTGAGATTGCCAAATCTGTAAATCAGAAAAATATTGCAAATTAATAGGCTCTAGAATGCTAAACTTTGTAGGAGATAGAGGGTTCTTTTAAATGACAGGGTGAAAAGAAAGTGTATTTCATTCTTTCTAAAACTGAATGTAAAACAGAACTTTCACAACTTTTGAGAAAATACTAGAAATTTTTGTGTGTGTGTGTGTGAGACAGAGAGAGAAAAACCGCACACCAGTTTAATGTCCTAAAATGAGGATGAAGGAAAATGGCTGAATGTGCCTTAGGAAATGATGACAAACACTGCTGAAGGCTTCAAATAAAATAATAAGCTCGGACATTATCTTGTACATATTCTCTTATGAAATCATCTTTTCGATGCTATATGCAACTACCTGTTTTGTTTGCAGAACAGACAGCAATGTAGAATATTGGAAATTTTGCATCTCCTAACAGTTTTATCTAAGATTGATATAATTTTCTCAGGAAAGGCAACATGCTCACCATTAAAAAATCATCAGTTGCCACACAATGGTGTCAGAAATACCACAGTTTGTTTTTAACCCACCCTGCTGTATCATAATTAATACTTGAGATATCTGAGATCACCATGTGGAAGTGTTGCCTCATACATGGTAAAAATGTCTAAGGCAACAGTTAAAAAAAGTAAGTAGAAAAACTGAAATTTTCTGCAAGCCTCTGATAAGGAAAATTGAATGATGTATTACAAACTTGGTCACTTTAAATCATTCATGGCAGCCCATGGAGACATGAGGCAGTGCTTTTTTACTTTTACTATCCTTCGTTGGACAGATAGCTCAAAATCTACTCTGAAGGATTAGCCACATGGACAGTAAATTAGTCATGCACTATCCTTTTAGTCTCTGTTGAAAAGTTTGGCTTTCAGAAAGGATAGCTGGTATGCAATCCTGTTACTGTCATGGCCAGAAACAGAAAAGAAGAAAATGGTGGTGAAAGGGCAGGCAGAGGTACCTTGTAGGTTGGAGAGAGGAGAAAACAAGTATGAGTCACATGTGACTGTCAAAGTAGAAAGAGACAGTGGTCAGAAACAGCTTTGTGAGAAAACATGTCCTAGCAGGCTGCCACTGAATAACTTAAGGACAGCATATATATTGGGCAGCTGACAAATACCTTCCTTGTGCACAGATCAGGTAAATAAAACAAGCGCACATGAGTTATTTACTAAACTTAAACAGCTGCAAAGGTTCTGACATAATTCAAGTCAAACTCCCTCCTCCTTTTGGTCAGCTCTAAGCCTAATGCACATGTAACAACAAGCTTCGGACACTTCTACTATTGACAGACAGGCAAAGCTATAAATTATGTGGTCCTCACATTTTGGCCCTGCAGCCAAGGAACATCACAAAGCAGCACAGAATTTCAAGATTTTAAAAATAAGTAAATCAAAGAGGCCAGAAAATGGGGCCTCCTCGACCCATGGTGTGTTATTTTGTTCTTAGAGCACTAATTTGCTACTGCTATTACTGGTGCCACAGTGGCACTATGTAACCATTTTCTCCTTCTGGTCCACCCTGCAAGGCTTATCACTCTAAAGGGACAGGAGGAGAAAGGGGCTGCCAGTACACAGTCTTATATCCTCTTCCTTTCTGGTGGCAAATCAAAGGGCTACTCTGTCCGAGAGTACAAATGCTGGTGGTCGCTCTGCTTGAAGTGCATGAAAGGCAGCAAAGCTTAAGCTGCCAGTTTCTAAGGTAGTGAAATAAGCCAATCCTTTTCCTGTTTCCCACTTACCTAATCATCCAGTTGGCTCTGGTTAATTTGTTGAGAGTGGAGGAAAGGAGGATTTCTTGTGCATAGAAAACTAACAGATTGGCAAAACAGCATATGGAATGACTTTCATAGAAGAAGGATCCTTCTATTTCCACCCAACTCAGCATTATATTTCTTGTTATAAAGGCTAGAGCTTCACAAAGCAGCTCCTGACTATCAATTGCTATGACACAGAAAACCAGTAATCATTAATCAATAAAGCATGAACCATTAATTAGGACTTTCTACAGAGTTGGGAGGAGAGTTCTACTGTCTGAAGGGTGCAAGTGAACACAACTCTATTTCTTTAATGAAATACAAAAGCTTCAGAAACAATTCCATTTCTACAACAGCTTTGTCATCTGGTGAAATATTAGCCACCATCCAACAATAAACAAAATTCCAACAGCTTATGTTGTCTTCAGAAAACAATATAATAGTTTCCACCGAGCTCCCATTACAGGCTGCAAACTGACAATTAATGTACAGAATTTACACACTTTAACCTAAGAGATCTGTCTTTTAAGTAAACCTAGGTTTCAGAGTAGCAGCCATGTTAGTCTGTATTCGCAAAAAGAAAAGGAGTACTTGTGGCACCTTAGAAACAAACCAATTTATTTGAGCATAAGCTTTCGTGAGCTACAGCTCACTTCATCAGATGCATTCAGTGGAAAATACAGTAAGGAGATTTATATACACACATAACATGAAAAAATGGGTGTTATCATACACACTGTAAGGAGAGTGATCACTTAAGATGAGCTATTACCAGCAGGAGAGCGGGGGCGAGGGGGGGGGGAGAAAACCTTTTGTAGTGATAATCAAGGTGGGCCATTTGCAGCAGTTAACAGGAACGTCTGAGGAACAGTGGGGGGTGGTGGTGGGGAATAAACATGGGGAAATAGTTTTACTTTGTGTAATGACCCATCCACTCCCAGTCTCTATTCAAGCCTAAGTTAATTGTATCCAGTTTGCAAATTAATTCCAATTCAGCAGTCTCTCGTTGGAGTCTGTTTTTGAAGTCTTTTTGTTGTAATATTGCAATTTTTAGGTCTGTAATCGATTGACCAGAGAGACTGAAGTGTTCTCCGACTGGTTTATGAATGTTATAATTCTTGACATCTGATTTGTGTCCATTTATTCTTTTACGTAGAGACTGTCCAGTTTGACCAATGTACATGGCAGAGGGACATTGCTGGCACATGATGGCATATATCACATTGGTAGATGTGCAGGTGAACGAGCCTCTGATAGTGTGGATGATGTGATTAGGGCCTATGATGGTGTCCCCTGAATAGATATGTGGACACAGTGGGCAACGGGCTTTGTTGCAAGGATAGGTTCCTGGGTTAGTGGTTCTGTTGTGTGGTTGCTGGTGAGTATTTGCTTCAGGTTGGGGGGCTGTCTGTAGGCAAGGACTGGCCTGTCTCCCACGATTTGTGAGAGTGATGGGTCGTCCTTCAGGATAGGTTGTAGATCCTTGATGATGCGTTGGAGACGTTTTAGTTGGGGGCTGAAGGTGATGGCTAGTGGTGTTCTGTTCTTTTCTTTGTTGGGCCTGTGCTGTAGTAGGTGACTTCTGGGTACTCTTCTGGCTCTGTCAATCTGTTTCTTCACTTCAGCAGGTGGGTATAGTAGTTGTAAGAATACTTGATAGAGATCTTGTAGGTGTTTGTCTCTGTCTGAGGGGCTGGAGCAAATGCGGTTGTATCGTAGAGCTTGGCTGTAGACAATGGATCTTGTGGTGTGGTCTGGGTAAAAGCTGGAGGCATGTAGGTAGGCATAGCGATCAGTAGGTTTCCGGTATAGGGTGGTGTTTATGTGACCATCGCTTATTAGCACCGTAGTATCCAGGAAGTGGATCTCTTGTGTGGACTGGTCCAGGCTGAGGTTGATGGTGGGATGGAAATTGTTGAAATCGTGGTGGAATTCCTCAAGGGCTTCTTTTCCATGGGTCCAGATGATGACGATGTCATCAATATAGCGTAAGTAGAGTAGGGGCATTAGGGGACGAGAGCTGAGGCAGCATTGTTCTAAGTCAGCCATAAAAATGTTGGCATACTGTGGGGCCATGCGGGTACCCATAGCAATGCCGCTGATTTGAAAGTATACATTGTCCCCAAATGTGAAATAGTTATGGGTGAGGACAAAGTCACGATGTTCAGCCACCAGGTTTGCTGTGACATTATCGGGGATACTATTCCTGACGGCTTGTAGTCCATCTTTGTGTGGAATGTTGGTGTAGAGGGCTTCTACATCCATAGTGGCCAGGATGGTGTTTTCAGGAAGATCACTGATGGATTGTAGTTTCCTCAGGAAGTCAGTGGTGTCTCGAAGATAGCTGGGAGTGCTGGGAGTGTAGGGCCTGAGGAGGGAGTCTACATAGCCAGACAATCCTGCTGTCAGCGTGCCAATGCCTGAGATGATGCGGCATCCAGGATTTCCAGGTTTATGGATCTTGGGTAGCAGATAGAATACCCCAGGTCGCGGTTCCAGGGGTGTGTCTGTGCGGATTTGTTCTTGTGCTTTTTCAGGGAGTTTCTTGAGCAAATGGTGTAGTTTCTTTTGGTAACCCTCAGTGGGATCAGAGGGTAATGGCTTGTAGTAGCTCATCTTAAGTGATCACTCTCCTTACAGTGTGTATGTTAACACCCATTTTTTCATGTTCTGTGTGTATATAAATCTCCTCACTGTATTTTGCACTGAATGCATCCGATGAAGTGAGCTGTAGCTCACGAAAGCTTATGCTCAAATAAATTGGTTAGTCTCTAAGGTGCCACAAGTACTCCTTTTCTTTTTGTAAGTAAACCTAGTAAGTGTTGGTTTATATACAAGATTCAAATTGATGCTGCTGAAGTCAGATTCATAAAAATGTAGGACTGGAATGGACCTTGATAGGTCTCCTCCTCCAGTCCCCTGCACTGAGGCAGGATGTAGTTTTATCTAGACCATCCCTAACAGGTGTTTATCTAACCCGTTCTTAAAAACCTTCAAGGATAGAAAGCATCCACAATCTTCCTATGTAATTTGTTCCAGTGCTTAACTATCCTTTCTAATATCCAACCTAAATCTCCCTTGCTGCAATGTAAGCCCATTACTTCTGGTTCTGTCCTAGTGGATAAGGAGATCATAACTAAGGCCCTGTAACTGGCCCCATGTGGGGTAGAGGGTTTCCCATGTGGAGAGCCCCATTGAGTTCAATGAAGCTCCATAGGGGTGCAGGAGATGTGGAGGTCAGCAAAGGACCGATCCCTAGGCATAACCCAGTCTTTTTTAATGGATGAAGAAACAGTACATTACACACAGATTATTGTTCTCAACCTTACTTCAGTGATAAAGCACAGCACAGAGATCCTTTATCATAAGTCCCATAAGGACTGATAAGTGCATTTAAAAACCCAGAATGAAAAGATGACAAAAGGTCTGCTTTGTAGAGGCCTTATCATGATTGATACATTTGTTCAGTGTATTACTTTGAGAGTGCCTGGGTCCAAGGCAGTGTTAGGGAATCCATGTGGTCTGTGACTAGGTTGCTGTTGAGGATGCAGTACAATTCAGACGGCCATCTTGACAGAATCTACCACCATGAGCAACTACTGCCTTACCTAGAGTTCCACAGCTGGGCCAGCTGCCACAGAAATGGAGGAAATCTGACCTGAATGAACCTGGGTCAACAGGTTTATACTGCATTTATCCCTAAAACCTGTGAAGATCTGTGTTCTCCATTTTCATGTGGCAGCATATGGCTGATATTTGAGCCAAGAGCTGTTAGTCTGTCAGGCACCGAGGCTTCATTAGAGAAAGCCCATAACACAAACTGTCCTCTGCATTGTATAACAATGAATTGTTTGATAATTTCATATAACAAACTATTTTGTCTTTTCTATTTAAAATACCTTTTAAGGTATCTTCTTTAATGGATGAAGAAACAGTACATTAGACACAAATTTTTGTTCTCACCACAACCTTACCTCAGTGATAAAGCACAGCACAGAGATCCTTCATCATGAGTCTCATAAAGACTCATAAGTGCATTAAAAAACCCAGAATGAAAAGAAGGTAAAGGCCTGCTATGGAGGAGATACCCAGCACCCACTATTACTGGGGAACTGTGTAACCTTGGGGGATAGGGGTTGAGAAAAAGCAATTCACAAGTGGATGAAGTAGCTCTCTCAATCCCTAACTCACCCAGAAGATCCTCCCAAATCACCCCTGTACAATCCCATTCACTTCTTCTGCACTACTGCCCCACAATCCTCTCGGGATCTGAGCTTCCCTCCTCTCTCTTCCTGCCCTAGCTTGTGCTGTGAAACTGCACCAGTATCACTGCTAGGGGCAATTTGGTGTCCACTGAAGATGGGGGCTGGATTTGACCCTTAGTGAATTCAGTGACCAGAAGAGGGTACGGGATAAGTGCAGACAGACAGATCAGGATTAGCACAGGCAGCAGCCATGCAGAGTTCCTCCACACTATCCAGGCAGTGTGTCTCAGCCCTGAGCTTATTGAACCAACTCCACGGGTTGAAAGAGTTCAGTCACCAAACCCACTGAAAACTTAACCTCACCGTGAACAAAAGTGCCAGTGAGTGTCAGTTTTGGTGATGTTCACTATGAATTAAAATGAGACCTTCAACATGTTTCACAAAAGATCACTGAACAATCATCAGGTAGTATGACTTTTGGACACATGGTTAAGTTTTGAACCATCCACCTACTCGGTCCCCATGTCATTGCCAGTCACCTGAGCCTTCAAGTCCCTGCACAGAATTATTAGTATAGAATTCCTTTTACCCTCTCCTCCAGTCTCTTCTATGAAATATCTATTCATTTTACAGGAAGTGACTAGACATTTTCTTTGGTTTGTTGTATTAATATAGTTTTATTATTTTCTCCTAACTCTTATCACTTGTGTAGTTTACAACATAAAGTATCTCACCTTTCTTTTGTATATTTAAATCTTTATATTTCAAACATCTTATGCGATTCTTTAAGTTTTTATGTTATTAAATTGCCAGAGTGGGTAAAAATAGCCTCACAGTCTACGAAACAAAATTATTTAGCTGGGGGTTAAGTTTAAGCATAAGGAAAAAAATTACAAAGCTTCATTTGGAAAAAAAAATGTTAATGATTCCATAGAAGTAACTGGAGAACCACATACAATTAATATGATACACTGCAAATTGATATATAGCTATAGATGTATACAACAATGTTCTTAATAAACCACTTTAATTATGGTTTTACTTTTAAATTAATATTTTACAGAAAAAAACATTTCTGTCAATAAAGTATGCCTTAATGGATTTTCGAGAAAATGAAACACAGTTTCCAATTATACTTTATGGACAGGGCTTTTTTGCTTGTTTGTTTTTGTTTTTAAATCAAGCTACTTTCAGATAATTTTGGGAAACCAACCAACCAACCAACGAGCCAACCAACCAACCTCCCCCCTACCCCAAAAGTGAAGAGTACCATCACTTGGAATTTCATGATAATGATTGAAGATAATTGGACAAAGAATTCTCTCCATCCGACTATGACTTATCTCTGGCCCCCAGTTTAGCAAGGCACTAAAGCAAATACTTAACTTTAGACACATGCTTACATCTTATCCACTCCTGTAGGACTTAAGCACATCCTTATGTGTTTTGAGGAATATGGACGGATTTAAAGACATGCTTAGAGGTTTTGCTAAATTGTGGCCTTCAGGAGGAATCTGTGCACTAGTTCTTTTTTCTTCTTGTATAGCCATCTTCACAGAGAAAAGGCAAAGCTGAACAGTCAGACTGTGGCTTGCTCTGTGTGGGTGTGAAAAGACAGGGGGAGAGAATCACATTAGCACCAACACCATTAGACTCCCTAAAGGTATACTAGAAAGATCCTTCCCTGCTACTTGTTGGACCCAGGCCAAAATATAGAAAAAGGGACAATGTAAGAGGTCTCAGAAAAATAATCCCTACCCACTGTAGCCCAGAAAACCACTCTCTATATAACTTTGTTTAATCATGGCTATTAGCACAAAATCAAACGTACTCATAGGTAAGGCTAAAATTTTGTTGTGGTTATTTTTAGTCAAAGTCACAGACAAGTCACGGGCAATAAACAAAAATACATGGAAGCCATGACCAGTCTGTGATTTTTGCTGATGCGGCTCCATGTTTCCCCCCACCACCATGGTGGCTAGGAGCTGTGGGGTTCCCCCCTCTGTCTGCGGCACCTGGAAGTTGTAGGGGCAGAGGGCCCTCCGCCCACAGCGGCTGGGAGCTGCAAGGTAACCATATTTCCCCAAGAGAAAACAGGACACCCCCCTGCCACTCCTCCAAGCCTCGCCTTCCCCCCACGCTAGGCTATCACCCATCACTGAATCTGAGGACGGCTCCCGCTGGCTGCCAGCTACAGTCCTGCAGCCCCTGGGACTGAAGCAGAAAATGTCATGGAGGTTTCGGGAAGTCACAGATTCCGTGACTTCCGTGACCTCCTTGACATAAATGTAGCCTTAGTTATAGGTGCTGGAACTAAAGGTGCTGGGGGTGCTCCTGCACCCTCTGGCTTGAAGTGGTAACAACAACCCAAATACATGGTTTCCACCTTCAGCACCCTCACTATAAAAATTGTTCCAGCACCACTGAACATAGTGCCCAGTCTTCACAATGCTGAGCACATTCTACAGTGCCCTCAACTGCAGTGGGAGTTCAGGATAAGGATTATGGTAAAGATTGAACCTTATTCAGTATGTAAAGATAGGAAGTAGAAACCTTAGATTCTCATCTCTTGAAACTAATTTTTTATTTGTCTGTCTTTGTTTCTAAGCAATCTAAAACCCTTTTGATGATATCCCTGCCTCATTGGTGTTTTCAGCACATCTCAGGTGAGTATTACCTGAGAATTTAATGGGCTATTTACCCTTTCTTCCAGATTGTTAAATAAAGCTGGGCCTACCATTGACTGTTGAAGGATCCCAACATATAAAGAGTCACCTATGGATCAATTCTGCAACCCTTACTCACAATGGTATACTCTATGTATTAAATATATAATACCTATATAAAAAGCTTTGATAATGATTTAGCTTGGCATCCTGACACAGATGTAGCAAGCCTTGCAGTTTATGTAGTCCTTTACACCTGTGCAGAGTGTATAAAAAACTATATCAAGTCAGAATTCTCCACTCAACATTCTTTGCATTTAGATAAGAGACTCTACAAGCGGCAATGCAATGCAGTGCAAAGATAGGACAAGAAGATCTACTTTTTAAATAAAGATTTATTATAGCACAGAGTCTTTAAAAAAATTGAGAGACTAGAGAGAAAGTGCAAACTGGAACCATACATATAACAAATATTCTGGGACAGAGTAAAGACAATTGATAAGACCACACGTCTGTCACACTCACAATGAAGCTGAGGGAACCACAGTCTATAGAATGAGACAGCCAATCCACGGTCCTTTCATAGCTTGATGGTGACAGATTAGGGCTGGGAAATGTGGCCTCCAAACCTCATACACCATACTGAAGACACTTTGAAAAACTGTATTATACTTTTCAATCATGGTAAAATAATCCATGACTACATTGCCTTGCTGTATATCAAGATAAACTCTGAACAGAACAGCAAACATGCAACATACAGTGAACTCCTATTTATGTAGATTTAATATATCTCCTTGAGTCAAATCCAAACAGATGTTGGGAATTCTTTGAACCATGTTTAACTCCTGTCATACTTACTTAATTTTTTATATAACTGTCTAATTGAGCATTAACAATCTAATAAAGTACACAACAGGACCCAAAGAGCAACTTTTCTTTTAGGCCCTGCAGGGTAAAGGTTCTGTAGCACTTCCAGATTTTCAATTAGATGCTCATTTTAACATGCCCCATTTAGAGCTACAGGAATACTGACCCTGTCAACACTACTGGACCATAACATGTCTGTCTTAATTAGATCTGATTAGTTCTGGGCCCAAATCTCATTGTGAACCCTACTCAGTTAAAAACTGCTCATCTGTTTGGCAGCTGCTGACACTGTAGAGCCTTATTCATCAGACTGCAAGGCTGTGCCTTGCAACACCTTCATCTCTTGGGACACTGGGACTTGTAATACAGTGTATCCCCACTTGGTTCTCAGAACAATGCAAGCTGCTACAGTAATTGACAGGATGGGGAAAGAGAAAAAGGTGAATCTTAACTGTTTTAGGGACAATATGGAAGCACATCACATTGTGTTCATCCAATGAATTATAGTTTTATACACATTTAATTTGTGGCAGTAAATTACGCCTTGAAAAAATACAAAATTCCAGTAAAACATACCAGTAATGTCAGAAGGTCACATATGTTGGTATTATTTATACAAAACCATGCAAATTTACATTAATTTTCAAAGGTAACTCTGGTAGTATAAGTTACAGCTGCAAATGAATTTCACTCAGTTTGTATATACTTTAAGAAATGTTCTCTTAATTACATTGACAAGTCCTCTTATTTTTAACATTTTGTTGAGCGTGTGTGTATGTCTGAGTGTTGTGTGTATCCATTTGCGTGTGCATCTCCAGTGTTTTTATACACCCTTGATGCTTGCAAATAAAAATGTCTTCATTTACTGGTTTTGCCCTCTTCTGTTTGGCAAACATTGATTTTTTGTGTGTGTCTCATTCTTATGGGGCATAAGACAAAATGACTTTCTTTCATTTTTTGCTTGCTTCTGCTACATCAGCATCATTGATTCTATCAGTAGAACCGTGGGAATAGACTCTTTTAGTTATGGCCCTATCCTGCAACCCTTACTCACATGACTAGTCCCTAAACAGTCTCACTGTGAAATAATTCAATGACTGAAAACAATCTATCAGGACTACAACATGTACTGATGGAAATACTCCTTTAGCTCAGTTAACAGAGCTGCATAGTTTGGAGCTGAAATTTCCTAGCTATAGCCACAACACAGATGACACCTAAGAAACTGTTTGTCATACACTGGCTACATCCAAACTAGAAATGGACAGAAAACTGCATCCTAATAAACACATTTGTGATGGAGTTATGAACTGTAATTGCATGCAGTGTGTGTGTGAGTCTATAAGAGAAAGAGAGATACAGACTGATTGCAGAAGACGCCTGACATCAAATTCTAGCTATGTCAACACGGGTCACATTTTGATCCCAAACTATGAGATCAATCTGCCTTGTGCTGAGCATCTTCAGGGAGATGCTGATGGCTTTCAACTCTCATTGACTTTAATGCAAATTGCTGGTCCTCAGCGTCTTAAGCACTAATAGTAGTCATCCTTGATAATATCTGTAGGAATAGTCACCCACCATATGTCCACAGATACTACACAAGTATATTTGAAATAATGTTCTGTATGGCCCAGTGTAAGCAAGATAGCCAGATTCCTGGGACTCAACAGCACATGCAATGCAAGACACAAATGAGGATTATTAGGATAACAGAGGAAAAATCCTTTCACCTGTAAGGGGTTTTAAGAAGCTAGGATAACCTCCCTGGCACCTGACCAAAATGACCAACGAGGAGACAAGATACTTTCAAAAGCTGGAAGGAGGGAGAAAAACAAAGGGTCTGTGTCTGTCTGTGTGATGCTTTTGCCAGGGACAGAACAGAAATGGAGTCTTAGAACTTAGTAAGTAATCTAGCTAGATATGCGTTAGATTATGATTTCTTTAAATGGCTGAGAAATTAAGTTGTGCTGAATAGAATGAATATTCCTGTCTGTGTGTCTTTTTTGTAACTTAAGGTTTTGCCTAGAGGGATTCTCTATGTTTTGAATCTAATTACCCTGTAAGGTATTTACCATCCTGATTTTACAGAGGTGATTCTTTTTACTGTTTCTTCTATTAAAATGTTTCTTTTCAAGAACTGAATGCTTATTTCATTGTTCTAAGATCCAAGGGTTTGGGTCTGTGGTCACCTATGCAAACTAGTGAGGATTTTTACCAAACCTTCCCCAGGAAGTGGGGTGCAAGGGTTGGGAGGATTTTGGGGGGAAAGACATTTCCAAACAACATTTTCCCAATAAACCCAGATAAACGTTTGGTGGTGGCAGTGGAAGTCCAAGGGCAAAGGGTAAAATAGTTTGTACCTTGGGGAAGTTTTAACCGAAACTGGTAAAAGTAAGCTTAGGAGGTTTTCATGCAGGTCCCCACATCTGTACCCTAGAGTTCAGAGTGGGGAAGGAACCTTGACAAACATAAAGGGACAAAATCAGATTAAATATTACTTAGTCCAAAACCAAAATGTCTTGTGACAAAGTTCCTCCTCTGCCTTAGTGGGTCCTGCACTTTTTGGCAGATTTGCTCACCTTAGAGTTGACAGTAGCCCTCAGTTTGGCTGCTTCTGCTAGAGGCTCAAACCTGCCATTCACTCAGCTAACCTCATCACTGGCCAGTGTGGGGGAAATGGAGAACAATCTCCACAGTCTCTGTTGTCCCACCTAGTGGGTCGGGGACAGGCCAGATCCCTTTCCAAATTAGACCTTCCCTTCTGGTGTTGCATACAGACCAGGTCAACTCCTCCTGTGTCCAATCAGGAGGTGGAGGGATGGGGGGAACCCAGGGAATCCTGTATCAGCAGCATGACAGCTACCGCTACAACTCCATGGGCTACTTCCCCAGGGCCTCCCCCCAGCACCTTCTTTATCCTCACTGCAGGATCTTTCTCCTGAAGCCTGATCACATTTGTACTCCTCAATCCTCCAGCAGCATGCCTTCTCACTCCTTGCACACCCTCCACTAACTGATGGGAGGTCCTTTTTAAACCAGGTGTCCTGATTAGTCTGCCTGCCATAATTGATTCCAGTATGTCCTTAATTGGCTCCAGGTGTCTTAATTAGCTTGCCTCTCTTAATTGGTTCTAGCAGGTTTCTGATTGCTCTAGCGCAGCCCCTGCTCTGGTCACCCACAGAACAGAAAACTATTCATCCAGTGGCCAGTATATTTGCCTTCTTCCAGACTACTGTACCCCACTGGTCTGGGTCTGCCAAAGTCTATAACCTTTTTTATTAATACCACCTTAAAAAGAATGTGAAAATTGCAATTTACTTGTTGCATTTTATTCAGCATGTAAAATAAAAACAGACTACTCAGTTTCACATTATCCCCATGTCCAAGTAATTCCTGCAATATCTTCGTTGTGAAAAGGAGGAAAATAATCTAATTTTAAAGTTTCATTGCTATTTAAAATAGTGAGAAAAAGTGTATTAATGTTGAAGCACTATATGATTGCCTATTCTATTCATTACCTCTGGAGCACCTGGCATGGGCCATTGTCAAAAGACAGGATACTGGACTAGATGGACCTTTGGTCTGACCCAGAATGGCTGTTCTTAAATTCTTATGGAATATAATACATTTTTTAAAAAATTAAGTCCCAGATTCTGTCCTCACAGAAATGCCTGAAGCTCCTATTGATTCCTTTTGTGAGAATATACCATCTCCTCAAGAAAAGAAGAAAGGGGAAAACCCAGTGCAGTAGCAGCTAAGAATACTTACCATTTGGAATTAAGTGAAATACAGCAAGCAACAGCCACATTCAAAATGGCCACTTGAGGACTTCAGCTGCTGCTCTCTCTATATATAGAGGTATAAAGGGAGCTCTACCTGAAAGGTATGTTGGGTAATGATTCCATAAAAGAGAGAGAACCCACAGTATGGACTTTCAGCTGTAAGCAGAGGTTCTCAAACAAAAATGGTCCTAGTGAGGGAGTTAAATCTCCAGTTTGAAAGTTAAATGTCATAGAATATCAGGGTTGGAAGGGACCTCAGGAGGTCATCTGGTCCAACCCCCTACTCAAAGCAGGACCAGTCCCCAAATTTTGCCCCAGTTCCCTAAATGGCCCCCTCAAGGATTGAACTCACAACCCTGGGTTTAGCAGGCCAATGCTCAAACCACTGAGCTATCCGTTCCCGTCCCCCCATGTCAGAGTAGAGAAGTTCAAAGTTATAGCCTACATTATTTGAAATAGTTGTCTCTTTATGTTTTCCTTTGATATGATTTGTTTGGAATAAAAACTGAAGGTATGTTTTTGCCATCAGTTCCTTCCTCTGGGAAAATACCATTTTACTAATCCACTAAGGAGGATACTGGAGCATACAGAATCTGGATAAAGGAGGAGATACCCAGTGAAATGAGGGATGCCCTGATTGTCACCCTCTTCAAGAAACGGGATAAGGTGGATTGTGGAAATTATCATGGTATCTCTCTCCTAGCCATTGCAGGCAAAGTTTTGGCGTGGATCCTTGCAATCCGCCTTCTGCCCCTGTCAGAAGAAATTTTACTGGTGTCACAGAGTGGTTTCCGACAATGTCGTGGAACTGTGGATATGAACTTCACAGCACAGCAGCTGCAAGAAAAGTATCGGGAGCAAAATCGACCACTGTACATGGCTTTTATTAATCTAACTAAAGCCTTTGAGTCAGTGAATCACCGTGCTCTCTGGACTGTACTTTCTAAGATTGATGTATTTATCAGGACATCCAATGTCCTAAAATTGCTTCACGATAACCTGAAAGCGACTGTTCTGAGCAGCACTGGCTCCCAGAGTGAAGCTTTCAAAGTACAAACAGGAGTCAAACAGGGCTGTATCATCGCTACAACCATGTTTGCATTTTTTATTGACGTCATTCTTTACCTAATTACTGGGAAGTTTACAGCTGGCATTGAAATCATTTACAGATTGGACGGAAAGCTGTTTAGGCTAAGCAGGCTGAAAGCCAAGAGCAAGATTTCCACAACATCTATTGTGGAACTTCAGTATGCTGATGAAAACACAATCTTTGCCCACTCTGAGAAAGATCTTCAAACCATCTTGAATGTATTTGCCGATGCTTACGCATGTCTTGGTTTCACTCTTAATATCAAGATGACTAAAGTGCTCTATCACCCCTCTTCAAATGAGGTTTCACAGGTCCCATCTATCAAAATCAATGGAGTGGCACTGGAGAATGTCGAACATTTCCTCTGCCTTGGAATCATCTTTCCTCCAAGGCAGATATTGATGCAGAAATTCAACATCACCTGAGCTGTGCCAGTGTAGCTTTTTCTCATTTACGGCACAGGGTTTTTGAAGATCACGACATTCGAACAAACACCAAGCTTCTTGTTTATCAAGCCGTTATTCTCCCAACACTGTTGTATGGGTCCAAAACTTGGACAATCTATAGACACCACTTGAAAGTCCTTGAGAGGCACCATCAATGCTGCCTTCATAAGATTCTGAAGATCAAATGCGAAGACAGGGGCATTAATGTTCTGGAAGAGGCAAAGACCACCACTATCGAGGCAATGATCATCCGTCAGCAATTCCGCTGGACTGGTCACGTTGTCCAGATGCCAGACCATTGCCTCCCAGAACAGGTCCTGTTCTCTCAGCTGAAAGAAGGGTAACGTAATGTGGGTGGACAATGGATGTGTTATAAGGACTTGCTGAAGGACAACCTAAAAGAGAGTAATATTGACATTGACACTTGGGAAATACTTGCCCAGGATCACTTAAAATGGAGTGAAGTCCTGCGTGATGGTCCTTTGCATTTTGAACTTGCTTGCTGACAAGCTGAAGAGGACAAGAGGTGCAGGAGGAGAGACTGGCTTCCAGTCATAGTCAACAGCCTCCTGCTGAGCCTGAAAATATCTGCCCTCATTGTAATAGAACTTGTGGTTCAAAGATCGGCCTTATTAGCCACCTAAGGACCCATAACTCCCATGGAAGATGATCATGCTCGGTAACGAGTGAACGCCCATCATCATCATCATCATTTATTGAAGAGGATACCACATAAATCTGCTGAAAGGGATGCCAATCCTGGGCATCGTATACAGCTTTAAAAACATTTCATTTATGCTTTCAGAGTTCTTAGCCTTCTTCCAGGATGTTACATTCTCTTCTTGAATGTTTATTGGTAGTGGTCTAATGGCAGATTCTGCTATGCATTATGGTCAAAGGATTAGAGCAATGACTTGTGAGTCATGTGACATGGGTTCTTTTCCTGCCTCTGCTATTAACATATTTTGTGTCCTTGAGCAAGTCACTTACAGGTGAATTTCCAAAGGCCTCATTTGGGATCTCTGATAAGAATTTGGCCACTAAAACACCATGGAGAATGTTCAAAGGAAAATGAAGATGGTGCTTGCTTTTTGATAATCTGCTGTGAGTAGTAGATTGAAGCTCTGTGAATAATCAATCAGTGGGATTTCCAAAACTTCCCTTTATTCTGTCCAGATACAACTGTTCTCCCTATATCTAAATAGAATCACCTTCTTCCCCCTCAAGGGGATTCAGAAAGGTCCTCTGAGGCTCATATACTCTGCTAGCAAAGTAAGAGTGCCCTTCCTGCTCTGAGACCTTTCTGCTCTGAGACATGGACAGGAGAGATACTATGGCCTCTTTCTTATGCAGTCCCTTCCTCCTCTCACTCCCACTTTCTTCCAAAATCCTGGTATGTGAGCCCCAATCTTCTCCACTCCTTGCTTCTCTTCACACCTACTCTAATCTAAGCTTTCCTCCTCCTTCTCTATATTAATTCAATACACCTTCAGTAAATGCTCTCCTTTTTTTTTTCTACCCATGTGTCTGTGTCTCTCAAATGTTTGTGGTGTACGTGGTCCACTCCTACTCTGTGCATTGACTGTTTTAGAGTCTACAGACTTCAGACCAGTAAGTGATGGGCTGCTGCTTGGTATTTTAACCTGTCCCTCCTGAGAAGCATGACTAACATTTGAGCATCTGGACTGCCCATGAGTACACTTCAAAAAATTCTATTTGGCATCCATTCCAGTGGTTTTCAACATTTCTTTTCATTTGTGGACCCCTAAAAATTTTTAAATGGAGGTGCAGACCCCTTTGGAAATCTTAGACATAGTCTGTGAATCCCGGGGGTCCATAGACTACAAGTTGAAAACCACTGACCATGCTTCAAGGCTATCCCCTTGGAATGCTCCACCAGCAGGCTTTCAGACAAGTAGGGTGTGACCACACAATAGCTATGAAGAATCCTTTGGGAACCGCATTTCCGCCTGAGTTGATAGGCAATCAAATGTCTATTTGCACTTGAAAATAGTGGCCTTAGACATTCTGCCTCGGTCTATAAAGTGGGATGGGGGGAGAGCAATGCTTTCCCATCTTTAAAAAGTCCTTTGAGATCTACAGACAAAATGAATGACATTTAGGTAGTGAGTATTAATACTATTCATTATTTCATAAAGAAAACTCTACAATGACTACTGATTGCATCTTTTTAAAAATAATATAGGAGTGGGGGAAAGAAAAGAGAATCATGCAAATTGCTAACTATTATTTTTCAACAGTAGTAACACTAAACTTGACAGCCAAATCCACAGCTACTGGCTAAATCACATTACAAGGAAATGTATTGCTTATTGTCTGCACTGACAGACAGGGAGACAAAAACAAAATGACATGGGAAAGGGCAGCTGTTCAAAAGACAAGTCAGCCATTTTGCTGTTACACAAAGTAACTAAAATAGTGCTGATGAAGGCCATTCCCTGTAATACATCATCAGGCAAAATTTCTGCTGAAGTTAACAAAAGGTTTACCAATGTAAGGGCTGCATGTTTAGGCCCACAGTGAAGGAAAAACATTTTTTCCCCCTAGGGCAATAAAAATAGCCACCCATCTTGTTTAATTTGATCTTATGTTGGTTTTTAGCTCCTTTCTTCTAGGTACTAAAAGTACAAAAAAAGGCAGTGCCAAGGATGGTTTTCTACAGAAGAACCACTCTTCGCATATCTCAAATCATGCAGTCAAAAATGTTGGCTTTGCAGTTCAGCAAACAGCAGGTTTCAAAAATTAATCAATCAACATACATTCTACAGCTTGAGCTTCCTACGATATGTATGAATATTTGAACATGATTAATATCATTAAAAGTTAAGGGATTTAATGTCACAAAAGCCTTTCAAGTGGCTTTAATTCCCTTTACAGAAAATTAAAGTGGTACAGTAGAATACCGGTTGAGTTATTAGCAAATAATGCCAACATTCTGTGTGTGTGTGGGTGCATACATGCCCAGTATTTCAAATCACACAATGCATCAGTTTTTCCTCATGGGCTGTATATTAAAACATCATAAACAAATGGATTAAAATGCTAAATCCATTACAGTAATTTCAAAGATTGGTTTTGTTTCAAAATTTTCAGTCACAGCTAACCTTATCATTTTGCACTTTACTACTCCTCATACCTTATAGTTTCCACATACTCTCTCAATTTCTCTGCAAAGTTTAACTGCAGAGTGCTATGGTGAGATCTCATATTACTAAGACTTTCTCACTCTTTACTGAAGGTGCTGCAGTACATCGCCGGAGTATACCAGGAAGCATTACTACAAGTTATTCAAACTAAAATTAGAGTATTCAAATGAACAAAATAAATGCGGTGAGGAAAACTTGCTTCTTTATTCCATTTAGTCAGAAAATTCAGGTATTAGCAGTGGGTTTCGAAGGACCTCAGTGAGGACACCCTGCATGTCTTCATTCCTCTTACATGGAAGAGGGAGTTCTCCTGTGAACCACGGGGTTGGAAAGTACATACAGGTACTGGAAAGGATGGGAGCAGTGAATGGGCAGGCTGACACTGGATTCGGTTGGTACCAAACCAATGGACAGGCACACTATCTACCCAGAGATCACCTGATAAAGCCTTGAGGAGTTTTATCTATTCTTTGGTGTTCCCTTGGAACTCCTAATTTAAGGGGTCATCCTCAGAGCAGCCATGGCAAACAGGATTTCCTGATAGAATTTTTCTGCTCCTTTGGGCTCCCTTCCATGCGCTTTATTGCAGAGAGGGCAATCTGGCCACAAACAAATAGTGGCAAGGCTCTAAAACTGCAAAGAGAAGAGAAGTGACTGAGCCCTAAAATAGCGAAGAGAAGAGACTGAGCTTTGGCGTTTAGAACTGCATCTGATCTGAGCTTTCCCTCATAGTTTAGGAGTGTTAAGATCTGGAGGTAAGTAAAATGAATGTCCAATATAATTCATTATCAATACGCTGTAGTGCCCATTCCTGCAGCACTTATACATGCCCCGTTTCAGTGACTTTGAACAGTAAATCAATGCACAGACTAGAACAATGGTATTCTGACCTCTCTAATCTAGAGACCAAAGAAAGGATCACCTTCTGTTACAGGGATCAACTACACCAATTTGAAGAAATCTGGACTCCATTTTTAAGAAATGTTTGACTCGGGAAGAACAACCAAGGGCCCAAGGGCTCGTTCAGACCTCCTTGATTTCTCCCCCCATATGTTGCCCCCTGCTTTTATACTTCCCCTCACCACTTTGTCTATGCAATCCCCCTATTAGTTTTAAAATACTGATTTAATATTAAGGTTGTTAAAAATAGTTTTTGTAGATGTATATTAACACTATGCTGTATGTTACAGGCAATAATTATAAGTTTATTTATGCATTTGCATTGTAATGATGGTATTGAAAAGTAAAATATCAATAAAAACTGTAATCTAAAAAAAGTGTGCAAAGACTGAAAGATTGGGATTTCAGTAGAAGTATCACAACTCCAGTGGAAAGTGTCAGACATGATTCCTACTAGTTTCAATTGGCCAACCTGGACTTCAGAATACAGCAACAAGTCTATTGGTTTTCCAAATGAAAATAATAGGGATCAGCAGAAACCATATAGAAAGACATGATCCTTGAACCAAACAGCATGCATTGTTCTACAGAGCTGGAAACTCCAGCCAGCAGGGCCGGCTCCAGGCACCAGCAATCTTAAAGGGGCGGCAGTCCGTGTGTCGTTAGGGCAGCACAGGTTTTTTTGCCGCGGCGGCAATTCGGCGGCAGCCCCCTTCTTTGGCCACCCGCGGTGGCAGCTCCCTTCTTCAGGCAGCAGTTTGGCGCGCTGCTTGGGGTAGCCAAAAGTGTAGAGCTGGCCCTGCCAGCCAGCATGGTATCTTGGAAACTCCCATTAGTTCAAAAAGCTTTAAAAGCAGTTTTATAGACTTCCCATGTTGTTTTTACACCTGAAAGTCATAATCTAATCAGAAAAATGGCTGCTAGGACATCTGCCTATGAGAAGACTTAGATGAAGGATTAAGATGCACAATCTAATTCTCCCCTTGATTAAATACTGTGAACTAGACATAGCCAAAACCAAAGATGGGTTGATTTTGCAAACCACTGCAGTCAAGTTTGGGTTTTGTAAAGCCAGAAACAGGTGTGACTCCGATAGAGATCCTATTTTATCTAAACTGCAAAAGTGCTGTGGGAGCCCTGAGATTGTTGGATGCATGGTCTGTATTTGGCTCATTTCTAATATCTGCATCAAACCTTAATTTCCTCTTTTTAAAAGTTGATGGGGGGGGGGAAACAAACTTAATATTTAAGAGTATTTTCCTCCTGCTATTTTTTTCTTTTTTTTTTTTTAAACCTAGCTTTTGGCTTTCAAGCATCTATCAATTCCTCATTGAACTGTGTACAGGCAAGAGGACAGAGTTATGGTTGCTGTGGGAACATTATCTCAGAATATCTTGACTCTTGTGTGATTAATATCTCATCACCCTCTGCAGTTCATTGCATATGGAATCATGTATTCAATGCATAGTTTTATCTGAGGTTTACATAGTACCTTTTTCTGTATCAGGGTGTGATAGTGTCATATTTAAAGCTCCAAATCCGGACTTCCTGTCTGTGTATTTTTAGTGTTTAAATGACAAGAATAAAAGAAATAGGAGGTGCATTCTTTTTCTTCAACAAACTTCAGACTAGAAAGGTTAGACCTGTCTCCAGTACAGTTTTGTTTCCTTTAGAAAGTGTCTTAGTCGACATGCATCTTCCTGCTTTTATTAATGACTGCAGTAATTTGATCCTCACATTATAAGAACTGACAATGGATACATCCTTTTGCTGGCAACAAAAGATATTCAGTGCAAACATAGGATTGACATTAATATTGTGTGCAAAAACTAAGTTATCACACTATGTGCTAAATTCAGGTCTCACTTTACACAACCCTATTGACTTCAGTGGAGTTACACCAGAGCAGGAAAGAACAGAAGAAGAAGATATGTGGGACAGAGACCTTGTCTTCTTGTAAGTCTGCAAAGAACTATGGAAATCTCAGGTGCTGTAAATATATTAAATAGTAATTATAATTTGGCTGCTGATTTAAGTGGGAGTTGTACATGCATAATTTAAGGCAGAATTTAATCCTACTTGCATTACAGTGAGCACAACTAAAATCTTCACAAATTTCTTTGCAAGTAAATTAATTTTACTATAATATTTATTAAGTATTAAATAAAGGAATCAGAATAATCTTATCTATTTGTAAAAGTAAAACTGCAAAGATTTTAATACAAATCATTCTGTGTGTACACATCAATGGATGTGTTTGCTCTTAATTAAAATAGAGACACATCGTAACTAAGTGCTCAGCTTCCACAGACACTATAAAACTCTTCAAGAGTTACTGTAAACTCACACTAGTTTTTGTCATAACTACGTTTTGAACAAAGGGATCACAGATATTTCAAAATTTAGCAGTAAATGTCAAAAGATAACTAACTTACCAAACTAAAGTGGGAGCTCACTCTGTGAGGCTGGCGCAATAAGATGGGGCCCTTTTCAATATTTTATGCGATACTGTATTACCATAACACTAGCCCTTTCATGCAAATTGTATTCAATGATTAATGTGCTGTGTGTAATAAAAAGTGTAAATAAAAATAATGAGTCTCTGTGTTATAAATCATTGGTAGCGATTTTTTATTTGGTTTTATTGCATGAATATAATATTGTACTGGAGTTTTCTAGCTGATTTATTTACATTCCTTTGGGTCCTGTTTAATTTCAGCAGTGTAATGTTTTAGACTCGTTCCTTATTTCCGACATCAGTTAATACAATTGAGACAATACTTAAGTGCTTAAAGTTCTGGTGATTTTTAAGGTACAATAACTCATAATTTGTGAAGGTAGTATATCATTACTAATTTCCCATTAATATGAGAAATTAACCATACCTTTAATTTACTAAAAATACATTTCAACACAGAGATTAATTGTTGGCACACTTGTCCATGCATGCATTGGCTTATAAAAGTAATCAGTTCAGAAGCACAGCAGATAATTGAAATTTTAACTCTTGAGCTTCCTTACTTCTAGGCAGTAATATGGTATGTTCTGAATATCACTTGTGTCACAATTACGTGGAACTGATTACTATTGTTATTTGATTATCTATGTAGGTGGCAATTATTAGAGCGTAGTAGAATACCTTTGGGGAGATAATGGAAATAAAAACTTTTCATGCGTGGTCACTCATAAATCACATCTAAAACATTTACAATACTAAAATGTTGATTTACTTTCAAGTGGGCTGATTTCTCCTTTCACTGCACATGTGTAATTCCCATTTGGTATCAGTGATGATTATGCTTGAATTTCAAGGGGAAAATAAATCCCAAATTATGCCGCTTTCTCAACTGAACATTACAGGCATGTCTCTTTCTACCAAAGTGATCATCTAGACCTTGCTTTGGTCAATTCTGGTAATATTTGCTCAAGTCGTTATTTTGGGCCATGTCCTTCAGTAAAACCTAACAGGCAAGGCCCTGTTTGCCCAAATTCTTCTATTGGTGATACTTCCCTGTCTCTGAAAGCAGCAGCTGGTCCAGCCCCCCAGATCTTGAGAGATCCGTCAAAGAGGGGGGGCTAATCTTGCTGACTAGACAGCTGCTTGGCACAGAAATTCAGATTGAGCCAGACTGCCAGAGTTTCTTCCACCTGAAGCAGTATTTCACTCCCTGGAGGTCACTGAAAAGGTAATACATGCTGGGGCTATTTAATCTTTTCATAGCCCCAGTTCCTACTGGCTGCCAGAGAGGTATGTGTTTTTGCCACCTCCCATCTTGATCCTGTCCCATCCCATTCTGTGTGTAAGGGGACTGTTGCCCCCTTACTAACATTCAGTGGGGGTGTTTTAGTTGCTAGCTCCCAGTACTAAAAGGGGAAGGGTCTATGGGAAATCAGGACCCTAAGACTGACAGCCCCCAGGAACAATGGTGAGAGGCCAATGCTCCACGTCAGCCTGAATGACAGGGTGGGCAGGCTAATCAGGGAGTCAGGAGGCCAGGGAGGTCCCGTCCTACATGTGAGCTGGAATTGCCTGGGTCAGACAGAGTGGGGCCAAGCTAAGGAGAAAGCAGGGGCCCAAGCTAAGCTGGGGAGCAGAGCTGTGCCAGATTCAGAGGGACCAGAAAAGCAGCCTAGAGAGAGCAGACCCTGTCCTGGGAGCAGAGCTGCAGCCCCAAAGCCAGAGGCTCAGCCCAGAGAGAGCAGACTTGCCCTGGGAGCAGAGCTGCAGCAACCAGAGCCAGAGGGGCCAGAAAAAGCAGCCCAGGAAGCAGGTCAGTGCTGGGAGCAGAGTCACAGAAGCAGCCTGCAGAGCAGACCTGTCCTGGGAGCAGAGCTGCAGCAACCAGAGCCAGAGGGGCCAAAGAAGCAGCCCAGGGAGCTGGAGGCAGAGCAGCAGCAGCAGTGCAGAGACAGAGTGGTGGAGCTGGGGCTGGAGCAGTCTGGAGCTGGGTGCGATGAGCAGCTGGGGATAGTGAGGGGGATCCTGGGCAGCGGGCCCAGCACAGGGAGACGCCTCAGCCAAGAGGCTCTGCAGGCCAGGCTTGGATCGTAACCCCGACAGGGCGGGGGTCACACTGGGAAGAAGGGTCCTACCACTTAGAGCCTGAGAGCGTGTGGCCACCACCAGAGCAAGTGTCCAACCCACAGCATCCCTGCAGCACAGCCAGGGCCTGAGAAGGCGGCCTGGGACTTACAAGGAACAGACTGTGAACTGCCCGGACATTCCAGAGACACTGTTTGTGATGTTCCCTGCCACAGAGCGGGGTGATGTGTTTCCTTTAACCTTTCCCATTTTTCCTTATTCTTTTTAAAATTAATTGTTGATTAAATAACTTGCATTTGCTTTAAATTGCCCTGCACTGGCCCAGAAAGGGTTAAAATCAGCCTAGGGAGGCTGAGCAGCAGGCAGCCAAAGGAGTGGCTGCAGGGGCACAGCCAATTAGGGCAGTGGCTGGACCAGCCAACTAGAGCCCAGCCAGCCCATATAAAAGGAAGCTGCAGACCAGGGGGAGGGGATCTCCTACAGGCAGCTCTAGGAAGATGTCTGGCTTCTTAGAGGGCTATAGAGAGACCAGTGCACAAGTCCATGGGGCCGGATGCGTTGCATCCGAGAGTGCTAAAGGAATTGGTGGATGTGATTGCAGAGCCATTGGCCATTATCTTTGAAAACTCATGGCAATCCGGGGAAGTCCCGGAAGACTGGAAAAAGGCTAATGTAGTGCCAATCTTTAAAAAAGGGAAGAAGGAGGATCCTGAGAACTACAGGCCGGTCAGCCTCACCTCAGTCCCTGGAAAAATTATGGAGCATGTCCTCAAGGAACCAATTCTGAAGCACTTAGATGAGAGGAAAGTGATCAGGAACAGTCAGCATGGATTGACCAAGGGAAAGTCATGCCTGACTAATCTAATTGCCTTCTATGATGAGATAACTGGTTCTGTGGATGAAGGGAAAGCAGGGGATGTGTTATTCCTCAACTTTAGCAAAGCTTTTGACACTGTCTCCCACAGTATTCTTGTCAGCAAGTTAAAGAAGTATGGGCTGATGGATGCGCTACAAGGTGGGTAGAAAGTTGGCTAGATTGTCGGGCTCAACGGGTAGTGATCAATGGCTCCATGTCTAGTTGGCAGCCGGTATCTAGCGGAGTGCCCCAAGGGTCGGTCCTGGGGCCGGTTTTGTTCAATATCTTCATTAATGATCTGGAGGATGGTGTGGATTGCACCCTCAGCAAGTTTGTGGATGACACTAAACTGGGAGGAGTGGTAGATATGCTGGAGGGTAGGGATAGGATACAGAGGGACCTAGACAAATTGGAGGATTGGGCCAAAAGAAATCTGATGAGATTCAACAAGGACACCTAGGGAGGTGGTGGAATCTCCTTCCTTAGAAGTTTTTAAGGTCAGGCTTGACAAAGCCCTGGCTGGGATGATTTAATTGGGGATTGGTCCTGCTTTGAGCAGGGAGTTGGACTAGATGACCTCCTGAGGTCCCTTCCAACCCTGATATTCTATGATTCTATGAAGTGCAGAGTCCTGCACTTAGGACGGAAGAATCCAATCCACCGCTACAGACTAGGGACCGAATGGCTAGGCAGCAGTTCTGCAGAGAAGGACCTAGGGGTGACAGTGGACAAGAAGCTGGATATGAGTCAACAGTGTGCCCTTGTTGCCAAGAAGGCCAATGGCATTTTGGGGTGTATAAGTAGGGGCATTGCCAGCAGATTGAGGGATGTGATCGTTCCCCTCTATTCGACACTGGTGAGGCCTCATCTGGAGTACTGTGTCCAGTTTTGGGCCCCACACTACAAGAAGGATGTGGAGAAATTGGAGAGAGTCCAGCGAAGGGCAACAAAAATGATTAGGGGTCTGGAACACATGACTTATGAGGAGAGGCTGAGGGAACTGGGATTGTTTAGTCTACGGAAGAGAAGAATGGGGGGGGGATTTGATAACTGCTTTTAACTACCTGAAAGGTGGATCCAAAGAGGATGGATCTAGACTATTCTCAGTGATAGCAGATGACAGGACAAAGAGTAATGGTCTCAAGTTGCAGTGGGGGAGATTTAGGTTGGATATTAGGAAAAACTTTTTCACTAGGAGGGTGGTGAAACACTGGAATGCGTTACCTAGGGAGGTGGTGGAATCCCCTTCCTTAGAAGTTTTTAAGGTCAGGCTTGACAAAGCCCTGGCTGGGATGATTTAGTTGGGATTGGTCCTGCTCTGGGCAGGGGGTTGGACTAGATGACCTCCAGAGATCCCTTCCAACTCTGTTATTCTATGATTCTGTGATTCAGTACCTGGGGAAGGGCAGGTGCTAGCAGGGTGGGATAGCTAGGGAGAGCTCCCAACGGGCTGCCAGGACTTACTGGTTTGAGGCCCTGGGAAGGGGGGAAAGGAGCTGGAGCCAGAGGCGGGAGCAAAAGGAACTGAGGCTGCGGGGCAGCATCCCAGGGAGTAGAGATAGTGAGCTGAAAGGAAGAGGCAGCAGGAAGCTGCTGTTTGCAGGGTCTCTAGGCCCGGAATAGTGGGTGGGCCTGCCCCACCTCCCACTAGACAGTCACCTGGGATGTGAGAGACCCCCAGTTCAAGTCCATCCTCCACCTGAGACATCTGCCCCCTCTCAGGAGAATGCTCTAACCACCAGGATACAGAGTCATTTTCATGCTTGCTCTCTTTCTGGCCCAATAAGTCTTTCATTATTTATCCACAGTGAAACAGATGCAACAAAAGAGAGTAAGGGTGCCCCACATCATCCTATTCTATATCCCAGTGGTTAGGGCACTCACCTGAGAGGTGACAGATCTCAGTTCAAATCCCTTCTCCCCTTCAGGTGGAGCAGGGACTTGAACTGGAGGGCGGGGGCGGGGGGGGGTGTCTCCTACATGACAGGTGAGTTCCTCAACCACTTGGCTAAAAGCTATAAGGTGGGCCCCTCCTTGTCCAAATGGCACAGGGACCAGAGAGGGTTTGCAGCTGAGACTTCTAAGCAGAGGGATGCACATCCCTGCAGCCCAGACTTAGGTGCCTATCTCCAAGAGAGGGGCAGAGCTTAGCACACACCACTCAGTTTGGCATTTCCCACTGGCTAATTTAGGAGAGGAGCCATCTAGCATGCTGGCTTTTGTGAATCCCTTCTGAGGCATCTCTCGCCCCCAATTCATTGTATAGGGAGCCTAGGCACCTGACTCACGCTTCTTGAATCCCAGTAATTTTCTAGTTACCTAAAAGTTAGGTGAGGTGATGCTAAGTGTCCCACACATGGATTCCTTTGTGAAACTAGACCTAGGTGCAGAGAGGGAGGTGTGAGCAGCCCCATGGACTTCACTGGCATTACTTGCTTTCAGGGTTAGGGTTTTAGTCAATAAAGCAAAATATTATTTGTCAAAAGTATTTACAATGAGAGATACCAAATGTACACAAACAGCATGCAATGTCCCATCTTGATGACAATGTCTGTTCAATATTTATATGTATTTTAATGGATGGAAAAAATAACAGAAGACAACACATTTAAATGAAGACGCCACTGAAATGAATATTATGGACTGGTGAGGATAATATAGCTTCTACCACCATAAAGACATCTTTAACACTTGTTTATTTTTTTCTGTTGATGATTTAAAATATTCAAGTTAAACCCACAGTAAAGGCAGCATCCATGTGTTTAAACATGGGCACATATTTTACTATAAACACTGGTTACTGGTGGTAGTATCCTAATATTGATGCCAAGCATCTTCTATGTAAATTTACAGCTAAAGGCAAAATGATCTCATCTTGAGGGAAATTAAACTGTCCATAAATATGAGAACTTCTGGAAACTATGGGAAGGAGACAGTTCTCTGACAATCAGGTGGATTAATAGCGAAATAATAAATTAAACATAAACCACAAATCCCAGCCGTCTATGATCTAATGGTCACTAAGGGACGTTACAGAGTCTTAACATCTGGCACAAAGGGGACAAATAGAAACCAGTGAATCCAAACTCATTCATTTATTTGGAGTCTGAATGTAAATGGCAAAATTATTACACTGGCCTTTCACCTCTGAAGACACGGGGCTTGCATCTGGCTCAGGTTGTAGGGGATACAAACAATGATTTAAAACTTAAGTGATCTTACTCAAAGCCACCCCACAACAGTATAAAACATCACACAATACAAATTTTGTATGCAAAACATTTAAAGCTCTATAATTAGACAAAAAAATTGCCATTTTGCTCCTTTGGTTCTTCCAGATCAGATGAAAGGACTAACATTTAATTTCTGGAAAAGATGTCCTGGAAAGCATTGTAGAACAGTTGGCACTCTTCAGTGTATTATCAGTATATCCCCTTTCAAATGAAAACTGCTATGCTTGAAAGCACAAAGATGCAATTTACAAAACTGATGCCACAGCATACACACATAATGACCTCCAAACCAATAAAAATGTAAATCCAAATTTAATGGGAGATTAAATACACTGGGAAATTAACATTAGACCAACAATTTGGTCTTGCACACAATATCATTTATTTCACTCTTTTGCAGTATTTGGGAACAGAAGTGTGTATATGAGCTTGCCTGATTATTTATGACTGTTCCAAACAATACTGCAATATTTAGAGACGAATCTGTTTTGTTTTTAACTCCCATGTAAAAGGTTAAATTATTTATACCTTAGTTTTAAACATTCACTACAGTCTTAAATTTGGCATGAAGTCAACTTGGGAACATTTTCTCTACAAAATCTGTTTCATCTTCAATAAGAAATGTATCAATTACAGATTCTTTTATTTGGCTCTTCTAATTTCTATATCCCAGTCCCAAAGACTTTGCCATGCATTTACCAGTTTTGTGCATTGCATATTACTCACAGTATCCACAAGTTTTGATCCCTTGAATGGGTATTTCTGATTACTCCCCAGCCCTCATAATAAAATGGCATCATAGGTCCGGAGCACCCATGGGGAAAAATTAGTGGGTGCTCTGCACCCACCAGCAGTTAAGCTCCCCCCACCTCCCACTCCACCTCCTTCTCCTCCCCCGAGGGCGCCACATCTCAGCTCTTCCGCCTACATCCCAGCGCTTCCTGTCCGCCGCTGCCAAACAGCTGTTTGGCAGCATTAGCATGCTCGGGGGGGGGGGAGCGGGAATGTGGCACACTCAGGGGAAGAGGCGGGGCCAGGATGGGAATTTGGGGAAGGAGTTGGAATATTGGCAGGGACGGGGCGGAATTGGGACAGGGACTTTGGGGAAGGGGTTGGAATGGGAGCAGGGAAGGGGTGGGAAGAGGTGGGGCCTCATGGAAGGGTGGAGTTGGGGCAGGGCCGGGGGCAGCAGGGGTATGGAGCACCCATGGCAAAGAGGGGAAATCGGCACCTATGAATGGCATGACAAACAGGGAGTCAGAATCCGCTCCCAAAGCCTGCACTCTGTGGGATTCTCTTCGGCAGTCCCCTGAGTTCCTGGTAGCATCAGTCCACTGGAGACATGTTACCAGGGGATCCTTCTGGAAGGGCTTCCTTTAGATGCCTGGGGCCGGAGGGGAGGATAAGGAGTGAAGTTTCATGAAAATACAGCCCAAGCCTGTATTTTCATTTCCACTGCATCTCCACTGGGCTGAAGAGGGTCGATGTGCATTCTCTGTTCCAGCCCTGCATTATTTTCTAATCCTTTACTCAAAAGAATTTGCACAGCTAATTACATGATGACTAAACATTGCACATATCAGTATTAGGAACCGTCATACATACAAGAAATAAATGCTTAGTAGTGTACGGGAAGACAAAATGAGTAGGAGTAAAAAATGTTTAAGCAAATAAGGCTTTGAGGCTGCTTGGCCTGGTCTGGAAATTTTACATCACTACAGCTTGTGTTCAGAATACAGTGTGAAACTGACAAAAATACTTCATTAAAGTATCTTAAATAATGCCCTTCTGATGCAGTACTGGGATAAGGTCAACAGGACACATTTAAGCCAGTCTCTCTACAGCAGAGTTCATATAATACAAAATGACACTATGTAGCAACCAAATTATGGGAAACCATTAAAGATAGTTTCATAAAACAGTCCAAAGCAGAGCCAGCCACATTTCATCAGCAAACCCAAAGCCACCTACAAGATGAGCAGGAAATGTCGTCTCTCTACTCAGAAGTGGCCAATAATGCACTTCTACTTCATAAATGAATGACATCTTATCACATGGAGGGAGTAACACAACCCGATGTGGTCAGAGGAAGAGTGGTCTTTTGGTTAAACCACTGGTGTTCAAGAGATCTGGGTTTAACGTTTGACTTTGCTACAGATTTTCTGTGTGATCTTGGGCAAGTCATCCCACTTACAATATGTAGTGAGCACTGAAATAGCATGATGTGGTCTGAGGAGTTTTCATGCCATATCACAGTTAGCTGACCAGATGTCCCGTTTTTAAAGGGACAGTCCTGTATTTAAGCCCTCTGGCAGGTGTCCCAACTTTTTCTTAAAAACAGGCAGATTGTCCCATATTTTCTGTCTCCCGCCCCATCAGCAGCAGCCCTCCCACCAGCAGCGAGTCGGGGGGGGGTCCAGTAGCCGACAATGGGGGTGGGTGTGCAAATCTAGTGGTGGGGTGAAGATGCAGAGCGCGGGGCTGGCCGCTCCCCCTGCTGGTCCATCAGTGCAGTCCCCTCTTGGACAGCAGGACCCGGCCCCTTGACCCGTTTCCAGCCAGCACTGGCTGCATGCTGTGAGCTGTGGTGGCTGGCGTGTGCAGGCAGGCGCCAGGCAACAGTTGGTTATGTGTCACCTTTGCTGCCCACCCATCAGTCCTTTTAGTGCTCCCTCTCTCACTGTCCTCTCCCTGATTTTCCTTTTCGCCCTCTCTAACCCCACTGCTACTCCATATCCCTCCCCCCCCCCCAGAGGGTGTGTCCCACTCCCAGCGCTGTGCAGAGAACCAGCCCCTGGTCAGAGCGCTCAGCTCACCAACAGCCTGGCTGGCAGGTTTCTGTCTTCCCCCCCTGCCTCTGGCTGGGCTGGTGCCCCAGGAAAGCCCAAGAACCTCCAGCCCTGGACAAAGGCCAGGAGAAGCCGAGCCCTACCTGTGCCAAAGCCGCACACAGCACTGCCCCAGAGAAGCCTCTCCACCCCTCAGCTAAGCTCGGGGGTGGGGGGAGGAGGGGAGAAGCAATGTCCATCCGTTCACACCCTGAACCTGCAGGCTCCACAACAGCCCCCGGCAGGGGCTCAGCATCCTCTTCAAACCCCCTTCCTCCTCCCCCACTCTGGGTCCTGGCAGGGAGCAGGGAGCTGGGGCACCCTCCCCTTCTGAGCCACCTCTCTGGCCTGGTTCACAGAAGCCCCTGCAGCCAGGTTCCCTGGGCCCTGGTGCACAATGCATTGTTAGGGCTTAACCCCTTCCTGCCTGCACTGTAGCCTGGGGGGACAGGAGGCGGCTGGGTTATGTCCTTGGCCAGCAGCAGCCTGGAGGTGTTAGATGCCTTTTGACACTGTACAGGCAAGAAGGGACAAGCTGCTTCCAGCCAAGGGAGGCGGGGGAGAGGAGAAGAGATGAGCTCTGCAAAGACATGAGCCACATCATGCCTTCCTCCCCACAGTTCTCTTCCCTCCTGCACAGTGTCTAAAGACTGCTGCTGGCCCCATTCTGGTGTGAACCCTGGCAGAAATCTGGGGAGGGGGGCATGTGATCCTGCCTGCCCCCTGCTCCCCCCTCAACACGTGTTGCCTCGGGAAGATGCAGTGCCAGGTACCAGGAGAGGCGGATCTGTCCCGGGGGCCCAGCTAGGCATGGAGGCCAGAGGCCGGGGGCAGGGAGATTCAGGTCAGTCACTCACTCCCCCTGTGTGAAAGAGGTGTACGGGAGTGTGTGTGTGTCACCTCTCCCCGGGTGTGTGCATGGGGGGGTAGGAGTGTGTGTGTTACCTCTCCCTGTGTGAACCCTAAATCCTTAAAGATAAGTAGGTAAATAAAAAGAATCCAACTATGCAGTATTTCTTTTTAATGGAGGCGCAGTCCACTTGATGTTAATTTGAATGTTTGTACTGCATAGTTCTAATTGATTGCCATTAAACTCGCTTGAATATGAGTAATTTTACCAGGCGTCCAGTATTCAACATAGGAAAATACGGTTACCCTACACAGAAACAACTTAGGCACTTCCAACAGGATGCTTCTGCATTATGCTACTTTAATACACAAATGTCTAAATGGCATAGCATTGTATATACTACAAGAGATCTGAAAATAAGATTTGGACAATATAATAGTCTAATTGGAAGGGAGAGTTAAAATGTCCCCTGGCTAAACACTTCATCAGTTAAGAACACAAAGTTAGATGACTATCACAGGAGTTAAGTTTCCATTGGAGGAAAACATGCTGACCTGAATTCTCTATTTCTGCAAGGGGAAGAATTCTGGACTGACAGTTTAAAAACTGATCCTCTCACAGGACTTAAAGAAGAGCTAGACCTTACCTTATGGATTTTTAAGAGGGTTTCTTGTGATATTAAATTACTAATGGAAGTATTTGTACATAAGTTAAATAAACTCTTGAGGCAACATCTGGATATTACAATCCATCTAACAACATTTTCAGAAGCACTGGCCATTGGGATGAGTATTTCTCTCTCATGGATTAAACTTTCCTTTGTATTACTCTTTTTTTCTATTGAAATCCAGTATTAACACTTTGGGAGAACAACATCCACAAATGAATTTGAGAAGATACAAAATACAAAAAGTTGTAAAGTTTTCCTTCATCTAGTCATTTGTGTGTTACATAAGCCTCTGTATTGTCATACACTAAATTTCAAATCTATTTGTAAACACAGAAGGCTAGATCCTCTCCTACAGCACACACTGCAGATCGTGGGAACTGAGGATTGTGTGCAAAGCTCATATAAAGCTACTTTTTGCATTATTCAGTTCTTAAAACCACTGTGTGCCAATCTGGTCCCTTGGCATAAATTAGAGCAGCCTGAAAAGCTGCTCTAAGTCACATCTGCTGCCAATGAACTCAATGCACCAAATCAGCAAACATGATAGGTAGCATGTAGCAAAGATTCTGCCTCTTTTTCTTAGCTCTGGTCATACCCGCTACACTGGCTCCTCGCCACCAGAAGAACCCTACACTTTAGCGATCCTCTCATGGACAGTTACATTGTTTCTGCAGCCAAATTTCATTGGCACCATGGAACAAATCAGCCACAGGTATCACCTGAGAATTTGGTCCAAAGTATATCAGCTGAAAATACAGAGACGTTTCATATAGTCGCTAAAAGTACCTGTTGAGCTACTTATACTTTGATCTGTGCTTCCACTTACTGCTGACTTCAATTTTAATATGGAGTATATTTCCAAGCTGAGATAAAGTCATTTAGATTCTGAAAAATCCTCTATCCTGGATTTTAGGGGCAAGTAATAAGTTAGTGGCCAGTGAGAGTAACAGAGGTACAAGTACAAAACAACCCAGCTACTCTTATGTGCACTGCACAAAACTAGACAAGCTATCCTTATGTGTATTGAACAAGAAGAGTCCATCCTATGTCTGAAATTGGTATCATACTTTGGTTGTGTGAATCATCCAGTGGTTTTTTTTCTTCCTATAATTTGTTTAGATTTTAGGAGTCACTGAAACTCAAAGAATTCAGTTCAAAATTGAACACAAGTTTTATAGCACTTCATCAGTAAGAAGGAAGCAGTAATTTGAGCCTGTTTTGTCTGGAAAAAAATGGAGATTAATTTAAAATACTGTGCCTGTAGGGCAGGCTGATCACAATCTTGGGGAGAGAGCCATGGCACCTTTAGGAGCAGATCTGTGACCCAGATGTCCGTAGCTATCTACGTGCTTCAAGAATCAATAGTTGTTACCATAGGTAAAAGTTCTATAATTCATTCACCTTCATGTCATAGTATTCTATAAGGGTAAAAGTTAAGAAGGCCCACTGCTGCTGTCCCTGTTAGCTGCTTAATTCTTCTTAGGAAGTGATATCATCTGAGCTATCAAATGGTCCAAAGATTGTGCTCCTAAACTTTGCGGTGTGACTATTGGGGGAATTTTATGAGCTCCAGGACTTGTCCTCATATATCAAGGAATGTCTCAGACTGAATTTATCTGCAGCTCATAAATGCATTTTTATCTGTTGGATCACTAATAGTTCCCCTATGTTTACTCCTTGGAGAAATACACTGCTAGGATTTTTGGCAATGGAAAATCCGTCTACAGTGAAAACAGAAACAAAGTTTTGAACTTTTATGAGGTATCGTGACCCTTCCTGGGTTCCTGGCCTGAAAGAACAAGACAAATATAGTGAGTAGAGCAATCAGTCTGGTAGTTGTCACTGAATACATTTTAAGACACTGACATGTTTTGTAATTTACACACACCTATGAGTATTACAATGATTTAGAAGATCCATTTCTATAGTATCACTACCCACAGCTGTCATTTCAGTGTATACACCATTCCTCCTTATTCAGAATAGTTACCACCTCTCTATACCACTAGCTTTTTCTGAAATTAACAACAATGTTTAAATATGAAAAGATCCAACCAAAGGCTGTAAGATATGTTTAATTGATAAATATGTAATACGTGGGAAACCAAGGTGCTATTAAGTGAGTAAATGCTATACATAACTTCAAAATGCAAATATGATTGCCAAATAGCATGTGGGCATGCAAATGTTTTTCTCAAATGAAAAAAAAAATCAAAAATCTTTGGTATCTTTTTCCCAAAGTAGCCATCATACTAATTGTAAAAATACAGTTGCAAGTCTATTCAAGGCTTTGTACACTCATTTGGTCTTATAAAAATATTTATAAAGGATAAAATAGTCATGAATCATTTATTTCTTTAAAGTGATGAAGCATCTTTTGTGGGAATGGGCCTGATTCTCTTCTCACTTACACCAGTTTAACTCCATTACCATCGTTTAACTCTGTTTACCACAGTGAACATTAACAAAATTGACCACTCCTGCAATTTTATTGTGATCTCACGCTCGTTGCTGTTTGCTTTCCATGATCTCATGATTCTTGGCATCAAATTGAAAATGTTCTCATTTTCAAAACTTCTATCTCCTGTTATTTTCAATAGGACTGAGGGCTAACAGCGCTGTACTAAACTGACCATAATTTCACTAGTCTTTGAATATGGAACTGCAGTTCCCACTAGTAAAGATGACCACCAACTTCCATTTTCTTTATTGAGACTAAAGCCAAGTTGTCCTTAAGGAAAAATGACTGCCAGCCTAGAGTTAGGGGTCTGGACAGGAAACTCTGAGGTGGAATGATCAGAAAATCGAGGGGCACAGGAATGCGCGTTGCAGGAAGGAGACTGACATGGCTTACAACTGAATGTGGAATACAGGAAGGGAGAAAGAGGGTTTTGCTGGAGAATGTGGTGAGCAGACAGTAGTTTAAAGATGGGCAAGAGGACACTGAGGGGGTTAGGCAGAATACAGGGTCCTAAAAAGGGAAAATAAGGGATAATCAGCTCATGATTTTTGAATGCTTGCGGTCTGCATATACTGCATAAACTCTTTTCTCCCTAGGGTTTCCTACCCTACCATCTAGTCTTCTACCTGGCCCTTTCACATGCATTATGCCTCCTCCTGTGTCCCTTTCATAGGCTTCTTCCCAGACCCATAAAAGCTTTAAACAGAGGCAGTCAGAGTTCCTGCCCCTTTTCCAGTCTCCCCCAACTTGGTAGAAATACCCATAACCTGCTTCTTCACAAGTTCACATAGAAGAAAAACCCATCACTGTTTTTCGTCTCTCCCATATCAAAAAAAGTGAGGATGGATACTTATATCCCAGCCTACTTACCCAGCAGGCTTTGCTATGAAGCCTGTAGTCCACATGGTGTGCCCAGAGAACAATTCCTCCCACAGTTCCACTGTTCTGAGTGGAAGCTAGAAACAGACCATGTTGGATATGGGGCCTGTTGCTAAAAGTCTGGTAAACTCAGTTATAACCCCAATGCAAAGCCTTCCTGCACCACTTAAAATCCAGTTTGTTTCATGTAGTTGTGTGCTGGGTAACAACATGAGAAGACGCCATTATTATTAAAATAACTGGCTCTTTCAGGACTTCACCAGCTGTAGCTTAACATTCCAAATAATCAGTATACAGACTCAGTGTTGCCTATTCTTATATATAAAAGAAAGGTTTTAGACTTCATGATTGTGGAGAAAAGTTTGAAAACGTTACCCAAGTATACCATACTGAGGCAGAAACCAGAAGGTAAATTAAAGAAAACAAAAAACAAACCAAAAAAACCCCCATTTTTTTGTTTTAAAAAACAGTCTCATTTTTAAACCAGTCTCCCTTTTTAATCCATGATTTTTGAGTGTTGGGGGTTGGCAATCCTGCTGACTTTCTGTTGACTCTGCCAGGCTTGTCCCTTCTGCAACCATGCGCCTCTCTCCAGGTCCAAATGCGGGTTGCTACATTAAGGGCCAAATCCTCATTCTGTTCTTTTTAGTAGGACCAACGTTTGTCCATTAGGCCCTAATTGGTTCAGATGGCCTTGTGTTGGAGAATCTCACCATAACAAATAGAGTTGCCCTAGGAAAGAACCTAGAGTTTCTGAGTCCTACTCCTGTGCTCTAACCACAAGACCATTGTGCCTGTCAACAGCCACTTTTATTAATGAATGTTACTTACAATTTTTTCCTAGTAAATTAAATGAACCATGAAAAAATATGGGACCAAAATAACCAAAAAAGAGACCTTATCTTCTAGTAGTAAAAACTAATGCATAGTACTCTAATCACCAGTCCTTTGTATTAATGAACACAAGCGGCTGTTTTTCTATCCAGGGGAAGTGAAGTGCTACTGATAAACTAATCAATATCAATATTAAATTAACCGGATTATGGGGTGAGGCCATTTCATGACCTTCACATACTATTTAATCCTCAAGATTATGGCTTTAAGTAGCTGTTTTAGAGCAACGGCTGAAGGTTTAAATCCCTTTAATTTTAGGAATGGGATAAACTGAATTATTTTTTCTCTGAAATATGTAATGACATCTATTTCATGAAAAAACAAACCACAGATATGTACCAAAGTTATATTTTCCATCTCAGCAATAATTTAACTGAAAAACAAATTAAAATTCTCTAAGGCTTTTTTTTTAAAAAAACAATGAGAGCAAAACTATAAAAAGTATATTTCTCACTTTTTTTTTACTGGAATAGTTTACATTTTTATTTATTTTGTAATAGATCTTCAAGAATGTAAAAGTACTAAGTACTGCACTACAGAACTTTGGACATATGCCTACTACTTAAATTTCTGATTTTAGTTTAACCTAGATACCATAAGACTTTAGTCCAGAGAGCACAGCTTCTATGAAGTTTTAATGAAGAAAAAATAAAACAAAACCAAAAAACCCAAACTATTTTTAGGTCTGTCTGGCTTGCAAAGCTATTTCCATTGCTCTCCAAAAGTTATAATAGATGTAAGGTCACCATTTGGCAGTATAATAAAAAGAATGTATTTCTACTTCCTTTTCACACGGTACGTATATTTATAAATGTAGGTCAGGTTACTCAGGTGTTAGCACAATATTTACTCTGGAGAAATGGTTTCCTCTGGGGAAATATAGATACAGAATTGTTTTAGCACTTGAAAATATGAGATGCTGTAAGAATATGGTAGGTTTCCCTCCACTGTCAGATGAAAAAGCAAGGGGTGGGGGGAGCACATGGCAAAGGTGAAAGTGATATATCTCCCTGCTCCCAAAGTTGTGGAATAGGGGAATGGTAACTTCCAAATATGCTTCCCCCCCGCCCCACACTGCCCCCAGAAGTCTGTGAAAGCCCCTCCACAAGACAACCATCTGGTCAGGGCTCTGTGGGTCAAAAAAAGGGACCCATTGGCTGTCCTCTGTATCTTTATCCTTCTCAAACCTCAGGGGAAGACCACAGCACAGCATCTTGCTGAACGTATCAAGTTTATCTTTTAGTTTATCCCACTCCACAAATTTGAGGGAAGAGGTTCAGGTGGCTGCACATGAATAGGGTCATCTCAGCTTCAGGCATTGCTCCCTCTTGCTAGACTGCATCAGTTGCAAGTGGCTTCCTGTTACAATACATGGTTATTAAGTGAGGTCTGCAGGGCCAATTGCTTTTTTTCCTTCTTCTCCTTCTCTTTTTGATTTTGGTTCTCTGAAAATATGGTGCTCAAGCAAATGGTTGACTATAACACAACACCAACAAAAGCTTGCATGCAGTTTTCAAGTTAGTTATTTCTCTTTCCAAGGTAGAAGATCCTAAATATATCTGAAAGAACTACTCCCTTATGTCTTGGTTCAAAGCCCACTGAAGTCAATGAACGTCTCCCCATCAACTTTAATGGACTTTGCATCATGTCCATTGAAGGTAGGAATTTTGTACAATCTTCTTAATATTCAGATTAAATAAGAACAACATGTTTCCCTCCTAGTACATATTTTGTACTAAAATTTAGGGCAAAGTAATTAACTGGATATTTAAAAAAATAATTCTGATTGACAGATTATCTGGTAAAATATTAATTGTATCTATAACTACAATTAGAATAATAAAATTTGAAGATGAAAAAGCCCTATAAGGTAATCCAGTGGATTTCCCTGAAAGCACAGTATAGGTCTCTACCATATATTTTCTAAGGGTTTATGAGTTTTGGAGGGATTTAAAATAATTCTCAAATATGGCAAAGTGAACTCCAGAATTTTGCATTCTAGCATACTAGAGCCTAAGTAATTATGAATTTATTCTTCGCAGGAGAGTTAATCATTTTTTTAAATAGGTATGTAATCTTCAGCCATGCTTTGGGATAAGACTGGGAGAATCACCTGGCAGAAAATCTGATAAGGCTAGACTAATGCATCAAATTTAGCAACAATTCTTTGTGTAAAATCAGGCTCATTTTAAATGCCCATTAAATGCTGTTCTTTTTACCCTACACTGATAGTCCATTTTAATTGTCCTACCAATTTCACTCTATTAAATAGGATGTGACCAAACTGAAGCCTGAGAACCATTTTTTTCCCTTGACACTACCTAGAGATGATTCACTAAGGCCCTGATCCAAGGTCCATTTAAATGACTTCCCCCTTCCCATGATCAGTCCCTGTCTTTTCCCATTCACAGTGCGACAACATCCCTGCAATAACTACAGCTATTGCTGACATGGAAAAGTAACACTGAGAAAAGGATTAAATCATTTTAGCTGTCCTTTAATGAAATTTAGCAACTGAAGACACAGCCCTATGTGATCTGGACCACCAGAAGTCCACGGACTACAGTTGGTAACCTCTGGTCAGAGAGATTCCACTGTGAAAAACAAAAAATCTTTTGCATTAGCTGTTGTGATTGTTGTATCCTTCCAGTACAAACATAACCATTACATAATCTGTCCCAATTAGGATGGCATTTCATGCACATTAGGGAATAAATATGCAGTCCCTTCTATGAACCATATTTAAACCAATAGAGCGTTAAAATCAGTGGCACAACATGACCGGATACTTGGAGCTAGATTTAAGAACACACTGTTAGTGCTTTGTTCCAGCTGACAGATATGGAGATATCTACTGGGGAAAGTTGACTGTCAATCTGAGTAGAGCAGCTTGGGAAATTTTTACCAAAGCAAGATCTGAATAGTCAGATCAGAGTTGCAGACAAAGAGAAATTTCAGCAGAGTTCCTGCTGTCAAGATCCCACAAGAATAGGATCTCACCTTACTTCATGAGTGCAAACACTAAGGAGAGAAGGAGGAATTACATATCACAGTAAGCAGGGTGTAACTCAAAATAATGAGATTGAATTACAAAAGGAAGAGTTTAGGATAAATATCAGGGAAACATCCTGACAGTGAGATATTTTAAACCATGAAATGGTCTCCCAAGGAAAGTGGTAAAAACTCCATCACTGGACACTTTTTTACAATAGGGAACAATACTGAACTGCCAATAGGGTAGACCCGATTACCTAACAAGAGTTTTTATATTCCTAGATTTCATTATGCTATGTAATTGTAGCTTTAAAAGTGTGCAGAAATACTGCAGCTACAGGAAATAGCACTTGAGAGCAATATCTGAAACTGGACATTCAAGGACATTATAACCATGCAAGACAATACAAATTGACCTTGTCATTTCATTTTCAAAACCATAGTACAGCCACACAAGAAAAGCTTCTGTGATTCTTGTAGTATATTCCAGAACGAAACTTTGATCACGCAAGGATATATTATAGAAAAATCTGTATACAGAGGTATATGAGACACAGTACAATGATTTCCAACCCCTTCCAATCCAATGCCCAGAAGGTTGTATCCTCTGAGTTAGTATAAGATTATTTTCCTTGTTCATACTGCTGATGTAATTGTAAAACTACTGGGAATGAGGGAATTCTCTGTTTGCCTATTCAGCATGTTAAAATAGATTAATCTGCTAAAAACACTTAATGGAAACTAAATGACACACAATTTAACACCATAATTGTGAAACATCAAAAGAATTACTCAGTTAAACACTTATGCATTCAGCTTCTGGAGATAAAGGACAAAAAAAATCTCTTATTGGTGTTAATTTCTTCAGAAACATTTGTGATGGAATTTGGTGTTTATGGAAGTGAGGGACTATGAGCAATGTCTAGAGAGAGGGATATCATGTTCAGACTGTCTGCAAACTTCCTTACAAAAATATGCCATTGAATCTGAATCCTGACCTATTTTTCTTGTTCTTGGCCTACCTGTAGCAGCGAATGACAATGTTTTCATGCTATATATTATATTTTATCTATATTCACTTTTTATGAAAGATTATTATATCCTGCTGTGACATCTTTTTAATATACTTATATTTGAATTTTCCATAACAAAGGCAGATACATATATAATACTGTTTCTTCTATGGTTTCAATGTATCTTTTTATGTAAATCAGAATGTAGACAGTATGCAATCTCGCCAACAGTTGAAACTCCAGATACGTAGTGGTGGCAAACCTAGTTTCCTGCATCTGTAAAATTACTCATATCCTGATTTTTTGTACACAAAGTCTTATCAATTACAGGTAAAAGAAAGATCTTCCTTTGACTGTTAATCAAATATTAAAATGATACTATTTTGGCTCAGGATTAAACAGTGTGGTATATTTGGACACACCTAGAAGCACAATGAAACTCCCAGTTAAAGAAACACTGCAATGGAACATAAAATAACGTCCAACCATATAATCCAACCTTAAATTTAGTGGCATTAATACCAATTGTACCAAACGTCCCACATATAAAACTTAAATATGAAATAATGAAGTCATACTGTCAGCTCATGATGCAAGAAAGAGTGATCAGAACTATACCCAAGGACATAGGAGACTGCGAACAGCAAAGTATCTCAACAAACAACATTTTAGGTTATGTCTGTATTTTGGTTTAATATCTAGGGCCACATAAAACCAACCACCTCACCCCGTCCCCTGAAAAAAGGACAATTTTCTTTAAAAGAACAGTGGGGATCAATCATTGCTGATGACTAACTACGGCCTCCTGTCTTTGCAACGTCATCAGGCTGTATGTTTTCTGCTGGACTTGCTAAAGTGGCAACAACCTTAGATTACTCAGTTGCTCAATTCATGTAAAAAGAGATTTTGAAACTTTATTAAGTGTTTTAAAATTCCATGTAATTTCTTTGTTTGACTTGTGAATTCTGATTAGGTAAATTGCTCAGGAGTCATCTAAAGCAGGGGCAGGCAAACTTCTTGGCCTGCGGGTCACATCAGGTTTCCAAAATTGTACAGAGGGTCAGTTAGGGGAGGCTGTGTCTCCCCAAACAGCCAGGCGTGGCCTGGCCCTTGCCTCCTATCTGACCCTCGCCCCCAGCTTTTTGCCCCCTGACAGCTCCCCCGGGACTCCTGCCCCTCCAACTCCCCATCTGATGGCTCCCCCGGAGCCCCTGCCCCATCCAACCACCTCTTCTCCCTGTCCCCTGACCACCCCCAGAACCCCTGTCCCTTACTGTTCCCCCCCCGGGACCCCTGCCACATCCAACCCCCCTGTTCCCCAGCCTCTGACCTCCCCAACCCCTATCCACACCCCCACCCCCTGACCATCCCCCGAACTCCCCTGCCCTCTATCCAACTCCCCCTGCTTCCAGCCCCCTTACCGCGCTGCCTGGAGCACCGGTGGCTGGTGGCGCTACAGCCGTGCCAGCCAGAGCACCGGGTCAGGCTACAGCTCTGCAGCTGCGCTGCCCAGCCACCCAGAATGTTGCGCCCGCGGCGTGGTGCACTGAGGCTGCGGGGGAGGGGAAACAGCGGGGGAGGGGCTGAGGGCAAGCCTTCTGGGCTAGGAGCTCGGGGGCCGGGCAGGAGGATCCCGCGGGCAAGAAGCGGGGGGTGTCAGATAGGAGGTGGGGGCTGGGCCATGCCTGGCTGTTTGGGGAGGCAGAGTCTCCCCTAACTGGCCCTCCATACAATTTCCGAAACCCGATGCGGCCCTCAGGCCAAAGCGTTTGCCCACCCCTGTGATAATGAAAAATTCTGAAAACTCAATATTTTTTAAGGAAAATTGAATTGTTATTTATGGTCAGTCCTACTATAAAATACTCCATGCAGAGAGGGGAGTAACTTCCTCTCACAGGTTGTAGTTGGCATGGTATGATTCCCAGTAAATAAAGGATTTTATGTGATTGTGAAAGGCTTCTTTCTATATTGTTCAGTATCAGCATTCTAGTTGAAGTTACAGTTTGAACTCATGGTTTCTTCAAGACATTTCACATTTGCTGTACAAAAAGACACTTCCTTTTTGTCTCTCATATAATAAACTGTGTACATCAACTATGTTGTATATTGTCATGGGTGAGAAATTCATACACAAGAAAAAAGACTGATACAGCACGAACACCACATTTTTCCTCTTCAATTGACAGCACGAGGAGGATCCCATATAGGGGATCTATATAGGGAAGTTGCCTCCTGTTATTGCATAGACAAGCTATCCAAAGGAACCCCAGTGACATTCTTACTCCTAAATTTTAAAGCTAGGCATGCACAAACATTTACATGCATCTAATTTGAGCAAACAAATTGGGTCTTTGAGGGCATCTCCGATTCCCAACAGTGGAGTACCTATGCCTCATTTTTATATGAGCATTGATTATTTGTAAGCATAAGCTAATTGCATTGAAATGTATGTGTGCTATTGTGCACTACTAATTTTGAAAATCTGTCCCAATAGTCCTCATGACATCACTGGGAAAATAAGTCCCATAGCAGCTATCCTTTACCGAATGTTATCTTGGAGTACTGACTGCAACCTGAATCAGATTTTTTTTTAAACTAATTGAAAACTAATGCTAGTATCCCAAACATTATTTTGAAGTAGAATGAGAAACTACAGAATATTGTCCAGTTTTTAACGATGACCCAGTTGGAGTAGTTTTTCCAAGTGAGTCTTGTGACAAAGTCAGACCTGACCACTGTGAGTGAGTGGAGGAAGGCAGGTTTATCAGCCCTAGAATGGTGAAGGCCCTGCACTGCATGAGGAAGAAATGCTCAGGCTGATGAAGCAAAGGAGATGCCTTGCCACAGTCTTCATAAATAAAGAGCATATTCTGCTTCTGGTATTTAATAAATAATTTGGAAGCACATTTCTCATTTGTTATATTACTCTGCCCTCTGTAGGTCATTGAGAAAATTCCTTCTCATTTGCTAGGTCAGTATAACTGCATCATTCAGGGGTATGGAATCCTAAGTGACCTAGTTATTCTGACATAAGTTTATAGTGTAGCCAGGCCCCCAAAGCTATCTAGAGGCTTCTCCCTCCAGAAGCATTCCAGGACTAGGAGGGCACAAAGGTAACTTTAAACTGTGGTAGTCCACTCTCTCCAAGGCTGAGAGTTCTCATTCTAAAGGTCTGGTTTGCAAATGACCCCGGTATGAGGTCTTATGTAAAAAAGTACAATCAGCTGTTATACAATGTTTCTATCTAGATCTTGAAAATATCACAGGAAATGGTTTTCAAGTGAGCCAAGTACAGAGAACAGGTTTCAGAGTAGTAGCCGTGTTAGTCTGTATTCGCAAAAAGAAACGGAGTACTTGTGGCACCTTAGAGACTAACAAATTTATTTGAGCATAAGCTTTCATGAGCTACAGCTCATTTCATCGGATGCATTCACTGAAATGCATCCGATGAAGTGAGCTGTAGCTCACGAAAGCTTATGCTCAAATAAATTTGTTAGTCTCTAAGGTGCCACAAGTACTCCGTTTCTTTTTAAGTACAGAGAACTAATCTTACAGTTTTGGGAGGCAGAGTAGAATCTTCCTGTTATGAGTGCCCTCAGCCAACCTTAGCTGTAATTAGTTTTGCTCCCTGCTGTATTCGAATGCACACAGACTGTTGTGTCTGCATATCACATACACATTAGATATCATTCAGACTGCTTAGTCTGAGACTAAAGTCCTATAATAAATGTTACTTACGATGTACTTTATCATCCCCAATTCCAACTGAAATAAAGTCCCTGAAAAGTAGCTGAAGCAGCATACAGAGATAGGGTTGATTTTCTTTTAAATGTGGAAGAGTTTACTGGTATGTGAGAAGTGTTGCCAGAAGAGTTTATGTTAAATTGCTGACTCACTGAGATCATGCTATTTTACAAAAATCAAAGCTCTCTTCCGATCCACATATTCTGTATTTCCAACAGCAAACTCTAATTAAGGATTATAGTTAGTCAATGGGTAGCAGGCCTAGGTACTTTTTTAAAAACATATTGTCACCCATTTTTTACTTGAGTGGCCAGTCAAAAGTTTTGGGGTTCTGCGGATGTTCCTGTTAGAAGTAGAAATCAATGAAATCGGATGTTTTCTTTCATTCAGTTTTGTTTGTTGACAAAGAATGTTCGAAGTGCTGTCTCAGAACACAGAAGGAATCAAATAGAAGGGAACAGCATCTTTTGCTCACAGCACCAGGAACATCCTTTTCAATTTGCTCCCCAACCAAAAAACCTCCTCCAAAGTCAGTCACTGTATTTTCAACTTCTTTAGACTGTGTCTCTCCCCCAGTTTTTCTGTTCTGCTTCCCCCCACCACACATACCTATTCAAAACAATACTCAGCCAAAAGCTCTGAGCTGGGTTCACAGACTCCAGGTGGGTTCACAGACTCCATTTGTCTTAGGCGGGGGTTTTAACTCAACCCATGACAAGGTTCCATCCGTCTTATAACAATACATTTAAGCTAGATCAGAGATTGAACCACAAACTCTAGTACCAAAAGTATCCCATGGATTTGCAATACTTCCCAGAGGCCTTTGGGTCTACAAACCTATGAGTGTGTTACACTCATCCATGTATCCCAGTCTTTCCATCTGTGACAGATTAAACATAGATAGTGATCCAGATCCTGAGCTCCACTTGAGTGTATGTGTGTGCGCATGTATCCATGTGCACAGGGGTGCCTTCTGTTGCATGCAATCAGAAATGTTTAGCCAGGTTTTATATCTCTGATACTGCTAGAGCTACAAAAATGTCTCCTTTTGTTCCAATGGTTTTTAAACAGGAGTCTCTGCTGTTGCCATGAAGTTCTCAGTGGACACTCTAGACAACAAAGTGACACTGAGTCAATAATGACTGCAGAATATCAGCACGGACAGATTTTCAGCCAGGTTGGGTAGATGTGTGAACTAGGATTCTGACTCAGAACTAGATTTAAAGATCTGAAGATCAAGAATCTGTTTACTGTAAATTTCACTCCTCCTTTACATCATGAATGCATCTGCAAAATACATTACATTTTCAGAAGGGTAGAACTTAGCTCAGATCATTTATATTTTATTTTCCTTTTTATTTAATTTATGTATTTAGCATGTGCTGAGCATTAGAACACCATACAGAAAAACAGGGCATCTTAGCATTACCTAAGATAGGGTCCTAAAATTTGTCTTTTCCTGCCCTTCTCTTTAAAACATGCATATCACCAGATTTTTTGTGCAAAATGCTTTCCAGGAAACCAAAGAGGATATTGAGGCTAGTGCAAAATAGACCTCTGTTGAGGTTCATTAAGTTTTAACATTTTAAATGTTTAGTTTTGTGACAGAGTGTAGTGAATCCAGCACTGGCTCACTTACTGTTGCAACAGGGCTTGAGAGGAAACTGCTCAGCTGAAGTCAGAAGACAAAGGAAATCAAAGCATTGCCCAAGAATGGAGGGGGCAGGTGTCGCAGACCCTTGGGGTGATGGGGCTAGGGGTTTTGAGTGAAACCAGCGTAATCTCACCAGCATCAACAGGAAGAACCACTGGCAACCAGCTTCTGCTTGCCAGATCTTCTCACTTCTGCAAAGCCACCCCAAAATGAGAGCCTCTCTTTTCCTGGCTGCCCAGAACTTTCCCTTGTGTTCTTTCCTTGTCAGAGGCAAATACAAACCTTCACTGCTTCTTCCCACCTACCATCTCCCCACGTGTCCCTGGCAAGAGGAGGGTGGGGGGTGAGATCCAGCATATTTCCTTCTCTAGGTATCTGTGACCTCCCTTTACCTACCCAGGTATGAGTTTTAGAATACAGTCACACTTAAACAATATAAAGGTGGCCTTTACAACTTGCACATCCCAATATTCACAATCACGTTTCATCTTGATCAAAAAGAGTTTTCCTGATCAGCTGATTTCAAAATAACACTCAGTCTCAGTGTACAGAATCAAGAGACTGGTAGCAGCAAAAGGAGAAGACTGCTTTGGCTGCCTCTGTCAGCTTGCAGTACTTGCCTGGCCATTGTGACACTTAGATTACCCTGTTCAGATACAAGTGATCAATATGGTGATTTGGTTGGGTCAAGTTTGGGTTCTACAGAGCACACACTAAGAACCTGATACAACTCCTAGTGGGAATCGTTCCATTGATTTATTGGAGTTGTCTTGGGGATTAAGTTACTAAACCAACCCCCCACAGATTTAGTGACTTTAGTGGAGTGCTTCCATATTTACACTGGTGTAACTGAGATCAGAATCCAGCTTCTTGTGTTTAAGAATGAGGCACACGAAATTCAAGCTTTTTTTGCGTTGCCTACAGCTGTAAACACTTGCCTACCAGCAGAACAAAACCAAGATTGTTCGATCTGCAGCTCTAGTCTGATTTTGACTGACACCCAGTCAGGTGACTGACTGGGGTGGATTTAAAGTGCGTCAGAGGAGTTGAACACAGCAGTTGAGACAGTGTAAGAGAACCACTCAGGCTGGGAAGCTGAACCTAGTGCTGTTTTCAGGAGTCATGTCATATCTGATTTATAAGTGAAATTTTGCTTTTACTATGTAGTCTGTTTAAAACTATTACAAATAAATTAACACTAAGATAGCAAAAAGCTAAGCCATCTCATTTATCTTTTAATGGGGAAAATAACGCACTCATGAAATCCAAACTCATTGCTCCGAAGCTGGGGCAAATACATAAAACTGATGTGATCCCATGTAGGGAACAGTTGAACCTGCTACAAACAGCATGCAAGAGTGGATGTCTTTCTGGAAGATATTCTTTAGTCAAACACAAGATACTGGACTCATTGTATGGTCTGTGATATACAAGAGGTTAGACTACATGATCTAATGGCCTCTTCTGGCCTTAAAACATGATTCTATGAATGTATTTCACACACAATCATCTTTTGCTGTCAGCAAAACTCATTCTTGTACAAAGCACATTATCTGTGCTACTTGTTGAACATTACTTGCGTTTTGTGAGCTTAATGGAACAATTCAAAGTCAAGGAGAAAGAAGATTACTAGTGACGCTAACTTTTTTCTCTTTGTAGATCTTGTGATGCTTTCAGACTAGATGCCACCTCATGCCAAGGCTCTAGGCCTCACTGAACAGCGACAAATGCATAGTTGGGAACCAGTTTGGATCACCTGTGGGTTAGTATAGTTAAAATAGATATTAGCGTTATAACAATAGGTTTAGTCTTTAGACTTTATGGAATGCTTGTAGGATGTTGCATGTACTTAGTCCTACTTCTAATAGCTGTGTCCCATGCTATAAAGGTCATACTTAAGTGTTTGCTTTTTAACTGTAAAATGTTTTTTCTGAAACTCTAACTCACCAAACAGGAAAAAAGAAAACTTCACCAAATGCAAAATGCTGGATTCCTACAGAAAGTAAGTGTTACCTCCTGCCCATCAGGAGGGACTGTTCAATTCAAATAGGCCATTGTGGAGCAAAGACTTTGTCAATTGCTCCCCCGCCCAGCCCTGAAGAAGTTACCTGCAGAAGCGATCATCCCATCATCTTGGACTCCAGGGAGGTGGTGGTAAGAATCCCTGACCGAAGGAATTGGGGTTTTTTATGCTGTCTGGACTAAGGGGCAAAGATTCCTAGATATAAGCAAGAAATCCCCATGCTACTTAGCATGGGTCGACCCTAACGGACATATAGAGCTGCTTATATTAGCTATTTAAATCTAAGCCTGTAACTCAGGGGTGTGTGTATGTTTCCTGTTTTAACCGTGTAAATAACACACTTTTTCCTGTTAATAATATTTAGTTTATTGCCAGATTGACTGCAGGTAGTTTTTTGGCTTGAGATCTAAGTAAAATTGACATGGGGTAAGTGACTGGGAGCAACCTGAATACTGTTCTGATTTTTGGTGTAAAGTGACCATCTGTCACATAGTCTAGCTTGCCTGGGTGGCAAGATAGACAGTCCCCTTGCGCTTTCCAGTCTGACTCCTTGGTAAGACTGTTATAGTGATTTAGGAGTTCACACTTCTTACTTGGTTGGTGAAATTTAATTATAGAAAATACAAGAAGTTTGAGGTTTCTGCCCTGCTTTTTAACAGTCTGCCCTGAAGTTGGCACTCTCGGTTGTGAGTCACTCCAGACAGCGTAACAGAGCTCATTTAATTTTTTCTGTCCACAGAAATGACAATTCCTAGCTACATGACAGTTCCAGCTGCAAAAACAAACTTCTCAAAGTTCCCAACCAGCATGATTTCACATTTCTGAGAAATGAAACCCTACTTCTTTTTTTTATGATATCATTGTTTTATAGCAGTTAACCTGCATTTATTGTAACAAACCCACTTTGTGCCATGACAAACCACCATCAGCATTATTTATTCCAGATGTTTTATTCGATTGTGGTAATAATGAAACATTCATTGTTTTGATACCCTGAGCAATCTGCACGAAATTTTAAAAATACACATCTTTTCTGAAGCATTTATTCCCTTAAGAACACAAGAATGGCCATACTCAGTCAGACCAATGGTCCATCTAGCTCAGTATCCTGTCTCTGACAGTGGCCAGTGCCAGACGCTTCAGAGGGAATGAACTGAACAGAACATTTCAACACCTGAATCTGGGACAGTTCCTCAGATTTGTCACCTAAGAAGAAAGGCTTGGGTGTGGGATCTCCCCCATATCCTCCACAGTGAAGACCAATGCAAATAATGCATTTTGCTTCTCCACAATGACCTTGAGTGCTCCTTTAGTACTTTAATCATCCAGTGGCCCCACTGACTGTTTGGCAGCTTTCTGGTGAATTTAAAAATTATTTTTTGCTGTTGGTTTGTGTCCTTAGCCAGCTGCCCTTCAAATTCTTTTGTGGCTTGCCTCATTATACTTTTACACTTGACTTGTTAGAAATTATGCTCCTCTTTATTTTCTTCACTATGACTTGACTTACAATTTTGAAAGGATATCTTTTTGCCTATAATTGCCTCTCTTAATCTGCTGTTTAGCAATGGTGGCATTTTTCTGGTCCTCTTACTGTGTTTTTTATTGGGGGTAAACATTTAGTTTCAGCCTCTATTATGGAGTTTTAAAATTGTCTCCATGTGGTTTGCAGGTATTTCACTTTTCTGACTGTTCCTTTTAATTTCTATTAAACTAGCTTCCTCATTTTTGTGTAGTTCCCCCTTTTGAAGTTAAATGCTATTGTGGTGGGTTTATTTGGCGTTTCCCCTCCTCCCCCAAAAGATGTTAAATTTAATTACATTATGGTTGCTATTACCAAGTGGTTCAGCTATATTTACCTCTTGTACCAGATCCTGTGCTCCACTTAGGATTTAATCAAGAATTGCCTTGTGAGATGCATGACAAGCTGTTCCAAGAAGCAGTCATTTATGGTGTCTAGAAATTTTCTTTCTGCATTCCTTCCTGAGGTGACATGTACCCAGTCAATATGAGGGTAGCTGAAATCCCCCGTTTTTATTGCATTTTCTGGCTTTGTAGCCTCTCTAATCTCCCAGAGCATTTCACAATCACTGTCACCATCCTAGTCAGGGGTATATACCTTCTGCTATAGTCTTATTATTCAAGTATCAAATTCCTATGCATCGAGCTTACATGGTACTGTTTAATTCATTTCAGAATTCATTCAACTTTATGCTTTCTTTCACATATATTGCTGCTTCCCCAACAGCACATCTTACTCTGTCATTCCAACAGGTTCTTCTATGCAGTGGATAATAAGGCGCACAGCCAAAATATTTTTTGCTATTTTTAAGTGAGCGGCAAAATGTGAAAAAATACTTTTATGATCACATTTAATTGATGCCATACTGCTGACAGGTGCTGTTCTGCAGATATATAAAGAATTACAGATGCAATGACTTGTCAGATGCTATAGTCTTGACATTTTTTACATGAATATTAACAATTCCTCGGTATTCAGACAATACTTTTAGCATTTTAACTACAGAACTTACAGCTGATTAAAGATTGTCAGTTCAAATCTGTCCAGCAACCCTAATGACCAGAAATGCTAAGATCTGATAGCTGTCAGTAGTCTGAGTCCAGCTCCTAACAGACAGGTGGACACATCGCAAAAATCAATACAACTATTAGAACTACCCTTATTATTTGGGGGTAGGGCTATGAATAAAATGCTGTCCCCCATTCCACAAATATAGCAAATTCTCCAACATAACCACCTCACTATGCAGAAAAGTGGCTTTAGGACTTTTGAAAAAGACAGTCAACTGATTGTTTGGGTTCTTCCAAACTCAGCTCATCCATGTTGTTAGAAGTAGGACTCATGAGACCACCGTCATCCTCCTGTACTGGAAAAGCACAGCCGTGCTGCTTGTGCCAACATCTAAACAAAATTATCAAGAGATAATGTTGCAAGCAAGCTGAGTTCCAGAGGCCACTAGACCATCAGCCCCTGGGGACTGTGTGCACATTCTGGTAAATTTTAGATTCTTTTTCTCTCTAATTTTCTTCAATTATTTATCTATGGAATCTAGGATCACCACAAATGTTAAAACAATTAGCATACTGCATGTGCTAAAACAGCTGAGCCATCCTTCCCATTTTTTCCACTAAAGTTATGGAGACTTAAGAGATCTGTCAGGCAAGTACAATACAATTCTGTCGTACAATCTATGTTAAAAGAATCTTGATGATGCCTGGTTAAGCACTCAGAAATCAGGAAACAACAAAGTGAAGGAAGAGAAGCTTGGAGTGGGGCTACCCTGTGATGTAACCGTTCCATTTCTGTCATGGTGCTGAAATGAAGGACTTCAGACTCCAGGGGTCTCTGTCCATCACCCACCAATTCATTTCTTTAAAAAAGTCAGTTCTAATCAACAAAAAGATAAAATAGGTTTTCTCCCTGAACATGTAACTGAGGTTGAAAACTGAACATTAAGGACATCATTCCAATTTTCTGCACTAAAGTACGTAAACTCCAGATTTCCTGTGGATTGTTCAACCATCCCCTTGCTCTGCTTTTTGCTCCCCCAGTATTCCCCTGCTCTTGTAGGGCTATTTTAGGAGATATGTTTAAACTCGTGCATTTTAACTGTCATAAATATGGTCATGGGGAAAACAACCAATTTCCCTTTTATAGGATTATGGCCAAGTCCTACAAACATTCCTGGGTGTAGTGCTTATACTATGAATAACCCCACTGAAATCAAAGAGACTACTTTAATAATAGGAAACAGTGCATGCATAATGTTTATAAAACTAAATGCTTAGGGTTAAGTTCTCTGCTATGCCCAGTGGAAAGGGACTTTCAGCAAACTAGTTACAGCTCCCTGTGCGCTGGTCTACTTTGCACCAGAGAACATAGCCAGCAGCGGACAGGTAAAGCACTACCCCCTCCTTGGCTTCTTCCTACCCCATCCCCCTGTACCAGGAGCTATGGTGAGGGAGATGTAGGAGCCAACTAAGGACACCTGAACTGTCCCTTATCATGGGAATCCCTAGCATGGGATTTGCTAGTGGTATCCACTCCCTTTACATCAACTGAGCAGTGCAAAGGGAGTAGAACTGACCAGAGAATCTGTCCTCTAGTGTGTAACATGAAGAAAGGATCCTTATACAATATCTAAGTATTCTTTATAGAGACTGAAAACTGTATGGTGATTCTGGACAATCAGAACTCTTCAAAAAGTGAGGATGCAGCTACTGAAGGTCATACATGGTATTTTACAATTGCTGGGTATATTCTCTCAACTGCTTCTCTATTAACCAAAAATCCCCACATTATTCTACAGTGAAGCTTATTCATAAGAGAAACAAAAAGGGAATTGAAAGGAATGTGTATGTATTTGAAAAGCATTTCTTTTTTAAAATAACTACAGGATATTGGATAACATTTTATATATTACTTTTCACAGTGGTTGTAATGCATGGAATTCTTGATAGAGGGGAATTAATAAATCCAGCATAAGCACATTCAGAGCTCCTAAAATCAGGTAATTAACTGCTCCCCCGTTACTATTGTCCCGTATCTCTCTTATTCAAGCCAGGACTCATGCATGCTTCTCATTCTACCTTCAGATTCTCTCTATCCTTCTCAGTCTCCACAATGGCTCCATCCTTATGGTTCTCATCTTTCACCTTCTACTGACTCCATGACATGCTCTGTGTCAGAATAATATGGTCTCTCAAGTTAAAAGATTCACAAACCTTATAAAAAAACATAGTAGAGACATAGGTCTTTAGATGCATGAATGACAGCCTAGTTGGGCTTGTTTGCCAGGGAGTTAAAAATATCTGATTCAGTTTTAGCACATCACATTGTACTGTAGTTTTTCTATTGAATACATTTTCAATAACTATTTGTTGGCTTGGCCAGGTCACTATCACCACACCAGCCTCAGGCAGCAAAAGCTCCTGTAGTGCTCCTTCTCAGGAGTTCAGATGTAAGTCAGGTCACCTCCACTGTCTGCCAACTACTGAGTACTCTGCTCCCCTTTTTAAGCTCCACCTCCTGTGTGTGCAGGCACTGCAGGTGCAGTGATGGGCCTTTCTGGGTCCAGAGTAGGTCCTGAACCTTTCTTTCCTTCCAGCAGGGAGGTTTGTACACCACATCACAGTTCCACAGAGCCAGCCACACCGCAATTATCAAACAAAAATAGAGATATACACATTTTCCACCAAATCAACACAGATATCTCCCACATTCTTCACAACTACCCTATCACTGTGTAATAGACTCACATTATACATTCTAGAATTCAGTGGTTCTAGGATGCTGATACATGGTTATTTTTCATCCTCTCTTGAATAATATACATTGACACACCAAAACGGGCACACTTTAATCTGGTGCTACTGCTTCCCTCTTACTAGCTTCTTCATTCTCCTTTGTGGCATTTGCCACCTTAGCATTTTCCCTTCAGCCTGAAAGGTAGGTTGTGAGGCCACTGTGCCACACACTTTAGTTTGTATTACACTACACAATTTCGCTGTTATACATGTAATAGAATCATGCTCTTATGACATTATTAGCCTAGCTCCCTCCAACAGTGCAAATCAGTCTAGTAGTTAAGGTGATTTCCATCATCTGAACATCTAGTCTATCAGGGGTGCTGGAACTAGGGATGCTGGAGGTGTGGCAGCACCCCCTGACTTGAAGTGGTTTCCATCATATACAGGGTTTACAGTTTTGTTCAATGGCTCTAAGCACCCCCACTATACAAAATGTTCCAATGCCACTGTGGTCCATTGCCTTTTATTTTCATGCTCTTAGTTACAGTATGTTTCACTAATTTGTTCATTTGTCAAGTAAAATGCAACAAATTCTACACTAGAAAAGTTTAAACTTCTGGTCAGATAAATGGCCATCACTCCGCATGGCACTTGACTTTATACATTTTTTCATTACAAGGCAGTTCAACAGGGAAATACGCAAAGATCTGTGACAATATTTTAGACAGCTATTTGGACCAGCTGCCTCTTTTGAGCTTTAAAAACAGATTTAATATTCTAGTTGAAGTATATTTTTACACTTATTTCTCACAACAGATGGACTCTATATACTACATACGTGTATCAAAACATTCATCCCACTCTCAGACAGGATAACAGGAGTCTTTCCTATTGGTACATAAACAGCATTGTGTGATTTTTCCACTCATTGAAACCTAAGAACTTTTACATTTAATTACTGTCAACTATTTAAAAAAACCAAACAAACAAAAACGTAATTCAGGACTGGATGATCACTTGAATTCTATCTAGCTTATGTAGCACACTATAATCTAACATAGATCAATGTGTAGCCTTGTACGTTTTAAGATTAGCATACACAATAATATTCTTGAATAAAAGCACTGGTCTCCCTTCCCATATAACTAAAACACAGTGAGCGGTTTTCAACAGGAGGATTCTGGAAGTCCTTTTATTTCAAATGTTTAAACTGAGCTGTTTAAATACATATCCAATATGAAATGAAATTTACACTGCAACTTTATATTACATATAACCTGCATTAAAAGTATGAATGCATTAATTGAGTGCATTAAAGCTTATCTAAATTAATTTGAACAATTCTCTGAAATCCAAACTCACATTCTGTGCAAGCACGTTTTGTAAATTAGGCGGAATGTCTTGTCATCTGTGAAGCATGAAGAGTCAATTTCAAAGCCCCAGCATAACACTTGCAAGTGACACTCACTCAGCTGCTTGAATGGCCTGGATCTAAGATGAAATATTTTCTCATTCCAAGTTTTCAGATTCACAAACTTGTTTGACTTTAAAATCAAAATTCTGGGACTGAAGAAAAACCTTCTTTGAGTATTTAAAAGTGTCCTAAATGATATAAATATGTCCAGGAATCCCAAAGAGCTTTGCAAATATTTATTAATTAAGCCTCATACTCCTTTTAATCTGATCTCTGCTTTTTCTGGCTTTTGAGTGGATTGGGCCCAAGTCAAAATATAAGCTGTACTGGACATTTATGACAATATTATTAGTGCAACTATAAAAGAATGAAAAAAAATAGTATACATGTGTACATAATACAGAAAAAGTATACAATTTATGTCATTTGATAAAGCACACACACAGAGGAACAGATTAAACACTGGGTTTGCACTCTACACTCTAGCATTTCCTGAATTTACAGTACTCAATCATGCAACCTCAGCAACAGTTTTAAAGGGCTTATTCATGGAGCTATAATTAACACAATTAGCTACTTTTGGGTACGTTTTAATAATTACTAAGTTCAATGTCTCAGAGAGGTACATCACAGATAAGGGTACCATATTTTAAATCTTTATTTTTATTAAAAAACATAATATCTATTTTAATACTACACAATTTGCAAGTTCTCTGCATCTAATTAGGAGCACATGTGGGGTCATTCATATTGTCCTGTCTCCCCACATAGGAGAGAGTTGGGCCTTTGGGTTCAATGCTACGCAGGGGTGTAATAAACCTCTAAAGTGAATGTCCATGGCTATCCAACATTGTGACCAAAATCAGGATTTTAGTCTCTGTGGGAGTCAAGTCAGGGAAACCCAAGGTCACACAGGCTACACAGCTGAAGCTGGGTAAAAGCAATTTTTGATGAATAGAGCCATATGTAACAACACGGTATCACCTGTAGCAGCTATAATGTTACACTACTGTATGAACTATTCCGAGCCTCCCTGGTTTATCCTTCCACAAAGGCCAACTAATCCTAAAAGTGATATAAAACATGTTGCATAAAACCTTAGACTCTGACTCTCACTGGTAATAGTGAGATTTGACCTAGCTGATTCCTAACAAAACAACTTTCTATCCCACTTTTATACCAGCGAAAACAGAGCTGTTAATGGCTGTTTTTAGTATGCAGGCAAAGTCAGCTGATGCAACAACATGGAACCAATTTGAGAAGCTTTGCCAGATAGTTTCTCAGCCCAGGGTATACTGATGACAAAGCATGATGCAAAGAGCTTTTGAGAAAAAAATACAGACAAAACACAATATGGTACATTTCAAAACAATGTACAATGCTTTTGGGGGTGGGGGGCACTGAATTACAGTCACTGCATTCCAAGACTAATCTGTCAAATTTAACACAGTTGTGGGTTTATATATATATTTCCCAAATTTGTTAGTAATGACAAAATAAAAAATCCTGTAAAGCACAGAACCTGTACACACACACCACCTATATAATATATAGAATCATCTGAGATTTCTTTGAAGGCAATATGATATAGTGAGCTGTTCAGAGAATCAGTAGCCAGGAACCCTTGAGTTCTAATCTTGATTCCGCCACTGACTTCCTGTGTGACCTTGGCCAAGTCTTTCACACTCTTTGTCCATCCTCAATTGTAAAACAAGTCTGATAGTGATGTTTTGACCATTAATTAACTAATGGTTTCTTATTTAAATATTGCATGTTGAAGTGCTACATCAGTGTTAAATTAATAATGTGCATGTGGGAATGTGACCTCTGAAATTTTATTCCTAGAAACAAACTCTACACGTCTTGTTGTCTCACCACATTAGGCTTGCCCAGTGCTGATTCTCCTAGCTAATAAGGGAGTGATAAAGACAAGTTAGAAAGGGACAGCTGTTCTGTTCTCAACATACAAAAAATTGTAAAGCAGAGATGGAATACTGGGTGTGAGGCCTGGTCTACACTTGGGGGGTGGAGGGGGGGCGAGCTAAGTCGGTCTAAGTTACACAACTTCAGCTACGAAAATAGTGTAGCTGAAGTTGACATACTTAGAGCTACTTACCACGGTGTCTTCACGGCGGTAGGTTGACAGCTGACGCTCCCCCATCGACTCCACCTATGCTTCTCGCTCTGGTGGAGTACCGGAGTCAATGGGAGAGCACTTGGCGGTCAATTTATTGCGTCTTCACTAGACGCGATAAATCGACCCTGCTGGATCAATCGCTCTGGAGGTAAGTGTAGACATGCCCTGAGAGAGAGCACATATGTGAGTGAGTGAGATAGTGAAGGAGACAGAGATGGAGACTTCTAGGGATGAATGCAATCAACAGTGGATTTTGTTCCTCTGGAAGCGGGTACAATATAGATTGTCCCTAGATCAAACTGCAGAAAAAAGTAAATCTTAGTGTAGCCTTAAGAATCTGCTTCATAAGAATGAAGTATACAAGCTGTAGCATAACTGGGAATTCAAACATACATATCAAAAGCTTAGGCTTGTATAATAAGGTTAAACGCTAACATTTTAGCTACTTTTTTTTAAAAAAACCTTGCAATATGGGTGGGATGCAAACCTTGTCAAAGGTTTGCTTTGGCACCTGATTCATCATATTTCTCTAACAGTTCACATCAAAAGAGTTTCTGAAAAATAGCAGACACTTCTGGGAGACTGACTGACAAAACTGGCTGAAATTTGCACCCAGCAGCACAATGGTATCATTGCTCCTTGTTTCTTAATTTCCACATTGTCTCCTGGACTCTTATGTACACAGACTATCAAGTGTCCAATTAATGTTAAAGGTGATGCATATAAAATGCAAACTAAAATGTTTACAGTCATTAAAAGAATAAATTAATGTCATAGTGTTATATGAAGCTAAGCAGGCTTTGCTAAACTAGCAGAACACTGCTATTCAGGGCCATGCAATTTTTAAATCAAATACTGGGTATAAAACCATAATATTCCCAGTGATCCTTGAAAGGAGAGAGAGACTTAGTTAGTGAGACTTTGTTTTAGTGGGAACAAACAGCTAGAGCCTTTTCATGTTACTAGAACATTAAAAAAATTACTTTAATTTGGTGCCCAAAAACTAATAAATAATATCAGCAAATGTTAAAGTAATCAGGGCTTGATTGTGACAAAAATACTTTCTTTGGATATTGTTATAGACAGCTAATGTTTCAGGAGAAAAAGGATATGTATGTAAAAGGATATTGAGATACTTAAAACATTCAACCTGGAATAGTTTAGTCATTAGCATCTGTGATTTTATCACAAGGGCAAACATACAGAGTGCATCGTATACTATGTGTGGATGATATTAATTTAGGCAATATTTAAAATATTGACTGTAAAACTAAGTAAAATGTCCTGTAATCCATGCAGTTTTACTCCTCTTTTTACATACTGGCTTCTCCTTATATAAACAGTAGTCTTTGTTCATTAGCAATACACAGACCACATCTGTTTCTCATTAAATACCCTTTTTTCCCCTCTAGTACATTATGTTCCTGTCAGAAAAGTCTCTTCAATAAAAATGGGTTGCCTAACTACAGATTCGTGTAAATTAGCTGGGACACCTGGACTTTGATCCAGCACTGTTAATAAGAAGCATCAGTTACTAGAAAACAGGTTTGTTTTTTTTTTTCCTCTGTACACCTTTGTATGCAGAGTTCACATTGCTCCTCATCAAGTGCTTGGGAATGATATCAAGGGGACCCCATGAAGATGGGGTTAGGCATCTCTTTACTGATTGCCAGAGCAAGTCTTGGCTGACACTTGAAGCAGGCTCCAGACGACAAAGTGATCAAGGAGAGAAATTCCTCCAAAAAGACTTTTTTTTTGGAGGAAATTTTTCTTGGTGAGGCCTAGTAAGAAAAAAATGGAGAGACTGGTTCTCAGCAAAGCCTGAGTCCAAACGCTTAGCATATCAGAGGAAATACTCCATACTCCCTAGCCTGCAAATCCAGTGCGTGGGAGAGGCTGAATCTGCTGAAGGCCCTATGAAGCTGATGCAAAGATTTGCAATTGGGGGAGCAGGGTTAATTAGATCACTGCATCCTGCAGCCATACAAAATAAAGCCTTCTGTAGACTGACCACATCTCTCTGCTAAATTCATTAGTGAGTGTCCTCATGCAAGGGGTTTCCTTCACTGTAAATCCACTTTCTATTTTCCAGAGCATTAATTACTCTAATCCCTAGAAAACTCCTGGTGTGTTATAGGTTTTAAATTGTAATGTATGTTGCTCTTAAATGAAGTATTATATTTTGTAATAGTCTTCCAGCTAGATTGTTATAGCCCTTATTCAGAAGAGCAACAGGGAGTAAGGCATCCTGCTTAGTTCCCAGTCCAGTTCAGACTGTGACTGACCACCCGTGCATGTGGGTTGGGGACGGGAGAGAAGGGAGGGAGGAGTGGAAAATAGGGGCTATTTTTCCAAAACTCCCCCTTCAGATCGAGGGGCAAGGAGTGGGAGGAGTATAAGTTCAGCCACCACAGAACCTAGTCAGTACATAGTGTAAGCTCTATGACAAGGTGTGGAGTAATTTATTCCCATAGAGCAAGCAAGAAGCTGGGGAGGAATTGTGCTTCTGATCCAGATACTGGTCCCTGGTCTGCTCCTGGGACAGTGTAGCTATGTAGCACCGCAAGTTCGGGGCAAATTATAAAGTTACACACTTTCTAGCATTTTGTAGACGTGGTATTCACTTTTGAATAAAAACAGAATATATGATATCATACCAAACTAGGATACAGGTTTTGTTTTATGGAATTTTGCATCAATTTTTCAGACCACAGAAATGATAACATATTCACAATGAATAATTTGACTAGGTATCAGATGCAGATCCCTTTTGTCTGTTCAGGAAATAATCCTTATTTCAGCAAATGCATTTATTATATATAATAATCCACAATGTTCATTTAAAGTATTCACCATTTATTTTGGGGTCTATGATTTGTCACCCAATCACATTATTGTTTCTGCTCCCTAGCTGGATGACTAACTTTAAAAACAGGAGAATAACAAATGACAAACAACAAATAGTGAGTACTTTTCATATGCAAACATCCCGGGGTTTGCATGTGTTTATGAGTATTCATTCATAACACAGCTATTCCCTAAAAACAGTTATGTGAACGAAAAAACTCTTTGAATGTTTTTTTTTTGTGCAAAAAAACAAGTAAAAAATGACATTGACATAGTCAGATCTAACAGCCATGTAGAAAAAGTAATGTTCACAAACACTATTTGGCAGCTCTACACCAGCAGCCATTGTGGCTTAATCCTCCTCCTAATTTTGGAACACCATCACAAAAAAAGAAACTTGTCGATTGTAGTGCTGTCAACTTGTGAAATTTTATCACAAATGTTGTGATATTTGGCATTCTTTTTAAAGGCCCAGCTCCTGAAGTGAGATGATTATGGAATCTCAGCTTTCATTTAACAAGACGCAAATTTCTTGCCCTTGCAATAGCTGAGAAAAGCCTGAAAGCATGACCCCTATTGGCTCATAGAACAAAAGGGGGGAAAGCCTCCATATTTATTTTATTTTAATATATAATTTTGTGGCCTAATTCATGACTTTTTGAATGTTTGGGGTTCGCAACGCTGTGAATGACTTCAGAAATCCCACCCCACAGCCCTCAATGTAATGTACATAATTCCAGAACAGGATCAAAATTAAAACATTTCATATAATTAACTATAAGACGAGCATGTTTATCTGGTTCTAAAAGGGGATAAAAATAAGATGAAAAAATAGAAATCTGCTGCATCAACAAATTCAAAAATAATAACCCAATGGACTGATCTTTACGTATGCATGCCATCTTAAAAAAGACATTAGTGGTTCCTCAGGGCATCTCATTCTGCCATCTCCCTCAGTCACAGCTACTAGAGAGATGTTTCCCTCCTGTTATGAAACAATCATATGAATAAACTTTTCTTGATTTGGAAAAAGACATTCAGGAGCTCCTACTTACGAGAGAGGGTAATGCAAGAACAAGAGAGTATCAACTAAAACTAACAAGCAGCAAATTTAAAACCTATAAAAGGAAGCACTGTTTATGCAAAACAAATTGTGGAACCCACTGTTATAAGATACTACAGGATACACATCTACACTGCAGCTGGAGGGGTCATTTCCTGTTTGGATAGATGTACATATGCTAGCTCACGCGAAGTAGAGCATTGTAGCTACAGTGGCTCAGACTTGTCACTTACTGGGCAGCAAGCACATGTCATCACCCTGATCCCCAGGGTCACAACACTATTTTTAGCACTCTTGCTTGATCAAATATATCTACCTGAGCTTGAAATTACACCTCCAGCTACTGTGTAGTTGTACTTTTTCTGAGTCCAAGGTCTCAATAGGATTCAAAAAAGGACTAGACATTTATATGAATGATTCTTCTATTTACAGTTATATTGGCTAGGATAAAAGCATTTAGGCAGCACAAGCCCTCATTTTCTAGGGCATAAACCAACCATTTACTCATTGAGGTTAAGACAAAATTTCACTCATGGACATGGTACTACATAATTTTCCACTGTGGAGACTTTCTTCCTCTGAAGCATGTGGTACTGCCCACTGTAAGAAAAAGAATATGTGGCTAGATGGACCAGTGGACATTCTTATGAGCTAGATTATGACCTCCTATTGTAAAGCCCATTGGATTGGCCCACAGGCGAAACAGTCTGTCAGGTTTCTCCTCACAGAATTTTCCCCTGAGTTCCTCCATCAGGGCTTTCCGTGACACAGACAAAACTGGTGATCCAGAACCCAAACCCCTCAGAGCTCAGGGAATCTGGAAGAGGCACAGGTCTATACTCGTGGAGGCCCTGTGCCGCTGAACTGGCTCTAGGGTCCTTCAGAGCCATCCTCTGCTCCCTGCCAACATGGCTGTCCACGGAATCATATTGCCTGGTCTACTTTTGGGAGTGGCTGCCTTGGGATCCCCAGTGATGGGTGCTCCATTGGTGCTGAGGAGTACAGAAGTAAACTCTGCAAAATCTGCACTAATGGTGCCATGGAAGTGACCAACTTCAACCCTCCCACGCATGGATATGCAGGAAACAATTTCCCAATGTTACCTTCATTAGTACCTCCATTGTCTATACATGAACATCAGAGCTAACATTTCATTAAATTTTAGGGCTAGACCCTTGCCTCCTATTCCAACTGGTTTGTGCTGCTCAAGCAGCATAAAGTCTTATTAAACAGCCAGTTGGGAACTCCCCTTCTACAGAGGAATCTCAGCGTAGTAGTAGCAAAGAGGCAGCAGAGGTGCCTCATCTCTCTGATCCAGCATTAAGGGTGCATCACAGGAAAGAGAGTGTTCTGTGCACTGCTTATACCAGGTAGATTCCTGGCAGGTGGAATGGCCCCGTGGAAGACTTTGCCCGCCAGTTCAACTTGAAGTAAGCCTCTGACTTTTCTAGTTTGCACCAGGGGCCTAGTTCTCAACTGGATCTAGGAACCAGTGGCATAAAAGTAGAGTAATCCAACCACCGCCACCACCCCAAACACAGCTCTAGGATTCAGCCTCCCAGTGTGGGTAAAACAGAAACAATTGCAATAATACATTTTATTAGATTCAAGCATTTAAGTTGCAATAGTTTCTAAGAAGAAGAATTTGAACGAGAAATGAATTTACGATTGAAATAGAAACTGCTAAAGAACTGTATGTGAGCCTTCTCAGGACACACCTTTGTATTGCTTTGTATTGTATTGCTAATCTCCTATATAATGGAAACATTTTAGAAAAAGATAAGAGGAAAAAATATCCTGTGCCCTTGAAAGTTAAATGTTAATTTATTATGATAAATTAATTAAGAATGTATTTGCCCCATGACAACCATAAACAAAGTTTTAGTCTTACACTTTTGAACAGTCTCTTCAGACTTAACACCAACTTCATTATATTTCACATTTTAAGAAGGAATCCAAAGGAATTATGTGCAGCACTGGCTAACTGGCATTTTCAAGGACACACCATCCCAGATATCATAAAAGGAAATCACATTTATCCACCCCCCAGGACTTTGATAATCTACTAGGACAAAAAATAAAGTTCTTTGTCTCCTCAGACCTGCAGGGACACAAACCAAATTGATTTGAAAAGACACCTCAATGATTTAAGATACTATAATTTCTAGATTTTTTTCTTCTCATAAACTAAGGGTGAAATTCTTGCCTGCAGTGACAAGCTGAGTACACAGGTTGTGTGCTAGGTCCACTGAATAGAGGAGAATAAATGCTCTCTTCAATCCAGAAGCTTGGAAGTTGGCACATGTATGCCAGGTCATGGCTGCTACTACAGCCCATGACCTTATAATAGCAGACACACGTGAGTTTGTGATACACATGCACAGAAGTTTCACAGTCTGATCAGCTAGCAAAATTATACTCCTCCATGCCCCCAGAGAGAGATATACTATGAAGCACTTCTCAGCGGTACTCAGAAAAACACAGAATGCCCTCACATTATCTCTGTACCTGCTTACCATTTGTATATAGCATAGTTATGGTGGTTGCATTGTTTTTGAGGCATTTCACAAGCCAGCAGAGAACTTCACACTAAATGCCACCCACAGGCATTTTTAATATAAATAAATATATATATATATTCAATGTTTCACTCAGCCAGCTATAGCCTCAGTCCAAAATATATATAAATATCTTGTCCACCCCAGGAGCTGTTGTGCCATGGCACATATCTAGCTGAATAATTATGTCCACAAGATTGTTTTAGAATAGAACTTGATTAGCATATAATGTAACTTACTTGACAGAACTGTGAAGCCATATATGCTGGCATCTTTAGTTTGACTGATACAAAGAAGCTTGCGAAAAAGAAGAATCTCTACATGGCTCTGGCTTACTTTTAAGTCATGTTTACATGTCTAGGTATTTCCAGATGTGATAATGGCTTATTACTCACAGTGTATTGTTAGCAGCAAAGTATCAGTGTCATTTCAAATATCTGAGAGCAAAGTGATCCTGTTCATGAGGTCAAACATGGAAAATTTCAGCTTTACGGGATGGAGATGCTCTCTAGAATTAGCTCTTCTTCTGTTTGGCCCACCCTATGGAGAAGCCACTGTTTCCAGCATTCGGAAATCTACAGCTTATCTACTCTTGTAGAACTAAAGCACCACAGGGTGTGTCTTAGTGATCTGTTAATGCCAGTCTTTAGTGTATTGTGAGATATGAAGCTACAGTCAGTGAGCCTGTATTAATGTACCAATAAAGCACACTGGAGTTTCTTCAGACTGTAATAAGGCTTTACGAGTTTAAATAAGTTCCTGTCTTTAAATTTTCTTTAAAAAAAAAAATCTGTTTTCCCCTCTATATTCTTTCACTACAGAAATTAGTAACAAGAGGAGGACAAGATGAAATAGTTGACACAAGTAGCAGAGATCTTTTTTAAGTTTATCCTACCTTAACTATGCAACCCTTCTGTGTTGTTGTTGTTGTTCCATGTTGTTCCACAATATGACTATTTGTGAGAGTAAGCGCTCACCAATGCAAGGATTCCTCAGTTTGACACAGTTGGCCTGGTATACCACTGTGTTACTCCAATTTTTATGCTACTGTAACTCCATTCATTTTGTTGGAGCCTCAGTGGTGAAGAACTGGAATAAAAGTCATTCATTTTTGGTTATTTTAAATATTTTCTGTTACCGTTATATTTCAGAGTTGATTTCCAATCTCTCCCACTCTTCCCAGTTCCTCTCACTAATTAATCTCTTACTTTACTTCCTTTTCCTTCCCAACAATTTCCTTTGTCCTAATCACTCTCTCCCTTCAGATCTTCCCACTTTCCTTATCTTCTCACACTTTTCTGTGCATGCACACATACACACGAAGACGTACAACCAGAAAAGCTACAACCTAGCTGCCATAGAAGCAAAAATAACCTTTCCAAATAGCCAGCTTTGAGGAAATCATTTTTTTAAACCAGGATTTTGCAATTTTCAGTGAACACGTTATCTCTAATAGTTTCTTAAACTTCCCATTTGGAACATAATGTGGATTGATACCTGTTTATATTCCTAATGAACTTCAGTAAGATGCTGTTTCTCATTGTTGCTGTGAATTGGACAAATTAACATTGGTGATCCAGCTAACTTAAAACAACACTGCTTTGAGCCTTGGCAGAGCACCTGTCTTTTCAGAAATCAATCAATCAAAAAAAGAAAAAACAAAACCCACCACATTATATGTAGAATTGCAGGCCCACTGCAAGACTTTTAGATGAATAAAGGCACATGCTGCATTTCTCAGCGAGTATCTATGGGCTTTCATGATTCACTAAGTTTGACATTTTTATAAATACATGGCCAGACACAGTACATATACACCTCCACATATGGTATCTCCATGAACACAGCAGTTCTCTGGCACAGAAATCAGGACCTGCTGAAAAAAACCCCAGACATCTTCTGTTTAAAGAATTTCAATAAGTGACAGGGACGGGCTTGAACCAAACTTTTGAACCCCGTGGTTAACATAACCAAAATAGGGTAGGGAACTCACAAGTTTGGGTTATTCTATGTAATCTTGGGTGTTGAAATTATATTGTGAAGTGACATTGCATCATTTTTTCAGATGGATGATGGCAGGAGGAAGACCGTAGAGAAAAGGATATGAACAGATTTGAAAGTAGTCCATATCCCCAATTAAGTTCACAGTCAGGCAAACAAATATGCCTTGTGTGAATGCATGAGTGTGTTCATCAGTGTAATACCACTGTATTCCCAATTACCTTTGCCACCACAGAGTGGCAAAAGTAGGGCTGCCAATGTTCTAATCACGCAAAACCGAACATCATTGCCCCCATCCCTGCCCTGAGGCCCCACTCACTCTGTCCCTCCTCCCTCTGTTGCTCACTCTCCCCTACCCTCACTCACTTGCTCACTTTCCCTAGGCTGGGGCAGGAGGTTGGAGTGCGGGATGGGGTGAGGACTCCAGCTGGGTGTGTGCGCTCCAGGATGGGGCAGAAATGAGGGGTTCAGAGTGTGGGAGGGGGCTCCGTACTGGGGCAGGGGTGCGGGGGGGGGGTGAGGGCTCTGGCTGGGGGTGCAGGCTCTGGGGTGGGGCCAAGGAGGTTCAGAGTTTGGGAGAGGGTTCTGAGCTGGGGCAGGGGGTTGGGGAGTGGGAGGGTGTGCAGTGTGTGGGCTCCAGGAGGGAGTTTGGGTGTGGGATGGGGTTCAGGGCTGGGACAGGGGGTTGAGGTGCAGGAGGGGGTGTGGGCTCCGGGTGGCGCTTACCTCAGGCAGCTCCCTGGAAGCAGCAACATGTCCCCTCTCCGGCTCCTAGGTGGAAGCGCGGTCATGGCCATGGTTCCCAGCCAATGGGAGCTGTGGAGTTAGAGCCTAGGAGCCGGACTTGCCAGCCACTTCCAGGGAGCTGCGCAGTGCCAGGGCAGGCAGGGAGCCTGCCTTAGCCCCGCTGCACTACTGACTGGACTTTTAACAGCCTAGTCAGAGATGCTAACCAGAGCCGCCAGGGTCCCTTTTCGACCGGGTGTTCCGGTCGAAAACTGGATGGCTGGCAACCCTAGGCAGGAGGAGAAAGGGACTTGACAGACCCAGTATGTTTCCCCTGGATTCTCTGAAGGGAAAAGGTGGAATCAGTAGGTTCTGCCTCCTTCCCTCTGGCCCCTGAGCGAGGAACCAATAGGAGGACAAATGCATTCAAATTCCTGAGCTGCTTCCTATACCATCTGCTAAAGCAAGGATTTTGTAAATTCTTCCTTAAGTATACTTAAATCTAACAGGTTGGTGAATTACAGTAACACATCAATATCATATACCAGAAAGTTCACTTTTAAAAAAATTGCTTATGTTAGCTGCTATTTTTACAGAAAGGATTAACATGTGGGAGTGCAGCAACATATGCCTACCCTGCTAAAACCAGAGGGAGGGTACCTCCTCTCTATGTCCTGGGCTTGGAGAGTTCACCTTTAATAGGGGGTTGGGATCTTCCTGTGTCTTCACTGCTAGTAAATCCTCCATCAGGCAGGTGTATCTGAAGCAATTGCAGAATGAGAAGCCAGCAACAGGTTGGATAGTTTCTGAGTCTCCAAGCCTGCCTGCCTGCCAACAGCAGCACTGCCACCTCAAAACTTTCAAAAATCATGAGGTTGCCTTAAAAATCATGAGATTTAAAAAAAGTTTTTTAAATTTGTTTTCTGGTTTCCCAGCCTTGAGGGTGCACCCAAGTCCCATTTTCAAGTTGTTCTCAAGAACCATGAGTGCTAGCTACTTGCTTATAAAGTTCTGATTCTCAGAGAGCCAATTAGGCTCCAGGAGCTAAATATCACGAGACTTATGATAAAATTGCAAAAGTTGGCAAGCCTGCATTAGGTGGAGCACCACTGCAAAACTTCATACGGCAGAAATGTTTTCATCCTCTTCTGTTTATTTCAAATGGGCAGAGTTTTTATATAATATAATTGGTCCAAAATAGAGTGAGAACAACAGGAACACGGTGTTAAAATGAAGGAAATTAGGAAAGTAAAATGGATTATAAGCTTAAATGAAACTGACTGACTGACCCATTTCCATTGTAAATGATGAGTGAAATATAAACAACAAATATTATAAATGAAGTATTTTAAATGCCATTTTTAATTCATAAGGGGCCTATTCTGCTCCCACTGAAGTCAGCATCAAAGCACCCTCTGACTTTAATAGGAATGTCAGCTGACTTTAACATATTATCAATAGCCATAGTTATTTTTCAAAAATGAGTTTTAGATGCACAATATTATTTGATTAACTGATTATAATACTATGCTTGATTTTTATTTCATTCTAGGCTGCTTACATTTAGGCAGTGATACATCGGTTCAAGTAATCAAATCCTTCATCTGAGTAGGAGTTGGATCCACAGAGAAATACAGGTCTCCTCATCTTAAGATACCATGTATTTCTACTCCTCCTGACAACAGGCCTTTTCCAAGACACATTTCTGTCCATTCTCTTTGATAATCAAATATTGAACCATACAGTAACTTGCAATATTATGTCCATTCTGATGTTGATTTGCCTTAAATTGCTACAACACTGAGATAACACAATAAGAAATGATAATTGAATGGTGTGTTAGCAGAATCAGGTGGTTGTCTCTTTATTAATGGAAGTTATTCATGTGATTTAAGAATCAAATCCCTTAATAAATACACTCACAAATAAAGTATACATTAAAAATATAGTAAAACTCCTTTAACAGCTGGGGACACCCTTCTCTCATTATATTTAAATATATTATACAATATATCTAGCACTAACCTTCTAAAATGGGGAAGCACTTACTGTTAGTTAATTACATAGATCAGTAATAGAATAGTAGAAAAACCTGTGCCATAAAGCCTCAGAGCAATATTGGCAGAGCTAACATGCCTTGAAAAACTGGCTTCGTTCAATACAAAAACATATGATGACCATTTTCAGGCTTGTGACTAACTGCCTAAATTAAAGAAGGTTGTTGATGCTCCATTGGCAATATAATCTTTGGATATCCAAAAAGCTTTGAACAGGGTAGAGTGGTGCTGCATGTTATCCACAATGAAAGTTAAGAATGCCTGATTATCTGAGTCTTAGCTATATATTCTAGGTTTCAAATGGCAGTGTGTACTCTTTGATAAGAAAAAATACTCTTTGGTAACCAAAAATCTGACTACAGAGGACTGCCAACATTGTTCCTAAAGCAGTAGTCAGAGTCCAAGAATGTTGCATACTGGTAGTATTAAGACAAATGGTGATTTCCATAATCTTGATTATAACCCATGTTATACAAAAGAGACCTTTGGAATCATTTTATCCATATCAGAAAGCCTTAATATAATTAATCTTTCCTCCCTATGAATCACTGACTCTGAAAAGGATATTTTCCCTCCCCTAATCTTTTTCAGGTCTCAATGGAAACTTGAGTATTTTCTTTGTTTTGAAAATGTGCCTGCTACATCAATTCACATGTAATTTAGTAGATCTACAAAATTAATCCATGCTTAATTTTCACAAACATAATTTAGAAATTAAAAAATTATTCTCCCGTTTGTGATAGGGTCAGGCCAGATGGCTACTGGAGAGTAACAGAAGGCAGATATATTAGCCCCAGGTTAAGTAGGTCCCTTTTCCCTGGGTAAGGTAACAGGGAAGGTTCTGGAGACAATTAAGACAGGCTGATTGGCTGCAGGTGTTCTAATTAAGAAGCTGCTAGAATCAATTAAGGCAGGCTAATCAGGGCACCTGGGTTTAAAAAAGAGCTCACTCCAGTTTGTGGCATGCGTGTAAGGAGCTGGGAGCAAGAGGCACTAGGAGCTGAGAGTGAGAACGCATACTGTGGGAGGATTGACGAGTACAAGCATTATCAGACACTAGGAGAAAGGTCCTATGGTGAGGATAAAGAAGGTGTTGGGAGGAGACCATGGGGAAGTAGCCCAGGGAGTTGTAGCTGTCACACAGCTGTTCCAGGAGGCACTCTAGACAGCTGCATTCCACAGGGACCTGGGCTGGAACCCGGAGTAGAGGGCGGGCCCGGGTTCCCCCCAAATCCTCCCAACTCCTGGTCAGACACAGGAGGAATTGACCTGGACTGTGGGTTCATGAAAACGGCCAAACTGAGGGCTGCCGTGAAGCTCCAAGGCGAGGAAATCCACCAATAAGTGCAAGACCCACCAAGGTAGAGGAGGAACTTTGTCACGTTTTATTTTTCTCTCGTTTTCTTTGTCCCCACCACAGAAAGAATTGGGATTTTAAAGGAGTATGGACACAGTACTAGAAAAATGTACTGTAGGGAGCATTTTTTTTTTTACTGGCATAGGGATGGACTATATTAGCTAATAAGTCTTTCCCAGCTCTCATACAGAGCGAGAGCGCAAGAGTATGTGCACCAGCAAAGGGAAGGAAGAATTGTAGTAATTCTTCCCTCCCCTTTGCTGGCTTAATCTAGTCTGTAGATGATAGCTCTATCATTGCTGTCTTTCCTTTTCCTTTTCTGTTATATAGGATATTTTTGTCCAAAGTCAGAACTTCTCAAATATGGCTCTCTTCTATTTTTTTTTCTTTTTGGAAAAGGTATTTGATGTGGAAGATTACATATCTTTTTATTGCAGGTTGCACTCCTGTGATACAGATGGGTATCATAACAATATATGTTTTTGTTATCTTTCATAATGCCTGAAGATTTATTCCCCTAGGGAACACTATATAACCTATAACCTTTTTACTCCCAACCTGCATATTGGAGGTTATATTTCATATTTATAATTTGGGAGGGAAGGTATTGAAATGATACCTTAGCAAAAACATGAAAAATGAAATATAAAACAAAAACTAAAAAGGTAAACAAATGCTATATTGTAATGTAATAGTTGCCATGTACAATATCCATTTAATATTAGACCCATCCTCTGTCTGGGGGCTATTATCCTGCCCTTATGTTTATATCTTAATGATCTAGGTCTTTTTCATTTCTAAATTGTATGAACTTCTGTTGAGAGCTGCATTGTCAGATGCCAAATTCTAATACGTTAGGGCCAAATCCCACAATCTGATTACTGCGTGTGAATTCCTATGCCCACGTGGGACTCCTTGACTGTGACTCACTTGAATCCTACTGAAGTATGTGGGGCTTGGCTCTACACAGGCACAGGGTTTCTGCAGGAATCAGACCACAAGATATAGTTCCAATCTTCTAGGGTTCACCAGAGAATGTTAAAACTAATATTCTGAATATGTTGAAAAGACAGTTCTACTGAATCTTCATGAATGATGTATAGTCAACAAAAGGGATAAAGGGAAAGAGATAGCCAGACAACTCTGTTTCTAGTTACGGTTCCTTAACAGCCAGTTTTGTTGCATCTGAAATCTGCACTGTCAGTATTCATTTCATGGAAATCTATCAATAACCCAGCCAAATTACAGATAATTTTCAGAAAATCTATCCAGACTCAGTGACAATATACTTTATAAAATAATACTGAAACCAGAAAGCTACTGTGTATTATAAACTCTCTTGTGAACTTCATAATCTTTCAATCCTTTCTACACTGAAGTAAAGGTTTTGGATTGCTTTATAGTTTTTATGATTCTTCTTTTCTTTTTCTGCTCTAGGCATACTCTTTTCTTATTTTCAATAAGGCTCAGAATTATATTGATCATAGAATATCAGGGCTGGAAGGGACCTCAGGAGGTCATCTAGTCCAACCCCCTGTTCAAAGCAGGACCAATCCCCAATTTTTGCCCCAGATCCCTGAATGGCCCCCTCAAGGACTGAACTCACAACCCTCTTTGCACATAAATATGAATGTAAATAAAGTTAGTTTCACAGTGAGATGCAATAAGTAAAACCAAGTACATCCTCAAACACTATAAAAACCAGTGTACGACAGATGATCCCAATTGTAACTGCTAAACAATGAAGCAACTATAGTTACCCAACATTTTGGCTTCCACCTTTCTCAGAAGGAATGTGCTTTCTATATTATACTGACACTTACTTTGTTGATAATTCTGAGCCATTACTGTAAGCATTTTGCTACTACAGGAAACTTCATTGTCATGGATACTAAACAAAAATGGAATATATTGCAGAGGAAGTTCCTACAGACACTCTTGTCAAATATGGTCATTAGTAGAGCCATGTAAAATGTTTTGTCTGAAAAAAATTTTCTGCAAAGAACACAGATTTGGCAAAACATGTAATGTTTTGTGAATTTGTGTCAGTTTTGCCAAATAAGTTTTGGTCAAAAACACCTAAATAAAATTCTGAAAAAAAATAATCATTTAAACATTTTGAAACAAAAAATTAAGATTTTTCATTTTGAACTCAAACAATTTTTTCTACTTTTGGTTTGACCCCATTTTTTTCCCTCAGTTTTTCAGAGTTGCTAGTGAACTGAAAACTCCATTATTCACACAGCTCTAGTCTTTGGTGCAAACAATTCTACATACTGCTGCTTAAGTAGGATGGACATATCGGGCCTGATCCAAAGACCATTGGGAGTCTTTCCACTCCCTTCAACAGGCTTTAGATCAGACCCATACTGCTTAAACATCCCACCACCACATTTCTCAAAGTAATTAAAGTAGGATTCAGCATATTAATATTTGAAATATTTTGTTCAGACCTCTGTCTACATCATTTGCAAAAACATATTGCCTTTTTTAAAAAAAATAGAATTATAGTACTTTTGAAAGATTGGATTATGAGCCCTGCAATCTGAAACCAGTTAGCCTGAGAACAGAAGAAGTGTGGTCTTATAACCAGGGACTACAGAGTTATTAATAGTAATCCTAAATTGTATTAGTACAGTTTTAATTCTAGTATGAATAGTGAGGGGATACATGTCTAGACAATCCTGAAACTCCCCCTTGTGATATTGTGTCTACATCCCAAATTCAGGGTTTGCCTCGGAGTTGACTAAACAATGCAAAAAGTGTGTAAGTGTGTGTATATGCGAGGGAAGGGGCAGCACATCCCTAGGCCCACATCGCTTCCCACAGCTCCCATTGGCCTGGAACAGTGAACCGCGGCCAGTGGGAGCTGTGATTGGCCGAACCTGCAGATGCTGCTGGCAAACAAATCCCATCAGCGGATTTCCCTGACGGGCTGCGTGCCAAAGGTTGCGAATCCCTGAACTATACCTTATTTCACAAGGGCCTCCATGCAGATCAACTTTCAGACAATATCAATGAGAGCTAGTCATCCACAAGACTTTGACAAAAACAATTTAATATTTTATGACCTCTACCCCACTTACCTTCTGGTCGTTCAGCTTAATTCAGACTGAAAACCTCCCCATCCCATCTCCAATTCTCATTCTCCTCCCCCACTGGCACACTTCTGAGGGAGTATATCAAAACATGACACTTACTGAAAGCAGAATACAGGTACATGATTCATACTGAGCTAAAGTGCATCTGAATTGTCAGCCAAAAACAGAGAATTAGATGCTTACCCTTTATGATGAAAAATCAACTGGCTATCTAAGTCAATAACCCACTATACAAGGCATCTGAAGTCCTACAACACTCATACTCAAATAGTAATTGTTAGGACTCATTCACTTTTATTTTCTTATGTGAGTATTAATGTTCTGTTTAAGAACAACATTGATAAACATTCAATGTTGTGTTACATCCCTTTTGCTGTGATTATAAGACTACCTAATACGATCAATAAATACAATCAATGAAGTTACCTAATATAATCAATGTGGCTATAATGTTACATAATATGATCAATATGCTCAAAAGAGATGCCACTATGATCAATATCAGCATTTGAAATATTACACAAATAACCAAGGCTAGATATATAAAGTGCAAAGCAGATTGTAGACTGCAAAGAGTCTTATAACTCTCTGGAAGCATAGGAGTTAATCGTCACAGGCTGTTCTAAAACCTTCCAGTGAAATATAGGAATTTACTGCAGCTGAATTGAGGATACAGAAGGTATGGACCATGTTTTCTGCATGCATATTTAAATACCTGAAATTAAATGAGTTTAAAGTTGATATTAGTGAATGACTTCCTGGAGATGTTGAATTACAGAGCTAAATGAGGCCTAACACATTTCCTGAAATAGAGTGCAGAAGAGAAGAGAAAAAAAGCCCAGATTACTCACGATTCTTTTCTCCTCTCCACCTTGACCCTGCTTTTATTCTGGCTGCCATGTCCACAGCAGCAGTTATTTCTACTAGCCAGAGCAGCAGCACCAGTGTCAGCACAGCCATAATAGGTTTAAAAAAACAAAACAAAAAAACCAAAAAAAACCTCTACCTGAAGCACTGATAGAGACGCATTGCTTTCACTAGGAATGAATAATTGGAGCCAATCCTTTCTATTCAGCAGAGGGAGATGTAAAACATATTTCACTATAAATATTTGCTAAAAATTATATTTCCATCATGTTTTTTTTTATTTGCTGTAACCAGGAATATAAAAATAGAACCGATGTAAAGGCTTCCTTCAGATGCCAGAAGAGATGAATTTAGTCTGCTTTAGTCTATAAGCAGCCACGAGTTCCTAACCTGCCTCTGCCACCTCTCAGTTCCTCCAAATGTTTTATCAAAATTCCACACAGCACCAAAACAAGGACAGAGCCAGGCTCAGAGTTTGTCCTTCTTCCCCCACCACTCCTTGGCTTGCAGATTTCACTGCAGATTTCCAGAGCTGTTGAAAGGGAACATTTAATTTTGGTACTCAAAACTCACTATGTCTTATGATAAGAGCAAACTCTCATTTATAAATCTTCATCCCCTAATTTAAGAAAGGGGTGGCACCTCTAGGGAGAGAGCTGAAGGAGATGTAGCTCATAGGGTTATTTTGCTAGCTATTATATCCTACTAATCCAGCCAGCAGTATCAATTAATATGTTTCTTTTTCTGAAATTAATCTCTTTCTTTCTTATATTTTATCAGTATTAACTCTTTGGAATTTAAGATGTGTTGAGGCATGTATTTCCTAATAATAAGTTTTGCTGAAATGCAAGAAACCTACCAGTCTGTAAGATCCGGTAAGAGCTGCTATATAGCAAAAAGTATAATCAGTTATAAATACGTCAGCATAAAAGTTAACAACCTTTGGCACAGATAAGAATGGTCCCTGAACTTTGGGGAACCAAAGGGAGGAACTATCCACATCACATCACATCACAGGTTTATCCGGCTTCTACAACCGGTTGGTAACCGCAGGGTACACCACAACTTTGAGGTCATCAAGAGAGCCTAGATTGGCAGTTTTCAGAATGAGATAATCCTTATTAATATATTTAGAAAGTAAGTGTCATTATCCATGAACCTATAGAAGAAGGGTACCCGTAAAATTCTTGGGTATAGTAAGTTGGGCCTAAATTTCATAGGTCAGGATGCTATAAAATACCTTGTAAGAGAGCTCTTTGGGAGTCGACTCTATTCTAATATTCTTCCTTTGATTCATTCATTTAGTTATCCTATACTCTATAGACTATCTTCTCATCTATCTATCTATTCTATTGTCTATCATGCTATTAGCTCAGCTTGTGCAGTATAGTATAACTACTCAACATTCCTAACAATTGGGGAAGCCAGCACCATCGCATAATTGGGCATGCCAGGAGTGAGGCTGGTCCTTCACCTCCTATTACCGTGTCCTCAAGGAAGGGTGTGAGTATGTTAGGTTAAGGTACTTAGAAATGTTACCACCAGGAGTTTTGGAATTCTTTTACTGTTTTGCATTTATAAGTTTCGTTGCATTTCTTATTTTTATGTTAATTTCAATAAAGATTATATCAATTTGGTATTGTCCTCAGTGTACATGTTCTTGTCAAGCACCCTGAGAATCCTCTCCCATTATAGAACTCATTGAGTTCTCGAACTTTGTAGTCTGAATTGGATAAGAACCTATAAATCTTCTGGTCACATACGATGAGTGGCGAGCAATTAAACTAACCCATTAAATTCAGGTCAACAGAGAAGGGGTGTGGTTAAAAAAAAGGAAGCAAATACCTTTTTAAAAAGTTGATGGTAAATAACTGTACTTTTCTTCTATTTAACCTACATGTCTGCAGTTTCTATCATTGGAGAGATATAATATACAGTGAGTAATATCACCTCCCATCCAAATCTAATTCCGTAGAGCTTGAAAGAATGTAACAGATAATTTACACTGCAATATATATAAAAAAAGCTTCGCAAATGCATACCACACTTCTCAGTACATAATGCATGTTGTGTAATGACTTTTTATCTTGCAAGCAAAACATCTAAATAAATCAGCATTCCACTAGGACTTCACTGTTTTCACAATTAACTCTTTACTTGTTCTTGTATTAATTTAAGATAGTATTTAAGAACACCCTGACTACCTTAAAGACTCCCATGCTAAATATTTTTAGAATAGAACTTCAGCAATAATTAGATTTTAACCCTCACTATATTATTGAAATCAATCCTGACCTATATTCTTCTCGGATTTGTTTCGGCAAGTTGCGAAGCAGTTGTAACCGATAGTGGATGCCCTCCAATCCCAACGTGACAATGAGAGCTGAGAGGACTCAGCACCTAATTTTTGTGCTCAGCGCCTAGCAGGATCAAGTCCAAAATCATGTGCTACAGAATAAAGTTTGGCAGAGAAGTCTAGTCCTTTAGGATTATAAAGATCAGCTTCAAATATGTTTACAATTGTAATATTTACACAATTCTAAAATATTTTGTTTGCTAGGAGAAGAGTCAGGCATTAGTATTCAAGAGACTGACCTTCTGCATTGGATGTTTATGCATTATGCTTTGGGTTATACGCTACAGTTAACACCAAAATTTAAACAGATTTTTGAATAAAGTACTAGATTTAATGCTTTGGCACTATTTAACACAACACAAAAAGACCAAGGCAAAAGAAGGCATTTGAACCTAAATAATACACATTTATATTTACACAGATACACCCCCTATATTTGTGTGAGGTCTCCGATAATAACTATTAGTGCTACATGCAATTATAGAGTGTTCATAACTGGGTTGCTGTCTCAGTCCTCTTATGTCATTTGGTCTGGGATCAGTGGATATTACCAAAATACTGGATAGTAAGCAGATACATTCTGACCACCTGAAGCAGTTTAACTTTAGAGCCATTACTGTCAGTGGGTATGGCTATACGGCAGTTTGAGGTGTGACTGAAGCATGGGTTGGAACACCCGCACTAGCTTTAATCTATTTGCCTGGCTAAAAATAGGAGTGAAGACATGGTAGCACAAGCTTCAGTGCGGGCAGTACAAGCTCACTCAGAACCCTGGATACATACTTATGTTGCTAGCCCATCTGTGATCACAGTGTATACATACCCAACTATGCTAGCTGTCCAGAGGCAGCAGAGGGAAGAGAGGGCCTTAAATCCACAATGCTTCTATGCCATTGGCTAAACACAGGGAGAACAAACACTTCACCTATTTAAATTGTGGCAGGCATGTCACTGCAGCATGCGATTCCCGTGGTCCTCTGCTATCATCCAGAATTCCTCCAAAAACAGACAATTAAGATGTGTTCAGACAAGCAGGAGGAGCACCAGAAAAACAAAGGCCCCAATTGTCCATTTTGGCTGAGCTATGTTCGGCACAGAAGTGGGGGTGAGGAAGGAGGGACTTTCATACTCTAGCATTACATAGGGACCTGCTCACACTCAAACGTAAGTTAGAGCAGATTCAGGGCTGCTGTGATTTTCCATGGACTGTCTGCTGGAGAGTTTCTGTGAGAGATCTGCACAGAGTCCTATGGAATGACAGGTTAATAGTTACTATAAACCTGCAAATTACATTGTCTTAAGGACCTGTTTGAGTTTCACTGTGTGTCACACCCTGGAGGACAGCAATTCTGGAGAATTCAAGTCAGCTCTGTTGGAGACAGAACAATGCTTGCCATGAAAACAATGATGATGTGAAGTATTAATGAAAACTAGGAATTGTTCAAGGATGTTCTCTTGGAGGCCCCCCAAAGCTATGATTTCCTAAGACATAAAAAAAGATACACTGAGCAAGAAGCCATCCTGATTAAAATAAGATGTGATAATAGCGATAACACACACACACACACCCACACACACAAATAAATGTTGAAAAAAGGGAAGAAAATGGCAATAAATGTAAGCTACGAGTTAAAAAAAAAGGTAGGCAATTGATAGAGCAAGCCAAGGAATCAATGAAATATCAATGGCCAATAGGGTTAAAGATTATAAGAAGGCATTTTTAAATATGCATTACAAAAAGGAAAATCCTAGATCAGGCTTAGGTCCACTTGTAGATGCAGATGACAGAATTTTAAATAGTGATGTAGAAAAAGCATCTGTTCTGTATTTGACGCAGGAGGATATACTCTTCCCACATATTGTGAATGCAATAGAAAGTTTACTATCTGTAACAAAGGAGGATGAGAGTCAGCATCTGTTAAAATTAACTATTTTCAAAACCATAGGCCCAAATAACTTACAACAAGAGTCTTAAAGGAAATAGCTGAGGAGCTCCCTGAACCACTGATGTTAATTTTTAACAAATCTTGGGAAACTGGGTAAATTCCAAAGGATTGGAGGACTGCCAATGTAGTTCCAATATTAAAAAGGGTAAAAGGGATTACCCAAGAAACTATAGACTGGTTAGCCTGACATCGCTCTTGGGTAAAATAACAGACCAATTAATTTTGGACACTACCAACAAGAAACTAGAGACTAAAAATATAATTCATGCCAGTCAGTATGTTTCCATGGAAGTTAAGGGCCGGTCAAACATTGTGTGTACACACACACACACACGATTACAAGGTCTGGTTGAAAAAGGCAACTGTATTCATATAGTATATTTGGATTGTCCAAGGAATTTGACTTAATTGTACATCACATTTTGCATTGCATGGAATTAACAGGGCACACACCAGATGTATTAAAGACTGGCTCACTGACAAATCTCAAATTGTTAATTGGGAGATATCAATGAGTGGGGCTATTTTGAATGGGGCCCCACGGCATTGGTTCTTGGTCCAAATCTATTTAATAATTACCAGCGATCTAGAAGATATGAAAATCTTTGCTGTTAAAGTCCCAAATGACACAAAAATTGGGAAGTAAATAATGAGGAGGATGGGTTATGTTATATAGTGATCTGATTCTCTTGGTTACAAGGTCACAACAAAATGCATTTTAATATAGCCAAATGCAAGGTAATACAACCCGGAATGCAGGTTATACCTACAGGCAGTGCAGGCTCTTGGAAATCAGCAACTCAAAGAAGGATTCAGGGGCCATCATAGATAACAGCCTCAGCCTGAGCTTTCAGTGGAATGCTATTACACAACAGGTTGTGATCTTTGGATGTATACAAAGGAGAATATCAAGTACAAGTTGGGAAGTGATCTTGTCTCTGTACACAGCATTGGCAAGACTGCTATTAGTCTACTGCTCACACTTCAAGAGACGTGGAAATACTAGAGAGAGTTCAAAGGAGAGCCACAAGGAAGATTCAGGGACAGAAAAACAAACCGTATGATGTGAGACTTCAGGAGCTCAATTTATTCAGCTTATTGGAAAGAAGGTGGAGACATGACTTGATCATGGTATATGTGTACTTACACATGCAAAAATAGAGCGGGGGGCTTTGGAAACTTGCTGACAAAGGCATAACAAGATCCAATGGCTTCAAGTTGAAGCTAAACGAATTCAACCGTGAAATAATATGATTGCCTAGCAGTGAGGATAAACACACCTTAGAAGAGCTCACCAGAGAAGGTGGGGGACTCACCATCATTTTGAGTCTTTAAAATGAAATTAGATATCTTTTAAAAAAATAGATACACTTTAATCCAGTTTCAAAGAGAAATTCTCCTGTCTGTGTGTAGGTGGGTGGCTGAAGTGGTCCCTTCTGGCACCCGAGTCTGTGACTCTATTAGTCCCACTGTTCCTCCCCTCCCTCAACATGCTCATAAGACTTGCAGCTACGCTTTAAGATGACTATAATCAAATCTTATGCTTCAGGACTTCAGTTGGTCATCACAGAGAGGCCAGAAAGGAATATTTTTTCCCTGATTCACAATTGATTAGATGTATTTTGGGTTTCCCCTCCCCACACCTTCCTCTGAAGTGTCAGAAATTAGCAAAAGGTGGAGACAGGACAACAGACTGGGTTGACCAGTACTTTGAGGAGGCACAAAGTATTGTTTCTAGATGCCTAGCTAACGTTTCTTGCTCAAGATCACACGGATGGACAGATCTGAGGTTGGGAAGGAATTTTTCGCCAGGTCAGATTAGAAGGGATGGGGGGTTGGTTGTTTGTTTTTTGGGGTTTTTTTGCCTTCGTCTTCAGTATGGGGCATGGGATCATCTTCTGGGATCATCTGGGCATATTTCACCTAATCAATTCCCTGCTATTGCAGGGCTCTCAGCCATTGATGGCACCTTGCTTTCCCCCATTCTCTGCCAGTCGCACAGTTTAGTTATCCTCAGGACTCAACTGTTTTAGTCTAACTAAAGACTTTGCGCTTAATTTAGAGGCAGCTGGGTGAAATTCAATAGCCTGTGATATACAGGAGGTCAGATAACATGATTCAGCAGTTCCTTCTGGACTTAAACTCTATGCTTGAGTTTCACATAATTTGCCCAATTCGGTTAGAGACCAAACCCTACTATTTTTGTCCACTGAAGCCTGGAGGAAATGCTGGAAGTCATAGACCATCTTGGTCAGCTTTCTTATCCTTTTCTTTGATATATATGTATACAACAAAACCAAACCCCCAGACTTGAATAGCTTCACACAGTGCAGAGAGCTCCCCAACAGCTTTTATTTAAACTTGTCATTTACTTAATGAATTTTTAATAGCCAGTGCAACAATCAATGTTAATACAACATTAAGACTAAGAATTCAAAGGCATGAAATTAGAGAAAATTACAAAAGTTATAGTTCTGATAATTCAATCCACTGCATTGATTGTTTACTTATTGAACACCAACATTGTACAGATCACTGTCTAAGCCTATAAAATGATATGGGTTATGGTCCACATGGAACTTATCACATCTATGTCTCAACATATATTTACAATATGATTAAGTTAATGATGCTGTGGGAGCCATATGTGTTTTTTTAAAAATTCCTGTCTATTGTGCATTTACATACCCAACCTAAGATTGTATTAAGTTTTTAACAGAAAGTCCCTCAATGTTAGAGGAAAATAAACGTATTGACAGTAGCACAGATATACACACATACATAAATACACATTCATATAATGTATATGTGCAGAGAGAGAGAGAGAGAGAGAGAGAGAGAGATCCCAATGCTACAACAATTATTTTTCCAAAATAAATACTACTTGCTTTTCATTAACTGTTCTTCAGGAAGCTTTTAAGTGACTGCTCCCATCAAACTTCCACCAGCCTTGCATTAAAGTCCCTTATTCAGTACAATTAAGACTGACGGTGCTCTTTAAAGTTTATCTTTAAAAGTAATACTTGTTTTATGAAGCAATAACAGAACTTCTCCAGGCCATGTGCCTTCTGTATCTTGCCAGCTTTCCTCATACTCTCAAGATAACATGGATCTAGAAAAACGTATGGATCTCAAGCCGTAAAACAGACTGCAGAAAATGAACACACAGATCAAAGTATACTGCCAAAGTATTTTTCCATCTGGTGGCAGTAGCAGCAAAACAGGCACACTTCTGTGCAAGAGGGGTGTTTGGTAAATCTTGTTTTCCATTGCTTGCTGATGAAGAAAACTGTTGTCATGTTGTCCAACAATACTTGAATGTGTTGAGCTTGTATTAGTGGTATCAGCGGCCTGGCAAGCCCCTCAGAACACCCTCATTTCTAAGTGGCTTATGCCCATCGTGGACTCCTAGGAAGTCCATGTTCCTTGTGCTTTATGCTTGTCTAGATGGGTGCCTGTTGTATTAATTTAGATGGAGCAAAGGGGGGGGCAAAGAATCAAAGTTGTTAACATGACCCTGCAACCATCCAATATTAAACAGTTACAAGGTTGGAGGTTTGATATACAGAGACTACACTTTGTTAGTTTCATGGTAAGCACACTAGGAAATTCATGCCAAACCTAAGGAATGTATTAACTATGATAGGGGAAAACAAAACAAAAAGAAGGTATAAGCAGTTTAACACTGAAAATAAATTATATGAGACAAACTTGACCAACACCTATCAAAGTCCCTTTATAAAGAGAGGATATCAGTTAGCGTACCTAGGGCAACCCTTCTTAGTGTGGAGGAAAAGATTGGTTCGGTTGCTCTGTCCAAGATGTAAATGATGGTTACTTTTCCTGCTTTTGCCAGAAACACTGGGGGGCTGGGGCGGGGGGAGGGAAAGGGAAGAGACAGGATAGTAAAAATGGAGGAAATACAACTTTTGTTGAGGTTCTTGGGATTCCAGGTGGCAGGTTAGTCACAGATGGATGCTCTGGGTTGGCAGGTTAGATTTGACAGCAGTGCTCTGCGCTCTGGCTCATTTCCTGGACTGGAACATCATCTGGTTTGTTTCGGCCCCCGCAGGCTAGGTAAAGCTGGGAAGAGCTAGATGGGCTGCCTTGTCTCATTATGCTGGTGCCATGTGGTACAACCAACGTCAGGATCAGATGGAAAGCAGAGAGAGAGAAGGAAAAAAGTGGGGCAGAAAGGGGAGGAAAAGCAGGCTCTCACATGTCACTGGCTGGAGTTTGCTACTGGTGCAGCAATGATGACCAGGTATCCCCGCTGGCGTGCTGAGGTCTGGACTTCAAGACCATGCAGTTACCTTTGGGATCCATGGGCAAAGGACAAAATCTCTGGAGTGGAATGAAACAAAGGCCTGAAAGTTCTTCCCCCTGCTCCAGGAATTCCCCGAGTGAGTTTAGAAGTCCCTCTCCCAAAAGTCTCTCAAAAGAGGGGTGATGGGCAGACTACTCCACCATCTCATTATTTTGTTCACCAATAAGGCCTAACTTCCAACATTCCAATTTTACTCCATTAAGTTTGAGTCCCATACTTCCCTTGTTTACCATGTCAACACAGTCCTTGAGTTATATCAGTAGAGCCCTTTTGTGTAGACTAACTCAGCCGCTGTCTTTCATTTTTGCAAACAATCGTATGTAACAGTCTGAGTTGCACCTTTGTTACCTTTTTCCCCATTGACATGTATTAACACTTGACTAAACCATTTTAAAACTTCCATCCACTTTCCTATAGTGAGGCTAATGACTGAGGTAGGCCAAGTTATCACAACACACTCCAGCCCCAACAATGAGGCATCCATGATCAAATTTTTCTCAATTGGAGGAGAAGTGAAAGGGACTCACACAAAGTCTCTGCTCTCCCATCAAGTCAGAAAATCTCACACTGTGCCTGCTTTGTACCTAGAATATCCAGAGCCAAGGCTGTAGGCAGTGGCAGTGCAGTCTTATGAAAAGGTGTCATGGAGATGCAGGACAGCATGCAGACTAGGAGAATGAGGCATGAATGAATCAATCTATGTGGGCTCAGTCTGAGTCAAGTAGCAAGATTCTTTATGGATTGATATCTGTCCTGAGGGAGTATGTTTTGGTGCTGAGAGAGTTTATTGGAGGGGGGAGGCATTGGATAAGGGACAGGAGGGCAGTCAGGGGACAGGGAGCAGTTGGATGGGGCGGAGGTTTGGGGGAAGCGGTCAGGGCACAGGGAGAAGGGGCGGTGGGATAGGCGTGAGGGGGTGGACAGGAAGCAGGAGGCATTGGATAGGGGGCAGTGTCCCGGAAGGGGGCGGTTAGGGGACAAGGAGTAGGGGGGTTGGGGGCCAGGCTGTTTGGGGAGGCACAGCCTTCCCTACCCAGCCCTCCATATAGTTTCGCAACCCTGATGTGGCCCTTGGGCCAAAAATTTTGCCCACCCCGTAGTAGAGGCACTTCTGATGACTTAGAAAGCATGGGGGCAGGAAGTCCAATTTTTGAAGCCTGGGATCTTGGGCACAATAGTTTCCTCATAAGAGGAATTGGAAGGAGGAGATGAGATGGACAGGGGAAAGTGGCGGGAACCCCCAAATCTTAACTATATACTATAAAAGTTAACACTATTAGATTTTTTTTATATTTACAATATTTACAGGAAAAGGGTTCAAGATCAACTTAGTGGATACCTAAGGGTTCTGGCTCAGACTATGCAGTGGTAGAAAGACACTGGAGAGGAGATTGGTGCAAACCATCCTTTATGCCCTTGATTTGGAGCACAAGGAAGAGAAGGCACACAAGCGGACCAACCAACATTGATAACAAAAAAATCTTCCAGTCTCATGTGCCTGGATCAACTTCAAGGTTGATCATGAGTCCTGGGCTCTTGTCATTAATTAATATTAAAAACAGCAATGAATAATTTGTTTTGTGAAATTTTTAAAAAAGTAACTATTCGGGCTCCACAAATAATATTTTAAAGAAATAATTCTTGAAAGTAAAATTTGGGGCTACTAACCTTGATGCTGTTCTTTTTAAAAAAAAAAACAAAAAACAAAAAAAAACCAAAACACCACCAGTAAAACTTTTGTTTTTGACTGACATTTTTAAAGAAATAAAAAAAGACAGTCTTTTATAAGAAGAGTGCTGATGGAGTGCTTTAGTAATTTGACGGTGCAGCTACACTGAACACTGCAATGAATAAGGAGGTCTAAGAGTCAAAGTTTCTTCATGTAAAAGTCTGCCAGTGGACCCTTCCCACCTACTTCATGGGTATTCTCAATCACATGACTCCACTGATCATGACTGTAATTGGGGTCATATTGCAACGGAACGGGGAAATCTCTCAAGTAACTAGGTCCATTTAGGGCTTTCTTTGTTAAAAAACAAAAAACTCAACACCTTAAACTCTGCCTAGAAACCCTCAAACAGCCTGTGTAGGACAAGAAGCACTGGTGCCAGGCTCTCTCACCATAAAGCTCTTCTTAGTAGCTCATTCTGGATCAGCTTCAGTTTCCCGAATGTCTCAAGAACTGTATTTGAAACACTGGTTCTCAACTAAGGTTTCAGTCTGTAGACTGGAAAGGCCGACCACAGAATTTGGTACGACAAAAAGTCAAGTAGTAGTAGCCACCGTTCAAATCTCATTTACCAGATATATTCATGGATAATGATTTTCATTAAGGATATGAAGAAAGAGAAAGGGTGAGGGTGGTTGATGGGCTGTTAAGACTCAGGAGCTTTAACTTGGGATTTCACATTACTAGGAAATTGTCTAACATCAACCAGCATTAAAAAAAAACAAACAGTTGGATATCAAACCTAGGTACCAGTCTGATTCCCACTGAATTCAATGGGAACAGCAGCACTCAGCATTTCTCAGGAATGTGTTAATGGATAGATATCTATTTTGTTAATATGTGCATAAAATAAAAATGTGAAAATGTTGTAAAAGCTACTGTGGAAATCAAAATACATTTAATAAATCAGTGACTAGTGTAATGGAGTAAGCGGCCAGATTCTGGCTGAAATGGAAAGATATGGACTAAGAAGACAGACTATTTATCTTCCTTGAAATTCATGAATGGACAAATTATTATATACCTTTCCAATGAACGTATATTTCCTTCTACATATATAACGTGTACCGTTTGAGTCATAGTTCCAGCACCAAAGATTGCCCTTGGGCTTGTCTGGACTAGCATAAGTTAGCTTTAAGTTAAGCACATGGATAAGTGTTTTGCTGAATTAGAGTCTGAGTGAGGGATCTGAGACCAGTTGGAAAGTTGCACTTTGTGAGGGGAGAAGAGACTGTGATGAGGGAGAGGAAGCCAGAGGTCCACTGTCTAGAAGTCCACTGCACAAGGAAAGGAAAGTATTATGGAAAGGGGTACTTTTCAAAATTGATTCAACTGTGAAAAAGGTTTCTGAGCAATGGGCAAAGATTCACCCTTGTTCTTATTTCTTTTCAATCCAGTTTGGCAATCTCCATTTGAAGTACAGCAAGTATCCTGGTACATCTGGAGGCATCATGCCGACTGTGGGCTTCCAAGGGCGCTTGATGATTCTAGTCACTGCCACTCATCGAGTTCACCTTCCCCATCCCACAAGGCTCTAATTAAGAGCTATAAACAGCTCAATAATATTCACTGTCTTCTGTACAGGAAAGTCAACGTGCTATATTTGTGGGTCAAGTGGACGCAGCCTAGGTTGCCATAATGAATGTTCTTATGGGCTCCTTTTTGAAGTGACTTCAGTTTGGATTTCAAATCTTTCTGGTGCCATGGAACTCATTTTCAAAAATCAGCAAATGTCAGGGATTCTCCCTCTCTCCCTAAAGTTTCTAGTTTGCATGACAGAATGTGCAAAGATACTGAGATTTCAAGTGTCTATCATATTAGTAGTCGTTCTAGTATTTAAAGGCCAGTATCATATGGTTCTCTAAAGCACCAAAATTATTGTGGGCGCTACAATTTTTAAAATATTGTTAAAATACAAACAGTGGTATTTTTTCTACAGGGATTTCACGGTCTAGTCATGAAATTATCTCCTCGTGTCTGGGAACACAATTCAGGCATGTTTCCTCAGAAATTCTCAGTCACAATATGCACCTTTAAAAATATCTCAGACTGCATCCAAAATTACTCACTCAGAGCAGAAATCTGAGAAATACATCAGACAGTCATTGTTTAAGTGTGAAATAAATGTGGCAAACTTCGGCTCAAAGGGGGAAAAAAACCAGAATTGAGTAGGTTGAAAATCAACTGAGAAATCTTTTTTTTTCCCCTTTGAGGAACAACATTTATAATATAAACATGAAATATAGAGTACCTTAGGGATATATTGATTTTGACGTGTAAGGATTTAGTTAGGTATCTGTGTGCATGTGATAGACATCTCCTCTTAAGACATAGAAGGTGGAGTTTATAATTTTAAATTGTTATTGGTTTTGAATATATATATGTAGGAGAAAAAATATATTAATTGAAAAAGTATATAATAATTATAATGCAGTCAAAGAAGATTTTAGACATGGGGTCAAATTCAGCTCTGGTGTAAGTGAGATTCACTGAGGTCAAGGTCATTATGTTCACTGACTCTAGATCTGAATTTGACCCATGGTATTTATTCATATTATTTACAGCACAAAGCCACATAGAATATGTTATTGGAAACCTGTCAATAGATTACAGTGAAATGGAGTATGCCAAACACTTAGATACAAAGGAAATAGTAAAGATACACTTAAAACACACTATTTTTGTTCAGGGATCTAATTAAATCATTGTGACATCTGGAGGCTAGGAGGGAGAGAGAATCCCAATAAAAGAAAGTACATGGCCTTTTCTTTTTGGTGAGCACTATATATACTCCCATAAGCCCCATCTTCCCTCCCCGTTCTGGAAAGCTCTGACAAGTCATCTGACACCTCTGGATTCTCAGTTCAGTTTATTTAAAATACCCCATTTGTACAGCATGAGCTTGACAGGTTATAAATGAGCATACCAGGCTCAGTTCTCTAAGGGCTCTCTGCACAGGGAAGGTTGTCACTTAATTGAATTAAAGGCTTTTCCATTCCTGCTGGGAGCTTTCACTTTGTTCTAATTTTCTGGGGATCTTCACAATAAATTTAAACCCTGGGTAACTAATGATCCTGTTCCAATCACACTTAAGTTCATGGGACTCTTGTGCAACATAATGAACTAGATTCTTTTGGACACTTGATACCTTTTTCTCCTTAATCTCATACATAGGTGTCAATGTCATAACAAATAAATTAATTAAAAAAAAATAGAAAAAACAGAAAAATAAAATCCCTTCATGGTGACATTTTTTCCTCTGAGTACCAGCAATGTTTAAAATTGGAGGTATAAAGCTACACATGGGTTTATTAACATTTCTTTGAAGTTTAGCACGTCAGCCTTAATGTCAAATGGCATAATTCTACGTTTACAATGTTGGGTTGAAACATCACTCTGTGGTACCAGCTGCTGAGTTTGATGAGTTAGGGTTTGCACATTTATACAGCAAGACAGTACAGTATGACATCTAATAACATGACTACGTTAACAGTATGTATTATTGTTTGTTTTGTTTTTAAGATATACTTTAAATTACAATTCAGACATGCATTGAATATGATGATTATTTCATATATTATCAAATGGATCTTTAATGCCTGATGTATTGTACAGTATGTCAGAATGTAGAAACTGGGACTCACTAAAGAATGTTGTAGAACTGTGCTGTAAAATAATAAAAGAAAAAAGCCTGAAGTAGGAAGAAAGCTCTAAAAGCATATATGTATACCACAGAGATTACCTCAAAATTGATTGAAGTTGTAACCACAACATAAGTGGCTCAGAGTTTAACAGAGTAATGCAATAGTCCATAAAATTTGCTGCTACTGGGGGAGGTCAAAATTTTATTTCATGGACTTAACTCATGCAGATCACACTGGGCTTAAAAAGATGACTTCCAAAAAAATGTGGAGGACATTTGTTCCTGAAAGGAAAAAAAAATAGTTTGTAGGATTCCTACCAGTCCAGTACTGATCAATGACTGTATTGCGGAATACATTGGTTTGTCTTGGTTGAGCTACATGAAGACTACAGGTGGTGAGTTCTTCCCATTGCTGCAACTGTCACAGCAAAGAAGAAAATATTACAAATGCTAACTGATACTGGCACAAAAGGCAACTAGTCAAATTTTAACAAACAAATGTTTGGAATGAACTGTAAACAATTTCCAACTATACCTGATGGATAAAAAAAACATAAACCAAACTACATTCTGACCCAAAACATGCGCTTAGCTGGAATTAATGCTAAAAAGCGTGAGAGCACATTAAGATTGATCATATAACCTATAGACTGTAAAACAAATGTCCCTGCCTCTTCCTTCCTAAAGTGCTGAAATACTGTAAAACCCCCATAAAATCCTTGCTAACTCTTTGCTTTGTTGTTTAGTTTTCTGTTGCCATTTAAATGGCTCTTCTAGACACATTTTAGAAAGTGAGGATTAATCAGATATACAAAAGTCCTTGTCTAGATGAGTATTTGGTTGTGTTGCAACACAGGATAATGATTGCCTATTAACACTTTAGCGAGAATTTACAAAAGTATTAACACAGATGTTTAGGAAAAAGTTTGTTCCAAGACACAAACATTTGTTCCTTCTTGTGGTTTGCCCTAGGCTGAGAAACAAATGTGTCCTGGAATAAATTTTTGTGAAGTGTCTGGCATTAGCATTTAGAGTTGTGCTAGTTAACATATGTTTATTGATAATCTATTAACACATTTTACAAGTGGAACAAAGACAGAGGGAACGTGGAGGAACATTGTAGCTACCAGAGCAGAAAAGGGAAACAGGGGAGAGAGACAATAAAAGTCATACTTTTCTTCCTTTGTCACCAAACAGATAAGACGACAACATAGAAAAGTAGAAGAAAATGGACAGAAAAATTAGTGCTGTGGCAACTGTGTCACACCACGGTATCAGTTTGCATTGTTGGGAGAGTGTGAATCTGGCAACTCATTCCAAGGAAGCGCTTCAACTAAAAAGGTGGAGGAACACAAAACTGGGGAATAGATAAGAGCAAAAGCATTCAAAGGTAAGTTGAATGCTAGTCTGACATTCCATGCCAATTCACCACTCCAATAATTGGCCTCAGTTCCAGTGGAGTCAGTAGAGTTGTGTCTGCTTCTCAGACCATCAGTGATTTGGGCCTCTCTCCTTTCTATCAGAGTGTAAATTAAAGGAAGAGAAAAAGCTATGGTGTGCAGTATTTTTTGTTTTTATTTGTTGAAGGACTGCCAAGCCTGGAGATTAGTCTGCACAATGAGTCTCTCTTTTTGGGCATTTAACTTGCACAACATCTTTAATGTAATATTTATCGTTTACTGTTTAGAAAAGCTTTATTTTAAAATAATCCCTCACATAATTGTGAGATAACAAAGCATTGTTATCTGAAATATTGTGACAATTGACTATTGTAGTTATCACAATAATGCATCTAACTTGGGTGAAAGGCCAGTCCTTGCCTACAGACAGCCCCCCAACCTGAAGCGAATACTCACCAACAACCACATACCACACAACAGAACCACTAGCCCAGGAACCTATCCTTGCAACAAAGCCCGTTGCCAACTGTGCCCACATATCTATTCAGGGAACACCATCACAGGGCCTAACAACATCAGCCACACTATCAGAGGCTCGTTCACCTGCACATCCACCAATGTGATATATGCCATCATGTGCCAGCAATGCCCCTCTG